>NC_136426.1:289241664-290606039 GCF_052849685.1 Lactuca virosa
CAAACAGAAATACAATCACAGAATATACATACACTAACAGTCACAAATACAATCACATACAAACAGAAAGATGTACATATACACGTGGTAACAGATACATATACAAACAAATCGATTACAAGAGCAGTGGAAGGAAGATGAAGATGAATACATTGAATAATTATAACAAAAACTTTTAATAGTATACCTAAAAGAATAACAGAAGGCGACTCCACTATTTGATATTACGTTCTCTTTTGCTTTGAAATTTGGTGTTCCTGTGAATGAAACTAACCGTGATAATGTATTTAAAATAATTTGATTAGGTAAGTTATGCTATTTAAGGAATTGATAAGCATGATATATTTGAAAGATACCATTCTCGTTTTAAATTAAATAATGATTATTTACTTTCCATTTTTTTAAATGTTGTAGGAGATTGTCAAATTGACGTGCATAAATTAAGGAATGGACGTGTACAATGAAGGGCAATAGTGGAAATTCACATTATGAAAAAGAATGGGAAAATTCGATTGGGGAGGGGCTATTTGATTGCTACGTGTACAATTTGTATTTATTTATTAGATTAGGGGATATTTATATATATATATATATATATATATATATATATATATATATATATATATATAATATTATACCTTATAAATCATCTTTAGTCAAACGCTTAATTTTAAGTCGTACAAACATTATTGCTATATATACAAACCTTTTATGCGTTAAAATCTTATTTTGTAAAAAAAAAGTCAAATAGTCAAAGTCTAATAGCTATTTTATCTCTTATTAGTTTGAAGCTATTATTTTGACCGATTCCTCATACCATTCTCCGCTGCTTAACCCGCCTCTATCTCTTCCCATATATCCGACCTTCCCCACAAAATCGGATTGGAATCTCCGCTGTTTCCTTATTTTTTCTAGAATTTGAATGTTTCCCCTTTTTTATTTCTTTAGGGTTGTGAACTTGTGATTTATAACTATCCACCGATCCCGTTCGCTCCCTGTGCCTCACTTCAACAATTAAAATATGCCCATGTTCCCTCAAAGCCTAAGGATTCACCCTCTCTCTTTATCCTAGAAATTGACCGGAAGCTGAAAGAATACCCAGAACCTCCTTCTCCATCCAAACATTCACCATCACAAAACCCTACCTAAGGCTACAACTCCATCACCCTGTGTATTTTTCGTCACCATCGGTATACCCCCGCAAACATGAGCTGCCATAGCTACTTCTAAATCGTTGTAGCTTGCCCACCATACACAATCTACGCATACACTACACCATTTGCCCTCTCTCTATTCCTCCATCTGTGTCTCAGTATATGTACACACAGGCACAACGGACACCCACACACCATTTCCTTTTTCCTACAACCACCACTCATGCGTTGCTGCTATAATGACCTCCTTCATCCACCCATCGTCAGGTAAACCGACTACCACCAATCACCCTTTCTTTCTCGTTTTATGCCCACTTTTGATTTTTCCGCTTCTGTTTAGTGCATTGGATCAATAGCTAAGTTGACCACTACAAAACGAAGGAATGATCTTTGAGTGTAAATATCCATTAAACTACACACAAACATGTTTATGTTTCCTTATCGCAGACTTACCAGGTAAGAAAGCTAATTTATTCCCCAAAATTATTTCCGGTTTTATTGATTCTATATGTTTTGGATGTATTGATTAAATTTTTTTTCTTGAGGCATATTTTCCAACATTAACCCTTCTTAGACCGACACTGAAGTTTCAACTTAACATACATCTCTTCATCTCATTTCCTCCAGTGATAGCAATGAAGAAATTTATGCTGACTATTGCCTTGATCTTCTAGGATACCATGTTAGATTTGGCTAGGGTTCCAATAAAGATACACTGCTATATTTGGTAGGAATATCCATGTTTATTGATGACTACACCTAACAAGGAATTCTATATTACAATATATAGACTAGACATTGAAGCTAACTTAGGAAAATGGCTAATTGCAAGACACATATATGGAAACTAAATACAATCTGAATATTTGCAAACATTTTGTTTGTCTACAGGTACTTCAAGTGAAGATTTTTAATTTTCTTGATTCCTTTGTTCCTTTTGTTGTAAGTTTATGATAGTTAAAACATTTTATAGTTATTATATTTTTACAAAATTACTATAATAATGATTTTAAGAGTTATTTATTTGGTTATAAACTTAGTGAATCATGTGTAGGTTGGGATACTGCAGAAACCAGTTGATAACAAGATGAAATCATATAATAGCCGTGTTCATGTTGGTTTGGAAACAAATAAGGTATTATAAATTGAAAGCCTCTCAACAATCCTTAGGTTACAATAATAGCAAAAACTGTTTAAATCAATAACAACAATATATTCCATCGCATACAAACAGAAATACAATCATAGAATATACATACAGTAACAGTCACAAATACAATCACATACAAACAGAAAGATGTACATATACACATGGTAACAGATACATATACAAAAAAATCGATTACAAGAGCAGTGGAAGGAAGATGAAGATGAATACATTGAATAATTATAACAAAAAGTTTTAATAGCTTACCTAAAAGAATAACAGAAGGCGACTCCACTATTTGATATTACGTTCTCTTTTGCTTTGAAATTTGGTGTTCCTGTGAATTAAACTAACCGTGATAATGTATTTAAAATAATTTGATTAGGTAAGTTACGCTATTTAAGGAATTGATAAGCATGATATATTTGAAAGATACCATTCTCATTTTAAATTAAATAATGATTATTTACTTTCCATTTTTTTAAATGTTGCGGAAATTGTCAAATTGACGTGCATAAATTAAGGAATAGATGTGTAAAATGAAGGGCAATAGTGGAAATTCACATTATGAAAAAGAGTGGGAAAATTCGATTGGGGAGGGGCTATTTGATTGCCACGTGTACAATTTGTACTTATTTAATATAAACAAATAAGGTATTATAAATTAAAATTTTAGATTTGAAATTTAAAATTTATAATTTAAATTTAAAAGGAAACATATTAAATATTATATGAGTATTAATATTGTAATTTATTGGTTATTTTCAATTAAGGCAATTATTAATTGAGATGTAAATATAATATGTTAATTAAGAAAAGATACAAAAAATGAGAAAATGACAAATGAAAAAAACATTTAATCAAAAATACCAAAAAATGATATGTCTCCAAGTTAATGAGGAGTGACATGTATGTTTTGATTAAATATAACAAATAGATAAAAATAATGTTTATATTAAATCCAAAAATAATAAAAAATGAACCAAAATGAATAAAATTAAAATGAACAATCGTCTTAAAATTCGTCCAATAATAACCTACATTTACAACAATCATTGTACCAAATAACCAAACAATTTTTAAAACCAAACCAACATCAAAATATTTTATTTGTTTGTTAAAACCAAAAACAACTCACTTTTCCACTTTTGGAACTCAAAGTGGATTTCCCTCTCCGATTGATTTTCTTTTAGATTTTGTTAAACTCAAATCACCTCCACAATCAACGTCATAAATGTCATGGAGGTTGCGCTTCAAATCACTTGATATTTTCATTGGACTGGTTGCAGATGATTTATTAACTGTTGAGGGAGTAAAACTCTCATCCGTTTGTGATATCACATCCTATATTAAAAAAAACATAAGTTGTCAATTGGAATAATTAAATATAAATAAAAGTTAATATGGGAATATAACATACCTTTTGAACATTCTGAACAACATCATCTGATTCCAGGGGTACTTCATTTAAGGACATTGATTGAGTACTCTAGAAAAAAAATGGAAATATGTAAAATGTTATGTATGTAAATAAAAAACAAATATAAATGTTGAGCATTAAAACGTTGTGTACCATAAGTTCTAGTTTACTTTGCAATTGAGAAACAATGGACACATCTTCTGTAAGTTTGACAACGGTGTAGATATTATTATAGTTGTTGACGTTGTAGGATGTAATATCTACAAGAAACGCAAATTTGCGGTTTTTCAAGATGTTCATTTCGTTTGGAAATAGTTACAAACTGTCTCCAACCTGTAAGAAGATCGTTTAATATATTTAAACAAATAAAATGTTATTCGATACAAAAATATGAATAAAATATTATACCGCTTCATGTATTCTTTTTTAACTCGTATGCACTTATATCCAACAACCTTTTCGCTTCCCTATCAAAAAGAGTAAATCTGATGGTGCCAGTATGATCTTGTAAGTTGATTGGAATTATATACCTAAACAAAAAAATATTAGATTAATAGTAATTTTGTTGAAAGATTGAAATGATAATTCGAATCGTTGCACACTGCATCTTTACACTCAATAACAACACTTTCTGAAATTTTGTCGGGGGCAGTATATGTCACGCCCCCGAACCAGACGTCGGAAAGATCCGAGGGCTCGTGTGACTATAAATTGAAATATCATCACAATGGATATAAATGAAACATAACACAATCATCACCAACATTTCATAATACAACCGGCATTGTTCACATCAAGTACATTGTTTTACATTTCATATTTTAGAAGCATAAATTGTACGATGATTGACATTTACATAAAAGAAATCCCAAAATACTCTTGACGGTTCTTCAGCTTATCGATTACCTGAGAATACAAGTTATTTTGAAAATGGTCAACATATATAATGTTGGTGAGTTCAAAAGCATGTTTGATTGAAAAATTTTGTATTGGGCGCATAACCCAGAAAATCCGATATTTTCTGTAAAACTCTCTGAAAAAGATGAAATGGTTAAGTATAAATGTATGTGTGATTTTCATTGTAAAATCGTGTATAAATGAAAGATCGAAATTTCCTTGTGTTATATCTGTTATAAGAAAGAGGTAGTGATTAATAGTATTTCCCCAGAAAATCTGATATTTTCTGATTTATAAAAATGTTGTAGTTCTTGCATTATTGTATGAATTGTTTTGTATTGATACGATTGAAGAGTTTGGTTTCCGAAATGATAATATGGTATTGGATCTCTAGGTGAGCCGTTATAACCATGCATGATAATGACTAATTTGCCTGCCTTGGCATTTTCCAAACGCCGGTATTTGATCAAGATTTTGTCACCCTAGACTGGCCTAGTCTAACTGTAGCGAAGAGCTCAGGTGTAACGGAGTCACCCCCGTATAGATCTATACACAAACACTCGCTCTCCCTCCAGGTGACTCTGATTATAACTACAGGCTACGACCATACACTCAGTGATGTCAACCGACAAGTCTCACTACATCTCAATTGTTTCCACATGAATATGTATAACGTTATATGTATTTAGTTTTACAAACACTAGATGATATATGAATGTGAAATGATAAAGCCCAACAAACATGAAAAAGGGCAATTGTGGCCCATTTATGTAGAAAATTACATTTTCAGTCCTTATTTGAATAAAATGACATTTTCGGCCCAATTTTTATAAAATTAACATTTTTAAAAAAAATCTTGAAATAAGTTTCATTTTCAGCCCTTAATCTTGTGGGTTTTCATTTTTGGCTTAAATTTTTATTTCATGACATTTTGATCCATAAAAATTGTTATTTTTGCAATTTGGGCCCCAAAGGCCGTAAGGCCCACATTAACGCCCATAATGTACAATTTTACACTTTTGACCCTTTGGAAAGTATGATTGTTATAAAAACTCATTTTTAAGCAAATGGGACCCTTTTGGTCCTTATAAAACCGGAGGTGTCACTTTTGTCCCAATCTTTTGCTTATTTGTCAAAAATGATCCTTATACAAGATTTGTGTTTTATTTTTCACAACTTAAGCATGTAAATCACCTTTAACTTTGTAGTATGGTGACTAGAGTGTTTTTTTTATAAATCTCACTTATTTTTGTTAAAGGTTTATAGATACATCGAGTTTTATCACACAAACACAACAAAAGCCAAGAAAAATCACACATAACATGCATACATACATAGATCTAAACATAAACACTTGTATTCTCCCCCAAAACATGTAAAAAATGAAAACAAGGGGGTATGAACTCACCTTTGCTTGTTGTTCTCGGTTTTGAAGAAGAAATGGAAGAGGTTTTGACTCTAGCAAGCCTTCCTTGGATAGATCTCGAGCTTATGGGGTTTTCTAAGAGTGTGATCACCAAAAATGTTTAGGAGTGTTCTTAACATAAGAATGAAGTTATATAACTTGGATATGTAGGGACTTACCAAAGAAAGACGATTTTTGGTGGAAATCTCCTTGAAATAACTCTAGATCTTCGAAAATTTGGAGAAGAGAAAAGGTTTTCTAGAGAGAGTGTTCTTGAAAGATTTTTGAAAGAAATTGAGGTGGTGAGGGTGAGGTTCAACCGAGAAGAAGAAGAGAGAAGAGAGAGGGAGTGAAGTGATGTGGATGGAGATCCACCATTCAATAAAGATGTGTCTAATGCTCATTAATCCTCTTAATATCATTTTGTTTCTTCTTTTTTTTTTACTCATTGGGCCGATAATGGGCTCAAGGGATGAAGGAAAAATGACTTTGGGCTTAAATTCTTGGCTTTTCTTGAATTTCATAGGCCCAATAATATTTTTCGGCCCATTGGGCCCTTAGGATGGTCCACGGCCCTTTTAAATAAAAGAAATGGATTTATGGCCCATTAGGGCTAATTAATTCATTTATGGCCCAATAAGGCCCATTAGGGTTAGAATAAATCATTCTAGGCCCAAATGGTCCCAAATGTTATAGATTTATGAATTGGGTCCATTTAGAATCCAATTAGGGTATTTAGGCCCAAAATAGTCAAATTGAAGGCTTATTGGCCCATTAGGCCCAATAAGAAAACCCTAGTCCATAATAAGCTTGAACCGGGATTTTTAGGGTTTTCAACTCATTATTGACTATTTGGATACTTTGTATAGAGTTTTGGACTTCACTTGTAAATTTTGATTAAGTTTGTTGTCATAGAATGAACATAGTGCATGGTATCAAGTTAGAGTTACAATATTATCATAGATGACGTTTACATGATCACAGAATTTCCTGGCTAAAATGCCAGTTGTGATAGTCTAGGAAAGATTGGGTTCGGGCACTGTGTTTATCTTTTTTCCACATTTGTAGTACGCATGGTAATACCAAGGTAGATTCTTTCTTATATTGACGATGGAACCAACAAATAGAAATTTCATTGCCAACATCAAATAAAATGTAAAATTAAAAAAGAAAATCCATATAATGTTTAAATAAAATTAAAGGATATAAAATAATGAAATATACCTTTAGTGGTTCTGTGATCTCACAAACGGGAAATACCCTTTAAAATCATCTATATAAGAAGAAGAGTACTTTGGGAGTGTAGTTATGTTTTTTTTCAGACATACCTCCATTATTATCAGCTTTCAATCTGTAATGTTTAAAATTATTTTATTAAATATAAGAAACTGTATTGTTTTAAATAAAAAACAATATAAATTTTTTTAAATATAAATCAAAATAAACTAACTCTTTCTTGAACTCGTTAATTTCGACAATGTAAGAATTAATGAACATTTTGGTTACATCAACATGACTTTTTGCTTGACCAATTCCTATAATAACAGATTAGTCAATAAAAGTAGATTGAAATATATATATATATATATATATATATATATATATATATATATATATATATATATATATATATATATATATATATATATATATATATATATATATATATATATATATATATAGTGTGATTACAAACCATCACAAATGTTAACTTTGACAAACTGCATCACTATAACAACACAAGTAACCGTGGGGTTAGTTTTCAAGTACTGTGACATTTGGTGTGCTTGACTTCGAAATATAGTGACCTTCAAGTGTACAGACCTAAATAAAAAATGAACTTAGTTAGTACGGAAAATGGATTTTTTTAGTACGAAAAAATATGATTAAAAATAATAAATAAATGAAATAAATATAATCTCACTGTAAGTTGCTAATAGTCATCTTCATGTAATGCTTGGATGGGTTAGGATTGGATGTTTCAAGTGGACGAAATGAGGAAATTTGTCCAATAACATCTACACAAGTTTAATAAAATATAATAAATAAGATTAAGTTAAATACTAACATACTAACATGTATAATAAATTACACAAGTTATAAAAGTGAATGGAATAAAATTAAAAAACTAACCAAAGAATGAGTCTCTTGGGCAATTTTGTTCGATGATCGAATTAAAATCAACAAACACAAATCCATTAACTGGACCTAAAAAATCCTCACATTTTTTTAGAATACTTTTCCAATCCAAAGTTATGGTTTGTTTCTGACCGGTAACACTAAAACCATTTCTCACAGCCGTCATGTTGGGTTTTAAAATGATATAAGTTTGACCTTTCTTTAAAAGATCACAAAATCTGGAAAAATTTTGGTTGAAAACAAGAGAATGGTATTTTGTACCCTGTTAGATCAAATAAAAAAAATATTTTTATTGATTGAAACATATGTAATATTTAGTAGGTTTAAAAAAAATATAACCAACAACTTCGTCCATGACGATCATTTCAATCGATAAAACCATATTATTCTTTATAAAATTCCACATCTTTAAGACCCGTACTTTGAGATGTGAATCATCAATAATCTGTTCAATGTCTTTTAGGTATATTTTATTACCTATATTCATTTCCTGCAAACAATTGATAACATATTGAAATTAATACCTATTTTGCCCATTTCATTTCAATTGAAAGCACATGATTGAATAGCAAAGTACTTTCATTTAATGATAAAATAGCAATATTTTATAAATTTTTTGCAGATACTATTTAAACCCTTAACAGAAATAATTACTATTAACCTTTTTTATAATTAAATAATTAGTATTAATTGTAGACAATTGAAAACATATTCAAATTAATACCCATTTTGCCTGTTTCATTATAATTGAAAGCACATGATTGAATTTAGATGTACTTTAATAGCAAAGAACATCTATATTCTATCATGTACATCTATTATTTGTATTTCATTTGCTGATATATAGACACACTAACACTTACATATACATTCACATACAAACAAATAGATGTACATATACACATGGTAACAGATACATATACAATGTTTAAACCATTCACATAAAGAGTGACTATAAAATAATGTTTTTAAAGAAATCGTCCAATTCTATTTAACGGAGGTTTAAAACTAAAAAAATAAAAAGATATAAAAAATGGTATGAAATACGAATAATAGCAAAGTACTTTCATTGGGTTACAATAATAACAGAAACTTTTTAAATCAATAACAACAATATATTCCATCGATATTACAAATATATACATATACATTTCTCAATTACATAATACAAATATATACATACACTAACAGTCACAAATACATTCACATACAAATAGATAGATGTACATATACACATGGTAACAGATACATATAAAATGTTTAAACCATTCACATAAAGAGTGACTATAAAATCATTTTTTTAAAGAAATCGTCCCATTAATGTTGAACGGAGGTTTAAAACTGAAAAAATAAAAAAAAATAAAAAATGGTATGAAATACGAATAATAGCAAAGTACTTTCATTGGGTTACAATAATAGTAGAAACTGTTTAAATCAATAACAACAATATATTCCATCGCATACAAACATAAATACAATCTCAGAATATACATACACTAACAGTCACAAATACAATCACATACAAACAGAAAGATGTACATATACACATGGTAATAGATACATATACAAACAAATCGATTACAAGAGCTGTGGAAGGAAGATGAAGATGAATACATTGAATAATTATAACAAAGCTTTTAATAGCATACCTAAAAGAATAACAGAAGGCGACTCCATTATTTGATATTACGTTCTCTTTTGCTTTGAAATTTGGTGTTCCTATGAATGAAACTAACTGTGATAAAGTATTTAAAATAATTTGATTAGGTAAGTTACGCTAATTAAGGAATTGATAAGCATTATATATTTGAAAGATACCATTCTCGTTTTAAATTAAATAATGATTATTTACTTTCCATTTTTTTAAATGTTGTAGGAAATTGTCAAATTGACGTGCATAAACTAAGGAATGGACGTGCACAATGGAGGGCAATAGTGGAAATTCACATTATGAAAAAGAGTGGAAAAATTCGATTGGGGAGGGGCTATTTGATTATCACGTGTACAATTTGTACTTATTTATTAGATTAGGGGATATATACATATATATATATATATATATATATATATATATATATATATATATATATATATATATATATATATATATATTATACCTTATATGCGTTAAAATCTTATTTAGTAAAAAAAAGTCAAATAGTCAAAGTCTAATACATATTTTATCTCTTATTAGTTTGAAGCTATTATTTTGACCGATTCCTCATACCATTCTCCGCTGCTTAACCCGCCTCTATCTCTTCCCATATATCCGACATTCCCCCCAAAATCGGACAGGAATCTCCGCCGTTTCCTTATTTTTTCCAGAATTTGAAATGTTTCCCCTTTTGTATTTCTTTAGGGTTGTGAACTTGTGATTTATAACTATCCACCGAACCCGTTCACTCCCTATGCCTCACTTCAGCAATTAAAATATGCCCATGTTCCCTCACAACCTAAGGATTCACCCTCTCTCTTTATCCTTGAAATTGACTGGAAGCTGAAAGAATACTCACAACCTCCTTCGCCATCCAAACATTCACCATCACAAAACCCTACCTAAGGCTACAACTCCATCACCCTGTGTATTTTTTGTAACATCCGGATTTCCAGGTTAGAATTTTCATTAATTATTTGTGTATGAAGGAGAGGGACTCGGCGAGTTGGCGCTTAGACTCGTCGAGTAGGATTGCGATTCGCTGACTGGATTAATGAATGGACTCGACGAGTCGGCGAGGTGACTCGACGAGTCTGTGCTGAAGACAGAAACCCTAAATCCGCGGGCCTGAGCCCTATTTAAAGGACCTTATAGCCCTCATTTGCGGCTACCAGTCCAGAGAGAGAAACCCTAGAGAGCTTGAGCGAGTTGTGAGAGAGATTGAGCTATTTTGATCATTTTTGGTGTGGTTTAGCAAAGGAGTAGGTGTTTCCAGCTAGAGGAAGTCAAGAGGGTTGCTATTCCGTGGATTTTCAGCTTGGATCTTCACTTTTGAGGTAGCAAATCGATCTATTCTTCTGTTTTGCATAAGAACCTTGAATCTAGGGTTTTCTATACTCTTTTATTGACTTGTTTTGATGAGTATAATGTCCCTTTGAGTGTTAGACTCTGGATCTGGACCTTTAGAGGTCCAGAGAGCCTTAGCCAACCTGCTTTATGTGGTTCCATGGAGGAAATGAACTTAGGTTGCCATTTTAGAAGTGATTTCACCAAAAGAAGCCTTGGATGCGTTGCATGTGTGTCAAGATTTGACCTTTACGTGGTTATTGGTCAAGGGGAAGTCAGATCTATAAGTTAGAGAAGCAGATCTGACCTCAGAAGGTCATTTGAGTGTTACCTTGGGAGAAACTCGCCATGTTCAAAAGTGGACTCGACATGTCGAGTCGGGGTTGCCCCGCGATTCGTGACAGGTGTAACCCGTCGAGTGAAGGGATGACTCGACGTGTCAAGTGAGACTTAGAAGGATTCAGAGGACCCGTGTGGACTCGCCGAGTTGCCTAGGTGCACTCGACGAGTCGGGCCAAAGTTTGACCATTGACTTCCGTTGACTTTTAGGGTTTATTCAGTGTTTGGTCTTTTGAGCCATTGGAGGGGTAGAATGGTCTTTTACCCTTCTTAGTGAACTTAGAGAGGGCTTAGCCTAGCCGTTGAAAGTCGTATTGATTAGAGTAATTATTTTATGTGATTAGCCGGAGGCTAGATCAGTATTTCCGAGTTCGAGGTTTACCGAGTTATCCGAGGTGAGTCTTCTCACTATACTTTACCTAGAGTGGTAATTAGAGTTATGTGACAGAGTATATTGTATGCTATTTATGTGATGTGATGCACTGCATTATTTCTATGTGAATTATGCTGTGTATGTGTTCCAGAGTTTACAGAGTTAGGACCGGAAGGTCCACATAGTTAGGGCCAGAGGGCCCACAGAGTTATAGCCTCGAGTGGCTAATATGTGCTTTATGGGGTATTTTGGGGAACTCACTAAGCATTTATGTTTACAGTGTTTTGTGTTATGTGTTTCAGGTACCAGTGAGGATCGCGGGAAGGCGCCGACATGATCATTACACACTTATGAAGTTTTTTTATACATGATGATCTTGGGATATGTTTTATGGATTTGATATGTGATACATTGAGATTTAATAATATTTATGAATGAAATTATATTTTTAAAAGTGAAAAATTGTACTGAAATTTACGTCGTTACATTTTTCGTCACCGTCGGTATACCCCCGCAAACATGAGCCGCCATAGCTACTTCAAAATCGTTGCAGCTTGCCCAACAAACACAATCTATGCATACACTTCACCATTTACCCTCTCTTTATTCCTCCATCTGTGTTTCACTATATGTACACACAGGCACAACGGACACCCACACACCATTTCCTTTTTCCTACAACTACCACTCATGTGTTGCTGCTATAATGACCGACTTCGTCTGTCACACCCCAAAACCAGAACGGCGGAAACGTTCGGGGGTGAAGGACGTCATGTACAGTATCATAACAATGCAAAGTAGTAAACAAGCAAAAACATCATCCATTGCATTAATAGTATAGTTTAATACATGTGTGTTCTTTCATAGTAATAAGACACCAAAAATGAATCAAAATAAAAGACGAGTCTTGAACATGCTTCGTCTTCTCAAAAACGAATCAAAATCAGTGCGCAGTCCAAGTATGAATCCTTAGGGTACCAGGGAAGAAGTAGGGATGGGATATCGAGTGCGTGCATACTCGAGCGAGTCTCTGATATTTTTTTGTTGTTTTTTAGAGACATCATGGTTGGGACACGCCACAGACCAGAGACCAGCGGAGTGATTGATGAGGAGCTCCGCCAGATGATCCACGAGGAGGTGGCTGCGGCTATCCGCGCAGAGATAACGGAGATGTTTGGGTCTATTAAGACCACCCTGATTGAGACATTTGACGAGAGATACGTAGCGGCAACTGAGGCTGCGGCTGTTGCTGCTGCTAGACCTCGGGGTGGCGATTCGTTGCTGTTCTGGGAGTTCAGCAACACGAAGCCACCAGAGTTTGATGGGACGCAGGATCTGATTGCTGCGATGAGATGGATTTCTGACATCGAGGGATGCCTCTATATGTGTTCATGTCCAGAGCATTTGAGGGTTCGGTTCGCGCTGAACCAGCTTTGCTTGGGAGCGAAGGACTGGTGGAAGTTTGTGACATCGCACTTCACTTCTATAGAGCTTGCTGCGGTGACCTGGGAGAGGTTCACCGCTATGTTTCGAGATGAGTATGTTCCCCCTGTGGAAAGGGAACGGTTGGCCCATGAGTTTTTGACCCTCAAGCAGGGTACCGAGTCTGTTACTGTGATCACCAGGATGTTCCACGAGAGGGCGATGTTCTGCCCTGAGCATGTGTCTTCCGAGCAGGCACGTATGAGTCGATATTTGGGTATTCTGAGGAGAGACATACGAGAGTTCGTGGCGAAATCGTCGTACCGGACATTTTCCGAGCTCCGGGCAAATGCTCGGAAGAGGGAGATTGAGCTCGAGACTCAGGCTAGGGAGGAGGCTGAGTCTCAGGGGAGGGATCGGCGACCGACACAGTCCCAGCCGGCAGCCAAGAGGGCAAAGCCCGCTGATTCGAGATCAGGGAACCAGAAGGGCCGCACTTGTGGCAAGTACGACAAGAGCCACGAGGGGATTTGTAGAGCAGGGTCTTGCTACAAGTGTGGCAAGGAGGGGCACATGGTTAATGATTGCCCCAAGAGATTTGCAGTGTGCTTCCACTGCAAGCAGACCGGACACTGGAAGGCCGAGTGTCCACAGCTGCGGGGAGCAGCACAGGGAGCACCTCAGGGATCAGTCCCTGCTGCCGCGCGAGCTACCGAGGTTCGGCCAGTGAAGGCCGAGGCGCCGAAAGCTCGCGGGAGAGCTTTCCAGTTGACAGCGGAGGAGGTCCGCGCAGCGCCTGCTGTCGTGGCTGGTATGTATTCTTTCATTCATTTATATTGAGTTGAGATATTATACTTATTTTATGATATGCGTAGGTACTTTTCTTGTGGGTTCTGTACCTGCTTTGGTGTTGTTTGACTCGGGTGCGAGTCGATCTTTCGTGTCTGTAGCATTTAGTCAGCACATCAGTATCTGTCGAGAGGTGTTGAGTCGACCTCTTCGAGTTTCCATAGCTGACGAGCGAGCGGTATACGCCACTGAGGTGATTCAAGGATGTGTACTCGAGATTTTCGGTGTAGAGTTCCCGATTGATCTGGTTTCTATTGCGATGGGAGATGTCTGTGTCATCGTGGGCATCGACTGGTTAAGCCGATTTGGAGCGGTTATTGACTGCGAGCGACAGTTAGTGACCATCCGAGACCCTAGTGGGGGAGTTCTTACGGTGTATGGCGAGGGTACCCGTTCTGGGTCAGCGTTCTGTTCGGCTGCTAGAGCGAGACAGAGTCTACAGCAGGGCTGTAGCGGGTTTGTGGCCTATGTGATGGACACTCGAGTGGCCGCGAAGAGGCCGAGTTCGATTGATGATGTACCGATAGTGCGAGAGTTCCCGGATGTTTTTCCAGAGGAGTTGCCGGGTGTGCCTCCCGAGAGACAAGTGGAGTTTCGTATCGATTTAGTTCCGGGAGCGGCGCCTATTGCCAAGGCACCCTATCGGCTTGCGCCGCCATAGATGCAGGAGTTATCCTCGCAGCTTCAGGAGCTGCTGGGGAAGGGGTTTATTCAGCAGAGTAGCTCTCCGTGGGGAGCGCCGATCCTTTTTGTCAAAAAAAAGAATGGTTCACACCGGATGTGCATTGATTACCGAAAGTTGAAGAAGTTGACGGTCAAGAACCGTTACCCCTTACCGAGGATCGAAGATTTGTTCGATCAGTTGCAGGGAGCGTCTTGGTTCTCTAAGATTGATCTGAGGTCTGGATATCATCAGATGAGAGTGCGTGATGAGGATATCCAGAAGACGGCGTTCAGGACTCATTATGGGCATTACGAGTTCGTGGTGATGCCTTTTGGGCTCACCAATGCACCGACGACATTCATGGATCTCATGAACCGGGTGGGCAGGCCGATGTTGGATCGTTCGGTGATCATGTTCATCAACGATATATTGGTGTACTCGAGATCCAGAGAGCAGCATGAGGAGCATTTGAGAGAGATTCTCGGAGTTTTGAGATCGGAGAGGCATTACGCCAAATTCTCCAAGTGTGATTTCTGGTTACGAGAGGTCCAGTTCTTGGGGCATCTTGTTAATCAGAATAGGATATTGGTCGATCCGGCCAAGATTGAGGCGGTGATGAATTGGGAGGTGCCGAGATCCCCCACCGAGATCAGGAGTTTTCTGGTGTTGGCCGGCTATTATCGGAGATTTATCAGGGATTTCTCCAAGATTGTTGTCCCTCTCACCAGGTTGACCCGGAAGGGCGTGGTTTTCAGTTGGGGTCCAGAGCAGCAGGCCTCATTCGAGACACTTCGCCAGAGATTATGTGAAGCCCCAGTGTTAACCCTTCCGGAGGGGATGGAGGATTTTGTGGTGTATTGTGACGCATCGATATCGGGTTTGGGTGCGGTGCTTATGCAGAGGGGGCATGTGATAGCATATGCATCGAGGCAGCTGAAGGCTCATGAGACGAGGTATCCCACCCACGATTTGGAGTTGGGGGCAGTGGTGTTCGCCCTCAAGATATGGCGTCACTATTTGTATGGGGTTCGGTGTACCATATACACGGACCACAAGAGTTTGAAGTACTTGATGGATCAACCCAACCTAAATATACGCCAGAGGAGATGGTTGGATGTGGTGAAGGATTACGATTATGAAATCCTATACCACCCGGGGAAGGCTAACGTTGTAGCCGATGCCCGGAGTCGTAGGGCGGAGAGTGCCCCTATACGAGACATTTGTTTGAGGTTGACGATGATGACTCCGGTGTTGGACACCATTCGAGAGGCCCAGACGGAGGCCGTGAGACCGGAGAACCGCAAGAGAGAGTGGGTGGTCGGGCAGGTATTTGAGTTTGTTACCGATAGCCGAGGGCTTATGACCTTCCAGGGTCGGATTTGGGTGCCATTTGTGGGCGGGGCACGTGCCACTAAGATGTATTTGGACCTGAAGAGAGAGTACTAGTGGCCCTGTATGAAGAGGGATGTTGCGTGGTTTGTTGAGAGGTGCTTGACCTGTCGCAGGGTTAAGGCCGAGCACCAGCATCCGCGGAGAGGCTGGCAAAGTTGTATGTGAGAGAGGTGGTATCGCAGCATGGAGTACCGATCTCGATTGTGTCCGATCGAGATGTACGTTTCACTTCTAGGTTCTGGAAGAGGTTCCATGAGGAGTTGGGTATGAGGTTGCATTTCAGTACCGCCTACCACCCACAGACGGATGGACAGAGTGAGCGGACGATTCAGACGCTCGAGGACATGCTTCGTGCATGTGTATTGGACTTCAGAGGAAGTTGGGACACGTACTTGCCGTTGGCTGAGTTTTCCTATAACAACAGCCACCATTCGAGTATTGGTATGCCTCCCTTCGAGTTGTTCTATGGGAGGAGATGTCGGACTCCCATCTACTGGGGAGAGGTAGGGCAGCGAGTGATGGGTAGCACCGAGATAGTGCTTCAGATAACAGAGCAGATACAGCAGGTCAGACAGAGGTTGTTGACAGTTCAGAGTCGCCAGAAGAGTTATGCGGATAGGCGACGATCCGAGCTTGAGTTCCAGGTGGGAGACTTCGTTCTCCTGAAGGTATCTCCTTGGAAAGGAGTGATCCGATTCAGGAAGAGGGGCAAGTTGGGGCCCCGGTATATTGGTCCTTTCAGGGTGACCGCAAGGGTGGGCAGGGTAGCATATCGCTTAGAGCTACCTCCGGAGTTGAGCCCGATACATGATACCTTCCACGTGTCTCAGTTGAGGAAGTGTATAGCCGACGAGTCGGCAGTGGTGCCGCTAGAGGATATTCAGGTGGATCCGAGCCTGAATTATGTCGAGAGGCCGATCGCGATCCTGGATCGAAAGATCAAGGTTCTACGGAACAAGGAGGTGCCCCTGGTTCAGGTGAAGTGGCAGCATCGGAGAGGGTCCGCTGACCTGGGAGCCGGAGTTGGAGATGCGAGAGCAGCATCCAGAGTTGTTTACCGAGCAAGACTTCGAGGGCGAAGTCTGATTCTAGTGGGGGAGAATTGTAACATCCGGATTTCCAGGTTATAATTTTTATTAATTATTTTTTTATGAAGGAGAGGGGCTCGACGAGTTGGCGCTTAAACTCGTCGAGTAGGATCGCGATTCGCTGACTGGATTAATGAATGGACTCGACGAGTCAGCTAGGTGACTCAACGAATCCGTGCTGACGACAGAAACCCTAAATCCACGGGCCTGATCGAGCCCTATTTAAAGGATCTTATAGCCCTCATTTGCGGCTACCATTCTAGAGAGAGAAACCCTAGAGAGCTTGAGCGAGTTGTGAGAGAGATTGAGCTATTTTGATCATTTTTGGTGTGGTTTAGCAAAGGAGTAGGTGTTTCCAGCTAGAGGAAGTCAAGAGGGTTGCTATTCCGTGGATTTTCAGCTTGGATCTTCACTTTTGTGGTAGCAAATCGATCTATTCTTTTGTTTTGCATAAGAACCTTGAATCTAGGGTTTTCTATACCCTTTTATTGACCTGTTTTGATGAGTATAATGTCCCTTTGAGTGTTAGACTATGGATTTGGACCTTTAGAGGTCCAGAGAGCCTTAGCCAACCTGCTTTATGTGGTTCCATGGAGGAAATGAACTTAGGTTGCCATTTTAGAAGTGATTTCACCAAAAGAAGCCTTGGATGCGTTGCATGTGTGTCAAGATTTGACCTTTACATGGTTATTGTTCAAGGGGAAGTCAGATCTATAAGTTAGAGAAGCAGATCAGACCTCAGAAGGTCATTTGAGTGTTACCTTGGGAGCAACTCGCCATGTTCACAAGTGGACTCGACGAGTCGAGTCGGGGTTGCCCTGCGATTTGTGACAGTTGTAACCCGTCGAGTGAAGGGATGACTCGACGTGTCAAGTGAGACTTAGAAGGATTCAGAGGACCCGCGTGGACTCGCCGAGTCGCCTAGGTGCACTCGACGAGTCGGGTCAAAGTTTGACTGATGACTTCCGTTGAATTTTAGGGTTGAGTCAGTGTTTGGTCTTTTGAGCCATTGGAGGGGAAGAATGGTCTTTTACCCTTCTTAGAGAACTTAGAGAGGGCTTAGCCTAGCCGTTGAAAGTCGTATTGATTAGAGTAATTATTTTATGTGATTCGGTGGAGGCTAGATCAGTATTTCCGAGTTCGAGGTTTACCGAGTTATCCGAGGTGAGTCTTCTCACTATACTTTACCTAGAGTGGTAATTAGAGTTATGTGACAGAGTATATTGTATGCTATTTATGTGATGTGATGCACTGCATTATTTCTATGTGAATTATGCTATGTATGTGTTCTAGAGTTTACAAAGTTAGGACCGGAAGGTCCACAGAGTTAGGGCCAAAGGGCCCACAGAGTTATAGCCTCGAGTGGCTAATATGTGCTTTATGGGGTATTTTGGGGAACTCAGTAAGCATTTATGCTTACAGTGTTTTGTGTTATGTGTTTCAGGTACCAGTGAGGATCGCGGGAAGGCGCCGGAATGATCAGTACACACTTATGGAGTTTTTTTATGCATGATGATCTTGGGATATGTTTTATGGATTTGATATGTGATACATTGAGATTTGATAATATTTATGAATGAAATTGTATTTTTAAAAGTGAAAAATTGTACTGAAATTTACGTCGTTACATTTGTCGTCACCGTCGGTATACCCCCGCAAACATGAGCCGCCATAGCTACTTCAAAATCGTTGCAGCTTGCCCAACATACACAATCTATGCATACACTTCACCATTTGCCGTCTCTCTATTCCTCCATCTGTGTTTCACTATATATACACACAGGCACAACGGACACCCACACACCATTTCCTTTTTCTTACAACTACCACTCATGCGTTGCTGCTATAATGACCGCCTTCATCTGTCACACCCCAAAACTGGAACGGCGGAAACGTTCGGGGGTGGAGGACGTCATGTACAGTATCATAACAATGCAAAGTAATAAACAAGCAAAAACATCATCCATTGCAATAATAGTATAGTTTAATACATGTGTGTTCTTTCATAGTAATAGGACACCAAAAATGAATCAAAATAAAAGACGAGTCTTGAACATGCTCCGGCTTCTCAAAAACCTGGCCGAATGTACCTGGCTACTGATAACCTGAGAATACAAGTTATTTTGAAAGCGTAGATCAACATTTAAGCTGATGAGTTCATAAGTATTTAGTGTCATTGTTTGTATAAGTTCGATGAAAATGTTGTAAATGTTCGATGTAAATGTTTGTAAATGTTCAATGTAAATGTTTGTATATGTTTGAAAACTCCTAGAAAATCCTATATTTTCTACTAGTATAAAAAGTAGTCTTCTACCAAGACCCGACTGTTTTGAATGTTTGATTCTCTGAAAAGTGGATGTTTTTCCCAAGTATGACTTATCATTACCAAAATATAGTTTTATATTACCCTTTATCTGAGAAGATCACATTTTGAATATAATGGGAAAATGTATGTGTATTGCAGCATTATTTATATTAACTATTGTAGTAATAACTACCTTAAAACTAATGGTTTAATTAAGGCAAAATGTGATAAGATTGTTACCATACTAAACCGACTATAACACGACGATGAAAGACGTCAGAAGAAATGACATTTGGCACCCGTAGACTTGCAAGTCCCAATGTAGTGAACACCAAATGTGTAGGATAGTCAATCCAATATAGATCTATACGCAAACTCACGCTCTCCCTCCAAGAGATTCTGGTTACAAAACGTGACACAACGAAATGGTCGTTGTGTCATGAAGTAGTATCTCAGATGATGTTATCTTTGAATCTTATTATAGTATACTTGTTATTGTTGGATATAGTGTCTAAGTCCATAACTTTATTTGATATGTACTTGACCCGACCCGGCATGGTCCATTTGGGTTGCATGGCATTGCAATACTTGGATAGACAAAATGAGAGAAAGGACACTTGTGATTATTAATATATTATAAGTTCTAATATATTAATAATAGTATTATTTAATTAGTGTTGATCAAGTATTAATTTAGAATTAATTTGGTGATCAAAATTAGACTAATTAAATATATAGGGTTGATTATGACAATCATCTAATCTTTTATGGTGGATTAATGATCCATGGTTTATGGAGTTGGGTTATAACCATTTGGAGCTCCATGGATAGTTCATGGGAGTTACAAACCCATGGATCATAAGAAAGGAAGAGTCATGACAATTATGGGCATTCATGTGAAAACCCTAATTGTGACAACACTATAAAAGGAGTCCTATAGCTAGCAAAATCGGCCACTAGTGAGTTCTAAGAGGGCATAACCGATTTTTGAGTGCAAGTGTATTCTCTCAAGTTATTCCAAGTCTTGTAGTGTTGGGTGAAGCATTTGAGGCACAACATTTGGGGTGCTAGGCTCACAAAGTCTTCAAGGAATCCAAGCAACAAGAAAGGTATGTACTTCTACTAGTTTTTATATTACATATTCCCCATGCCATGCTAGTTAGGAAGTAAACCTTGAAAAATCAAATTTGCATGTATATTAGAGAAAACATAGATTCAAGGTTTATAGGGTTGCATGTACACCATAGGAGTGTTAGAATGCTCAAAACGCATCAGTGGTATCAGAGCCTAGGATTGTTTTCTGTATAGTTGATGCAAACTGCTTGAAAAATCGAAAAAATGCTCACTGTTAGACTGGACTCGCCGAGTGCAAGGGGAGAACTCGACGAGTCCAAGGCAAAGTTCATCCTACTCGTCGAGTAGGATCATGCACTCGACGAGTAGGTGCGTGCTGGGTAGTTTTCCGAGTTTTGTTGCTAGAAATGGTGGAGGGTCGTTAGCTGAACGGG
Source organism: Lactuca virosa (assembly GCF_052849685.1). Taxonomy (NCBI): domain Eukaryota; kingdom Viridiplantae; phylum Streptophyta; class Magnoliopsida; order Asterales; family Asteraceae; genus Lactuca; species Lactuca virosa. Next base: position 289,262,768 of record NC_136426.1, read on the forward strand.
TAGGATAGGACTTTAACTCTCATTAAAAGTATAATGAATTATAAAGTAACTATACATTATTAATTCCCAATCTTAGTTACTTTAGGAAAAATGTGAAATAGGTGCTAGCCCATAAAATTACACTTTGTACCTTACCAAGTCGTTAGTGGAGCGTGTGCGGTTAACCTACACACTAACAAGGACTAGTAAGTGTGGCAAAGGGTAACTTGACTTTATTATAGATCGGTGGAGCGTGTGTGGTTAACCGGCACATCGATTAGGTAATATAGTGAAGGGTACCAAGTCAATTTGTATGGTTATTCACACCTTGTTTGTGATCCTCGGCATCCTAGTCACAAACTTGAGAGGGCACAATCGAGATTCAAACATGTCATTGAAAAGTTCAATGTATCTCAAAAAGATCTAGGAGTTTCAAATCCAATAAAACCGAATAATAAAATATTTCGTTCTTATGGTGGAAATTGGTAAATCGTCATTTACCTACCTTCAAATATTTTATAACTTGGATTACGGCACCCCTCTTCCAACTATAAATAGTTTGTTGGATCCTAGCCTTAATATTTCATTTGGGTGACTTATTAAGGACTCCTTTCAGATGTCACTTTTGATGGATCCAACTTCAATGAATAGATCAGAAACATCAGGATGATTACCCGCTATGAGGACAAGGAGTATGTCCTTGATAGGGAGCTTAAGGTTGTGAATGAAGCCACTGCTACTCCTGAAGAGTTTGCGGAGTTTGTTGCACATGAAAAGGATGCTACTAAAGTAGCATGCACCATGATGGCCACCATGACTCCCGAACTTCAAAAATCCTATGAAGATTTCTACCCCTATGAGATGCACCCGGATCTGATGGAAAGGTACCATCAGAGCGCGCGTCAGGAGAGGTATGAAATCATCTCCTCCATGATAACAACCATAATGAAAGATGGTGAACCCATCACCGGTCACTTACATTAAATGCAAAGGTTCATGGACCGGTTACTGAAGCTCAATGTTGACTTCCCTGAGGACTTGGCGATTGATATCATTCTCCATTCCTTACCTCCAAGTTATGATCAGTTTCGTATGACTTATCATATGAACAAGGAGGAAGTCACACTTAGCAAGCTTCAAGGACTCTTAAGGACAGCAGATACTGGTCTTAAGGGTAAAGCGGTTGTTACTTCTACTTCTACTCCTTCAGCAGCCCTGTTCTTGCAATTGGGCAGGGAAAGGGTAAGAAGAGGAAAACTCATTCGAAGGGTACCAAGGGTAAGCCCATTGATGGTTCCTCTTCAAGTGGGACAAAGAAAGGTCCCATTACTCCTTCTTCAAACCCAAAGGAAGCACAATGCTTCTATTGCCAGGAAAAGGGGCACTGGAAGCGAAGCTGCCCCAAGTACCTGCAAGATGTAAAGGATGGGAAAGTTAAACCCACCCATGCAGGTATTTATACAATATTATCTAATAACTCATCTAATGCTAATTCTTGGGTGCTTGATACAGGTTGTGGTATTCACATTTGTACTGATTTGCAGGGCCTAAGAAGAAGTGAGCAAGTGGAGCACGGGAAGATAAACTTAGTCATGGGCAACAAGAAAGCATCACCTGTCACCAAGATAGGAGTTTATTCTTTATTGCTTAATAATGGTTTAATGTTAGATTTGAATAAATGTTGTTACTCACCTAAAATGGTGAGAAATATTATTTCCTTTCATGGCTTGTACAAACAAGGTTTTACATTTTCATTTGATAATAATAATGGTGTTATTAATGTTTATTACAATGATGTATTTTACTTTAAAGCATTACCTTGTGATGGTGTATATCAAGCTGTGAATGTTGTAGACAATCTAGGAAATAATGTGTTGTATATTGATTCTTCAAATAGCTTGGATAAAGCATCATTGTGGCATTGTCGTCTTGGACATGTCAACAAGAAGCGCATAGGCCAACTCCAAAAGGCTGGATTCTTGGAATCATTTGACTTAAAGTCAGATGATAGTTGCGAGTGTTGTTTACTTGGAAAAATGACAAAGTCACCCTTCACGGGCACTTGTGATAGGGGTGAAGGTTTGTTGGACGTCGTGCACACAGATGTGTGTGGGCCCTTCAGAGTTGCTACAAGGGATGCTAATCGCTATTATGTGACTTTTACTGATGATTACAACAGATATGGATATATCTACTTAATCAAGCATAAGTCAGAAACCTTTGAAAAGTTCAAAGAGTTTAAACAGGAAGTTGAGAATCAATTGGGCAGGAACATCAAGATGCTCCGATCCGATCGGGGAGGAGAGTATCTTAGCATTGAGTTCCTTGACTATCTTAAGGAATGTGGGATTGTCTCACAATTGACACCTCCCAGAACACCACAGCTGAATGGTGTAGCTGAGAGGCGCAATCGAACCTGGTTGGATATGGTTTGTTCCATGATGAGTCGAGCTTCGTTACCAATCTCTTTCTGGGGGTATGCCTTAGAGACTGCTGCCCATATCCTTAATCTAGTCCCTACTAAAAAGGTTACCAAAACACCTCACGAGATGTGGACTAGGAAAGTTCCCAATTTAGACCACATCAAGATTTAGGGTTGTGAAGCTTTCGTGAGGCGTGATACTCACGACAAGCTTGAACCTCGAAGTGAGAGGTGTATTTTCATCGGCTACCCACAGAGATCCTTTGGTTACCTCTTCTACAGACCCAGTGATAATGTGGTCTTTGTAGCAAGAAGAGGAGTCTTTCGTGAGAGAGAATTTATAAGCCAAGGGGACAGTGGGAGGCAAATTGACCTTGAAGAGCTTCAAGAGTCAAGTGGTGAAGGAACCTCAAATGCTATCAGTCAACCTGAGGAGGAAACTCCTGTTGAGCTGATAGATGAGTCTGTACCTCCTGATGGGTTTTGCGCATTCTAACACTCCTAAGTGTACATGCAACCCTAAATACCTTGGATCTATGTTTTCTCTATTATACATGCAATTATGAACTTTCCAAGGTATTACCCTATCTAGCATACAATACTTGATACTTGGGTAATCAAATGGATAGAATACATACCTTTGTTTGATGTAGCTTGTCTCCATAAAGCTTGAGTGCCTAGTGCCCCAAGTGTGACACCTCAAATGGTTCACACAACACCAAATGCACATGGAATGACTTGAGAGAAATGGAACACTCCTTGAAATCGTCTAGCCCTCATATTCACACATTAGTGTACGATTTCTTGAGCCATGGGATTCTTTTATATGGTGGCTATTAGGGTGACACCATGTAACTCATAACTTTACCCATTCCTTATGCTCCATGGATTTTAACCTCCATGGAGTATCCATGGGTCACCCCATGGACTTAGTCCAACATAAGGAATCTTGGATCACAAGCCCACATATATAAGAATGAATGATTTACACAATCAACCCATATATTAATTAGTCTCCCTTTTGATCACTTAATTAATTCCAAATTAATTCTTGATCAATACTAATTACATAACCTTATTAATATATTAGAACTTATAATATATTAACCAACCTTAAGTGTTATTTCTCTCATTATAGTCTATCCAAATGCATGATGCCATGCAACCCAAATGGACCATGCCGGGTCGGGTCAAGTCTTACCAATTATAGTTATGGATTTAGACATTAATCCAACAGTCTCCCACTTGGATAAGTCTAAAACTATTATTGCGTATGACTTCAGGAACCGATCAGCAATCGTAGCTCTCAAAAGCTTCTGTCGAACTCTGACCTTGTCGATGAATTCTGACCTTTGTCAATGACTTGTCCATTAGATAAGGGATCATATATTCCTCCATTCTAGATATCATATGGACTGAGACATGGATTATCAATCATTCTCTCTATCCATTTGTTGTTTCCCGATTTCCGATTCATGATGACTGACTGATTGAACAAATCAAATCAGTCCTGGCTTGGCCAAGCACTCGTGCAATCAATGTACAACCAACTCATAGTAACAAAGGCATCTTTAAATCATCGAGGGGCCCACATATATCGCTTTTATCCCGAAGGTAAAAGGAATGGATAAACTTCGACTCATATGGCTTGTTCTATTACTTGTTGAATCATACACAAAGGCATGTTTTATAACATCGAGTTACCGAATGCGTTTTCGTGCAATCAATGTACAACCAACTCATAGTAACAACTCATATCTCTAGGTTTGAAGAATATAAGATATTATCGTCTCATGATCACTCGTGATAAAATCCATGAAGCGATTCAAATGAGCGCGGGTTGAATCCAATACTCAGAACTTATGAGCACTCATGAGTGTTGTAGCACCACTTTGTCCACCAACTTGGACCTCTACAAACCAACCCATGACAGTCTTGATTCATATCTACTTCCAACATATGACTGACTGTGGATGGTTTGAATAACTTAATCATTCAGGAAGAGCAACTTAGTTATTCTGGAAGTCAAAACATGCAAAGTGAAACACAAGAATAAATGAATCAAATATGGTATCAAATCCTACGAATATAAATAAACACTTTTATTTATCACCATACTGATTACTCATTATTCATTGTTTCGGTTTTATCAACTTTATACTTGAATTAAAAACACTAGTTGTCCCATGCTCCAAGCATGTACACTATGTTTTTCTTAAACAATAGCTTTGCCATACACCAAGTATGCACTCTATGTTTGTCTATGATCCTTACTTTGTGAAATAAACCAATTGAACATAATTTCAATGATTCTAATTTCACACTCCCAAATCCTTATCGAAAAATGTGAGAATTTCAAATTCCTATCATTTATCGAAATCTGTTTAGATTTTAAACTTATATGCACTGACCCTCCTGTAATGAATATGTACAAAGTCACAAAGACTTGTCAACAGTCATTATAAGGTATTCCAATGGAGATCAACTCCATGGAAACTAAGTCTCATATTCAAAGTACATTGCTTTGGACATGCTTCTTGCATTAAGTTTTCTAATCTTACACAGATAACTTCCACCTATGGAGACAACTCCATATTCTCATTTTGACTATCACTTCTGAATAAGAGATGCCTCTTTTCAGAAGATGTCAATATGGTCCTTCCAAAATTAGCACTATACTTCCAACTGTCCCTGAGCAACCAATCTTTGGTAAACCTCAGATTGTCCTCGACAATTGCTTAATCATTTTAGTCATATCCAATTCTAGACCTTTTCCCTTCTTAATGCCTCTGGGCATTTGGAAAAATTTAGAAATGACAAATATTATAGCACATGCAATCGATCCTGTACCCAAAGCAAATGGAACACGATTCATGATGTCTCACATAAAGACATGATTCTAGACCAGTCTTTTGCTACAATATTTTTATTTGCCATGTTTTCAAAATTTGACTATGAAGAGGGATGCCGTAATCATAATCGAATTTTGAGAACGCACTATATAGAATTTCCTTAAGTTGAACCAATCCAACATGAAATTCATATATATATATATATATATTCTTGACTAAAGATGATTAAGGTCTCAATCTAAGCCTTTAGAACTGAAATGAAGTATATCCTCTCCCTTAATTATAGCAAAACAACTTTTTCAATCCCTGCAGCCTCACGAATTGAAACTTTTGTTTTCTATAATTAACATTGCTAACTTGCAACACTAACAATAATTATCATGCTCCCACTAAGATGATGATTATTAGCATAACACTTATGCTCCCACTAGCTTTGACATGTACTCAGAAATCAGCTGGACTTCTAGAAATCAATACTTTATTGACTTCCTTACCAAAGTTCAGATTTCTGATACGAGATGCTTTGATAAAACTTTATCAAAATCATCCCTTTTCATAGTTCTGAAATTGTTTAGACACTTTTGCCATCTGCTTCAAATCTACTTGGTGGAAGTGTTTCCTCACCATCATTTTCATGAATCGGAGAGAAACCTTATGACCCTTAGATTTTATGGTGTATGTGTTCTTATCCATGTGAATCGTCAAAACCATAGTCACAAGACAAGGATAATGACAAATCCAAACTCATATGGACTGAACTTATGCAATCTTAACTTCTTGCCACCTGGCAGTACAGGGTCTGCCATTGCTTCCAAGTTGTTATGCAACCAATTGAGAACTTTCAGAACTCCTATGCAAAGCCAACTTTAACTGGAATGGGCACAGAATATGTCAACATGATAGGTTATAAACCTCAAGTCGTGTGCTAGTGAAGAACCTCAGGTTTTATTCTTGATTAGTTCTTGAAATTCTTTTTAGGATCTTTAAGACTCCCACTGTCCTCTTGACATATAAGACTATCTTGCCAAATATTCAAGAGATAGTGCGGATTCTTTATCAAGACAAACACTTCACACAATTGGCCTTAGTTGGTCTTTGTTTAATCCAAAACATCACAACTTACCAACTTCAAATGTACAAGAGTAGGACACTTTTACTCTTACATTTGACAAGTGTTATAAACCTTTCTTTAAGATATGTCACTCAACTTATAGTCTTGGAGTATGACTCTAAGACTTGTTTTGAAATGAAGTATGACTCATCTTCTTGATTTAACCATTTCAACAATTCATGACTCCTCTTCTTAGTCATAAGAATGCACTAAGATGTCCTTAGAAGACCAATTGTGATGTGGTTCTTTAATCATTAAGATGATCACAAAACATGATACTAAAGTACTCTCCCATCTTTTCAGATTTGAGAAACTTTTATCTGTCTGCCTAATTTGATTCTTTCCATTCGTTCTGCCATACATTGAGACTTTTCCAATGTTTCAGAATTATACTTAAACTTGTAAGTATAACCATATTTACTAAAATTTAGTAAATCATGACGAATAGTCTTAACGAGCTTTGTGGTGGACTTGACCAGTGCACAAGAATGTGTACTCGATCCCTTTAGTCCTTAACTTGACTCACACATCCATGTGAACAAGTCTTAATTTTCCAATGCTTGAAAGTTCTCATTCATCATACTATTCAACTTGCATGATTCCAAGTTTCTATCCAACTGAAGCCTTGGGAATGAGAATCTTTCCTTATTTGGTAAATTATGACACTACCACAAACGAAAGAATCAAGTCCATTTTTTTTCAAATATTGCTATCAATGGAATCATATAAACAACCATTTTTCACTAATGCCACTTGTAAGGATATTTAAAATAAATATAAAATTAAAAACTTTTATTTTATTTCAAAACTTTGCGGAAAAAACTTATCCTTATAGTGCAAATGCATACAGAAAAACTTGTTGTTATCTATTCCTAAGCAATATATCATAACTCCTAAGTAACAACTTCAAAATTCTGATGCGATCGAAATCCACCTACGCGATTAGAATCAGCATATACTTCCTTTAAGCTTTCTCTCTATTCTCTGATTCTTAAAACATCAACATGTGGCTCAGTCACATCATGTAATGAGGATCTTAGAATAGAAACTTAACAGAGTTAGATAATGGGCTCTACCTGAAGTAGAGTCAGACTTATTGACTTTAACATCCTTAGGTAAACTTGGCAGCTTTGCAATCAACGGCCCTTCCTTTGGAAAAATAAACATATGGACCCTTTGGTAATGGGACTATCTCAGACTTAGCCTTTCTCCTTACCATTTGGTCAACCGGGTTGACTATGGCCAATCCCTTTCCATTGGGAAGAGAATGCTTTTTCTGGATTTCCAGTGTCACCATTGTCACTGTCCATAAAGTTTTTGGGAAGTTGATCTTCTAATCAAATTTGCTTTACTATCGTTCCAAATCATTGCTGATTCAGCAGCACCAAGCAAATAGATATGATCATTAAGGTTCATGTCATAGTCTGTTTCATAGTAGTCCCAAAGGAACTCACTATGTGACTTAGAAAGTGATTGAACATCCAACTTTCTCAAGACTGACACCCAACTCTCCCAGCTTGTCAATATGTGACTTCATCTCTAAGATGTGATCACACATAGACCTTGCTTGCCATTAGGGCTTGAGTGACCTTGAACTTGTGGGTTAGGGAGAATAATTGGAGGAGGTTGAGGAAGTAAAGTTCCAAGAGATTTGGGAAGATCATAGATGTCTGAACTAGACATCTTTTGGGAGATATTCAAGATAGTTGATCTAAAGTCCTTAATATAACACCCAATATGAAATATTAAGGCTAGGATCCAACAACCTATTTATAACTGGAAGAGGGATGCCGTAATCCGAGTTATAAAATAGTTGAAGGTAGGTAAATGACGATTTACCAATTTCCACCATGAAAAACGAAATAATGTAATTAGGTTTTTAATTGGATTTGAAACTCCTAGATCTTTTGAGATTCATTGAACTTTTCAATGGCATGTTTCAATCTCGAGTGTGCCTTTCAGGTTTTGTGACTGGGATGCCGAGGATCACAAAACAAGGTGTGAAGTAACTATGCAAATATACTTGGTACCCTTAATATTTACCCCTCAATCGATGTGCCGGTTAACCACACGAGCTCCACCGATACTATGATAAATATTAAGTTACCCTTTGCCTACTTTGTTAAATCCAGGTTAGTGTGCCGGTTAACCACACACGCTCCACTAACGGTTTAAACAAAGTGCAAAGTGTAATTTCATGGATTAGCACCTTATTCACATTTTCCTAAGTAACTAAGATTGGGAATTTATAAGTGTTTAGTTACTTAGTATTTATCATTAATACTTTTAATGAAGGGAGAATTATAGTCCTTGCCCTACCCGTTCGGCTAACGACCCTCCACCAGTCAAGGAAGCGGTGGGTGAGAGTGGACACCCATTAAACTGCCATTTTATAGGCAGTAACCTTATACCCACCTTATAGACCGGCTTCGTGAATGAGGCCTACTAACGGTAAGACTGACTTGCTCTTATACATATATTTATTATTAACTTATAATACTATAAAGTATAAGGGTTGAATTTTAACTTTTAAAATTCTAAGGGCTAACTTGGAATTAAAGTATTCATGGGGAAAACTTTACAAATTCCAAAACTTGAGGGCAAGTTTTGAAAATATTCAAAAGTAATTAATTCCATAACTTATGTGTTTAAAGTAGTTTTAATTAGAAAAAACTCTTCAAGTTCCATAACTTGAGGACAAGTTATGGAAGACTTTAAACTAATAAAAGAATGTAACTTTTCTTTATTTTTGTAACTTATGGAACTAATTAAGGTTACACATTTTATCATTTAATGAAGTGACTCTTGAACCTCCATAACTTGACGACAAGTTATGGAGTCATAAAACCATTTAATGAGGACAAGACTCTTCATTTTTGTAACCATTGCCAACTTTTTATGAGTTCTATGAAACTTAAATGTGACTTTTCATATAACTTGAGGACAAGTTACAAAAACACATTTTAGAATCAACTCTTAGATTAAAATGGATTGAAAACACATAATCAATTAACTTTTCTATTAATCTAATAAACTCATATGAACAAAGATAATTCACATCAAATTTTTTTCAAGTAATTAGCATAACTTTTAAACTAATACAATTCGATTTTTCAGCTAATTTTGCAAGTATAACAAGAAAACAAGCCTTGGCTCTGATACCACTGATGGGTTTTGCGCATTCTAACACTCCTAAGTGTACATGCAACCCTAAATACCTTGGATCTATGTTTTCTCTATTATACATGCAATTATGAACTTTCCAAGGTATTACCCTATCTAGCATACAATACTTGATACTTGGGTAATCAAATGGATAGAATACATACCTTTGTTTGATGTAGCTTGTCTCTATGAAGCTTGAGTGCCTAGTGCCCCAAGTGTGACACCTCAAATGGTTCACACAACACCAAATGCACATGGAATGACTTGAGAGAAATGGAACACTCCTTGAAATCGTCTAGCCCTCATATTCACACATTAGTGTACGATTTCTTGAGCCATGGGATTCTTTTATATGGTGGCTATTAGGGTTACACCATGTAACTCATAACTTTACCCATTCCTTATGCTCCATGGATTTTAACCTCCATGGAGTATCCATGGGTCACCCCATGGACTTAGTCCAACATAAGGAATCTTGGATCACAAGCCCACATATATAAGAATGAATGATTTACACAATCAACCCATATATTAATTAGTCTCCCTTTTGATCACTTAATTAATTCCAAATTAATTCTTGATCAATCCTAATTAAATAACCTTATTAATATATTAGAACTTATAATATATTAACCAACCTTAAGTGTTATTTCTCTCATTATAGTCTATCCAAATGCATGATGCCATGCAACCCAAATGGACCATGCCGGGTCGGGTCAAGTCTTACCAATTATAGTTATGGACTTAGACATTAATCCAACACCTCCAAGGCGTTCCACTAGAGTGAGGAACACACCTGAATTTTATTATGGTTATCACATCACTACTAAAGGTGATACATTTATCAGTGATAGTACACTGATAGATTTGGATGAACCTAATAATTACAAGGAAGCCATGGCAGGCCCCGAGTCTGCTAAATGGAAGGAGGCTATGGACAGCGAGATTCAGTCCATGTATGACAATCAAGTTTGGAACTTGGATGACAATGTACCAGGTCGTAAGACAGTTGGGTGCAAATGGATCTTCAAGAAGAAGACCGACATGGATAGGATAGTACACACTTACAAGGCGCGACTGGTTGCGAAGGGCATTACTCAAACTCTGGGAGTTGACTATGATGAGACCTTCTCACCAGTAGCGAAGATTAAGTCTATTAGGGTGTTATTGGCCATAACTGCATTTCATGATTATGAAATATGGCAGATGGATGTCAAAACCGCTTTCCTTAATGGGAAATTAGCCGAGGATGTTTACATGGCTCAACCAGAGGGTTTTGTCGATGCAAAATACCCTAATAGAGTGTGTAAGCTTGAGAAATCCATTTATGGATTAAAACAAGCATCTCGCAGATGGAATCTTTGATTTGATGAGAAAGTCAAAGAGTTTGGCTTTTCTAGGAGTGAGGATGAGTCCTGTGTATATGTTAGGGCTAGTGGGAGTATAGTTAGCTTTCTGGTGTTGTATGTAGATGACAAACTTCTCATAGGAAATGACATCCCAACCCTGTAGGAGGTGAAGTCCTGGCTTGGGAAGTGTTTCGCTATGAAAGACCTTGGAGAAGCTGCCTATATCCTAGGGATAAGGATATTAAGAGATAGGAGTAAGAGACTAATTGGACTTAGTCAAAGTACTTACTTGGATAAGGTGTTGAAGAGGTTTAGCATGCAAGATTCCAAGAAAGGGGAATTACCTATCCAGAGTAATGCCAAGTTTAGTAAGACTCAGAGTCCGAGTACAGAGGCTGAGATAGCTGAGATGAGTCATATACCATATGCTTCCGCTGTGGGGTCGATAATGTATGCTATGACTTGTACTCGCACTGATGTGGCCTTTGCTTTGAGCATGGTCAGTAGATATCAAGGGAACCCTGGCAAGGCTCACTGGACTGCGGTAAAGAACATTATTAAGTATCTGTGGAGGACTAAGGACTGGGTCCTTACTCTCGGTGGCAGTGATGACTTGAGGGTGGAAGGATATAGTGATGCTAGCTTTCAGACTGATAGGGATAATTTCCGCTCTCAGTCAGGCTGGGTCTTTATCCTAAATGGAGGGGCAATTACTTGGAAAAGTTCCAAGCAGGAGACAGTAGCCGATTCAACTTGTGAATCAGAGTATATAGCAGCAAGCGAGGCAGCAAAGGAGGCAATATGGCTAAAGAACTTCATCGGAGACCTTGTAGATGTACCAGCTATAAAGGAGCCAATAGAAATTTTCTGTGACAGCGAAAGTGCGGTTGCTTTGGCTAAGGAACCAAGAGATCACGGGAGATCTAGGCACATTGACAGAAAATACCATTTCATCAGACATCGAATAGAAGAAGGTGTGACATCCCCGTTTTCACGGCCAGAAAAGACCGATTTTGTTTATGCTTTATGAAAATCAGAGTACCTCTTTTAATAAAAATGTTGCGGAATTTGTTCCCAGAAAAACATGATAAATACGTTATCAAAGCATTTCCGAAGAAATGTATTTTATTTGTTTTAAAACATTTGGGATGTCATCGTCAATACAAAAACATAAGCATAAACAGAACTTACATTCATTATCACTAGTGATTTATATCTCCTTAATCTCTCAGTGTAATGTGACTTCATATCAACACCTGTGATATAAATAAACTGAGTGGGTCAGGTTGGGAAACCTGGTGAGTACATAGGGTTTTCAACCCACAATAATATAATTATTATGTTTAAACAATCAAACAATCAACCGAATTACCCATCCCCATTTTCTTCATTTAATATTCCCTAAAGAATTATCTTAAGGGTCATCTCCTATGTCGTATTTACCTCTCATCTCTTTACATCAGTTTTCCTTATATGTTCGTTCCTAAGGCATGAATACGTAGTTACAACATCGCCTGAACTCATAATTCATAGTAAGGGTTAGAGTATCATCACATGAATACGCAGTCACAACATCGCCTGGACTCGTAGTTCATAGTAAGGGTTAGAGCATCATCACATGAATACGCAGTCACAACATCGCCTGGACTTGTAATTCATCACCTACAGGTTATAAGTCTGCTGGTGTTTCCACGGGGTTGTCTAGAATAGTCCGTGGTCGCCATCTATACTCTGGTAGATGACTACATCTCCACATTGACGGTCAAGGTTATGGTATCTTACATCCTACGTCACTGATTCATCATCACCTAATTATCATCACCTTCCTATCTTCACGTATCTCTCATCATTTTATTTCATCACACATACCAACTATTACATCTACCCATGTTATACCCAACACATTTTGTAGATATAAAATACATATACAGTTTAAATCATTTAAAACATGTATAAAATCATTCATCCAGCATAGACAGCAAGTATACAGACAATATGCACACATAGCACGTAATTTATATAAAATACTTCATATCTATGTGTAAGATGAAAGTAACTATGCACTCACCTGATACGGTGGTGACTCGGTCCTCGGACAGTTCTTCGTAACTCTTAAAACAATTTTCCTCGACAAAACCTAGTATCAATACCACTAGGGTTTAGTTTAACGTTAACCGCGACTAATTAATAGTCTAGCTATTATTATTATTATTATTATATAAGCGTTAAATAACACTCAATATAACTCATAATAATAGCCCAAATAATTATTTTAAGGACCTAATAACATTACTATAATTATTTGAAAGCTATATTAAAAATTGCATAGGCGTAGCTCACTTACAGCCGATTTTAAAGAAAACCGGGCTTCGCTTGGAGCAGCGTTTCGAAACCGAAAGACCCTTTTTCTTGGGACTCCGGGAGCCTCGGGGCTTCCTTCGGGTGCTAGGGGGTTTACCTAGACTTTAGGAGGGTGTAGGATAGTCTAGAGAGAGAAAGAGACTAGAGAGAGTGGAAAATGTGCAAGAAAGTCGGCAGCCTTCGCTGCCTTTTATAGGGCGAGCCTTCGGTCTACGCTGGGCGTTCCTGCGAGGGTACGCGGGGCGTACCTCGTACGCAGGGCGTTCCGGCCTTACGCTGCGCGTTCGTACAACCACTTGTCCGAGCCTCCTTGGTGCGACGTGGACCTTCCGAAGCCAAGCGATTCCGAACGCTGGGCGTTCTCTTCTTGTACGCGCTCCGTAGCGAGCCAGCTGTCACCCATCCAAAGCGAGTCGTGGGCAACAAGGAACGGCCTAGATCATGCCACATCATCATTTTCGCATCAGTTTCGCAATTTTCCTTCCCGACTTCTAAAATTCATAACTTTCGCATACGAGCTCCGTTTTCGACGTTCTTTATATCCACGCGTAGGCGGGAACGTACTCTAGAACTTTTGTTTAGACTCCGTCGGCTAATTTTGACTTATTTTTAAAAGTTATATTTTTAACAGGCCGGGACACGATTGGTCCGTTAAAAATTCATAACTTCTTCATCCGACGCCCGTTTTCGTCTGTCTTTTTATCGTTACGCTACTATTAACGAGATATTCGATTCTCGTTTAGGTTGTGTTGGCTAAAAACCGCTCGATCTAATATTCGAATTTCGGGCTATACACCGCTAAGCCGAAACTTCGAAAAATCATAACTTCCTCATACGAAGTCAGATTTGGGCGTTCTTTTTATGGACGCTCTCGGTTTAACGAATTCTACGACTTTCGTTTAGATCGCTAAGGCTGAATATCGCTCTATCGTAAATTCACTATTTACGCTTCCCAGTGCCGTGCCGGTTCCTTCGCGAAACTTCGACAGGTCATAACTTCTTCGTTATAACTCGGATTTCGGCGTTCTTTATATGTACGAAATCCCTTGAGACATATTCTACAACTTGGTTAAGATTATTTATTCTAAATAATCTTTTGTCGAAAAGTCATTTTCGACCCCTATTATCTCTAAATTGACTAGCCCGGATCTACGGGCGTTACAATTATCTCCCCCTTAGGATGATTACGTCCCGGAATCATCAACGAAACAGGGCTCACATGATGACTCCATACGTTATCTCTTCATCCTAAGTAATAATCGTAACTTCTATGTCGCTTCGAACGAGTATCTAACTCCTGGACTCCCTAACTGCAGGCCGTGCTCGATCTTGCACCTGCTCTCTATCTCACGTTAGACCCCAAATTATGACCTTCAAGTCGCAATCTCGATCCTTACTAGTGACTTCTTCTTCTTCTTAACAAAATTAAGATAAGCTCTTTTATTACTACAATGGATCGATGTGTCATATTCTAATGACCTATCATCGTAGGTTGCAATGCTTAGACTCAGGTCTCTTAGAGTCAAATTCCAGAACAGACTATACATTCCTTCATGTTCTAATGTGATGTAATCACATCTTAGAAGGTAGTATTCCTAGCTACAAGCAATTATCGCGATGCCTCTACTGATCGCTTTGATTGTCTTTCACTTCAAGCTTCTAGCTTAAGTCAGATGCTACATCGGACTTGGTTCTCTGAACCATCTAACATACTCTTCTTAGTCGGACTCAATTTGATATGACCACTAGGGTCGGAATAACAACAATCTTCTTAGTCACTACCGAAACGATGGTAACGACATACTTGAATAAAACGGTATCAATTACTAGCTTCTTGGTAACCTTGTGACTTTCCTTGATCCAAGCGTGAGTCCTGTGCTTCCGGTAGTATAGGCCTCTACTACCACTCACACCTAGTCATACTCATCCCAAGTATTGTCTCGCAGTTTTCCAAGTCACCATACAAGAAAATCGCATAACAACTTAACACGCCAGATAACAAAACGAAGGCTTTATTATTTATTGAAACTATTACACAGGTGTTCAAGTTCACCCTAGACTATGCCTCTAATAGGCTACATCATATGATTCTATCCCCTTGGCTACCTCATAACTCGATCTTTGGGTATGAATTCCTTATCCTTGATTCCTTGCGTTGTTTTCTGCTTCGTCGAGGATCATGTGGAATGCCCTTGGCTTTGGCGGTGTATTTGGTCTTGCTACTTCGTTTTTCTTTGGACAGTTCTTCGAAATATGCCCATCATTTCCACATTCGTAGCACTTCTTGTTGTCGAATGTACAATCTCTAGAATAGTGACCGGTCCTACCACACTTATAGCACGTCACTTCTCCATCGCATCTTCCGAAGTGCTTCTTCTTGCACTTCTCACACCATCTTGCTTCACCTCCTCCTCCTCCAGACTTCGGAAATTTTCTCTCCTTGATGGACCTTGAAGATCCTTCATGCTTCCTTTTCTCGCCAACTTCAGCTCTCTCCATACCCTTCTCTCTTATCTGGCTCTCCACATTCTTAGCAGCCCAGATGGCGGCTTTCAGAGTGGTTGCTTGCTTGACCATTGGACCAAAGTCCGCTAGTAATCCATGGGCAAACTTGTTGACCTTGGAGAGATCAGTTGGAACTAGGTACGGAACAAGCTTCATCTTCTCCGTAAAACTCGCAGCATACTCAACGACACTCATCCTTCCCTTCTTCAGATTCTGGAATTCATTGTTGATCTCTAGAAGATCCTGCTCAGAGCAATACTGCATTTTCAGTTGCACCAGGAAATCTTCCCACGACATCTTGCTTGCTTCTCCCTTGGGCATCGTGTTAGCTAGTAGCTTCCACCAGCTCAGTACTCTAGACTTTAACAGAGGGATCGCGAGAGCGGTCTTCTGTTTGTTGCTACACTCGCAACTCTCAAACATTGTCTCCATCTCGGAGATCCAGTCCATATCTTCCACCGGTGTTGGGCTTCCAGAAAGACACGGTGGTTTGGATGCCATGAAATCTTTGTACTTGCATCCATGTCCGTCATTTCCTCCATCCTGATTGTTTTGTCTAACTATCGGTGGGTTGGCTTGACCAACCGTCCCACTGTAGTTCCCTCTTTCTGACTGCCCATCATTCAGCTCGGGCTGTTCAATAGGCATCGTAAGTTCCTCTCGATGTTGTTGAAGTAAACGTCTTGTTTCCTCCATTTGACGATCCAACATCATCTGGATCATCGTTTGTACTCCGGCCATCGTGATCGGCTCGGGTGCAACTTCTACTACACCAGGTATTTGCTGAATCACCTGGGGTTGATTCCTATTCCTATTTGCATTCCCGGCTCCACTGCGGGTTCTTGCCATTTTGATATATACACCGAATAGGATGAATCTAAATCTTTATTTAGGATAGACGTTTAAATCATCCTTATCACTCCGAAACGTTTATATGCTAGTTCTAATATCGTATTCGAACGCTTAGAATCCTGAACACATAAGGTTTCCAGATCCGGTCGGCAACAGACCATAGATCCGAACAAATAATAGCATATAGCACATAAAAGCATTTTAGGCAACTTTCCTAAAATAAACTAGTGCTTGTGTCTATTCAGGTCTATTACCTAAGTTTACTAGACACACTCCTCACGATCATCGCTTAGCATTCTAAGTTTAAGTCTAGAAATAAATCCATATTCCTAGTTCGCTTAAACTAATGCTCTGATACCAACTGTGACATCCTCGTTTTCATGGCCAGAAAAGACCGATTTTGTTTATGCTTTATGAAAATCAGAGTACCTCTTTTAATAAAAATGTTGCGGAATTTATTCCCAGAAAAACATGATAAATACGTTATCAAAGCATTTCCGAAGAAATGTATTTTATTTGTTTTAAAACATTTGGGATGTCATCGTCAATACAGAAACATAAGCATAAACAGAACTTACATTCATTATCACTAGTGATTTATATCTCCTTAATCTCTCAGTGTAATGTGCTTCATATCAACACCTGTGATATAAATAAACTGAGTGGGTCAGGTTGGGAAACCTGGTGAGTACATAGGGTTTTCAACCCACAATAATATAATTATTATGTTTAAACAATCAAACAATCAACCGAATTACCCATCCCCATTTTCTTCATTTAATATTCCCTAAAGAATTGTCTTAAGGGTCATCTCCTATGTCGTATTTACCTCTCATCTCTTTACATCACTTTTCCTTATATGTTCGTTCCTAAGGCATGAATACGTAGTTACAACATCGCCTGAACTCGTAATTCATAGTAAGGGTTAGAGTATCATCACATGAATACGCAGTCACAACATCGCCTGGACTCGTAGTTCATAGTAAGGGTTAGAGCATCATCACATGAATACGCAGTCACAACATCGCCTGAACTCGTAATTCATCACCTACAGGTTATAAGTCTGATGGTGTTTCCACGGGGTTGTCTAGAATAGTCCGTGGTCGCCATCTATACTCTGGTAGATGACTACATCTCCACATTGACGGTCAAGGTTATGGTATCTTACATCCTACGTCACTGATTCATCATCACCTAATTATCATCACCTTCCTATCTTCACGTATCTCTCATCATTTTATTTCATCACACATACCAACTATTACATCTACCCATGTTATACCCAACACATTTTGTAGATATAAAATACATATACAGTTTAAATCATTTAAAACATGTATAAAATCATTCATCCAGCATAGACAGCAAGTATACAGACAATATGCACACATAGCACGTAATTTATATAAAATACTTCATATCTATGTGTAAGATGAAAGTAACTATGCACTCACCTGATACGGTGGTGACTCGGTCCTCGGACAGTTCTTCGTAACTCTTAAAACAATTTTCCTCGACAAAACCTAGTATCAATACCACTAGGGTTTAGTTTAACGTTAACCGCGACTAATTAATAGTCTAGCTATTATTATTATTATTATATAAGCGTTAAATAACACTCAATATAACTCATAATAATAGCCCAAATAATTATTTTAAGGACCTAATAACATTACTATAATTATTTGAAAGCTATATTAAAAATTGCATAGGCGTAGCTCACTTACAGCGGGTTTTAAAGAAAACCGGGCTTCGCTCGGAGCAGCGTTTCGAAACCGAAAGTCCCTTTTTCTCGGGACTCCGGGAGCCTCAGGGCTTCCTTCGGGTGCTAGGGGGTTCACCTAGACTTTAGGGGGGTTTAGGATAGTCTAGAGAGAGAAAGAGACTAGAGAGAGAGTGGAAAATGTGCAAGAAAGTCGGCAGCCTTCGCTGCCTTTTATAGGGCGAGCCTTCGGTCTACGCTGGGCGTTCCTGCGAGGGTACGCGGGGCGTACCTCGTACGCAGGGCGTTCCGGCCTTACGCTGCGCGTTCGTACAACCACTTGTCCGAGCCTCCTTGGTGCGACGTGGACCTTCCGAAGCCAAGCGATTCCGAACGCTGGGCGTTCCCTTCTTCTACGCGCTGCGTAGCGAGCCAGCTGTCACCCATCCGAAGCGAGTCGTGGGCAACAAGGAACGGCCTAGATCATGCCACGTCATCATTTTCGCATCAGTTTCGCAATTTTCCTTCCCGACTTCTAAAACTCATAACTTTCGCATATGAGCTCCGTTTTCGACGTTCTTGATATCCACGCGTAGGCGGGAACGTACTCTACAACTTTCGTTTAGACTTCGTCAGGTAATTTTGACTTATTTTTAAAAGTTATATTTTTAACAGGCCGGGACACGATTGGTCTGTTAAAAATTCATAACTTATTCATCCGACGCCCGTTTTCGTCTGTCTTTTTATCGTTACGCTACTATTAACGAGATCTTCGATTCTCGTTTAGGTTGTGTTGGATAAAAACCGCTCGATCTAATATTCGAATTTCGGGCTGTACACCGCTAAGCCGAAACTTCGAAAAATCATAACTTCCTCATACGAAGTCAGATTTGGGCGTTCTTTTTATGGACGCTCTCGGTTTAATGAATTCTACGACTTTTGTTTAGATCGCTAAGGCTGAATATCGCTCTATCATAAATTCACTATTTACGCTTCCCGGTGTCGTGCCGGTTCCGTCGCGAAACTTCGACAGGTCATAACTTCTTCGTTATAACTCGGATTTCGGCGTTCTTTATATGTACGGAATCCCTTGAGACATATTCTACAACTTGGTTAAGATTATTTATTCTAAATAATCTTTTGTAGAAAAGTCATTTTCGACCCCTATTATCTCTAAATTGACTAGCCCGGATCTACGGGCGTTACAGAAGGACTCCTCGTGGCAAAGAGGGTATCATCAGATGAGAACCCAACAGGCCCCCTCACGAAGGGACTAAGTAGGGTTAAGAATTTGCAGCATGCGAGGCGCATCGGGCTGAAGGATGATATTAGTTTCAATAATTAGATTTCTGAAACTTGTAAAATGTAATTGACATTTGATGATTAAATAAAAGTTGTTATTTATTTAAGAGTAAAGTGTTACTATCTTGTGTTGATCGTTTACTATGTTTGAATTTTGCATGTTTTGACTTCCAGAATAATTATGTTATTATTCAAACTCTCCACAGTCAGTCAAACTTTGAAAGTAGGTATTGATTCAAGACTGTCATGAATTTGGCTTGTACGATTTGTCTAAAGAGCGTTAGACATAGCAATTGTTGCTACAACATTCATGAGTACTCATAAGGCCTGAGTATTGGATTCAACACACGCTCACTTGCATCACTTCATGGAATTTATCTCGAGTGATCGTGAGACGGTAATATCATATAAATCAGAGGAGTTCAAGGCTGGCGAAGTGAATCTCTTTCTTTCCTTCTTCTAGTTCTTGAGTGATAGTAGCTGATCTCTCTTCTTTCTTCTGTCAACTGTCCGTGTGGAGAATATAGGTTGTTTAAGAATCGATAATCGTTGGTTCCTTATAGTCATTTCTTTTTCTTTTTTAGAAAGAGAACTCTGGTTCCCTCACCTTTTAGCGTTCTGGGGCCTTTATATAATATAAAAAAAAGATATCAAAATCTTTAAAGTACCCTTAGAGTAGGGCGAAAGAAAGTCAATATGAGCGTTGGTTTTTCCAACGAAACAGTGAAAGATGCTGTTTTATCCTTATCCATGGATGGAGGGAGTGGATGGGGTCGCATCCGGGTATACGCCGAATTGCCAGTATATTTATATATCCCACAAACTCAGGCGTGAGCAATCCAAAGTCTTCAAAGTGACTTTGGTGTGTTATTAAATATAAAAGCCATTCTTTATTTATTTGAAAAGCCTGACTTCGATCCAATCAATCGATCGATCAAGAGGCTAATCTCTTTTGTTTGGGCTGGTAGCTAAAAGAAAGTCCTCGCTTTCTCTTGAAACCTAGAAA
The DNA here is from genome assembly GCF_052849685.1 of Lactuca virosa. Taxonomy (NCBI): domain Eukaryota; kingdom Viridiplantae; phylum Streptophyta; class Magnoliopsida; order Asterales; family Asteraceae; genus Lactuca; species Lactuca virosa. The sequence continues at coordinate 289,283,374 of NC_136426.1, forward strand.
TATGAGTTGTTGACTATGAGTTGGTTATTCATTGATTGTACGAAAACACATTGGTAACTCGATGTTATAAAACGTGCTTTTGTGCATAATTCAACAAGTAGTCAGTACAAGCATATGAGTCGAAGTTTATCTGTTCCTTCTAAAAATAGAAGCGATATCTGGGCCCCTCGACGATTTGGTTTTGACTTATGTACCGGGCCCGGTCAGAACCTAATTGATGTGTTCAATTTAGTTCTATGTCGAAACAAATCAGAGATCGAGAAAGAAATGTTGGACAATAAGTAAGACCATGTTGCATGTGTTTGTCCGGCTGATATCTTGAGAGCAGAGGATTATATGATCACTTATCTTAAATGACGTATCATCATCATCTCAATTCTGAGAGACTTTGAAAGAGCTACGATTGCTAGTCGGATCCTGAAGACATATCTGCAAATATAGTTATTAGACTTATCCAAGTGGGAGACTGTTGGATATAGTGTCTAAGTCCATAACTTTATTTGGTATGTACTTGACCCGACCCGACATGGTCCATTTGGGTTGCATGGCATTGCAATACTTGGATACACAAAATGAGAGAAAGGACACTTGTGATTATTAATATATTATAAGTTCTAATATATTAATAATAATATTATTTAATTAGTGTTGATCAAGTATTAATTTAGAATTAATTTGGTGATCAAAATTAGACTAATTAAATATATAGGGTTGATTATGACAATCATCTAATCTTTTATGGTGGATTAATGATCCATGGTTTATGGAGTTGGGTTATAACCATTTGGAGCTCCATGGATAGTTCATGGGAGTTACAAATCCATGGATCATAAGAAAGGAAGAGTTATGACAAGTATAGGCATTCATGTGAAAACCCTAATTGTGACAACACTATAAAAGGAGTCCTATAGCTAGCAAAATCGGCCACTAGTGAGTTCTAAGAGGGCATAACCGATTTTTGAGTGCAAGTGTATTCTCTCAAGTTATTCCAAGTCTTGTAGTGTTGTGTGAAGCATTTGAGGCACAACATTTGGGGTGCTAGGCTCACAAAGTCTTCAAGGAATCCAAGCAACAAGAAAGGTATGTACTTCTACTAGTTTTTATATTACATATTCCCCATGCCATGCTAGTTAGGAAGTAAACCTTGAAAAATCAAATTTGCATGTATATTAGAGAAAACATAGATTCAAGGTTTATAGGGTTGCATGTACACCATAGGAGTGTTAGAATGCTCAAAACCCATCAGTTATAGTAATAGTATTCTATGTATAGTATTCTTTGAATAGTATTCTTTGTCTAGTAATAGTATTCTCTGTATGTACTTGTATATGATAGTATTCTCTGTATGTACTTGTATATGATAGTATTCTCTGTATGTACTTGTATATGATAGTATTCTCCGTATGTACTTGTGTATGATAATATTCTCCTAATCTATACCTATTAGAGTTACTAGTAATTTATGTAGTTTGAACGAATGTATACCTTTGCTACCCAAAGGTACTGAACTGATTGATAGTACTTTTATATCTACATATGTATACATAATATATATCTAAGATTTAGACGACACTCGGACAACTGACCGATACCCTAAGTCCATATCCAAACAAGGAAAAGGAAATAAAGCGAGTTAGCAGTCCTAAGTCCTTTAAACATTATTTATATAACTATACATATATAGACATGCTTTTGACAGTATATAAGTTTAAAAGAGGTTTTGTAATACATTTAAAGAGTTTTGAACAATAAATAATAATGACTTGATGTCAGTTTATAAAACGATTTAAAAGCAGTTTGTTTGATAACACAGTTTAAAGTATATGAAATCCTTTGTTTGAAACACAGTTTGAAGTATATGAAATCCTTTGTTTGAAACATAGTTTGAAGTATATGAAGTCCTTTGTTTGAAACACAGTTTGAAGTATATGAAATCCTTTGTTTGAAACACAGTTATAAATTATATGTGATTGATTATATAACTAGTATGTTTTTTACTTGTATTCCCCCCCATAAAAGCATTTAAAATCATTTAAAAGATAATTTAAGGGGTATGAACTCACCTGTAGTGAGTGATACGAATGAAAGATCGGTATAGGATGCTTAGTGTCAAGTGAGGACTTGAGCACACACGGATACTATTTAGCATATATTGACACATATATGTATCTAATTAGTGCTTAAAACAACTAATCATGAAATGGAACAACCTTAGGGACTAGTAAACACTTGTAATGAAGTTTTAAACCACATTAGGTTGAATGTAAGGGATGTATGGCCTCACATAGGAGTTTACGGCCAAGATGGCATGATCAAAGGAGTTCACGGCCATGAGTTTACAGCCCAATGAGTTTACGGCCTTAAACTCATGGTATTTTGTACCATTTTGTGTTTTAAAGGTCTTACAATCATAAGGAAGTGTTCTAGTCTCTTATCTGAGCCTTAGGAAGAAGTTATGGTCCATAAGCACCACTAATTAGGGTTTACGACCAAAGGAGATTGCCTTGGCCGTAAACACCTCATGTTCTTGGGAAACGTTTGCTTTCAAGGCCTAAATCCAATATCCTAAGTAGATAACATGTATAGGAGGTAGATACTTACGATTTGAAGGTAAAGGAGGGTGTTTGCGGCCCAAAAACACCTAAGTGTTCTTGATGTTCTTGAGGATCTTGAAGATCTAGACTCAAAGATGAAATCCATGAACGAATTCAAGAGTGAATCAAGAAGAAGAGATGTATTAACTCACAAAGGAGGGAAATCACTTACATTTGTGAAGAAAAGTGAAGAATCCTTGATGATAGTTGAGAGCAAAACCGAGTTCTAGACTTGGAAGTGGTGAAAATGATTGAAAAATGGCTAAGTATCACATATATAGCATGAGTTTACTGCCAAGAAGTGCTTATGGCCGTAAACTCCTTGTGATGGAGTTTATGGCATGAATGTTGCACATTGAACCCTAGAATATACTTCCTAACACCCGATCCTTGAATGTACTATGCTTAGAACACCCAAACAGATTCTAAATAGTGCTAAAAGATAGTAGAAACAAGTCTGACTTTGATTGAATTGAATGGTGGTACAAGATAGAAATTTCGGGTTGTCACATCATCCACCCATCGTCAGGTAAACCGGCTACCACCAATCACCCTTTCTTTCTCTATTTATGCCCACTTTTTATTTTTCCGCTTTTGTTTAGTGCATTGGATCAATGGCTAAGTTGACCACTATGAAACGAAGGAATGCTCTTTGATTGTAAATATCCATTAAACTACACACAAACATGTTTATGTTTCCTTATCGCAGACTTTCCAAGTAAGAAAGCTAATTTATTCCCCAAAATTATTCCCGGTTTTATCGATTCTATATGTTTTTGGATGTATTGATTAAATTTTTTTTCTCCAGGCATATTTTCTAACATTAACCATTCTTAGACCGACACTGAAGTTTCAACTTAACATACATCTCTTCATCTCATTTCCTCCAGTGATAGCAATGAAGAAATTTATGTTGACTATTGCCTTGATCTTCTAGGATACAATGTTATATTTGGCTAGGGTTCCAATAAAGATACACTGCTATATTTGGTAGGAATATCCATGTTTATTGATGACTACACCTAACAAGGAATTCTATATTACAATATATAGACTAGACATTGAAGCTAACTTAGGAAAATGGCTAATTGTAAGACACGTATATGGAAAGTAAATACAATCTGAATATATGCAAACAATTATTTTTTATCTACAGCTACTTCAAAGAAGATTTTTTATTTTCTTGATGCCTTTGTTCCTTTTGTTGTAAGTTTATGATAGTTAAAACATTTTATAGTTATTATATTTTTACAAAATTACTATAATAATGATTTTAAGAGTTATTTAGTTGGTTATAAACTTAGTGAATCATGTGCAGGTTGGGATACTGCAGAAACCAGTTGATAACAACATGAAATCATATAATAGCCGTGTTCATGTTGGTTTGGAAACAAATAATGTATTATAAATTGAAAGCCTCTCAAAGTTTGTGTTTTCAAGTTGTTTTGTTGATTTTATTTTCTAATATGGGTGTGTGTTTTTATTAGAAGACAATGAATTTTCATGGTTTTCCAAGGTAGTTTTAGATTGGCTTGAAAAGGTTAGGAGAGGTATTTTGGTATCTGCTTAAAAGGAGAAAAATGCAGGAAAAAGGATATAATTTATGGGAAATGGTATTTGTCTTTGCCATCATTTATTTCTCATGTTTTTTATTTCATAGATAAAGAAAATTAGATTTCTTAAGGGTACTTTTGGTAGTGTAATCCTGGACATTGAAGTTTGCATGTAGAAAATGGTTGGTATAGGAGGAAATACAAGGGGTATTTTATAGAAGTTTGGTTCTTATGCAGTTATGCTATGCAATTTCGTTCTTATTGGAGATTTAATAGTAGAAAAGGATATGATTATGTGTAACTTCAATCAGTTTCAGATTTTAACTACTAATTTGATGGTTGATTGTGGTGATGAGCTTTAGAAGATGTACTCTCTGATGGGCCAGTTTTTCGAGAATTAGGAAAAAAAGATAGTGTATATGATAGGTGGTAATTACTGTTGAATTTTTCAAACAAGGTGTTTCTACTTGTAGTTGTACTCTTTGCTTGACCTTCATTATTGCAGCATTAGGAATAAAAATGAGTTTAACGAGTTTTATTATTTCTTAACATGGTCAAAACTATCATAACAAATATATTAAAAACTAGGTGTGAAACCCGTATGTTATACGGGTTTGATAAAACAAAAAATTAAATATGAAAGTTGAAACAAAATTTTATTTAAATTTGAAATTTTAGATTTGAAATTTAAAATTTAAAATTTAAATTTAAAAGGAAACATATTAAATATTATATGAGTACTAATATTGTAATTTACTGGTTATTTTCAATTAAGGCAATTATTAATTGATATGTAAATATGATATGTTAATTCAGAAAAGATACAGAAAATGAGAAAATGACAAATGGAAAAACATTTAATCAAAAATACCAAAAAATGACATGTTTCCAAGTTAATGAGAGAGTGACATGTGGCAAAATTATTTTCATTTATTAGGAAGGATTACTTATTTGCTTTATTATGTTCGAGATATGTAGGTTACAGTATATGTAACCACACATAGATCAATAATTGTTATAGATTCAAGTTGAAGTACATCCATATGTTGAATATATCAATTAATTAGTATAAGAATTATTTTTATAGTAACTGTCTGAACGAAACATTGTAAAAGATTTGTAAATATATATAACATACTTTTATTAATTTACTTGGTGTAGAACCCGTGAATTACATGGGTTGATTAAAAAAATAATATATTAAAATATAAATAATAAGTATTTTTTAAAATAAAGAATGAAGAAACATACTAATTGCAATTTATTATAATATTTATTACATTTGATACTTTACATATATAACTATAAGATTATGTGGCTTTTTAATTTTAAAAATTGAAAAAAAACATAAATTGACATGTGAATATTATTTATTTAAAAAATATCACAAAATGAAAAGTATCAAAACTTATTAAAGATTGACATGTGCCAAAAAAAACATTTATTTATTATAGAAGATAAGTTATTTTAATTTATTTTGAGCTAACTAAATTCTTAATTTTAGGGTTAATTGCTAAATTGATAAAATTGGACAATCACAAAAAGATCATCATTTGAGAGAGTTAAACACAAAACTTTAAAAAATTAAGAAGAAGAAATTGAAATTCTAAAAGATTTTAAAGTCCAATGACTAAAAATGAGATTTTCAAAATAGAATGCTAAATTAAGAGGCTTGAAGTGACGGTGGAACACTTCACCCCACTTCAATTACCATGTAGTATAATTTGTAATTTTATATTTTCACTAAACACCCTTCAAGAACTATCAAATATCACTCCAGTACCCTTTTTCCTCATGCTATGCCAACCAGTAAAAAAATACCTTTCATGTTTCAATCTTCATATTTCACGAGTGCATAGATGTCTTCTTTTTTACTCTGGACACATCTAAAAAAAATAATAATAAAAACACAAAGTTAACATTTCTCCTATATTATTTCCATGTCAAATTTGAAACAAAGGTCCCTTGAAACAATTAGTTGTTACTTTTGACAATACGAACTATTTGATTTGAAGTTAGAAATTGTACTTCCTGATGAAAAGTTAAGACGATGAAAAGTTAAGACATCAAGTATTATGCATAAATCATCATTTTGTACATACTTTGAGTTAGCATGATGATAGTTGATTAAAGACTAATAAAGATTTATAAAATATTAAAGATTAATCAAGATCCAAATCACCTTTCTATGTCACACGAAAAAAAAATTAACAAAAGGAAGGACTCCATGGAATTAAATGCAATATATCAATATATTTATACCATATCCATATGGTTGTTCTTCATCAAATTCGGTTGCTTCGACAAAAATACCACCAATAATTCCCCCCCCCTATGGTTGTTAATTCTATTGGTGACCGGTAGAGACAACATTTGGAGCAGTGATCTGTGCAACTATTTTCAGACTGTGAAGTGAGTTTTTCCTCATTGTACTTGTGGGTCGATGGCACCAATATCGTCCCACTGGATTATGTATACTGGTATATTGGATGATGTTATGTTGGTTATATGATACACTGGTAGATCTATATGATTACCTGAGTTCATTGGTTATATGTTAGACTGTTAGATCTGTATGATTACCTATGTTCATCGGTTATGTGTTAGACTGGTAGATCTATATAATTATTTTACTTGTTGGTTATTGATTATTATTTTATATTTCAACATGTTACAGTTTGATGGGTTGAGGTGGTCCTGCTTTGTGCTGAAGGCCAAGATACATGGGGTGGTCCGGATAGGTAGTAGCCCCTGCGAGGTGGTCCAGTGATATCTAAGGCCCGAAGAGCGGTCCAGATAGGTTGTAGGAGCTGCGAGGCGGTTCAATGATGTTGAAGGCTCATGCATATATGTTGTTACATGTTTGGTTGTGTGTGGTACTTTGGAGAAATTCATTAAGCTTTGGTATATAGTTTGAGTGTTATGTTTCATGTACTTCAGATCATCGGGGCAAAGTGAAGACGTGATTATACACATCCTTCAGTGATATGTTTTGGAGATTTTATGATACTCTGATTTTGGGATAATTATATATGATACTTGGTTTTCATGACTTGGGTTTTTATTAAAACAATGATTTTACTTTAATTGAAAAATGAAAATTTTATCGTTGCTTTTAGGATGTTACAGAATTGGATTTTGAGTTTTATGATATCTGATTCGTTAATTTCATATCTACTCATGACAACTTCAATTGTTTGATTTCTTCAATTTTCATTTGATTTTTTTCGTTTCTTATGATGCAAAAAATTGAATGGAAACCATAAAATATACATGAAAAATGAGGAAACCAAAGATTAATTTTTTTTTCTGGAAAGACCAATAAATTAACCACATGAAAAAATGGATTTGAGTTTTTCGAAGTTCATTAATTGAATTTGGATGATCATTTTGTCAAATTACGGATATCCCATAGTCGTAAAGACGTGTTGGGAGGCCTAGAGTTCATGGGACTCGAGGAGTGTTAGAGCAGACTCGGCGAGTCCAAGGCAATCTCCCAACACATGAAGATGAACTCGACGAGTTGTTCATACAACTCGGCGAGTCAAGGACAGGACTTGTTCATCAGATGAAGACGAACTCGACGAGTTGTTCATACAACTCGGCGAGTCGGATGAAGGATCATTGGATTTTCGTATAGAAGGAGAACTCGTCGAGTCTTTGCTTAACTCGACGAGTAAGGTCGGCAATGAGGGCAAGCGATTAGATAAGGACTCGACGAGTTGACGGCCCAACTCGGCGAGTCGGGTCAACTGAATGATGACCTTGACCAATGCTAACGTTGGCTTTGACTTGGTCCTTTTACCCTAAGAACAATTATCAGACTCTGATTGAGTATTTTGTGGGATTCATAGCCGGAGGATTTCCGGAGCATCGGCAGCAGATAGAGAGTTCCTGCACAGATCAGCAGCTGCTACGAGGTGAGTTACCTTCCAGTAGCGGTGGGTCTACGGCCACAATGCCGGCCCACCAGTAGGAGATGTATGTTAGATGAATGTCTTTGTGATATTCACCTAGGGTTGTACTACTTGATATGCTTATGTGCTAGTGATAGTAGAGGGGTGAAATAGTCCCCAGTATCCGGTCGAGAGGACCAAAGGGGAGGCCAGCACCCAGATATGCTAGCCAGTATCCGGTCGAGAGGACCGAAGGGGAGGCCAGAACCCAGGTATGCGAGGCAGTATCCGGTCGAGAGGACCGAAGGGGTAGGTTGCGCACCCAGATATGCCTGACTGTATATGCATGTTATGTGAATTATTGGTATGTGGTACGATGGGGGAAACTCACTAAGCTTCGTGCTTATAGATTTCAGTTTTGGTTTCAGGTACCTCTTCAGCGAAGGGGAAGGAGCTGGCACGGTAGCGGCACATCATACACACACCCTTCGGTTTCCGCATTTTGAGATGTTCTGGGATTGTACTCTGATTTTTCTACTATTGGTGTTTTGATTCGAAAAATGTTTTAGATGATTTATGGGTCGTTATGATATTAGCAAGATTTTAGTAAATGTTTTATAAATCAATTAATTAAAAATGAAAATTTTGGACTCGAAATTTGGGATGTTACAAGTTGGTATCAGAGCCCTGATTTGAGGGATTCGGACACACCCTCGGGGGCGTCTGGACTCAAATCGAGGGATTAAAAGATCTTTACAAAGAAAATGGCTTTCTAAAAACTGAGTTAATGAGTTTTGAGAAAGAACAAGGTGTGTGATGTGCGTGGCCGGCCGAGCTCAAGTAAGTATTCCCCAAAGTACCCATACAAGTTTATGTTATGTTTATCAGTTTCAGTAGAACAGCATGCTAGACCAGGACTAAGGATCTAGGAATGATGCCTTATGTGCCTGCTTTATGTGTTCAGCTTATGAAAATTGCATGTTAGTATTGAGTAGACAGTAGTAGGGTAGCCTATTTAGGTTGTGGCTGATAGTATGAGCTTAGCATCGTATGCTAGTACAGCTTCCTGTTTTGAGGATAGAGTTGCTTGAGATTGTTTCATTTTTGTCTGAATGCTGCTTGCTTTGTGCTTTGTGGGGCTTGGAGTGATGGGAGTTAGCTGTTAGGTGAATACGTTAAAGTCACATGTGATCAGGGTTGAATAATCTTAGAGGATTGGATTTGACCCTATTTCGCAGCTCTCGTTTGAGTCCTAACCGTTGTAGGGATGAGTCCCTTACTCGAAGGATTATCCGAGCCTCGTTGCATGTGATTGTATTCAGGTAATGGCTAATTGGCATTACAAAGATGCCTTCAGCAGCTGAGGATTGGTTTGGGTAGAGTCAGACGTTCCCTAGGGTAAGCCTAGGATGAGAGTAGCAGCGAACAGTAGTGGTAAAGGGGGGGGGGGACTTGGTGGAATCAAGGCAGTCCTCGAGGAAAGTACGGATATATGTGGAAGGTAGTATGGGCCCGTACTACTGAAAGCAGAGGATCCGTACTCGAATCGATGAGGGCTGAGACGAAACCAGTAAACTCGTAGTAGATGTGATCCCTCTAGATGTACCAGTATCACTGACAGTTGTCATTATGTGTTACAGAATAGTGGTACTACGTTCGAGGCCAGCAGTTGGCAGCTCAAGAGAGGGATCGGGTTCGGGATCAGGTTCTGAGCCAGTAGATGAGAGGCTACGCGAGTTCATTGCGTCAGAGATCACCAGAGGCATCCTTGATGCGACGCCGGTTATCTTTGGGTCGATCAAGGAGGGGATTGTGGAGTTGATGGAGGATCGCCTCCGGGCGTTCAGGAGTGATATGGCGGCCAACCAGTCAGGATCACGCATGCTGTCCTTTAAGGACTTCAGGGGCAGTGGTGCGCCAGACTTCCACGGGGCGAAGGACCCCATTGTGGCCAGACGATGGATCGCAGACATTGAGTCTGCGTATTTGACCAGCTTCTGCCCCTAGGGGTCGAAGGTGAGATATGAGGCAGGGTGTTTGAGAGACAGAGCTAGAGATTGGTGGGAGTCTGTTGGTGACTCATTGGGAGCCTCGGATGTTGAGGCTATGACATGGCCGGACATTGTGACCCTGTTCAGAGCGGAGTTCGCCCCTGCAGTGGAGCTCCAACAGTTAGCCAGGGAGTTTTTGGATATGAGGCGGACCACGGAGACTGTGGCGGAGATCACCGCCAAGTTCCGGGAGAGGGCGTTACTGGTACCCCAGTACGCGGGTGATGAGGACATGAGGAGGACCCGCTATCATGACATGCTACGAGCTGACATTCGGGAGCATGTCAGTTTTTCAGCTTGCCCTACTCTGGATTCCATGATTGCCTGGGCAAGGGAGAGGGAGATCGATCTGGAGCACATCCGGAAGAGGAAGGCAGAGGAAGGACAGGTTACTGGGGCTTCGGGGAAGAAGCCCAAGGGATCAGATGCTGGGCCGAAAGGCCAACAGAGCCGAGGCCGCTGTAGGAAATGCGGCAAGACACATGAGGGGGTTTGTAGGTTGGGATCGTCGGGCTGCTACAAGTGCGGCAAGACGGGGCACTTCAGCAGGGATTGTACCGCCCCTGCACCTGCCATTTCGACATCAGAGTTGTTGTGTTTCCACTGCAACCAGAGGGGCCACAATAAGGCCAACTGCCCCCAGTTGGCAGCAGCAGCGCCAGTAAAGGCGCCAGCCCCAGCAACCCTGCGAATCACGGATGACCGGCAAGGCAAGTCAGATGCTCCTGTGGTGAGGAGTCGGGCCTTCCAGTTGACTACCGAGGAGGCACGCGCCGCACCCGATGTGGTGACGGGTATGATTCTTTCTCTCTTATTTATTTATATGATGTTTATGTTATTGATATGTGCTATATGTGTATACGTTTAGGATCGTTCCATGTGAACGGTATTCCGGTACAGGTGTTGTTTGACTCAGGTGCCACTCAATCGTTTGTCTCTCTTGCGCTTAGCAAGAAGTTTCCTGAGTCTTCGGGCAGGTTGGATTGCCCTCTAGAGGTCGAGATTGCATACGACCGATCTGTTCGAGCATCAGAGGTCTACCGAGCTTGTGTTTTGAGGCTGTTCGAGGAACGTTACCTGGTAGACTTGGTTCCCATACCTTTGCGGGGGAACAAGGTTATTATTGGTATGGATTGGCTGAGCCCTAATGGGGCTGTGATTGACTGCGCGCAGCAGTTGGTGCAGATCAGGACCCCGAGTGGGGGAGAGCTGGTGATTCAGGGCGAGAGGTCACTAGGGGGACCAGCTCTATGTACGGCAGCGAGGGCTAGGCGCTACCTTCAGCAGGGCTGCGCCGGGTATGTCGCGTATGTTATGGATACCCGGGAGGCGGGTAAGGCGACGGTGAGCGAGGTTCCGGTGGTGCGAGACTACGCAGATGTGTTCCCAGAGGAGCTTCCTGGGATACCTCCGGAGCGACAGGTGGAGTTCAGGATCGACCAAGTCCCTGGTGCGGCTCCGATAGCTAAGGCACCGTACCGGTTGGTTCCTCCCGAGATGCAGGAGTTGTCTACACAGCTGCAGGAGCTGTTAGACAAGGGATTCATCAGACCGAGCAGTTCTCGCTGGGGAGCCCCGATTCTGTTTGTGAAGAAGAAGGACGGGTCGCATCGGATGTGTATAGATTATTGGGAGATGCATAAGGTAACGGTGAAGAACCGTTACCCACTCCTGAGGATCGATGACCTCTTTGACCAGCTACAGGGAGCATCTTGGTTCTCCAAGATTGACTTGCGTTCAGGGTATCATCAGATGAGGGTCAGAGAGGAGGATGTGCAGAAGACTGCTTTTCGGACACGTTATGGCCACTATGAGTTTGTGGTGATGCCTTTCGGGCTCACCAATGCTCCTGCCGCGTTCATGGATCTCATGAACCGCGTGTGCAGGCCGATGTTGGATCGGTCTGTGATAGTTTTCATTGATGACATCTTGGTTTATTCCAAGACGTGAGAGCAACATGAGGAGCACTTGCGGGAGGTTCTGGATACCTTGAGGAGGAAGAGCTTGTATGCTAAGTTCTCCAAGTGCGAGTTCTGGTTGCGCGAGGTGCAGTTTCTTGGGCACCTTGTCAACCAGGACGAGATTTCAGTGGATCCGGCCAAGGTGGAGGCCGTGATGAGGTGGGAGGTCCCGAGGTCTCCATCCGAGATTCGGAGCTTCCTGGGATTGGCAGGTTACTATCGGAGATTTATTCAGGATTTCTCCAAGATAGTCGTGCCCCTGACCAGGCTGACAAGGAAAGTTGTGGTCTTTCGTTGGGGGCCTGAGCAGCAGGCTGCATTCGAGACTTTGAGACAGAGATTGTGCGAGGCGCCGATCTTAGCCCTGCCAGAGGGCATGGAGGATTTTGTGGTGTACTGCGATGCGTCCATCTCGGGTTTGGGCGCCATATTGATGCAGAGAGGGCATGTCATTGCTTACGCTTCGAGGCAGCTGAAGCCACACGAGGCGAACTACCCGACACATGATTTGGAGTTGGGGGCTGTTGTGTTCGCCCTCAAGATTTGGTGTCATTACCTCTATGGGGTTCGTTGTACCATTTATACGGATCACAAGAGCCTGAGGTATCTCAATGACCAGCCAAATCTGAATATGAGGCAGCGTCGGTGGCTTGATGTGGTAAAGGATTATGATTGTGAGATCCTCTACCACCCGGGGAAGGCCAATGTTGTGGCCGATGCGCTTAGCCGCAAGGCAGCGCCGATCAGAGACGCGTGCATGTGGATGACAGTAGTGACTCCACTGTTGGAGCAGATTCGGGAGGCTCAGCAGGAGGCTATGAAGGAGGAACATCGGAAGAGCGAGCGTATAGTGGATCAGGTTTCCTCCTTCGATTATGACAGCCGGGGATTGTTGACTCTATACCATAGGGTGTGGGTTCCGTATCATGGGGGTGTGCGCTAGGTATTGATGGATGAGGCACACAAATCCAGGTTCTCTGTTCACCTCGGGGCGACGAAGATGTATAGGGATCTTCGTCTGGACTACTGGTGGCCCTGCATGAAGCGGGATGTAGCATGGTACGTGGAACGGTGCTTGACCTGCAGGAAGGTCAAGGCCGAGCACCAGAGGCCACACGGCAAGATGCAACCGTTGGATATTCCGCTGTGGAAATGGGAAGACATTACGATGGATTTTATTACAAAGCTTCCCAGGACCGCGCGAGGAGTGGATTCGATTTGGGTCATTGTCCATCGATTGACCAGACTGCTCAGATTCGGCAGAAAAGTTATGCCGACAAGCGCCGATCAGATTTTGAGTTCCATGTCGGGGATATGGTTCTCCTGAAGGTGTGGCCTTGGAAGGGCGTCATCCGATTCAGGAAGCGGGGCAAGTTGGGCCCCAGGTATATTGGACCTTTCAGGGTTATAGCCCGGGTGGGCAAGGTTGCGTATAGGTTGGATCTGCCAGCCGAACTCAGTCAGATCCACAACACTTTCCACGTCTCCCAGCTGCGAAAGTGCCTAGTGGACGACTCAGCAGTGGTACCCTTAGAAGATATTCAGGTCGATGAAAGCCTGAATTACATTGAGAGGCCAGTGGCGATCCTCGACCGGAAGTCGAAGGATCTAAGGAACAAGAGGGTTGAGCTAGTGAAGGTGCAATGGCAGCACCGGAAGGGCTTGGAGTGGACTTGGGAGCCGGTGGATGAGATGATGGAGCATTACCCAGAACGTTTCCAGGAACAAGCAGCAGACTTCAAGGACGAAGTCTAAAATAAGTGGGGGAGATTTGTAGCACCTGATTCCTGGTATGTCTTTTATTCAAGCATTTTGTGTTTTTCTCTGGGACTCGACGAGTTGGAGGATCAACTCGTCGAGTAGGGGCGTGACCCGCGGACAATTTAAGTGACCTACTCGACGAGTCGGGAGACTGACTCGACGAGTAGGTGCTGGTAGAGTAAAACCCTAAATCTGAGGGTTTGCACCCTATTTAAACACTTTAACTCAGCCTCCCTTGTCCCTAATACTCCCCTAGAGCTGCATAACGAAACCCTAGCCGTTTGTGTGTGTGTTAAGGCCATTTTGGTGCTTTTGTTGACTTATGAAGCTTGGAAGGAAGGGAGAGAGCTTGGGAATTCGACTTGGGGCTTGTGGATCTAGAGGTCCTATTTCATCTTGAGCATAATCAAGGTAAAATGCATCTGCTTTGGTCTTCTATTTGGGTGTCATCTTTAGAATGTAGATCTTGGGTCCATTAGGGGCCTTTCAAGCTATTTTCGGATTTGAGGAGTGTAATATGGAGTTTAGCCTTCAGATCTGAGTTATTGGAGTGGTCTCATGGCATAAAGGTGGCAACTTTATGGCCATGAGGGCTCCATGCATGTTGTAAAGGTCATTTTATGGATCTTTGGGCCAAAACCCCCATGCATGTGCATCAAGTTCGCGACTTTACGTATAAAATGGACATTGGGGGTCCAGATCTATGGTTTTGACGAGTTGAGACTTGTCTTAATCGGCTGTATAGTAATGGACATGGATGGACTCGGCGAGTCGGCATGCATTAGTCACCAAATCCTTTCTGTGAATGGACCGGATGTTAGAAAGGAAGTCCCATAGTCGTAAAGACGTGTTGGGAGGCCTGGAGTTCATGGGACTCGACGAGTGTTAGAGCAGACTCAGCGAGTCCAAGGCAATATCCCAACACATGAATATGAACTCGACGAGTTGTTCATACAACTCGGCGAGTCAAGGACAGGACTTGTTCATCAGATGAAGACGAACTCGACGATTTGTTCATACAACTCGGCGAGTCGGATGAAGGATCATTGGATTTTCGTATAGAGGGAGAACTCGTAGAGTCTTTGCTTAACTTGACGAGTAAGGTCGGTAATGAGGGCAAGCGATTAGATAAGGACTCGACGAGTTGACGGCCCAACTCGGCGAGTCGGGTCAACTGAATGATGACCTTGACCAATGCTGACGTTGGCTTTGACTTGGTCCTTTTACCCTAAGAACAATTATCAGACTCTGATTGAGTATTTTGTGGGATTCATAGCCGGAGGATTTCCGGAGCAGCGGCAGCAGATAGAGAGTTCCCGCGCAGATCAGCAGCTGCTACGAGGTGAGTTACCTTCCAGTAGCGGTGGGTCTACGGCCACAATGCCGGCCCACCAGTAGGAGATGTATGTTAGATGAATGTCTTTGTGATATTCACCTAGGGTTGCTACTACTTGATATGCTTATGTGCTAGTATGATTATGATATGTGATAGTAGAGGGGTGAAATAGTCCCCAGTATCCGGTCGAGAGGACCGAAGGGGAGGCCAGCACCCAAATATGCTAGCCAGTATCTGGTCGAGAGGACCGAAGGGGAGGCCAGCACCCAGGTATGCGAGGCAGTATCCGGTCGAGAGGACCGAAGGGGTAGGTTGGGCACCCAGATATGTCTGACTGTATATGCATGTTATGTGAATGATTGGTATGTGGTACGATGGGGGAAACTCACTAAGCTTCATGCTTATAGTTTTCAGTTTTGGTTTCAGCTACCTCTTCAGCGACGGGGAAGGAGCTGGCGCGGTAGCGGCACATCATACACACACCCTTCGGTTTCCGCATTTTGAGATGTTCTGGGATTGTACTCTGATTTTTCTACTATTGGTGTTTTGATTCGAAACATGTTTTAGATGATTTATGGTTCGTTATGATATTAGCAAGATTTTAGTAAATGTTTTATAAATCAATTAATTAAAAATGAAATTTTTGGACTCGAAATTTGGGATGTTACACATCAACCCTAATGTGAGCTTCATACCCCCATATATTTCATATTTTTCATGTTTTCAGGGGAGGATACAAGTCAACTCTCGTTTAACCGTTGACCGTTGGATATTTGCATGTACTATTGTGTTATGTGTTTAACTTTTAGATCTTTACCTGAACATGAAGTTTATTACTTAGATCTTCATAAAAACCATGAGAAAAGTATGTTTTGTCTTATATATTACATGTAAAATTGTAGATCTGAGATTATACACCCTAAATAGCAAAAACAAGTGTTGTGTTCAAACATCTATAACCTAAACTCAAAAACCAGCTTTTAACAGAAACGTTATGGTCTAATTTAGGACTGTTTTGACCACCTTGATGGTAATATTTTTCAAAACTGTTTTACATGCAAAAAGTTCAGGTTCATACCTTTAAAATGACTACTCGCACGCGTCCATACAATTTTTCTACAATTTTTGGCGATTTTTACAAAACTGCCTATCATTTCCGGAATAATTTCGGACCAGTCTGTGAAGATAAGATGAACATTTTCACACTGGTTTGAGGCCATTAAAAATTATAATAAATTTTTTGAATAAAGTAGACTCATTTTCCAAACTCTCAGGGTTTACGGATCCGAATTTCAACTTACGACGATTTTTCTATAATTTTTCTAAAAAACAGGGATAGAAATGTCAAAAACAAGAAATTGTTTTTATCATGTTAAAAGCTTTTATACATGTGTTAGATTCAAGTTTGTATAACTTATATATACTTTTAAAACATCTAGACATGTTAACTTATATATATTCTTTCCTTTATTGGGCTTGGAAAATTAATATACATGTTTAGTGGGCCTTAGTGTTCTTTTACATGTTTAGTGGGCCTTAGTGTCATTTTGCATGTTTAGTGGGCCTTAGTGTCCTTTTACATGTTTAGTGGCCTTAGTGTCCTTTTACATGTTTAGTGAGCCTTAGTTGTCCTTTTACATGTATATTGGGCCCGAGATATACATTCATATTACTTTTGAGCTTGGAAATAATATACATGTTTAGTGGGCCTTAGTTGTCCACTTACATGTTTATTGGGTCTGGAATATACCTTATATGTTTCTTCTTTTTCTGCGTAAATTCGATTAAGATCTAGTGAGACGTATTGGTTGACACCTATTGAGTGTACGATCGTAGCCTGTAGTTATAACCAGAGTCTCCTGGAGGGAGAGCGGAGGTTTGTGTATAGATCTATACGGGGATGACACCCCACACCTGAGCTGTTCGCTACAGTTAGACTAGGCCAGTCTAGGATGACAAAAACCTTACCTTATTCCGTCGGCGTCCGAAAAACGCCATGACAGGCGAAATTTTCATTATCTAGTATGGTTATAACGGCTCACTTAGAGGCATTAACGTTATAAAATTTACGGGGAAACCATTCTCTTTTCTTTTTGGATAAAACGGTAACCTATACGCGCTGGTACTCAACCTCGGGGGTTGAGATTCCAGCATTCTCTTACGCAGACGACATCGGGTTGTCTGGGATCATTCTCTTTCTATTTTCGCAAACATTAACACACATGCATTAATATAAGATCGGACACAAATATTTTTGTAGCACCTGGTTCCTGGTATGTATTTTTATTTAAGAGTTTTGTATTTTGGCCTGGGACTCAGCGAGTTGGTGGCCCAACTCGTCGAGTAGAAGCGGTTTAGACACAGGATTTAAATGATGGACTCGTCGAGTCGGCGGCCAGACTCGACGAGTAGACTCTGTCTGGACAAAACCCTAATCTTAGGGTTTGCACCCTATTTAAACATCTCATTCAGCCACCCTTCGTCCCATTTGCTTCCAGAAGACCCCCATAGCAAACCCTAATCGTGTGAGTGAAGATCTAAGGCTTTTGAGTGATTTTGGTGCTTTTGTGATCTAAGAAAGGAAGGAAAAAGCTTGAAGAAACAAGAAGAGGCTAGAGGGATCCGAGTTTGATTGCAAGCATGGTTAGGGGATAAGGTTTCGGATCCAGGGTTCTTAAAGGAAGTTAGGGCTTCTAAGAGCCATTTTTGGCAACCAACCATGATTGCAAGCATGGTTAGGGGATAAGGTTTCGGATCCAGGGTTCTTAAGGGACCCTAAGGCAAAAAGCAACTGTTTTAGAACCGATGGAAAGCCTCATGCATGTTAGGAGTCCCTTTTTGAGCCATTTGGGCTCATTCTTCCATGCATGCACGTAAAGTTTGTAACTTTATGTGCTAGAACGAGTTTAGGGACCTAGATCCACCTTTTGATCAAGGGTTGTACACCAGAAATCGAAGAAATGGACTTGGATAGTATGGACTCGACGGGTAGTTCTTGGGACTCGGCGAGTCGGTGCGCTTTCGACCATCCCAAACCCTTCTGTGATGGTCAGTTGTTAGAGAAGGGAGTCCCATAGCTGTTTAGACGTGTTGGGAGACATTGAGTTCATGGGACTCGACGAGTGCTAGAACAGACTCGGCGAGTCCAAGGCGATCTCCCAATATTTGAAGATGAACTCGACGAGTTGTTCATACAACTCGGCGAGTCAGGGACAGGACTAGTTCATCTGATGAAGGTGAACTCGACGAGTTGTTCATACAACTCGTCGAGTCGGATGAAGGATCATTCGATGTTCGTATAGGAGGAGAACTCTTCGAGTCATCGCCAAACTCGACGAGTAGAGGCGTGGATTGAGGACAGTTGAAAGGATAGGGACTCGACGAGTTGGTGGCCTAACTCGGCGAGGCAGGTCAACTGGAAGTTGACTTTGACTGTGACTTGACTTGGTCAGGGGTAAAATAGTCATTTTACCCTAAGAGTAGTTATCAGACTCTGATTGAGTGTTTTATGGGATTTATAGCCGGAGGATTTCCAGAGCAGCAGCAGCAGACAGAGAGTTCCCGCGCAGATCAGCAGCCATTACTACGAGGTGAGTTACATTCCAGTAGGGGTGGGTCTACGGCCACAATGCCGGCCCACCAACAGGGGTATTTGGTAGATGATTGTCTTTGTGATAATTATCTTGGTATGGTTACGTGTTTTGGTCATGAGATATGCCTGTGTGATATGCTATGTGTGTAGAAGGGATTAGTTGTCCTTGACATCGGTCTTTAGGATCGAAGGGTAGGTCAGTAACCAATTATGCCTGACTGTATGATTATCTCTCGTTACTGTATGCTAGTACTAGGGGGTGAAATAGTCCCCAGTTACCGGTTGAAAGATACCGATGGCATGTACCGGTTGGAAGATATCGATGATGGTTACCGGTTGAAAGATACCGATGGCAGTTACCGGTTGAAAGATACCGATGATGTTATATGGTATGTGGTATGATGGGGGAACTCACTAAGCTTTGTGCTTAAGGTTTCAGTTTTGGTTTCAGGTACCTCTTCGTCTAAGGGGAAGGAGCCGACGGTGTAGCAGCGCATCACACACATGGTTTCCGCATCGGATTTTCTGGGATTGTACTCTGATTTTCATTGTTCCTGATGATATGGTTTTTGAGACATGACTTTATGATTTTATAAATGATGTAATATCGACAATGTTTTGGTAACATATTTTATGATTTACTTAATTTAAAAATAAAATTTTTGGCCTCAAATTTTTGGATGTTACAATTTCAAACCATTTATTTTTAGAAAATATCAGATTTTCTGGGAATATTCGCTTCACTTTTACAAGCAAAAGATAACCTAGGACAGGCATGCAAATATTCACAGTTTTAGAACGAGACTTACAAATTATTTTTATAGAAATATCGGATTTCTGAAAGAACTATGAGAACTACTCTAAACAAGTACAAAACCATTTTTATACAAAAATGCTTATGAACTCACCACTTTTTAGTTGACGCTTTTCAAAACGACTTGTATTCTCAGGGATCCAGTAACATGTAATAAGCTCGGCTATGAGATCAAGTGGTGCGACTTCAAGAAATTTTACTTTCTTACTTTTATGTAACTGATGAACAAGTTCAATATGTAAACTATGTAAGTGTGTATTTCCAATGTATGATGTTTGGTTGCGATGTTTCATTCATATTCAATTGTTATGATACTGTACATGAAGTCATCCGCCCCCGGACGTTTCCTCCGTCCCGGTTCGGGGGTGTGACAAAGGCCCAACAAACGTGTAACGAATGTATTAGGCCCAATAAGCATGTAAATGGACCACAAAGGCCCAATAACATGAAAATGGGTAAACAAGGCCCAATAAAAATGAGAACGACGTAATTAGTCCGTTTGTTATTATATTGATTGTTTTAGCTCAAGTATTTACCAAAATGACATAAAAGACCCACTTTTTGTAAAAATGACATTCGTGGCCCATTAAGCCGAAAATTTTAAAATTAAGACAGATTTTTGGTAAAAATGACACTTTAGGCCCATTAAGACCGAAACTTTACTTTTAAGGGCTTATTTTGTATAAAAGAATATTTTCAACCCACTTTTGAAAGAAATAACGCTTTTGGCCCAAATTTAATAGAAATGACACTTTCAACCCATTTAACTGAAAATTTACATTTTTGGCCCATGTTTGTTTTAAAATGACATTTTAATCCATAAAAAGTCAATAATTACCTTTTTAGGCCCATGAAACCATGAGTTGCTAAATAAGACCCATTTTTGTGAAAATTGACATGTTTAGCCCATTAAAAACCGTGAAGGCCAAAATAGAAGCCCATTTGTGGAAATTAACACTTTTGGCCCTTTTAAAACCATGAATATCATAAAGATCCATTTTTATTTAAAAATGACTCTTTTGGTCCTCTCAAAACTGTGTGTTAACATAAGAACCTCACATTTTTTGTTTATTTGTCAAATATGGCCCTTTACACGGTTTTATTTAGTTTTCAAACATCCTTAGCATGCTTAATCCTTTCCACTTCATAGTAAGTCACATAAGATGGTTTAGTTTACTAACATCACCAAGTTTAGTAAATATTTCAAGTTTAGTGAAGACTTAACATGTTTTCATAACATAATCACAACATATAACATGAAAAACACACATATAAATGCATAAATACATAGATCTAACACAAAGCAACTTGTATCCTCCCCCAAAACATAGTAAAAACCAAAAACAAGGTGTATGAATTCACTTTGGTTGATGGATCGGTTTTGGTGAGAAGATTGAAGGAGATTTCGGCCTTTGCAAGCTCCTTTGAGAAGATCTTCGAACTTATGGAGTTCTAAGAAGCATGGATCAGTTTATGAGTAAAGGACTTATCATAAAATGAAGTTGAACACCTTGATTATGAAGTAGCTTACCAAGAATGATGATCTTTGATGAAGTGTTCTTGAACACACACACAAGCACACACGAATTTGGAGAGGGAGGATGAGTGAATTTTTGGAGCTCTAGAGAGAATTGTTGGGTGTAGTTGTAATGGAAAGAAAATAAGAGTGGTGGTGGTGTACTCTCGGCCGAAATAAGAAGAAGGAAGAGAGAGGGTTAGTCTTGGTCATTACATGGAGGATTAAGATGCTAGACTTAGAAATATGTGATACCATTAACATAGATAACCTCTAGATAATAATGAGGTGTCAAGGTTTTTAATTCAAACAATTTCTTTTTTTACATATATATATATATATATATATATATATATATATATATATATATATATATATATATATATATATATATATATATATATATATATATATATATATATATATATATATATAACCGAGAATGAGGAGGAAATGAGAGAATATGGATCTTGGGCTTGTTCTTGCATTGGCCCATTAGGAATTTTTGATCCATGTGGGCCCACATATGTGTTTACGGCCCAAAAAGGGCAAAGATATGAGTTTTCGGCCCATTGTAATTAAATGAGTGGTTTTCGGCCCATTAAGGCCCATGAGGAGTCTTATAGCCCAAACATTAATGTTTATTGAATTTCGGCCCAATTAGGGTCCAAATGTGGATTCTTAACCCAAAATAATTAGGTTGTGGATTTATTGGCCCATTAGGCCCAATAAAAGGATCTTAGTCCAATAAGAGGTTGAACTGGGAAAATTAGGGTTACAACCCAAAGTAGAGTGAACATAGTGCATTGAACTAGATTTAGGGATTCACGAGTGAGTTTTGATTTGAATAGTTATTTTTGAAATGAATAACATGTATAATATCAATCTTAGAGTTACAAGATACATCAAGAGTTGATCATAATAGATAGAATTTCCTAGCCAAAATTGCTAGTTGTGACATCATGCCCCCGTTAGAGGGAATTTCGTCCCGAAATTCTTTAGAAAGTTGTTCTTAGGAACTAGAGAAAAGGTGAGGCTACTTTTGCATCATTTGGTCTTCGCGTTCCCATGTGAATTCCGGTTTGCGCTTGGCGTTCCATCGAACCTTCACAATCGGAATGCAACTTTGTTTTGTACGCTTCACTTCCCTGTCCACTATCTCCACCGGCTCTTCGACGAACAGGAGATTCTCGTTTACTTCGATCTCATTTACTTCGAATGGTATGATGTATCGCGGGTTTAGTTTTCCTTACCTCCCAAAATAGGATCCAGATACATTCCATGAAGTAATAAGCTCTGTATCCTTTGACTTCCAGATTCTTATACATTCCACGCAGTGCTTCATTAGCGGCATTCTCTGGCTTCAATGCCTCTAATTGAGCTTCCTTGATTTGTGAAGTTAGGTGAGAGTGGATGGTTATTGATAATGTTTTCACTCGGCGACCCGAGTATTTTTTCCTGCTCAGGGCATCGGCTACCACGTTAGTATTTCCTGGTTGGTACTTGATCTCACATTCATAATCATTTAACAGCTCAACCCACCTTCGCTGTCTTATGTTAAGCTCCTTTTGATTTAGAATGTACTGGAGGCTTTTGTGGTCTGTGAAGATGGTGCACTTTGTACCATAGAGGTAGCGCCTCCAAATCTTTAGGGCGATGACCACAGCTCCCAGCTCGAGATCATGGGTGGTGTAATTTACTTCTTGTGTCTTCAATTGTTTGGATGCGTAAGCTATCACTTTTCCATGAAGTCTTCAGTTCCCTCTGGTAAAGATAGCACTGGAGCACTACAGAGGGCTCGCTTCAAGGTTTGAAAAGCAGCTTCTTGTTCGTCAGTCCAGTTGAAGGGTACGCCTTTTTGTGTTAGAGTGGTGAGGGGCTTGGCTATATTGGAGAAGTTCTGAATAAACCTTCGGTAGTAGCCTGCAAGGCCCAAGAATTGTCGGATTTCTGTTGGTGTTTTCGGAATCGTCCAGCCTTCAATAGCCTTGATCTTCGAAGGATCCACATGAATTCCTTCCTCACTGACTACATGACCGAAGAAGTTTACACTGCAAATCCAGAAGTCGCATTTGGAGAGTTTTGCATATAGCTTTTCAGCTCTTAGAGTTTCCAAGATATGACGTAGGTGCTGACCGTGCTCCTCTTTACTTTGAGAGTATACGAGTTTGTCATCAATGAAAACGATTACAAAATTATTAAGGAATGGGCGGCAGACTCGATTCATGAGGTCCATAAACGTTGCGGGAGCATTTGTCAGACCGAAAGGCATAACAACGAATTCGTAATGGCCATATCGGGTTCGGAAAACAGTGTTGGGGATATCTTCTTCCTGAACTCGCAGCTGATGATAACCGGACCTTAGATCTATTTTAGAAAAATAACTGGCTCCTTGAAGCTGGTCAAATAGATCATCAATCCGAGGGAGTGCATATCGATTTTGATAGTGAGTTTGTTCAACTCCCGATAGTCGATTCACACTCTGAAGGATCTGTCCTTCTTCTTGACAAACAAGACCGGAGCTCCCCAGGGTGTGAAGCTTGGCCTGATGAATCCTTTGTTCAGAAGTTCGCTTAATTGACTGGACAACCCCTGCATTTCGGCAGGAGCTAACCTGTAGAGTGATATGGCAATTGACGTGGCTCCCGGTATTAGGTCAATTCGAAATTCGACCTGTCTTTCCGGGGGTATTCCTGGGAGGTCTTCAGGAAATACATTCGGAAAGTCGCATGACACTGGGATATCTTTGATGTTTATTTCCTCTTTTGCTTTATCCACAACGTGAGCGAGGAAGGCATAATTTTTCTTGTGCAGGCATTTTTGTGCCTTGATGCACGAGATAAGATGGAGATTGGCGCCAGGTTTATCACTGTAGATTATTAGGGTTTCGTGGTTAGGGAGGTGAAGGCGAACGGCCTTCTCGTGGCACATAATACCAGCATGTTGGGGGCTTAGTTTTCCTTACCTCCCAAAATGGGATCCAGATACATTCCATGAAGTAATAAGCTCTGTATCCTTTGACTTCCAGATTCTTATACATTCCACGCAGTGCTTCATTAGCGGCATTCTCTGGCTTCAATGCCTCTAATTGAGCTTCCTTGATTTGTGAAGTTAGGTGAGAGTGGATGGTTATTGATAATGTTTTCACTCGGCGACCCGAGTATTCTTTCCTGCTCAGGGCATCGGCTACCACGTTAGCATTTCCTGGTTGGTACTTGATCTCACATTCATAATCATTTAACAACTCAACCCACCTTCGCTGTCTTATGTTAAGCTCCTTTTGATTTAGAATGTACTGGAGGCTTTTGTGGTCTGTGAAGATGGTGCACTTTGTACCATAGAGGTAGCGCCTCCAAATCTTTAGGGCGATGACCACAGCTCCCAGCTCGAGATCATGGGTGGTGTAATTTACTTCGTGTGTCTTCAATTGTTTGGACGCGTAAGCTATCACTTTTCCACGAAGTCTTCAGTTCCCTCTGGTAAAGATAGCACTGGAGTACTACAGAGGGCTCGCTTCAAGGTTTGAAAAGCAGCTTCTTATTCGTCAGTCCAGTTGAAGGGTACGCCTTTTTGTGTTAGAGTGGTGAGGGGCTTGGCTATATTGGAGAAGTTCTGAATAATCCTTCGGTAGTAGCCTGCAAGGCCCAAAAATTGTCGGATTTCTGTTGGTGTTTTCGGAATCGTCCAGCCTTCAATAGCCTTGATCTTCGAAGGATCCACATGAATTCCTTCCTCACTGACTACATGACCGAAGAAGTTTACACTGCGAATCCAGAAGTCGCATTTGGAGAGTTTTGCATATAGCTTTTCAGCTCTTAGAGTTTCCAAGATATGACGTAGGTGCTGACCGTGCTCCTCTTTACTTTGAGAGTATATGAGTTTGCCATCAATGAAAACGATTACAAAATTATTGAGGAATGGGCGGCAGACTCGATTCATGAGGTCCATAAACGTTGCGGGAGCATTTGTCAGACCGAAAGGCATAACAACGAATTCGTAATGGCCATATCGGGTTCGGAAAACAGTGTTGGGGATATCTTCTTCCTGAACTCGCAGCTGATGATAACCGGACCTTAGATCTATTTTATAAAAATAACTGGCTCCTTGAAGCTGGTCAAATAGATCATCAATCCGAGGGAGTGCATATCGATTTTGATAGTGAGTTTGTTCAACTCCCGATAGTCGATTCACACTCTGAAGGATCCGTCCTTCTTCTTGACAAACAAGACCGGAGCTCCCCAGGGTGTGAAGCTTGGCCTGATGAATTTGTTCAGATGTTCGCTTAATTGACTGGACAACCCCTGCATTTCGGCAGGAGCTAACCTGTAGGGTGATATGGCAATTGACGTGGCTCCCGGTATTAGGTCAATTCGAAATTCGACCTGTCTTTCCGGGGGTATTCCTGGGAGGTCTTCAGGAAATACATTCGGAAAGTCGCATGACACTGGGATATCTTTGATGTTTATTTCCTCTTTTGCTTTATCCACAACGTGAGCGAGGAAGGCATAATTTTTCTTGTGCAGGCATTTTTGTGCCTTGATGCACGAGATAAGATGGAGATTGGCGCCAGGTTTATCACTGTAGATTATTAGGGTTTCGTGGTTAGGGAGGTGAAGGCGAACGGCCTTCTCGTGGCACATAATATCAGCATGTTGGGGGCTTAACTAATCCATGCCGATTAACACATCAAAACACCTATATTTATTGGCATCAAATCTATTTCAAATGAATGGTTGTTTAATGTTAATGTGCATCCTACGTAAACATATTTGGTTGTTTCGGTTTAGTAAGTATTTGAATTCCCATTAGCCATCTCCACTGTGAAGGCTCCGCTTAGCTTTTAGGGTTTTGGTTTAGTAAGTGTTTGAATTTCTTACTCACGAAACTCTGCTCAGCCCCACTATCGAATAAAATGCATGCGTAAGTGTTGTTGAGGGGAAACGTACCAATAACAACCGTCGGGTCTTGAACTGCCTCTCCTTGACCCAATGTCAGGACCCTACCTGTTCCTCCTGCTCCTTGGTTGTTGGCTTTGGGGCAATTTTGCCTAAAATGGCCAGTTCCTCCACATCCATAACAAGTGTGACTGGCCCCAACGTTATTGTTGTTGTTGGTGGTGTTGTTGTCGCCCTTGCTGTTGTTGTTGTTGTTGCTATTGTTGTTTGGCTGTTGGTTCTGTTGGGGTTGAGATCTGTAGTATCGGGCGATGTGCTCCTTGCGGTTATAGTTGGTACACTGCATTTCTCTGCACTCGCCATGGTGGTGGTAGTTGCATTTGTTACATTTTGGTAAAGTTCCTGAGTATGGCCTGGTAGTGGTTTGCGCAGTTGAGGTTGGAGCAACTGGTGTTGGCGCAACTTGAGCGGTAGCAGCGTGGACTGCTACAGTTTGCTACTTTTTGGAGGATCCCTGGTTCTGTCGCCCCTTTTGTTTGTTGTCCCCATTTTTCTTGTTATTCCCTTCCTTCTTGGTCTCAGTCTCAACAGTTTTGGCTCCTTTCTTGTTGCCATGGTCGTAAAGCTTTTGAGCTAGCCTTTTCGCACTGTCAAAAGTCTCTGGGTTTACCGCAATCACATTTCCTTGGATTGGAGAAGTTAATCCCCAAATGAACCGCTCAATCTTCTTCCCTTCTGATGTGATCATACCCGGGCACAAAATGGTTGGTTCGCTGAATCTTGAGATGTAAGCTTCGATGTCTGAGTTTTGTATTGTGAGATTCCATAGCTCCTGCTCAAATTTCTGTATTTCCCCACGGGGACAGTACTCTGCCATCAGCATTTCCTGTAGCACCTCCCATGGCATGGCATTTGCCACTGGGAGTGTCATAGCCTCCACATGACCATTCCACCACGAAAGCGCTTGGTCGAGAAACGTGCAAGCTGCAAATTTCACCTTGCATTCTTCAGAACATCCGCAGATCTCAAATACTGATTCAATCTTTTCCATCCATCGCTTTAAACTTATCACGCCTCCCGTTCCATTGAATGTTCGAGGTTTGGCATTTGAGAAGTCTTTGTAGGTACAATCTTTTGTAGGACCTTGGTTCATTCATTGGTTCGAGCTTCCGGTTCCTTGATCGTTACCACCACCATTGTTCCCAGTTTGAATGTTTGCCAAGGCAGTTGTGACTGCAGCCGAGACTGCTGCTTGGAAAGCAACAGAGTTCACCTCTGGCAGAGGCGGTGGTGGTGGTGCAGTGTTGTTATTCTTGTGAATTGGTATCCTAGGCATCTTCTGCCATGGAACAGAAAGATGGTGAGTACATAGTAGTTCGTGGTTTCTAATTCCTTTGGCATATAGCGGTTTCGGAGGTTCGATTGTGCATATAAGTGAATTCATACAATATCATGAAACAAGGAAAATAGAAAATATAGCAGATAACAACATCACAAATAAAACATATAACTATTTCATTAATGATAAACTTTGTAGTACAATGCGTGAAAATTCTCCTTGGAAGGCGTACAATACATTGAGACATATATGATCCGACAGCATAACAGCTTTATGAGTAGTGTAATGACTTAATCATAAAGTCGGTCCTACATACAATAGTACATGAAAGAGAACCATAACAATAGCGGTGGTGGGTGGAGCTGATTCCTAGTCGTGGCGAGAAGTGTCTGGTGGTACTGCTCAGATGCCGAAATCACGCACCAGAAGCTCGGCTAATTCACTCATCTCACGATTGATCTTGTCCTCCCTTTGTTCTGCTCGAACTGCTCTAGCTTCTGCTACAAAAAGTTGTTGCCTGAGAGTGGCAACTTCCTCCTCCAAGGAACGCATCCGGTCTGTGGGGTCCTCCTGTGCTATGTGCAGATCTAGTATCATCTCTAAAGGGTGGGATTCACTAGGAACTTCCCCAACGCCCTCTACCTCTTCAGTCTCCTCTTCGGATCCCTCATTCTCGTAATCTGTCTCTAGATAATCTTCAGGTCCTATTCCTGGATCTGCCTCTTGAACCATTTCAGGTTCCACCTCCATCCACCCGTGGGCCACTAGGGCCTGATCGTAAAGGTCACCATGCTGGTATTCAGCCATGATGTCTGCGCAGAACTATATGAATGCGGGAAAAATGGATAGCATGCAAGAATACTCCTATAATATTTTAAATGTTTATGTTTGAGTTCCTTAAAAAGCTTTTTGGATACAAGGTTGGTAAGTTTCTAGATTCATTGCCCACCATTATCACTCCTAAACACATGTTGGTCGTATTTTGAATAAATATAGTTGATCAGACTATATTTATCCCCAATACGACTACATAACAGTATAAGTTTAACTACAATGTTCAATTCCTCCAAAGACTTTTATTGTTATTGTAATAATGCACACATAGGTATGTATTTTATTTTTGTTCAGGGTATTTTAGTCCCAATGTATTTATAGTTGCATATCTTGTATGATAAGATATGCCGATTCACTATAAACATTGCTCTGATAACAATCTGTCACACCCCCGAACCGGAACGACGAAAATGTCTGGGGGTTTGGGTGACTTCATCTTGTAATATCGTCACAGTGTATATAATTGAATCAAGAGAACATCATCATCACACATATAATAATACAACCGACATTGTTTACATCAGTGTGTTGGATTACAAATTACATTCCCAAAATAATAAGTGTATGATGATAACAAAAATACAGCAAAATCCATGAGTTCTTGATGACCAACCCACTTAACGATTTCCTGAGAATACAAGTTATTTTGAAAACGTCAACATATATAATGTTGGTGAGTTCATAAGCATGTTTGCATGAAAAGTTTTGTATCACTTTGTAAACACCAGAAAATCTGATACTTTCTATAAAAATGGTTTGAAAGTTTGGTATCAAATCTTGTATTACAGCATGTGTGTTTCTGTTTTGAAAATGTATAAAGAGTGTATTCCAGAAATCCTATGTTTTCTTTTGTAAGTAGATAATGTATGATCTAAGTTTTCCCAGAAAATCCGATATTTTCTGCTTGTAAAAGTGTTGTGGTCTTAAACCCAAAGACCGTAAAATGGTGTTTGTATGGTATCGTAACTGCAGAAATGTATATGTATTCTGTAAATTTTAAGTGGAGTTAATTTCTATGTGAGTCGTTATAACCATACTAGATATGACTGATCTGCCTGTCATGACGTTTTTCAGGCGTCGACTTGTTTAAGGTAAGACAATTGTCACCCTAGACTGGCCTAGTCTAGCTGTAGCGAACAACTCAGGTGCGGGACTGTCAACCTCGTATAGATCTATACACAAACTCTCGCTCTCCCTCCAGAAGACTCTGGTTATAACTACAAGACTGAAGGTTGTACACTAGGTAAGTACAAATGAAAGAACGTCTCACAAGAACCTTAACTATGTTTACGCGAATATTGTAACACACTATTTAATGTTTTAAATAACGTTTCCGTGTATGTATTTAGGTTACAAGGCCCAATGAACATGAAATGAGTATATAAGGTCCGTCGAGCATGTAGATGGGTTAACAAGGCCCAATAAACATGTAAGGAGTATACAGGACCTATCAAGCATGTAAATGGGTCACTAAGGCCCAATAACATGTAATGAATGTATCAGACCCAATAAGCATGTAAATGGGTCACTAAGGCCCAAAAAACATGTAACGAATATATCAGGCCCAATAAGCAAGTAAATGGACCACAAAGGCCCAATAAAATGAAAATGGGTAAACAAGGCCCGATAAAAATGAGAACGACGTAATTAGCCCGTTTATTATTATATTGCTTGTTTTAGCTCAAGTATTTACTAAAATGACATAAAAGACCCACTTTTTGTAAAAATGACATTCTTGGCCCATTAAGCCGAAAAGTTTACAATTAAGGCATATTTTTGGTAAAAATGACACTTTAGGCCCATTAAGACCGAAAATTTACTTTTAAGGGCTTATATTGTACAAAAGGACATTTTCAACCCACTTTTGATAGAAATAACGCTTTTGGCCCAAATTTAATAGAAATGACATTTTCAGCCCATTTAACTGAAAATTTACATTTTTGGCCCATGTTTGTTTTAAAATGACAATGTAATCCATAAAAAGTCAATAATTACCTTTTTAGGCCCATGAAACCGTGAGTTGCTAAATAAGACCCATTTTTGTGAAAATTGGCATATTTAGCCCATTAAAAACCGTGAAGGCCCAAATAGAAGCCCATTTGTGGAAATTAACACTTTTGGCCCTTTTAAAACCATGAATATTATAAAATCCCATCATTATTTAAAAATGACTCTTTTGGTCCTCTCAAAACCATGAGTTAACATAAGAACCTCACTTTTTTGTTTATTTTTTCAAATATGGCCCTTTATACGGTTTTATTTAGTTTTCAAACATCCTTAGCATGATTAATCCTTTCCACTTTATAGTAAGTCATATAAGATGGTTTAGTTTACTAACATCACCAAGTTTAGTAAATATTTCAAGTTTAGTGAAGATCTAGCATGTTTTCATAACATAATCACAACATATAACATGAAAACACACATATACATGCATAAATACATATATCTAACACAAAGCAACTTGTATCCTCCCCGAAAACATAGTAAAAACTGAAAACAAGGGGGTATGAACTCACTTTGGTTGATGGATCGGTTTTGGTGAGAAGATTGAAGGAGATTTCGGCCTTAGCAAGCTCATTTGAGAAGATCTTCGAACTTATTGAGTTCTAAGAAGCATGGATCATAAAATTGAGTGTTTATGAGTGAAGGGCTTATCATAAAATGAAGTTAAACACCTTGATTAGGAAGTAGCTTACCAATAATGATGATCTTTGATGAAGTGTTCTTGAACACACACACAAGCACACACGAATTTGGAGAGGGAGGATGAGTGAATTTTTGGAGCTCTAGAGAGAATTGTAGGGTTTAGTTGTAATGGAAAGAAAATGAGAGTGGTGGTGGTGTACACTCGGCCGAAATAAGAAGAAGGAAGAGAGAGGGTTAGTCTTGGTCATTACATGGAGGATTAAGATGCTAGACTTATAAACATGTGATACCATTAACATATATAACCTCTAGATAATAATGAGGTGTCAAGGTTTTTAATTCAAACAATTTTTTTTTACATACATATGTATATAACCGAGAATTAGGAGGAAATGAGAGAATATGGATCTTGGGCTTGTTCTTGCATTGGCCCATTAGGGATTTTTTATCCATGTGGGCCCACATATGTTTTTACAGCCCAAAAAGGGCAAAGATATGTGTTTTCGGCCCATTATAATTAAATGAGTGGTTTTCGGCTCATTAAGGCCCATGAGGAGTCTTATGGCCTAAACATTAATGTTTAATGAATTTCGGCCCAATTAGGGCCCAAATGTGGATTCTTAACCCAAAATAATTAGGTTGTGGATTTATTGGCCCATTAGGCCCAATAAAACGATCCTGGTCCAATAAGAGGTTGAACTGGGAAAATTAGGGTTACAACCCAAAAGTGCATTGAACTAGATTTAGGGCTTCACGAGTGAGTTTTGATTTGAATAGTTATTTTTTTAAATGAATAACATGTATAACATCAATCTTAGAGTTACAAGATAAATCAAGAGTTGATCATACATAGTTAGAATTTCCTAGCCAAAAATGCTAGTTGTGACATCATCCCCCCGTTAGAGGGAATTTCGTCCTGAAATTCTTATAAAAGTTGTTCTTAGGAACTAGAGAAAAGGTGAGGGTACTTTTGCATTATTTGGTCTTCGCGTTCCCATGTGAATTCCGGTCCGTGCTTGGCGTTCCATCGAACCTTCACAATCGGAATGCGGCTTTGTTTTGTACGCTTCACTTCCCTGTCCATTATCTCTACCGGCTCTTCGACGAACAGGAGATTCTCGTTTACTTCGATCTCATCCAAAGGAACGACGAGGGTTTCATCTGATAAGCACTTTTTTAGATTCGACACTTGGAA
Source organism: Lactuca virosa (assembly GCF_052849685.1). Taxonomy (NCBI): domain Eukaryota; kingdom Viridiplantae; phylum Streptophyta; class Magnoliopsida; order Asterales; family Asteraceae; genus Lactuca; species Lactuca virosa. The sequence goes on from NC_136426.1 coordinate 289,315,360, forward strand.
CACTGGGTGTATGTTGCTGAGCCCGCAGGTAGCTGCAGCTTATAAGCCACTGGACCAATTCGGGAAAGAATCTCGAATGGTCCGATGTATCGCGGGTTTAGTTTTTGTCACATACCAGAACCAGACGGTGGAAACGTCCGGGGGCTTGGGTGACTTCCTTCTTGTAGTATCATCACAGTGTATATAATTGAAACAAAACATCATCATCATCACACATGCAATATTACAACTGTCATTGTTTACATCAAGTATTGTATTTCAAATTACATGGCAAAATATCCAAAGTATGGTGATAACAAAACACAACAAAATTCCAGGTATTCTTGCTGAACAACCTACCCAACGATTTCCTGAGAATACAAGTTAATTTGAAAACGTCAACACATATAATGTTGGTGAGTTCATAAGTGTGTTTGAGTAAAATGTTTTGTATTACTTTGTAAATGCCAGAAAATCCGATATTTTCTGAAAAAGGGTTTGAAATGTTTGTGTCCGATCTTTCATTAATGCATGTGTGTTAATGTTTGTAAGTGTATGAAGTGAATGATCCCAGACAACCCGATGTTGTCTGTTTATAAAACGTTGTGATCTCAACAGCCTAAGGCTGAGTACCAGTGCATGTATGTTACCGTGTTATCAACAGAAATTGTATTCACTAAATTTTTATAATAGAGTTAATTCCTATAAGTGAGTGGTTATAACCATACTTGATAATGACTAATCCGTCTGTCATGACATTTTTCAGACGCCAACTTGTTTAAGGTAAGGTTTGTCACCCTAGACTGGCCTAGTCTAACTGTAGCGAACAACTCAGGTATGGGGTGTCACCCCCGAATAGATCTATACACAAACTCCCGTTCTCCCTCGAGGAGACTCTGGTTATAACTACAGCCTACGGTTGTACACTCGATAAGTGTCAAACGAAATGTCTCACAAGATCCTTAACTGAATTTACGCGAATATGAAATTGCATAGTGTATATTGTTTCCGTGTATATTTTAAGTTTACGTAGGCCCAACGAGTATGTATGTGAATGTGTGAAATCAACAAGCATGTAGATGAGCCAGGAAGGCCCAATAAACATGTAAGGTATATTCCAGACCCAATAAACATGTAAGTGGACGACAAAGGCCCAATAAACATGTAAATAACGTAATTGATCCGTTTGTTATGACGTTGGTTGTTTAAACTTAGGTGTTTACCAAAATGACATAAAAGGCCCACTATTTGTAAAAAGGCATTTTTGGTCCTTAAAAACTGAAAATTTACAACTTAGGCGTAATTTTGATAAAAATAACACTTTTGGTCCCTTAGGACCAAAAGTTTACATTTAAGGCTAGTTTCAAATAAAAAAAACATTTTTAACCCACTTTTGTCAAAAATATCATTTTCGGACCAAGTGTATGAAGTTTTTACATTTTCGGCCCAAAGGCATAGAATTTATCCATTTTGGCCCAAATTTGATAAAATTAACATTTTCAACCCTTATAACCGAAAAATAACATTTTTGGCTCAACTTTGTTTAAAATGACACTTAAGCCCACAAAACTCCAAAATTTTACAAATTTAGCCCAAAAACCGTGAAAGCCCAATATGAGGCCCATTTGTGAAAGTTTACACTTTTAGCCCTTCTAAAATCATAAATAACAATAAGATCCATATTTATTCAAATAAATCTTTTCAAAACCGTGAATTATGCATAATAACTTCACCTTTTGGTTATTTTGTCATTTTTGGCCCTCTTATACGATTTTTCTTAGTTTAAACAACCTTGAAATGTTTTAAGCCTTTTCTTTGCATAATAAGTTGTATCAAGTGTTATGTTCTACAAATATCATCATATTTTAGCATATTGTAGAGTTTATGAAGTCTATAACACATAATCACAACATATAACAAGAAAAACACACATAATCATTCATATACACATAGATTTACACAAAACAACTTGTATTCTCCCCCAAAACATAGTAAAAACCGAAAATAAGGGGTATGAACTCACTTTGGTTTGATGATTTCGGTTTTGGAAGGAGATTTGGAAGAGTTTTCGGCTTAGTTTACTTCTTTGAGGAGATCTTCGAATTCAAAAATGATGATCTTTGATGAAGAATTCTTGACCTCACACAAGACACACACGAAATTTAAGAGATAGGATGGGTGTATTCTTGAAGTTCTAGAGAGGTTTTTGGTGTAGTTGTGATGAAAGAAAATGAGGGTGGTGGAATGCACTTTGGCCAAGAATTAAGAGGAGAAGGGTATGGATTTGATAGATGGTCATTACATGAAGGATTAAGACTATGAACATGGATGTTTGTGATGTAATTAACATGGGTATCCTCCATGTAATAAGGAGGTGTTAAGCCTTAATCCATTCATTTGTTTGTTTTTGTTTTTGTTTTATATATAAAACCGAGGATGGTGAATGGATGGAAGAACAAGAGTGTATTGGGCTTAGGTTTCTAATGTAGCTTAAAACGAAATGACCCAATAGAGGTTTTCGGCCCATTGGGCTCTCTTATGGGGTTACGGCCCAGGGGAACGACTAGGGTTTCATCTGATAAGCACTTTTTCAGGTTCAAGACGTGGAACACGAGGTGTACGTTGCTAAGCTCTGCAGGTAGCTGCAACTTATATGCTACCGGACCAATCCGGGCAAGAATCTCGAATGGCCTGATGTATCGTGGATTTAGTTTTCCCCGCTTCCTAAAACGAATCATCCCTTTCCAGGGAGAGACCTTCAATAGCACCCGATCTCCGACTTGAAATTCCAGAGGATTTCGTCGTTTATCAGCATAACTCTTTTGTCGGTGTTTGCCCTTTTGCCAGCTGGGTGTCACCCACCTCAGCCCAGCAGAGAGGCGATCTGCCTTTGCGACCATACAAAGCCTCAAAAGGAGCAACCTTTATGCTCGTATGATAGTTGTTGTTCTACGAGAACTCAATTAAGGTCAAGTTGGTATCCCATGATTTGCCAAAATCGCTCACACAGGATCGGAGCATATCTTCAAGTGTTTGGATGCTTCTCTCACTTTGGCCATCGGTATGAGGGTGGTAGGCAGTGCTCATGTCTAGTTGTGTTCCCATTGCCGTCTAGAGCGACTACCAAAATCGTGAAGTAAATCTACTATCCCGATCTGAGATAATAGATACTAGTACCCCATGAAGTCTCATGATGTAACATCCGGATTCCCAGGTATATTATTTTATTATTTTATTTTGGAATTTGTTGAGGGACTCGGCGAGTTGGTGCTTAGACTCGCCGAGTAGGGTTGCGATTTCTCATCCGGATTAATGACCGGACTCGGCGAGTCCATGAGTGGACTCGGCGAGTCCACGCTGTTTAATGAAACCCTAATTTTTCCGGGTTTGGGACCTATTTAAAGGCCCTTATGGCCGTCATTTGCGGCCATCAACCCCCAGAGAGAAACCCTAAGTGATCTAGAGTGCTTGTGAGGAAGGAGAGGCCAATCTTGAACTTTTGTGGGTATTTTTGCAAGAAGGAAGTGTTCAAGGCAAGAGGAAGCTGAAGGAGGTGCGGTTTTGGTGGTTTTTGAGCTCATAGAGATTGTATTGAGGTATTATTCTCGGACCTTCTTCAGTTTTGGTGTTGATTCTTAGTGTTAGGGTTTTCTAACCCTTTTAGAGGATGATTAAGTGGAGTATTTGGCCCCTTCTTGAGTTTGTGTTCTGGATCTGGACCCAAGGGGGTCCAGAGACCTTAACCCTTGGAGCTTTATGAGTCATTGTGGGAGTCATGAGCTTAGAATGTCATTTTTGGGGCTAAATCATCATTTTGGACCATTTAGATGTTATATGTGTGTCAAGGTCCGAACTTTACGTGATTATCATGCTTGAGGAGGCCAGATCTATGATTGTATGGAAGAGATCTGACCTCAGAAGTTGTTTTGAGTTTGTGCATGGCATGAACTCGCCGAGTGCAAAGAACAGACTCGGCGAGTAGTATGAAGGTTGCCCGTTAATCACTCAGTGAGTGGACTTGTCGAGTTGGGGGAATGACTCGGTGAGTCAGGGAGGGTCAGGAGTCCGAGTTCAAGTTGGAACTCGCCAAGTTGTTCTTGAGACTCGGCGAGTTGAGTCGGGGTGGCCCCACGATTCATGCCAGGTGGAACTCGTCGAGTCAAGGGAAGTACTCGACGTGCCAAGAGAGGATCTAAGAGAGTCAGTGGACACGTGTAGACTCGCCGAGTCGCCCTAGTGCACTCGACGAGTCAGGTCAAAGTTTGACCGATGACCTTGTTGACTTTTAGGGTTGAGTACAGTTGTATTTATGAGAGTATTACTTTATGTGATTAGGCAGAGGCTAGATCACACTTCTTCCGAGTCAGCTATTTACCGAGACATCGTGGTGAGTCTTCTCACTATACTTTACCTTGAGTAGGTAATTAGAGTTATGTGACAGAGTTGTTGTATGCTATTTATGTGAAGTGTTGCACTGTATTATTTCTATGTGATTTATGTCGTGTATATATCAGAGTATACCAGAGTTGGAACCGAAAGGTTCACAGAGCTAGGACCAGAGGGTCCACAGAGTTAGGGTCCAAGGGCCCGAAGAGTTATAGCCTCGAGTGGCTAGTATGTGTTATGTGTGGTATTTTGGGGAACTCACTAAGCTTTGTGCTTACAGTGTTTTATGTTATGTGTTTCAGGTACTAGTGAAGATCGCGGGAAGGCGCCGGCATGATCAGTACACACACACGCGGAGTTTTATATATGTTATGATCTTGGGATTTTGACTTATGTTTGGATGTATGAAACAATGAGTTTTATAATATTATGAAATAAGGTGTTTTTAAAATGTGAAAATTTGTTTGAAAATTTTGGGTGTTACAAGTTGGTATCAGAGCTTTGGTTTGAGGGATTCGGGTGCACCTTCGGGCGTATCTGAACTCAAACTGAGGATTTGAGAGATTTTCAAAATAAAATTCACAAAATTTTATTAAAGAGTAAAATGTTTTGAAAGAGCAGAGCAGAGCAGTGTGTACGATCAGCCAGCGCCCGAACGGTGATTTCCCAAAATACCCTTGCAACTAGTGTTATGAAATTTATTATGATATATGATGAGTTATGTTATGCATGCTAGAGTAGACTAGGTATTCTTATTAGGACTAGAGTGGCCTGATATGTGATGCCTTAGTCTAGGAGTTTTGCTGCTAGGGATGCTTGAGAGAGTGTTTAGATAGCAGCGAGGAGTTTATGAGAGAACTGCTAGTGAGTTGCATATGGTTAAGGAGAGTAGAGTACTTGGGATTTGGGATCCAAGGAGGAGGACTTAGAGTGAATTTTGATGCGGTGGGGACGGTAGTATAGGGCCCGTACTACTGAATACACCGGAGTAGTGCGCACCCTAAGTAAAAATCCATTGGGTACTAAGGAGCAAGTAGAGTTGAGTTATCGAGTGTGAGTATACTCGAGTGAGTCCCTGATATTTATTATGTTGTACTTCAGAGAGACGACATGGTTGGGACACGCCACAGGCCAGGGACTAGCGAGGGGATTGTTAGCGATGAGGAGCTCCACCAGATGATTCATGATGAGGTGGCTGCTGCCATCCGCGCTGAGATTCCAGAGATGTTCGGGTCTATTAAGACCACATTGATTGAGACTTTTGATGAGCGGTATGCTGCTCTTACTGATGCTGATGTTGCTGCAGCCACTGCAGCCGTTGCTGCTGCCAGGCCGCAGGGGAGTGACGCGTTGCTGTACCGGGAGTTCAGCAACACGAAGCCACCAGAGTTTGATGGGACGCAGGATTCGATAGCCGCGATGAGGTGGATCTCTGACATTGAGGGGTGTTTCTACACATGTTCTTGTCCAGAGCATCTGAGGGTGCGGTTCGCGCTGAACCAGCTTCGCTTGGGCGCGAAGGACTGGTGGAAATTTGTGACGGCGCATTATTCCTCTGTTGAGCTCGCTGCGGTAACCTGGGAGAGGTTTACCGCTATGTTCCGAGATGAGTACGTTCCCCAGGTAGAGAGGGAGCGTTTGGCCCAAGAGTTTCTGACCCTCAAGCAGGGTACCGAGTCTGTTACAGCGATTACGAGGAGGTTCCATGAGAGGGCGATGTTCTGCCCAGAGCACGTGTCTTCCGAGCAGGCACGTATGAGCTGATATCTGAGTGTTTTGAGGAGGGATATACGAGAGTTCGTGGTGAAATCGTCGTACCGGACATTTGCCAAGCTTCAGGAAAATTCTCGGAAGAGGGAGATAGAGCTGGAGACTCAGGCTAGGGAGGAGGCGGAGTCTCAGGGGAGGGATCGGCGACCCGCACAGTCTCAGCCGGCAGCCAAGCGGGTCAAGCCCGCCGATTCGAGATATGGGAGCCAGAAGGGCCGCACTTGTGGCAAGTGCGGCAAGGGTCATGATGGAGTGTGCAGAGAAGGGTCTTGCTACAAGTGTGGCAAGGAGGGGCATATGGCCAAGGATTGCCCCAAGGGGTTCGCAGTCTGTTTTCACTACAACCAGATCGGACACCGGAAGGCAGAGTGTCCGCAGTTACGTGGGTCAGCACAGGGAGCATCTCCGGGATCTGCCCCTGCTGCAGTGAGAGCTACCGATAGTCGGCCAGTGAAGGTCGAAGCGCTGAAGGCACGAGGGAGAGCCTTCCAGTTGACCGCGGAGGAGGTCCGCGCAACACCCGATGTTGTGGCTGGTATGCATTCTTTCTTTGCTTATGCTAATTTTGTGATATTGTGTTTATATTATGTTATGCGTAGGAACTTTTCTTGTGAGTTCTGTACCCGCTTTAGTGTTATTTGACTCGGGTGCGAGTCGATCATTCGTGTCGATGGCGTTCAGTCGGCACATCAGTGTTCAACGAGAGGCGTTGAGTCGACCTCTACGAGTTTCTATAGCCGACGAGCGATCAGTGTATGCTACGGACGTGTTCCGGGGGTGTGTGCTAGAGATTTTCGGTGTCGAGTTTCCGATTGATCTGGTCCCGATTGCGATGGGGGACGTGTGTGTTATAGTGGGTATGGATTGGTTGAGCCGATTTGGGGTTGTGATAGACTGTGAGCGACAGTTGGTGACGATCCGAGACCCCAGTGGGGGAGTACTTACGGTGTACGGCGAGGGTACCCGTTCTGGGTCAGCATTTTGTTCGGCCGCCAGGGCGAGGCAGAGTCTACAGCAGGGTTGTAGTGGGTTTGTGGCTTATGTGGTGGATACGAGAGTAGATGCAGAGAGACCGAGGTCGGTCGATGAGGTTCCGATAGTGCGTGAGTTCCCGGATGTTTTCCCCGAGGAGTTGCCGGGTGTGCCTCCCGAGAGGCAGGTAGAGTTCCGTATTGATTTGGTTCCGGGGGCAGCGCCTATCGCCAAGGCGCCCTATCGCCTTGCGCCACCAGAGATGCAGGAGTTATCCTCGCAGCTTCAGGAGCTGTTGGGGAAGGGGTTTATACGACCGAGTAGCTCGCCGTGGGGAGCGCCGATCCTTTTTGTCAAGAAAAAGGATGGTTCACACCGGATGTGCATTGATTACCGGGAGCTAAACAAACTGACGGTCAAGAACCGTTACCCCTTACCGAGGATCGACGATTTATTCGATCAGTTACAGGGAGCGTCTTGGTTCTCCAAGATCGACTTGAGGTCTGGATATCATCATATGAGAGTACGAGATGAGGATATCCAGAAGACAGCGTTCAGGACTCGTTACGGGCATTACGAGTTCGTGGTGATGCCTTTCGGGCTCACCAATGCACCAGCGGCGTTCATGGATCTCATGAACAGGCTATGCAGACCGATGTTGGACCGTTCGGTGATCGTGTTCATCGATGATATACTGGTGTATTCGAGATCCAGAGAGCAGCATGAGGAGCACTTGAGAGAGTTACTTGGAGTTTTGAGATCAGAGAGGCTTTATGCCAAATTTTCCAAGTGTGATTTCTGGTTACGAGAGGTCCAGTTCCTAGGACACCTCGTTAACCAGAATGGGATATTGGTCGACCAGGCCAAGATTGAGGCGGTTATGAGTTGGGAGGTGCCGAGATCCCCCACCGAGATCAGGAGTTTCTTAGGGTTGGCTGGCTATTATCGGAGATTTATCAGGGATTTCTCCAAGATCGCCGTGCCACTCACTAGGTTGACCCGGAAGGGTGTTGCTTTTTCATGGGGCCCAGAGCAGCAGGCCTCCTTCGAGACACTTTGCCAGAGACTGTGCGAAGCCCTAGTGTTAGCCCTTCCGGAGGGGATGGAGGACTTTGTGGTGTACTGTGACGCATCGATATCGGGGCTGGGAGCGGTGCTGATGCAGAGAGGGCATGTGATAGCATACGCGTCGAGGCAGCTGAAGCCTCACGAGACGAGGTATCCCACCCACGATCTGGAGCTGGGGGCGGTGGTGTTCGCCCTCAAGATCTGGCGTCATTATCTGTACGGGGTTCGGTGTACTATATACACGGACCACAAGAGTTTGAAGTACTTGATGGATCAGCCCAACCTGAATATGCGTCAGAGGAGATGGTTGGACGTGGTAAAGGATTACGATTGTGAGATCCTGTACCACCCGGGCAAGGCTAACGTTGTAGCCGATGCCCTGAGTCGCAGGGCGGAGAGTGCCCCTATACGAGACGTATGTATGAGATTGACAGTGATGACCCCGGTGTTGGACATCATTCGAGGGGCCCAGGCTGAGGCCGTGAGTCCGGAGAACCGGAAGAGAGAGCGAGTTGTCGGATATGTATCGGAGTTCGTTACTAATGGTCGAGGACTTATGACCTTTCAGGGTCGGATTTGGGTACCGTTTGTGGGCGGAACGCGTACCATCTTGATGGAGGAGGCGCACCGATCGAAGTTCTCGATCCATCCCGGGACCACTAAGATGTATTTGGACCTGAAGAGAGAGTATTGGTGGCCCTGTATGAAAAGGGATGTTGCATGGTTCGTTGAGAGGTGTTTGACCTGTCGCAGGGTTAAGGCCGAGCACCAGAGACCGCATGGTAAATTGCAGCCGTTGGAGGTTCCTGAATGGAAATGGGAACAGATTACCATGGATTTTATCACCAAATTGCCGAGGACTACTAGGGGCGTCGATGCAATTTGGGTGATTGTGGACAGGTTGACGAAGAGGGTTCACTTCCTTGCTATCAGTGAGAGCTCTTCCGCTGAGAGGTTGGCAGAGTTGTACGTGAGGGAGGTGGTATCACGGCATGGAGTACCGATCTCGATCGTCTCAGATCGAGATGTACGTTTTACTTCCAGATTCTGGAAGAAGTTTCATGAGGAGTTGGATACGAGGCTGCATTTTAGTACCGCATACCACCCCCAGACAGACGGGCAGAGCGAGCGAACGATTCAGACGCTCGAGGACATGCTCCGGGCATGCGTACTCAACTTCGGAGGAAGTTGGGACACGTACTTACCCTTGGCTGAGTTTTCCTACAACAACAGCCATCATTCGAGCATTGGTATGCCACCTTTTGAGCTGTTGTATGGGAGGAAGTGTCGGACTCCCATTTGCTGGGGCGAGGTCGGGCAACATGTGATGGGTAGTACGGAGATTGTGCTTCAGACGACCGAGCAGATTCAGCAGGTCAGGCAGAGGTTACTGACAAATCAGAGCCATCAGAAGAGTTATGCGGATAGACGTCGGTCAGAGCTCGAGTTCCAGGTCGGCGATTTCGTACTCCTAAAGGTATCTCCCTGGAAGGGAGTGATCCGATTCAGGAAGAGGGGTAAGTTGGGACCTCGTTATATTGGTCCTTTCAGGGTGACTGCCAGGGTGGGCAGGGTAGCGTATCGTTTGGAGCTACCTACGGAGTTGAGCCAGATTCATGACACTTTTCACGTGTCTCAGTTGAGGAAGTGTATCGCTGATGAGTCAGCAGTGGTGCCCTTAGAGGATATTCAGGTGGATGCGAGCCTGAATTATGTGGAGAGACCAGTTGCGGTTGTGGATCGAAAGATCAAGGTTATAAGGAACAAGGAAGTGCCCCTGGTGCAGGTCCGGTGGCAACACCGGAGAGGGTCAGAGTTGACCTGGGAGCCGGAGCGAGAGATGCGTGAGCAGCATCCAAAGTTGTTTGCAGAGTGAGACTTCGAGGGCGAACTCTGATTTTAGTGGGGGAGAATTGTAACATCCGGATTCCCAGGTATATTATTTTATTATTTTATTTTGGAATTTGTTGAGGGACTCGGCGAGTTGGTGCTTAGACTCGCCGAGTAGGGTCGCGATTTCTCATCCGGATTAATGACCGGACTCGGCGAGTCCATGAGTGGACTCGGCGAGTCCACGCTGTTTAATGAAACCCTAATTTTTCCGGGTTTGGGACCTATTTAAAGGCCCTTATGGCCGTCATTTGCGGCCATCAACCCCCAGAGAGAAACCCTAAGTGATCTAGAGTGCTTGTGAGGAAGGAGAGGCCAATCTTGAACTTTTGTGGGTATTTTTGCAAGAAGAAAGTGTTCAAGGCAAGAGGAAGCTAAAGGAGGTGCGGTTTTGGTGGTTTTTGAGCTCATAGAGATTGTATTGAGGTATTATTCTCGGACCTTCTTTAGTTTTGGTGTTGATTCTTAGTGTTAGGGTTTTCTAACCCTTTTAGATGATGATTAAGTGGAGTATTTGGCCCCTTCTCGAGTTTGTGTTATGGATCTGGACCCAAGGGGGTCCAGAGACCTTAACCCTTGGAGCTTTATGAGTCATTGTGGGAGTCATGAGCTTAGAATGTCATTTTTGGGGCTAAATCATCATTTTGGACCATTTAGATGTTATATGTGTGTCAAGGTCCGAACTTTACGTGATTATCATGCTTGAAGAGGCCAGATCTATGATTGTATGGAAGAGATCTGACCTCAGAAGTTGTTTTAAGTTTGTGCATGGCATGAACTCGCCGAGTGCAAAGAACAGACTCGGCGAGTAGTATGAAGGTTGCCTGTTAATCACTCAGTGAGTGGACTTGTCGAGTTGGGGGAATGACTCGGTGAGTCAGGGAGGGTCAGGAGTCCGAGTTCAAGTTGGAACTCGCCGAGTTGTTCTTGAGACTCGGCGAGTTGAGTCGGGGTGGCCCCGCGATTCATGCCAGGTGGAACTCGTCGAGTCAAGGGAAGTACTCGACGTGCCAAGAGAGGATCTAAGAGAGTCAGTGGACACGTGTAGACTCGCCGAGTCGCCCTAGTGCACTCGACGAGTCGGGTCAAAGTTTGACCGATGACCTTGTTGACTTTTAGGGTTGAGTACAGTTGTATTTATGAGAGTATTACTTTATGTGATTAGGCGGAGGCTAGATCACACTTCTTCCGAGTCAGCTATTTACCGAGACATCATGGTGAGTCTTCTCACTATACTTTACCTTGAGTAGGTAATTAGAGTTATGTGACAGAGTTGTTGTATGCTATTTATGTGAAGTGTTGCACTGCATTATTTCTATGTGATTTATGCCGTGTATATATTAGAGTATACCAGAGTTGGAACCGAAAGGTTCACAGAGCTAGGACCAGAGGGTCCACAGAGTTAGGGTCCAAGGGCCCGCAGAGTTATAGCCTCGAGTGGCTAGTATGTGTTATGTGTGGTATTTTGGGGAACTCACTAAGCTTTGTGCTTACAGTGTTTTGTGTTATGTGTTTCAGGTACTAGTGAAGATCGCGAGAAGGCGCCGGCATGATCAGTACACACACACGCAGAGTTTTATATATGTTATGATCTTGGGATTTTGACTTATGTTTGGATGTATGAAACAATGAGTTTTATAATATTATGAAATAAGGTGTTTTTAAAATGTGAAAATTTGTTTGAAAAATTTGGGTGTTACACATGATCTCTTTTATATAGATTCGTGTTAATCTTTCCATCTTGTACGATTCCTTTATTGGCAGGAAATGGGCAGATTTGGTTAACCTATCGACAATCACCCATATAGCATCCAATCTATCCGCTGTCCTAGGTAATTTGGTTTTGAAATCCATGGTAATCCTTTCCCATTTCCACTCGGGTATCATTGGTTGTTGTAACACCCCCGAGGGCTTCTGATACTCCACCTACACCTTGGAACAAGTGAGACACTTGTCCACGTAAGTGGCATTCTCTGTTTTCATATTTGGCCACCAGCAATGTTGTTTGATGTCCAAGTAGATTTTATCAGAACCTGGATGGACGAAATATCGCGTTTTATGATCTTCGTTCATGACTATCTCTCTGAATCCCCTAAATTTTGGGACCCAAATTTTATTCATGAAGTAGTAAGCTTCGTCATCTTTGGCTTTAAGGTTTTTATCCATCCCACGCGACGTTTCATTTGCGGCATTCTCCGGCTTCAATGCCTCTGATTGAGCTCCCTTGATCTGTGAGGTTAGGTGGGAGTGGATGGTTATCGATAATGTTTTCACCCGGCGACCTGAGTATTCTTTCCTGCTCAGGGCATCGGCTACCATGTTAGCCTTGCTTGGGTGGTACTTGATCTCGCATTCATAATCATTTAGCAACTCAACCCACCTTCGTTGCCTTATGTTCAGCTCCTTTTGATTTAGAATGTGCTGGAGGCTTTTGTGATCCTTGAAGATGGTGCACTTTATACCGTAGAGGTAGTGCCTCCAAATCTTTAGGGCGAACACCACGGCTCCCAGTTCGAGATCATGGGTGGTGTAATTCAATTCATGTGTCTTCAATTTCTTGGACGCATAAGCTATCACCTTTCCACGCTGCATGAGGACACGGCCTAACCCTTGGTTCGAAGCAATGCAATATACTACGAAGTCTTCGGTCCCCTCTGGTAAGGATAGCACTGGAGCACTTCAGAGGGCTCGCTTCAAGGTTTGGAAGGCAGCTTCTTGCTTGTCCGTCCAGTTGACGGGTACGCCTTTTTGTGTTAGAGTAGTGAGGGGCTTGGCTATCTTGGAGAAGTTCTGAATAAACCTTCGGTAGTAGCCTGCGAGACCCAAGAATTGTCGGATTTCTGTTGGCGTTTTCGGAATCGCCCAGCCTTTAATGGCCTTGATCTTGGAAGGATCCACATGAATTCCCTCCTCACTGACTACATGACCCAAGAAGTTAACATTGCGAATCCAGAACTCGCATTTGGAGAGTTTCGCATATAGCCTTTCAGCTCTTAGAGTTTCCAAGATTTGACGGAGATGTTGATCGTGCTCTTCCTTGCTTCGGGATTATATGAGAATATCATCGATGAAGACGATTGCAAAATTATCGAGGGATCGACGGCAGACTCGATTCATGAGGTCCATAAATGCTACGGGGACATTAGTTAGACCAAAGGGCATTACAATGAATTCGTAATAGCCGTATCGAGTCCGGAAAGCAATTTTTGGAATGTCCTCTTCTCGGACTCGGAGCTGATGATAACCGGATCTTAGATCTATTTTGGAGAAGTAACTAGCTCCTTGTAGCTGGTCAAATAGATCGTTAATCCGAGGGAGTGGATATTGATTTTTGACAGTGAGTTTGTTCAACTTCCGATAGTCGATGCACATTCTGAAGGATCCGTCTTTCTTCTTGACAAACAAGACCGGAGCTCCCCAGGGTGAGAACCTTGGCCTGATGAATCCTTTGTTCAGAAGTTCACTTAACTGACTGGATAACTCCTGTATTTCGGCGGGAGCTAACCTGTAGGGTGATTTGGCAATTGATGTGGCTCCCGGTATTAGGTCGATTCGAAATTCAACCTGCCTTTCTGGGGGTATTCCCGGAAGATCTTCAGGAAATACATCCGGGAAGTCGCATGCCACTGGGATGTCTTTAATGTTTACTCTTCTTTGGCTTTATCCACAACATGATCGAGGAAGGCATAGTTTTTCTTGTGCAGGCACTTCTGTGCCTTGATGCACGACATAAGACGAAGATTGGTGCCAGGTTTATCACCATAGATTATTAGGGTTTCATGATTGGGGAGGTGAAGGCGAACGACATTCTTGTGGCACATAAAATCAGAACGGTGGGGGCTTAACCAATCCATGCCGATTATCACATCAAAACTCCTAATATTTACTGGAATCGAATCTATTTGAAATGAATGGTTGTTTAGTGTTAATGTGCACCCTACGTAAACATCTTTGGTTGTTTCGGTTTTCCCATTAGCCATATCCACTGTGAAGGCTTTGTTTAGCTTCTGTGGTTATTGGTTTAGTAAGTGTTTGAATGTGTTACTAAAGAAGCTCCGCTCAGCTCCACTATCGAATAAAATGCTTGCGTAGGTGTTGTTAAGTGGGAACGTACCAGTAACAACCGTCGGGTCTTGAACTGCCTCACCTTGACCCAAAGTCAGGACCCTCCCTGATCCTCCTGCTCCTTGGTTGTTGGCTTTGGGGAAATTGCGTCTGAAATGGCCAGTTCCTCCACATCCATAACAAGTGTGACTAGCCCTAACATTATTTTTGTTGTTATTGTTGTTGCGGTTCTTGTTGTTGTTGTTGTTGTTGTTGTTGTTTGGCTGTTGGTTCTGTTGGGGTTGAGATCTGCAATATCAAGCGGTATGGCCCTTATGGTTGCAATAGCACACTGCATATCTCTGCATTCCCCATGGTGGTGGTAGCTGCATTTGTTACACTTGGGTAAGGTTCCCGAGTATTGCCTAGTAGTGGGTTGCGTAGTTAAGGCTGGAGCATGTGGTGCTGAGGCAACCTGAGCAGTAGCAGCGTGAACTGCAACAGTATGCTGCTTCTTGGAGGATCCCTGATTCTGTCGCCCTTTTTGTTTGTTGTCCTTGTTTTTCTTGTTATCTCTTTCCTTTTTGGTCTGGGTCTTTGCGATTTTGTCTACTTTCTTGTTGCCATGGTCGTAGAGCTTCTGAGCTAATCTTTTCGCACTGTCAAAGGTTTTCGGATTCGCCGCAATCACATTACCTTGAGTTGGAGAAGTTAATCCCCAAATAAATCGCTCAACCTTATTCCCTTCAGATGTGATCATCGCCGAGCACAGAAGGGCTAGCTCACTAAACCTTGAGATGTAAGCGTCGATGTCTGAGTTCTGTACGGTTAGGTTCCATAACTCCTGCTCCAATTTCTGTATCTCCCCCCTCATGCTCTTCCCGAACTGCTCGGGCTTCCGCTGCTAAAAGTTGCTGTCTGAGGATGGCAACCTCCTCCTCCACGGAGCGTGTCCGATCGGTGGAACCCTCTAGGGTTGCAGGATGGTCTTGTATCATCTCTGAAGAGTGAGGCTCACTAGGGACTTCCTCAACGTCCCCTACTTCTTCCGTATCCTCATTGGATTTCTCGTACTCATAGTCTGTCTCCACATACTCCTCGGGTCAAAATCCCGGATCTGCCCCTTGAATCATACCAGGTTCTCCCTCGACCAATCTATTCGCCACTAGGGCCTGATAGTAAAGGACTCCCTGTTGGAATTCCTCCATGATGACTGTGCGAGAAACGGGGGGTGAGAGGTGTTTATAATTGGCGTTCTAAAATACTTCTATAGTATTTTAATTGTTTATGTTCGAGTTCCTTAAAGCTTTTAGGATACAAGGTAAGTTTCTAGATTCATTGCCCACCATGATCACTCCCAAACACATGTTGGTCGTATTTTGAATAAATACAGTTGATCATGCTCTATTTATCACCAATACGACTACATAACTGTCCGGGTTTAAACACGATGTTCAATTTCCTCCAGAGACTTTTATCGTTATTGTATTAATGCACACATAGGTATGTATTTTAAATATTTTGTTCAGAGTAGTTTAGTCCCATTGTATTTATAGTTGCATATCTTGTATGATTAGATATGCCAGTTCACTATAAACAATGCTCTGATACCAATCTGTCACACCCCCGAACCAGACGGCGGAAACGTCTGGGGGCATGGGTGACTTCATTCTTGTAGTATCATCACAGTGTATATAATTGAAACAAAACATCATCATCATCACACATGCAATATTACAACTGTCATTGTTTACATCAAGTATTGTATTTCAAATTACATGCCAAAATATCCATAGTATGGTGATAACAAAACACAACAAAATTCCAGGTATTCTTGCTGACCAACCTGCTCAACGATTTCCTGAGAATACAAGTTAATTTGAAAACATCAACACATATAATGTTGGTGAGTTCATAAGGATGTTTGAGTAAAATGTTTTGTATTACTTTGTAAATGCCAGAAAATTCGATATTTTCTGAAAAAGGGTTTGAAATGTTTGTGTCCGATCTTGTATTAATGCATGTGTGTTAATGTTTGTAAGTGTATGAAGTGAATGATCCCAGACAACCCGATGTTGTCTGTTTATAAAACGTTGTGATCTCAACACCCTAAGTGTAACACCTGTTCCCTGGTATGCCTTTTTATTCAAGTATCTTGTGTTTTTCTCTGGGACTCGACGAGTTGGAGGATCAACTCGTCGAGTAGGGTCGTGACCCGTGGACATTTTAAGTGACCTACTCGACGAGTCGGGTGACTGACTCGGCGAGTAGGTGCTGGAAGAGTGAAACCCTAAATCTGAGGGTTTGCACCCTATATAAACACCTTAACTCAGCCTCCCTTGTCCCTAACACTCCCCTAGAGTTGCATATCGAAACCCTAGCCGTTTGTGTGTGTGTTAAGGCCATTTTGGTGCTTTTGTTGACTTGTGAAGCTTGGAAGGAAGGAAAGGAGCTTGGGAATTCGACATGGGGCTTGTGGATCCGGAAATCTCATTCCATTTTCAGCTTAATCAAGGTAAAATGCCCCTGCTTTAGTCTTCTATTTGGTTGTTCATCTTTAGATTGTAGATCTTGGGTGCATTTAGGGCTTTTCAAGCCATTTTCGGATTTAAGGAGTGTTATATGGACTCTAGCCTTCAGATCTGAGTTATTGGAGGGGTCTCATGGCATAAAGATGCCAACTTTATGGCCATGAGAGCTCCATACATATTGTAAAGCTCATTTTATGGATTTTTGAGCCAAAGCCCCCATGCATGTGCAGTCAAAGTCAAAGTCATCATTGCTCAAAGTCAACATCCAGTTGACCTGACTCGCCGAGTTAGCCTACCAACTCATCAAGTCCATGCCCTTCAAATCCGATACCAATTCCGACTCAACTCGTCGAGTCTAGCAAGAACTCGACGGGTTCCCCTCCAATCAAAACATTGGGACCATCTTCATCCGACTCGTCGAGTTCCTCCTTGAACTCGTCGAGTTCATCTTCCTCATAAGAACTTGTCCAGTCTATGACTCGCCGAGTTGTATGAACAACTCGTCGAGTTCTTTGAAGTCTAGGTTCCTTTTCGTGACTAAATAACCAAGGGACTTTCCTTCCTAACCTCCGATTCATCCACAGAAAGGATTTGGTGACAAAAGCACACCGACTCGACGAGTCCCAAGAGGGACTCGCCGAGTCCATCCATGTCCGTTACTATACAGTCGATAAAGACGGGTCTCAACTCGTCCAAACCCTAGATCTAGACTCCTAATGTCCATTTTATACGTAAAGTCCCAAACTTGAGACCTCTAGTTCTTGCTAGACTCGACGAGTTGAGTCAGAATTGGTATCAGATTTGAAGGGCATGGAATCGACGAGTTGGTAGGCTAACTCGGCGAGTCAGGTCAACTGGATGTTGACTTTGAGCAATGATGACTTTGACTGGACTTGAGTTGACCCTGGTGTGGGATTGTCGTTTAGGGATCGAGGAGTCGAGAGGAGTCGACTTGCACGCCGAGGATAGTTCAGACACTTTACGACCTTGAGGTGAGTTACCTTCCAGTAGGGGTGGGTCTAAGGCCACAATGTCGGCCCACCAAAAGGGGTATTTACTAGATGATTGTCTTTGTGATAATTATCTTGGTATGGTTATGTGCTTTAGTCAGGAGATATACTTGTATGATATGCTATGTGTATAGTAGGGATTAGTTTCCCTGACATCGGTCTTTAGGACCGAAGGGTAGGTCAGTACCCGGTTATGCCTGACTGCATGTTTATATCTTGTTATTGTATGCTAGTGGTAGGGGGTGGAATAGTCCCCAGTGACCGTTTGAAAGATACCGATGGCAGTTACCGGTTGAAAGATACCGACGATGATTACCGGTTGAAAGATACCGATGATGATTACCGGTTGAAAGATATCGATGGTAGTTACCGGTTGAAAGATACCGACGATATTATATGGTATGAGGTATGATGGGGGAACTCACTAAGCTTTGTGATTACAGTTTCAGTTTTGGTTTTAGGTACCTCTTCGTCTAAGGGGAAAGAGTCGGCGGTGTAGCAGCGCATCACACACATGGTTTCCGCAACAGATTTTCTGGGATTGTACTCTGATTTTCATGGTTCCGGATGATATGGTTTTTAAGACATGACTTAATGATTTTATAAATGATGTAATATTGACGATGTTTTGGTAACCTGTTTTATGATTTACTTAATTTAAAAATGAAATTTTTTGCCTCAATTTTTGGGATGTTACAAGTTGGTATCAGAGCCGTGGTTCGAGGGATTCGGACACACCCTCGGGAGTGTCTGAACTCAAACCGAGGGACTAAAAGATTTTTTTTCAAGAAAATGGTTTTCTAAAATCTAAGTTAAAGGATTTTGAGAAAGACAAGGTGTGTGTTGCGTGCAACCGGCCGAGCTCAAGTAAGTTTTCCCCAAGATACCCATACTTGTTATGTTATGTTACATGGTTTATGATTCCGAAAACTGCATGCTAGATTAGGGCTAAGGATCTAGGAGGATGCCTTGTATGCCTGATATATGATTCCGAGGATTGCATGCTAGATTAGGGCTAAGGACCTAGGAGGATGCCTTGGATGCCTGTTGTATGAGCTGTATGTTGGGTTTGCTTAGCCAGTGGTAGGATGGCCTGATTAGGTTATGCTTGATGTGGTTACTCGATGCACGAATGCTGCTTGCTTTGTGCTATGGGAGTTCTGGCCAACTTCAACTAACCAGTGAACGGATATGTAACAGTATCTGCAAGCTAGTTAGGGGGAGGTGGTGGGGACTCCTAGTGCAGCTGATGGCGGAGAGTAGGTCGGAGAGTGCCCTAGGGTAACCTAGGATGTGATCAGTGGAAAGGGTATCTGTAAAAGGGACTTGGTAAAGTCGAAGCGATCCTTGAGGAAACTACGGATAGATGTGGAAGGTAGTATGGGCCCGTACTATTGAAAGCAGAGGATCTGTACTCGAGTCAAGGAGGGCCGAGATGGAGCCAGGAAACTTGTAAAGTGTGTGAGACCTCTCGAAAGTATATGTGACCCTGACAATTGTATGTTTATTTTCAGAATGGTGGTCACGCGTCATGGAGCAGGGGTGTAGGATAATTATGTTGCGTCATGGGCCTTATTTTGTATTAACCGGATTGGGCCTGTCCATCCGTGTTTTATTAGGGTTTTGTAGTATATATAGTGCATGCATGTATGTATTAGATACGTTCTTGATTTTATTACTCTGATTATCGTTTTGTAACCCTAAAACACCTCTACAGTCGAAGTTCTTCATCGAGCTCTTCTGGGGTGTTAAAGTTTAATCATTCGACATATTTTGAGCCATTCATGTGTCTTGTTCTTATTATTTTATTCACTGTTTAGAACATATTGATCCTACTAGGATTAGAATTCCAACAATTGGTATCAGAGCAGGAGACTGTGTAACAAATACGCATTCCTTCTGTTTGAAGAAATCTATAGGGTTTCCGCTTTTATCGAATATATAGTAGCCGTCTTTTACTTATCGACGAAAACTAGTGTGTTTGATAAAACCCTATTCTCAAGTTTACAGGTCTGATTTCTAACAGTATTAAGGAAGGCTCATAATGTCTCAAGACGACGTACAATCTAATCCCATCAACATCTCCAACAATATTGGATCCACTACAAGAGTACCCATTCTTTATACGCAGGATTATGAGGTATGGGCGCATCACTTTGAAGATTATGTGGTTGGATCTGAAGATAGCGGGTATCTAATCTAGGAAGCAATCACGCTGGGTCCGTTTGTTCACTCTGGAACAAATACAACTGTGAAAACGCAAAAGGAGTATAACAAACTGATAGCAGACGAGGATAAGATTCCTCAGGACGAGAAAGATAAACTGATGTGTAATGTCAAAGCGTTAAGAATGATCAGATTCGCTTTACAAGCTAACACCTTTCGTTTAGTGAGTTCATGCACTACAGCTAAGGAGATATGGGACAGGCTAAAAGAATTGTATTCAACTGACGAGGATCTAGAGCACTCTATTCAAACTCTGCTTCTCTCTGAGTTCGGGGCGTTTGCACAGAAACCTGAAGAAACTTTGCTTCAGATGTTTGACCGCTACAATCATCTACTCAGCAAGATGACAAAACATGGTATTGAAAGGAAGGGTATCGAACAGAAAGTAACCTTCTTGAACGGTCTTAGAACAGATTGGATGGCGGTAGTCTCAACTGTAAAGGCGCATGAACAGTTCAAGGCTTATTCCCTAGCGAAACTTATGGGAATTCTGAAGTCTCATGAAAGCACAGTGTCAAAAGAAGCAAAGTTGGTCTCTGGTGTCGGCTCACTAGCTCTTGTCTCTAAGAGCAAAAATATGATTGAAGAAGAAGAGGAAGATGACATGTCAGAGTGTGATCTTACCAGTGACGAGTATGCGATGATGGTGTCAAATCCGAAGAAGTTTGCTCGGAAGAAATTCCATGTCAGTAAGAACCGAAACTGGCAAGGAAGCTATAGTTCAGAAAAGGTGAAGGAAGAGTCAAAGAATACATCTCAAAAGGAGGATGAAAAGAAGGAGAGCAAACTGGTGGGTGACTCAGGGTATGATTGCAATTACTGTCACGGCAAAAATCACTTTGCCAAGGATTGCATGTTGAAAAAGTTAGCCGAGAGAAGAGAGAGTGAAGATGATGAAGCGTATCATATGAGAAAGCTTGAAGAGATAAAGAAGAAGAAAACTGGTGCTGGTCCGATGAATGCCTTGATCGTTCAAGAAAAGGTGATTGATGACGAATTTGGCGGGGTTGAAGTGTGGTCCACAGATTCAGAGGATGAAGAGGTGAGAAGGCCAACACATGGTAGAGCTTTTGTGGCGAGACAAGAGGATGAGAAGGTGACTGGAAGATGCCTGATGGTGACGGCTGGAATGTCAACCGAGAGTGAGCAAGAGGAACCGAACCTGCATGAAGACAAATGCTTTGCAGCCAAGCCCGTCAGTGAGAAGATCAACGACTGCGATCGTTTGATCAAAAAGGTACAATCCCTTCTTGAATCTCTTAAAATTCTGGTAAATGATTATGAAAAGGATTTAAATGAACTAAAATTCAAATTTAATAATCTAAGCGGAAGTCTCATGCAAACTCGGTTAACAAATTCTTGTTGGATAAGGTGTATAAGTCCATAACTATTTCTGGTATGTACTTGACCCGACCCGGCATGGTCCATTTGGGTTGCATGGCACCATGCAATTGGATAAACTAAATAGAGAGAAATAACACTTATGGTTTATTAGTATATTATAAGTTCTAATATATTAATAATATTATTTAATTAGTTTGATCAAGAATTAATTTAGAATTAATTAAGTGATCAAAAGATAACTAATTAAATATATGGGTAGATTATGTAAATCTTCCATATCTTATATAGTGGGCTAAGAGGCTCCATGGATTATCAAGTTGGGTTCCACCCATAGGATGCTCCATGGGAGTTACAAACCCATGGGTCATGGAAATGAAGAGTCATGACACATTAGGGTTTACATGGTGTAACCCTAGATGTGTCAACACTATATAAGAAACCCATTCTCCACCAAAATCGGCTACACAGAAGAAACAAGAGGGCTAGGCCGATTTTAGAAGTGTGTCTTCTCTCTAAAGTCATTCCAAAAGCATTTGGTGTTGTGTGAAGCATTTGAGGCATCACACTTGGGGTGCTAGGCTCACAAGGTTTCAAGGATCATAAGCAACAACAAGGTAAGTTATTCTATCTTTCATGCAAGTTAAAATTTGTTCCCCATGTATGCTAGATAGGAATATAACCTTGGAATTCAACTTTGCATGATAATTAGACACACATAGATCCAAGGTTATTAGGGTTGCATGTACACTTAGGAAGTGTTAGAATGCTCAAAACCCATCAGTGGTATCAGAGCATGGTTCGTTTGTTTTTGTTTTTTTTTTTTGTGTGCAAACAGCTTGAAAAAAAATCGTTTTTCTGTTTTCTGCTCGTATGAAAGTTTGCACATTTGTTGCTGGAAATGGACTAGAAACATTACCCTAAACTGTTTTGATGTTTTAAAGCTTGTTTTAGATGGTGTAATGTTTATGCTAATCCATTTACAAAGGCAATTATTAAAATTACAAGTTTTTTTTAAGTGTAATTTTTGATTCTTGAAAGTGTTCATATTCATGTTCTTGAACTTATGAAGATTTGATGATCATAGGAATTGTTTGTAACCTTCATGGTAGTTTAATTCATGATCATAATGTGTTTTAATGGAGTCCATAACTTGTCCTCAAGTTATGGAAAACCAAAAGTCTCACTTTTATTAAAGCCATTAAAAGAACACAAGAGTTATAAAAATGAAGAGTCTTCATTTTTATTACTCAATTAATTCATAAGTTATAAGAAATGAAAAGTTTTGGAAGTTTACAAAACTTGCCCTCAAGTTTTGGAACATGTAAAGCTTGATTAAAACTTTAGTTCCAACCCTTAGAATTTTAAAAGTTAAAATTCAACCCTTATACTTTATAATATTATAAGTAACTAATATATATATATGTATAACGTCAAGTCGTCTTACCGCTAGTACGCCTCATTCACGAAGTCGGTCTATAAGGGGGGTATAAGGTTGTTGCCTATAAAATGGCAACTTAATGGGTGTCCACTCTCACCCACCGCTTCCTTGATCGGTGGAGGGTCGTTAGCCGAACGGGTAAGACAAGGACTTATAAATTCTCATTAAAAGTATGATGAATATTATAAAGTAACTAAATGCTTTTATTAAATTCTCAATCTTAGTTACTTTAGGAAAATGTGAATAAGGTGCTAATCCATGAAATTACACTTTACACTTTGTTTAAGTCGTTGGTGGAGCGTGTGTGGTTAACCGGCACACTAACTTGGACTTAACAAGGTAGGTAAAGGGTGACTTAAGGTTTACCATAGCATCGGTGGAGCGTGTGTGGTTTACCGGCACATCGATTGAGTGATAAACCTTGAGGGTACCAAGTGATTTGCATGGTTACTTCACACCTCGTTTTGTGATCCTCGGTATCCCAGTCACAAAACTTGGAGGGCACACTCGAGATTGAAACATGCCTTTGAAAAGTTCATTGAATCTCAAAAGGATCTAGGAATTTCTAAGAACCAATTAAAAACCTAATATTTAGATTTCGTTTTTCATTGTGGAAATTGGTGAATCGTCATTCACCTACCTTTCAAATATGTTATAGCTTGGATTACGGCATACCTCTTCTAAGTTATAATATATTGTGATTGGATCCTAGCCTTAATATTACATTTGGGTGTTTTATTAAGGACTCTCTTAATATCTAAACTAATCTTGTTCTCTTCTTTCAGATGTCTTCAAACAATGCTGCTTCTGGCTCTAATCCTAATGGCTCCTTTACCCTTATGAACTTGTGTGGGAAAGTCACTTTTGATGGATCCAACTTCAATGAATGGATCAGAAACATCAGGATGATTACCCGCTACGAGGACAAAGAATATGTCCTTGACAAGGAGCTTAAGGAGATTGATGAGACCACTGCAACTCCCCAGGAGATCGCTGACTTCCGGGCACATGAAAGGGATGCTACAAAAGTGGCATGCATCATGTTGGCCACCATGACAGCGGAACTCCAAAAGCCCTATGTGGACTTCTACCCTTTTGAAATGCACCAAGATCTGATGGAAGGATACCATCAAAGTGCACGACAAGAGAGGTATGACATCATATGCTCTATCATAACAACCATGATGAAGGATGGGGAATCCGTCACGAGCCACATGCAGAAAATGCAAAGGTATGTGGATCGGTTGCTGAAGCTTAATGTGAACTTCCCTGAGGAGCTTGCAATAGATATCGTTTTGCACTCCTTACCATCGTGCTATGATCAATTTCGCATGACATATCACATGAATAAGGAAGAGGTCACACTCAGCAAACTTCAGGGACTCCTCAAGACCGCAGAAACAGGTCTTAAGGGTAAGTCGGTTGTTAACACTCCTACTCCAAACTCCGCCCCGGTTTTGGCAATCGGGAAAGGTAGAGGGAAGAAAAGGAAGAGCTCTTCGAAGGGTACCAAGGCTAGGACCCTTGATGGCTCTTCTTCAAGTGGAACCAAGAAAGGTTTTCTCACTCCTTCTTCTGACCCTAAAGAGGCTGAATGCTTCTATTTCCATGAAAAGTCACATTGGAAGCGGAACTGCCCAAAGTACCAGCAAGATGTGAAGGATGGGAAAGTTAAACCCAACCATGCAGGTATTTACACTATCTTATCTAATAACTCACCCCATTCTAACTCTTGGGTCCTTGGTACCGGTTGTGGTATTCATATCTGTTCTGATTTGCAGGGACTAAGAAGAAGTGAGAATGTGGAGCATGGAAGAATAAACTTAATCATGGGGAATAGGAAAGCTTTACCTGTCACCAAGATTGGAGTTTATACTTTATAGCTAAGTAGTGGGTTTAGTTAGATTTGAATAAATGTTGTTATTCGCCAGAAATGGCAAGAAATAATATTTCCTTTCATGCATTGTATAAACAAGGTTTCACCTTTTCATTTGATAATGAAGTTGGTTCGATTAATGCTTTCTTTAATAATGTTCTTTATTTTAAAGCATTACCTTGTGATGGTGTGTATGAAACTGTATCTGTGGTTGATAACTTAGGAAATAATGTATTGTGTATTGATTCTGTTAATGATAATAACTTGGATAAAGCATCATTATGGCATTGTCGTCTTGGACATATAAGCAAGAAACGCATAGGCCAACTCCAAAAGGATGGAGTATTGGAGTCATTTGACCTAAAGTCAGATGATAGTTGTGAATCATGCTTACTTGGAAAAATGACAAAGTCACCCTTCACAGGTTCTTGTGAGAGGGGTGAAGGTTTGTTGGATCTTATACACACGGATGTGTGTGGGCCCTTCAAACATGCCATAAGGGATGCTAATCGTTATTATTTGACTTTTACTGACGATTACAGTAGATATGGATATGTCTACTTAATCAAGCATAAGTCAGATACTTTTGAGAGATTTAACCAGTTTAAACATGAAGTCGAGAATCAATTGGGCAGGAACATTAAGATGCTTCGATCCGATCGAGGTGGTGAGTAGCTTAGTTCAGAGTTCCTCGACTATCTTAGGGAATGTGGGATTGTCTCACAATTGACACCTCCCAGGACACCGCAGTTGAATGGTGTAGCTGAGAGACGTAATCGAACCTTGTTGGATATGGTTCGTTCCATGATGAGTCGAGCTTCGCTACCAATCTCATTTTGGGGGTGTGCCTTAGAGACTGCCGCCCATATCCTTAATCTAGTTCCCACAAAGAAAGTTGCCAAAACTCCTCATGAGATGTGGACTGGTAAAGTACCCAAACTAGACCACATTAAGATTTGGGGTTGCGAGGCTTTCGTGAGACGCGAGACTCATGATAAGCTCGAACCTCGAAGTGAGAGGTGTATTTTCATCGGCTACACACAGAAATCCTTTGGTTACCTCTTCTACAGACCTAGTGAGAATGTGGTCTTTGTAGCTAGGAGGGCGTTCTTTCGAGAGAGAGAGTTCATAAGCCAAGGAGACAGTGGGAGGCAAGTTGACCTTGAAGAAATTCAAGAGTCAAGTGGTGAAGGAACTTCAAACCCTAGCACTCAACTTGAGGAGGAAACTTTTGTTGAGCCAATTGACAAGTCTGTACCTCTGAGGCGTTCCACAAGGGTTAGGAATGCACCTGAGCATTACTATGGATTCCATATTACTGCGGAAGGTGATACACTTATCAGTGATGAGACGCTGATAGGTCTGGATGAACCTAACAGTTACGCGGAAGCCATGGCAGGCCCTGAGTCAGCTAAGTGGAAAGAGGCAATGGACAGCGAGATACAGTCCATGTATGACAATCAAGTTTGGAACTTGGTTGAGAATGTACCAGGTCGTAAGACTGTAGGGTGCAAATGGATCTTCAAGAAGAAGACCGACATGGATGGTAATGTACACACTTATAAGGCACGACTGGTTGCAAAGGGTTTCTCATAAACTCCGGGAGTTGATTATGATGAGACCTTTTCTCCAGTGGCCAAGATTAAGTCTATTAGGGTTCTGTTAGCCATAGCCGCATTTCATGACTATGAAATATGGGAAATGGATGTCAAAACCGCTTTCCTTAATGGAAAGTTGGCTGAGGATGTTTACATGAGTCAGCCAGATGGTTTTGTCAACACAGAGTACCCTAATAGAGTGTGTAAGCTTGAGAAATCCATTTATGGGTTAAAGCAAGCACCTCGCAGATGGAATCTTTGCTTTGATGAGAAAGTCAAGGAATTTGGCTTTTCTAGGAGTGAAGATAAATCTTGTGTATATGTCAAGGCTAGTGGGAGTATAGTTAGCTTTTTGGTATTGTATGTGGATGACATACTACTCATAGGAAATGACATCCCAACTCTGCAGGAAGTTAAGTCCTGGCTTGGGAAGTGTTTCTCTATGAAGGACCTAGGAGAAGCTGCCTATATTCTAGGGATAAGGATCTTGAGAGACCGGAGTAAAAGACTAATTGGACTTAGACAGAGTACCTACTTGGATAAGGTGCTGAAGAGATTCGGCATGCAGGACTCCAAGAAAGGAGAGTTACCCATCCAGAGTAATGCCAGATTGAGTAAGACACGAAGCCCTAGTACTGAGGCTGAGATAGCATAAATGAGTCGAATACCTTATGCTTCGGCTGTAGGATCGATCATGTATGCTATGACGTGTACTCGACCTGATGTAGCCTTTGCTTTGAGCATGGTTAGCAGGTATCAGGGGAACCCTGGCAAGGCACACTAGACTGCGGTAAAGAATATCCTCAAGTACATACGGAGGACTAAGGACTGGGTCCTTACCCTCGGTGGGAGTGAAGACTTGAGAGTTGTAGGGTATAGTGATGCTAGCTTTCAGACTGATAGGGATAATTTCCGCTCTCAGTCAGGCTGGGTCTTTACCTTAAATGGAGGAGCAATTTCTTGGAAGAGTTCCAAGCAAGAGACAGTGGCTGATTCAACTTGCGAATCAGAGTATATAGCAGCTAGCGAGGCAGCAAAGGAGGCGATATGGTTGAAGAACTTCATTGGAGACCTTGGAGTTGTACCAGCTATTAAAGAGCCAATGGAAATTTTCTGTGATAGTGAAAGTGCAGTTGCCTTAGCCAAGGAACCAAGGGATCACGGGAGATCCAGACACATCGACAGAAAATACCATTTCATCAGACATCGAATAGAAGAAGGACTCCTCGTGGCAAAGAGGGTATCATCGGATGAGAATCCAGCAGATCCCCTCACGAAGGGACTGACTCGGGTTAAGCATCTCCAGCATGCTCGGAGCATAGGGCGGAAGGATGATATTAGATTTAGTAGTTAGATAACCTTGAAATTTGTAAAGTGTAATTGACATTAGATGGTGAATAAAAGGTGTTTTATTTATGAGTAAAGTGTTGCTATCTCTTGTCGATCGTTTACTATATTTCTTTTGCATGTTTTGACTTCCAGAATAATTATGTTTGGTATATCATATTATTCGAACCTCCACAGTCGGTCATATGTCGGAAGTAGGTATGAATCAAGACCGTCATGATTGGTTGCAGAGGACTAAGTTGTTGGACATGGCTACAACACTCATGAGTGCTCATAAGTTCTGAGCATTGGACTCAACCCACGCTCACTGGAATCACTTCATGGAATTTATCTCGAGTGATCGTGAGACGGTAATATCATTTAAGTCTTCAAAGCTAGATATATGATTTGTTACTTATGAGTTGGTTATGCATTAATTGTACGAAAACGCATTGGTAACTCGATGTTATAAAACGTGCTCTTGTGTATAATTCAATGAGTAGTAAAACGTGCTGATATCTGGGCCCTTCGATGATTTTGTTTTGACCTATGTATCGGGCCCGGTCAGAACTAAGTTGATGTGTTCAATTAAGTTCTTTGTCAAACAAATCGGAAATCGGGAAACAAACTGCTGGACAATAAGTAAGACATTGTTCCATGTATTTGTCCGGCTGATATCTAGAACAGAGGATTATATGATCACTTATCTTAAATGGCGTATCATCATCTTCTCAGTTCCGAGAGACCTTGAAAGAGCTACGATTGCCGATCGGTTCCTGAAGTTTTGCAGTTATAGTTATTAGACTTATCCAAGTGGGAGACTGTTGGATAAGGTGTATAAGTCCATAACTATTTCTGGTATGTACTTGACCCGACCCGGCATGGTCCATTTGGGTTGCATGGCACCATGCAATTGGATAAACTAAAATGAGAGAAATAACACTTATGGTTTATTAATATATTATAAGTTCTAATATACTAATAATATTATTTAATTAGTTTGATCAAGAATTAATTTAGAATTAATTAAGTGATCAAAAGATAACTAATTAAATATATGGGTAGATTATGTAAATCTTCCATATCTTATATAGTGGGCTAAGAGGCTCCATGGATTATCAAGTTGGGTTCCACCCATAGGATGCTCCATGGATGCTCCATGGGAGTTACAAACCCATGGGTCATGGAAATGAAGAGTCATGACACATTAGGGTTTACATGGTGTAACCCTACATGTGTCAACACTATATAAGAAACTCATTCTCCACCAAAATCGGCTACACAAAAGAAAAAAGAGGGCTAGGCTGATTTTAGAAGTGTGTATTCTCTCTAAAGTCATTCCAAAATCATTTGGTGTTGTGTGAAGCATTTGAGGCATCACACTTGGGGTGCTAGGCTCACAAGGTTTCAAGGATCATAAGCAACAACAAGGTAAGTTATTCTATCTTTCATGCAAGTTAAAATTTGTTCCCCATGTATGCTAGATAGGAATATAACCTTGGAATTCAACTTTGCATGATAATTAGACAAACATAGATCCAAGGTTATTAGGGTTGCATGTACACTTAGGAAGTGTTATAATGCTCAAAACCCATCAATTCTAACCTAACTAACCAAATCAGCAGGGTGTCAACGAAGAGTGAGGAGAGACGAATGTGGATAGAGCTGAAGGAGTAGGAGTTAGTTAGGGCTAGGGATGAGATAATTTATTTACAACGAGACAATTTAAGATTTTTGAAACAACGTAATGTTTTTTGCTTGATTGCTAAACGTTTATATACTAATATCACGCAATTGCATTTAGATTGTGAAATAGGGAAAAATATTCATAAAATGATCTTGCCCTTCCTTGAGTTTAAGGAGAATGAGGTCATTGCTGAATGTGAATCAATCATGTCCTCTGAAGAAACTTCCATTACTTATAAAATAGGTCTGGACAAAATTGAAACTTTCATTGATTCTAAGGAACATAAATGCATGTTAAAACAACTCTTAGATGAAAACGATAAGTTAAAAATTAAAACCGAGACCTTAAAAACATTTGACTCATCAAACGCCAAACTGATGACCGAACATAAAATAAATATTGAGAGTTCATCTAAGTTTGATGATGCAAGTGAGATGAGTGAGATCTCCGTGGAAGACGTAATCGATTGCTCAGAGTTCCTAAAGAGCGAAACCGAGACTGAAAAACCTCTAATATCTGAAAACTCGGTCGAATATGCTCGCTTGTCAGACAACAAGTCGAAGAAACTCAAAGAAAAGGTAGTGGTCTACCAAAAGGTTCAAACGGTTCCAAATCAGGTCTATGCTGTGAAAGGAGTATCTGAAAGACAAACAGCAGAACTGAAAATTTTGGTAGATCAAGACAACGCTGGAGGATGTGATGATTTCTTCTGGTCAGCACCAATCGATAATGCAGACGAAACCGTCGGCTTATCAGAGCAAACCTCATGGAGGGTGAAAGGGAGATACATTCCAGAACCCATTAACAAACCATCAAGCTTTGCCAAACCAAGCACAAGTGGAACAAAGGAGATACCAGAAGAACCCAAGAAGGAGTCCCATCAAGCCGAATCTCAAAAGGAAAATCCAAAACCAAAACCGAGTTTTAATATTCATAAATCTCAAAAACAATTGGCCAACCAAAAGCGCCAAAGAAATCAGAGATATATGAAAAACTTGAGTGAGAGAAAATGGTTTTGGAAGTCTCAAGATCCTGACTTTGTCTAAACCAAGAAGGATTCTCAAGCTGGAAATCAATCATACAAGGTCGGCGGTCAGTTGAACCGAAAGCCAAGTTTCGGTCCAAATTCCTTTCACTATAAGAACCGAACCTCCAGTTTTGGTCCTCAAAATACTAAAGTTCATAACCAACAACCCAACTTTGATCCTAACTTCAGATTCCAGAGCCGAACCTCCAGTCTCGGTTCAAAACTCAAGGACCAGAGCCGAACCTCTAGTCTCGGTTCAAAAACCAAGGATCAGAGCCGAAAATCCAATTTCGGTCCTTCTGGCCAATCACATAAGACACAATCCTTGAAAGATGTTAAAGGAAAAGGAAAGCTTGACTCTGAGACAAATAACACTAATATGAAAAAGTCAGCTAAACGTAGGGATCAAAAGAAAATTCCTACTAACATAACACCATCTGATACACCTCAATTTAAACAAGATAAAAATAAAATAAAGGTGTACACCATCAAACGCAAAGATGAAACCACTCTAGTTAAAAGAACATATTTGGTTGATTTTGCTGTAGTTATTCCATTTTCTGTGAAAAACTTACTAGGGCCCAAGAAACTTTGGGTTCCTAAATCTGCTTGAATTTGCAGGTGTTAAGTGACGATCAGTTCGACGACGAATGGTACATTGACAGTGGCTGCTCGCGTCACATGACAGGAAGGAAGGAAGAGCTGAGGGAGTTTCGGTCCCTAAAAGATGGTGGATGTGTGAAGTACGGAAACAACTCGTTTGGAACAATAAAAGGATATGGTATGATAACAAATGGGGAATTCTCAATTAGAAAAGTTGCGTACGTGGAAGGTTTGCAACATAACCTCATCAGTGTTTCGCAACTAGTTGTTGGAACTGGACTGAAAGTGTCGTTTGATGATGAGGGATCAGAAATCATTGAGAAGAACACGAAGAAAGTTCTGCTGAAGTCTCAACGCAAGGGAGAGATGTATCCTCTCAATCTCAACCCTATCAAGGGCAAACCGGCGATATGTCTACTGGCTAAAGCAAAATCCGATGAAAGCTGGTTATGGCATAGACGACTCTCGCATCTAAACTTCAATAACATCAACAAAATGGTGTTGGGTGACCATGTTCGAGGTCGTCCTCCTCTAAAATTCGATAAGGAGCACCTTTGTGCAGCATGTGAGATGGGCAAACAGAGCCGAAAGAGTCATCCCACGCACATCAATACAAAAATCATCGAACCTCTTGAGCTTCTGCATGTTGACTGGTGTGGACCTTCGGCTATCGAAAGCATCGGTGGTAGTAAGTTCATACTTGTTATTGTAGATGATTTTTCTCGCTTCACCTGGGTTTTCTTTCTTAAACAGAAATCTGAAGCAACTCCCAAGTTGAAAGCATTTATCAAGCAGGTCGAGGTGCAACTACGTAAGACTGTAAGGAACATTCGAAGCGATAATGGACTTGAATTCAAAAATAAGGAGTTTGAAGACTACTTGTCTGAAAGAGGAGTAACTCACAACTTCTCCGCTCCTTACACTCCACAGCAGAACAGAATCGTTGAAAGGCGAAACCGATCTCTATGTGAAGCCGCTCGCACGATGCTATCTTTCGCTTCACTTCCTTTGTATTTCTGGGCTGATGCCATCGCATGTGCTTGCTACACTCAGAACCGATCCCTTCTCAACAAGAGGTTCACCTTAACCCCGTACGAGATCCTAAACAATCGAAAGCCCAACATAAAGTTTTTCCATGTATTCGGTTCCAGATGTTTTATTTTTAACTCCAAGGAGAACCGAAACAAGTTTGACGTCAAAGCCGATGAAGGGATCTTTCTTGGGTATTCACTGAACTCAAAGGCATATAGGGTTCTAAACAAACGATCCAAGCGTCTCGAAGAAACCTACTATGTTACCTTTTATGACAACTATGTTAAGAAAATTCAAACAACCGACAGCACTGCATTAGAAATCTTCCCTGAAACTGGTCAAATCTCAGCTCCTATTTCCAACTTGTTTGATGAATACATAAGGTTGTTCGATGCACCAGAAAATGCCATCAATTCGGAGGCGAATGCAGCGGACAACAAAGTTGATCATCTAAAGAAAATCATTGATGAAGCTGTACATGCTGCTGAAACCTATCCTCCTAAAGCAGCCGAGAATTAACCTTCTGTTTCCAACACAACAGAACTGCATGTCGAGGGGGAGCATCCGACTCCAAATCCTGAAGCTCAAGTCGAGGGGGAGTATCAAACTCCAACTCATAAAGCTCAAACCGAGGGGGAGCATCCAGCTGCAGGGGAAACTCCATCTCCAACCGAGGGGGAGCATCCCACTCTGACTGAGGGAGAAATACATGAACCTGACATTGGATATGCTTCGCCATTTGAGGGGGAGAATGACAATTCAAATGACGAAGATGATCATTCAGAACTCGAAGAAGAGGTCAATGCAGAATTGGATCCAGCTTATGATCTGAACTATCCTCCTCTGATTAAATGGACAAGGGATCACCCCAAAACACAGATCATTTGTGATTCATCAGAAAGAGTTCTTACACGTTCTCAACTGAAAGCGAAGCAAACTGCATTATTTTCTCAAGTCGAATTTTGCATGTTTAATTCTTTTGTCTCCAAAATCGAACCAAAGATGGTCAATACTGCACTCGATCATGCCGATTGGGTACAGGCAATGCAAGATGAACCGCATGAGTTCGAAAGAAATCGAGTTTGGAGATTGATTCCCACTCCTAAGGATGCTTCAGTGGTCGGATTAAAATGGGTATTCAGGAACAAGATGGATAAAGAGGGCAATGTCATCCGATACAAGGCTCGACTAGTGGTGAAGGGATACTGCCAAGAAGAGGGGAGAGATTATGAAGAGACGTTCGCTCCAGTAGGTAGATTGGAGTCGGTGAGAATATTCCTTGCCTATGCTGCTCATAAAAACTTTGAAGTCTTTTAAATGGATGTGAAGTGCGCCTTCTTAAATAGAGAACTGGAAGAGACAGTGTATGTAGAGCAGCCACCCGGTTCGTGAATGAAAAGTATCCTGATTACTGCTACGTTATAGATAAAGCGGTGTATGGTCTGAAACAAGCACCGAGAGCATGGTATGAAACCTTAACTCGTTTCCTTAAAATGTCTAAGTTTAAACAAGGTTCGGTTGACCCAACCTTCTTTCGTAAGAAAGAGGGCGAACACCTGATGATTGTTCAAATCTATGTCGATGACATCATCTTCGGCTCCACGAATCCTAGCCTAACAGCTGAATTCAGGAAGTTGATGGAGACTAAGTTTGAAATGAGCGCAATGGGTCCGATTAAATTTTTTCTTGGACTGAACATTAGACAGGGACCAGAAGGTATATTCATAAATCAGGAGGCTTACACCAAGAATTTGCTGACAAATTTTGGAATGAAGGGAGACTCGAAAGTGAAGGCTCCCATGGCGTTTGGCACAAAATTGACGCCATCTCTGGATAAACCGGCTGTAGACATGACACTCTATCATCAAATGATAGGATCTCTCATGTATCTGACGGCTAGTAGACCAGATATAATTTTTTCAGACTGCTATTGTGCCAGGTTTCAAGCTAATCCAAGAGAACCTCACATGATAGCCGTGAAGAATATCTTTCGCTATCTGAAGAGAACCTCATCTCTCGGTCTTTGGTATCCTGCGAACTCCGGATTCTTTATACAAGCATTTTCTGATGCTGATCTTGGTGGATGTGGATTGGACCGAAAGAGCACAACAGGAGGATGCCAATTCCTCGATGGCAAGCTCGTCAGCTGGCAGTCAAAGAAGCAGACGTGTGTGTCTCTTTCAACAGCCGAAGCTGAGTAGATTGCAGCAGCATCCTGTACATCGCAAGTGGTATGGATACACAGTCAACTCAGAGATTATGGTTTAAGTATGAAGAAGATTTCGCTTTACTGTGATTCTGAAAGTGCGATAAGGATATGTCACAATCCAGTGCAGCACTCCAAGACCAAACACGTTGAACTGAGATACCACTTCATCAAAGACCATGTTGAAGATGGAAATGTGGAAGTTCACTTTGTTCGATAATCAGATCAGCTTGCCGATATTTTCACTAAGGCCCTGCCTGTAACGAGCTTCAATAGAATACTACATGGCTTAGGCATGATCGAAGCAGAGTCAGTATCGAAACACCTTTCGTCAACGTAAAAGGTTAGCTAAGTAAAATAGAACGTGGCTCGGTCTATTTTGGTTCCATGAAAAATTAAGGAACCGAAATGAACCGATCGCTCGGTCTATTTCGGCTCCGTAATTTTAGGAACCGATATAAGCCGATCGCTCGGTCTATTTCGGCTCCGTAATTTTAGGGAACCGATATAAGCCGATCGCTCGGTCTATTTCGGCTCCATAATTTTAAGGAACCGACATTCGCTGAACTCTCGGTCTATTTTGCTTTAAATTCTCTAAAGGTTAGTTTCGGTTGTATAATTTGTTCATCTTTTGTCTTTAAGTTTTTTTTAAATAGTTTTTTTCTCTTTTTCTTAATCAACAAAAACACAAAAATATTTTCCTTTTAAAGTTTTTTTATAAAGTTTTTTTATCAACAAAAACACAAAAATATTTTCCTTGTTATGTTTTATTAAGTTTTTAGATATAATCCAAAAATATAATTTTTTTTTTGTTGTTTGTTCTTTTCGTGTGGTTTCTCTTTATATTTTTTTGGTCTCAAAGACACAGAACCTTCATGATCTTAAAACAAGGGAAGGTATGAAATTTATTATCAAACTAGTTTGGTGTCCCTAGAAGCAAGTTTCTGCATGTAAACCGAAGCCTCAAAGACTCTGAGTAAGGCCTTAATGATTCGATCTATACCTATCGTTTCTACCCAATCAGGCCAAATTCACTCAAGTCGCGAGCTACCTTACTCTTCTCAGAGAAGTTAAGAGTTTTCTGTTTTGTCAATCTTTAGCAGCAGAGGTACTTTCAGTTCTTTAACCATCTAATCAATATTCTTCATCTACTTTCGGTTCACAAAAGTAACCCTTGAGACTCTCGGTTTCTACCACTGAGGTTTATGGTTACACAAAATCTGTGTTGATGATCTTGGTTGCGTATACCACGTGCTGAGTGAGACCCACAATCCAATACCAATAAGGAATTAACGAATTCTAATATTCAAGATTTAACTTGTTACCCATTGAAATCTCTTTTTATTTTCTTTTATGCGAGATCTTTATGAAATTGTCTCACACCAAGACATTTCTTCCCAAAAGGTCCAGTTTTGTTTTATTTTTGAGATTTCAATTCCCAACCACTTATATATATATATATATATATATATATATATATATATATATATATATATATATATATATATATATATATATATATATATATATATATCTCACCTACTTGTTCAACATACCACATCGGTCTCACAAGTACTTCGCCTGACCTTCGGTCTTATATCAAGTATCGAGGTTCGGTTGGAGATCAGCCACCTTTTAGAGCCGATAGTTGACAAGAAGCCTTTCGATGTTTATTAACAGACACTCGATCGTAATTTTACGGGGAACCATGCAAGCACTTCAAGTCTCTCTTGACTTTGAAGGAAGAGATTCGTGCCCGGAATCAACTGCTTTATGTTGATTTACGACATCACTCACATCCTATACACGTTTGTTTTATTTCTTTATCTTTGTCACTCTTGCACGGAAATTTATTGTAATTTTCCAAAATACTAATGATCGTTTTCAAATGCATTTTGATTGACCTATGTGATGTGCAAGCAGAAAATTCAGTTGACGAGGCATTGTGTGGATAAGAATTTGAACCGATTTAAGAGATAAGTATGGAAATAGGCGCGTGAAGTTGTAACGGCTCCTAATACCACTCGTGATGACGTCTATCTGGGGAAACCAAGCTGTCAAATCCTGCTTTTTCAGGCGACGGTTCAGAGATCGTGTAATCATGACGAAAGATCCTTTCTCTCTCATGACAATGGTATATAAAGGGTTTCTCACACCTATTGTACCTTCTTACCGTTCTCAACATTACTCCAATACAACAGGCGAATTCTCAACAGTTCAAAAATGGCGGATTCATCTTCTCACCATGAACAAACAGCTTCATCTTCCCTATTGGTGATCAAACCCAACCAGAACTTGATCATCGAATTTAATCCGTATCTGTACGACTTGTAGATGCTCCACGTTGTTGAATGCCTCAAGCACTCTCCACTGGTTATGGCGTTATCTATGGTGGAATCTGTTCCTATGTCACTACTATCAGAAGTTTATTCCACTGCCACTTATGACAAGAACAGGGATAGGATCTACTTTCAGATTTTCAATCGCAAAACTTTGATTTCGAGAGTTCGATTATGTTTGCTGCTAGGGCTTGCAGTCGATGCCTCTGTTATCTCACCTGATTTTGTTACGACGACTCAGCTATTTGCCATGTTCTATGAGATGGGGTATAATGAGGTTCTTGTTTCTTTTACGAAGTTCAAGAAATCGTGTCTTCCGCCACAATGGAATGGGTTATTAACTCTGCTTCACAAGGGTTTGGGTGAACGAGTTGCAGGGTCAGATGGTTCAAACAGATGCTTCATGACCATTCTGTATGGCCTTTACAATGGACTCAATCTCGATTATGGATCATTGATCTGGTCTCAGCTGGTACAAAGCCTTACTTCCTCGACCAAGTACTCCGAAATTTCTTGTGGGCGTTTCTGGACAATAGTCACAAAAAGAGCCATCTCTTCACTTAACGTTCCGGTGATGCAGGATGCTCTGTTGTCTTATGTGGCCACTTTCCACATCAAGAAGGTTATTCTTGCTGATCCGTCAAGATACCAGCATGTTGGCTCAATCCCAGAACCAATGTATCGATGTGTACCGATGAACAGCAAAATTATGGAGGCCTATCGAAAGCTTTGTCCTACCGGTCCCAGACAATTAACGCCGGAGATGAAGGCATCTTTGGAAGCTGTGGAAAAGCCCTCTAAACGTGGCAAAAAGAAGGAGGATAAAACCGAAGATCAAGTAGAGGGTCCATCTTCGAAAGCTGACAAACCAAAGAAGGGTGATAAAGCAGGAGCTTCGTCTAAGGACAAAAGATCAAAGAAGCGCAAATCAGAGAAAGGGGGATCCTCGGCTCATCCTAAGAAAGTCAAGAGGATGGCGAGGAAGTCTAAATCTCCTTCCCCCTCAAGCTCTGATCATCAGGAGGATAAATCGGCTGATGAGGAAGACGAAGTTCATCTTGAAGACTCACCAAGAGGAGACACACCTCCTAGATCTCCAACTCCGACTGATGACCTCAATGCTAAGGTACCTACTGCACCTGATTCACCACCGAAAGTTACTATTTCAGTTTCGGTTGCTCCTATTCATCTATCTCCACCAAAACCTACTGTTTCAGAATCGGTTGCTCCAATACCTCCAATTTCTACAACTCAACCGATTTCTTCACCAATCCCACCACCACCTGTCTACACTACTCCCATTATTACTTCAACACCTATCATTACCTTAACCATAACCGATCCACCGGTAAATGTCAATGTATCTGATACGGGGGCATTTACTGGTACTGGCCCTCCTGTTACCACTACACCAATCACAACCACTGCTTCTGATGACTCCAATCCGATTCTTGGAGGTGATGATTTTGAGTATGACTCCACTTATTACAGTCCTTACCGGCTTCCAACTGAAGATGACGATTCTGCTCCTGCCACTAAGGAACAGCTTGATAGTGCTCATGAGAAGCTTGACAAGCTGCTTGAGTGTTATCAGAAGCCTATTGATGTTTTCATGAAAGCCTTCATGGATACAGCCTTGGAACAGTATACTCAATCCATGGATAAGTTCTCAGCTGCTATGGATGACTCCACTTCCCAGTGTAAACAAGCTACTAAGGATGTTAAGGATCTTATTCATGATTCTAAACTTTTCTTGGAGTCACTTCAGGGTCATGCCAACTCCAATGCTACCAAGGTAAGTGCTTCGGTTGATTCACTGACACAATCACTTCAAGAAGAACAAGCGAAGTTTAAGGCAGTTCGAGCTGATATTCAAGCCAAGAACAAAACTCATCTATCATCCATTGATTCTCGATTAGAGAAACTCGTTGCTGATTTAACTGTTGAACGACAACTGAGAGAGGACCTTGCTAGACAGACTGCTACTGTGGCAGCCCAGTAGGTCCGGCTTGAGAAAGCAGAAAAGGAGATTGAATTGTTGAAGGTTGAACGTGCTGTTTTTCGGAGTTGTTCTGGTGATGTCCTAAGTATGTTGAACAACGTCATTCATGCTCATGATCATGTTTTGACGCTGACTATCAGGAATCATCTCACCACCAAACTCCTTCCGGCAATTGAACTCCTTCGTGAAATGAAGGGTGTTCCGAAGCCGATGGTCGCTCCGCAACAAGGGGGAGAAGGTGTGAAAGTAAAGGCAGAAAAGCCTTCAGGTCAACATCCTGTACAACCGAAAGTCGTGATCAAACCTGAACCGAAGGGTAATGAAGCTTCGGGTTCTGGGGTTAAAGAAAAGAAGGGTCCATCCAATGATGATAGTGATGAAGACCAGAAAACAATAAACGACATCCTGAAAAGAAAGCAAAGGGATCGGGAGTTGAATGAGACTCAGAGGATTACGAAGGAAGAAGAGGAGAAGGAAAGGAAGAAGAAAGAAGAGCATGATGCTCTTGAATGTAAGAAGGCCCTTTTTCCCCCATGGACTAGGGAAAAATTGATAAAAGAGGCGATTGAGTTCCCAAGTGTTTTCTGGTTGGAACCAGTGGCTTCATTTGATATTGAGAACACGAGGGATTCTCAATTTGATATGCCTATGACGAGGAAGGCGTTCATTTTTCATTGCTTTGATTCTACTGCTGAAGCCCCTTCGCCTCATCCTCAAATTGATTGAGAGCTTATCGACTTTTATTTGAAGTTTGGTCAACCTCAGTACTTGACGTGGAGTGCACAGAAGATCACATCAGTCAAAGTGCTGAAGCCTACACCTGCAGGGAAGTTTGTTAACGTTCAATTCAGAGTTACTCGAGGTTCAGACAACTCGGTCTCTATAATTTCCCTTGCAGATCTCCCAAACTTAAATCCTCATGATTGGATTTTGTTATACAACATTTTGCTTACAAATGCAAAGGAGTATGAACCGATCCTGAATCATTTGAAGAGGATGTTGGGATCGTATGTTTACGAAGTGGCTAAGATGGATCAGGAGATTGCCTCGGTTATGAACAAGAAACCGATTGTAAAGCCAACTTCGAAACCGGGAGATGTGAATAAAATGACATTGGGTCAAATTGATCCTAAGCATCTAACGGTCATGTTCACAAGAGTCGAACATAGCAGATTTTTATTTGCTCTTGTGGATAAACATCTGTTCTCAACCGATTGCTTGGAGCACATTATCAACATTATTCATCGGTGCAAGAAGAACAGTGAGTCTGACAAGAAGAACTTCACGGACATGCTTCGATGGTATATTACATTTTGTCACACTCTTCTGGCCATTATATCGAAGCTGTTCAAGACTGTTAAGAAGTCTTCAGTTGCTCAACCGAACTGAGCTTTCGGTTCCATGGACGCAAAGGGGGAGATTGTAGGATAATTATGTTGCGTCATGGACCTTATTTTGTATTAATCGGATTGGGCCTGTCCATCCGTGTTTTATTAGGGTTATGTAGTATATATAGTGCATGCATGTATGCATTAGATACGTTCTTGATTTTATTACTCTGATTATCGTTCTGTAACCCTAAAACACCTCTACAGTCGAAGTTCTTCATCGAGCTCTTCTGGGGTGTTAAAGTTTAATCATTCGACAATATTTGAGCCATTCCTGTGTCTTGTTCTTATTATTTTATTCACTGTTTAGAACATATTGATCCTACTAGGATTAGAATTCCAACAAGGGGGATCAGGATCTGGTTCAGGATCGGGATCGGGTGCGGGATCCGAGCATGTTGATGATGGGTTGCACGAGTTCATCGCGTCTGAGATTACGAGAGGCATCCTTGATGCAACCCCGGTCATCTTCGGGTCGATCAAGGAGGGGATCGTGGAGTTGATGGAGGATCGCCTTCGGGCATTCAGGAGTGATCTGGCGTCTAGCCAGATGGGTACGCGCACACTGTCCTTTAAGGACTTCCGGGGGAGTGGTGCGCCAGATTTCCATAGGGTGAAGGACCCCATTGCTGCTAGGAGATGGATCGCAGACATCGAGTCTGCACAGCTGACGAGCTTCTGCCCGGAAGGGTCGAAGGTCCGTTATGCTGCAGGTTGTTTGAGGGATCGAGCCAGATATTGGTGGGAGTTGATTGGTGATACGTTGGGAGACCCAGCCATTAAGGCTATGACGTGGTCAGATTTCGTGACCCGGTTCAGGGCTAAGTTTGCACCAGCTGTGGAGCTTCAGCAACTGGCCAGGGAGTTTTTGGATATGAGACAGACTACAGAGACTGTGGCGGAGATCACTGCCAAGTTCCGGGAGAGGGCGTTGCTAGTGCCCCATATGCGGGAGATGAGGATATGAGGAGGACACGCTATCATGACATGCTACGAGCTGATATTAGGGAGCATGTCAGTTTTTCAGCTTGCCCTACCCTGGATTCCATGATTGCCAGGGCTAGGGTGAGGGAGATTGATCTGGAACACATCCGGAAGAGGAAGGAAGAGGAGGGGAAGACGGCAGGGGCTTCGGGGAAGAAGCCCAAGGGATCCGATGGTAGGCCGAAAGGCCAGTCGGGGCGGGACCGCTGTGGGAAATGTGGTCGGTCACATGAGGGAGCTTGCCGCACTGGGCCGGGTTCAGGCTGCTTAAAGTGTGGCAAGCTTGGGCATTTTGGCAGAGATTGTACTGCCCCTGCTCCTGCGGTTCAGACTTCAGACCTGATTTGTTTTCATTGCAATCAGAGGGGCCATAAAAAGGCCAACTGCCCCAGATTAGCAGCAGCAGTAGCAATGGTGCCGGCGGTAGCGCCAACTCCGGCGGCTGCGAGGGTTACAGATGGTCGGAAGGTCAAGGCGGAGGCTCCAGTGGTGCGGAACCGAGCATTTCAGTTGACAGCCGAGGAGGCACGTGCTGCACCCGATGTGGTGACGGGTATGATTTCTCCTCTCAAATCTTTTATGATTATGTCATTATGATTTTGATATGTTATATATATGTGCTCTGTTTAGGATCGTTCCATGTGAACGGTATCCCAGCTCAGGTGTTGTTTGATTCGGATGCTACCCGATCGTTTGTCTCTCTTGCGCTTAGCAAGAAGTTTCCCGAGTCTTCGGACATGTGGGTTACCCTCTAGAGGTCGAGATTGCGGACGACCAGTCAGTGCGAGCATCAGAGGTCTATCGGGATTGTGTTTTGAGGCTGTTCGAGGAACGTTACCTGGTGGACTTGGTTCCCATACCTTTGCGGGGGAACAAGGTTATTATTGGTATGGATTGGCTAAGCCCCAATAGGGCAGTGATCGACTGCGCGCAGCAGTCAGTGCGGATCAGGACCCCAAGTGGGGGAGGGCTGGTGGTTCAGGGCGAAAGGCTACAGCAAGGACCAGCTTTATGTTCGGCAGCGAGGGCTAGGCGCTACCTCCAGCAGGGTTGCGTAGGATATGTCGCCTATGTTATGGATACCCGGGAGGCGGGTAAGGCAACGGTGGGCGATGTGCCTGTGGTGCGGGAGTTTGAGGATGTATTCCCCGAGGAGTTGCCTGGGATACCTCCGGAGAGACAGTGTCACGCCCCAAAACCGAGAACGGCGGAAACGTTCCGGGGTGGAGGACGTCATGTAATGTATCACAACAATGTAAAGTAGTAAACAAGCGACAACATCATCCATTGCATTAATAGTATAATTTTTAATTACAAGTGTGTTCTTTCATAACATAAACCACAAAATGAATACTTCAAAATAAAAGACGAGTCTTGACTGCTCCGTCTTCTCTAAACCTTGCATCGGTCCCTGTCTAATTGTGACCTGAGAATACAAGTTATTTTGAAAGCGAGTATCAGGAATAAAGCTGGTGATTTCATAAGCATTTTAGTGTCATTTCTTGTGAAAAGTTGTTATGAAAGATTCGTAGAAGTTGGAGAAAGTAGTTTTAGTA
Organism: Lactuca virosa; assembly: GCF_052849685.1. Classification (NCBI taxonomy): domain Eukaryota; kingdom Viridiplantae; phylum Streptophyta; class Magnoliopsida; order Asterales; family Asteraceae; genus Lactuca; species Lactuca virosa. The sequence goes on from NC_136426.1 coordinate 289,357,642, forward strand.
TAAGTGTGAGAACCCTAGAAAATCCCATATTTCCTACTAGTATAAAAAGTAGTCTTATACCAAGACTCGAGTGTTTTGAAAATATGTACCTCTACGTAAGTGAAAGTTTTACCTTGTACAAATATTATTATTCAAACCTAATCTACCTCATCGATTATGTGAATGTGACACAAAGTAAAGGTAATAAGGAAAATAATATAATAACAGAGAGTGTATCCTTTTGCACTAGGATAATCACGGCGTGGGAACTCACCGAACAGTACAACCGTAGCCATCTGCCGATGTGCATTTTCCCTACTGTAGTTGACAGCCTTGGGTGCGGAATGGTAAGTCCCGTAGTGTAATCATGGCGTGGAAACTCGCCGAACAGTACACCCGTAACTATGTGGTTGTGACACACAGTAAGGGTAATGGTATCCTTGGGTACTAGGATATTCATGGCGTGGAAACTCGCCGAACAGTACAACCGTAGCCATCCGCCGATGTGCATTTTCCCTACTGTAGTTGACAGCCTTGGGTGCGGAATGGTAAGTCCCGTAGTTTAATCACGGCGTGGAAACTCGCCGAACAGTACACCCGTAACTATGTGATTGTGACACACAGTAAGGGTAATGGTATCCTTGGGTACTAGGATATTCACGGCGTGGAAACTCGCCGAACAGTACAACCGTAGCCATCTGCCGATGTGCATTTTCCCTACTGTAGTTGACAGCCTTGGGTGCGGAATGGTAAGTCCCGTAGTTTAATCACGGCGTGGAAACTCGCCGAACAGTACACCCGTAACTATGTGATTGTGACACACAGTAAGGGTAATGGTATCCTTGGGTACTAGGATATTCACGGCGTGGAAACTCGCCGAACAGTACAACCGTAGCCATCTGCCGATGTGCATTTTCCCTACTGTAGTTGACAGCCTTGGGTGCGGAATGGTAAGTCCCGTAGTTTAATCACGGCGTGGAAACTCGCCGAACAGTACACCCGTAACTATGTGATTGTGACACACAGTAAGGGTAATGGTATCCTTGGGTACTAGGATATTCATGGCGTGGAAACTCGCCGAACAGTACAACCTTAGCCATCTGCCGATGTGGATTTTCCCTACTGTAGTTGACAGCCTTGGGTGCGGAATGGTAAGTCTCGTAGTTTAATCACGGCGTGGAAACTCGCCGAACAGTACACCCGTAACTATGTGATTGTGACACACAATAAGGGTAATGGTATCCTTGGGTACTAGGATATTCACGGCGTGGAAACTCGCCGAACAGTACAACCGTAGCCATCTGCCGATGTGCATTTTCCCTACTGTAGTTGACAGCCTTGGGTGCGGAATGGTAAGTCCCGTAGTTTAATCACGGCGTGGAAACTCGCAGAACAGTACACCCGTAACTATGTGATTGTGACACACAGTAAGGGTAATGGTATCCTTGGGTACTAGGATATTCACGGCGTGGAAACTCGCCGAACAGTACAACCGTAGCCATCTGCCGATGTGCATTTTCCCTACTGTAGTTGATAGCCTTGGGTGCGGAATGGTAAGTCCCGTAGTGTATATAATAGTGTTTACTCATACAATTTGTAATAGTATCTAAGCATATAGATTCTATGTAATCGTATCTATGTACAAGTATCCATGTAATAGTATCTCTACAAACAACATGTATTCGTATAGACTCATGAATGAACCGACTCTGGTGTGATTCCTTGTACTAGGAATGGCAAGTAGTATCTCCTAACTATACCTATTATAGTTACTAGTAATGTACGAGTATAATCGGAAGTATACCTTTGCTACCCAAAGGTACTGAATTGACTGATGGAACTTTTATGACTATATATGTATACATGATATATAACTGATATTTAGACGACCTTCGGACGGATAACCGATACCCATCAAACCACATCCCAACGAGGAAAAAGAAACAAGGCGAGCTAGCTGTTCTAAGTCCTTTAAACATTACTTATATAAATATACATATGTAGGCATGTATTTAACAATATAAAAGTATAAAAGAAGTGCTGTAAAACCTTTGAAAAGTTTAATAACAAAGAAAAGATGACTTGATGTCAGTTTATAAAACGATTTGAAAACGGTTTGATAAGATAGTTTAAGTGAAGAAACCTTTTGTAATGTAAATGATACATAAACTATACTTATTATAGCTTATTATATGTGTTCGGAATGAATGAAAAATCTTATCATGAATGACTAAATTTCAGTTTATGATGATAAACTAACAAGAATTTACATTCAATATTTAGAACTTATCGTTATACACTTTGCTCAACATAATACAAAGTGTTATGAAAGTTATAAGCTGTTAACTAGTTTTTAAGCTTTCTGCACTGTTTTAGAAAGATCATAGAAAAATCATACGAAGTCGTAAACTAGATCCGTAAATTCTGAGAGTTCACAAAATGTGTCTAGTTTATTCATAATTTTTATTATGATTTTTGGAAGTCTTTAACTTGTGTGAAAATGTTCATATTCACAGACTGGTCCGGATTTGTTTCTGAAATGATATACCGTTTTGTAAAAATCACCATAAATCGTAGAAAAATCGTATGGTTATGTGCAAGTAGTCATTTTAAAGGTATGAATCTGAACTATTTGCACCTAATACAGTTTTGAAAACTAAAATGTTTAAGTTGACCAAAACAGTCCGTGAAGGGAGTTGAACTTTTCTGATGAAGGCTGTTAAGTGAGTTTAGTTGTGTTCTTAGTGTTTTAAACTTGTATTCCCCCCCCCCCCCCTTAAAACTTAAGAAAACATGAAAAGATAGGGGTATGAACTCACCTTGAGTGATTTCAGGAGTTGGATGATGGAGAAAAGAAGTGTTCAACTCAAGAACACTTAGATGATGCTTGAAGATTTGAAGATCTAACACAAATATGGCGACATTTGTGTAAGCAATCTATGATTTGGAGTAGAAGGAAGTGTAATAATCACAAGGAGGATGAATTATACTTACCAAGAGTAGAATAAAGCTTGATGATCAGCCTTGGAGTCTCGAAATAGAGAGAAAAAGGTTGAGAGAAAAGTTGTGTTTGATTTTTGGTGAAATGAGAGCAAGTGAGTGAAAATGATGAGAGAGGTTGATTTGTTCCAACTCTTAGAACGTGGGAGAGGCTGATGATTGATGGAAAAGTATAAGGAAGTGACTAGGGATGGTGGGGAGGAGTGTGGGTTAGTCATGGAGTGGCTGTGGTGGTTGCTTGTGTCATAAACTAAAGGAAAGTCAACACCCCACCTCTTGTACTTCACTCTCTATATCTTGGATAAGATTTACCCCCAAAAACGTGATTAATTAATAAATATGGGGCCTTATATGTTAAAATATGATTTTGGGTGAAAACCCCACGTTAAAATAATTAAAATCGGGCTTAGAACGCAAACTAGTCGAAAACCGGGAAGAAAAGGGCATTACAGCGAGGCTTCTCGGATTGGGCCGGAGGTTCGGTCCCTACTGTTGCTGAGTCTGAAGGGAGGTGGAGCGAAAGGTACCAGGAGCGAAAGCGAACTTCGAGTTCGGTCCTTGCGAGGCTCGGTCCGAAAGGAAGGTTCGGTTCTCAGCAGGCTTCGGTCCGAAAGGCAGGTTCGGTTCTCAGCAGGCTTCGGTCCGAGAGGCTTCGCCTCTAAGAGGTTTCGGTTCCTGAGAGGGTTTCGGTTCCTTGAGAGGGTTTCGGTTCCTAAGAGGAGTTTCGGCTCCTTAGGTCCGTTTTTCGCGTAGACTTCCGTTTTTGGGTTGTTTTCGCCAAATTCGAGGGTCGGGATGCCCCGAGTGATTATAAAAAGTTGAGAGAGATTTTGAGAGAGATTTGGGAGAGATTTGTCATACAAAGAGAGATTTGGGAGAGATTTCACATACTTGGAGAGATTTCTCATTCAGAGAGATATTTGGGAGAGATTTCACATACCTGGAGAGATTTGGGATAGATTTGACATTCTTGGAGAGATTTCTCATACAGAGAGAGATTTGGGAGAGATTTCACATACTTGGAGAGATTTGGGAGAGATTTGACATTCTTGGAGAGATTTCTCATACAGAGAGAGATTTGGGAGAGATTTCACATACTTGGGAGATTTGGGAGAGATTTGACATTCTTGGAGAGATTTCTCATACAGAGAGAGATTTGGGAGAGATTTCTCATACTTGGAGAGATTTGGAAGAGATTTGTCATTCCTGGAGAGATTTCTCGTACAGAGAGAGATTTGGGAGAGATTTGTCATTCTTGGAGAGATTTCTCATACTTAGAGAGTTTTGGGAGAGTTAGAGTGAAATAGATTGGGAGAGACTTCTTTTGTGACCTTTTTGAGTGTTCGGCTTCGCAACACATGGTTCTTACACTCTGTTAAGCCTTGTTATGAATGTTATACACTCTCGAGGGGTATGGAATGATGTTTTATCGAGTAGATTCATCACTTACCCTAATTAGGGTTTAGAGTTTCCGAACACGTGAAAACTCTAAGTGATACTTTGTATTAAGATTGTGAGTTGTACAATAAGAAACATAATGGAAACCCTAATGTACAAGGGTTAGATAAGTTGACCGGTTTGACTTGTTGACTTTAGTTGACTTTGACTTGGCCAAAAATTGACGGTTGTCACAGACAGGTGGAGTTCAGGATCGACCTAGTCCCTGGTGCGGCTCCGATAGCCAAGGCACCATATCGGTTGGCTCCTCCTGAGATGCAGGAGTTGTCTACACAGCTGCAGGAGCTGTTAGACAAGGGATTCATTAGACCGAGCAGTTCACCCTGGGAGCCCCGATTCTGTTTGTGAAGAAGAAGGACGGGTTGCATCGGATGTGTATAGATTATCGGGAGCTGAATAAGGTGACGGTGAAGAACCATTGCCCACTCCCGAGGATCGATGACCTCTTTGACCAGCTACAGGGAGCATCTTGGTTCTCCAAGATTGATTTGCATTCAGGGTATCATCAGATGAGGGTCAGAGAGGAGGATGTGCAGAAGACTGCTTTCCGGACACGTTATGGTCACTATGAGTTTGTGGTGATGCCTTTCGGGCTCACCAATGCTCCTGCCGCGTTCATGGATCTAATGAACCGTGTGTGCAGACCGATGTTGGATCTGTCTGTGATAGTTTTCATCGATGACATCTTGGTCTATTCCAAGACGCGAGAGCAGCATGAGGAGCACTTACGGGAGGTTTTGGATACTTTGAGGAGGGAGAGCTCGTATGCTAAGTTCTCCAAGTGCGAGTTCTGGTTGCGCGAGGTGCAATTTCTTGGGCACCTTGTCAACCAGAACGGGATTTCGGTAGATCCGGCCAAGGTAGAGGCCGTGATGAGGTGGGAGGTCCCGAGGTCTCCATCCGAGATTCGGAGCTTCCTGGGACTGGCAGGCTACTATCGAAGATTCATTCAGGATTTCTCCAAGATAGTCGTGCCCCTGACCAGGCTGACAAGGAAATCCGTGGTCTTCCGTTGGGGGCCTGAGCAGCAGGCTGCATTTGAGACATTGAGACAGAGATTGTGCGAGGCGCCGATCTTAGCCCTGTCGGAGGGCATGGAGGATTTCGTTGTATATTGTGATGTGTCCATCTCGGGCTTGGGCGCAGTATTGATGCAGAGAGGGCATGTCATTGCTTACGCTTCGAGGCAGCTGAAGCCTCACGAGGCGAACTACCCGACGCATGATTTGGAACTGGGGGCTGTTGTGTTCGCCCTCAAGATTTGGCGTCATTACCTCTATGGGGTTCGTTGTACGATTTACACGAACCACAAGGGCCTGAGGTATCTCATGGAACAGCCAAATCTAAATATGAGGCATCGTCGGTGGCTTGATGTGGTAAAGGATTATGACTGTGAGATCCTCTACCACCCGGGGAAGGCCAATGTTGTGGCCGACGCGCTTAGCCGCAAGGCAGCGCCGATCAGGGATATCTGTATGAGGATGACGGTGGTGACTCCGCTGTTGGAGCGGATTCGGGAGGCCCAGCAGGAGGCCATGAAGGAGGAACATCAGAAGAGCGAGCGAATCGTGGGCCAGGTTTCCTCCTTCGACTACGATAGTCGGGGATTGTTGAGTTTGCACCGTAGAGTGTGGGTTCCGTATCATGGGGGTGTGTGCCAGGTATTGATGGAAGAAGCGCAGAGATCCAGATTCTCTATTCATCCCGGGGCGACGAAGATGTACAGGGACCTCCGTCTTGATTATTGTTTGCCCTGTATGAAGAGGGATGTGGAGTGGTTTGTGGAGAGGTGCCTGACCTGCAGGAAGGTCAAGGCTGAGCACCAGAGACCTCACGAAAAGGTCCAGTCGTTGGATATCCCGTTGTGGAAATGGGAAGATATTATGATGGATTTTATCACGAAGCTTCCCAGGACTGCGCGAGGTGTGGATTCGATTTGGGTCATCGTCGATCGGTTGACCAAGACCGCCCATTTTATCCCGATACAGGAAAGTATTTCGGCCGAAAATTTGGCCGATATCTATATCAGAGAGGTGGTGGCGAGGCACGGGGTGCCAGTTTTAGTGATTTCGGACAGAGACGTGCGGTTCACTTCCAGGTTTTGGAAGAAGTTTCATGACGAGCTGGGTACTCGTCTGCATTTTAGCACCGCTTTTCACCCGCAGACGGATGGTCAGAGTGAGCGGACCATCCAGAATTTGGAGGATATGTTGCGGGCGTGTGTCTTAGACTTCGGAGGTAGTTGGGATACTTATCTTCCATTGGCTGAGTTCTCCTACAACAATAGTTATCAAGGCGAGTATCGACCGTCCTCCTTTCGAGATGTTGTATGGGAGGAAGTGCAGGACCCCGATATGTTGGGGTGAGGTGGGTCAGAGGGTCATGGGGAGTATCGAAGTGGTACTCAAGACTACGGAGAGGATCCAGCAAGTCCGTAGCAGGCTTCAGACTGCTCAGAGTCGGCTGAAAAGTTATGCCGACAAGCGCCGATCAGACCTGGAGTTCCAGGTCGGGGATATGGTTCTCCTGAAAGTTTCGCCTTGGAAAGGCGTCATTCGATTCAGAAAGCGGGGCAAGTTGGGCCCCATGTATATTGGGCCTTTTAGGGTTATAGCCCGGGTGCGCAAGGTGGCGTATAGGCTGGATCTGCCAGCCGAACTCAGTCAGATTCATAGCACCTTTCACGTTTCCCAGTTGCGGAAATGTTTGGCGGACGATTTGGCAGTGGTGCCATTGGAGGACATTCAGGTTGATGACAGCCTGAACTACATCGAGCGGCCAGTGGCGATCCTTGACAGGAAGTCAAAGGATCTGAGGAACAAGAGAGTGGAGCTGGTAAAGGTGCAGTGGCAGCACCGGAAGGGCTCGGAAAGGACCTGGGAGCCGGAGGACGAGATGAGGGAGCATTACCCCGAGCTTTTTCAGGATCGAGCAACAGACTTCGAGGACGAAGTCTAAGATAAGTGGGGGAGATTTGTAACACCTGTTTCCTGGTATGCCTTTTTATTCAAGTATCTTGTGTTTTTCTCTGGGACTCGACGAGTTGGAGGATCAACTCGTCGAGTAGGGTCGTGACCCGTGGACATTTTAAGTGACCACTCGATGAGTCGGGTGATTGACTCGGCGAGTAGGTGCTGGAAGAGTGAAACCCTAAATCTGAGGGTTTGCACCCTATATAAACACCTTAACTCAGCCTCCCTTGTCCCTAACACTCCCCTAGAGCTGCATATCGAAACCCTAGCCGTTTGTGTGTGTGTTAAGGCCATTTTGGTGCTTTTGTTGACTTGTGAAGCTTGGAAGGAAGGAAAGGAGCTTGGGAATTCGACTTGGGGCTTGTGGATCCGGAAATCTCATTCCATTTTCAGCTTAATCAAGGTAAAATTCCCCTACTTTGGTCTTCCATTTGGTTGTTCATCTTTATATTGTAGATCTTGGGTGCATTTAGGGCTTTTGAAGCCATTTTCGGATTTAAGGAGTGTTATATGGACTCTAGCCTTCAGATCTGAGTTATTGGAGGGGTCTCATGCCATAAAGATGCCAACTTTATGGCCATGAGAGCTCCATGCATATTGTAAAGCTCATTTTATGGATTTTTGAGCCAAAGCCCCCATGCATGTGCATCAAGTTCGGGACTTTACGTATAAAATGGACATTAGGAGTCCAGATCTAGGGTTTGGACGAGTTGAGACCCGTCTTAATCGACTGTATAGTAATGGACATGGATGGACTCGGCGAGTCCCTCTTGGGACTCGGCGAGTCGGTGTGCTTTTGTCACCAAATCCTTTCTGTGGATGAATTGAAGGTTAGGAAGGAAAGTCCCTTGGTTGTTTAGTCACGAAAAGGGACCTAGGCTTCAAAGGACTCGACGAGTTGTTCATACAACTCGGCGAGTCATAGACTGGACAAGTTCTTATGAGGAAGATGAACTCGACGAGTTCAAGGAGGAACTCGGCGATTCAGATGAAGATGGTCCCGATGTTTTGATTGGAGGGGAACCCGTCGAGTTCTTGCTAGACTCGACGAGTTGAGTCGGAATTGGTATCGGATTTGAAGGGCATGGACTCGACGAGTTGGTAGGCCAACTCGGCGAGTCAGGTCAACTGGATGTTGACTTTGAGCAATGATGACTTTGATTGGACTTGAGTTGACCCTGGTGTGGGATTGTCGTGTAGGGATCGAGGAGTCGAGGGGAGTCGACTTGCACGCCGAGGATAGTTCAGACACTGCACGACCTTGAGGTGAGTTACCTTCCAGTAGGGGTGGCTCTAAGGCCACAATGCCGGCCCACCAAAAGGGGTATTTAGTAGATGATTGTCTTTGTGATAATTATCTTGGTATGGTTATGTGCTTTAGTCAGGAGATATACCTGTATGATATGCTATGTGTATAGTAGGGATTAGTTTCCCTAACATCGGTCTTTAGGACCGAAGGGTAGGTCAGTACCCGGTTATGCCTGACTGCATGTTTATATCTTGTTATTGTATGCTAGTGGTAGGGGGTGGAATAGTCCCCAGTTACTGGTTGAAAGATACTGATGGCAGTTACCGGTTGAAAGATACCGACGATGATTACCGGTTGAAAGATACCGATGATGATTACCGGTTGAAAGATACTGATGGTAGTTACCGGTTGAAAGATACCGACGATATTATATGGTATGAGGTATGATGGGGGAACTCACTAAGCTTTGTGCTTACAGTTTCAGTTTTGGTTTCAGGTACCTCTTCGTCTAAGGGGAAAGTGCCGGCGGTGTAGCAGCGCATCAAACACATGGTTTCCGCAACAGATTTTCTGGGATTGTACTATGATTTTCATGGTTCCTGATGATATGGTTTTTGAGACATGACTTAATGATTCTATAAATGATGTAATATTGACGATGTTTTGGTAACCTGTTTTATGATTTACTTAATTTAAAAATGAAATTTTTGGCCTCAATTCTTGGGATGTTACACTAAGGCTGAGTACCAGTGCGTGTATGTTACCGTGTTATCAACAGAAATTGTATTCCGTAAATTTTTATAATGGAGTTAATTCCTCTAAGTGAGTCGTTATAACCATACTTGATAATGACTAATCTGCTTGTCATGACGTTTTTCAGACGCCGACTTGTTTAAGGTAAGGTTTGTCACCCTAGACTGGCCTAGTCTAACTGTAATGAACAGCTCAGGTGTGGGGTGTCACCCCCGTATAGATCTATACACAAACTCCTACTCTTCCTCCAGGAGACTCTGGTTATAACTACATGCTACAGTTGTACACTCGATAGGTGTCAAACGAAATGTCTCACAAGATCCTTAACTGAATTTACGCGAATATGAAATTGCACAGTGTATATTGTTTCCGTGTATATTTTAAGTTTACGAAGGCCCAACGAGTTTGTATGTGAATGTGTGAAGTCAACAAGCATGTAGATGAACCACGAAGGCCCAATAAACATGTAACATATATTTCAGGCCCGATAAACATGTAAGTGGACGACGAAGGCCCAATAAACATGTAAATGAAGTAATTGATCTGTTTCTTATGACGTTGGTTGTTTAAACTTAGTTGTTTACCAAAATGACATAAAAGCCACACTTTTTGTAAAAAGACATTTTTGGTCCTTAAAAAACCGAAAATTTACTTTTTGATAAAAATAACACTTTAGGTCCCTTAGGACCAAAAGTTTACATTTAAGGCTAGTTTCAAATAAAAATAACATTTTTAACCCACTTTTGTCAAAAATATCATTTTCGCCCCAAGTGTATGAAGCTTTTACATTTTCGGCCCAAAAGCATATAATTTATCCTTTTTGGCCCAAATTTGATAAAATTATCATTTGCAGCCCTTATAACCGAAAAATAACATTTTTGGCTCAGCTTTGTTTAAATTGACACTTAAGCCCACAAATGTTCAAAAATTTACAACTTTAGCCCAAAAACCGTGAAAGCCCAATATGAGGCCCATTTCTGAAAGTTTACACTTTTAGCCCTTCTAAAATCATAAATACCAATAAGATCCATATTTGTTCAAATAAATATTTTCAAACCCGTGAGTTATGCATAATAACTTCACTTTTTGGTTATTTTGTCATTTTTGGCCCTCTTATACGATTTTTCTTAGTTTAAACAACCTTGAAATGTTTTAAGTCTTTTCTTTTCATAATAAGTTGTATCAAGAATAGCATCATATTTTAGCATATTGTAGAGTTTATGAAGTCTATAACACATAATCACAACATATAACAAGAAAAACACACATAATCATGCATATACACATAGATTTACACAAAACAACTTGTATTCTACCCCAAAACATAGTAAAAACCAAAAATAGGGGGTATGAACTCACTTTGGTTTGATGATTTTGGTTTTGGAAGGAGATTTGGAAGAGTTTTCGGCCTAGATCACTTCTTTGAGGAGATCTTCGAATTCAAAAATGATGATCTTTGATGAAGAGTTCTTGACCTCACACAAGACAAACACGAAATTTAAGAGATAGGATGGGTGTATTCTTGAAGTTCTAGAGAGGTTTTTGGTGTAGTTGTGATGATAGAAGATGAGGGTGGTGGAATGCACTTTGGCCGACAATTAAGAGGAGAAGGGAATGGATTTGATAGATGGTCATTACATGAAGGATTAAGACTTTGAACATGGATTTTTGTGATGTAATTAACATGGATATCCTCCATGTAATAAGGAGGTGTCAAGCCTTAATCCATTCATTTGTTTTTTTTTTATATATATAAAACCGAGGATGGTGAATGGATGGAAGAACAAGAGTGTATTGGGCTTAGGTTTATAATGTAGCTTAAAACAAAATGACCCAATAGAGGTTTTTCGGCTCATTGGGCTCTCTTATGGGTTTACGGCCCAAAAGGGGTGAACATAATGGGTTTTCGGCCCATTTAAGTTCAAGAAGGTTGTTCAAGGCCCATGAATATGATGTGAGTCATTTTAGGTCCAATAAGGCCCATAAAAGTATTATGGCCCAAAATGTTATAGTTTAATGAATGTGGGTACAATTAGAGCCCAAATAGGGTTCCTTGGCCCAACATACCCAACTTGAAAGTTTATTGGCCCAATAGGCCCAATAAAAGGATCGTGGTCCATTCTAAGTTTGAACCAGGATATTAGGGTTTCAAACCCACAACTGAGTATATGAGATGTACTGAATTAGGTTTTGAACTTCCCGAGTGAGTTTTGATTCAAATGGTTGATCTTGAATGAGCATAGTACATAACATCAACTTAGATTACAAGTTACACAAAAGTTGAGTACATGATGACAGAATTTCCTAGTCAAAAATCCTAGTTGTGACAGTTTTCCTCGCCTCCCAAAAAGGATCATCCCTTTCCATGGAGAGACCTTCAAGAGCACCCGGTCTCCGACTTGAAATTCCAGAGGATTTCACCATTTATCAGCATAACTCTTTTGTCGGTCTCGCGATGCTTGGAGTCGTGCCTTGATTTAAACTATTTTCTCTGTCGTTTCCCGAATGATCTCAGGTCCTGTAAGAGTGTTGTTCAGTGTTTGCCCTCTTGCCAACTGGGTGTCCCCCACCTCAGCCTAGCAAAGAGGCGATCTACATTTGCAGCCATACAAAGCCTGAAAAGGAGCAACCTTAATGCTCGTGTGATAGTTGTTATTATACAAGAACTCAATTAAGGGCAAGTGGGTATCCCATGCCTTGCCAAAATCAATGACACATACTCGGAGCATATCTTCAAGCGTTTGAATGGTTCGCTCGCTTTGGCCTTCAGTTTGAGGCTGGTAAGCAGTGCTCATGTCTAGTTGTGTTCCCATTGCTTTCTGGAGCGACTGCCAAAATCGAGAGGTAAATCTACTATCTCGATCGGAGATAATAGATATCGGTACCCCATGTAGTCTCATAATTTCTTTTATATAGATTCGTGTTAACCTCTCCATTTTGTACGTCTCCTTTATTGGTAGGAAATGGGCGGATTTGGTTAACCTATCGACAATCACCCAGATAACATCCAATCCGTCCGCTGTCTTAGGTAATTTGGTTGTGAAATCCATGGTAATACTTTCCCATTTCCACTCGGGTATTACTGGCTGTGTAACAATCCCGAGGGCTTCTGATATTCCACTTTCACTTTGGCACAAGTAAGACACTTGCCCATGTAAGTGGCAATTTCTGCTTTCATGTTTGGCCACCAATAATACTGTTTAATGTCCAAGTACATCTTATCGGAACTTGGATGGATGGAGTATCATGTTTTGTGCGCTTCATTCATGACTACATCCCTGAATCCTCAAAATTTTGGGATCCAGATACGTTCCATGAAGTAGTAAGCTCCGACTCCTTTGACTTCCAGATTCTTATCCATTCCACGAGCGGTATTCTTCGGCTTCAATGCCTCTAATTGAGCTTCCTTGATTTGTGAAGTTAGGTGAGAGTGGATGGTTATTGATAATGTTTTCACCCAACGAACCGAGTATTCTTTCCTGATTAGGGCATCGGCTACCACGTTATACTTGCGTGGGTGGTACTTGATCTTGCATTCATAATCATTTAGCAGCTCAACCCACCTTCATTGCCTCATGTTTGGCTCCTTTTGATTTAGAATATGCTGGAGGCTTTTACGGTCCGTGAAGATGGTGCACTTTGTACCATAGAGGTAGTGCCTCCAAATCTTTAGGGCGAAGACCACGTCTCCCAGATCGAGATCTGGACGCGTAAGCTATCACTTTTCCACGTCGCAATATACTATGAAGTCTTCAGTTCCCTCTAGTAAAGATAGCACTGGAGCACTACAGAGGTATCGCTTCAAGGTTTGAAAAGAAGCTTCTTGTTCATCAGTCTAGTTGAAGGGTACGCCTTTTGTGTTAGAGTGGTTAGGGGATTGGCTATCTTGGAGAAGTTCTGAATAAACCTTCGGTAGTAGCCTGCAAGGCCCAAGAATTGTCGGATTTCTGTTGGTGTTTTCGGAATCGTCCAGCCTTCAATAGCCTTGATCTTGGAAGGATCCACATGAATTCCTTCCTCATTGACTACATGACCCAAGAAGTTTACACTGCGAATCTAGAACTCGCATTTGGAGAGTTTTGCATATAGCTTTTCAGCTCTTAGAGTTTCCAAGATCTGACGTACGTGCTGACCGTACTCCTCTTTACTTCGAGAGTATATCAGTATGTCATCAATGAAAACGATTACAAAATTATCAAGGAATGGGCGGAAGACTCGATTCATGAGGTCCATAAACGCTACGGGAGCATTTTTCCGACCGAAAGGAATACCAACGAATTCGTAATGGCCATATCGGGTTCAGAAAGCTGTTTTGGGGATATCTTCTTCCCGAACTCGCAGCTGATGATAACCGGGCGTTATATCTATTTTAGAAAAATAACTGGCTCCTTGAAGCTGGCCAAATAGATCATCAATCTGAGGGAGTGGATATCGATTTTTTATAGTGAGTTTGTTCAACTCCCGATAGTCGATGCACATTCTGAAGGATCTGTCCTTCTTCTTGACAAACAAGGTCGGAGCTCCCCAGGGTGAGAAGCTTGGCCTGATAAATCCTTTGTTCAGAAGTTAGCTTAATTGACTGGACAATTCCTACATTTTGGCGAGAGTTAACCTGTAGGGTGATTTGGCAATTGATGTGGCTCCCGGTATTAGGTCAATTTGAAATTCGACCTGTCTATCTGGGGGTATTCCTCGGAGGTCTTCAGGAAATACATTCGGAAAGTTGCATGCCAGTGGGATATCTTTGATGTTTATTTCCTCTTTTTCTTTATCCACAACGTGAGCGAGGAAGGCATGAGTTTTCTTGTGCAGGCATTTTTGTGCCTTGATGCACGAGATAAGATGGAGATTGGTGCCAGGTTTATCACTGTAGATTATTAGGGTTTTGTGGTTAGGGAGGAGAAGGCGAACGACCTTCTCGTGGCACATAATATCAGCATGGTGGGGGCTTAACCAATCCATGCCGATTATCACACCAAAACTCCTAATATTTACTGGCATTAAATCTATTTGAAATGAATGGTTGTTTGATGTTAATGTGCATCCTACGTAAACGTCTTTGGTTGTTTCGGTTTTCCCATTAGCTATCTCCACCGTGACGGCTTCGCTTAGCTTTTGGGGTTATTGCTTTAGTAAGTGTTTGAATTTGTTACTCACGAAACTCCGCTCAACCCCACTTTCAAATAAAATGCATGCGTAAGTGTTGTTGAGCGGAAACGTACCAGTAACAACCGTCGGATCTTGAACTGCCTCTCGTTGACCCAATGTCAGGACCCTGCCTGTTCCTCCTGTTCCTTGGTTGTTGGCTTTGGGGCAATTTCGCCTAAAATGGCCAGTTCCTCCACATCCATAACCAGTGTGACTGGCCCCGGTGTTATTGTTGTTGTTGTTGTTGTTGTTGTTGTTGTTGTTGTTGTTTTTGTTGTTGCTGTTGTTGTTTGGCTGTTGGTTCTATTGGGGTTGAGATCTGCAGTACCAGGCGGTGTGCCCCTTGCGGTTGCAGTTGGTACACTGCATTTCTCTGCACTCGCCATGGTGGTGGTAGTTGCATTTGTTACATTTTGGTAAAGTTCCTGAGTATGTCCTGGTAGTGGTTGGCGCAGTTGAGGTTGGAGCACTTGGTGCTGGCGCAACTTGAGCGGTAGCAGAGTGGACTGCTATAGTTTGTTGCTTTTTGGAGGATCCCTGGTTCTGTCGCCCCTTTCGTTTGTTCTCCTCATTTTTCTTGTTATTCCCTTCCTTCTTGGTCTCAGTCTCAGCAGTTTTGGCTCCTTTCTTGTTGCTATGGTCGTAAAGCTTTTGAG
The DNA here is from genome assembly GCF_052849685.1 of Lactuca virosa. Classification (NCBI taxonomy): domain Eukaryota; kingdom Viridiplantae; phylum Streptophyta; class Magnoliopsida; order Asterales; family Asteraceae; genus Lactuca; species Lactuca virosa. The sequence goes on from NC_136426.1 coordinate 289,372,857, forward strand.
CTAGCCTTTTCGCACTGTCAAAAGTCTCTGGGTTTGTCGCAATCACGTTTCCTTGGATTGGAGAAGTTAATCCCCAAATGAACCGCTCGATCTTCTTCCCTTCTGATGTTATCATACCCGGGCACAGAAGGGCTAGTTCGCTGAATCTTGAGATGTAAGTCTCGATGTCTGAGTTTTGTACTATGAGATTCCATAGCTCCTGCTCTAATTTCTGTATTTCCCCACGGGGATAGTACTCTGCCATCAACATTTCCTTGAGCTCCTCCCATGTCATGGCATTTGCCACTGGGAGTGTCATAGCCTCCACATGACCATTCCACCACAAAAGCGCTTGGTCGACAAACGTGCAAGCTGCAAATTTCACCTTGCATTCTTCAGGACATCCGCAGATCTCAAAGACTGATTTAAACTTTCCCATCCATCGCTTTAAAGTTATCACGCCTCCCGTTCCATTGAATGTTCGAGGTTTGGCATTTGAGAAGTCTTTGTAGGTATAGAATTTTGTAGGTCCTTGGTTCATTCCTTGGTTCGAGCTTCCAGTTCCTTGACCGTTACCGCCACCATTGTTCCTAGTTTAAACGTGTGCCAAGGCTGCTGTGACTGCAGCTGAGACCGCTGCTTGGAAAGTAGTAGAGTTCACCTCTGGCGGAGGCGGTGGTGGTGGTGTCGTGTTGTTATTCTTGTGAATTAGTCTCCTAGGCATCTTATGTCATGGAACAGAAAGATGGTGAGTACATAGTAGTTCGTGGTTTCTAATTCCTTTGGCATATAGCGGTTTCGGTGGTTCAATTGTGCGTATAAGTGAATTTATACAATATTATGAAACAAGGAAAATAGAACACATAACAGATAACAACATCACAAATAAAACATAGAACTATTTCATTAATGATAAACTTTGTAGTACAATGCGGGAAAATTCGCCTTGGAAGGCGTACAATACATAGAGACATATATATTCCGACAGCATAACGGCTTTATGAGTAGTGTAATCACTTAATCATCAAGTCGGTCCTATATACAATAGTACAGAAAAGAGAACCATAACAATAGCGGTGGTGGGTGGAGCTGATTCCTAGTCGCGGCGGGAAGTGTCTGGTGGTGCTGCTCAGATGCCGAAATGATGCACCAGAAGCTCGACTAATTCACTCATCTCACGAGTGATCTCGTCCTCCCTTTGTTCTGCTCGAACTGCTCTAGCTTTTGCTGTAAAAAGTTGTTGCCTGAGAGTAGCAACTTCCTCCTCCAAGGAGCGCATCCGGTCTGTAGGGTCCTCCTGTGTTATGTGCGGATTTGGTATCATCTCTAAAGGGTGGGATTCACTAGGAACTTCCCCAACGCCCTCTACCTCTTCAGTCTCCTCTTCGGATCCCTCATTCTCGTAATCTGTCTCTTGATACTCTTCAGGTCCTATTCTTGGATCTGCCTCTTGAACCATTTCAGCTTCCACCTCCATCCACTCGTGGGCCTCCAGGGCCTGATAGTAAAGGTCACCTTGCTAGTATTCAGCCATGATGTTTGCGCAAAACTATATGAATGCGGGAAAAATGGATAGCATGCAAGAATACTCCTACAGTATTTTAAATGTTTACGTTTGAGTTCCTTAAAAAACTTTTTGGATACAAGGTTGGTAAGTTTCTAGAATCATTGTCCACCATGATCACTCCCAAACACATGTTGGTCGTATTTTGAATAAATATAGTTGATCAGGCTATATTTATCCCTAATACGACTACATAACTATTCGGGTTTAACCACGATGTTCAATTCCTCCAAAGACTTTTATTGTTATTGTAATAATGCACACATAGGTATGTATTCTATTTTTATTCAGAGTATTTTAGTCCCAATGTATTTATAGTTGCATATCTTGTATGATAAGATATGTCGGTTCACTATAAACATTGCTCTGATACCAATCTGTCAGACCCCCGAACCGGAACAGCGGAAACGTCTGGGGGTTTGGGTGACTTCATCTTGTAATATCTTTATAGTGTATATAATTGAATCAATACAACATCATCATCACATATACAATAATACAACCGACATTGTTTACATCAATGTGTTGGATTACAAATTACATTCCCAAAATAATAAGTGTATGATGATAACAAAAATACAGCAAAATCCATGAGTTCTTGAAGACCAACCCACTTAACGATTTCCTGAGAATACAAGTTATTTTGAAAATGTCAGCATATATAATGTTGGTGAGTTCATAAGCATGTTTGCATGAAAAATTTTGTATCACTTTGTAAACACCAGAAAATCCGATATTTTCCGTAAAAATGGTTTGAAAGTTTGGTATCAAATCTTGTATTACAGCATGTGTGTTTCTGTTTTGAAAATGTATAAAGAGTGTATTCCAGAAATCCTATGTTTTCTGTTGTAACTAGAAGGTAATTTATAATTGGCTAAGATTATCACGATCCAGTGGAAACACAAAATAATAAGCGTCTGAAGAAGAAACAATTTGCCCAAATTCTTCTACTGCCATCGGAAGGGCGGTTCAAGACACCTACAACTGAACAGATATTCGAGATTCTCAATAAGATGGGATATCAACCTCCTATTATGCTTGTGAGTAGTTTTAAGAAATCCAATCCTCTAGGAGTTTTGAATTTCTTCTTTCGTATTACACATTGATGTTTGACTAGTCAGAGTACTGGTATGGATAAGTCAAAGCTTCAGTTCTATTAAGTCATTGCAGGACTATACTATGGTATGCAAGTTGATTATGCATCGTTGCTTTGCACTGAGTTTGCTTCCTCCATTTCGCACTCAAATATGACAACTGAGATCTCAAATGCTCACTTTTGGACTCTTATTTTACAAGAAGTCTATAGTCAGGCATGTATTCTTGTTCCTACAGACGTTGAGGTTTCCCAATTTCATCATATATTTATTCCCAAATTGGCAATCGATGATCAACTTATTTTTCTTGTTGTTGGTCGAACCCCTGATGCCACACTCAACTTGGTATCACCCATGAATTCATTATTGGTAAACTACAAAGAATCCATGGATACTACATTTTCTGGTTCAATTCCAATGAAAGTGACTTTTAAAGAGGGAACATCTATAGATTCGCAAGTTAGAAAGAAGAAGTTAAAATCAAAACCTAAGACTGTTGAGAAAAAGGTTTCTGTGAAAAATGGTCCTGACAAGTCTAGGAAAAGTGTTTCAAAGAAAGCTACAAAAGAAGTTCCTGAAAAGTATACAGAGAAATCTACAGTTGTTGGTACTGAAAAGCCAATAGAGAAGGTTGTTGAGGTCTTTCCTAATCAAGAGGTTGTCTCTATAAAACCTATAAAGATAAAGATGAAAGCCAAACCACGAGGGGTTGTCATTAAGGATGTTTTTGAGGCTGATGTTCAGGAAAGGAAAAAGAGAAAAGCAATTGGTGTTTTAAACCGACTTAAGAAGATTAGAGTTATGAATGACGAAGCGACTTCTACTAAAGCTTCAACACCATTACGAATGATTGAAATAGATTGAGACAACAAAAACACAGAAGATGATTTATTTAGGAATGATGATCAAACTCTTCGTGTTTCACCTAGAAAGGATACCACTGTCGAATTGAATTTCAAGGAGATATGTATTCCTAACGTCACTGTGAACGCATCTGATGCAGATACAAACATCGATTCTAGTGAACCAGTTATAACTTCGATCCCTGAGAAGACTATAGTTACACCACCCGAAGTTCATATTTCCAAGTCCACTATAGAGGATATTATAACTTCAAACATCACTTAGAATGTATCTAATGTGGAATCAGATGTTAATATGGGTGAAGGGATTTCGACATCATGTCTCGATACTTCAGCTGTACTACCACCACCACCATCACCTTCGTCACCACCACAAACATCCTCAATTACACCTATATCAATTCCACCTGTCTCGCCAACTTTTTCAAGGATTAATGAATGAACCGATCACTTTGTTGTTCTCTTCAAAATCCATAGAACCAGAGGATGACGAATAATGGAGATGATGACGATGACGAAATGGTTGGATTTGCAGAAAAAGAGGTGAATCCTGAAGAAGATAATGTTGAAGATCATGCCATCATGTCTGGTAAACAGTTCAAGATCCTAAATTCAAAACTAAATTCTATCCTTCAATTCTTGAATGACAGTGTTGGGAAATCAACTGTTAGTAGGGCGGAGGTTGAATTTTTGTTATAGTCACAATAGTCACGAACTAAGTCATTAATTGAAGGTGTCGATAAGATTACTGATGAACGGTTAGCTACTCATTCTCGAACTTTCAATCATGAAATTATGAAATTATAAGATGTTGCTCGTGAGCGACATGAGTTATTTGAGAAGTTGGCGACTACTTCAAGAAATTTTATTTGGTTAAAGCTTAAGGAGTGCAGTGGCTTGTTTTCTAAAGAGGTTACGGAACTTGATAAATTTAGTGATGGAATTATAGAAAATTTTATTGTTTTGATTGGAGCTCGTAGTCGATTGGTGGGGGATATTAATTCTTTCAATAAAGGTTATACTACTGAAATGGATCTTAAGAAAGAAGTTGATGGGAAGGTATTTGCTAATATCGAGAAGTATCTTACAAGGTTTAAAGATACTTTATCGAAGTTTGATTTTACATCAACTACTTCGATTTCCCAAGATTCACTTTCTACAATGGTTTCTTGTGTCAAATTGTGCTTCAAGTCTGAGTTGGCACCGATTCTTGATCTGTTTCTTTTACTCCCAAACAATGTTCCACGTTCTACGAATGTGTCACAAAGGGAAGAAAGAAGAGTTGGTTCGTCAAAGGTCAGCAAATAAGACCAAGGGAAAGTAGTGAGGAGATTTATCTCTACGCAAATTCTGACTACGATACAAATAAAACCAGTTGTGACAACAACAACGACTGATCCAAATATTAATGTCAACTTATCCAAGTTGCAACAGAAGAAAGGGATAAGTATTAGGAAAGGACGATCAAGTTCTACTATTATCAAAACTACTTCAACTATTGATCCTAAAGACAAAGGGAAGGGTATCCATGCTGAAACCTCAACTAAAGCGAAGAAGAGGTTACAAGAGCTTGAGATGGAAAAACTAAAGCAATTGAACAACATTATGATGCAAAAGAAAGATGATCCACCAGGCCTCAACAAGGGCAATCCAAACAAAGTATAGTGTTATAAGACAATCGAAAACATAAGATTTAGTGAAGAATAAGACTTTGTTGTCAAACCAAGGAAAAGTTATGCCACTGAAGATAACGAGTTTAATCAATTGGACTTTCCAGATAATTACTCATTATTTGTCTTTCCTTAGTTCAAGCTTGATGGGAATTACAAAGATCAACATGAATTTAAGAAGATGAATATGCGTTTCCATGTAGTGCTTGGAAAGAACGAAGAGGAAGTATGGTCGTTGGTGAAAATTGTCAAGCTCATATCGATAGCTTTAGATTTGTTGTTTGAAGGAGTTTTGTAGAATTTTCGATACAATTTTGTTTCTTCAAATAATGTGTTATTCGACTTTACCATAGTAGACTTTCCTCTCATGAATGTGAATGATCTCATTACGACTATAAAGTTAATGGGTGATCTTAACAATATTCAATTTCCAGATAAAGCTACTTACATTCTTGGATATGGGCATATCAAGACTTTTCTAGATGCTTATTTTGCATATTTGGCTTTTAAACGATATCGATATCTCCACTATCTTCCATAGAAAATCAAAAGTTCCTAAGGCATTGTTGAAAGGAAAGATGAGCATAAAAGATTACGAAGATGGAGAGATTATTCATGATCCATTTGGAGTCGTGTTCACAAGAAAATGAAAGAAAGGAAATAAGAAGAAGTTTGTTTCATACCGATGATATAAAAAGATATTCTAACCAACATCTTTCTAGTATCCTATTTTGCATCAACAATTGTCAGAGAAATGAGAATGAAGACAGAGCTGAAGTCAGGAAGATCATTTTATGGTATAGGGAGATTCGGAATGTATTGGTACACACTATTAAGATACTATCCTCAGTTTGAAGACTCAACAATTTATCACAAAGGGGAAGAATGTTGAGTCATGTTTTGTTGTGATTTTTCGAATAGATAGTTATCTCGATATCGAATAGTCTATGAATAACGAGTGTCCATAAGACTTCCTTATGTAATGTATTTACTAGGCACTTTATTGATTCGCAATGTAATGTCGAGTCGTATTATTTTTTGGTTTCGTGAGTACCCTATAAATAGGGTAAGTACTGTAGAGAATTGCGATATCTTTTTGTAAACTTGTACGCATAAACTTTCTCCACAATCATTCCAGAATATATTTGGGCTAAAACCAAATCTTTTTTAGATCTTCGTGTTCTTTACTTACTCTGATTTTCTATCAATTGATTAAAACATAAATCAAAACATCCTTTCGGAAAGGGACCAAAACTGACAACAACCAAAATACAATGACTAAAGCAGGAAAAAAGTAGTGAACAAACACTTCAATTTAGTACTCTAGCTAGTATTTTTGGCCGCCATGCTTTCCGGAGGGGGCAATCTTTTTGTAATTTGAATATTGATGATTATATTGATAAACATTAGTTACTGTTGTATTTGTTAGTAGATAGATATACAACATCAATATGACTGGCTAAACTATCGGCGGATGAGATAAAAACGAAAGTTTAAAAAGTTGGTGGGGTGAAATCACATTTTACCGAGCTTAAAGTTTATGGGTCAAAATGACATTTTACAAAGTTCTGAAGCCGTCGATGGATGGGATAAACATAAAATTTTAGAAAGTCAATGGGATGAAAGTGACAATTTACTAAGTATAAAGTTGATGGGTCAAAATGATATTTTACAAAGTTCGGGGTTGATAACTGTAAGAAAATCATTATATATATATATATATATATATATATATATATATATAGAGAGAGAGAGAGAGAGAGTTAGGTTCATATGTGGATGACCAATTATTGTGTGGATGTAGGGATTAATATGAACTAATTATTTTAAAAACACGGATAGGGGTAAATCTTAATCTTAACTATTAGTTAATTTTGGTTAATTTTAAATCAATTAATTTCACTATAAATAAGAGAATCAGTTTCATATCTTTAACCCTACGTCCGTTCAGCCACAAATCACGATTGCATTCTTCACCGTTATCGTCATTGGATCGTACCAACACCAACAATCGTCTTCATCTTGGAAGCCAATCTCCATAAATCAAGAATCACATCTCCTCATCTTAAATCATGTTAGGCTTAACTGTGTTTATTACCCTACACTCATCAGACGAAGTTCTTATCCTATATTTCTCTAAAACGATTGCACTATTCCATTTTCTCCTCTCTGCCATCGTCAACAACAACCACAATCACCGCCTCATCACCTTCATCATCACCATCGCATAATGTTTTGATTTTTTGGAAATTGTTTAGATAAGGTGGATAAATAGGTTAACTCGAAAGAATTAAGATCCGGTCAACTCGTAAAGTTAGGTTTCCCTATGCCAAATGTTTGGATTCATATCGATTTATCTGGTCAATCTCCATTTATTTCTCTAGTTTCATTACTATTTGATTGTTGATTGGGATGTGACTTTTTATTTAAATTTCAAATACGTTGTTGCTCAGTTGCCGATTTTGATTTTTATATAGATATTACATCATCTTTTTATATGACTTTTAGTTATTGATTATTCTTTTCCACGAATTTAGTCCAAAAGTTGTCTTGAATCCTCATAGTAATTATTATTGCATCATCTATTTATGTGATTTTCAATTGATTATTTATTTTGCTTGGGAAATTGGTTTCAATTATGTGGTTATTGTTCACTTTTCAATGGCTTAAATTTCTTAAATTTTTTTAAGACCATTAACAAAATTATTGTTATTGTTTTGAACAGTAAAGTAATTATTATGATTTCTTTTGTTCATCGTTCGGGTAAAACGTTGGTGTTCGGCACAAATAGTCAAGGATTGAAGGTATTCCAAGATTGAATTAAGGTACCTAAGACGGGAGGAATAAGAGATCTTCTGATGGAAGAAGCACACAAGACCATGTACTCCATTCATCCCGGTAGCACTAAAATGTATAGGGACCTAAAAACCTACTGCTGGTGGCCGGCGATGAAGCTCGTCGTTGCGAAGTATGTGGCCGAGTGTGTAACTTGTGCGAGAGTTAAGGCACAACATCAGAAACCGTATGGGAGTTTAGAACCTTTACCTGTACCCATGGGTAAATGGGAAAACATCACCATGGATTTTGTGACTAAACTGCCCAAAACGAAGAGCGGTCACAACATGATTTGGGTGGTCGTGGATCGTTTCACCAAGAGTGTACACTTCATAGCTGCCAACGAAAGGTGGTCTATGGATAAGCTTGCAAATGCTTACGTGAAGGAGATTGTAAGACTTCACGGTGTTCCTCTAACAATTGTATCTGATCGTGATAGTCGTTTCACGTCACGGTTTTGCACAAGTCTACAAGAGGAGTTGGGTACAAAGTTATGTTTGAGTACAGCTTACCATCCGCAGACCGATGGCCAGAGCGAAAGAACGATTCAAACACTCGAAGATATGCTGAGAGCATGTACCCTTGAGTTCCAAGGGAACTGGGATGAGCACTTACCTCTGGTAGAGTTTTCCTACAACAACAGTTTCCACTCGAGCATCAAGATGGCACCCTATCAACCGTTGTACGGACAAAAGTGTCGTACGCCGTCTTGTTGGCTTGAGGCTGAAGAAAAGCAGTTTATGGGCCCCGAAATAGTCCATGAGACTGCTGAGAGGCTGAAGGTGATTAGGGAGAGGATGATAGCAACTCAGGATCGTCAGAAGAGCTATGCTGACAAGAAAAGACGACCGATGACCTTCGAAGTTGGGGATTCAGTTTTGCTTAAAGTCTCACCGTGGAAGGGACTTATACGATTCGGGAAACGAGGAAAGCTGAGTCTGAGGTTTATTAGACCGTTTAAAGTTCTTCAGAAGATTGGGAACCAATCTTACAAGCTGGAATTGCCCGAAGAACTAGATGGTATTCATAACACCTTCCATGTGTGTTATTTGAGGAAATTCACGGGAGAAGTTCCCGACATAATTCCAATCTCGGAGTTAAGGATGGATGAGAATAAGAGGCTAATCGAGGAGCCCGAGGCAATTGTTGACCGTAAGACTAAGAAGTTACGACGCAAGATGGTCGACTTAGTGCTACTCCGTTGGGAACATTCGAATGGGCCAAATCTCACTTGGGAAACAGAGAGTGACATGATGAGTCGCTATCCGCATCTGTTTGCTGGTGCATGATTCCGGGGCAGAATCATCCTAAGGGGGAGAGAACTGTAACGCCCGGGTTTCAGGGCTAAGCATTTTAGACGATGTAATAGTCTAGGTCAACTATTTTAACTCTTTTGATGTAATAAAGATGAAATATTTGAGTATTTTGTGAATTATGTGAATTTATATGCTTATTGTTTAATTATAAATGTATAATTAATAAAGAATAAAAATAAGCGTCAAAATTAAAATGTGAGATAAGCCCAATATCTTTACATAAAGTTGTAGTGGTCGAAACAAGGATTCTGGGGATATAAAGAACGCCGAAATCCGAGTTATAACGAAGAAGTTATGACCCGTTGAAGTTTCGCGACGGAACCGGCACGATACCGGGAAGCGTAAATAGTGAATTTGCGATAGAACGATATTTAGTCTTTGCGATCTAAATGAAAGATGTAGTATTCGTTAAACCAAGAGCGTCCATAAAAAGAACGCCCAAATCTGACTTCGTATGAGGAAGTTATGATTTTTCGAAGTTTCGGCTTAGCAGTGTACAGCCCGAAAATCGAATTTTAGATCGAGCGGTTTTTAGCCAACACAACCTAAACGAGAATCGAATATCTCGTTAATAGTAGCGTAACGATAAAAAGACAGACGAAAACGGACGTCGGATGAAGAAGTTATGAATTTTTAACGGACCAATCCTGTCCCGGCCTGTTAAAAATATAACTTTTAAAATCGAGTCAAAATTAGCCGACGGAGTCTAAACAAAAGTTGTAGAGTACGTTCCCGCCTACGCGTGGATATAAAGAACGTCGAAAACGGAGCTCGTATCTGAAAGTTACGAATTTTTAAAGTCGAGAGTGCAATTTGCGAAATCTGATGCAAGACGCGATGACGTGGCTCAATCCCAGCCTTCCCTTGCTCCGCACGGTCTCGCATCCGATGAACGCCATGTCGCCTCGCTTCACCCTACGCCTCGCGTCCAAGGCTGGTACGCCCAGCGTACCTTCGGACCTGATCCTCTTGCGAGTGCGAGCCAGCTGTGTGAAGCTGGCACCCTTATCCGAAGTTACGCCCCGCGTAACTTGTTGAACGCCCCGCGTAGATCCGAACTTCAGCCCCTATAAATACCATGCGAATTCTCCCGGATTTTTCACACATTTTCACAACTCTTTCTCTCTCTACTTTCTCTCACTATCCCTTTAACCCCCCTAAACCCTAGGAAAAATCCCGAGCACCCTAAGGAAGCCCCGAGGCTCCCGGAGTCCTGAGAAAAAGAGTCTTTCGGTTTCGAAACGCTGCTCCAAACAAAGCCCGGTTTTCTTTAAAATTCGCTGTAAGTGAGGTACGTCTATGAAATTTTTAATATAACTTTTAAATAATTATAGTAATGTTATTAGGTCCTTAAAATAATTATTTGGGCTATTATTATGAGTTATATAGTGTTGTTTAACGCTTATATAATAATAATAATAGCTAGACTATTAAATTAGTCTCGGTGAATATTGAACTAAACCCTAGTGGTAATGATACTAGGTTTTGTCGAACGAAGTTGTTTTAAGTAAACGAAGCGCTGTCCGAGTACCGAGTCACCACCTTATCAGGTGAGTGCAGAGTCATTTTCATCTTACACATAGATATGAAGTATTTTATATAAATTACATGCTATGTATGCATATTATCTGAATACTTGCTGTCTATGTTGGATGAACGTTTTTATACATGTTTTAAATGATTTAAACTGTATATGTATTTTATATCTACGAAAATGTTGGGGTAAAACATGGGTAGATGTAATAGATGATGTGTGATAAAATGATGAGAGGCCTCGATGTTGTTGTTGTTGATTCCAGTCATCTAGCGGAGTATAGATGACGACCACGGACTCTTCTAGACAGTCCAGTGGAACGCTAGCAGGCTCGCAACCTGTAGGTGTTTGTGAACGATGTATTCACCGGTGTACTCCATCCCCCCATGGTTGCCTTTAGGACATTTATTGCTGAGGAACCCCCTTGGAAATAGTGTCCATCCCGATGATGATCCTTAGTCTAGGTCCCTTATGATAGGTGTTTAGGGACGTAATGTGAGGATAACGGGAACGGGTAATCAGGTTATTGTTGATTGATGAAATTAATAAACATATTTATTGTGGGTTGAAAATCCCTATGTGCTCACCAGTCTCCCAAGCCTGACCCACTTAGTTTTATGTATTACAGGTAGTGGCGCTCGGGCATAGATGTGATGTTTTGGATGAGGGATTACGGATATAGGCCTGTAGATATGAAATAATGTAGTAAGGCTTATATTGTACTGTTTATGCTTGTGATTTGTATCGAACATGACATCCCGAGTCTTTTTAATGAAACACATTTCTACAGAAATGCTTTGATAAATCTTTATCATATTTTTATTTTGGGAACAAATTCCGCAACACTTTTATGTAAAATGTTACTCTGATTTTTAAACAAGCATAAACAAAATCGGTCTTTTCTGGCCGTGAAAAATGGGGATGTCACAGTTGGTATCACTATGATATTAGAACTAGCATGTAAACGTTTTAGAGTGATAAGGATGATTTAAACGTCTATCCTAAATAAAGATCTAAATTCACCTTACTCGGTGTATAGATCAAGATGGCAAGGACCCGTAGCGGAAACGCAAACGTGAATGGGAATAGGAATCAACAGCCTCAACAACCTCCAGTGATACAACAAATACCCGTCGTTGTAGAAGTGGCACCTGAGCCAATGACGATGGCCGAAGTGCAAGCAATGATCCAGATGATGTTGGATCCCCAGATGGAGGAAACAAGGCGTTTATTCCAACAGAATCGAGAGGAAGCTACCATACCGATCGAACAACCCAAGCTGATTCTCGAGCAGTCAGAGGAAGGGAACTACAGTGGGACCATTGGTCAAGCCAATCCACCAATAGTTTGCCAAAACTACCAGAATGGAGGAAATGACGGACATGGATGCAAGTACAAGGATTTTATGGCATCCAAACCACCGTGTCTTTCTGGAAGCCCGACACCGGTGGAAGTCATGAACTGGATCTCCGAGATGGAGACTATGTTTGAGAGTTACGAGTGTAGCAACAGGCAGAAGACCGCTCTCGCGATTCCTCTGTTAAAATCTGGAGTACTGAGCTGGTGGAAGCTACTAGCTGATTCAATGCCTAAGGGAGAAGCTAGTAAGATGTCTTGGGAGGATTTTCTGGTGCAGCTAAAGATGCAATACTACTCAGAGCAGGATCTTCTGGAAATCAACAATGAGTTCCAGAATCTGAAGAAAGCAAAAATGAGCGTTACTGAATACGCCGCAAGCTTTACGGAAAAGATGAAGCTGGTTCCTTACCTAGTCCCAACCGAACTCTCCAAGGTTAACAAATTTTCCCTCGGATTACTAGCGGACTTCGGTCAATGGTCAAGCAAGCAACCACTCTAAAAGCCGCTATCTGGGCTGCTAAGAATGTGGAGACCCAAATACGAGAGAAGAGTCTGGAGAGGGCGGAGGTTGGTGAGAAAAGGAAATTTGATGGGTCGTCGAAATTCAACAAGAAAGCAAGTTCTCAAGGTCTGGTACATAGAAGTCTGGTGGAGGTGAATCCAAATGGTGCGACAAGTGCAAGAAGAAGCACCAGGGAAAATGTGACGGAGGAGTCACGTGTTTCAAATGTGGAAAACCTGGGCACTATGCTAACGAGTGCACGTTCACCAAGAAGGTCTGTTATGAGTGCAACGAGGAAGGGCACATTTCGAGGGATTGCCCGAAGAAAAAGGAGGCAGGGAGACCCAACATTCCACCGAAGCCGAAAGTGAGAGCCTTCCAAATGACTCTCGAGGCTGCAAAGGAGGCAGCAGATGTCGCTTCAGGTACCTTTCTTGTAAATGGTTTACCTGCCAGTATACTGTTTGATTCCGGAGCAAACTACTCCTTTGTATCTCATAAATTTGGAAAAAAATTAGCATTGCCTGTAGAAAAACTTGATGATGCTCTAATTGTAGAAGTTGCCCGTGGCGAATTCGTACCTGTTAGTAATCGTATTAGGAACATCGTCATCGACTTAAATGGAAACAAATTCCACGAGGAGCTATTACCCATAGAGTTGAACGGTTTTGACATCGTTTTGGGAATGGATTGGCTTAGTGCCAACGATGTTGAGATTCTTTGCAAGAAGAAGATAGTAAGGGTGAACCCACCTGGAAAAGAGTCATTTTTGGTGTACGGGGACAAACGCAGAGTGAATTATGGAATCATCTCCCTGATGAAAGCCAGAAAATGTTTATCCAAAGGATGTGCATCATACTTGGCATTTGTTATCGATGCTAAGAAGGAAAAGAAGGAGGTGCAGAATATACCGGTCGTGTGTGATTATCCGGAGGTCTTTCCCGAAGATCTTCCTGGATTGCCGCCTGCTAGACAAGTGGAGTTTCGGATAGACTTGTTACCAGGAACGACACCGATAGCAAAAGCACCATACCGATTAGCACCGACGGAGATGAAGGAGCTTATGACGCAACTTCAGGAGCTGTTGGACAACGGTTTCATTAGACCGAGTTCATCACCCTGGGGAGCTCCGGCGTTATTCGTGAAGAAGAAAGACGGAAGCATGAGAATGTGCATAGACTACAGAGAGCTGAACAAGGCAACGGTGAAGAACAAGTATCCATTGCCGAGGATTGATGACCTATTCGATCAGCTGCAAGGTTCGAGCTATTTCTCAAAGATCGATATTAGGTCAGGATATCATCAGCTGAAGGTGAGGGAGCAGGATATCGAGAAGACTGCATTCAGAACGAGATATGGACACTACGAGTTCTTGGTTATGTCATTTGGACTAACCAATGCTCCAGCAGCATTCATGGATTTGATGAACAGGTTTTGTAAACCATTCCTCGATAAATCCGTGATCGTGTTCATAGATGACATTCTCATCTACTCGAAAAGCCAGGAGGATCATGGCAAGCATGTACGAGAAGTGTTGGAAGTCTTAAACAAGGAGAGGCTGTATGCAAAGTTCTCCAAGTGCGATTTTTGGATCCGAGAAGTCCAATTCTTGGGTCACGTGGTTAACCAGGAGGGATAATGGTTGACCCAGCTAAAATCAAAGTTGTAATAAAGTGGGAACGACCGAAAGGTCCCACGGAGATTCGAAGCTTTCTAGGATTAGCTGGATACTACCGAAGGTTTACCCAAGGCTTTTCTTTGATAGCTGCTCCATTGAACGCTTTGACCCACAAAGGAGCTACGTATACATGGAGTGAGAAGCACGAGGAAGCATTTGAGAAGCTGAAGAAGAAGTTATGCGAAGCACCGATTCTTTCTCTACGCGATGGAGTTGAAGACTTCGCAGTCAATAGTGACGCATCTGGAGTCGGATTGGGTTGTGTGATGACCCAAAGAGAAAATGTGATAGCATACGCATCTCGACAGTTGAAAGAGCACGAAAAGAACTACCCGACTCATGATTCGAAATTGGCAGCGGTAGTTTTCTCTCTAAAGATATGGAGGCATTACCTCTATGGTACCAAGTGCAAACTTTTCACTGATCATAAGAGTCTCTAGTATCTCTTTAATTAGAAGGAATTGAACATGAGGCAACGACGCTGACTAGAGTTACTCAAGGACTACAACTGCGAGATACTTTACCACCCTGGTAAAGCGAATGTTGTCGTCGATGCTCTAAGTCGAAAAGTCAATCTTGAAAGGAAAAGGCCAAGAGCGTTGAGAATTGAAGTTGTCTCGACCATTGTGGAAAGCATCAAGAAAGCTAAAGAAGAAGCTTCAGAAAAGAACGACCGAAAAGAAGAACGTTTGGGTAAAACGTTGGTGTTCGGTACAAACAGTCAAGGATTGAAGGTATTCCAAGATAGAATTTGGGTACCTAAGATGGGAGGAATAAGAGATCTTCTGATGGAAGAAGCACATAAGACCATGTACTCTATTCATCCCAGTAGCACTAAAACATATAGGGACCTAAAACCCTACTACTGGTGGCCGACGATGAAGCTCGACGTTGCGAAGTATGTGGCCGAGTGTGTAACTTGTGCGAGAGTTAAGGCACAACATCAGAAACCGTATGGGAGTTTAGAACCTTTATCTGTATCCATGGGTAAATGGGAAGACATCACCATGGATTTTGTGACTAAACTGCCCAAAACGAAGAGCGGTCACAACATGATTTAGGTGGTCGTGGATCGTTTCACCAAGAGTGCACACTTCATAGCTGTCAACGAAAGGTGGTCTATGGATAAGCTTGCAAATGCTTACGTGAAGGAGATTGTAAGACTTCACGGTGTTCCTCTAACAATTGTATCTGATCGTGATAGTCGTTTCACGTCACGGTTTTGGAAAAGTCTACAGAGGAGTTGGGTACAAAGTTATGTTTGAGTACAGCTTACCATCCGCAGACCGATGGCCAGAGCGAAAGAACAATTCAAACACTCGAAGATATGCTGAGAGCATGTACCCTTGAGTTCCAAGGGAACTGAGATGAGCACTTACCTCTGGTAGAGTTTTCCTACCACAACAGTTTCCTCTCGAGCATCAAGATGGCACCCTATCAACCGTTGTACGGACAAAAGTGTTGTACACTGTCTTGTTGGCTTGAGGCTGGAGAAAAGCAGTTTATGGGCCCCGAAATAGTCCATGAGACTGCTGAGAAGCTGAAGGTGATTAGGGAGAGGATGTTAGCAGCTCAGGATCGTCAGAAGAGCTATGCTGACAAGAAAAGACGACCGATGACCTTCGAAGTTGGGGATTCAGTTTTGCTTAAAGTCTCACCGTGGAAGAGACTTATACGATTCGGGAAACGAGGAAAGCTGAGTCCGAGGTTTATTGGACCGTTTAAAGTTCTTCAGAAGATTGGGAACCAAGCTTACAAGATGGAATTGCCCGAAGAACTAGATGGTATTCATAACACCTTCCATGTGTGTTATTTGAGGAAATTCACGGGAGAAGTTCCCGACATAATTCCAATCTCGGAGTTAAGGATGGATGAGAATAAGAGGCTAATCGAGGAGCCCGAGGCAATTGTTGACCGTAAGACTAAGAAGTTACGACGCAAGATGGTCGACTTAGTGCTAGTCCGTTGGAAACATTCGAATGGTCCGAATCTCACTTGGGAAACAGAGAGTGACATGATGAGTCGCTATTCGCATCTGTTTGCTGGTGCATGATTCCAGGGCAGAATCATCCTAAGGGGGAGAGAACTGTAACGCCCAGGTTTCAGGGCTAAGCATTTTAGACGATGTAATAGTCTAGGTCAACTATTTTAACTCTTTTGATGTAATAAAGATGAAATATTTGAGTATTTTGTGAATTATGTGAATTTATATGCTTATTCTTTAATTATAAATGTATAATTAATAAAGAATAAAAATAAGCGTCAAAATTAAAGTGTGAGATAAGCCCGATATCTTTACATAAAGTTGTAGTGGTCGAAACAAGGATTCCGGGGATATAAAGAACGCCGAAATCCGAGTTATAACGAAGAAGTTATGACCCGTTGAAGTTTCGCGACGGAACCGGCACGATACCGGGAAGCGTAAATAGTTAATTTGCGATAGAGCGATATTTAGCCTTAGCGATCTAAACGAAAAACGTAGTATTCGTTAAACCAAGAGCGTCCATAAAAAGAACGCCCAAATCTGACTTCGTATGAGGAAGTTATGATTTTTCGAAGTTTCGGCTTAGTAGTGTACAGCCCGAAACTCGAATTTTAGATCGAGCGGTTTTTAGCCAACACAACCTAAACGAGAATCGAAGATCTCGTTAATAGTAGCGTAACGATAAAAAGACAGACGAAAATGAACGTCAGATGAAGAAGTTAAGAATTTTTAACGGACCAATCCTGTCCCGGCCTGTTAAAAATATAACTTTTAAAATCGAGTCAAAATTAGCCGACGGAGTCTAAACAAAAATTGTAGAGTACGTTCCCGCCTACGCGTGGATATAAAGAACGTCGAAAACGGAGCTCGTATGTGAAAGTTACGAATTTTTAAAGTCGATAGTGCAATTTGCGAAATCTGATGCAAGACGCGATGACGTGGCTCAATCCCAGCCTTCCCTTGCTCCCCATGGTCTCGCATCCGATGAACGCCACGTCTCCTCGCTTCGCCATACGCCCCGCGTGCAAGGCTGGTACGCCCAGCGTACCTTCGGACCTGATCCTCTTGCGAGTACGAGCCAGCTGTGCGAAGCTGGCACCCTTATCCGAAGTTATGCCCCGCGTAACTTGATGAACGCCCCGCGTAGATCCGAACTTTGGCCCCTATAAATACCATGCGAATTCTCCCGGATTTTCACACATTTTCACAACTCTTTCTCTCTCTACTTTCTCTCACTACCCCTTTAACCCCCCTAAACCCTAGGAAAAATCCCTAGCACCCTAAGGAAGCCCCGAGGCTCCCGGAGTCCCGAGAAAAAGAGTCTTTCGGTTTCGAAACGCTGCTCCAAACAAAGCCCGGTTTTCTTTAAAATTCGCTGTAAGTGAGCTACGTCTATGAAATTTTTAATATAACTTTTAAATAATTATAGTAATGTTATTAGGTCCTTAAAATAATTATTTGGGCTATTATAATAATAATAATAGCTAGACTATTAAATTAGTCTCGGTGAATATTGAACTAAACCCTAGTGGTAATGATACTAGGTTTTGTCGAACGAAGTTGTTTTAAGTAAACGAAGCGCTGTCCGAGTACCGAGTCACCACCTTATCAGGTGAGTGCAGAGTCACTTTCATCTTACACATAGATATGAAGTATTTTATATAAATTACGTGCTATGTATGCATATTATCTGAATACTTGCTGTCTATGTTGGATGAACGTTTTTATACATGTTTTAAATGATTTAAACTGTATATGTATTTTATATCTACAAAAATGTTGGGGTAAAACATGGGTAGATGTAATAGATGATGTGTGATAAAATGATGAGATGCCTCGATGTTGTTGTTGTTGTTGATTCCATTCATCTAGCGGAGTATAGATGACGACCACGGACTCTTCTAGACAGTCCAGTGGAACGCTAGCAGGCTCGCAACCTGTAGGTGTTTGTGAACGATGTGTTCACCGGTGTACTCCATCCCCCCATGGTTGCCTTTAGGACATTTATTGCTGAGGAACCCCCTTGGCAATAATGTCCATCCCGATGATGATCCTTAGTCTAGGTCCCTTATGATAGGTGTTTAGGGACGTAATGTGAGGATAACGGGAACGGGTAATCGGGTTATTGTTGATTGATGAAATTAATAAACTTATTTATTGTGGGTTGAAAATCCCTATGTGCTCACCAGGCTCCCAAGCCTGACCCACTCAGTTTTATGTATTACAGGTAGTGGCGCTCGGGCATAGATGTGATGTTTTGGATGAGGGATTACAGATATAGGCATGTAGATATGAAATAATGTAGTAAGACTTATATTGTACTGTTTATGCTTATGATCTGTATCGAACATGACATCCCGAGTCTTTTTAATGAAATACATTTCTACAGAAATGCTTTGATAAATCTTTATCATATTTTTATTTTGGGAACAAATTCCGCAACACTTTTATGTAAATTGTTACTCTGATTTTTAAACAAGCATAAACAAAATCGGTCTTTTCTGGCCGTGAAAAATGGGGATGTCACATTAACAGATAAGGCCGAGTTATGTTTGAAAGAGGGCAAGTTATATTATGTCGTCTCCAACAGGTAATCTAATGTATATCTAAGTTAACTTATATTATGTTGTCACCATTTCTCTCTGTCTTCTCTAAGTTAACTGATCTAATGAATTTGATTAGTATGTTAGTGTGTTTGGCTGTACTTTATCTTATTGCGTGTAAGGTGTTTGTGAAAATGTCTAAAAGAGAACTTGATATAATATATACAATTTGTTTGATTGGTGGGTTTGGATGTGCATTATCTCATGATTGATTTTGTATATGATTGATTTTAGGTGAATTTGATTAGTGTGTTAGTGTGTTTAGTGTGTTAGTATGTTTCGTTGTACTTTATCTTATTACATGCTAGGTTTATTCTAGCAGAATGTATTCTGCTACATGTATTTCACTTGACAATATCTGATGTGTATATACATGCTTGTATGTGTTCACTTAGGAAATACATTCCTTATTCATTTTTTATTACGTGATGCATCTTTAGTGGTAATACAGAAATGCAATATAAAATAGCAAATTCAAAAGGTTTTTAAATGATGCCATGAATACCTTATACTTGAAGATCTTTTCATGCTTAGAATATTTTTGATGTGTTTCTAACACCTTCCAGGTTGGTGATAATGTTTATATAACTAAAATAGAGAAGAGGATGATAAAAACATTGATATTTCATCCCAACTTGTGAGAAATACTCGAATTGCTCCTAGACCTTCACACACAAATATACTCATCTAGTTAATTTTATTTATTTTATTAATTTATGCTGCAACTTGATTATAGATGATAAGTTCATGGTTTCATTACATATACTAATGAAAAGAAACTATTATACAATGTATTCTAATATAATACTGATTTTTTTAGGAAAATCAAATACACAATATAGTAGATTCTGTAAGAATACATTATGCTTTGTATAGTGTATTATGTTAGAGTACACTCAGTTAGAATTTAAAATGATAATTACACTTTAGGTTTAATGATTCTTTAAGAATTTTTGTCAAAAATTTTATAATATATTTTGGTTACACAATAGTAATGGGTAATTGTATGATGCTATAAATGGTAATTGCATATATATTCTATCAGAATTAAATGGTAACTACAATTTATATTTAATGATTCTTTTAGAATCTTTGTTTACCTTTTAATATTTCTTTCTTTTTTTTTCTTTTTTTGTAATAGATATTTCTCTTGGATTGTCTATTATTCTGCCAGAATAAAATCTATGTATTTAGCCAGAATGTATTGTATGTATCCTGTCATATTATATATATTCTACCAGAATATATAAAGTGACAGTTAATTGCAAGTAACATGTTTTTAACCATTATTAGTTTTTGTTGTATTTATGATAGGAATGGCTCGAAGAATGCGTTGAAGGCCTAATAGGAATAACTTGAAGAATGAATAAAGTTTGATCACACTCACAATTTTAGAATGTTGTTATTTTTTAAGAATTTTTTTCATTTTTGTTGATATTCTTTTAGAATATGTATAATTATATTAAAATGTACAAGGCTTTTAATCTGTAAGAATATGTATGAATTTTGTATTTTAGTTCGGATGTATAAGAATATATTAGAATGTTGTTATTTTTCAACATTTGATTCAATAATACTGTTATTCTTCAATAATATTTTAATACAATAAAATTGTGAAAAAACATCATTCTAAAAAAAAAATTATTCTGACAGAATAAAATCAGTTATGTATACAAATTACGTTAGAATTAAAATTGAATTAATTAACAAAATTCAGATTTTTAAAATTAGGAGAATTAATTATCCCTAAAAATCCAAAATTTTCCTATTATAAATGTAATTAATTGTCCAAAATACCCTTTTGCTAGAATTTGTGTGATTATATGATACATGTTATCTCATTGTAATATCAATCACCCTCAAATCATGTCCATTGATTAATTTCATCTGTTGGTCTAGATCTGTGCATTCTAGCACACAATAGTTAGTAAAAACAAAATAATCTAACCCTATATATATATATATATATATATATATATATATATATATATATATATATAGAGAGAGAGAGAGAGAGAGAGGTTTAAACACAAAACTTTAAAAAATTAAGAAGAAGAAATTGAAATTCTAAAAGGTTTTAAAGTCCAATGACAAAAATGAGATTTTCAAAATAGAATGCAAAATTAAAAGGCTTGAAGTGACGGTGGAACACTCCACCCCACTTCAATTACGATGTAGTATAATTTGCATTTTATATTTTCACTAAACACCCTTCAAGAACTATCAAATATCACTCCAGTACCCTTTTTTCTCATGCTATGCCAACCAGTAAAAAAAATACCTTTCATGTTTTAATCTTCACATTTCACGATTGCATAGATGTCTTCTTTTTACTCTGGACGCATCTGAAAAAAATAATAATAAAAACACAAAGCTAACTTTCTCCTATTATTTCCATGTCAAATTTGAAATAAGGGTCCCTTGAAACAATCTGTTACTTTTAACAATACGAACTACCTGATTTGAAGTTAGAACTTGTATTTCCTGATGAGAAGTTAAGACATCAAGTATTATGCATAAATTGTCATTTTGTACATACTTTGAGTTAGCATGATGATAGTTAAAGACTAATAAAGATTTTATAAAATATTAAAAATTAATCTAGATCCAAATCACCTTTTTATGTCACACGGAAACAAAATTAATAAAGCAACGACTTTATGAAATTAAATGCAATGTATCAATATATTTATACCATACGGCTGTTTTTCATCAAATTCTGTTGCTTCGACAAAATTACCACCAATAAATTCACCCCCACATCTTCCAAAGTAATAATCGTAAAAGTATCTTTTTAGCCTTTCAAAAAGAAAATCACACAAACATAATTAATTGCATATAATCTATAGACGAATATGCTTACAAATATAAAATATACTGAATCGCATCAAAATCTCGTCTTTAAAAATAAAACCAAGTATTATGCATAAATCATCAAGTATAAAACCAGAAGACTCACATCCGATATAAAATTCGTTTTGCAGGATGAGGGTGGATCATGTCTGAAAAGTAAAAATACTATGATCAATTCATAAATCATTAGTAGCATGATAATATGCAACGTACACCAAATATGCTCGAGATGATATATATATATATATATATATATATATATATATATATATATATATATATATATATATATATATATATATATATATATATATATATATATATAGAGGACGGTTCACTTGAGAATAAAAAAAATAGAGATCTTGAGATTCAACCACAGCCATATATTCTCATTTGCCGCTCTAACGCTCCAACGTACCCGAAGCAGCGGAGTATGCCTAATCATAAATAATTATATAGCAGAGAAGTATAATCATATATGTTTATACGTATATGCCTAATCATAAATGATTATACATATATGTATGTTCACAGATTGAGTAATCATATATGATTATGACAGTTGGTGGCCAAAGAGGTGGTGGTGACAGAGGTGGCGATGGTATAAGTGACGGAGGTGACAGTGGTGGGATCGGTTGGTGTCAGAGGTGGTGGTAGTGGTGGTGGCGGTGGCAGTTATGGTGGCGGAGGAAAAAGGAATGGGTGACGCTGTATAATCATTTATGATTATACCAGGCTTGTCGTGCCGGTACGCTGGAGGGTTAGAGCGGCAGATGTGAAATACGTGGCTGAGATTAAATCTCAAGATCTCTATTTTTTTTTTAATCTCAACGGAACCTACCTCTATATATATATATATATATATATATATATATATATATATATATATATATATATATATATATATATATATATATATATATATATATATATAAGGTTCAATAGAGATACATAATTAACAAGGAACCAATGAATCAATCGTGAGCGTCGGAAATCATAATGATCAACGGCCAGAGAAATAGTTGTACATTTTTATATTGGACGCACACACATCAGATTATACCAAAAAATCCACCTCTTTACCAAAAAACTACCTCTTTTTTTCGTTTAAAATTTCTTTTAGGTCACATATTTTATCAAAGAAAAAAAAACGAATATACCGTTGTTCTCGATTTTTCGTCATCTTTCCATCGAGATCCCTGTTGATATATAGAAAACGAACTTTTTTTTCGAAAAAAAATCCACTTCATTTTGTTAGTTTTTTCAATATTTAAGTTTATTTTTATCAAAAAAAACTAATTATACCAAAAATATTAATTTTTTGTATTCTATTAATAAACATCAACACAGACTTAAAAAAAAAAGTTCGAATAGCGTAGATTCACGCTGTGAATCTAAACTGTAAATATTTCAATTTTCAACATTCACAATGTGAAAAAGGTCGATCAGTTCAGATTCATATTGTAAATCTGACTTACTGTTATATGTACAAAAAAAAACCTCGGTCAGTGTAGATTAAACTGTAAATATTTCAATTTTCAACATTCATAATGTGAAAAAGCTCGATCATTTCAAATTCACACTGTGAAACTTACTTACTATTATGGACACTGTGAATCTGAGAAGGTTCACAATGTGAATCTGACCAGGTTCACAATATTAATTTGAACTTAAATAAGGTTTTTTTTTTTTACATTAATATGAATCTATGTTTAAAAAGTACAAAAAAAACATGAATTTTGATATATTTGTTATTTTTTTTCTATAAAAAAATAAAAATTAACTTTTCAACAAAGAAAAAGAAGTGGGTTTTTTCGAAAAAAAAAAGTTCATTTTTTATATATCATCATGGATCTCTTTTGAAAGAGGACGAAAAATCGTGAACAACGGTATACTCGTTTTTTTTTTTATAAAAAACATGGCCTAAAAAAAATTTTAAACAAAAAAAAGCAAGTGGATTTTGTTATAATCCAGTGCATGTGCGTCCATTGTTAAAGTTTACAACCCTTCTTTTGGCCGTTGATCGTTATAAATTTCGACGCTTTGGATTGGTTCATTGATTAATAATGGTTTTCTACTGAACTTTTATATATATATATATATATATATATATATATATATATATATATATATATATATATATATATATATATATATATATATATATATATATATATGAAACTCTAATTGGCAACCACAATGTAGTTAAGAGTACCATTAAGTCATTTAGGCCCCATTTACCATGCAATACAAGATGGAAAAAAAATAGTATAAATGAAAATCTAATTTTTACAAACCTTTATCCAGAAATGTTCTTACACCTGAATGCATTGCACCAACTTGTCGAAGGGGTAAATGCAATCTGTGAATAATTAAAATCAATATCATCTCATTGTCAGTTATGACTACAACAAGAATCGTTAAATCCTTCAATTTTTTACAACAATTTTATCATCAAATATGCACAACAAATCACCTTGCAAAGCTGGTATATGATTGATCAACAGCCAAGGGTTGCTGATTTGGTGTTGTAATAGTTAAGGCTTTACCCTGACAATTATGTAAGATTGCATATGAAATATGAGATTTTAGAAACACAAATCAAAGCTTTAGAAAAAAAACTAGTTTTTTCAAGAGATCACCACAGAAGTGTGTTCTTTCAGTTCTTTTAGGGTTGTATGCTAGAAAAAGGTCCAATAATCCACATTATTGGTTCTATTATTCGAGTACGCCTCCCAACATCTCAACAATGTTCCATCGAGTGCTACCAAAATTAAAAGGAATCATAAAATCATATAACTCTAAGAAAAAAAATAAGTAAATTACACGAATGGTCCCTATGGTTGGGGTAATTTGAGTTTGGTCCCTAACTTAATTTTTTAACTCGGAAGGTTCCTACTGTTTGTTTTTGTTGCACGTTTGGTCCCTACTGTTTGTTTTTGTTACACGTTTGGTCCCTGTCGTACCTAAAAAGACTGTTATTTAAATAGAGAAAAATGATGGGGTATGTAAGGTAAGGTGAGGGGTGGGGTGGGGTTGCGGTTGCGGTTGGGGTATGTTTATTTAAATAAATTAAAAAATCAAGGGCAAAATAGTATTTTTAGGTAAGACAATGACCAAACGCGTTAACAAAAACAAACAGTAGAGACCTTCCAAGTTAAAAAAATAAGTTAGTGACCAATAGCACAAATTACCTAAACCATAGGGACCATTCGTGTAATTTACTCAAAAAAAAAAAAGAAAAAAGATGATCCGTTTCAATAAAATACCCAAAAAAGCGTCTATGATCTTTCTTGGTTATTTAAGAAGAAAACAAAGGTAACATTTCATAGTCCAGGAAACACCAACCCCAAAAGACCAATAAAGATTTATGAAGAACACATTAATCAAGATCCCTAATCACTTTATGACGAACAAGAATAAAAATAATGTAAAAACTGAAGATATATATACGTTGTTTGAGATCAATATTTGCTTTCTTGGCAAAATTATGAGTGGCTCTTATGAACCCAAATCTCCTGAATTAATCAAGAAGGTATCTTGTCAATCTGAAAAAACAAAATCATAAAATCACACACTCATATAATAACTAATTACATAATCTATAGACAAAATGCTTACAAAAGTAAAAATAAAATGACTCACAACAAAATCTCGCTTTTAAAATCATCGTTAATGTCCATTAAAACCGAGAATCTGCAAACAAAAATTAAGTGTAAAGATTGGTTGCCATAATGTGTACTTAATATAATGTGATGATAAAAATCTTAAGTTCAAAAAATTTAATTTGAGGAATTGATATTAATTTAATTTAGAATCAGCAAGATAATTGACTATACATAGAGTAGTGCAATACTTCGCGTGTGTCAATTATATATCCCACATATGAGAATTTACAACAAATAAAGCTTATGCAATTTAAAAGTGTAAAACATGCAATTTCCAACAACATGGTGTAAGCAGTAAGAATATTTAAAGTTCAATAAATTTAACGCAACGAGTCCCCTTAAAAATTCACATGAAACTTACCTAGACAATGTTGCCCCTAGCGTTGCAAATATCTTGCGTTGTGGAACTCCTACAAGTATCAAACATGAACTTCTAAGGTTAATTTATACTTATAATTTCAGCTTTTATAAAACACTACAAATTTTATGATTTATACAACTGCCAACTTCATTTAATGATTTATAGAGTATTTTTCCAATAACTGTACTTTATGCCAACAACTCGGCAGATCATCCAAGTTTAGTTATAAATTAGGAGAAATTAAATATCCTCCTACATTTTATTCCTACTCATCCTCCTACCATATCAAATGTTGACATATGTCACATTTAATGATATATTTAATGAAATTAATACTAATCTATTCCACATGTCACCATTTGATATGGTAGGAAGATGAGTAGGAATAAAATGTAGGAGGATATTTAATTTCTCATAAATTAGTGTCCAAATCTTATATTCGTCACATCTAAAAAAGAACATGAATTTTACATAATTCACGAATAATTTAAACAAAATTTCTAACAGTATAAAATGGTGTTTAGTTGCAATAGATATTCTGAAATAGCTATTTTATCATTAATTAGCAACATTTCTATGGAAATGAGTTCATAATTTTTAATCAAAATAAAAAAGATTGGAACTTAGATCTTACCTCCATGGGGAACCTCACAGTGTCTTCTTTTAAATTTTCTCTGCCTTGTGATGAAATTTGTGGTGTACCCCATAACTTACTATTTTCACCGAACCTTCAACTACAAATGAATTTAAATTATTATTTCTCATGAGATTTTTTGTATGATATGAACTTTACACCATGGATATTGCCCAGATCCTAGACACATCCATGGATCTAGTGTTATTTTAGCAACAATAAACGTGGTGAGATCAAGAAAAACGGGATTTAATTGCTATGCACAAACCCTAGAATTATACATTTACAAATCCATCAATAAATACAATTTTTAGGTATGTGAATCAACTAAGCGATCACTAAATGTCATGAGAAAGCTGAGAATCATTACAATTTTGAAGCTTACGAGATTTTAGCTTAAATCACACAGAAATCTGAAATTTCGTTGTCGGTTTTACCGATTTGTTGCTGTTACTCTGCTGACAATTTCTTTGGAATATATATATGCTTTTAGAACACATTCTGTTAGTAAATTTGTGGTGAAACTTGGCACAACCTTATTTTATGTACGACCCAGTTTTGTCTCAGATGTTGGAGTCTTACATTAATTAAGTTAAAGAGAATATAAATATCATTCTACCATTTATTCCTATGAATGAAGTAAATTACACGATTAGGAACTTTTGGTAATAGTTTTGGGTCTTTAATTTTTTTTTGGAAAATTGATTTATTAGGAGGGGAGGAACTAGGATATTGTAAACGGAGTGGCAGAAATCAAAAGTCGAAAAGATATATAAAAATAAATTTATTTTGATTTAAGTTTGAACATCTAAACATTTGAACAAAAAGAGTAACAGTGGCGAATCTAGAACCAAAAACTACATGGTTCCTAATGTAAATGAATTGAAAAAAATATGAAAGAGTAAAAAGTTATGGTGGTGGTGGTGGTGGAGGGTCGGGTCGGATCGACGTATCAAATTGTATGCCTTAAAATATTTAAACATCACTTTAATAGTTCTAATAAAGTTCTTACAAGTGAACCATATGAGGTCTAATATCTTGAAACATATTTATAATTTTGTCGTTATCGATATTTTTTAAAACATTTTTTCAATATACGATAGTAAACTATCACTTAAAAATTAATCACTCATTTTTTTTACGTATACAAGAAATCTAAGATTTTAAAGCTGTGGATTGATTATGGTCGATGGAGGGGATGAACGACAACAAAGGGCGACTGGGCAATGGCTTGGTCCGACAGTGATTGTCGAATGGAAGTCGGCAGGCTCAACAGTTTAAGGCTTGAAGCCGCATGGAACGAGAGTCATTGAATGACGTTTCTAATTCTTTTTTTTTTAATTTTAGATGGATTGGGCTATATTTAAACATCAGACTTTTTCTAAATGGTTATTAGGTATAAAAAAATATGGGTTCATTGACATTCATTTTCTTAAAAAAAAATTGATATTCTTTTCTTAAAAAACTTATTAGGTAGTTCCTTTGAAAATAATAAGGTAGTTCCCATTTATTTTATATAAATACCTCTATTATAATTTTTAAAAAAATATAGGTCCTAGGACCTACCTTCCCTTAACCTGTATATTATAATTTTTAAAAAAATGTAGGTCCTAGGACCTACCTTCCCTTAACCTGTATACGCCCCTGGTAACTAAAATCGTTTTATTAGATTGGTAATTATATGATAACGAAAATTAAGAAATACTTAAAGTAACTAATAACAACAAACCCAATATAAATTGGAAAAATATTAAACATAAATAACATATACCTTTGTAGCCTTTCATTAAAGTATTTCAATAGTTCTCTACATTTTCAAGAGAAATAATGGTGTAGGCATAGACTCGAAGTTTGTAGTTGGCATTTCTAACTTTAAAGCTTCACATTACACTAGTATTAATTTAGTGATCGAAAGAAAGAACGAAAGAGAAAACGCTTGCGTTTAGAAAGAAGGGGAGAATTGAATTCCATTCCATTCCATGAGAGAGAGAGAGAGAGAGAGATCTTACAACCATAGTTACGATGCTCAGTAGGGAGGAGTGAGGAGCACACCGACAATAGCATCACGGAGGTTGCCGGTCGGTGTTGCAGACTTCATTTCAATGAACAGATGAGAGATGAGATAAAGAGTGCAAACGGAGAGGAGAGGGAGTGGTGAGGACTCCAACGATAAGTAGTCTATGTTGTTGCAAGCACTCCAACATCGATTATGTTTTTTATGTGAGCAAATATTTTCAAATTTCTTACCGTATAATTTATCTTAAGAACAACAATTATTCTGGTTTAGGATTTGTTTTTGATTCTCCTATTCTAATTTCCTGGTTTTTTGTAAGGGGTCGATTGATAGATGCTAACTGGGTTAGAGTTCACCGGGTTAGAAGTTGACTGTGTTAGAAATTATGAACGAGTTAACTCTTGACTGAAATTTTTTGTTTGATTTTGCATCTGACTGACTATGCAAAATGACTATATTACCCTCAAAAGACATGTTTTATAATGGACACTTGTATACTTTTTAACAGTGGTATACTTCACACATTCTTGCTTAAGGTTTTTAACATACAGTTAACCATATAAATTGTTTCATTATAGAAACTTACATTGAACTCATTCTTTTCATGTATAAATCTCATTCCCTTTTGTATTACAAAATTAAAATCCACATAGTATTTTCTATCCAACTACACATTAACATATATATATATATATATATATATATATATACACACACACACATTAGTATCAAAATCTTCATAACAGTTCAACCTCAAGTTTTATTGATCAAAACTAAAATCCACATAGTATGGCTTGTGGTCTTGTAGATTTTGAAGAAGTGGCAAATCATCCTCAAACACTCATGTCTAAGAAACTATGACACAATCCGGTAGCCCGATTAGGGAAACTTCATTTGGAGATAGGCATTGTTGGCATAAGATAACTTTGATTTGTACCTTGGAATTGGGATCAGAAGTGAGGAATGAGATTGAAATTACCATTATACTAGTTAGTTGAAGCCATATCTTAGATTCAGATTGAGATTAGCCTGATATTACCATTATACCACTTAATTGCAGACCATTTAATTTCCTATGAAAGAATCAGAAATTCACATCTGAAAATTGACATTTCAATGAAAACAGAAAAACATAATAAACATACAGATGAGTGAAACCAAAATCGAAACTCACCAAACCTCTATCAGATCCAGAGGTAACTAAAACCAAATTTAAAAATATAACTGAAGGATCCAAGTGCGATTTCAGATTTTTACCAAGACAGAGAAAAAAACAAAGAAATTACCTGAATGATCGACGCTAGCTTAGGAGAGGCGGATGTCAACGGCTTGTGGCGGCTATGCCTGAGGAAAACGGCAGTACAGTGATGACGTCGACGGAAGAAAACTGAAGGAGAGGAAGTCGGCGTTGCTGCAAGTTGAACCAGTGGTGGGAGAAGTTTTCGCATCTAGAGTTAAGAATAAGAAGAAGGTTTTTGACATGAGAAGGAGAGAAAGGGCAACGAAGGATATTGCTATAGTTTACAAAAAAAAAATCAATACATGTTGATGATGTTGTTGTTGATCACGGTTGCTCCTCTGTTGCTTTTGATCGCAAATGGAACTCTCGTTGCTTCGTCGAGGGGATGTTATCGAGGGAGGGGATGAAATCAGAACCTCAGTCGCAACTTTTGCAGGGCAACGTTGGTTTTTGTTTTCTTTTTCTCGGTCCATCAAATAGAAAGCAAGGACCGAGTTTGGTGTTTTTATTGGACCGAGTACACATATTGGACCGAGTCCCTACATCTATAATCTCTATCAAACATGCCAATTGGTATTTTATGGACCCAATCCCTCTTTGGACCCAGTTAGATACCATATCAAAAAACCCGTAAGTTTGTTGTATACTTTCTGATTTTTAGTTCCTCCACGTAATTTTAATAGTGCCAGAAAATAATCAGATAAGATTAGTATATAGAATTTTGGAGTTTGATTAGATTCTAATTCTTATATATAATTATGATGCCTATAAGTTAGGGATAAACAATTAAATGGTTTTAGTTATAATTATTCATTTCTCCCTATTCTAATTCTAATAAATGAATAAGTTTATTCTCCTATTGACAAGTGTCACAATATTCGAAATCCTCATTAATATTATATGCAACATATCTTGCCACATGTCAACCTATTAATTCTCCATTTAAATTTTAAATTTTAAATTTCTCACTCTTATTACATTAAATTAATAATTGATTTTTCATTTCAAATTTCAAATTTTAAATTTCACACTCTAATTACATTAAATTAATAAATTTAGAATAAAAAATAAAATAAAATTCATATATATTATAAGGTGATATAATTTAATGTATTTATATAAATCAACGATTATAATTTCATATAACTAAAAAAATATCTCCTAAATAATAATTTATTCAAAATAATTGAATAATAATTTTAAATTTTCAATATGAGAGTTTAACTAATTTTATAACTGTAATCCTCACGGGCTATAAACTAGTTATTGAATAAATAAAATCTTCTAATAGGATAATTATTCGTTATACGCGTTACAGACTATATACATATTTATATATTATATGCACGTTGAATGGAAAAATATTTTGACTATATATTATTTGTAGGAAATCTTATAAATTTATCGTGAGCGATAAATTAACATTTTGAAAAGAAATTATTTAGGAAAAATAATCTTAATGAAAGTTGTAGTAGTCGTGATGACGATTCCGTGGGTATAAAGACCGCACAAATTTGACTTTGTATGAAGAAGTTATGATTTTTCAAAATTCTGCGTTCAATCGGACATAACAATGTTTTTCATAAAAAGTGAAATAGAGATCGGTTGCTTTTTAGCAAAATCAATGTAAAGAGGAATCGAAGTACTTGTAAATACTAATCCGTCGATATAGCAAACGTCGATAACGGAGCTCGTATAAAGAAGATATGAATTTCGCAAGGTCTTTTACAATGTAATTCTTATAGAATGTAAAATAGAAATAGAATGTGAATTAGCTGACGAAGTCCAAATGAAAGTTCTAGTACTTGTCCATACGAAACTGAGGATATAAAGAACATCGAAAACGGAGCTTGTATGCAAAAGATATAATTTTTCGAAGATTTATAATTTTACCCGACATGAGCAACGTGGCACCAGCCAGAGTCTGGCACGTGCCAGGCCAAGAATCGAATACTTGTCGCATACGCATAGGTGCGGCGTGCTTATGTCATGGGCACAACGAGCCCTACCCCCTAATCAGCCTATAAATAGTGAACAAAGATGGCTCATTCCTCACACAAAATCTTCCAATTTTCTCTGAAAACTCTTCTCTAGCCTCGAGCCCAATATTCTCAACTTTCCGACTACTTTATCGACGCGTTAAGACGTCTAGGAACCCGACGAAAAGAAGTTTTCGGAGTCGAAATTATTCCAACGACTTTCCAAACTTTTTCTAGAAAACTTTGTAAGTTAATTTGCACTTACTACGATGTAAGTGTAACCTATATTTATATTCATAGTCATTATTACAAATTTATAAATAAGATTTATCAGTGCTTCCAGTCATAATATTGATTGATCAACTTACGGGAGTGTTGTCTAGGCTAGATCTAGTGAGGTGTTTAAAGTGGATTTTCCAAATAGTATACTCTGTATACCAAACGGATCCTACCTCCGATATGATCTTACCTGGTCATTCCTTATCAGCTAGAACTTGAAGTATTCTTTGGTTTTATTGAAGAATCTGGGAAATGATTAATATAATCGTTTAAATACGAACAAATACTAAAATTAAATTAATATTCGTATTTAGATCGTTTAAAAGAGAAAAGCTGAAGGGTTAGTCAAGGAGCTAACTTTCTCGCGAAATTTCATTCTCAGTCATGTGAGTGCATAGTCACTTTCATGAGCACGATTTAATATAAGTATTGAATACTTTAAGGACTAAATATATGTTGAAAGTTTGTTATTTGCATTCTATGTTGATAGTATACTTTATATGTGAATTAAATGTCTATTATCTTGAATATTTGTTAACTGTATATTTGATAATACTATATAACACTCTATTCGAGCCATATATGATTATTTAAGTTCTAAAGGTATTATTGGTTATACCACGTGACAATCTTAATATAAGCATTATGTTGGGTCAAAAATATGGTTTATATTTTACTTTTCTAGGCAGCTATATTTTTCAGTCTAGGACCGTAAACTGCCTGGTGTTTACGGCTATATGGGTGTTCACGGCCGTGAACCTGTTTGCGGCCGTGAACCCATTTGCGGTCACTATATATAGATGTAAGGGTGAGGAGTATGTACGGCTGAGAGAGAGAGAAGAGCATTCATTCATATCATGTGCTAGAGAGAGAAAGTTAGAGAGAGAACTAGTGTGTTTTTGGATCTTATGTATTGTTCATCATTCCAATCTTGAATACATCATAGATTCATCAAGTTCTTCTTCTCCTCCTTCTTCTCTATTTTGATCTTGCATCATCCAATTGATTGGGATTCCGCACCATCAATTGGATCTGATTGATACATCAAGCAAATTGAATCTTCAATAAATGATTGATACATTCCTAGGGGGAGAATTAAATTTTTTAAAAATCAAACAAAAATCAAAAAATTAAAAATCCAAAAATCGTGTTATTTCTGTTTTATTTCTTGTTCAGAAAAATAAAAAAAATCCAAAAATATTTTTGTTTTATTTCTTTTTCAGAAAATATGAAAAATCCAAAAATATTGTGTGCTAACTTTTCTTTTAGTCTTGTTTTTATCTCAAATTTTTCTTTGTCTTGAGAAGTGAATTCAGATGTAGATGAGACTCATGGAGACTGTGTCGAAATTTTTTGAGCCAAAGCTTTATCCGTGATCATTGAAGAATTCTCATTCGAAGGAACAAGAAATGAAGATTATTCTTTCAACATTCAATCTTTCTACCCCAGAAGCAAGGTCAAGCTGTATTTGAAGATTATGTGACAGATTGCATTGAAGCCTCCTCAATCAATTTGCTGCTATCTATGAACCTGTTGAAGTGATCCAGGAGATTCGTTCTCTCTAAAGATTCTGAAGCTGAAAGCACCATTTTTTTTCAAGAATCTCTACAAGAAGCCTCCTCACCTAATGTGCGTTCAGAGTCAAATTTTGAAGAAAAGCCCAACTGCTCAAGATGAAGTCATTTATTGAAGATTCATCAAGTTCAACTTGAAGCTGTGAAGAAATCGAAGATAAACATTGAAGCCAAACTCCAAATGAAGATTGAAAAGAAAAACCAGCTACTTTTTAGGGGGAGTTTGTTGGGTCAATTAGAAAAGAAAGCTATAAACCAAGGGGGAGATTGTTGGGTCAAAAATATGGTTTGTACTTTACCTTTCTACACTTTAATAGTTTTCGGTCCATGTGGTGTGTGCGGTTAGGAGGGTTCACGACCCAGGTGGGTGTTTACGGCCGTGAACTAGTTCACGGCCGTGAACCTGTTTACTGCCCATGTTCCATATAAATAGATGTTAGGTGGTAGAAGGAGTGAACGGTCAAGTGGGGCTAAGTGTGTGTTTACCAAGGTGTTTTTAGAGAGAGAAAGTGAATCTTGTGTAAGGAACATAATTCTAATCATCAAAACATTCAAGATTCATCTACTTCTTCTTCTTCTCCTTCTCATTTTGATCTTGCATCATCCAATTGATTGGGATTCCGCACCATCAATTGGATCTGATTGATACATTAAGCAAATGTGGGACTTACACATTATTACTTAGAAAGATTTAAGGTATACCGAATACTTAGCGGTTGAATTATGTGCGGAATATAAACACCTATAGGATGAAAGTATTTCATATAATAGGAAAAATGTTTTGTAAGTTGATTGCGTGCATTATAGTTTTGTCTAGTGATAAATTAAGACTTATAAATGATGCTTAGTTCGAAGTAAGTTGAATAAATGCTTAGTTAGACCCTGTGTCGTAATGATATTGCATTTATAGGGAATTCATATTGAAAGTTGACTATTTATATTATAGTATGGTCTAGTTATAAACTAAGAGTTACAAGGGACTTTGAATTTAAAGTTATTTGAATAAATAGGTAGTAATCATAAAAGGGGTGTATATGAGACTGGAACATAGAGTAGTTGTTATAGACAACCATGTGGAACACTGGCAGACTCATTACTTGTAGGTCAGAACACTGGCAACAAAGCATATTTATCAACTTGTGATGCGGATGTTCTTCCTTCAAAAGAACACCGAGAGAGTTAATTAACTGCATCATCCTCATGTGCTTTAGCAACATTTTCCTCTTCAATTCCTTTCTTCTCTACATTCTCAGCAGAAAGTCATTGCTTCTCTTCCTCTATTTTTTTAAAGTTTCGTCTTCTTCTCTCGTGGCCATTTCAACTGCTTTTGTTGCAGCATCCCAACTTCCTCTGACAACAATTTCCTCTTCCATTTGTTTTTTTTGCCTTTTCAACAAGTCGTTTCTTTTCTTCCTCAATTCTCTTTTTTTCAACTTCCAATATCATACCTATTTCAACTGCTTTGGATTTGTCTTCTTCAAATTTCCTTCTCTTAACTTCATTAGGTATAATGCTTCCGTTCCATTGTTCATGCATATCATATTTATGATCATCAACAAATTTGTCTTTCCATTCCGCAACTGCTTGTATATATGCTTTATTGGTTGTTTCTTGCTTACATTCCAACATTTTTAAATGCTCATTTTCCTATACAAGTAGAGAATCTATTTGTTGAACAAAAATCGTTCCACCTATAATCAAATTGGTACCCTTAGTAAAAAACAATTATGCATTTAAATAGTGTAATGCTTAAAGCTTGAACCGAGTTATAACCATATAACTTACTTTTACCTTCACACGTCCCATGTATATCAGTTACATCATGCACAAATCCAATTGGATCACTAAGGCCCCATACACCCAAAATTGCTTTTGTTTTTTGCTTGGTACGATTTCCAAAGCTTCATTGACCTTTTCTTCGTGCATGAACAAGACTAACCTTTGATTGATGACTGGATATATGCAATACATTCACAGGAGCAATTTCATAAAGACTCGTGAATTTGACACCATCAGACTCAGGTACTGAAATCTTGGTCTTCTTAATAGTAGTAGGAGGAAATCCAACTACTTTTCTCTTAAGAGTTGTTGATCTTGATCCTTTCATAATCATTGAGGCTTCATTCGAGGGTAAGTATACATCAGCAACGCAGGTCTCAATATTTGGTTTGGTAAAATCATTGGTGAGAGCAAGACATTGCTTTAACACCTTTGAATTTCTTGGAATAAGTTGGAAGATGGAACTTATCGACTAGTGACTTGTCATTTGGGGTATAATGACTTAATGGAGTTGCCAAATAGTTTTCTTCTTTGTCTGTTTTGTTTAAATCCCCACACAACCGGATGATACAGAGGGCCAAAAAGCTAGCACTTGGAAATATCTTTTTATCCTTCGTGATGAATAACTTGAAATCATCCCATAGAGGAGTGCCAACATCAAACGACTTTTCGTAGAATAATCCCTATAATACCTTCAACCACGAACATTTAGTTGAGTCCGTTCCCCCTGTTTTACCTGACAAACACCTCAAAATAAAGTGAATAGTAAAGTGCCCAATGATAGGAAATTTTTCCTTCTTCCAGTTTTTAGGGTTAGGTTTGTTATCACCATAACCCATTTGTTTCATCATGACCACAAGATGATAATCAGTATGGTTTTCATACACATGCTCAGGGCTTTAAAGAGGGAAACCAATGCAACTAAGAAATGTCTCC
The DNA here is from genome assembly GCF_052849685.1 of Lactuca virosa. NCBI lineage: Eukaryota > Viridiplantae > Streptophyta > Magnoliopsida > Asterales > Asteraceae > Lactuca > Lactuca virosa. The sequence continues at coordinate 289,409,155 of NC_136426.1, forward strand.
CGGTCCAAAGTGACTTGAGTTTCATCAACAACAGAGAAGACAATACAATCTTCATCAATGCGGACTATAGCAGTTGAAAATGCCTTGTAGAGAAACCTCAATAAGAAACTGTCTATGGTGTGAGTGAACATAATGAAAAGGTTCTCATCTTGATTATCTCAATAATTATGTGTAGCTTCAAATCATAATGAGATATATCAAAATCTGCAAAATAGTTGCAATATCCAATCTTATAATCATCCAGTTGAATGTGGGAGGAAGATAGAGCCTTTGAAGATGTAGATGATTTCACCATTAAGGAACGGTTTGAAAGACACATAAATCACACAAATCTAAGGCTCGTAAGATATAAAGCAGAGCAAATGATATTTTTGGGCGCATAAATATTAATACGGAGAGTAACACATCTAGTTAACAATGATACATCATTGTCTTGAAACAATAAATAATAGATCGATAGATTCAATAACAGTAAAGTGAATCAAATAAGAAGAATAATGATCGAAGTTATGCTGAATGATTAATAATCAATGCCTTAGAATAGTTCAGTGAGAACTGTTTCATGAAGACAATGTAGGGAATCACAAAAACGATTAACCCTAATACAATACATGCATGTATTATATATGGCCTAACCCTAGCAGCATAAATGTGGATGGATAGGCCAAATCCGATTAATAAAGGCTAAATACATACATAGTAAATTTGGCACAACACATTAAATAACCCAATAGTCTCCCCCTTTGTGTCAAATAAGGAGTGGAGAACCTTCACTGTTGATGTTTCTGAACTTTAAATAATTTTGGCATTAGACCAAGCAAAGTTTTTCTAACCATAATATACCATTTTATCATATCTGTGAAATACTTCTTGTAGAATTAATATTCTAGTAGGATCGATATATTCTGAACAGCAAATAAAACAATAATATGAAAAACACAGGTATGGCTCAAACAATGTTGAATGATTAAACTTTAACACCTCAGAAGAGCTCGATGAAGAACTTCGACTGTAGAGGTGTTTAGGGTTACAAACGATAACAAAGATAATTATTCCGATCTTAACTAATGTATACATGCATGCAATATAAATACTACATAACCCTAGTAAAACACGGATGGACAGGCCCAATCCGGTTTATACAAAATATAAGCCCATGACGTAACACTATAATTCTACAATCTCCCCCTTTGCGTCCATGGAGCCAAGAGCTCAGTTCGGTTGAGCTAATGAAGACTTCTTAATGGTTTTGAACAGCTTCGATATAATGGCCAAGAGAGTGTGACGAAATGTAATGTACCACCGAAGCATGTCCGTGAAGTTCTTCTTATCAGACTCACTGTTCTTCTTGCACCGATGAATGATGTTGATGATGTGCTCCAAGCAATCGGTTGAGAACAGGTGCTTATCAACAAGAGCAAACAAAAATATGTTGCCTTCGGCTCTTGTGAACATAACCGTTAGATGCATAGAGTCTATTTGGCCCATTGTCATTTTATTCACATATCCCGGTTTCGAAGTCGGCTTCACTATCGGTTTCTTGTTCAGAACATTGGCAATCTCCTGATCCATCTTAGCTACTTCGTAAACATAAGAACCCAACATCCTCTTAAGATGATTCATGACCGGTTCATACTCCTTTGCATTTGTGAGCAAGATGTTGTATAACAGGATCCAATCATGAGGATTCAAATTTGGAAGATCTGCAAGGGAAATGATAGAGATCGAGTTGCCTGAACCTCGAGTAACTCTGAATTGAACATTAGTGAATTTGCCAGCAGGTGTAGGCTTCAGCACCTTGACAGACGTGATCTTCTGTTCACTCCACGTCAAGTACTGTGGTTGACCGAACTTCAGATAAAAATCAATAAGCTCTCGATTAGTTTTAGGATGAGGCGAAGGGACTTCGACAGTTGAATCAAAGCAGTGAAAAATAAACGCCTTTCTTGTCATAGGCATGTCGAATTGGGAGTCCCTCGTGTTTTCAATATCAAATGAAGCCACTGGTTCCAACCATAAAACACTTGGGAACTCTATCGCCTCCTTTATCAACTTCTCCCTAGTCCACAGGGGAAAAAGGGCCTTCTTACACTCAAGAGCATCATGCTCTTCTTTCTTCTTCCTTTCCTTCTCCTCATCTTCCTGTGCAACCCTCAGGTTCTCATTTATTTCCCGATCTCTCTGCCTTCTTTTAAGAATATCGGTTATTGTTTCCTGGTCTTCATCACTATCATCATTGGACGGACCCATTCTTTTCTTTAACTCCAGAACCTGAAGCTTCATTACCCTTCGGTTCTGGTTTGATCACAACTTTTGGTTGAACAGGAGGTTGACATGAAGGCTTTTCCACTTTAACTTTCACACCTTCTCCCCCTTGTTGGGAAGTGACCATCGGCTTCGTAAAACCCTTCATTTCGCGAAGTAGTTCAATCGCCGGAAGAAGCTTGGAAGTTAAATGATTCCGGATAGTCAGCGTCAAAATCGGATCATGAGCGTGAACAAGATTGTTTAGCAAACCCAACACATCACCCGCACAGCTACGAAATATTGCACGTTCGGTCTTCAATAAGGCAATCTCCTTTTCTACCTTTTCAAGCTGGACCTTCTGAACTTCCACAGTGGTAGTCTGTTTAGCAAGATCATCCCTCAACTGTCGTTCAATTGCTAAATCAGCCACAAGCTTCTCTAACCGAGAGTCCACTGATGACATATGGGATTTGTGATCTGCTAAGATGTCAGTGCGAACAGCTTCAAACTTGGTTTGTTCTCCTTGAAGCGATTGAGTTAGGGATTCAACCGAAGCATTGACCTTTGCAGCATTGGAGTTGGCATGACCTTGAAGTGATTCTATGAAAAGTTTCGAATCATGAATAAGATCCTTGACCTCCTTAGTAGCTTGTTTACTTTGTGAAGTAGAATCATCCATAGCCGTAGAGCACTTGTCCATGGATTTAGTATATTGCTCCAGAGATGTATCCATAAAGGCTTTCATGACAACATCAACAGGCTTTTGATAGCACTCAAGCAGTTTATCAAGCTTTTCATGAGCACTGTCAAGCTGTTCCTTAGTGGCAGGGGCAGCCTCATCGTCCTCACTCGGGAGCCGGTAAGGACTGTAATACGTTGAATCGTACTCAAAGTCATCACCACCAAGAATCGGATTAGAGTCATCAGAAGGATTTGGGGTAATAGGTATGGTGGTAACAGGGGGTTCAGTGCCAATAAATGCCCCTGTATCAGATACGTTGACATTCACCGGTGGATCGGTTATGGTGGAGGTAATGATGGGAGTTGTAGTGACAGTAGCTTGGGAAATAATGGGTGGAGGTAATGGAGTAGTGATGATTGGAGTAGTGCTAACAGGTGGTGGTGGGGTTGTTGTAGACATAGGTTGTGTTGTAGGAGTTGGGGGAATTGGAGCAACGGAATCTGAAACAGTGGTTTTTGGTGGAGATGGAGGAATTGGTTCAACCGAGACTGAAACGGTGGTTTTAGGTGGGGAATCAGGAGGAGTGGGTACCTTGTCATGGAGCACTTCAGTTGGAGTCGGAGATCGAGGAGGTGTGTTTCCTTGTGGTGATTCTTCGAGATGAGCTTCTTCTTCCTCATTAGCCGATTTCTCCTCTTGATGATCAGAGCTCGAGGGGGAAGGAAATTTAAACTTTCTCACCATCCTCTTGACTTTCTTAGGATGAGCCGAAGATCCCCCCTTCTCAGATTTTCGCTTCTTAGATCTTTTGTCCTTAGACGAAGATCCTTCCTTATCCCTCTTCTTCGATTTTTCAACTTTTGAAGGGGCACCCTCTGCATTATCATCCTACTTGTCCTCCTTATTTTTTCCATGTTTAGTGGGATTTTCCACAGTTTCCAGAGCTGCCTTTATCTCAGGAGTTAATTGACGAGGAGCTAAAGGACAGAGCTTGCGATAGGCTTCCATAATATTGCTGCTTATTGGAACACTGCGATACATTGTCTCAGGGATGGAGTCGACATGAAGGTATTTAGATGGATCAGCGATAATCACCTTCTTGGTGTGAAAAGTGGCCACCGAGGATAACAAAACATCCTTCATAACTGGGAAGTGAAGAGAAGCAATGGCTCTGTGAGTGACAATAGTCCATAATCGCCCATAAGAGATCTCAGAGTATTTGGTCGAGGAAGAAAGGCTTTGCACCATTTGGGACCAAATCAACGACCCATAATCCAGATTGAGGCCATTGTAGAGACCATACAGAATCGTCATGAAACACTTATTTGAACCATCCGACCCAGCCACTCTTTCACTCAAACCTTTGTGAAGTAGAGTTAATAACCCATTCCATTGAGGTGGTAGACAAGACTTCTTGAACTTCGTGAATGAAGTGAGCACATCAGTGTAACCTATCTCGTAAAACATCGTAAACAACTGAGTTGTTGTAACGAAATCAGGAGAAATTATAGAAGCATCGACTGCGAGCCCTAGCAACGAACAAAAACGGGCTTTCGAGATAGATGTCTTTTGATTAAAAATCTGGAAGTAAATCCTTTCCCTATTCTTGTCGTATGTAGCAGTAGAATATACCTCCGATAATAGAGACATTGGAACTGATTCCACATGAGTTAAAGCCATGGCCAGTGGAGAGTATTTGAGGCATTCGACGACATGAAGCATGTATAAGTCGTACAGAAACGGATTCAGTTCTGGTTCTGGTTTGATCACGACTTTTGGTTGAACAGGAGGTTGACATGAAGGCTTTTCCACTTTGAAGATGAAACAGTCTGATCGTGGTGAGATGATGAATCCGCCATTATTGAATAGAGAAAGAAGATGAACAGTGGAGAATCGCCTGTTGTATTTGAGAGATGGTGAAGAAGGTAAGAAGATACAATGGGTGTGAGAAACCCTTTATATACCATTGCCATGAGAGAGAAAGAATCTTCTGTGATGATTATACGATCTCTGAACCGTCGCCTGAAAAAGCAGGATTTGACAGCTTGGTTTCCTTAGATAGACGTCATCACGCTCGTAATTAGGAGCCGTTTCAAATTCACGCACCCATTTTCATCCTTATCTGTTAAATCGGTTCAAATTCTTATCCACACATTGCCTCTTCAACTGAATCTTCTGCTTGCAAAACACGTAAGGTCAATCATGATGCACTAGAAAATGATCATTAGTATTTTGGAAAATCATAAAGAATTTTCGTGCAAGAGTGACAAAGATATAGAAATAAATCAAACGTGTATAGGATGTGAGTGATGTCTTAACACGACATAAAATGGTTGATTCCGGGCATGAATCTCTTCCTTCAAAGTCAAGAGAGACTTCAAGTGCTTGCTTGGTTCCCCGAAAAATTACGATCGATTGTCTATCAATAAACATCGAAAGGCTTCTTTTCTACTATCGACTCTAAAAGGTGGCTTATCTCCAACCGAACCTCGATACTTGATATAAGACCGAAGGTGAGGTGAAGTACTTGTGAGACCGATGTGGTTTGTTGAACAAGTAGGTGAGATATTTTGATAAGTGGTTGGCAATAGAAATCTCAAAAATAAAACAAAACTGGACCTTTTGGGAAGAAATGCCTTGGTGTTAGACAATTTCATAAAGATCTCGCATAAAAAATAAAAAGAGATTTCAGAAGGTAACAAGTTAAATCTTGAATATGAAAATTCACCGTTAATTCCTTATTGGTATTGGATAGTGGAATGAAGCGTGATGAAGAATGTGAAAGAGGTGGTGAAAAGAACCGAAAGTACCTCTGCTATAGAAGATGACTAAGCAGAAAACCCTTAACTCATATGAGAAGAGTAAGGTAGCTCATGACTAGAGTGAATGTAGCAGCCTTATTGGGAAGAAACGAATGGTATGAATCGAATCATTAAGGCTTCACTCAAAGTCTTGGAGGCTTCAGTCAACATACATCAGCATGCTTCTAGGGACGCCTAACTAATCGAATAATAAGAAATTTTATACCTTCCCTTGTTTTAAGGCACGTACCTCCTGTGTTCTTGAGACCTAAAAAAACAAAGAGAAACCACACGAAATGCAAAAAGAAAATATTTTTGAATTTTTGTTAACTTTATGAGAAAAAAAAAACTTAAGTAAAACACTAAGGAAAATATTTTTGTATTTTTGTTAATTTTATAAAAGATGTTATACCCCAAATACTTCTGAAAACTAAAAATAAAAATAAAAATAAAAAAAATAAAAACAGAAAATGAAATAAATAAGCACCAATTACAGAAATAATACGATAATCGAAAAAGAAATTGTGAACAAATTATACAACCGAAACTAACCTTTAGAGATAATGAAGCGAAATAGACCGAGCGATCGGCTTATATCGGTTCCCTAAAATTACGGAGCCGAAATAGACCGAGCGTTCGGTTTATATCGGTTCCCTAATTTTCATGGAACCAAAATAGACCGAGCCAAGTTCTATTTCACTTAGCTAACCTTTTAAGTAGACAAAAGGTGTTTCGATACAGACTCTGCTTCAATCATGCCTAAGCCATGTAGTATTCTATTAAAGCTCGTTTCAGGTAGGGCCTTAGTGAAAATATCGGCAAGCTGATCTGATGAGCGAACGAAGTGAACTTCCACATTGCCATCTTCAACATGGTCTTTGATGAACTGGTATCTTAGTGCAATGTGTTTGGTCTTGGAGTGTTGCACTGGATTATGACATATCCTTATCGCACTTTCAGAATCACAGTAAAGCGAAATCTTCTTCATACTTAAACCATAATCTCTGAGTTGACTTTGTATCCATACCACTTGAGATGTGCAGGATGTTGCTGCAATGTACTCAGCCTCTGCTGTTGAAAGAGACACACACGTCTGCTTCTTTGACTTCCAACTGACAAGTTTGCCATCAAGAAATTGGCATCCTCTCGTTGTGCTCTTTCGATCCAATCCGCATCCACCAAGATCTGCATCAGAAAATGCTTGTATAAAGAATCCGGAATTTGCTGGGTACCAGAGACCGAGAGATGAGGTTCGCTTCAGATAGCGAAAGATGTTCTTCACGGTTATCATGTGAGGTTCTCTTGGATTAGCTTGAAACCTGGCACAATAACATACTGAGAACATTATATCTGGTCTACTAGTCGTCAGATACATGAGGGATCCTATCATTTGACGATAGAGTGTCATGTCTACAGCCGGTTTATCCAGAGATACGTCAATTTCGTGCCAAACGCCATTGGTACTTTTACTTTCGAATCTCCCTTCATTCCAAATTTTGTTAGCAGGTTATTGGTGTAAGCTTCCTGATTTATGAATATCCCTTCTTTTCCCTGTCTAATGTTCAGTCCAAGAAAAAAGTTAATCGGACCCATTGCGCTCATTTCAAATTTAGTCTCCATCAACTTCCTGAATTCAGCTGTTAGGCTAGGATTCATGGAGCCGAAGATGATGTCATCGACATAAATTTGAACAATCATCAAATGTTCGCCCTCTTTCTTATGAAAGAAGGTTGGGTCAACCGAACCTTGTTTAAACTTAGAAATTTTAAGGAAACGAGTTAAGGTTTCGTACCATGCTCTCGGTGCTTGCTTTAGACCATATACCGCTTTATCCAGAACATATCAATAATCAGGATACTTTTCATTTACAAACCCCGGTGGCTGCTCAACGTATACGGTTTCTTCTAGTTCTCCATTTAAGAAAGCGCATTTCACATCCATTTGAAAAACTTCAAAGTTTTTTTGAGCAGCATAAGCAAGAAATATTCTCACTGACTCCAACCTAGCTACTGGAGCGAACGTCTCCTCATAGTCTATCCCATCTTCTTGGCAATATCCCTTTACCACCAGCCGAGCCTTGTTCCGAATGACGTTGTCCTCTTTATCAAGCTTGTTCCTGAATACCCATTTTAAGCCGACCACAGAAGCATCCTTAGGAGTAGGAATCAATCTCCAAACGCGATTTCTTTCGAACTCATGCAGTTCGTCTTGAATAGCCTGTACCCAATCGGCATGATCAAGTGCAGTGTTGACCGTCTTTGGTTCGATTTTGGAGACAAACGAGTTAAACATACAAAAGTCAACTTGAGAGAATAATGCAGTTTGCTTCGCTTTCAGTTGTGAATGTGTAAGAACCCTTTCAGATGATTCACCAATGATCTGTGATTCGGGGTGGTCCTTTGTCCATTTTATCAGGGGAGGGTAGTTCGGATCATAAGCTGGATCCAACTCTGCATTTACCTCTTCTTCAAGTTCTGATTAATCGTCGTCGTCATTTGTATTGTCATTCTCCCCCTCAAATGGCGAAGCGTATCCCATGTCAGGTTCAGGTATCTCTTCTTCACTTGAAGTAGGATGCTCCCCCTCGGTTGGAATTTGGTTCTCCCCCTCGACTGGAGCTTCATGAGTTGGAGATGGATGCTCCCCCTCGACTTGTAGTTCTGCTGTGTTGGAAACCGAGGGTTGATTCTCAGCTGATTTAAGAGAATCAGTTTCCATAGCGTTTGCAGCTTCGTCGACGATTCTTTTCAGATGGTCAACTTTGTTGTCTGCTGCATTCGCCTTAGAATGGATAGCCTTTTCTGGTTCATCGAATAACCTTATGTATTCTTCAAACAAGTTGGAAATAGGAGCCGAGAAACTGGTCAATGGGAGCCGAGACTTGATCAGTTTCTGGGAAGATTTCGAGTGTAGTACTTGTTGGATTAGTGTCTAAGTCCATAACTATAATTGGTATGACTTGACCCGACCCGACATGGTCCATTTGGGTTGCACTTCATCGGAACAATTTGTATGGATAGACTTATGAGAAAAAGGGTATTTATGATTTATTAATATAGGTTATAATATATTAATATGAAATCATATTATTTAATTACTATTGATCAAGAATTAATTTTGGAATTAATTTAGTGATCAAAAGAGGCTAATTAAATATGGACTCTTATATATATATATGCAATGGGCCAAGGTTTATTTAGGATGGGCTAAAAGTGTATGGAAGTCCATGGATAGTCCATGGAGGTTTTAACCCATGGATCCTATGTAAATGAAAGGTCATGGGTATTAGGGTTTAGATGGATGTAACCCTAATTCTCCATAATATATAAAGGGGTCATTGGCTCACAAAATTGGCACTAGTGTGTGTACACAAAAGGGCAAGGCCGATTTCACTAGAGAGAACCAAAATATCCTTATTCTCAAAGTTATTCCAAGTGTTCATGGTGTTGTGTGAACCATTTGAGGTGTCACACTTGGGGCACTAGGCACTCAAGCTTCATGAAGACAAGTTACATCAAAAAGGTATGTATTCTATCTATTTTATTACCCAAGTATCAAAGATTGTATGCTAGATAGGGTAATACCTTGGAAAGTTCATATTTGCATGTAAAATAGAGAAAACATAGATCCAAGGTATTTAGGGTTGCATGTACACCATAGGAGTGTTAGAATGCTCAAAACCCAATAGTGGTATCAGAGTCTAGGCTTGTTTTCGATTATACTTGATGCAATTTGCAAGAAAAAATCGTTTTTTTTGGAATCTGCCAGTTCACCACGAGGTGGTAAAATTTACCACGAGGTGGTGACTGTTCAGTGAAAAAAAATTAGTTTTGGCCTGTTTTGGATTAGAATCATTACCACAAAGTGTTTTTGTTCATAAAACTTGATTTTGATGTTATGGTAATGTTTATTCTCATCCAAATAAATGATAATTGTCAAAGTTTCAAGACTTGTTTTAGTTTATGTGATTAACCAAGTTCTTGAAAAATTGTTGATATGAATTATCTTGTTTTTATGAGTTGCTTACATTGATAGAAAAATTATGAGATAATGTGTTTTCAATCCAAATTAATCTAAGAGTTGATTCTAAAATGTGTTTTTGTAACTTATCCTCAAGTTATGTGAAAAGTCACATTAAAGAATCATAAAACTCATAAATATTTCATAAGTTATGAATAAAGGAAAAATCATATTCTTTTAAGAGTTTAAAGTCTTCCATAACTTGTCCTCAAGTTATGGAACTTGAAGAGTTTTTTAATTAAAACTACTTTAAACACATAAGTTATGAAATTGAATAGTTTTGAATTATTCAAAACTTGCCCTCAAGTTTTGGAATTTGTAAAGTTTTCCCTTATGAATACTTTAATTCCAAGTTAAGCCCTTAGAATTTTAAAAGTTAAAATTCAACCCTTATACTTTATAATATTATAAGTTAATAATATTTATATATATATATGTATAAGAGTAATGTCGTCTTACCATTAGTAGGCCTCATTCACGAAGCCGGTCTATAAGGGGGGGTATAAGGTTACTGCCTATAAAATGGCAGTTTAATGGGTGTCTACTCTCACCCACCGCTTCCTTGACTGGTGGAGGGTCGTTAGCCGAACGGATAGGACAAGGACTATAATTCTCCCTTCATTAAAAGTATTAATGATAAATACTAAGTAACTAAACTCTTATTAATACCCAATCTTAGTTACTTAGGAAAATGTGAATTTGGTGCTAACCCATGAAATTACACTTTGCACTTTGCTTAAGTCGGTTAGTGGAGCGTGTGTGGTTAACTGGCACACTAGCTTGATTCAACAAGGTAGGCAAAGGGTAACTTTATGTTTATCATAGTATCGGTGGAGCGCGTGTGGTTAACCGGCACATCGATTAAGGGGTAAACATTTAAGAGTACCAAGTAATTTGCATGGTTACTTTACACCTTGTTTTGTGATCCTCGGCATCCCAGTCACAAAACCTGAAGGGCACACTCGAGATTGAAACATGCCTTTGAAAAGTTCAATGAATCTCAAAAGATCTAGGAATTTCAAATCCAAGTAAAACCTAATAAGATTATTTCGTTTTCATGGTGGAAATTGGTGAATCGTCATTCACGTACCTTCAAATATTTTATAGCTTGGATTACGGCACCCCTCTTCCAAGTTATAAAATAGTTTGTTGGGTCCTAGCCTTAATATTTCATATTGGGTGTTATATTAAGGAATTAAATCAACCTACTTGAATATCTCCCATATAAGATGTCAAGTTCAGACATCTGTGATCATCCCAAATCTCTTGAAACAAGTTTTCTTAAAGAAGATGATGTCCCATGATTGGTTCATGGAAATCATACTTCTTTCACCTCCTCCAATTATTCTCCCTAACCCACAAATTCTGGAAAAATTTAAGGTCACTCAAGCCCTATTGGCAAGCAATGTCTATGTGTGATCATATCTTGGAGATAAAGTCACATATTGACAAGCCGGGAGAGTTGGGTGTCAAAGTCTTGAGAAAGTTGGATGTTCAATCACTTTCTAAGTCACATAGTGAGTTCTTTTGGGACTACTATGAAACAGACTTTGACAAGACACTTAATGATCATATCTATTTGCTTGGTGCTGCTGAATCAGAAATGATTTGCAACACTAGTAAAGAAAATTTGATTAGAAGATCAACTTCCCAAAACTTTATGGACATTGACAATGGTGACACTGGAAATCCAGAAAAAGCATTCTCTTCCCAATGGAAAGGGATCGGCCATAGTCAACTCGGTTGACCAAATGGTAAAGAGAAAGGCTAAGTCTGAGATAGTACCATTCCCAAAGAGTCCATATGTTTCAATTGCCAAAGGAAGGGGCGTTGGTTGCAAAGCTGCCAAATTTACCTAAGGATGTTAAAGTCAATAAGTTTGACTCTACTTCAGGTAAAGTCCATTGTTTAAATCTATTAAGCTCTTATTTGGAGATTCTTATTACATAATGTGACTGAGTCACTTGGTGATGTTTTAAGAGTCAAAGAAAAGAGGAAGCTTAAAGAAAGTATTTGCTCGTGAAGATGGTTTTCGATCACATGGTTCGGTAATCAGAATTTTGAGCAGTTGCTTAAAGAGTTATGGTATATTGCTTAGGAATAGATAACAACAAGGTTTTCATATGGATTGTAAGGATAACTTTTTCCGCAAAAGTTTTAAAATAAAAGAAAATTGTTTTAAGTATCCTTACAATGACATTTGTGGAAAATTGTTGCTTATATGGTTCCATTGACAGCAATATTGGATAATGAATTTGATTCTTTCGTTTGTGGTAGTGTCTAAATTTACCAAATAAGGAAAGATTCTCATCACCCAAGTTTCAATTGGACCGAAACTTGGAATCATGCAAGTTGTATAGTATGATGAATGAGAAATTTCAGCTTAGGAAAATTAAGACTAATTCCTTATGTGAACAAGGAAAGGACTAAGGGATCGAGTACACATCCTTGTACACTGATCAGAGTCCACCACAAAGCTCGTTAAGACTATTTGATTTACTAAAGTGTAGTAAATATGGTTATACTTACAAGTTTAAGTATAATTCTGAAACAATGGAAAAGTCTCAATGTATGGCAGAACGAATGGGAAGAATCAAATTAGGTAGAAAGATAAAAGTTTCTCAAATCTGGAAAGATGGGAGAGTACTTTAGTATCATGTTTTGTGATCATCTTAATGATTAAGAAACCACATCACAATTGGTCCTCTAAGGACATCTTAGTGCATTCCTATGGCTAAGAAGAGGAGTCATGAATTGTTGAAATGGTTAAATCAAGAAGATGAGTCATAATTCATTCCAAAGCAATTCTTAAAGTCATACTCCAAGACTGTAACTTGAGTGACACATCTTAAAGAAGGTTTATTAACACTAGTCAAATGTAAGAGTAAAAGGTTTTATACTCTTGTACATTTGAAATTGGTAAGTTGTGATGTCTTGGATAAAACAGAGACCAACTTAGGCCAATTGTGTGAAGTGTTAGTCTTGATAAAGAATCCGCACTATCTCTTCAATATTTGACAAGAGAGTCTTATATGTCAAGAGGACAGTGGGAGTCTTAAAGGTCTTGAAAGTCTCAGGAACTAATCAAGAATAAAACCTGAAGTTCTTCACTATCACACGACTTGAGGTTTATAACCTATCGTGTTGACATATTCTATGCCCAGTAAAAGTTGGCTTTGCATAGGAGTTCTGAGAGTTCTCAATTGGTTGCATAACAACTTGGAAGCAATGGCAGGCCCTTGTACTGCCAAGTGGCAAGAAGTTAAGATTGCATAAGTTCAGTCCATATGAGTTTGAATTTGTCACTAACCTTGTCTTGTGCTTGTGGTTTTGACAAATTCACGTGGATAAGAACACATACACCATAAAATCTAAGGGTCATAAGGTTTCTCTCCGATTCATGAAAATGATTGTGAGGAAACACTTCCACCAAGTACATTTTAAGTAGATAACAATCTTTGCAGTTCTCAAAGTCATTTGTGGAGCGTGCGTGGTTAAGCGGCACACTAACATGGACTTATGAGAAATGGCAAAGGTCTAAACAATTGAGACTATGATTACGGCATCCCTTTTCATAGGTCTGAAATTGTTTAGACACACCTGTGAGCTATCTAAGGTAAGGTGTATGATTATGATAAAATCGTATCAAAGCAATCTAGTATCAGAAATCTGAACTTTGGTAAGGAAGTCAATAAAGTATTTATTTCTAGAAGTCCAGTTGTTTTCTGGATACATGTCAAAGCTAGTGGGAGCATAAGTGTTATGCTGATAATCATCATGTTAGTGGGAGCATGATAATTATGATAAGTATTGCGTGTTAGCAATGTTAATTATAGAAAACAAAAGTTTCAATTCGTGAGGTTGCAGGGGTTGGAAAAGTTGTTTTGCTATAATTAAGGGAGAGAAAATTATACTTCATGTCAATTCTAAAAGGCTTAGAGTGAGTTTTTAAGCTTAGATTGAGGTTTTAATCATCTTAGTCAAGGATATATATATATATATATATATATATATATATATATATATATATATATATATATATATATATATATATATATATATATATATATATATATATATATATATATATATATATATATGAGTTTTGTGTTGGAATGACTCAACATTCTATATATGGGTCCATTATTTGCGTTCTAAAATTCGATTATGATTACGACATCCCTTTTCATAATTTGAATTATGAGAACTTGGCAAATATAAATAGAAATATTGTAGCAAAAGACTGGTTTAGTATCATGTCTTTATCATGAATCGTGTCCCATATGCTTCGGATATAGGATCGATTGCATGTGCTATAATATTCATCGTTTCTGAATTTTCCAAATGCTCAGGGCATTAAGGAGGGAAAAGTCTAGAATTGGGTATGACTAAAATGATTAAGCAATTGTCGAGGACAATCTAAGGTTTACCAAAGATTGGTTGCTCAAGGACAGTTGGAAGTATAGTGTTAATTTTGGAAGGACCATATTGACATATTCTGTAAGGAGGCAACTCTTATTCAGAAGTGATAGTCAAAATGGAATATGGAAATGTTTCAAAGTTGAAAATTATTCAATCTGTGTAAGATTAGAAAACTTAATGCAAGAAGGATGTTTCCATGGAGTTGATCTCCATTGGAGTACTCTGTAATGTTTATTGACAAGTCTTTGTGACTTGGTGCATAATCATTACAAGAGGATCAGTGTATATAAGTTTAAAATCTAATAGATTTTGGTAAATGGCAGGATCTTGGTATTCTTGCATTTGCGGTAAGGATTTGGGACTGTAAGATGAGAATCATTGGAGTTATGTTCAATCGATCTATTTCACAAAGTAAAGATCATAGACAAAGATAGTATGCATACTTGGTGTGTGGCATGACTAGTGTTTAGAAAACATAGTGTACATGCTTGGAACATGGGACGACTATTGTTTTAATTCAAGTATAAAGTTGATAGCTGAAACAGTATACAATGAATAATGTGTAATCATATGGTGATAAATAAAAGGTGTTTTATTTATATTCATAAGTTCCGAGACCATATTGGATTCGATTATTATTGTGTTTCACTTTGCATGTTTTGACTTCCAGAATAACTAGGTCGTTCTTCTCGAATGACTAAGTTATTCAAACCATCCACAGTCGACAATACGTTGGAAGTAGGTATTAAGGCAAGACTGTCATGAATCGGGTTTGTAGATGTCCAAGGTAGTGGACATAGCCAAGAGGTGCTACAACATTCATGAGTGCTCATAAGTTCTGAGTATTGGATTCAACCCACGCTCATTTGAATCACTTCATGGATTTTATCACGAGTGATCATGAGACGATAATATCTTATATTCTTCAAACCTAGAGATATGAGTTGTTACTATGAGTTGGTTATACATTGATTGCATGAAAACGCATTGGTAACTCGATGTTATAAAACGTGCCTTTGTGTATGATTCAACAAGTAGTAGAACAAGCCATATGAGTCGAAGTTTATCCATTCCTTTTACCCTCGGGATAAAAGCGATATTTGTGGTCCTCTCGATGATTTAGTGATGACACCCCTAATAGAGAAAACATAGATCCAAGGTATTTAGGGTTGCATGTACACCATAGGAGTGTTAGAATGCTCAAAACCCAACAGTACTGTCGGTTGATTGAATCTTCTTAACATAAGTGTCATCGAAGGTTACATAATAGGTTTCTTCAAGACGCTTGGAGCGTTTATTCAGAACCCTATATGCCTTTGAGGTGAGTGAGTATCCAAGAAATATCCCTTCGTCCGCTTTGACGTTAAACTTGTTTCGACTCTCCTTGGAGTTAAAAATGAAGCATCTAGAACCGAATACATGAAAAAACTTTATGTTGGGCTTTCGATTGTTTAGAATCTCATATGGAGTTAAGGAGAATCTCTTGTTGAGAAGCGATCGGTTCTGAGTATAGCATGCACATGCACTGGCATCTGCCCAGAAATATAATGGAAGAGAAGTGAAACTTAGCATTGTTCGGGCAACTTCACATAAAGAATGGTTCCACCTTTCAACTATTCCATTCTGCTGTGGAGTATAAGGAGCAGAAAAGTTGTGTGTTACTCCTTTTTCAGCCAAAAAGTCTTCAAATTCTTTATTTTTGAATTCAAGCCCATTGTCGCTTCTTATGTTCCTCACAAGCTTTTGCGGTTGTACTTCGACCTGCTTAATGAATGCTTTCAACTTGGGAGTAGCTTCAGATTTCTGTTTAAGAAAGAAAACCCAGGTGAAGCGAGAAAAATCATCTACAATGACAAGAATGAACTTACTACCACCGATGCTTTCGATAGCCGAAGGTCCACATAAGTCAAAATGTAGAAGTTCAAGAGGTTCAATGATCTTTGTATTGATGCATGTGGGATGGCTCTTTCGGCTTCGCTTGCCCATCTCACATGCTGCACAGAGGTGCTCCTTGTCGAATTTGAGAAGAGGAAGACCTCGAACGTGATCACCAAGCACCAGTTTGTTGATGTCATTGAAGTTTAGATGCGAGAGTCGTCGATGCCATAGCCAGCTTTCATCGGATTTTGCTTTAGCCAGAAGACATATCGCCGGTTTACCCTTGATAGGGTTGAGATTGAGAGGGTACATCTCTCCTTTGCGTTGAGATTTCAACAGAACCTTCTTCATGTGCTTCTCAATTATTTCTGATCCCTCATCACCAAACGACACTTTCAACCCAGTTCCCACTACCAGTTGTGAGACACTAATGAGGTTGTGCTGTAAACCTTCTACGTAAGCCACTTTTCTAATCGAAAACTCTCCATTGGTTATCATCCCATATCCTTTGATTGTTCCAAAAGAGTTGTTTCCATACTTCACACACCCACCATACTTTAGGGACTGAAACTCCCTCAGCTCTTCCTTCCTTCCTGTCATGTGACGCGAGCATCCACTGTCTATATACCATTCATCGTCGAACTGCTCGTCACTTATCACCTGCAAATTCAAGCAGATTTAGGAACCCAAAGTTTCTTGGGCCCTGGTAAGTCTTTTACAGAGAAAGGAATAACAACAGAAAGATCAACCAAATAAGTTCTTTTAACAAGAGTGGTTTCATCTTTTCGTTTGATGGTATTGTAACGACCCAATTTTCACGTCCAAAAATTTCCTTTTTGATTAATTGATTTGTAAAACATTTGTAATAAAACACCATTCGATCATATCATTTCATAAAAATATATCTCGTGTCTGAAAACCAAATCATGAAAATAATAATAATGTCAGAGTACAATCCCAGAACATCTCATAATGCGGAAAACCAATGCGTGTGTGTATGATGTGCCGCTACCACGCCAGCTCCTTCCCCTTCGCTGAAGAGGTACCTGAAACAAAACTGTAAACTGTAAGCACAAAGCTTAGTGAGTTCCCCCATCGTCCACATACCATACAATCATATAGCATACATACTGCCAGGCATTTCTGGGGTGCCCGACCTACCCGGTACGACCATTCTGGGGTGCCGACCTACCCGTACGGCCATTCTGGGGTGCCGACCTACCCATGCGGCCATTCTGGGGTGCCGTCCTACCCGTGTCAAGCCATTCTGGGGTGCTGACCTACCCATGTCGAGCCATTCTGGGGTGCTGACTACCCTTCGGTCCTAACAACCGAACCTCGGGGGCTATTTCACCCCTACTACTACTATCGCATACATTATAGCATAATCTACTGTCACACATATCTGGGGTGTCCGACCTACCCTTCGGTCCTAACAACCGAATCGCGGGGACTATTCCCCCTCCCACTACCTCTATCTCATATAACATATTATGCTAGCAGCTAAACATATCATAACATACTGTTAGGCATATCTGGGGTGCCTAACCTACCCTTCGGTCCTAACAACCGAACTCTATTACTATCACATATCATATCACGCTAGCATATAACATATCAGGTAGTAGTAACACAGATGAATGTCACAAAGACAAACATCTATCATACGATCCCTACTGGTGGGCTGGAATTGTGGCCGTAGACCCACCGCTACTGGAAGATAACTCACCTCGTAGTAGCTGCTGATCTGTGCGGGAATCCTCTGACTGCTGCCGCTGCTGCTCTTGAAATCCTCCGGCTATAATTCCCACAAAACACTTAGTCATACACTGCTAACTGTTCTTAGGGTAAAATGACCATTTTACCCCTGACCAAGTCAAAGTCAAAGTCAACTTCCAGTTGACCTGACTCGCCGAGTTGGCTCGCCAACTCGCCGAGTCCCTATCCTTACATTTGTCCTTATCCACGACTCTACTCGTCGAGTTGGGCCGTCAACTCGACGAGTTCTTCTCTCATATGAATGTCACATGAAAACTCATCCGACTCGCCGAGTTGATGAACAACTCGTCGAGTCCACCTTCATCCGATGAACAAGTTCTGTCCTCGACTCGCCGAGTTGATGAACAACTCGTCGAGTTCTAAGAAGATTGCCTTGGACTCGCCGAGTCCGTTCTTGCACTCGCCGAGTCCCATGAACTTCCAGAACAATGGCTTAGTCCAGAACGTTGGGTCACTCCCCTGGACTCCCTAAAATCCTTCCACACTCACTGAGTCCTTTTGACCCTCAACTAATATGGGACAGAACCCTAGGACTCGCCGAGTCCAAGAATGGACTCGCCGAGTTGGTCACATCCCCTCACTAAATCTTCGATTTCTGATGTACAAACCTTGATTAAAAGATAGATCTAAGCTTCCACAATCGATCTAGCACGTAAAGTTACAACCTTTACGTGCTTGCATGGGACTTTGAGCTTAAAAGGTCCTAAAACAAGCCCTTACAGTGCATGGGGCCTTCTTTGAGTGCAAAAGTCACTCCTTTCTGCATTGTAACCCCTCTAAGGACCTAGATCCAAAACATCAACCCCAAACCATGCTTGCAATCATGGTTGGTGACCAAAATGGCTTAGAAAAGCCCTAAAACTCCATGAAATGGGATCCTTCTAGCCTCCTTCTATAGACTTTATACCTTCTGTAGACTGCAAATGATGCTGAAAACTGGATCCTTCTAGCCTCCTTCTGATCCTTCAAGCTTTTCCTTCCTTCCTTGGGTCACAAAAGCACCAAAATCACTTCAAATGCCTTGGATTGCTTCAATAACGGCTAGGGTTTCAATGAGATGTGTTTGGGAGCATAAAGGGGTGATGGAGGTTGCATAAGGTCGTTTAAATAGGGTGCAAACCCTTGGATTAGGGTTTTTGTCCAGACAACACCTACTCGCCGAGTCCGGTCTCCGACTCGCCGAGTAGCTCATTAAACTCCCGTGTCCCCTCTCGCTTCTACTCGGCGAGTTGGTCCTTCAACTCGCCGAGTCCAAGGCCAAAAATGCAAAATATTTAAAGATTTAAATAAAAGAATACGTACCAAGAACCAGGTGCTACAGGTATACACCTTTATTTTATTTTTATTTTGCTTAAATTGTGGTGTATTAGATGGTGTTTTGTTAGTTGGATTTTTCTTTTGATCCCTAGGGTCAGCTGACTTTTTCTTGTTAGTACTGTTAGTTTTCGAGTCAAGCTTTCCCTTTCCTTTGATGTCCTTCACTGATTGTTCCATATTTGATTGGTAAGAAAGATGAACACTGGTCTTTTTGGTTTTTGAACCGAGACTGGAGGTTCGGCTCTGTGCGCTGGAGTTAGGACCGAGACTGGGCTGTCGGTTTTGAACTCTAGTGTTGTTGGGACCGAAAGTGGAGGTTCGACTCTGAGCTTTATTGATGGAACCAAAACTGGACAGTCGGTTCTTAGAATAAAACGAGTTGGGACCGAAACTGGGGTTTCGGTTCAACTGATTGCTAGCCTTATTTGAGGGAATTCCAGCTTGAGCGTCTTTCTTGGTTGGGACAAAGTTAGGATCTTGCGACTTCCAAAACCATTTTCTCTCACTTAAGTTTTTCATATATCTCTGATTTCTTTGGCGAATCTGTTCGGCCAACTGTTTTTGAGATTTATGAATATTGAAGCTTGGTTTCGGTTTTGGATTCTCCTTTTGAGCTTCGGCTGAATGGGTCTCCTTCTTTGGTTCTTTTGGTATCTCTTTCGTTCCACTCGTGCTTGGTTTGGCGAAGCTTGAGGGTTTGTTAATGGGTTATGGAACGTATCTACCTTTTACCCTCCATGAGGTTTGCTCCGATAAGCCGACGGTTTCGTCTGCATTATCGATAGGAGCATACCAGAAGTAATCGTCACACCCTCCAGCGTTGTCCTGATCTACCAAGATCTTCAGTTCTGCTGTTTGTTTTTCAGATACCCCTGTAACAGCATAGACTTGATTTGGAACTATTTGAACTTTCTGGTAGACCATTGCCTTCTCTTTGAGTTTCTTTGTTTTGTCTTTTGTTAACCGAGCATATTCAACCGAGTTTTCAGATATAAGGGGTTTGTCAGTCTCGGTTTGGCTCTTTAGAAACTTAGAACAATCAATTACGTCTTCCACGGAGATCTCACTCATCTCACTTTCCTCATAAAATTCAGACGTACTATCAATATTTATTTTATGTTCGGTCATCAATTTGGCGTTTGATGAAGCAAATGATTTTATGGTCTCGATCTTGATTTTCAACCTATCATTTTCATCTAAGAGTTGTTTAAGCATGCATTTATGTTCCTTAGAGTCAATGAAAGTCTCAATTTTTTCCAGACCGATTTTGTAAGTGATGGAAGTTTCTTCAGAGGACATAATTGATTCACATTCAGCAATGACCTCATCCTCCCTAAACTCAAGGAAAGGCAAGATCATCTTATGAATCTTTTTCCCTATTTCACAATCTAAATGTAATTGCGTGATATTAGTATATAAACGTTTAGCAATCAAGCAAAAAACATTACGCTGTTTCAAAAATTTTAAATTGTCTCGTTGCAAATAAATAACTTCATCCCTAGCCCTAACTAACTCCTGCTCCTTCAGCTCAATCCACATTCGTCTCTCCTCACTCTTTGACGACTCCCTGATGAGTTGGTCAGTTAGGTTAGAGTTTGTTAAGCGAGTTTGCATGAGACTACCACTTAGATTATTAAATTTGAATTTTAGTTCATTTAATTCCTTTTCATAATCGGTTACCGGAATTTTAAGAGATTCAAGAAGAGATTGTACCTTTTTGAACAAACTATCGCAGTCGTTGATCTTCTCACTGACAGGCTTGGTTGCAAAGCACCTGTCTTCATACAGGTTCGGTTCCTCATGCATACTCTCGGTTGATACTCCAGCCGTCACCATTAAGCACCTTCCAGTCATCTTCTCGTCCTCTTCTCTCGCCACAAATGCCCTTCCATGCATATGCCTTCTCACCTCTTCTTCCTCTGAATCTGTGGACCAGACTTCGACACCGCCAAATTCATCATCAATCACATTCTCTTGAACAATCAAAGCATTCATTGGCCCAACATTAGACTTCTTCTTTTTTTATCTCTTCTAGCTTTCTCATGTGATAAGCTTTGTCATCTTCACTCTCTCTTCTTTCAGCTAACTTCTTCAGCATGCAATCTTTGGCAAAGTGATTCTTGCCGTGACAGTAATTGCAATCATACCCTGAGTCACCCACTAGTTTGCTTTCCTTCTTTTCATCTTCTTTCTGAGATGTGTTCTTTGACTCTTCCTTTACCTTTTCAGAACTATAGCTTCCTTGCCAGTTTCGGTTCTTACTGATAGGGAATTTCTTCCGTGCAAAATTCTTTGGATTCGACACCATCATTGCATACTCATCACTAGTAAGATCGCATTCCGACATGTTATCTTCCTCTTCTTATTCCATCACACTTTTGCTCTTCGAGACAAGAGCTAGTGAACCGACACCTAAGACCAACTTGGCTTCTTTTGATACGGTACTTTCATGAGATTTTAGAATCCCCATCAGTTTTGCTAGTGAATACGCTTTGAATTGTTCATGTGCTTTCACAGTAGAGACAACCACCATCCACTCAGATCTTAAACCGTTCAAGAAGGTGACTTTCTGTTCAATCCCTTTTCTTTCAGTACCATGCTTTGTCATCTTACTGAGCAGATGATTGTAACGATCAAACATCTGAAGTAGAGTTTCTTCAGGTTTCTGTGCAAAAGCTCCGAACTCAGAGAGTAGTAGAGTTTGAATAGAGTGCTCTAGATCCTCGTCGGTTGAATACAGTTCTTTCAACCTGTCCCATATCTCCTTAGCTGTAGTGCATGAACTTACCAAACGGAAGGTGTTAGCTTGTAAAGCGAATCTGATCATCCTTAATGCCTTGACATTACACATCAGTTTATCTTTCTCGTCTTGAGGAATCTTATCCTCGTCTACTAGCAATTTGTTATACTCCTTTTGAGTTTTTATAGTTGTATTCGTTCCAGAGTGAACCAATGGACCTATCGTGATCGCTTCCCAGATGAGATACCCGTTATCTTCAGATCCAACCACATAATCTTCGAAGTGATGCACCCATACTTCATAATCTTGCGTGTAAAGAATGGGTATTCTTGTAGT
Source organism: Lactuca virosa (assembly GCF_052849685.1). Classification (NCBI taxonomy): domain Eukaryota; kingdom Viridiplantae; phylum Streptophyta; class Magnoliopsida; order Asterales; family Asteraceae; genus Lactuca; species Lactuca virosa. The sequence goes on from NC_136426.1 coordinate 289,431,377, forward strand.
AGATCCAATGCTGTTGGAGATGTTGATGGGATTCGATTGAGCGTCGTCTTGAGACATGATGAGCCTTCCTTGATACTGTTAGAATCTGACCTGTAAACTTGAGAATAGGGTTTTATCAAACACACCAGTTACCATCGACAGGAGGAAGACGGCTTCTATATATTCGATAAAAGCGGAAACCCTATAGTGTTCTTCAAACAGAAGGAATGTGTATATTGTTACACAGTCTCCTGCTCTGATACCAATGGTAGAATTAATATTCTAGTAGGATCAATATATTCTGAATAGCAAATAAAACAATAATATGAAAAACACAGGAATGGCTCAAACGATGTTGAATGATTAAACTTTAACACCTCAGAAGAGCTCGATGAAGAACTTCGACTGTAGAGGTGTTTAGGGTTACAAACGATAACAAAGATAATTATTCCGATCTTAACTAATGCAGACATGCATGCAATATAAATACTACATAACCCTAGTAAAACACGGATGGACAGGCCCAATCCGGTTTATACAAAATATAAGCCCATGACGCAACACTATAATTCTACACTTCTTATCCGCAACATCATTCGCTTTGCATTATTCCACTATCCCCAAAATATAGTTCGGACAGGATGTAGAATAAAGATGCTTGACTGGTAAGTAGAACAACAACTTCTGAACATTCTCGCTTCTCATGACCAAGCCTCATTTTACTTATATCCTTCAGAGCTTCTTTTGGTTGCACAGTTGGTTTCTTTCTGAGTACAGCAACAATCTCCACATCCATTTTCCCAATTTCTTGAATGTATGAGACTAACATTCTTTTCAGATGTGCCACTATCGATTCGAATTTCTGTTCATCTCTTGACAAGAGAGTGAACAAAGACATCCAATCGTATGGATTAAGACACGGTAAGTCAGTAAGAGTGAATTCAAAGACTGAACTCCCTGCTCCTCGGACTACTTTGAATCGAACGTTGATGAAGCTTTCAGTTTCAACCGGTTCAACAACTTTTACTGCAGCTATCTTCATCGAACTCCATGTCTAATATTGTGGCTTCCCGTACTTAAGATAGAATGAGAAAAGCATTTGATTGACATCGTTATTCGTAACAGGAGCTTTCTCAATCTTCTCAAAACATTGGAACAGAAAGGCCTTCGGAGTGATCGGGAAATCAAGCTGAGATTCCGAAGAGTTTTCCAATTCCAATGAGACAACTGGCTCCAACCAGTAAAAACTCGGATTGTCAATGGTCTCGTTTAGAATCCGCTCCATAGACCAAGGAGGGAAGAGGTCCTTCTTTGTTTCAAGGGCGACCTGTTCATCACGATCCATCTTTTCACGAGCTTCAGCTTCTTTAGCAACACGCTCAATTTCGTCAAGCTCTTTTTCATGAGATTTTCTTTTAAGCTTTGCCTCTTTAGATAAATTTTCTTCTTCTTCATCATCGTCATTAACCATATTTCTTTTTCCTTTTCTTTTCGATCCAGAAGCTTCATCATCCTTCTGATCGTTTGTTTTCGGCGGTGGTTTATTTTCGTACTCACCAGAATCACCAGCTGTTTTGTTGGGTTCTTCACCAGATGTTAACTTCTCCCCCTTGTTTCGGAAGAGCACTAGATTCCGAAACACCTTGTATACGATTGAGCATGGAGAAGCCACGTTTGAGTTTTTCAGCAAGATGTTGGCATACTGAGACTGTGAGCAATGAGCCACGAGTCTCCACGAGGGTTTGCACATATTGATTAACATCTGCGACACAACTTTTTTGAACTGCGTTCTCGGACTTTAAACCATCAATCTGCTCGTTGGCATGTGACTGCTACACTGAAAGAACTTTCAACTTTTCAGTTTTTACTACAAGTTTGTCCATGATGACATTCTCAGCAGCAAGATCCTCCTATATCTTCTCGATCTTGGAGACTATAGAAGCATTCATTTCAGCATTATCAACCCTGAGGTCAGAACGAACCTTTGAAAGAGCATCTTTTTCCATCTGAAGGGTTGTTCCGAGACTCGTAATAACTTTGTTCGCAGCAACAGTGTTCTTATTAGAAGAACTTCGGAAATCCTCCATGAATTGGGTAACATAAGAAAGTAGTTTCTCGACTTTTTCGGTTGTTTCCCTAACAGTTTTCTCAGAATTCTCAACTGCTTTGTTGGAGTTAGCAAGATTCGTGGCATGCTCCTTTGTTAAAGTCTCGATTAGGACTTTGTGAGATTCAAGTGAATACTTGTTACTGGACGAATATTTGGAAGACTCGAGCAGAGTATCCAACTTGTTTTTAAGAATCTTAAACTGCCCTTTCGTCATGGGAGCCTCATCATCATCACTCGACTGATGAACAGTGAAGGGACTAAAGTGAAAGTCTTGAAAATCATCCCGATCATCACCAAAAATCGTATTAGGATGATCATCCCTTAAGGGCGATACTGGGAAGGAACTGGAACTAACAGTAACACCAAAATCACCTGTCCTCGTATCAGATACGTTGACAGTCGACATCGGAGTACTGAAGAAGGTGGATGTTGGGGAAGAGGTGGAATCAGTATAGAATAGAGTAGAAAGAGGAACCAAAACCTGAGGTTGCAAAACAACGAGAGAATCATTCAGAAATGGAGCAATAGTAATTAGTGTTGAAGTTGGAGTAGAAGTGGTAAGAGGAGAAGATGGAGGGGTAAGAACCTGAAAGAATTCGTCTATTAATGGAGCATAATTAGGGATCGAAAATGATACCTTCGGATTCGAGTGAGTAGGAGATGGTTCCGAGACCATTGGTTGTGAAGTCGCAGTTGTATCTTTGGTTTCATGCTGAACTTGCTCCGTTCTCCGAACATCCGAAATAGTGTGAGATTCCGAATCCTCCTTGACAACCGGAGAAGGTGACCTAGGCTTCCGAGCAGCCTTCTTGACTTTCTTTTTCGAAGTTGCAACAGGCTTAGTAGGTCCAGTCTTCGTGTAACACCGTAAATTTTCAAAACAAATTTTTGATTTAAATCACATAACTCTCATAATGCATTTCACAAAAATCTCATTTATTAAGTTTACAATTCAAAACTCCATAATTGTTTGGTTAAAATCCAGGATCCTCGAAAACATAACTCTTTCACTGGTGTGTACAATCAAGCCGATGCCTTCCCGCGATCCTAAGAACAACCTGAAACACATAACACATAACACAGTAAGCACAAAGCTTAGTGAGTTCCCCAAAATACCACATACAACATATTAGCCACTCGAGACTATAGCTTTGAAATACCCTCCGGTCAATGTGTCTCGGTGGGACCCTCCAGTCCCACAACTCTGATGGACCCTACGGTCCTAACTCTGTGGACCCTCCGGTCCTAACTCCGAATAACACATAGCATAAATCACACAGACAATATGCAGTAATATCACAATACTCAAATAAACATATAAGACCCTCTGGTCACACATATATACCACTCTAGGTAAAGTATAGTGAGAAGACTCACCTCGCAAGCAAGCACGCAATTATCCTCGCACTTGAATCTCGTACTAGCCACCTCCTAACACATAGGGTAAATATTCTCTAATCAATACTCGAATTCTCAACTCTAAATAAACCAAAGGTTACTCTTTCTCTCTCTACTCGGGAAGTGGGTAAAAGACCATTTTACCCCTCCATAATCTCCATTACTCACGATTGACTCAACCCTAAAGTCAACAGAAGTTGAACTCAAGTCAACTGTCCTTGTTTGACCCGACTCGTCGAGTGCACTCATGCAACTCGTCGAGTCCACTCACATCCTCAGAAGTCTCGTGAAGGTTCCACTCAGCTCGTCGAGTTAACCCCCAACTCGACTAGTTATCACCTCGCCTTGAACACCGGGACTGACCCAAACCGACTCGTCGAGTCAGCTCATGGACTCGGCGAGTTTACTCAATCTAATTTCTCATTCAGACGTCCAAAGTCAGATCCATTACTCCAAACCCTAGATCTAGTCCTTTAAAACACAAAAGTCACTTAAAGTCTCGACCTTTACATTCATGCATGGCATAAATGCCTCAAAATGCCAATACAAGGTCCTACAAGGGTTTGGTGCTCAAAGTCTAGTCTCTAGCTCAGCAAAGTTCGGGTCTTTGGGCTCACAAGACCCTCAACACTTCAGGTCTGAGGTTTCAACCTCAATCATACACAAGAAAGCTCAATGACTCAAACAATGGAAGAAAACCCTAGAAAACTTCCCATATCAAGATCTCCATAGAAAAAGAGCAAGTCAGCATTTTTACCTCAAGCAACTCTGTTGAATCAGAGGATCCAAAGCCTTCTCTTGCCCCAACTTCAATACTCTTCACTCGTCCTTCCAAGAATGCACCAACAACCACAAATTTAGCTATTCTCTCACTCTCTAGCTCCAAAGGCGATTAGGGTTTTCTCTCAGGGATGAAGGGTAGCTGGTGAGCCGCATATGGGGCTATAAGTGCCCTTAAATAGTCCCCAAACCCAGGGATTTTGGGTTTCACCACTCAGCGTCTACTCGGCGAGTCGGCTATCGGACTCGTCGAGTAGACCACTAATCCCACGTGGCAAACCTCGACTCTACTCGACGAGTTAGACCCACAACTCGTTGAGTCTTCCAGTAACTCTCAAAATAAACACATAATTAATATACTTGGAATTCCAGATGTTACAATTCTCCCCCACTTGAATTAGATTTCGCCCTCGAAATCGCTCCTTTACAGCACATAGACCAAACTCAATGACCCGGGAAGCACCACCGCAGGAGTCTCATATCACACAACTAACTACCTCCAAAAACACCCGAATCCAAACAAAAACTCCCAACTCGGAAAAGGAGAGACCCTCCTTCCGCTACGTTACCTCTTCTGACTCTTCAAAATCTGAAAACTCTAGTGGTCTGTCTCCTTGTGAGACCGCCCTTACAAGATATTACCCTACTAATTGTTCCTCGAATAACAGACCCTAAAAACTCATTGCCCCTCTTCTTTTCTCGTTGTGACTGCTAGAAACGCGGCAAAGCCCAAAAATTTGCCGCCGATCACTCATACCATACATACTAAGCGATCCATATCTTACTCCAAGGAGCGGAAGTATTCACATCTTGCCAGGGACTCATCCACTGTTCTGCTATCAGAACCCAACTGAACAAAGAGCTCTCAACACTATGTCCCTAGACATAGAAATAATCATGCTAGCTCAGAAGTGTCCTCTGACATCTAAAATCATAAGCCCAGCTTCCTTTCCAATATCCCTTTCAACACTGAGTACCAGGTCAACCCCCGACCCCACAGTTGAACCTCCAAAGGTTACCCATTGTATGCCCCAAAATGTCTCACCGACTCCCTTCCCATAACAACTATCTCGGCCCATTGTGACTCACAAGTCACGAAGTTCGCTTTACCCCAAGCGGATACCACAATTCCAAATAAAATCGTCTCACCCTCGACCTCTGTCATCTACTAATCATTAGATACATGCGCCTCGCGGTCCTTCCCATACAAATGAACTGAACCACTCAGGTCTAGGACATCAGATGACACCCAATACTCCTCAAAATGAAATCCATCTCTGAACCTGGAATCTCATTCGTCCGCTCAAATCACCACCCAAGCCAGACTCCAAGTCAAGCATCTAGCCCGTCACAGAATTGGAACCACTCATCCCAATAAAGCACTCAACTCATGACCTATGACCCGCAAACCACGGGTACACCACTACTCCAATTCCCTTCGGTTGCGATAACCACAACTCAACTCAGAATATAACGAATGATGAGGCTACTCAGGCCTAGGAACTCATGTAACATCCCAAAATTTGAGGCCAAAAATTTCATTTTTAAATTAAGTAAAACATAAATTATATTACCAAAACATTGTCAATATTTCATCATTCGTAAAATCATAAAGTCATGTCTCAAAATCCATATCATCAGTAACAATGAAAATCAGAGTACAATCCCAGAAATCCGATGCGGAACCATGTGTGTGATGCGCTGCTACACCGCCGGCTCTTTCCCCTTGGACGAAGAGGTACTTGAAACCAAAACTGAAACTGTAAGCACGAAGCTTAGTGAGTTCCCCCAACATACCACATACCATAAAATATCATCGATGTCTTTCAACCGGTAACAGCCATCGGTATCTTTCAACCGGTAATCATCATCGGTATCTTTCAACCGGTACGCACCATCGGTATCTTTCAACCGGTAACTTCCATCGGTATCTTTCAACCGGTAACTTGGGACTATTTCACCCCCTACCACTAGCATAAAATATCGAGATATGAACATACAGTCAGGCATAACTGGGTACTGACCTACCCTTCGATCCTAAAGACCGATGTCGGGGAAAACTAGTCCCTACAACACATATAGCATATCACACAGGCATATGTCATGACCAAGCACATAACCATACTAAGATAATTATCACAAAGACAATCATCTACCAATACTCATACTGGTGGGCCGGCATTGTGGCCTTAGACCCACCTCTACTGGAAGGTAAATCACCTCGTAGTAGTAGCCGCTGATCTGTGTGGGAACTCTCTGTCTGCTGCTGCTGCTCCAGAAATCCCCCGACTATAAGTCCCACAAAACACTCAATTAGAGTCTGATAACTACTCTTAGGGTAAAATGACCATTTACCCCTGACCAAGTCAAACTCAAGTCAAAGTCAACTTCCAGTTGACCTGACTCACCGAGTTGGGCCGCCAACTCGCCGAGTCCCTATTCATTCAATTGTCCTTATTCACGTCCCAACTTGTCGAGTTAGGCAATGACTCGACAAGTTCTCCTCCTATCCGAACATCGAATGATCCTTCATCCGACTCGCCGAGTTATATGAACAACTCGCTGAGTTCATCTTCATCTGATGAACAGGTCCTGACCTTGACTTGCCGAGTTGTATGAACAACTCGTCGAGTTCATCTTCCATCTGATAGGAGATTGCCTTGGACTCGCCGAGTCTGTTCTAGCACTCATCGAGTCCCATGAACTCCAGGAGTAAGGCTAAGTCCAATACGTTGGGTCACTCCTTTGGACCCTCTAAAACCCTTATAACACCCAACTGAGTTCCTTCGAACCCTAACAGAAAAAGGGAGCCAAACCTTGGACTCGCCGAGTCCCAAGAACAACTCGCCGAGTCGAGGTTGTCCAAGTCTCATTTCTCGATTTCTGATGTACAACACTTGACCAGAAGATAGATCTAAGCTCCTACGATCGATCTAGCACGTAAAGTTACAAACTTTATGTGAATGCATGGGACTTTGAGCTCAAAAGGTCCAAAACGAAGCTCTTAGGTTGCATGGAGCCTTCCTTGGGTGCAAAAGCAACCCTCTCCTGCCTTGTGACCCCTCAAAGGTCCTAGATCCGAAGCTTGACCCCCAACCATGCTTGCAATCATGGTTGGTTTCCACATATAGCACATAAAAGCCCTAAATCTCCCCAAAAAGGGATCTAACAAGTGAATAAGCAAGGTATAGACTTTATACCTTCTGGAGATTGCAAAAGATGCCCAAACTCGAACTCCTTTGGTCTTCTCTTGATCCCTATATGTTCTTCCTTCTTCCTTGTGATCAAAACCACCAAAAATCACCACAAATGCCTTACATCTTCTCACACATGCTTAGGGTTTGCGATGGAGAGTTTCTGGAAGCAATAGGGGCGAGTGGGGGCTGAATGAGATGATTAAATAGGGTGCAAACCCTCCGATTAGGGTTTTGTCCAGTCAGCGTCTACTCGTCGAGTCTGGACGCCGACTCGACGAGTCCGTCATTTAAATCCCGTGTCCAATCCCGCTTCTACTCGACGAGTTGGGCCTTCAACTCGCCGAGTCCCAGGCCAAAGATGCAAAATACTTAAATAAAAATACATACCAGGAACCAGGTGCTACAAATCTCCCCCACTGATTTTAGACTTCGTCCTCGAAGTCTGCTGCTTGTTCCTGGAAAAGCTCTGGGTAATGCTCCATCATCTCATCCAACGGCTCCCAAGTCCACTCCGAGCCCTTCCGGTGCTGCCATTGCACCTTCACTAGCTCAACCCTCTTGCTCCTCAGATCCTTCGACTTCCGGTCGAGGATCACCACTGGCCGCTCAATGTAATTCAGGCTGTCATCGACCTGAATATCCTCTAAGGGTACCACTGCTGAGTCGTCCACCAGGCACTTCCGCAGCTGGGAGACGTGAAAGGTGCTATGAATCTGACTGAGTTCGGCTAGCAGATCCAGCCTATACGCTACCTTGCCCACCCGGGCTATGACCTCGAAAGGTCCAATATATCTGGGGCCCAACTTGCCCCGCTTCCTGAATAGGATGACACCTTTCCATGGCGACACCTTCAGGAGAACCCTGTCCCCGACCTGGAACTCCAGGTCTGATTGGCGCTTGTCGGCATAACTTTTCTGCCGACTCTGTGCAGTCTGAAGCCTGCTCCGAACCTGCTGAATTCTCTCTGTCGTCTTGAGCACCACTTCGGTGCTCCCCATGACCCTCTGGCCAACCTCACCCCAGCATATCGGGGTTCTGCACTTCCTCCCGTATAACATCTCGAAGGGAGGCCGGTCGATACTCGCGTGGTAGTTGTTGTTGTATGAGAACTCAGCCAATGGGAGGTAAGTATCCCAGCTACCACCGAAGTCTAGCACGCACGCCTGCAGCATATCCTCCAGAGTCTGGATGGTCCGCTCGCTCTAACCGTCCGTCTGCGGGTGAAATGCGGTGCTAAAATGCAGACGAGTACCTAGCTCGTCATGAAACGTCTTCCAGAACCTGGAAGTAAACCGAACATCTCTGTCTGAAATCACCGATACCGGCACCCCGTGCCGCACCACCACCTCCCTGATATAGATGTCGGCCAACCTTTCGGTCGAAATGCTCTCCTGAATCGGAATAAAACGGGCGCTCTTGGTCAATCGATCGACGATGACCCCAATCGAATCCACTCCTCGCGCGGTCCTGAGATGCTTTGTGATAAAATCCATCGTAATGTCTTCCCATTTCTACAGCGGAATATCCAACGGCTACATCTTGCCGTGTGGCCTCTGGTGCTCGGCCTTGACCTTCCTGCAGGTCAAGCACCGCTCCACGTACCACGCTACATCCCGCTTCATACAGGGCCACCAATAGTCTAGACAAAGATCTCTATACATCTTCGTCGCCCCGGGATGAATGGAGAATCGAGATTTGTGCGCCTCCTCCATCAGAACCTGGCGCACTCCCCCGTGGTACGGTACCCACACCCTACGGTGTAGTGTCAATAATCCTCGGCTATCATAGTCGAAGGAGGAAACATGTCCCACAATCCGTTCACTCTTCCGATGCTCCTCCTTCATGGCCTCCTGCTGGGCCTCCCGAATCCGCTCCAGCAGCTGAGTCACCACTGTGATCCTCAGACAGATATCCCTGATCGGCACTGCCTTGCGGCTAAGCGCATCGGCCACAACATTGGCCTTCCCCGGGTGGTAGAGGATCTCACAATCGTAATCCTTTACCACATCAAGCCACCGACACTGCCTCATATTCAGATTTGGCTGGTCCATGAGATACCTCAGGCTCTTGTGGTCCGTGTAAATGGTACAACGAACCCCATAGAGGTAATGACACCAAATCTTGAGGGCGAACACAACAGCCCCCAGCTCCAAATCATGCGTCGGGTAGTTCGCCTCGTGAGGCTTCAGCTGCCTCGAAGCGTAAGCAATAACATGCCCTCTCTGCATCAATAATGCGCCCAAGCCCGAGATGGACGCATCACAGTATACAACGAAATCCTCCATGCCCTCTGGCAGGGCTAAGATCGGCGCCTCGCACAATCTCTGTCTCAATGTCTCAAATGCAGCCTGCTGCTCAGGCCGCCAACGGAAGACCACGGCTTTCCTCGTTAGCCTGGTCAGGGGCACGACTATCTTGAAGAAGTCCTGAATGAATCTATGATAGTAGCCTGCCAGTCCTAGGAAGCTCCGAATCTCGGATGGAGACCTCGGGACCTCCCACTTCTTCACGGCCTCTACCTTGGTCGGATCGACCGAAATCCCGTTCTGGTTGACAAGGTGCCCAAGAAACTGCACCTCGCGCAACCAGAACTCGCACTTGGAGAACTTAGCATACAAGCGCTCCCTCCTCAAATTATCCAGAACCTCCCGTAAGTGCTCCTCATGCTGCTCTCACGTCTTGGAATAGACCAAGATATCATCGATGAAAACTATCACAGACCGATCCAACATCGGTTTGCACACATGGTTCATGAGATCCATGAACGCGACAGGAGCATTGGTGAGCCGGAAAGGCATCACCACAAACTCATAGTGACCATAACGTGTCCGAAAAGCAGTCTTCTGCACATCCTCCTCTCTGAACCTCATCTGATGACACCCTGAACGCAAATCGATCTTGGAGAACCAAGATGCTCCCTGTAGCTGGTCAAAGAGGTCATCGATCCTCGGGAGTGGGTAACGGTTCTTCACCGTCACCTTATTCAGCTCCCGATAATCTATACACATCCGATGCTACCCGTCCTTCTTCTTCACAATCAGGATCGGGGCTCCCCAGGGTGAACTGCTCGGTCTAATGAATCCCTTGTCTAACAGCTCCTGCAGCTGTGTAGACAACTCCTGCATCTCAGGAAGATCCAACCGATACGGTGCCTTGGCTATCGGTGCCGCACCAGGGACTAGGTTGATCCTGAACTCCACCTGTCTCTCCGGAGGTATCCCAGGCAACTCCTCGGGGAATACATGCTCAAACTCTCGCACCACGGGCACATCGCCCACCTTCGCCTTACCCGCCTCCCGGGTATCCATAACATAGGCGACATATCTTGCGCAACCCTGCTGGAGGTAGCGCCTAGCCCTCGCTGCCGAACATAAAGCTGGTCCTTACTGTGGCCTCTTGCCCTGAACCACCAGCTCTCCCCCACTTGGGGTCCTAATCCGTACTGACTGCTGCGCGCAGTCGATCACTGCCCCATTGGGGCATAGCCAATCCATACCAATAATAGATTTGTTTCCCCGCAAAGGTATGGGAACCAGATCTACTAGGTAACTCTCCTCAAACAGCCTCAAAACACAACCTCGGTAGACCTCTGATGCTCGCACTGACCGGTCGTCCGCAATCTCGACCTCTAGGGGGCAATCCAACATGCCCGAAGACTCAGGAAACTTCTTGCTAAGCGCAAGAGAGACAAACGATCGGGTAGCACCCGAATCAAACAACACCTGAACTGGGATACCGTTCACATGGAACGATCCTAAACAGAGTACATACATATAACATATCAAAATCATGGCGACATAACATAAAAGATCTGAGAGGAGAAATCATACCCGTCACCACATCGGGTGCAGCGCGTGCCTCCTCGACTTTCAGCTGAAATGCTCGGCTCCGCACCACTGGAGCCTCTGACTTGACCTTCCGGCCATCCGCAACCCGCGCAGCTGCCGGAGTTGGCGCCACTGCCGGTGCCGCTGCTACTGTCGTAAATCTGGGGCAGTTGGCTTTTTTATGGCCCCTCTGATTGCAATGAAAGCAAAGTAGGTCTGATGTCTGAATCGCAGGAGTAGGGGCATACAATCTCTGCCAAAATGCCCAATCTTGCCACACTTATATCAGCCTGACCCCGACCCAGTGCGGCAAACTCCCTCATGTGACCGACCGCATTTCCCACAGCGGTCTCGTCCTGCCTGGCCTTTCGGCCTACCATCGGATCCCTTGGGCTTCTTCCCCGAAGCCCCCATCATCTGCCCCTCCTCTACCTTCCTCTTCCGGACGTGCTCCAGATCAATCTCCCTTTACCTAGCCCTGACAATCATGGAATCCAGGGTAGGGCAAGCTGAAAAAATGTCATGCTCCCGGATGTCAGGTCGTAGCATGTCATGGTAGCGGGTCCTCCTCATGTCCTCATCACCCGCATACTGGGGCACCAACAAAGCCCTCTCCCGGAACTTGGCGGTGATCTGCGCCACAGTCTCTGTAGTCTGTCTCATATCCAAGAACTCCCTGGCCAGCTGCTGAAGCTCCACAGCTGGTGCAAACTCGGCCCTGAATCGGGTCATAAAATCTGACCACGTCGTAGCCTCAATGGCTGGGGCTCCCAACGTATCACCAATCAACTCCCACCAATCTCTGGCTCGATCCCTCAAACATCCTGCAGCGAAACGCACCTTCGACCCTTCCGGGCAGAAGCTCGTCAACTGCGCAGACTCGATGTCTGCGATCCATCTCCTAGCAGCAATGGGGTCCTTCACCCCATGGAAATCCGGCGCACCACTCCCTCGGAAGTCGTTAAAGGACAGTGTGCGCGTGCCCGTCTGTCTAGACGCCAGATCACTCCTGAATGATCGGAGGCGATCCTCCATCAGCTCGATGATCCCCTCCTTGATCTACCCGAAGATAACCGGGGTCTCATCAAGGATACCTCTCGTGATCTCGGACGCGATGAACTCGCGTAACCCATCATCCACATGCTCGGATCCCGCACCCGAGCCCGATCCTGAACCAGATCCGGAACCTGCTGCTCCATGTCGCGTGAACACGATTCTGAAAATAAACATACAATTGTCAGGGTCACATATACTTTCGAGAGGTCTCGCACACTTTCCAAGTTTCCTGGTTCCATCTCGGCCCTCCTTGACTCGAGTACGGATCCTCTGCTTTCAGTAGTACGGGCCCATACTACCTGCCACATCTATCCGTACTTTCCTCAAGGATTGCTTCGACTTCACCAAGTCCCTTTCACCGATATCCTTTCCACTAACCTCATCCTAGGCTTCCCTAGGGCACTCTCCGACCTACTCTCCGCCATCAGCTGTACTAGGAGTCCTCACCACCTCCTCCTAACTGGCTCGCGGATACTGTTACATATCCGCTCGCTAGTTAATTAAAGTTGGCCAGAACCCCTATAGCACAAAGCAAGCAGCATTCGTGCATCGAGTAACCACATCAGGCATAACCTATTCAGGCTGTCCTACCGCTGGCTAAGCAGTCCTAGCATACAGCTCATATAACAGGCATTCAAGGCATCCTTCCTAGATCCTTAGCCCTATCTAGCATGCAATTCTCGGAATCATATATCAAATAACATAACAAGTATGGGTATCTTGGGGAAAACTTACTTGAGCCCGGCCGGTCGCACGCATCACACACCTTGTCTTTCACAAAATTCTTTAACTTAGATTTTAGAAAACCATTTTCTTTGAAAAAAAATTTCTTTTAGTCCCTCGGTTTGAGTTCAGACACTCCCGAGGGTGTGTCCGAATCCCTCAAACAAGGGCTCTGATAGCAACTTGTAACATCCCAAAATTTGAGGCCAAAAATTTCATTTTTAAATTAAGTAAAACATAAATTATATTACCAAAACATTGTCAATATTTCATCATTCGTAAAATCATAAAGTCATGTCTCAAAATCCATATCATCAGTAACAATGAAAATCAGAGTACAATCCCAGAAATCCGATGCGGAACCATGTGTGTGATGCGCTGCTACACCGCCGGCTCTTTCCCCTTGGACGAAGAGGTACCTGAAACCAAAATTGAAACTGTAAGCACAAAGCTTAGTGAGTTCCCCCAACATACCACATACCATAAAATATCATCGGTGTCTTTCAACCGGTAACAGCCATCGATATCTTTCAACCGGTAATCATCATCGGTATCTTTCAACCGGTACGCACCATCGGTATCTTTCAACCGGTAACTGCCATCGGTATCTTTCAACTGGTAAATGGGGACTATTTCATCCCCTACCACTAGCATACAATAGCGAGATATGAACATACAGTCAGGCATAACTGGGTACTGACCTACCCTTCGATCCTAAAGACCGATGTCGGGGTGTTGAATTAATATTCTAGTAGGATCGATATATTCTGAACAGCAAATAAAACAATAATATCAAAGACACAGGAATGGCTCAAAGAATGTCGAATGATTAAACTTTAACACCTCAGAAGAGCTCGATGAAGAACTTCGACTGCAGAGGTGTTTACGGTTAAAAAACGATAACCACGATAATAATTAAGATCCGTATCTAATGCATACATGCATGCACTATATATACTACGTAACCCTAATAAAACACGGATGGACAGGCCCAATCCGGTTTATACAAAATACAAGTCCATGATGCAACACATCAATCCTACAATCTCCCCCTTTGCGTCCATGGAGCCGAGAGCTCAGTTCGGTTGAGCTAATGAAGACTTCTTAACGGTTTTGAACAGCTTCGATATAATGGCCAAAAGAGTGTGACGAAACGTAATGTACCATCGAAGCATGTCCGTGAAGTTCTTCTTATCAGACTCATGTTAGGGTCGAAATATTGTAATAGTCGAAGTTTGTATTTAGGGTCTTCGAACATTTTTGTAATGTATTTTACTAGGGCATAATATTCGAAGCTTCATGTTTAGTCCTTAGTATATTTTTTGTACGCTTTTCTCTTCTATAAATAGGAGTGGTTACTAGTGTCTTAGTAACGAAGTCTTTACAGAATATTCATTGTACTCTGTAAAATTTGCAAAAGCGTAATAGAGCCAAACAGATCATATTTACATCGGTGTTCAAATCTTTCAATTCTACTTTGAATTTACACTCTAATTCATTCAATACTTGATTCATTGTCTCATCAATTGGTATCAGAGCAAGGTTCATATCTCTGATCTGATTTTCACCTTGTTCAAAAGGTTTTTGAGTCAACTTTTTGATTCAAAAGTTTCCGCACTTTTTGAAAGTGAAAAATTGTTTAGATCTAAGTCTGTGATTCGATTCTGCACTTAATTCATTGAATCAAGTGTTCTAAGAGTGATTGTGATTTGAATCATACAGTTTGTTGTCAAATTCTCAAAGTTTCTTCAAAAATTCTCAAGGATCTATTCCGTACAACAATGGCGTCATTCAATCTGAATTCCATGACTTCATTTTCTCATCTTCTAGGATCATCCACCAAAATTCCTATGCTCATCCCTGAGTATTACGATCAGTGGGCTGATCGTATGCAGGATTATCTCAATGGATTGGATGAAGAACTGTGGAATTGCATTTCTGGCAATCTCAATCCACCATCGAATGTTCAACAAATTGGTTCTTCCTCTGGAAACTCTGAAGTTGAAAATCAATCTGATTGTCTGAAAAAGCTGGAGAAAAGGTGTGTAAGAGAGCGAAGAGGAGCTTTGCCTCCAGTTGTTTACAACTACGTGAGGAGTTGTACAACTACAAAGGAAATCTGGAACAATCTCAAGGAAAAATTTCAGGGAAGTGAGAAGACGAAAGTTAATTCTGTGAAGCAGTGTTTAGTGGAGTTGAAGGACTTCAGACAGAAAGATGGTGAAACAATTGAAGTTTATTACGATCGTCTTAATGAATTGATATATCGATGCAATCGATATGGTATCACCAGATCAGCCATGGAATTCAATCTGATATTTGTTATGGGACTTCGGAAGGAATGGCGTAGTGTGAGCATGATGGTGAAGAATCAACAGAGTTTTGATACGTCAACATTGAATGACTTGTACAACCAACTTAAGACTCATGAAAGCGAAGTGAACGAAATAGCTGAAGAATCGAAGGCTATGTTGGGAGGTCCACTAGCTTTGGTTTCGAAGATCTATGAAAAAGATGCTGAGAAAGATGCTTCGGATGAAGATGAAGGGTTCATCATGAACTCAGATGATGAGGCAGTTGCCTTTTATTCAAATAATCGTGTGAAAAAGTTCTTCAAAAAGCCTTTCAATCCGAAGGCAAAGTCGTCTGAGACAAAAGGGAACTTTCTGAGTAAAAGTGCTGGGGAAGAGAAAAAGAAAGATGAGATGAAAGATTCGAAGCCTGTTGAGGGAAAGTCTGAGAAGAAGCTAAAGGGAGATGCTGGGATTGATTGTCATTATTGCAATGGTGCTAATCACCTTGCTAATGACTGTATGCTTCGAAAGAAGGATGAGAGAAAGAATAAGGTCAAGGATGAGGTGTACTATGCTGAAAAGTTGGAGGAGGTTCGTGCGAAAGCCAAGAATTTGTCTCTGGTTGCAAAGGGTGCGAATGAGGATGAAGATGGTACTTATCAAATCTGGTCATCTGGATCAGATGATGAGGAAATGCGAAATCCAACCCATGGAGCTATGTTTGCAAAAATGGAGGAAGAATCAGAGGAGGAAACATACGAAGTTCATGGAAGATGCTTCGTATCAAAAGCTGCTGACAAATCACCAATGACCACAAAGGTACGAAACATTCTTGAATCTTTTAATATTCCATTACATGCTTATAATTCTGAATTAGTATCTTTTGATGAAACTGTTACTTATTTTGATTCGATTGTGGTATCTGCTAGCAATGAGGCTAAGAAGCTGTCAATGCAATTGCTAGAGACACAGAAGAAATTAGGTTCGAAAATCACTAAGATAGATTGTCTAGAACTTCAAATAACGAATATCATGGTTGATAGGGACAATTTATCTAGTGATAATAAACTGTTGTTAGCACAAAGAAACATTTACTGTAATGCTGCTAAAAGATTATATGGGAAAATAACTGAACTTCATCATTCATGCGAAATCAGTAAAGAACAACATAGAAAATTACTGTCATTTTTAGCTTATGAAAGAGCTAAGGTAGATAACATTTCGTATGACTGTGAAAAAGAAATAGCTGATTTTGACAAAGTTCCGAATGACAAGTATAGATATGGAATTGTCAAAGTTGATGAATGTCTTGATTCGAATGATTTAGTTAACATTGTAAATGATACTTTGACTAAATCTGAACAAATTCACATTTTGAAAAAGACTGAGAATTCATCATCTGATTCTCAATCTAATTTTGCTGATATTGAAGATAATTCTGACAATATTAGTGAAATTAGTGAGCTTGAAGATGTTGATTGTTCTCAGTTGTCTATTGTTAATGTTGCTTCGAATTCTAAAGGGAAACAAAATGTTAAGGATTTGATAGTTGAGAAAGAAACTGATATTCCCTCAACTTCGAAAGTTAGTGAAATGAACTTCGTGGATCTCAAAGATTACCAAACTGATGATAGTGATGATGAAGATGTAGAGAAAGTTTCGAAAGAAAAGAAATCTTCAAAGAAAGAAGTAATTCCAGGAATAGTTGTTGACCAAGTGTATGGTGATACACAAAAGTTCGAAAAAGTGATGAATGAAAAAGGTGAACATTATCTTGAAACAAACACGGTGGTTTTTCCAAATTTCAAATGCACAGATGATGTCATTTTTCCAAATCAAGTTTTCGTAACTACCGGAAATGTTGAGAATATCAAACCAGAGTTCAAGAAGATGGTTGAGGAGGATAATTCAAAAACAACTGAGGAAGGTTTTTCCGCAAATCAAAACACAATTGAAAACAACTTAACAAAGAATTCATATATTTTTCAACGACAAAAACCACAAAAACAATGGGTTGAAAAATCAAAAGTTGAAAAAGAGAAAGTAATTCGTGTTGAAAAGGAAAATGAAAAAGTTGTCAAATTAAACTCTAAGGAATTTAAAGATCAAATTGACAAATTTTCGAAGGAAAACAACATTTCAAAAAGACAAGCACGAAAGAAAATATTTTGGCAAAATATTGAGTCTCAAAAGATGTCTGAATCACAATCCATCAAAAAGGTTTTCAACGTTAAAAATGATTTTTTTTCAAAAACTCAACAATCATCTCAATCAAATCAAACAAGGTCTGAAGTACATAAGCAAACAAAGTTTTCGAAAGTTTCTGAAACTAACAAAACAAGAGATTTTTCAGAAAGATCCAATTCAAATCAAAAAGATTTTCAACGTCAACATTTTAAATCAAAAATTGATACATCCTATGCTTACTCTTATGGTACCAAACCCAAAGTTGATTTTGTACCTCAAAAGCCAAATTTTCCTAATTACACAAAGAAAGAAACTATGAGGACGTCACGGGAAAAAGGAATGACTTCAAGGAAGAACATTGATCATTGGCTTGACGGAAGAGGAAAAATGTATCAGTCAAATAAATATTCAAAAGAGCAAATTCATGAAGCATACGAAAAGTATGTCAATACTTCTTCGAATGGCAGCTCATCATCTAAGGATTCGAATATCTCAGTCAAAACATGGAGACCTGTCACAAAAGCGAAGACTGTTCAATCACAAACTCAAGATGCGAAGGGAAAAGTCAGTAAACATTCGAAACTATCAAACACTTATGTTTCAGTTCCTTTAGATGATGAAGTGAACTTAATTGATAGTCTCAAAACCAAAGTTTCTGATTGGGTTAAAAGTTCTTCATTTCATTCGAAATTGAAATCTAATTTCCAAGGACCCAAAAAGCCTTGGGTACCTAAAATTTTTCATTGATTGCAGGTATTGTGTGACGAGCAATATGATAACAAATGGTACATTGATAGTGGTTGCTCTCGTCACATGACTGGAAAGAAGGAGAATTTAAAAGATTTTCGAAGTCTCAAAAATGCTGGAGTAGTAAAGTTTGGGAACAATCAAAAGTGTCAAGTCATGGGATATGGAAAAATCACAAATGGACAATTCACAGTGAATCGTGTTGCATATGTTGAAGGTCTTCAACATAACTTGATTAGTGTTTCTCAACTTGTTGTGGGCACTGGCAATCAAGTTCTTTTCAACGAAGAAGGAAGTGTTATTTCGAATGTTAACACAAACGAAATATTACTGAAATCTAAAAGGAAAGGTGACATGTTCACTTTGGACATCAATCCAATTGTTGGCAAACCAGCAGTATGTCTTCTTTCGAAAGCTACATCTGATTTAAGCTGGTTATGGCATCGAAGACTTTCACATCTCAACTTTCGAAACATAAATAAACTTGTGGTACAAGATCTGGTAAGAGGTTTACCTGTACTTAAATTTGACAATGATTCTTTATGTGCAGCTTGTGAAGTTGGCAAGCAACATAAACAAGGACATCCAATCACAATTGATTCGAAAATTGTTGCACCTCTTGAGTTGATACATATTGATTTGTGTGGTCCTTCGACTGTTTCAACTCTCAACAATAAACGGTACATTTTAGTTATTGTTGACGATTTTTCCAGATTTACGTGGGTTTATTTTCTCAGGCTCAAATCCGAAGTTGCACAAATTATGATTGACTTTATCAAAAAGATGGAAACCACGTTGAAGAAGACTGTTAGAAAAATCAAGAGTGATCATGGAACTGAATTTAAGAACAAAGTTCTTGATTCATTTTTGGTGGACAAAGGAATTTCGCATAATTTTTCATCTCCATATACACCACAACAAAATGGTGTTGTAGAACGAAGGAATCGCTCATTATGTGAAGCAGCAAGAACCATGTTGGCATATGCAAATTTACCTCAATATCTATGGGCTGAAGCTGTTTCAACTGCATGTTTTACTCAAAACAGATCGTTCATTCATCGTCGATTTAATATTACACCATACGAAATTCTGAATAATCGTAAACCTAATGTGAAGTTTTTTCATGTTTTCGGATGTAGGTGTTTTATTATGAATCTCAAGGATCATCTTTCGATGTTTCAAGCAAAAGCTGATGAAGGAATTTTTCTTGGATATTCGCACAATTCAGTGGCATATCGAGTGTTAAATAAGCGAACACGAAAAGTGGAAGAAACGTTCAATCTCACATTCGATGATTATTATGTTAAATCAAATGAGCATAGATTTACGAATCATCCAATTTTACAAGAAACACAAGTTGAAACTGAATCTATATAAATGGATGATACTGATTATGATTTGATTTTTGGAATTTCAGATCATGCAGTTGATGCTGAAGTTCATGCTCCTGATAATCACATACCAGAATTTTCAAAACTTACTGATGATTCACCATCGACTCCTCAAGAAGGCGAAACTATGAGTAATAGTCCACTAGAGGGGGAGCAATTGGATTTGAACACTTTAGATGATGAAGAGCATTCTTTCGAGGGGGAGAAAGAACAATTGAATGCTGAAATTGAGGGGGAGCATGTTGTTGAGGGGGAGCATAATGTTGATGATGCTTGTTCGAATGCAGGCTCAGAAAATGATGAAATATACGAAGATGCCCCTTTGGACTTTGATCCAGCATATCCACCCATGGAAAAATGGACAAGAGACCATCCGAAGGATCAAGTTATTGGGAATCCACAAGAGGGAGTTCTGACAAGAGCTCAAATTCGTGCAAAGAATGAGGTATTGAATACACATCAAGAATTTTTCATGTTTAATGTTTTCATCTCTAAAATTGAACCAAAAACAATTAAGAATGCAATGGAACACTCAGATTGGGTTGTTGCAATGCAATCGGAGTTGTCTGAATTTGAACGAAACAAGGTTTGGAGATTAATTCCTAAACCTGAAAATGTTTCGATTGTCGGGTTAAAATGGATTTTTAAAAATAAAACCCACAAAGATGGAAACATTATTCGAAATAAAGCTAGACTTGTTGTAAAAGGATATTCACAACAAGAAGGAATCGACTATGAAGAAACTTTTGCCCCTGTCACAAGACTCGAGGCGGTTCGAATATTTTTAGCTTATGCAGCTCACAAAGATTTTGATGTTTATCAAATGGACGTGAAATGTGCATTTCTCAATGGAGAGCTTGAAGAAACAGTTTATGTGGAACAACCCCCAGGTTTTATTAACGAAGAATATCCTAATCATGTTTATATTTTAGATAAGGCAGTTTATGGTCTGAAACAAGCACCAAGAGCATGGTATGCAACACTTACGTCATTTTTGAAACAATCTAAATTTAAACAAGGATCAGTTGATCCCACATTATTTCGAAAGAAAGTGGGGAATCATCTAATGCTTGTTCAAATTTATGTTGATGATATTATTTTTGGCTCGACTGACCCTGCTTTGTCTAGAGAATTCGAAGAATTGATGAAAAGCAAATTTGAAATGAGCATGATGGGAAAAATCAATAATTTCCTTGGATTGAATATTCGTCAAAACAGAGAAGGGATTTTCATTAATCTGGAAAAATATACGAAAAATCTGTTAGAAAAGTTTGGATTGACGAATAGCACAAAGCTTCGTGTACCAATGGCAATAGGCATAAAGCTAACACCATCGTTGGACAAACCTGCTGTTGATATAACGTTGTATACGAGCATGATTGGTTCATTACTTTATCTAACAGCAAGTAGACCTGATATCATGTTTTCTATGTGTAATTGTGCTAGGTATCAGTCTAATCCACGCGAACCACATCTTACTGCAGTGAAGAATATTTTTCGTTACCTTAAAGGCACAATTTCGTTAGGATTGTGGTATCCTTCGAAAACTGGATTCTTCGTTCAAGCATACTCAGATGCAGACTTGGGTGGTTGTAATCTTGATCGAAAAAGCACAAGTGGAGGATGTCAATTTCTTGATGGCAAATTAGTCAGCTGGCAGTCGAAAAAGCAAACATGTGTGTCAATTTCCACAGCTGAAGCAGAATATGTGGCTGCTGCTGCTTGCACTTCGCAAATAATATGGATCCAAAGTCAATTGCGTGATTATGCAATTAATATGAAAAAGATTCCATTATATTGTGATTCTCAAAGTGCAATAAGAATTTGTCATAATCCTGTGCAGCATTCGAAGACTAAACACATAGCTCTTCGTTATCATTTCATTAAAGATCACGTGGAGGATGGAAACATTGAAGTACATTTCGTGAAAACAACTGATCAGTTAGCTGATATATTCACGAAAGCTTTTGATGAAAAATCTCTAATGCGAATAATAGAAGGTCTTGGAATGATCGATGGCAATTCTGTTCCATGCGAAAAAGAAGAATGATAGGCGAAAAAGAATGAATCAGAGGCGCTGAATAACAGATAACACAAAGTCATTCAGCATTCAGAGGTTACTGTTCATGGTCAACGCTTCGACCGCTTCGAATTCGCATGATTGTCACTTATTTTCAGTGTTGAGTTAGTGGTTACTGTTCATGGTCAACGCTTCGAACGCTTCGAATTCGCATGATTGTCACTTATTTTCAGCGTTGAGTTAATGGTTACTGTTCATAGTCAACGCTTTGAACGCTTCGAATTCGTACATTTGTCACTCTTCAAGGAATGCCAAATATTCGTCTGTTTGCAACAAATTCAAAAAGATTTTCTTTTGTTTTGTCTTTAAATTTTCGAAAAATCAAAAATTCAAAAAGATTTTTTTTTGTTTTGTCCTTAAATTTTCGAAAAATCAAAAATCCAAAAAGATTTTCGTTTGTTCGGTCTTTATTTATATATATATATATATATATATATATATATATATATATATATATATATATATATATATATATATATATATATATATATATATATATATATATATATATATATATATATATATATATATATATATATATATATATATTTATTTTTAGACTTTTGTTGCAGATTATGATGATGATTCAGAGGGGACAATGCAGGCAGTTTTAGGGTCAGGTAAAATTTTTCGTATGAATTGATATGTTTCTCATTATTCGAATTAGTTAGGTTGTCCCTAGAAGCATGCTGCTGCATGTCGTCCAAAGCCTCCATGACTCAATGTGTGTGTACGAAAGCCTTAATGAAATGTTTCGTACGAAAATTTCTTCCCAATCAGGCTTATATTCACATTAGTCTCTGAGCTACCTTACTCTTCTCACAATGAGTTAAGAGTTTCATGTTTGGTCCAAAACATAACAGAGGTACTTTTCGTGTCTTACACCAATCTTTTTCATCCAAAACATTCTTACACGATCACACACAAAGACGTATATCCGAGAGGTCTCTGATCATACCCATCGAGACTTAGATATATAAAAACTCTGTGTTTATGATCTGACATCATGAGTCCGTGATGGAAGTGAAACCCGGAAATCTTACAAATTAGGGAATTGACGGGGAACATTGTTCCAGATATATACGAAACTTTTGTTTCTGTACCAATGTTCGAAACTCCAAATCATATTCATTTCGAATGAGTGGTCTTGATCAAGCATTCGAAACCCACGATGTTTGTTACCCAACAAGATCCAGTATACAAATTTTTTTATGAATATGATTTCCGTGTGAGTTTCATCCGAATGTCCTAAGTCATGTTAAAATTTTTCAAAGCCGACTTGTCACTGACTACACTGGTCATACAAGTAATTTATGTTACACTTTATCACCTTATGTTTAGGTTGACATGTAACGAAATTTTGAACCTACCCACGAAGCATTCTTAAAAGAAGCCCTTTGATACTTATCAAAAAGTATTCGATTGTAATTCACGGGAACATACACAAGCTGTTGATCATCTCTCTTGATGATTAACGAAGCAACCTTTGCCCGGGGTTTAACTGCCTTCGTGTCAAATTAAATTTTTGACATCACAAAATTAAAAAAATAAATAAAAATTTGTTGTTTCTTGTCTAAACTTTCTTTGGCACACTACACACACGAAATCCTTGAGGTTCTGAGTAATACCAACTCAGGCTGATGATTTCGAACATCTGGCAAATGACTTCACTTTTTATCCCAAAAGTGAATGAGCCTTGCCTCCATTCGAAGGGTTCTAACGGTTACAATTCTATTAAGGGGATAATGACAGGCTGTGTATACGTGACGTATGGTATTCTGCCCGGTTTTCTAGGTGATGTGACAGACACTTTTTGACGCATGGCTACCTTTCCGCTGTACAGGTCCGATTTTCAAGGTGCCACATCGGATCTTATTAAATGCATCCCGCTTCAAATTCAAATCATTTAGGGTTACATATAAAAGGGGGTTCAAGAGTACTTTATACGTTTACGCGATCAAAACTCAAAACTTCCCAAATTTTCTGTTCTTCATCTTTTTCAAACCCTAACAATGGCGACTACTGCTCATGTCGATCCTTCTACTGAAGATACTTCTTCTGCACCAGTTATGAAGATTCAATCTACTAATTATTATGTGGATGGTGAACTTTCTCAATGTCCAGAAGAATTCAAGATGCTTATTGTTTCTTTAAAACACTATGTTTTATCCAAAGCAATGTTCAATTCCTTTTCTGTTCCGGTATCCTGGCTTTCTCAAGCAGGATCTACTGCCACATACAACAAAGCCTCTGATTCGATTACTTTTCACCTAATCAATGACAAAAAGGTTAGGCTTTCCAAGAAACTGTTTTGTCAGATTCTTGACATTCCAAATACACCTCCTTTTGTTGAATTTCAATTCTCCCAAATAATTCATATGTTTAATGAAATGGGATATCAGCCCCCATTGTCAAAGATACGTGACTTTAAGAAGTCTGGTCTTCCAAAAGTATGGAATTTTTTGTTTGGGATATTTTTGCGTTGTTTAACCGGAAGAACAGTTGGATTAGATAAAGGAAGGATGGAGGTTTATGCCATGGTGGCTGGTTTATACTATGATCTTCCAGCAGACTACTCTACATAGCTATGGAAGGAATTCCAAAAAGGAGTAGAACATACGAATGTTGTTCATGGCATTTCATGTGCTAGGTACTGGAGTCTAATTCTGCAACATTTTTACAACAAGGAAGGCATCTTGGTTTCAAATGAAGAAGAGAAGGTTACTTTTCAATCTTATCACTTTCCGAAGGAAGTTGTTGACAATGATGATGAATTTCCAAACGTTGCTCGGATTCCAGACGCGATGCTTAAAAGGGTGGATCCTACGAATCCTGTTTTGATTGCATATCTGAAAACATTCGATTCTTCTATTCCTACGGGAATTTTGTTGCCACGCGAAGAAAAGAAGACCAAAAAGTCGAAGAAAGCTGATCCTGCTTCACCTGAAAAGAAAACGAAGGGTTCAACATTCTCTAAATCTCCAAAGAAGAAGACAGAAAATGTTTCAGTGACAGTTGAAGCAACACAAGTGATTGAGCCAATAGTGGAAGAGACTCAAGAGAACGTGATTATTCCTTCGAAAACAGGGATGTTTCGAAGAATCAAGATGAAATCCACTCACAAACGAAAGTCACCATCACAGAAGTTGATTCGCAAGCCTCAAATTACTCACCAAGGAGTTTTAATTCGTGAGGTACCTGTTCCTGTTTCTACCGGATCCAAGAAAAGAGCAGCAGAAGATATGGCAAAACACTTGTCACAACCGAAAAAGAAGAAGACGAAGAAGACTCGAAAGATTGTTTTATCTACTGAGTCTACAGAAGAGGATGAATGAATACCAGAAACTCCAGAGTTCACTTCTATCATTACAAGTTCCATTCCTGAGAAGACTGTTATCATACCACCCGAAGTTTCGATTGCCAAGTCAATTTTTGAGGAGGTTCGAACTTCAGGCATCCCTGCACACGTATCTGATACGAATGCAAATGTCAACATGGGTGAAGGTGGTTCGAAAGATGCAGATCAAGGTCCAATTATCTCTACTCCTTTCGAATCATTGGTTTCTGTTACACCAACATCTACTATTCCTTTCACATCAACCACTGTTTCACCAACCTTTGAACATATCATCAATCAACCAATTACTTCCATTTTTTCCTCTCAATCCACTGATACACCCAAACCATCTTCACCCACTGAAACTGATAATGAAGGGTTTGGTGGAACATTCGAAGACCTAGAGTTTCATGATGAAGAAGAAGAATTTCCTGATCATATGTTAATGACAATGAAGCAATACAAAATTCTTAATCAAAAGTTGAACTCCATCATTCAATCCCAAGCTGATCTTGGCGGAGGTTCATCTATTTCAAGTTTGGAGGTTGATTCTATGCTCAAGATGTTTGAATCAAGAGTAATCAACAAAGTTTCTGGAATGATGAAAGCCTCGGAGTCTGTTATTTTAGAAAAGGTTGATTACACAGATCAGAATTCTGAGCATCGTGTTAAAACTCTCAGATCTGATTTTATGGGAGAAGTTAAGGATCTGCGAAGCATAACAAAAGAACGACATGTTCTTTTTGTTCAGGAAGTCAAGAAAGTGAGGGAGGATGTTAACACCCAAATTCACGAACTTCGTGAAGACATGAAAAAGGAAATTCTATCTGTTCAACATGATTATGCGTCCTTGAATCAGAAGGTCGATATCATTTGTGATGCTGTCACTCGATTTGTCAAGCTATACGAAGGTTTGAGTCCTCAAATAACTCAAATCTCCAAGTCTGAAAGTGAAAATTTTGAAGGTGTGATCAAGTTGTTAAAGGAGTTGAAGGAGATCTCAACGAAACCGGTTTCGTCACCGTTGATTACTCCAGAATTTTTATCCCAGAAGTTTGTGCAGTTCGAAGCCATACTTAACAAGCAACTTGCTCCACTATTTCGCATATCCATTCTTCTTCCCACAACTACTTCCCCTCCTGTTTTCACAGGGGTGCAAGGGGGAGAAAGGAAGTCAACAGAAGAAGAAGCGAAAGTGGTGGGCAAGGTATTTTCATCTAGCATCCCTTCAACAAAACCAGTAATTGTGTATGCTCAACCAGTGACCTCAATAATCGTAACAACATTACCAATTACAAGAACAATTTCGAAAGGAATTGTAATTGGTAAACCTTTGGAATCTGGTGGAAGTGGTTCGAAGCTAAAAGACGTAACTGAAAAATCTGCTTCGAAAGACAAAGGAAAATCAATTCTGGTTGAAAAATCTAAAGAAGAAAAGAAGGCTGAAGTTGAAGCTGAACTCGAGAAAATGAGGCTTATTCAAAGCATCATGACTCAGAGGGCTGGTGATCCGAAGGGCATGAATAAAGGTGATCCAGCAAAACATTACAACTATGAAACAATCGAAGCCTTGGTTGCCTTTAATCACATGTACTCATTTGATAAGAAGCCAAAACAGAGTTATGTGGTTACAAACACTGATGCATGCCAGTTGGATTTCCCTATAAATGAGATGATGTTCATCATGCCTCAGTTCAAAGCTGAAGGGAATTTCAAAGAAAAAGATGAAGGGACTCATATGAAAATTCGTTTTCATGCAGTACTTGGCAAAGCCCCTGAGGATGTTTGGTCACTGATCAAGATCAAGAAGGTGATAAGCATGAAAAAGGATGTGGTCTTTGAAAACATTGTTCAAAATGTCAAATATGTTGTGGCCAGGGCAAATGGAAAAACATGCGAATTCACTATTGCAGATTTTCCTCTGATGAACTTGTATGACCTTATACAAGTGGCATTGCTTCTGAAAGACAAATCCTTTTCTTTTCTGCAAAACACAGATCCAGAGGAATTCAAACTTGGAGTTGCTCACATCAAAATCTTCATTGAGAATTATTATGAGTGCCTAGCACTGACTGATGTGGAGTTGACTACTGTAAAGGGAATGGAAGTAAAAGTTCCAATGGCTCCTTCGTTGACTCAGACTGAGTTAAAGAAATATGCTGATGGAGAAATATGTTTAAAGCCATTTGGAATAGTTTTTGCTGGAAAGGATAAAGCTGGAAAAGCGAAGCGGTTTTTGTTCCAAGCTAGCGAAGTGGAGAGATATTCTACATCTCAATATACGAACTTGATTGTTCGTATGAACCACTGCAAAAAGAACAATGAAGGAGACAAGAAGGAATTAAAGAAAATTATTTCTTGGTATACTGAGGTTCGAAGAGTTTTGCTGTACTCTATTACTCTACTTACAAACTGAAGACTTCGACTTTGATTACAAAGGGGGAGATTGTTAGGGTCGAAATGTTGTAATAGTCGAAGTTTGTATTTAGGGTCTTCGAACATTTTTGTAATGTATTTTACTAGGGCATAATATTCGAAGCTTCATGTTTAGTCCTTAGTATATTTTTTGTACGCTTTTCTCTTCTATAAATAGGAGTGGTTACTAGTGTCTTAGTAACGAAGTCTTTACAGAATATTCATTGTACTCTGTAAAATTTGCAAAAGCGTAATAGAGCCAAACAGATCATATTTACATCGGTGTTCAAATCTTTCAATTCTACTTTGAATTTACACTCTAATTCGTTCAATACTTGATTCATTGTCTCATCAACTCACTGTTCTTCTTGCACCGATGAATGATGTTGATGATGTGCTCTAAGCAATCGGTTGAGAACATATGCTTATCAACAAGAGCAAACAAAAATTGGATGTGTTCGGCTCTTGTGAACATAACCGTTAGATGCGTAGAGTCAATTTGGCCTATTGTCATTTTATTCACATCTCCCGGTTTCGAAGTCGACTTCACTATCGGTTTCTTGTTCATCACATTGGCAATCTCCTGATCCATCTTAGCCACCTCGTAAATGTAAGATCCCAACACCCTCTTCAGATGATTCAGGATCGGTTCATACTCCTTTGCATTCGTGAGCAAAATGTTGTATAACAGAATCCAATCATGAGGATTCAAATTTGGAAGATCTGCAAGGGAAATGATAGAGATCGAGTTGCCTGAACCTTGAGTAACTCTGAATTGAACATTAGTGAATTTCCCAGCAGGTGTAGGCTTCAGCACCTTGACAGATGTGATCTTCAGTGCACTCCACATCCAGTACTGAGGTTGACCGAACTTCAAATAAAAATCAATAAGCTCTCGGTCAGTTTGAGGATGAGGCGAAGGAACTTCAGCAGTTGAATCAAAGCAGTGAAAAATGAACGCCTTCCTTGTCATAGGCATATCGAATTGGGAGTCCCTCGTGTTTTCCACATCAAATGAAGCCACTGGTTCCAACCAGAAAAGACTTGGGAACTCTATCGCCTCCTTTATCAACTTCTCCCTAGTCCACGGGGGAAAAAGGGCCTTCTTACATTCAAGAGCATCATGCTCTTCTTTCTTCATCCTTTCCTTCTCCTCTTCTTCCTTCGCAATCCTCTGGTTCTCATTTATATCCCAATCCATCTGCCTTCTTTTAAGAATATCGGTTATTGTTTCCTGGTCTTCATCACTATCAACATTGGATGGACCCTTCTTTTCTTTAAACCCAGAACCCGAAGCTTCATTACCCTTCGGTTCTGGTTTGATCACGACCTTTGGTTGAACAGGAGGTTGATCTGAAGGCTTTTCCACTTTGACTTTCACACCTTCTCCCCCTTGTTGCGAAGTGACCATCGGCTTCGGAACACCCTTCATTTCACGAAGTAGTTCAATCGACGGAAGAAGTTTGGAAGTTAAATGATTCCGGATCGTTAGCGTCAAAATCGGATCATGAGCATGAACAAGGTTGTTTAGCATACCCAGCACATCACCAGCACAGCTACGAAATACTGCATGTTCGGTCTTCAATAAGGCAATCTCCTGTTCTGCTTTTTCCATCTGGACCTTCTGAACTTCCACAGTAGTAGTTTGTTTAGCAAGATCATCCCTCAGCTGTCGTTCTATTGCTAAATCAGCCACAAGCTTCTCTAACCGAGAGTCGACTGATGACAGATGGGATTTGTTCTCTACTTGAATGTCAGCCCGAACCGCTTCAAATTCTGCTTGTTCTCCTTGAAGCGACTGGGTTAAGGATTCAACCGAAGCATTGACCTTTGCAGCATTGGAGTTGGCATGACCTTGAAGCGATTCTAAGAAAAGTTTGGAATCATGAATAAGATCCTTGACATCCTTAGTAGCTTGTTTAAACTGTGAAGTAGAATCATCCATAGCAGCTGAGCACTTGTCCATGGATTGAGTATATGTTAGGGTCGAAATGTTGTAATTAGTCGAAGTATGTGTTGGTGTCTTCGAACATTTTTGTAATCTATTTTACTAGGGCATTGTATTCGAAGCTTAACGCTTAGTCCTTAGTATATTTTTTGTACGCTTTCCTCTCCTATAAATAGGAGTGTTTACTAGAGTCATAGGACGAAGTCTTTACAGAATTTTCACTTGTACTCTGTAAAACTTGAGAGCGTAATAGAGCTTAAACAAGATCATATTTACATCTGTGTTCAAATCTTACAATCTTATTTTGAATTCATTCTCTGATTAAATCATTACTCGGTTCATTGTTTCATCAATTGGTATCAGAGCAGGAATCATATCTCTGATCTAATTTTCACGATTGTTGAAAAGGTTTTTGAATCAACTTTTTGATTCAAAAGTTTCCGCACTTTTTGAAAAGTGAAAAATTGTCTAGATCTTAGTCTGTGATTCGATTCTGCACTTAAATCATTGAATCGAGTGTTTTTCTATTGATTCTGATTTGAAACATATAGTTTGTTGTCAAATTCTCAAAGTTTCTACAAAAATTCTCAAGAATTTATTCCATACATCAATGGCGTCTTTCAATCTTAATTCCATGACTTCATTCTCTCATCTTCTAGGAGCATCCACCAAAATTCCTATGCTAATCCCTGAGTATTACGATCAATGGACTGATCGTATGCAGGATTATCTCAGTGGATTGGATGAAGAACTGTAGAATTGTATTTCGGGCAATCTCAATCCACCAACAAATGTTCAGCCAATTGCATCATCTTCTGGAAATTCTGAAGTTGAGAATCAGACTGGTCGTCTGAAAAAGCTAGAAAAGAGGTGCATAAGAGAGCTAAGACGTGCTTTGCCTCCAGTTGTTTACAACTATGTGAGGAGTTGTACAACTGCAAAGGAAATCTGGAACAATCTCAAGGAGAAATTTCAAGGGAGTGAGAAGACAAAATTTAACTCTGTGAAGCAATGCTTAGTGGAACTGAAGGACTTCAGACAGAAAGATGGTGAAACGATTGAAGTTTACTACGATCGTCTTAATGAACTAATCTATCGATGCAATCGATATGGAATCACAAGATCAGCCATGGAGTTCAATTTAATTTTTGTTATGGGTCTTCGTAAGGAGTGGCGTAGTGTGAGCATGATGGTTAAGAATCAACAGAGCTTTGATACGTCAACTTTGAATGACTTGTACAATCAGCTGAAGTCTCATGAAAGCAAAGTGAATGAAATTGCTGAAGAATCGAAGGCAAGTTTAGGAGGTCCACTAGCTTTGGTTTCGAAGATCTCTGAAAGGGAAGTTGAGAAAGATGTTTTGGATGAGGACGAAGGGTTCATCATGAACTCAGATGATGAGGCGATTGCTTTCTATTCAAACAATCGTGTGAAAAAGTTCTACAAAAAGCCATTTAATTCGAAGGCAAAGTCATCCGAGACAAAAGGGAATTTTATGAGTAAAAGTGTTGGAGATGAGAAGAAGAAGCAAGAGCAGAAAGATGCGAAGTTTGTTGAGGGAAAAACAGAAAAGAAGTTAAAAGGAGATGCTGGAATTGATTGTCATTATTGCAATGGGGCTAATCATTTAGCTAATGATTGCATGCTGAGGAAGAAAGATGAGAAAAAGAATAAGGTCAAGGATGAGGCATACTATGCAGAGAAGCTGGAGCTGGTTCGTGCGAAGGCAAAGAATCTTTCGTTAGTTGCTCATGGTGAACAAGAAGAAGATGGAACTTATCAAATCTGGTCATCTGGATCAGACGATGAGGAGATGCGAAATCCAACTCACGGAGCAATGTATGCAAAGATGGAGGAAGAATCCAATGAGGAGGCATACGAAGTACATGGGAGATGCTTCGTATCAAAAGCTGCTGACAAATCTCCGATGACCACAAAGGTACGTAATATTCTTGAATCTTTCAATATTCCAGTACATGCTTATAATTCTGAATTAGTATCTTTCGATGAAACTGTTACTTATTTTGATTCAATTGTGGTATCTGCTAGCGATGAGGCAAAGAAGCTGTCTATGCAGTTGCTAGAGACACAGAAGAAACTAGATTCAAAAATTACTAAGATAGATTGTTTAGAACTTCAAAGAACTAATATCATGGTTGATAGGGATAATTTTTCTAGTGAAACTAAACTGTTGTTAGCCCAGAGGAACATTTACTGTAATTCGGCTAAAAGATTGTATGGGAAATTAACTGAACTACATCATTCATGCGAAATCAGTAAAGAACAACATAGAAAATTGCTGCCATTTTTAGCTTATGAAAGAGCTACGGTAGATAACATTTCGTATGATTGTGAAAAGGAAATAGCTGATTTTAATAAAGTTCCGAATGATAAGTATAGATATGGAATAGTCAAAGTTGATGAATGTCTTGATGCAAATGAATTAGTTAACATTGTGAATGATACTTTGACTAAATCTGAACAAATTCAAATTTTGAAAAAGACTGAGAATTCAACGTCTGATTCTCAATCTAATTTTGCTGATATTGAAGATAATTCTCATAATATTAGTGAACTTAGTGAGCTTGAAGATGTTGATTGTTCTTAGTTGTCTGTTGTTAATGTTGCTTCAACATCTAAAGGGAAAGAAAAAGTTAAGGATTTGATGGTTGAAAATGAAACTGATATACCCTCAACTTCGAAAGTTTGTGATATGAACTTCGTGGATCTCAAAGATTATCAAACTGATGATAGTGATGATGAAGATGTAGAGAAAATTTTGAAAGAAAAGAAATCTTCAAAGGAAGAAGAAATTCCTCGAATAGTGGTTGATCAAGTGTATGGAGATACACAAAAGTTCGAAAGAGTAATGAATGAAAAAGGTGAACATTATCTAGAAACGAACACAGTGGTTTATCCAAATTTCAAATGCACATATGATGTTATTTTTCCAAATCAAGTTTTTGTAACTACTGGAAATGTTGAAAATATCAAACCATAATTAAAGAAATTGGTTGAAGAGGATAATTCAAAAACAATTGACGAAGGTTTTTTCGCAAATCAAAGCACGGTTGAAAATAACATAACAAAGAATTCGTATGTGTTTCAACGTCAAAAACCACAAAGACAATGGGTTGAAAAATCAAAAATTGAAAAAGAGAATTCAAAAACAGTGGAAAAAGAAAATGAAAAGGTTGTCAAACTAAACTCTAAGGAATTTAAAGATCAAATTGACAAATTTTCGAAGGAAAACAACATTTCGAAAAGACAAGCAAGAAAGAAAATATTTTGGCATAATGTTTAGTCTCAAAAGATGTCTGAATCACAAACAACCAAAAATGTTTTCAAAGCTAAAAATTCCTCTTTTTCAACAAAAACTCAAAATTCAACTCAATCAAATCATACAAGGTCTGAAGTGAATAAACAAACAAAGTTTTCAAAAGTTTCTGAAACTAACAAAACAAGAGCATTTTCAAATACTTCTAAATCAAATCAAAAATTCTTTCAATGTCAAAATTTTAAATCAACGGTTGATACATCTTATAGTCAAACTTTTCTAACAAAAACAAAAGTTGAGTTTGTACCTCAAAAACCAAATTTTCCTAATCATACGAAGAGAGAGACAATGAAAACTTCATGGGAAAAAGGAATAACTTCAAGAAAGAATATTGATCATTGGCTTGAAGGCAAAGGGAAGATGTATCAGTCGAATACATATTCAAAGGAGCAAATTCATGAAGCATATGAAAAATATGTGAATACTTCTTCGAATGAAAGTTCATCCTCAAAAGATTCGAACATTTCCATCAAAGCTTGAAGACCAGTCACAAAAGCAAAGACAGTTCAGTCACAAACTCAAAACGCGAAGGGTAGTGTTAGTGAACATTCGAAACTATCAAACACTTATGTTTCGGTTTCTTTAGATGATGAAGTGAACTTAATTGATAGTCTCAAAACCAAAGTTTGTGATTAGGTTAAAAGTTCATCATTACATTCGAAATTGAAATCTAATTTCCAAGGACCCAAAAAGCCTTGGGTACCTAAATTTTTCCATTGATTGCAGGTACTGTGTGACGAGCAATATGATAACAAGTGGTATATTGATAATGGTTGCTCACGTCACATGACTGGGAAGAAGGAGAATTTACGAGATTTTCGAAGTCTCAAAAATGCTGGAGTAGTTAAATTTGGGAACAATCAAAAATGTCAAGTCAAAGGCTATGGGAAGATCACGAATGGACAATTCACAGTGAATCGTGTTGCATATGTTGAAGGTCTTCAACATAACTTGATTAGTGTTTCTCAACTTGTTGTGGGTACTGGCAATCAAGTTCTTTTCAACGAAGAAGGAAGTGTTATTTCGAATGTTAACACAAAAGAAGTATTACTAAAATCCAAACGGAAAGGTGACATGTTCACTCTGGACATCAATCCGATAGTTGGGAAACCAGCTATATGTCTTCTTTCGAAAGCGACAGCAGACTTAAGTTGGCTATGGCATCGAAGACTTTCGCATCTCAATTTTCGAAACATCAATAAACTTGTGGTACAAGATCTGGTAAGAGGTTTACCTGTACTTAAATTTGACAATGATTCTTTATGTGCAGCTTCTGAAGTTGGCAAGCAACATAAAGAAGGTCATCCAATAACGATTGATTCAAAAATTGTTGCACCACTGGAGCTATTACATATTGATTTGTGTGGTCCTTCGACTGTTTCCACTCTCAACAAGAAACGGTACATTTTAGTTATTGTTGATGATTTTTCTAGATTTACGTGGGTTTCTTTTCTCAGGCTCAAATCCGAAGTTGCTCAAATCATGATTGATTTTATCAAAAAGATGGAAACAACATTGAAGAAGATTGTTCGCAAAATCAAGAGTGATCATGGAACTGAATTTAAGAACAATGCTCTTGATTTATTTTTGGTGGACAAAGGAATTTTGCATAATTTTTCATCTCCATACACACCATAACAAAATGGTGTTGTAGAACGAAGGAATCGCTCACTATGCGAAGCGGCAAGAACCATGTTGGCATATGCGAATTTACCTCAATATCTTTGGGCTGAAGCTGTATCAACTACATGTTTCATACAAAACAGATCGTTTATTTATCGTCGTTTTAATATTACTCCATATGAAATTCTCAACAATCGAAAACCTAACGTCAAATTTTTCCATGTTTTCGGATGCAGGTGTTTTATCATGAATCTCAAGGATTATCTTTTGAAATTTCAAGCAAAAGCTGATGAAGGGATTTTTCTTGGATATTCGCACAATTCTGTAGCATATCGTGTGTTAAATAAGCGAACACGAAAAGTGGAAGAAACTTTCAATCTCACATTCGATGATTACTATGTTAAACAAAATGAGCATAAATTTGCAATTCATCCAATTTTACAAGAAACACAAGTTGACACTGAATCTTTACAAATGGATGATTTTGATTATGATTTCATTTTTGGAATTTCAGATCATGCAGACGATGCTGAAATTCATGCTCCTGATAATCACATACCAGAAATTGCGAAATTTTTTTGATGAATCAACATCAACTCCTCAAGAAGGCGAAAGTATGCAAAATAATCCAGTAGAGGGGGAGTACTTGGATTCGAATACATTAGATAATGACGAGCATTTTTTCGAGGGGGAGAAAGAAAAGTCAAATGATAATGTTGAGGGGGAGCATGATGTTGAGGGGGAGCTTAATGTTGAGGGGGAGCATAATGTTGATGATGCTTGTTCAATTGCAGGTTCAGAAAACGATGAAATGTACGAAGATGCACCTTTGGAATTTGATCCAGCATATCCACCAATGGAAAAATGGACAAGAGATCATCCGAAGGATCAAGTAATTAAGAATCCACAAGAGGGAGTTTTAACAAGAGCTCAAATTCGTGCAAAGAATGAGGTACTGAATACTCATCAAGAATTTTGCATGTTCAATGTTTTCATATCTAAAATTGAACCAAAAACAGTTAATATGGCAAAGGAACACTCAGATTGGGTTGTTGCAATGCAATCTGAATTGTCTGAATTCGAACGAAACAAGGTTTGAAGTTTAATTCCTAAACCTACAAATATTTCGATTGTCGGGTTAAAATGGATTTTCAAAAATAAAACCGACAAAGATGGAAACATTGTTCGAAACAAAGCCAGACTTGTTGTAAAAGGTTATTCACAACAAGAAGGAATCGATTATGAAGAAACTTTTGCTCCTGTCGCAAGACTCGAGGCGGTTCGTATATTTTTGGCTTATGCAGCTCACAAAGATTTTGATGTTTATCAAATGGATGTAAAATGTGCATTTCTAAATGGAGAGCTTGAAGAAACAGTATACGTGGAACAACCCCCAGGTTTTATTAACGAAGAATATCCTGATCATGTTTATGTTTTAGATAAGGCAGTTTATGGTTTGAAACAAGCACCACGAGCATGGTATGCAACTCTTACATCATTTTTGAAACAATCTAAATTTAAACAAGGATCAGTTGATCCCACATTATTTCGAAAGAAAGTGGGGAATCATCTAATGCTTGTTCAAATTTATGTTGATGATATTATTTTTGGCTCGACTGACCCTGCCTTGTCTAGAGAATTCGAAGATTTGATGAAAAGCAAGTTTGAAATGAGCATTATGGGAAAAATCAATAATTTCCTTGGATTGAATATTCGTCAAAGCAGAGAAGGGATTTTCATTAATCAGAAAAAATATATGAAAAATCTGCTAGAAAAGTTTGGATTGACGAATAGCACAAAACTTCGTGTACCAATGGCAACGGGCATAAACTTAACACCATCGTTAGATAAACCTGCTGTTGACATAACTTTATATAGGAGCATGATTGGTTCATTACTTGTCACACCCCCGAAACCAGACGGCGGAAACGTCCGGGGGCTCGTGTGACTTAAATTGAATACCATCACAATGAATATACATGAATCATAACACAAACATCACCATGCATCAATACATTACAACTGATATTGTTTTACATCCAGTACATTGTTTTCAAATATTACACATCATAACACAAATTGTTTCAAAGTTTCCAACACAAAATAATCTAACATACTTGGTATTACTCTTCCGCTTATCTGTTCCCTGAGAATACAAGTTATTTTGGAAAAACGTCAACATATGAAATGTTGGTGAGTTCATAAGCATAGTTGTAAATAAAATGATTTGTATAGTTTGTAAAACCCAGAAAATCCGATATTTTCTGAAAAGACATGTGTTTATCAAAGTGTGAAGATCCATAGTAGATGCATGAGTGATTTCAAACATATATATGAAAGGTGTTTTGTATTTTAGTTATAGAATTTTC
Source organism: Lactuca virosa (assembly GCF_052849685.1). Lineage (NCBI taxonomy): Eukaryota > Viridiplantae > Streptophyta > Magnoliopsida > Asterales > Asteraceae > Lactuca > Lactuca virosa. The sequence continues at coordinate 289,468,175 of NC_136426.1, forward strand.
GAGCGAGTAGTATTGATTTCCCCGGAAAACCCGACGTTTTCCGATGTCGTAAGGTATGCGTAAGTATTAGTTCTAGTATCGTTATATCGAATGAATATCGTCCTAATTCCGTCTACCTTGAATAATAGTAAGCCTTAGCGAACGAAGAGAAGAGGAACACTATGTCCTGCTACTATCGTAAGTACCTTAGGTTGTCGTGGATGCGAAAGACACGATGGTCCAACTCGCATTTGATTACTGTGACCTTACTAGCTTTTCTAATGGGACACTTTGGCCCACTAGCACATAAAAGCTATTGAAAGTCCTTTTATAAAATATTGGGTCATTGAAGGCCCAATAACATATAAGCGTTATCCCTTTGGGCCCAAAGATCATACTGATGGGCTTGCAAGGCCCATCATGCATGATTTGAAACTCATAAGCCCAAAGTTTGTAAGTTTACTCATCGTAGGTATCGCGTATCGTTGGAGTGTTTGATTTAAACGTTAGTTATATTGTATCGATTCGAGACCGAATCGATTCGTGTATCACGATATTTGGAGTCAAACGTGTATTCGTCTTTCGAATTGTCGGTAGTCGTAGTTTTGTATTTTGACTTGATGAAATAGTTGGTCTAAATAGAAGTTTGACCTTTTCATTTCCTTTCTTTTATAAAAATAACAATTTAAGTCCTTTAAATAAAAGAACTTCATTTTTAGTCCTTAAAACAATTTCTTGACACTTTTTGCATCATAAATTTGTTGAAAAGATAGTTCTAACCCAAAATTTATTTTGTTAACAGATTCAGCCCTTTCAAAGGAGTATTTCTCGGCTAAAACCCCATTTTTTGCAACTTTTACAGTTTTGGCCCAAAATCCAAAAAACTTTACATTTTTGATCCTTTTTGGAATTGAAAAGCATTTTTGACCTTTGAAATAGTTTTACTACACTTCTTATCCCCTGTTTTGCAGAAAGTTTCAATTCAGCCCCTTTAAAACTTCATTTTTCGCAATTATGGGCTTATTGGGCCAAAAGCCCAAAATTAGCCCATTAAGCTAAAAATTTACATTTCAAATCCTTTAAAAATTCTAATATTCAGAAAAATGATTATAGAAACTGTTTTGACTCTTTTGACCCTCCAAAATTACCCTAGTTTTGCATATTTGACATTTTAAGCCCAAAATGGGTTTTTATGTTGAAATATGTTCATCAAAATCTTGTAAACTATTATTCTTGACTTTTTTAGTGTAAAATAACTTAGATTATGTTTGTTTCCTTTCTCATGTCATAGATCTCGAGTTAACAACCCTTTTGGTTACATATTCATCACAAAAACACATAAAATCACACACATACATGCATAAAATCACATATAGCATACACATACACATAGATCTACACATTTTCTTGTATTCTCCCCCATAAAACATATGAAAACCGAAAAGAGAGGGGTATGAAGCTCACCTTGAGTTTGTTTTTGGTTTTGAAGAAAGAAGATGAGGAAATTTCGATCCTAGTAAGCTTTCTTGGAGGATCTCGAACTTAGATGCTTCTAAGGTGCAAGATCACAAGTTTGAATAGATTTAGAAGAGATTTTTGATGAAATGAAGTAGCAAGATCATGGATTTAACATCAACTTACCTTAGATGATGTGTTTGTGGGAAAAATCTCCTTGAAAAGCTCTTAAATCTCGAATGTTTTGAAGGAGAAGTGAGAAGATGTTCTTGAAGACTTAGAGAGAGTTTTAAGTGTTTTGTATGTGTGCGTTTTCCCTTGCTCTCGGCCGAGGATAGAATAGAGAGAGAAGAGAGAGTTTTGAAGTGACCATACATGGGAACATGAGAAGAGTGCATGGTTACCCCATGTACAATTGTGAGGTGGCACCAAAAGTCAACTCCTCTTCTTGGGTTTGTTGTTTGGGCCGAGAGAGAGGAGAAAAGAGAAAGAAATTTTGGGCTTTTTGCCCTTAAGTCCACATTATAGATAATTTAGGTGATGCTTGGCCCAAATAAATCAAGGTGTAATTTTTATGACCTATTAGGGCTAAATTAAATTGGTTGAGACCCATTAAGGCCTATTAAAGTTAATCTAGTTTATTTTGGGCTCATAAGGCCCAAAAATATTAAGTTTCATGTATATGGGTCCAATTAGGGCCCATTAGAGAGTTCTAGGTTCAAGGTAGATAAATTGGAAGCTTATTAGTCCATTAGGCCCAATAAGGAAATCCTAGTCCAAAATGGACTTAAACCGGGATTTCAAAGGTTTCAAATTCTTTGTTAGCCATTAGTAGTGCTACAATGAAGTATTTGATGAAGTTTTGTTGTTATAGAATAAGCATCATGCATGCTTTCATGTTATTGATTCATCGTTGTTATAAGTGTTGTAGTTACAAGGCACCAAAATTTCTAGTTGTGACATCATCCCCCCGTTAGAGGGAATTTTGTCCCGAAATTCTTTTGAAAGCTAGATTTGAGAATGCGAGAATAGATGAGGGTACTTCTGCTTCATTTGATCTTCGCGTTCCCATGTGAACTCTGGTCCCCGTCTCGCGTTCCATCGAACTTTCACAATCGGAATGCGGCTCTGCTTGGTACGCTTCACCTCTCGGTCCATGATTTCAACTGGCTCCTCGATGAACAGAAGGTTCTCATTGATTTCGATCTCCTCTAAAGGAATGACGAGAGTCTCGTCGGATAAGCACTTCTTCAAGTTGGAAACGTGGAACACAGGGTGTACACTGCTGAGCTCAGCGGGTAGTTGCAGTCTATACGCCACTGGACCGATTCGGGCAAGAATTTCGAAGGGTCCAATGTATCGAGGGTTCAGTTTGCCCCGCTTCCCAAAATGAATCACTCCTTTCCAAGGAGAGACTTTTAGTAACACCCTATCTCCGACTCTGAATTCCAAGGGCTTTCGTCGTTTATCGGCGTAGCTCTTTTGTCTGTCTCGTGACGATTGCAGTCTCGCCCTGATCTAAATTATCTTCTCGGTTGTCTCGCGTATGATTTCCGATCCCGTCAAGGCATTGTTTGGCGTTTGCCCTCTTGCTAGTTGGGTGTCTCCTACCTCAGCCCAGCACAACGGTGATCTACATTTTCGCCCGTATAATGCTTCGTAGGGAGCAACTTTGATACTCGAGTGATAACTGTTGTTATATGAGAACTCGATCAAAGGCAAGTGGGTATCCCACGATTTTCCAAAGTCTATCACACACGTGCGAAGCATATCCTCTACCGTTTGAATGGTTTGCTCACTTTGACCATCCGTCTGTGGGTGGTAGGCAGTGCTCATGTCAAGTTGTGTTCCCATAGCTTCCTGAAGCGATTGCCAAAAGCGTGAAGTAAATCTACTATCTCTATCTGAGATGATAGATACCGGTACTCCGTGGAGTCTCACGATTTCTTTGATGTAGATTTTTGTCAGGCGCTCCATCTTGTATGATTCTTTTATTGGTAGGAAATGGGCGGATTTCGTTAATCTATCAACTATTACTCAGATTGTGTCCAAACCATCCGTCGACTTGGGTAGTTTGGTCACAAAATCCATGGTAATCCTTTCCCATTTCCACTCTGAATTACTGGTTGCTGTAATAATTCGGAGGGCTTTTGATATTCCACCTTTACCTTAGCACAAGTGAGGCACTTGCTAACGTAAGTGGCAATCTCTGCCTTCATATTAGGCCACCAATAATGTTGCTTCACATCCAAGTACATTTTGTCTGAACCTGGATGGATGGAGTATCGCGTCTTGTGGGCTTCGTTCATGACTACATCCCTGAATCCCCCGAGTTTAGGGACCCAGATGCGGTTCATGAAGTAATTTGTTCCGTCTTCTCTCACTTCAAAGTTCTTCTCCATTCCACGCAGCGCTTCGCTTGTTTTGTTTTCTGCCTTCATAGCATCGAACTGGGCTGCCCTGATTTGAGAGGTTAGGTGGGATCGAATGGTTATGGAGAGAGTCTTCAAACGACGATTCGAGTATTCTTTCCGACTCAAGGCATCGGCTACCACGTTAGCCTTTCCTGGGTGGTACTTGATCTCGCACTCGTAGTCGTTCAGCAGTTCGACCCATCTTCGTTGCCTCATGTTTAGCTCTTTTTGATTCAAGATGTGCTGGAGACTCTTGTGGTCGGTGAAGATGGTGCACTTGGTACCGTAGAGGTAGTGCCTCCAAATCTTCAGGGCGAAGACCACTGCTCCCAGTTCCAGTTCATGAGTGGTGTAATTCACCTCGTGCATCTTTAGTTGCCGAGACGCGTAAGCTATCACCTTTCCCCGCTGCATGAGAACGTAGCCTAAACCCTGATTTGACGCATCGCAGTAAACTATAAAGTCTTCTGTTCCTTCGGGTAGCGATAGCACCGGCGCACTGCAGAGTGCCTGCTTCAGGGTTCGGAATGCAGCTTCTTGCTTGTCCGTCCATTCGAAGGGTACGCCCTTTTGCGTAAGCGAGGTAAGTGGTTTTGCGGTTTTGGAGAAGTTTTGAATAAATCTCCTGTAGTAGCCTGCGAGGCGTAGAAATTGGCGAATTTCTATGGGTGTTGTTGGAATTGCCCATCCTTCGATGGCTTGGATCTTAGAAGGATCCACATGAATTCCTTCCTGACTAACAACGTGTCCCAAAAAGTTCACACTTCGGAGCCAAAACTCGCACTTAGAGAGTTTTGCGTATAACCTTTCGGTTCGCAGGGTTTCCAGGATTTGTCGGAGATGTCGGCCGTGTTCTTCCTCGCTTCGAGAATAGACGAGGATGTCGTCGATGAAAACGATGACGAAGTTATCGAGAAATGGTCGGCAGATTCGATTCATTAGGTCCATGAATGCGGCAGGAGCATTCGTTAGACCGAAGGGCATTACGACAAATTCATAATGTCCGTAACGAGTTCGGAAGGCGGTTTTAGGAATATCCTCCTCCCGGACTTTGAGTTGGTGGTATCCAGAACGCAGATCTATTTTTGAGAAGTGATTAGCTCCTTGGAGCTGGTCAAATAGATCGTCAATTCGCGGAAGTGGATAACGGTTTTTGATGGTAAGCTTATTAAGTTCTCTGTAGTCGATACACATCCTGAAGGTACCGTCTTTCTTCTTGACAAAGAGAACCGGAGCTCCCAAAGGTGAGAAACTGGGTCGGATGAATCCTTTATCCAAAAGCTCACTGAGTTGACTGGACAACTCCTGTATCTCCGCAGGAGCCAATCTGTAGGGTGATTTGGCGATGGGAGTAGCTCCTGGCACTAGATCTATTCGAAACTCGACTTGTCTTTCTGGGGGTATCCCCGGAAGATCCTCCGGAAAGACATCCGGGAATTTGCAAGCCACAGGGATGTTTCGAATATTGATCTCTCCTTTGGATTTATCTACGATATGAGCTAGGAACGTGAAGTCCTTCTTTCGTAGGTACTTTTGCGCCTTAATGCACGAAATAAGACGAAGGTTCGTGCTGGGTTTGTCTCCGTAAATAACTAGGGTTTCGTGATTCGGGGGATGAAGGCGAACGGCCTTCTCGTGACACATAACTTCAGCATGGTGGGGGCTTAACCAATCCATGCCGATAATCACATCAAAACTCCTAATGGAAACAGGCATTAAGTTTATTTGAAAGACGTGGTGATTTAAAGTCAGGGTACATCCGATGTAGATTTCCCCAGTGGACTCTGTCTTCCCATGGGCCATTTCCGTCGTGAAGGTTTCATTTAGCTTCTGGGGTTGTTGTTTTCATAAGTGTTTGAATTTATTACTCACGAAACTTCGTTCTGCCCCGGTATCGAATAGGATGCATGCATAAGTGTGGTTTAGGAGAAACGTACCAGTAACAACAGCGGGATCCTGAACCGCTTCTCCCTGACCCATAGCTAGCACCCTTCCCGTTCCTCCGTTCCCAGGGTTGTTGGTGTTGGGGCAGTTGCGACGGATATGTCCTGTCTTTCCACACCCATAGCAGGTTGGGCTTGATCCCGTGTTATTGCCGCTATTGTTGGCATTGTTGTTGTTGTTGTTGTTGTTTCCTTGCGGTTGATTCTGGGGAGGATAGGTCCTGCAATACCTTGCCGTGTGACCCTTCCTATTGCAACTAGTGCATTGCATTTCCTTGCATTCGCCATTATGATGGTAATTGCACCTGTTGCACTTTGGGAGATTCCTAGAATACTGCTTGGGAGTGCTTGGATTAGCTGAGACTGGAGCATGTGGTGTGAAAGGTACTTGGGTAGTTGCAGCGTTGACTGTCACCGTTTGTTGCTTCTTTGTCGACTCCGAGCCTTGTCGACCTTTTCTCTTGTTGTTCTTTCCCTTCTTGTTGTCACTCTCCTTCTTGCCTTCAACATCCTCTGGCTTCTCGCCCTTTTTGTTGTTATGGTCGTACAGGTTCTTGGCCAACCTCTTGGCATCGTCGAAGGTTTCAGGTTTTGCAGCGATTACATTTCCTTGAATTGGGGGGTTCAATCCCCAGATGAATCGTTCGACTTTCTTCCCTTCAGACGAAATCATGCCAGGGCACAGTAATGACAGCTCGCTAAACCTTGATATGTATGCACTTATATCAGAGTTTCGGACGGTGAGATCCCACAGCTCTTGCTCCATCTTCTGGATTTCGCCACGAGGGCAGTACTCAGCCATCAGCATTGCTTTCAGCTCTATCCATGGCATAGCGTTGGCTACAGGGAGAGTCATGGCCTCTACGTGCCCATTCCACCAGGTGAGAGCCTGGTCGACAAATGTGCACACGGCAAACTTCACTTTCACTTCCTCGGGGCAGTCACATATTTCGAACACTGACTCCACCTTTTCCACCCATCTTTTCAGGGTTATCACTCCACCCGTGCCATTGAAGGTTCGGGGTTTGGCGTTGATGAAGTCCTTGTAGGAACATGTCCTGGTAGGTCTGTGATTTGTTCCATTGTTCGAACTCCCAGCCCCTTGTCCATTGACTCCACCGTTGTTTCCTTGCTGAATCTGTGCCATGGCTGCAGTAACTGCAGCAGATACAGCAGCTTGGAATGCAGCTGAGTTGACTTCGGGTGGGGTTGGTCCAGGGTTTCCACGAGTTGGTCGTCGAGGCATATTTCTGTCATGGAACGGAAAGATGTTGAGTGCCTATAGTTTTGTGAGATCGTGGTCCTAAGAGCTAGGTGTTTTGCATGAACTTAAGTGGTTTCACAAATTAGCATACAATCATGTATATATAGCACATAGCAGATCACAACATTGCAATAGAACACATAAAACTTTTCATTAATATTATCCGCAATTTTGATACTTGAAAATTTTGCTCAGAAGGGCATACATAAGTGGTGCAAGTTCGGCAACGTAACGGCTCTATGAGTAGTGTAATCACTTAAACATAGGGTCGACGGTACATAGCATAGATCACATAAGCCTAATACTAAGGATAGATATGACTAGTCCTATCACTCTAAGATGCGTTAGTCGGTGGTAGGTAGGGTCATATTCCGAAGTATTGTGCCAATAACTGGGCCATCTCGGTCATTTCTCCAATGACCTCATCCCTTTCCTGCCCTGCTTGTACTGCGCGTGCTTCTATGGCGAATAGCTGTTGCCGCAGAGCAGCAATCTCAGCCTCCGGAGAGCGATTCTCCCTTGTGGGATTTCCTGGTGGAGTGGGGTGGTCCTGTTGCGTCGCGCTGGCTGGTGATGTGGTAGAGTCCTTGCCTGAGTCTGGTTCTTCGTCCATGTCGTCGTCGGTATCATCAAACTCATAGTCTGTGTCTGTGTACTCGTCAGGTCCCACATCGTGTGCTCCTCCCTGCTCCATCTCCGGCTCATCCTCGATCATCTCGTGGGCTACTAGGACCTGATGAAACTGAATGCCCTGGTGTTCTCCTTCCATGTTGACTGAGAGAGGGGGGGTATGTATAAGTAACTATCATTACTCCTAATATGATCTAGTTATTATGTAATTTGAGTTAATATTCTTTTCTTGGTAATCAAGGGTATGTTTTTAAGCTTACTGACCATCGAGGCTTTCTCAGAGCCTGTGATAGTTGCACTTTGGAGAAAGTATAGTTGATCAGGCTATACTCACCCCTTACTACAACCATGAACAGTCCCTGACTTAACCAAGATGTCAATGTTATTTTGTTTGATTTAGTATTATGTTCTCTTTCCTATATCACACAAGTAAGGATGTTTTATTGTTATGTTTTATTTGTTTTGTTCAGAGTTGTGTTAGTCCCTCTTTTGGTTTATAGTTGCATATCGATGTGTGGTTAGATATGCTAGTTCACTATAAACAGAGCTCTGATACCAACCTGTCACACCCCCGAAGCCAGACGGCGGAAACGTCTGGGGGCTCGTGTGACTTAAATTGAATACCATCACAATGAATATACATGAATCATAACACAAACATCACCATGCATCAATACATTACAACTGATATTGTTTTACATCCAGTACATTGTTTTCAAATATTACACATCATAACACAAATTGTTTCAAAGTTTCCAACACAAAATAATCTAACATACTTGGTATTACTCTTCCGCTTATCTGTTCCCTGAGAATACAAGTTATTTTGGAAAAACGTCAACATATGAAATGTTGGTGAGTTCATAAGCATAGTTGTAAATAAAATGATTTGTATAGTTTGTAAAACCCAGAAAATCCGATATTTTCTGAAAAGACATGTGTTTATCAAAGTGTGAAGATCCATAGTAGATGCATGAGTGATTTCAAACATATATATGAAAGGTGTTTTGTATTTTAGTTATAGAATTTTCGAGCGAGTAGTATTGATTTCCCCGGAAAACCCGACGTTTTCCGATGTCGTAAGGTATGCGTAAGTATTAGTTCTAGTATCGTTATATCGAATGAATATCGTCCTAATTCCGTCTACCTTGAATAATAGTAAGCCTTAGCGAACGAAGAGAAGAGGAACACTATGTCCTGCTACTATCGTAAGTACCTTAGGCTGTCGTGGATGCGAAAGACACGATGGTCCAACTCGCATTTGATTACTGTGACCTTACTAGCTTTTCTAATGGGACACTTTGGCCCACGAGCACATAAAAGCTATTGAAAGTCCTTTTATAAAATATTGGGTCATTGAAGGCCCAATAACATATAAGTGTTATCCCTTTGGGCCCAAAGATCATACTGATGGGCTTGCAAGGCCCATCATGCATGATTTGAAACTCATAAGCCCAAACTTTGTAAGTTTACTCATCGTAGGTATCGCGTATCGTTGGAGTGTTTGATTTAAACGTTAGTTATATTGTATCGATTCGAGACCGAATCGATTCGTGTATCACGATATTTGGAGTCAAACGTGTATTCGTCTTTCGAATAGTCGGTAGTCGTAGTTTTGTATTTTGACTTGATGAAATAGTTGGTCTAAATAGAAGTTTGACCTTTTCATTTCCTTTCTTTTATAAAAATAACAATTTAAGTCCTTTAAATAAAAGAACTTCATTTTTAGTCCTTAAAACAATTTCTTGACACTTTTTGCATCATAAATTTGTTGAAAAGATAGTTCTAACCCAAAATTTATTTTGTTAACAGATTCAGCCCTTTCAAAGTAGTATTTCTCGGTTAAAACCCCATTTTTCGCAACTTTTACAGTTTTGGCCCAAAATCCAAAAACTTTACATTTTTGATCCTTTTTGGAATTGAAAAGCATTTTTGACCTTTGAAATAGTTTTACTACCCTTCTTATCCCCTGTTTTGCAGAAAGTTTCAATTCAGCCCCTTTAAAACTTCATTTTTTGCAATTATGGGCTTATTGGGCCAAAAAGCCCAAAATTAGCCCATTAAGCTAAAAATTTACATTTCAAATCCTTTAAAAATTCTAATATTCAGAAAAATGATTATAGAAACTGTTTTGACCCTTTTGACCCTCCAAAAGCCGTGACTTGATAATTTTTACCCTAGTTTTGCATATTTGACATTTTAAGCCCAAAATGGGTTTTTATGTTGAAATATGTTCATCAAAATCTTGTAAGCTATTATTCTTGACTTGTTTAGTGTAAAATAACTTAGATTATGTTTGTTTCCTTTCTCATGTCATAGATCTCGAGTTAACAACCCTTTTGGTTACATATTCATCACAAAAACACATAAAATCACACACATACATGCATAACATCACATATAGCATACACATACACATAGATCTACACATTTTCTTGTATTCTCCTCCATAAAACATATGAAAACCGAAAAGAGAGGGGTATGAAGCTCACCTTGAGTTGTGTTTTCGGTTTTGAATAGAGAAGATGAGGAAATTTCGATCCTAGTAAGCTTTCTTGGAGGATCTCGAACTTAGATGCTTCTAAGGTGCAAGATCACAAGTTTGAATAGATTTAGAAGAGATTTTTGATGAAATGAAGTAGCAAGATCATGGATTTAACATCAACTTACCTTAGATGATGTGTTTGTGGGAAAAATCTCCTTGAAAAGCTCTTAAATCTCGAATGTTTTGAAGGAGAAGTGAGAAGATGTTCTTGAAGACTTAGAGAGAGTTTTAAGTGTTTTGTATGTGTGCGTTTTCCCTTGCTCTCGGCCGAGGATAGAATAGAGAGAGAAGAGAGAGTTTTGAAGTGACCATACATGGGAACATGAGAAGAGTGCATGGTTACCCCATGTACAATTGTGAGGTGGCACCAAAAGTCAACTCCTCTTCTTGGGTTTGTAGTTTGGGCCGAGAGAGAGGAGAAAAGAGAAAGAAATTTTGGGCTTTTTGCCCTTAAGTCCACATTATAGATAATTTAGGTGATGCTTGGCCCAAATAAATCAAGGTGTAATTTTTATGACCTATTAGGGCTAAATTAAATTGGTTGAGACCCATTAAGGCCTATTAAAGTTAACCTAGTTTATTTTGGGCTCATAAGGCCCAAAAATATTAAGTTTCATGTATATGGGTCCAATTAGGGCCCATTAGAGAGTTCTAGGTTCAAGATAGATATATTGGAAGCTTATTAGTCCATTAGGCCCAATAAGGAAATCCTAGTCCAAAATGGACTTAAACCGGGATTTCAAAGGTTTCAAATTCTTTGTTAACCATTAGTAGTGCTACAATGAAGTATTTGATGAAGTTTTGTTGTTATAGAATAAGCATCATGCATGCTTTCATGTTATTGATTTATCGTTGTTATAAGTGTTGTAGTTACAAGGCACCAAAATTTCTAGTTGTGACATTACTTTATCTTACAACAAGTAGACCTGATATCATGTTTTCCGTGTGTAATTGTGCTAGGTATCAGTCTAATTCACGCGAACCACATCTCACTGCTGTGAAGAATATTTTTCGTTATCTTAAAGGAACAATTTCGTTAGGATTGTGGTATCCTTCGAAAACTGGATTCTTCGTACAAGCATACTCAGATGCAGACTTGGGTGGTTGTAATCTTGATCGAAAAAGCACAAGTGGTGGATGTCAATTTCTTGATAGCAAATTGGTGAGCTGGCAGTCGAAAAAGCAAACATGCGTATCAATTTCCACAGCTGAAGCAGAATATGTGGCTGCTGGTGCTTGTACCTCACAAATAATATGGATCCAAAGTCAATTGCGTGATTATGCAATAAATATGAAAAAGATTCCATTATATTGTGATTCTCAAAGTGCGATAAGAATTTGTCATAATCCTGTGCAGCATTCGAAGACTAAACATATAGCTCTTCATTATCATTTCATTAAAGATCACGTGGAGGATGGAAATATTGAAGTACATTTTGTGAAAACAACTGATCAGTTAGCTGATATTTTCACGAAACCTTTGGATGAAAAGTCACTTGTGAGAATAATAGAAGGACTTGGAATGATCGATGGAAATTTTGTTCCATGCGAAACAGAAGAATGATGGGGAACAAAGAATGAATCAGAGGCGCTGAATAAAAACTAAAGCAAAGACATTCAACATTCAGCGGTTACTGTTCATGGTCAACGCTTCGACCGCTTCGAATTCGCACGTTTGTCACTTATTTTAAGGATTGATTCAGTGGTTACTGTTCATAGTCAACGCTTCGACCGCTTCGAATTCGTACATTCGTCACTATAAAATTTCGTCTGTTTGCAACAAGTACAGTATATTTTTCAAATTTTCGAAAAATCAAAAATCCAAAAAGATTTTCTTTTGTTTTGTCCTTTAAATTTTCGAAAAATCAAAAATCCAAAAAGATTTTTTTTTTTTTTTTAATTTTCGAAAAATCAAAAATCCAAAAAGATTTTCGTTTGTTTTGTCCTTTAAATTTTCGAAAAATCAAAACAACAAAAATATTTTGATTCTTACTTCTTTTTAGTATTTTGTTGCAGATTATCATGACGATTCAGAAGGGACTATGCAAGCAGTATTAGGGTTAGGTACATTTTTTTATGAATTTTTCATCATTCGAATTAGTTAGGTTGTCCCTAGAAGCATGCTGCTGCATGTTGACCGAAGCCTCCAATGACTCAATGTGTGTACGAAAGCCTTAATGAACTTTTCATACGAAGATTTCTTCCCAATCAGGCTTATATTCACATTAGTCTCCTGAGCTACGTGACTCTTCTCATATGAGTAAAGAGTTTACTGTTTTGTCCAAATATAACAGAGGTACACTGCGTGTCTTAACCAATCTTTTTCATCTAAAATTTCTTTCACAATCACACACAAAGACATATGTCCAAGAGGTCTCTGATCAAACCCATCGAGATTTAGACATATCAAAACTCTGAGTTTATGATCTGACATCATGAGACCGTGATGAAATTGAAACCCAAATTTCTTGCAAATTAAGGGATTGACGGGGAACTATGTTCCAGACTTTACGAAACTTTTGTTTCTGTACCAAAATTCGAAACTCCAAATCATATTCATTTCGAATGAGTGGTCTTGATCAAACATTCGAATCCCATGATGTTTGTTACCCAACAAGATCCAGTACACAAAATTTTTCTTGAATACGATTTTAGTGTGAGTTTCATTCAAATGTCCTAGTCATTTTCAAATTTATCAAAGCCAACTTGTCACTGATTACACTGGTCAAACAAGTAATTTCAGTTACAATTTATCACCTTATGTTTAGGATGACATGTAACTCCGGAATTTATATCTCAGAAATTTGTTCTGTTCGAAGCCATTCTCAAGAAACAACTTGCACCGCTCTTTCGCATATCCAGTCTTCTTCCCACAACAACTGCCCCTCCTGTTTTCACAGGGGTGCAAGGGGGAGAAAGGAAGTCAAGTGAAGAAGATGCGAAAGTAGTGGGAAAAGTATTTTCTTCGAAAATCCCTTCAACAAAACCGGTGATTCTTTCTGCTGAACTAGTGACTTCAACTATTGTAACAACAATGCCAACTGCAAGACCAATTTCGAAAGGGATTGTAATTGGTAAACCTTTGGAAACTGGTGGGAGTGGTTCGAAGCCAAAAGAGGTAACTGAAAAACCTGCTTCAAAAGATAAAGGGAAATCGATTCTTGTTGAAAAATCGAAAGATGAAAAGAAGGCTGAAGCAGAGGTTGAACTGGAGAAACTGAGGATCATCCAAAGCATTATGGCTCAGCGTGCAAATGATCCGAAGGGAATGGATAAAGGTGATCCAGCAAAACACTATAACTACGAGACAATCGAAGCCAAGGTTGCTTTCAATCATATGTATACATTCGAAAAGAAACCAAAGCAGAGCTATTTGGTTACGAATACTGATGCAAGTCAGTTGGATTTCCCGATAAACGAAATGATGTTTATCATGCCACAATTCAAAGCTGAAGGGAATTTCAAAGATAAAGATGAAGGCACACACATGAAAATTCGTTTTCATGCTGTACTTGGAAAAGCCCCTGAGGAAGTATGGTCACTGATCAAAATCAAGAAAGTGATCAGCATGAAAAAGGATGTGGTTTTCGAAAACACAGTCCAAAACATTAAGTATGTGGTTGCCAAGGCAAATGGAAATATTTGCAAATTCACGATTGCAGATTTTCCATTAATGAACTTGTATGATCTTATACAAGTTGCATTACTGTTGAAAGACAAATCATTCTCTTTTCTTCAAAACACAGAACCAGAGGAATTCAAGATTGGAGTTGCTCACATCAAGATCTTTATTGAAAACTACTATGAGTGCTTAGCACTAACTGATCTGGAGTTGGCTACTGCCAAGGGAATGGAAATAAAAGCTCCAATGGCTCCTTCGAAAACTCAGGCTGAATTAAAGAAGTATGCTGATGGAGAAATTTGTCTAAAGCCTTTCGGATTAGTCTTCGCAGGAAAAGACAAAGCTGGAAAAGCGAAGCGATTTTTGTTCCAGGCGAGTGAAGTGGAAAGGTACTCTACGTCTCAATATACGAACTTAATTGTTCATATGAATCACTGCAAGAAGAATAATGAAGGAGACAAGAAAGAGTTGAAGAAAATTATTTCATGGTATACAGAGGTTCGAAGGATTTTGCTGTACTCCATCACACTTCTTACAAACTGAAGACTCCAACTATGATTACAAAGGGGGAGATTGTTAGGGTCGAAATGTTGTAATTAGTCGAAGTATGTGTTGGTGTCTTCGAACATTTTTGTAATCTATTTTACTAGGGCATTGTATTCGAAGCTTAACGCTTAGTCCTTAGTATATTTTTTGTACGCTTTCCTCTCCTATAAATAGGAGTGTTTACTAGAGTCATAGGACGAAGTCTTTACAGAATTTTCACTTGTACTCTGTAAAACTTGAGAGCGTAATAGAGATGAAACAAGATCGTATTTACATCTGTGTTCAAATCTTACAATCTTATTTTGAATTCATTCTCTGATTAAATCATTACTCGGTTCATTGTTTCATCAGTATATTGCTCCAAAGCTGTATCCATAAAGGCTTTCATGACAACATCAACAGGCTTCTGATAGCACTGAAGCAGCTTATCAAGCTTATCATGAGCACTATCAAGCTGTTCCTTAGTGGCAGGGGCGGCCTCATCATCCTCACTCGGGAGCCGGTAAGGACTGTAATACGTTGAGTCGTATTCAAAGTCATCACCACCAAGAATCGGATTAGAGTCATCAAAAGGAGTGGGGGTAATAGGTGTGGTGGTAACAGGGGGTTCAGTGCCAATAAATGCCCCCGTATTAGATACGTTGACATTCACCGGTGGATCGGTTATTGTGGAGGTAAGGACGGGTGTTGTAGTGACAGTAGTGTTGAAATAAAATTCTAGTAGGATCGATATATTCTGAACAACAAATAAAACAATAATATCAAAGACACAGGAATGGCTCAAAGAATGTCGAATGATTAAACTTTAACACCTCAGAAGAGCTCGATGAAGAACTTCGACTATAGAGGTGTTTAGGGTTACAAAACGATAATAAAGATAATAATTAAGAAATCATATCTAATGCATACATGCATGCACTATATATACTACATAACCCTAATAAAACACGGATGGACAGGCCCAAACCGGTGTATACAAAAAACAAGCCCATGACACAACACATCAATCCTACAATCTCCCCCTTTGCGTCCATGGAGCCGAGAGCTCAGTTCGGTTGAGCTAATGAAGACTTCTTGACGGTTTTGAACAGCTTCGATACAATGGCCAAAAGAGTGTGTCGAAACGTAATGTACCATCAAAGCATGTCCGTGAAGTTCTTCTTATCGGACTCACTGTTCTTCTTGCACCGATGAATGATGTTGATGATGTGCTCCAAGCAATCGGTTCAGCACAGATGCTTATCAACAAGAGCACACAAAAATCTGCTGTGTTCGGCTCTTGTGAACATGACCGTTAGATGCGTAGAGTCAATTTGGCCTATTGTCATTTTATTCACATCTCCTGGTTTCGAATTCGGCTTCACTATTGGTTTCTTGTTCATAACATTGGCAATCTCCTGATCCATCTTAGCCACTTCGTAAACGTAAGTGCCCAACATCCTCTTTAGATGATTCAGGATCGGTTCATACTCCTTTGCATTGGTGAGCAAAATGTTGTATAACAGAATCCAATCATCAGGATTCAAATTTGGAAGATTTGCAAGGGAAATGATAGAGATCGAGTTGCCTGAACCTCGAGTAACTCTAAAATGAACATTAGTGAATTTCCCAGCAGGTGTAGGCTTCAACACCTTGACAGACGTGATCTTCTGTGCACTCCACGTCAAGTACTAAGGTTGACCGAACTTCTAATAAAAATCAATAAGCTCTCGATCAGTTTGAGGATGAGGCGAAGGGACTTCGGCAGTTGAATCAAAGCAGTGAAAAATGAACGCCTTCCTCGTCATAGGCATATCGAATTGGGAGTCCCTCGTGTTTTCAACATCAAATGAAGCCATTGGTTCCAACCAGAAAACACTTGGGAACTCTATCGCCTCCTTTATCAACTTCTCCCTAGTCCACGGGGGAAAAAGAGCCTTCTTACATTCAAGAGCATCATGCTCTTCTTTCTTCTTCCTTTCCTTCTCCTGTTCTTCCTTCGCAATCCTCTGGTTCTCATTTATTTCCCGATCCCTCTGCCTTCTTTTAAGAATATCGGTTATTGTTTCCTGGTCTTCATCACTATCAACATTGGATGGACCCTTCTTTTCTTTAACCCCAGAACCCGAAGCTTCATTACCCTTCGGTTCTGGTTTGATCACGACTTCTGGTGGAACAGGAGGTTGATCTGAAGGCTTTTCCACTTTGACTTTCACACCTTCTCCCCCTTGTTGCGAAGTGACCATCGGCTTCGGAACACCCTTCATTTCGCCAAGTAGTTCAATCGCTGGAAGAAGCTTCGAAATTAAATGATTCCGGATAGTCAGCGTCAAAATCGGATCATGAGCATGAACAAGGTTGTTCAGCATACCCAGCACATCACCGGTACAGCTACGAAATACTGCAGGTTCGGTCTTCAATAAAGCAATCTCCTTTTCTGCCTTTTCCAGCTGGACCTTCTGAACTTCCATAGTAGTAGTCTGTTTAGCAAGATCATACCTCAGCTGTCGTTCTACTGTGAAATCAGCCACAAGCTTCTCTAACCGAGAGTCGACTGATGACAGATGGGATTTGTTCTCTGCTTGAATGTCAGCCCGAACCGCTTCAAATTTTGCTTGTTCTCCTTGAAGCGACTGAGTTAGGGATTCAACCGGAGCATTGACCTTTTCAGCATTGGAGTTGGCATGACCTTGAAGCGATTCTAAGAAAAGTTTTGAATCATGAAGAAGATCCTTGACATCCTTAGTAGCTTGTTTACACTGTGAAGTAGAATCATCCATAGCAGCTGAGCACTTGTCCATGGATTGAGTATATTGCTCCAAAGCTGTATCCATAAATGCTTTCACGACAACATCAACAGGCTTCTGATAGCACTGAAGCAGCTTATCAAGCTTTTCATGAGCACTATGAAGTTGTTCTTTAGTGGCAGGGGCAGCCTCATCATCCTCACTTGGGAGCTGGTAAGGACTGTAATACGTTGAGTCGTATTCAAAATCATCACCACCAAGAATCAGATTAGAGTCATCAGAAGGAGTGGGGGTAATAGGTATGGTGGTAACAGGAGGTTCAGTGCCAATAAATGCCCTCGTATCAGATACATTGACATTCACCGGTGGATCAGTTATTGTGGAGGTAAGGATGGGTGTTGTAGTGATCGTAGCTTGGGAAATTATGGGAGGAGGTAAAGGAGTAGTGATGATGGGAGTGGTGCTGACAGGTGGTGGTGGCATTGGTGCAGACATTGGTTGTGTTGTAGAAGTTGGGGAAATTAGAGCAACTGAATCTGAAATAGTGATTTTAGGTGGGGAATCAGGAGGAGTGGGTACCTTGTCATGGAGGTCTTCAGTTGGAGTTGGAGAGCGAGGAGGTGTGTTTCCTCGTGGTGATTCTTCAATATGAGCTTCTTCTTCCTCATCAGCCGATTTCTCCTCTTGATGATCAGAGCTCGATGGGGAAGGAGATTTAGACTTTCTCGCCATCCTCTTAATTTTCTTAGGATGAGCCAAAGAACCCTCCTTTTCTGATTTTATCTTCTTAGATCTCTTGTCCTTAGACTTAGATCCTTCCTTATCACCCTTCTTTTGTTTGTCAACTTTAGAAGACACACCCTCTGCTTGATCGTCATGCTTATCTTCCTTCTTTTTGCCACGTTTAGAAGGCTTTTCCATAGCATCCAAAGTTGCCTTCATCTCAGGCGTTAATTGGCGAGGAGCAGTAGGACAGAGCTTGCGATAGGTTTCCATAATATTGCTGCTCATTGGAACGCAACGATACATTGTTTCAGGGATGGAGCCGACATGAAGGTATCTGGATGGATCAGCGAGAATCACCTTCTTGGTGTGAAAAGTGGCCACCGAAGATAACAGAGCATCCTACATCACGGGAATCTGAAGTGAAGAGATAGCTCTGTTTGTAACAATCGTTCAGAATCGCCCACAAGAAATCTCTGAATACTTGGTCGATGAAGAGAGGCTTTGCACCAGTTGGGACCAAATCAATGACCCATAGTCGAGATTAAGGCCATTGTAGAGACCATACAGAATGGTCATGAAACACTTATTGGAACCATCTGACCCAACAACTCTTTCACCCAAACCTTTGTGAAGTAGAGTTAATAACCCATTCCATTGTGGTGGTAGACATGACTTCTTGAACTTCGTGAAAGAAGCAAGAACCTCAGTATATCCCATCTCGTAAAACATGGCAAACAGCTGAGTTGTTGTAACAAAATCAGGAGATATTACAGAGGCATCGACTGCAAGCCCTAGCAACGAACAAAAGCGAACTTTCGAAATCGAAGTCTTGCGATTGAAGATCTGGAAGTAAATCCTATCCTTTTTCTTGTCATATGTAGCAGTAGAATAAACCTCCGATAACAGAGACATTGGAACTGATTCCACCTGAGATAACGCCATAACCAGTGGAGAGTACTTGAGACATTCAACAACCTGAAGCATGTAGAAGTCGTACACAAACGGATTCAGTTCAATGATCAAGTTCTGGTTGGGTTTGATCACCAGTAGGGAAGATGAAGTAGTTTGTTTGTGGTGAGATGATGAATCCGCCATTGTTGAATAGAGAAAGAAGATGAATAGTGGAGAATCGCCTGTTGTATTCGAGTGATGGTGAAGAAGGTAAGAAGGTACAATGGGTGTGTGTAACGCCCGTAGATCCGGGCTAGTCAATTTAGAGACGATAAGCATCAAAAATGAATTTTTGATGGAAGATTATTTAGAAGGATTAATCTTAACCAAGTTGTAGTATATGTCTCAAGGTTTCTGAAAATATAAAGAACGCCGAAATCCGAGTTATAACGAAGAAGTTATGACCTGTCGAAGTTTCACGACAGAACCGGCACGACACAACGCGACGTAAATAGTGAATTTACGTTAGAGTGATATTTAGCCTTAGCGATCTAAACGAAAGTCGTAGAGTTCGTTAAACCATGAGCGTGCAGAAAAAGAACGTCCAAATCTGACTTCGTATGAGGAAGTTATGATTTTTCTAAGTTTCGACTTAGCGGTATGCAGCTCGAATACTCGATTTGAGATCGAGCGGTTTTTAGCCAAAACAATCTAAACGAGAATCGATGATCTTGTTGATAGTAGTGCAACGGTAAAAATACAGACGAAAACGGACGTCGGATGAAGAAGTTATGAATTTATAACGGAGTTTTCTTGTCCCGGCCTACTAAAAATAAATAATAAAAATAAAGTCAAAATTAGCCGATGGAGTCTAAACGAAAGTTATAGGGCGTAGTCTCACCTACGCGTGGATATAAAGAACGTCGAAAACGGAGTTCGTATGAGGAAGATATAAATTTTTGAAGTTTATTAAATAATTAAAATATTAAATTTAATTATAAATTCCGATATTATCCAAAGGGGGGGAGTCAGCGATCTTATCCGGGTTACGCCCAGCGTAACTAGAATTTACGCCCAGCGTAAATCGAGGATCCAGCCCCCTATAAAAGGGAGTCGAGGCTGCCGAGTTTTTTTGCTCAATTCCTCTTCTCTCTCTCCCGTTTTACCTCGTTTTTCGTGCAAGAATTATCCTGAAGCCCCGGTATCATTCCCGAGACCCGAAGCAAGTCCCGAAGCCCCGAAGATCCCGAGAAGTAAAATTCCCGAGCCAAAGCTCTGCCCGCGAGAAGCCAATTTTTGTGAAGATCTTCCAGATCTACCGAAGAATACTACTTCTACAAGCCGTAGTGCTGTCCGATCATCTTCTGATCAAGTGAGTGTATAGTTACTTTCTTCTAACACATAAATATAAAGTATTAGCTATGAAATACGTGCTATGTGTTATATATTATTTGTCTATTTGAGATGGGCTTGGAATTGATGTTTTTATACGGGTGTTAAATGATTTAAACTGTGTTTGTATTTATATCTAAAAAAATGTTGGGTAGAACATGGGTAGATGGAATAGTTGGTGACGATGCGACTTCGTACCTATTGAGTAAAACCTTGGTGACGATGCGACTTCGTGCCTATTGAGTAAAGCCTTGGTGACGATGCAACTTCGTGCCTCTTGAGTAAACCCTGGCGACTATGTGACTTAGTGCCTATCGAGTAAACCTTGGCGACGATGTGACTTCGTGCCTATTGATAAACCTTGGTGACGATGTGACTTCGTGCCTATTGTATAAACCTTGGCGACTATGGAGTTAGCGCTTGTTGAGTAAACCATGGTGACTATGGAGTTAGCGCCTGATAGCTATGGATTTAGTATCTGATAGATAAACTTTGGCAGCAATGGACTTCGTGCCAATTCCTTAGGTAATCCTTAGGAATGAATGAATGAAGGATAGTGGATTCTTAGGGTAAACCCTTGAGAAAATAAAGGAGATATGGGGATGGGTATTTGGGTTGATTATTTGATAATTGAATATAATAAATGTATTATTGTGGGTTGAAAACCCTATATGCTCACCAGGCTCCCAAGCCTGACCCACTCAGTTTTCTTTGCATTACAGGTAATGACACGAGGGTATAAGTTGGTGGACTTGACGAGAGACTTTGGATTATAGATCAGTAGTTATAAATAACTGTTGTAAGGTCTATTTTATATTGTTTATGCTTTTGGTCTGTATCGGAACATGACATCTCGAGATTTTGTTATATAATGAAAATACATTCTCTTTGAGAAACGTTTTGATAAATTCTTATCATATTTTATTTTGGGAACAAATTCCGCAACTCTTTTAATCAAAGGATTACTTTGATTTTATAAAACAAAGCATAAACAAATCGGTCTTTTATGGCCGTGAAAATGGGGATGTCACAGTTGGTATCAGAGCATTAGTTTAAGCGAACTAGGAATTTGTAGGATTTCTAGACTTAAACTTAGAATGCTAAGCGATGATTGTGAGATGAGTGTCTACCATATTTTAGACACGAGCACTAGTATATTTTAGGAAAGATGCCTAAAATGCTTTTATGTGCTAAATGTTATATGCTTGCCTTATATGCTATTATTTGTTTGGATCTATGGTCTGTTGCTGACCGGATCTAGAAATTTTATGTGCTCATAATTCTAAACGTTTAATTACGATATTAGAACTGGCATGTAATTTTTCGAAGTAATAAGGAGGATTACACGTCTAAACCTTCCTCTATCTATATTCTCGTCTCGATACACCGAACGTCTGCTTTGGTGTATAGAATGTTATGGTAAAGACTCGTAGAGAATTGAGTAAATGGAGGAAATGAAAGGCTTATGATAGTGAATGACACCTATCAGAAGATATTGTAAGAGTGGTATCTTGCCTTTAGAATATGTCTGATAAAATAACGGAACATTTAGAGGAGTACGGTACGTCTGAAGTACACCTTCGATTGGCAGGATGATGGAACGATTGGTGTAATTCTTGGAGTTGTCCCATAATCTGGAATTTCCATCACCAATCGAGTTGAAGTAGAACTGATGATTGAAGATACGCATGGAAGAAGTCCAAGTAGAGTCTAGGAAATTTTTATGATTATTTGGACACATTCGTATGTGTTAAGTTGTTTTGTGATTTTAGGACTTGGGGACTGGGAGACAATACTTGGGACGAGTATCAGTAGGTGTGAATAGTAGTAGAGATCTATACTACTGGAAGCACAGGACTAACGCTTGGATCAGGGAAAATCACAAGGTTACCAAGAAGCTAGTGATTGGTCTCGTTTTATTCAAGTATGTCGTTACCATAGTTTCGGTAATGACTAATGAGATGATTGTTATTCCGACCCTAGTGGTCATATCAAATTGAGTCCGACTACGATGAGTTTGTTACGTGGTTCATGGAACCAAGTTCGATTAACATCTGACTTAAGTCAGAAGATTGAAATCAATGTGATCGATGGCATCGCGCTCGTTGTTAAGGAAGCTTGTAGCCAGAAATGCTACATGCAAAAATGTGATTATATCACATTAGAATATGAAGGAGGGTATATTCCATTCTGGAATTTGACTCTAAGAGACTTGAGTCTAAGCGTTGCGTCATACGATGAGAGGTCATTAGAACATGACCCATCGATCTGTTACAATAGATAAACGAAAGTACTTATCCTAAGAAGAAGAAGGAGTCCTCAAATAAGGATTTATTTTGTAACTCGTAGGTTACGATTGAAAGTCCAACATAGTATGAAGAGCAGATGAAAGATTGAGCATGACGATTATTAATTAGGATGGAAAGTTAACGTATGGAATCATTGTTCAAGCCCTGTTTCGTTGATGATTCCGGGACGTAATCATCCTAAGGGGGTGATAATTGTAACGCCTGTAGATCCGGGCTAGTCAATTTAGAGACGATAAGCATCAAAAATGAATTTTTGATGGAAGATTATTTAGAAGGATTAATCTTAACCAAGTTGTAGTATATGTCTCAAGGTTTCTGAAAATATAAAGAACGCCGAAATCCGACTTATAACGAAGAAGTTATGACCTGTCGAAGTTTCACGACAGAACCGGCACGACACAACGCGACGTAAATAGTGAATTTACGTTAGAGTGATATTTAGCCTTAGCGATTTAAACGAAAGTCGTAGAGTTCGTTAAACCGTGTGCGTGCAGAAAAGGAACGTCCAAATCTGACTTCGTATGAGGAAGTTATGATTTTTCTAAGTTTCGACTTAGCGGTATGCAGCCCGAATACTCGATTTGAGATCGAGCGGTTTTTAGCCGAAACAATGTAAACGAGAATCGAAGATCTTGTTGATAGTAGTGCAACGGTAAAAATACAGACGAAAACGGACGTCGGATGAAGAAGTTATGAATTTATAACGGAGTTTTCTTGTCCCGACCTACTAAAAATAAATAATAAAAATAACGTCAAAATTAGCCGACGGAGTCTAAATGAAAGTTGTAGAGCGTAGTCTCACCTACGCGCGGATATAAAGAACGGCGAAAACGGAGTTCGTATGAGGAAGATATGAATTTTTGAAGTTTATTAAATAATTAAAATATAAAATTTAATTATAAATTCCGATATTATCCAAAGGGGGGCAGTCAGCGATCTTATCCGGGTTACGCCCAGCGTAACTAGGATTTACGCCCAGCGTAAATCGAGGATCCAGCCCCCTATAAAAGGGAGTCGAGGCTGCCGAGTTTCTTTGCTCAATTCCTCTTCTCTCTCTCCCATTTTACCTCGTTTTTCGTGCAAGAATTATCCCGAAGCCCCGGTATCATTCCCGAGACCCGAAGCAAGTCCCGAAGCCCCGAAGATCCCGAGAAGTAAAATTCCCGAGCCGAAGCTCTGCCCGCGAGAAGCCAATTTTTGTTAAGATCTTCCAGATCTACCGAAGAATACTACTTCTACAAGCCGTAGTGCTGTCCGATCATCTTCTGATCAAGTGAGTGTATAGTTACTTTCTTCTAACACATAAATATAAAGTATTAGCTATGAAATACGTGTTATGTGTTATATATTATCTGTCTATTTGAGATGGGCTTGGAATTGATGTTTTTATACGGGTGTTAAATGATTTAAACTGTGTTTGTATTTATATCTACAAAAATGTTGGGTAGAACATGGGTAGATGGAATAGTTGGTGACGATGCGACTTCGTACCTATTGAGTAAAACCTTGGTGACGATGCGACTTCGTGCCTATTGAGTAAAGCCTTGGTGACGATGCGACTTCGTGACTATTGAGTAAACCCTGGCGACTATGTGACTTAGTGCGTATCGAGTAAACCTTGGCGACGATGTGACTTCGTGCCTATTGATAAACCTTGGTGACGATGTGACTTTGTGCCTATTGTATAAACCTTAGCGACTATGGAGTTAGCGCTTGTTGAGTAAACCATGGTGACTATGGAGTTAGCGCCTGATAGCTATGGATTTAGTATCTGATAGATAAACTTTGGCAGCAATGGACTTCGTGCCAATTCCTTAGGTAATTCCTTAGGAATGAATGAATGAAGGATAGTGGATTCTTAGGGTAAACCCTTGAGAAAATAAAGGAGATATGGGGACGGGTATTTGGGTTGATTGTTTGATAATTGAATATAATAAATGTATTATTGTGGGTTGAAAACCCTATACGCTCACCAGGCTCCCAAGCCTGACCCACTCAGTTTTCTTTGCATTACAGGTAATGACACGAGGGTATAAGTTGGTGGACTTGACGAGAGACTTTGGATTATAGATCAGTAGTTATAAATAACTGTTGTAAGGTCTATTTTATATTGTTTATGCTTTTGGTCTGTATCGGAACATGACATCCCGAGATTTTGTTATATAATGAAAATACATTCTCTTTGAGAAACGTTTTGATAAATTCTTATCATATTTTATTTTGGGAACAAATTCCGCAACTATTTTAATCAAAGGATTACTCTGATTTTATAAAACAAAGCATAAACAAATCGGTCTTTTATGGCCGTGAAAATGGGGATGTCACAGTGTGACAAACCCTTTATATACCATTGCCATGAGAGAGAAAGAATCTTCTTTGATGATTACACGATCGCTGAACCATCGCCTGAAAAAATGGGATTTGACAGCTTGGTTTCCCCAGATAGACGTCATCACGCGTGTGATTAGGAGCCGTTTCAAATTCGCGCGCCCATTTCCATCCTTATCTGCTAAATCGGTTCAAATTCTTATCCACACATTGCCTCTTCAACTGAATCTTCTGCTTGCAAAAAACGCAAGGTTAATCATGATGCACTAGAAAACGATCATTAGTATTTTGGAAAATTATAAAGAATTTTCGTGCAAGAGTGACAAGATATAGAAATAAATCAAACGTGTATGGGATGTGAGTGATGTCTTAACACAACATAAAACATTTGATTCCGGGCACGAATCTCTTCCTTCAAAGTCCAGAGAGACTTGAAGTGCTTGTATGGTTCCCCGAAAAATTACGATCGAGTGTCTGTCAATAAACATCGAAAGGTTTCTTTTCCTATTATCGGCTTTAAAAAGGTGGCTTATCTCCAACCGAACCTCGATACTTGATATAAGACCGAAGGTGAGGCGAAGTACTTGTGAGACCGATGTGGTCTGTTGAACAAGTAGGTGAGTTATTTATATAAGTGGTTGGAATAGAAATCTCAAAAATAAAACAAAACTGGATCTTTTGGGAGAAATGCCTTGGTGTTAGAGAATTTCATAAAGATCATGCACAAAAAAATAAAAAGAGATTTCAGAAGGTAACAAGTTAAGTCTTGAATATAAAAAATCACCGTTAATTCCTTATTGGTATTGGATTGTGGGTTTCACTCAGCATGTGGTATACGCAGCTAAGATCATCGACACAGATTTTGTGTAACCATAAACCTCAGTGGTGATAACCGAGAGTCTCAAGGGTTACATTTGTGGAATGAAGCGTGATGAAGAATGTGAAAAAGGTGGTGAAGAGAACCGAAAGTACCTCTGCTATAAAGATTGACAAAGCAGAAAATTCTTAACTCATTTGAGAAGAGTAAGGTAGCTCGCGACTTGAGTGAAATTGGCCTTATTGGGAAGAAACGATAGGTATAAATCGAATCATTAAGGTCTCACTCAGAGTCTTTGAGGCTTCGGTCTACATGCAGCAGCATGCTTCTAGGGACACCTAACTAGTCTAATAATAAGAAATTTTATACCTTCCCTTGTTATAAGGCACATACCTCTTGATTTCTTGAGACCTAAAAAAACAAAGAGAAACCACACGAAATGCACAAAAAAAATATGTTTGGATTTATGAAAAAAAACTTAATAAAACTCAAAGGAAAATATTTTTGTATTTTTGTTTAAAAAAATATACCCAAAAACTTTTGACAAATAAAAATAAAGACAAAAAGAAAAAAAATAAGTAACAATAAAAGAAAGAAAAATAAGTTAATCGAAAAAGAAATTGTGAACAGATTATACAACCGAAACTAACCTTTAGAGATAATGAAGCGAAACAGACCTAGCGATCAGCTTGTATCGGTTCCCTAAAATAACGGAGCCGAAATAGACCTAGCGGTCGGCTTATATCGGTTCCCTAAAATTACGGAGCCGAAATAGACCGAGCGTTCGGTTCATTTCGGTTCCTTAATTTTCATGGAACCAAAATAGACCGAGCCACGTTCTATTTCACTTAACTAATCTTTTAAGTAGATGAAAGGTGTTTCGATACAGACTCTGCTTCAATCATGCCTAAGCCATGTAGTATTCTATTAAAGCTCGTTTCAGGCAGGGCCTTAGTGAAAATATCGGCAAGTTGATCTGATGAACGAACAAAGTGAACTTCCACGTTGCCATCTTCAACATGGTCTTTGATGAAGTGGTATCTCAGTGCAATGTGTTTGGTCTTGGAGTGTTGCACTGGATTATGACATATCCTTATCGCACTTTCAGAATCACAGTAGAGTGGGATCTTCTTCATACTTAAACCATAATCTCTGAGCTTACTTTGTATCCATACCACTTACGATGTGCAGGATGCTGCTGCTATGTACTCAGCCTCGGCTGTTGAAAGAGACACACACTGTAACACCCAGAATCAGAAAGACCAAGGAAATGAAGAAACGCTTCAAGTCAAGAGTCAACTCGTCGAGTCCAGGGAGGAACTCGACGAGTCGGAGCGGGATCCGGGTCATTGAGTAAGTGACCGACTCGGCGAGTCAGCGAGTGGACTCGGCGAGTCTGGCCTGAACGAGAAAAACCCTAAATCTGGGACTTGGTTCCCTATTTAAACGTCTCATACTCTTCCCTAGGGTTCCTTTACAGCCTCTCTCACCCAGGATACCAAACCCTAGCCACCATATCCGTTTTTGAGCAAGATCTAGCCTTGGTGAAGTGATTTGAAGCTTGGAAGAGAAGGAGATTCACAGTGGTGCAAGAGGAAGCCTTGGATCCAGAGTTGGTGTGACTTTCTAGATCATTTGGAGATCGGGGAGTTTTTGGAGTAGCAGTTCGGGAGTTGTCAGATAGCAGACAGAAGGGTATCAGCAAGAACTTCAGCAGTGCAGGTGAGTTACCTTCCAGTAGCGGTGGGTCTAAGGCCACAATGCCGGCCCACCAGTAGGAGTTGTATGTTAGATGATTGTCTTTGTTATATCATCTAGGTTTGCTACTACCTGATATGTTATATGCCGGCATGATATGTTATATGTGATAGTAGTAGAGTTCGGTTGTTAGGACCGAAGGGTAAGTCAGGCACCCCAGATATGTCTCACAATATGTGATGATATGTTTATATGCGGGCATGATATGTTATATGTGATAGTGGTAGTAGAAGGGGGAACTGGCCCCAAGTTCGGTTGTTAGGACCGAAGGGTAGTTCGGACACCCCAGATATGTCTGATAATATGTTATGTTATGATATATGTGATAGTAGCAGTAAGGGGTGGAATAGTCCCCGAGGGTCGGTTGTTAGGACCGACGGGTAGGTCAGCACCCCATAATGGCTTGACATGGGTAGGTCAGCACCCCAGAATGGCTCGACCCGGGTAGGTCAGCACCCCAGAATGGCTTGACATGGGCAGGTCAGCACCCCAGAATGGCTCGACACGGGTAGGTCGGCACCCCAGAATTGCCGGCAGTATGTATGTTATGTGATTGTATGGTATGTGGTACGATGGGGGAACTCACTAAACTTCATGCTTACAGTTTACAGTTTTGGTTTCAGGTACCTCTTCGGTAAAGGGGAAGGAGTTGGCGCGGTAGCGGCACATCATACACATACATGTTGGTTTTTCGGCACTAGAGTTTCTTGGGATTGTACTCTGGCATTATTCTTCTTTTGTGATCGGTTTTCAGACATGAGTTGTGGTTTTTATGAAAAGTTATGATTAGATGGTGTTTTCTTTTAAATGTTTTTACAAGTCATTTAATTAAAAATGAAATTTTTGGACTTGAAAATTGGGTCGTTCCAAGTTGGTATCAGAGCCCTGGTTTGAGAGATTCGGATACACCTTCGGGGGTGTCTGGACTCAAATCGAGGGATTAAAAGATTTTTACAAGAAAATGGTTTTCTAAAAGATAAGACAGAAGAGTTTTGAGAAAGAACAAGTGTGTGATGTGCGCGACCGGCCGAGCTCAAGTAAGTACTCCCAAATTACCCATACAAGTACAGTTTCTCACTATGGTTTAGGTTATGCCTGATAGTATGAGCTCAGCATTGTATGCTAGTACAGTTTCTCACTATGAGAACAGATTTGTTTGAGATTGTTCCCTTTTGTCTGAATGCTGCTTGCTTTGTGCTTTGTGGGACTTGGAGTGATGGGAGTTAGCTGTTAGGTGAATACGTTAAAGTCACATGTGATCAGGGTTGAATAATCTTAGAGGATTGGATTCGACCCTATTTCACAGCTCTCGTTTGAGTCTTAACCGTTGTAGGGATGAGTCCCTTACTCGAAGGATTATCCGAGCCTCGTTGCATGTGATTGTATTCAGGTAATGGCTAATTGGCATTACAAAGATGCCTTCAGCAGCTGAGGACTGGGTTGGGTAGAGTCAGAGGTTCCCTAGGGCAAGCCTAGGATGAGAGTAGCAAAGATTAGTAGTAGAGGAAAGGGACTTGGTGGAGTTGAGGTAACTCTTGAGGAAAGTACGGATAGATGTGGAAGGTAGTATGGGCCCGTACTACTGAAAGCAGAGGATCCGTACTCGATTCAAGAGGGGCCGAGGCAAAACCAGGGAACTAGTAGAGTGTGTGAGAGATCGCTCAGCAGCAGTGTGTTTTTTGATATGTAATGAGTTATGTTTCAGCATGGTGTCGTTGCGCGAGATACCAGTTGGCAGTTCAGGTACCGGGGAGGGATCTGGCTCAGGTTCTAGAACCGGGCAGCTTGATGATCAGATGAGGGATTTCATTTTCGCAGAGATTATGCGCAACATCATTGATCAGACCCCAGTGATTTTTGGTTCGGTTAGAGAGGCCATTGTGGAGCTTATGGACAGTCATCTTGAGGCCTTTAGGGCCGGGATAGTTTCAGGACAGCTTGGGGCTCATCTTGAGCCGGATTCTTATGGAGTCCAGGGATCCATCAGGGAGGGAGATCCCATTTTTAGCTTTTGCCATCAGGGGACGGGCGTGAGTGGGGCACCCTGTCTCCAGGAGAGACCCCTGCATGATTGGGTAGTTAAGGAGGTTTCGCGAGCCATTCGCGAGGAGCTGCCCGACATCGTCATGAGGGTCACTGATAGGTTGACCACGAAGCTCCAGGATCGGACAACGGTTGTTCAGGTGATGGATGGGGTCGACGGGGTAACGCAGGAGCGAGAGATTGGCAAGGAGTCGGAAGGGAAGAGGAAAATGGATGAGATTCAGGTAGCCAAAGGTTCGGGCAAGAGAACCAAAGGGGCAAGTTCGAGATCGCGAGACTTCTTGGACCGCAACCGATGTGGGAAGTGTGGCAAGATGCACAAGGGTGCGTGCAGTAGTAGTAGTGGTGGCAATGCTGGATGTTTCAAGTGCGGCCGGATTGGTCATTTTAGAAGAGATTGTACTGCTACCATCGTCCAGGGACTTGACCCGATATGTTTCCATTGCAGTCGGAGGGGCCACAAGAAGGCCCACTGTCCGAGTTTATGTATAGCAGGGCAGGCGATAGCTCCAGCCCCTGTGACTTCGAGAACCACCAGCGGACGTCCGGGCCGGGCAAGGGCGCCCACGGCTCGGAGCAGAGTGTTCCGGTTGAGTTCAGCAAGGTTTCGAGCAGCGCCGGATGTTGGAGTAGGTTCACATATTGGAATATTATATTACCTACTTGCGATTGAGTCATATGCCATCTGCATACCTTGGAATTAGAATGGTTAATTGGAGGTCGTCCCCTCTAGAGCAGGTTACTTCGGATGCAGTAACTATAGCATGTATGTGTAAGATTCAGTAGTGCCTCACTACTGTCGGAAGGTGTCATTCGGGTAATGATCAGTTATATCCTCAGTAGTGACAATTTAGAGCTTCTAGTGGAGTGGCTAGCGGACGGTAGGGAAGTGGGTTGGAAATGTTCACCCTAAGCGCAGGTTCTCAGGATGCAGTCACTAAAGTAAATACAGTTAAGGATTGAAGGGGGCTCGGCTAGTTAGCAAGAATGGTTAGATCTAGTAAAGGTTAGTGGGAGCGCCAGCAGAGGTGAACGTTGGCGGTCAGCAGATCGCCCTTTTATGATTGGAAGGATGGGGAATCATTTTCAATAAGTGAGCAGTAAGGAGCTAGCCGGATCAAAGTGGGGGAGAACCCTTCAAGTATTCAGAAATGGTAGCATGCTAAATTTAGAAAGGGTTGGTAATTTTTGAATCGTAAGGGAAAGCAGCCAAAGGGTCGAGTGGGTTCAGGGGTACAGGAGTTAGGAGTTTGGAAAACTCCCCAACGTTGGTTTCAGATATTTGGATTAGTAGACGGTTGGTTTGGGAACCAAGCCGAAGAATTCCTCGTCGGAACGCTAGTGTATCAAGGATATAGACGACGAGGTTGATGCAGCATTTGATGACTGAGGGCTGGTATTGGGAAATCTGGGTGAGGAATCGCTAGCAGGACTAGGGGTAGTCAGGATGTCCTCAAAATAGTAGTTAGTAAAGCATTCAGATAGTAGTAGAGTGTTGTAAGTCTGCGGGGGTATCCGTAGCATTCACTAGCAGTCAGATAGTAGTAGAGTGTTGTAAGTCTGTGGGGGTAGCCGTAGCATTCACTAGTAGCTAGGTAGTAGTAGAGAGTTGTAAGTCTGTGGGGGTAGCCGTAGCATTCACTAGCAGTCAGATAGTAGTAGAGTGTTGTAAGTATGCGGGGGTAGCCGTAGCATTCACTAGCAGTCAGATAGTAGTAGAGTGTTGTAAGTCTGTGGGGGTAGCCGTAGCATTCACTAGCAGCCAGGTATTAGTAGAGTGTTGTAAGTTTGCGGGGGTAGCCGTAGCATTCACTAGCAGCTAGATAGTAGTAGAGTGTTGTAAGTCTGCGGGGGTAGCCGTAGCATTCACTAGCAGTTAGATAGTATTAGAGTGTTGTAAGTCTGCGGGGGTAGCCGTAGCATTCACTAGCAGCCAGGTATTAGTAGAGTGTTGTAAGTCTGCGGGGGTAGCCGTAGCATTCACTAGCAGCTAGATAGTAGTAGAGTGTTGTAAGTCTACGGGGGTAGCCGTAGCATTCACTGGCAGCCAGATAGTATTAGGGAGTTGTAAGTCTGCGGAAGTAGCCGTAGCATTCGTCAGGGTGGTAGATAGCATGAGAGCGATGTTTGGACGTGGGGGGAGCAGTAGTACCCACTAGTTCGGGTGCAGCAGTGAGCATATGGAGATCCACGGGTTGGATTTCGGATTTTCCCAAATGGTTCAGTTATGGTTGAGCCGGCGATTCAACGGTTGGATCGTCACCGCAGTTATGAGATCAGGGAAGCAATGGACCGCTTGGGTTCGTGTATGTTAAGGGCTACCGTTGGTTTTGGAACCATTGCTTTTAGTCTTGGATTTGATGTTGTCAGGATTCGATGTATGGACCCGATCGGTTCGATCGAGAGGTTGTTAAGGCCACAGTGACAAGATAACTAGTGGCAACTAGTTCCAGAGAAGGATTTCGTTCAGAAGTCGTGTAAGCGACTAAGTAAGGAGTCCTTGGGCTCCAAAGTTGAGTTGGAACTCGGTGTTGCAGATAACCGACGAATGATTGGAGACCAGGAAGGTCTCGAGATATTTTGGGAAGCAGCCATATAGCAGTTCAGTGTTTCAGGCAGTTCACTACTTCAGGCAGTTCAGTGTTTCGGGCAGTTCAGTGCTCCAGGCAGTTCAGTGTTTCAGATAGTTTCAATGTTATGGTCAGTATCAGTTTTTGTGTTGGGTTGCAAGTGCAGGCAGAATAGTTGGTTGATTGGGAAATGGAAAGTCTATCACAGCAGGATCATATCATTTCGGTATAAGTGGTCTATCAGGGAATCAGAGTACCCCAAGAAAGCAGGTTTCAGACGGAGTCAATGTGATCATGTTGTAAGGTACTTGTTTCTTTTTCGGGTTTTAGAACCTTGCGGGGGTTGGTCTTCATGGTCATGAAAAGGTTGGGTATGCTTTTAGAGGCGACCATGTAGTTCAAGTTGGTGGGTGATGCTAAGTTGCTCACCGTGGAATCAGGTAATCTCGGAATGGTTACATAGTTCTAGTTGAGTTTGGACCATAACAGAGAGGGATCTGTTTCTCGTTGGATTGTCTGAGTTCTCGCACGAAGTGGAGATTTCAGTACTGGAGCATCGCATGTGGAATTATTTCGTTTGTAAGGGTTTGATGGCCGGCACTGGGGGTGGCCGGAAATTTTTAGCTCAGCAGGAAATTAGAGGATATTTGAAAGGTTTGTGGCTTGTGGGAAGTTGCCTCGGAAAGGTCAGTGGTGGTGCAGGGTAAAGGGGTAAACCCCTTGTGTATCAGCTGTAGGTGTGCTGGGAGTACCGATGGGGTTTTCCGGTTTGATAAAAGTGGTGCACTGGAGGATGGTAATGATAAGGTTATTCGGGATAAGTCATTTTCAAGAAATTCAATCGAATAAGTTAAGTGCATAGCTAGTGGTAAGATGTAAGTGGTTTGTGAAATAGTTGGCCGTAGCGGACTTCGAGGACGAAGTCTAGTTTAAGTGGGGGAGAGTTGTAACACCCAGAATTAGAAAGACCAAGGAAAAGAAGAAAAGCTTCAAGTCAAGAGTCAACTCGTCGAGTCCAGGGAGGAACTCGACGAGTCGGAGCGGGATCCAGGTCATTGAGTAAGTGACCGACTCGGCGAGTCGGCGAGTCTGGCCTGAACGAGAAAAACCCTAAATCCGGGACTTGGTGCCCTATTTAAACGTCTCATACTCTTCCCTAGGGTTCCTTTACAGCCTCTCTCACCCAGGATACCAAACCCTAGCCACCATATCCGTTTTTGAGCAAGATCTAGCCTTGGTGAAGTGATTTGAAGCTTGGAAGAGAAGGAGATTCATAGTGGTGCAAGAGGAAGCCTTGGATCCAGAGTTGGTGTGACTTTCCAGATCATTTGGAGATCAGGGAGTTTTTGGAGCAGCAGTTCGGGAGTTGTCAGATAGAAGACAGAAGGGTATCAGCAAGAACTTCAGCAGTGCAAGTGAGTTACCTTCCAGTAGCGGTGGGTCTAAGGCCACAATGTCGGCCCACCAGTAGGAGTTGTATGTTAGATGATTGTCTTTGTTATATCATCTAGGTTTGCTACTACCTGATATGTTATATGCCGGCATGATATGTTATATGTGATAGTAGTAGAGTTCGGTTGTTAGGACCGAAGGGTAGGTCAGGCACCCCAGATATGTCTGACAATATGTGATGATATGTTTATATGCGGTCATGATATGTTATATGTGATAGTGGTAGTAGAAGGGGGAACAGCCCCCAAGTTCGGTTTTTAGGACCGAAGGGTAGTTCGGACACCCCAGATATGTCTGATAATATGTTATGTTATGATATATGTGATAGTAGCAGTAGGGGGTGGAATAGTCCCCGAGGGTCGGTTGTTAGGACCGACGGGTAGGTCAGCACCCCAGAATGGCTTGACATGGGTAGGTCAACACCCCAGAATGGCTTGACCCGGGTAGGTCAGCACCCCATAATGGCTTGACATGGGCAGGTCAGCACCCCAGAATGGCTCGACACGGGTAGGTCGGAATTGCCGGCAGTATGTATGTTATGTGATTGTATGGTATGTGGTACGATGGGGGGAACTCACTAAGCTTCGTGCTTACAGTTTACAGTTTTGGTTTCAGGTACCTCTTCGGTAAAGGGGAAGGAGCTGGTGCGGTAGCGGCACATCATACACACACATGTTGGTTTTTCCGCACTAGAGTTTCTTGGGATTGTACTCTGACATTATTCTTCTTTTGTGAACGGTTTTCAGACATGAGTTGTGGTTTTTATGAAAAGTTATGATTAGATGGTGTTTTCTTTTAAATGTTTTTACAAGTCAATTAATTAAAAATGAAATTATTTGGACTTGAAAATTGGATCGTTCTACACACGTCTGCTTCTTTGACTGCCAGCTGACAAGCTTTCCATCAAGGAATTGGCATCCTCCCGTTGTGCTCTTTCGGTTCAATCCGCATCCACCAAAATCTGCATCAGAAAATGCTTGTATAAAGAATCCGGAATTTGCTGGATACCAGAGACCGAGAGATGAGTTTCGCTTCAGATAGCGAAAGATATTCTTCACAGCTATCATGTGAGGTTCTCTTGGATTAGCTTGAAACCTGGCACAATAACAAACTGAGAACATTATATCTGGTCTACTGGCCGTCAGATACATGAGAGATCCTATCATTTGACGATAGAGTGTCATGTCAACAGCTGGTTTATCCAGAGATGGTGTCAATTTTGTGCCAAACGCCATGGGAACCTTCACTTTCGAATCTCCCTTCATTCCAAATTTTGTTAGCAAGTTCTTGGTGTAAGCCTCCTGATTTATGAAAATCCCTTCGGGTCCCTATCTAATGTTCAGTCCAAGAAAAAAGTTAATCGGACCCATTGCGCTCATTTCAAATTTAGTCTCCATCAACTTCCTGAATTCAGCTGTTAGGCTAGGATTCGTGGAGCCGAAGATGATGTCATCGACATAGATTTAAACAATCATCAAATGTTCGCCCTCTTTCTTACGAAAGAAGGTTGGGTCAACCGAACCTTGTTTAAACTTAGACATTTTTAAGGAAACGAGTTAAGGTTTCATACCATGCTCTCGGTGCTTGCTTTAGACCATATACCTCTTTATCTAGAACATAGCAATAATCAGGATACTTTTCATTCACGAACCCTAGTGGCTGCTCAACGTACACGGTTTCTTCCATTTCTCCATTTAAGAAGGCGCATTTCACATCCATTTGAAATACTTCAAAGTTTTTATGAGCAGCATAGGCAAGAAATATTCTCACTGACTCTAATCTTGCTATTGGAGCGAACGTCTCCTCATAGTCTATCCCCTCTTCTTGGCAATATCCCTTTACCACTAGCCAAGCCTTGTTCCGAATGACGTTACCCTCTTTATCCATCTTGTTCCTGAATACCCATTTTAATCCGACCACAGAAGCATCCCTAGGAGTGGGAATCAATCTCCAAACACGATTTCTTTCAAACTCATGTAGTTCGTCTTGCATTGCCTGTACCCAATCGGCATGATCAAGTGTAGTGTTGACCGTCTTTGGTTCGATTTTGGAGACAAACGAATTAAACATACAAAATTCAACTTGAGAAAATAATGCAGTTTTCTTCGCTTTCAGTTGAGAACGTGGAAGAACCCTTTCTGATGATTCACCAATGATCTGTGTTTTGGGGTGATCCCTTGTCCATTTAGTCAGGGGAGGATAAGTCGGATCATAAGCTGGATCCAATTCTGCATTGACCTCTTCTTAAAGTTCTGATTGATCATCTTCATCATTTGTATTGTCATTCTCCCCCTCAAATGGCGAAGCGTATCCCATGTCAGGTTCAGGTATCTCTTCCTCAGTTAGAGTGGGATGCTCCCCCTCGGTTGGAACTGGAATTTCCCCTGCGACTGGATGCTCCCCCTCGACTGGATGCTCCCCCTCAACTGGAGCTTCATGAGTTGGAGTTGGATGCTCCCCCTCGACATGCAGTTCTGTTGTGTTGGAAACAGAGGGTTGATTCTCAGCTGCTTTAAGAGGATCGATTTCAATAGCATGTGCAGCTTCATCGATGATTTTCTTCAGATGGTCAACTTTGATATCCGCTGCATTTGCCTCTGAATTGATGGCCTTTTCTGGTTCATCGAATAACCTTATGTATTCTTCAAACAAATTGGAAATAGGAGCCGAGACTTGACCAGTTTCTGGGAAGATTTCAAGTGTTGAACTGTCGGTTGATTGAATCTTCTTAACATAATTGTCATCGAAGGATACATAATAGGTTTCTCCTAGGCGCTTGGAGCGTTTATTCAGAACCCTATATGCCTTTGAGGTCAGTGAATACCCAAGAAATATCCCCTCGTCCGCTTTGACATCAAACTTGTTTCGGCTCTCCTTGGAGTTAAAAATGAAGCATCTGGAACCGAATACATGAAAGAACTTTATGTTGGGCTTTCGATTGTTTAGGATCTCATATGGAGTCAAGGAAAATATCTTGTTGAGAAGGGATCGGTTCTGAGTATAGCATGCACATGCAATGGCATCAGCCCAGAAATATAATGGAAGTGAAGCAAAACTTAGCATCGTGCGGGCAGCTTCACATAAAGATCGGTTTCGTCTTTCAACGATTCCATTTTGCTGTGGAGTGTAAGGAGCAGAAAAGTTGTGAGTTACTCCTGTTTCAGCCAAGTAGTCTTCAAACTCCTTATTTTTGAATTCAAGCCCGTTGTCACTTCGTATGTTCCTTACAATCTTTCGCAGTTGAACCTCGACCTGCTTGATGAATGCTTTCAACTTGGGAGTTGCTTCAGATTTCTGTTTAAGAAAGAAGACCCAGGTGAAGCGAGAAAAATCGTCTACAATAACAAGAATGAACTTACTACCACCGATGCTTTCGATAGCGGAGGGTCCACACAAGTCAACATGCAGAAGCTCAAGAGGTTCGATGATTTTTGTATTGATGTGCATGGGATGGCTCTTTCGGCTCTGCTTGCCCATCTCACATGCTGCACAGAGGTGCTCCTTGTCGAATTTTAGAGGAGGAAGACCTCGAACGTGATCACCAAGCACCAGTTTGTTGATGTCATTAAAGTTTAGATGCGAGAGTCGTCGATGCCACAGCCAGCTTTCATCGGATTTTGCTTTAGCCATAAGACATATTGTCGGTTTACCCTTGATAGGGTTGAGATTGAGAGGATACATCTCTCCTTTGCGTTGAGATTTCAACAGAACCTTCTTTGTGTGCTTCTCAATTATTTTTGATCCCTGATCATCAAACGACACTTTCAACCCAGTTCCCACTACCAGTTGTGAGACACTAATGAGGTTGTGCTGCAAACCTTCTACGTAAGCTACTTTTCTAATCGAGAACTCTCCATTGGTTATCATGCCATATCCTTTGATTGTTCCAAAAGAGTTGTTTCCGTACTTCACACACCCACCATCCTTTAGGGACCTTCCTTCATGTCATGTGACGCGAGCAGCCACTGTCAATGTACCATTCGTTGTCGAACTACTCGTCACTTATCACCTGCAAATTCAAGCAGATTTAGGAACCCAAAGTTTCTTGGGCCCTAGTAAGTCTTTCATAGAAAAGGGAATAACAACAGCAAGATCAACCAAATATGTTCTTTTAACGAGAGTGGTTTCATCTTTTCGTTTGATGGTGTAAACCTTTATTTTATTCTTATCTTGCTTAAATTGTGGTGTATTAGATGGTGTTTTGTTAGTTGGAATTTTCTTTTGATCCCTAGGGTCAGCTCACTTTTTCTTGTTAGTAGTGTTAGTCTTAGAGTTAAGCTTTCCCTTTCCTTTGACATCCTTCAAAGATTATGCCATATGTGATTGGCAAGAAGGACCGAAACTGGACTTTCGGCTATGATCCTTGGTTTTTGAACCATGACTGGAGGTTCGGCTCTGATCCTTGGAGTTAGGATCAAAACTGGGCTGTTGGTTTTGAACTCTAGTGTTGTTGGAACCGAAGGTGGAGGTTCGGTTCTTAGAGTAAAAGGAATTCGGACCGAAACTGGGCTTTCGGTTCAACTGATTGCTGGCCTTATTTGAGGGATTTCCTGCTTGAGTGTCTCTCTTGGTTTGGACAAAGTCAGGATTTTGCGACTTCGAAAACCGTTTTCTCTCACTTAAGTTTTTCATATATCTCTGATTTCTTTGGCGCTTTTGGTCGGCCAGTTGTTTTTGATATTTATGAATATTAAAGCTTGGTTTTGGTTTTGGATTTTCCTTTTGAGCTTCGGCTGGATGGGACTCCTTCTTGGGTTCTTCTGGTATCTCTTTCGTTCCACTCGTGCTTGGTTTAGCGAAACTTGAGGGATTGTTAATGGTTTCCGGAACGTATCTACCATTTACCCTCCATGAGGTTTGCTCCAATAAGCCGATGGTTTCGTCTGCATTATCGATAGGTGCTGACCAGAAGTAATCGTCACACCCTCCAGCGTTGTCTTGATCTACTAAGATTTTTCAGTTCTGCGGTTTGTTTTTCAGATACACCTGTAACAGCATAGACTTGATTTGGAACTGTTTGAACTTTCTGGTAGACCATTGCCTTCTCTTTGAGTTTCTTTGATTTGTCTTTTGTTAACCGAGCATATTCAACTGAGTTTTCAGATATAAGGGGTTTGTCAGTCTCGGTTTGGCTCTCTAGAAACTCCGAACAATCAATCACGTCTTCCACGGAGATCTCACTCATCTCACTTTCCTCATCAAATTCAGACGTACTATCAACATTCATTTTATGTTCGGTCATCAATTTTGCATTTGATGAGTCAAATGATTTTATGGTCTTGGTTTTAATTTTCAACCTATCATTTTCATCTAAGAGTTGTTTAAGCATACATTTATGTTCCTTAGAGTCAATGAAAGTCTCAACTTTGTCCAGACCGAATTTGTAAGTGATGTAAGTCTCTTCAGAGGACATAATTGATTCACATTCAGCAATGACCTCATACTCCTTAAACTCAAGGAAAGGCAATCTTTTTCCCTATTTCACAGTCTAACTGTAATTGCGTGATATTAGTATATAAACGTTTAGCAATCAAGCAAAAAACATTACGCTGTTTTAAAAATTTTAAATGTCTCGTTGCAAATAAATAATTTCATCCCTACCCCTAACTAACTCTTGCTCCTTCAACTCAATCCACATTCGTCTCTCCTCACTCTTCGACGACTCCCTACTGAGTTGGTCAGTTAGGTTAGAATTTGTTAAGCGAGTTTGCATGAGACTACCGCTTATATTATTAAATTTGAATTTTAGTTCATTTAATTCCTTTTCATAATCGGTTACCGGAATTTTAAGAGATTCAAGAAGGGATTGTACCTTTTTGATCAAACGATCGCAGTCGTTGATCTTCTCGCTAACAGGTTTGGCTGCAAAGCATCTGTCTTCATGCAGGTTCGGTTCCTCATGCTTACTCTTGGTTGATACTCCAGCCGTCACCATCAAGCACCTTCCAGTCATCTTCTCATCCTCTTCTCTTGCCAAAAAAGCCTTTCCATGCGTAGGCCTTCTCACCTCTTCGTCCTCTAAATCTGTGGACCAGACTTCGACACCGCCAAATTCGTCATCAATCACATTCTTTTGAACAATCAAATCATTCATTGGCCCAGCATTAGACTTCTTCTTCTTTATCTCTTCGAGCTTTCTCATATGATAAGCTTCGTCATCTTCACTCTCTCTTCTCTCGGCTAACTTCTTCAGCATGCAATCTTTGGCAAAGTGATTCTTGTCGTGACAGTAATTGCAATCATACCCAGAGTCACCCACTAGTTTTCTTTCCTTCTTTTCATCTTCTTTCTAAGATGTGTTCTTTGACTCTTCCTGTACCTTTTCAACACTATAGCTTCCTTGCCAGTTTTGGTTCTTACTGACAGGGAATTTCTTCCGTGCAAACTTCTTTGGATTCGACACCATCATTGCATACTCATCACTAGTAAGATCGCATTCCGACATGTTATCTTCCTCTTCTTCTTCCATCACACTTTTGCTCTTCGAGACAAGAGCTAGTGAACCGACACCTGAGACCAACTTGGCTTCTTTTGATACGGTACTTTCATGAGATTTTTGAATCCCCATCAGTTTCGCTAGTGAATACGCTTTGAATTGTTCATGTGCTTTCACAGTAGAGACAACCGCCATCCACTTAGATCTTAAACCGTTCAAGAAGGTGACTTTCTGTTCAATCCCTTTTATTTCAATACCATGCTTTGTCATCTTGCTGAGCAGATGATTGTAATGATCAAACATCTGAAGTAGAGTTTCTTCAGGTTTCTGTGCAAAAGATCCGAACTCAGAGAGTAGTAGAGTTTGAATAGAGTGCTCTAGATCCTCGTCGGTTGAATACAGTTCTTTCAACCTGTCCCATATCTCCTTAGCTGTAGTGCATGAACTTACCAAACGGAAGGTGTTAGCTTGTAAAGAGAATCTGATCATCCTTAATGCCTTGACATTACACAGCAGTTTATCTTTCTCGTCTTGAGGAATCTTATCCTCGTCTGCTAGCAATTTGTTATACTCCTTTTAAGTTTTTACAGTTGTATTCGTTCCAGAGTGAACAAATGGACCGATCTTGATCGCCTCCCAGATGAGATACCCGTTATCTTCAGATCCAACCACATAATCTTCAAAGTGATGCGCCCACACTTCATAATCTTGTGTGTAAAGAATAGATACTCTTGTGGTAGATCCAATGCTGTTGGAGATGTTGATGGGATTCGATTGAGCATCGTCTTGAGACATGATGAGCCTTCCTTGATACTGTTAGAATCTGACCTGTAAACTTGAGAATAGGGTTTTATCAAACACCTAGTTACCGTCGACAGGAGGAGGACGGCTTCTATATATTCGATA
Source organism: Lactuca virosa (assembly GCF_052849685.1). Taxonomy (NCBI): domain Eukaryota; kingdom Viridiplantae; phylum Streptophyta; class Magnoliopsida; order Asterales; family Asteraceae; genus Lactuca; species Lactuca virosa. The sequence continues at coordinate 289,508,927 of NC_136426.1, forward strand.
AAAGCGGAAACCCTATAGTGTTCTTCAAACAGAAGGAATGCGTATATTGTTACACAGTCTCCTGATCTGATACCAATTGTTGAAATAAAATTCTAGTAGGATCGATATATTCTGAACAGCAAATAAAAACATAATATCAAAGACACAGGAATGGCTCAAAGAATGTCGAATGATTAAACTTTAACACCTCGGAAGAGCTCGATGAAGAACTTCGACTGTAGAGGTGTTTATGGTTACAAATTGATAATAAAGACAATAATTAAGAAATCATATCTAATGCATACATGCATGCACTATATATACTACATAACCCTAATAAAACACAGATGGACAGGCCCAAACCGGTGTATATAAAAAACAAGCCCATAACGCAACACATCAATCCTACAAGTAGCTTGGGAAATTATGGGTGGAGGTAATGGAGTAGTGATGATAGGAGTTGTGATGATAGGTGGTGGTGGGATTGGTGTAGACATTGGTTGTGTTTTAGAAGTTGGAGGAATTGGAGTAACTAATTCTAAAATAGTGGTTTTTGGTGGGGATGGAGGAATAGGTGCAACTGAGACTAAAACAGTGATTTTAGGAGGGGAATCAGTAGGAGTGGGTACCTTGTCATGGAGCACTTCAGTTGGAGTGGGAGATCGAGGAGGTGTGTTTCCTCGTGGTGATTCTTCAAGATGAGCTTCTTCTTCCTCATCAACCGATTTCTCCTCTTGATGATCAGAGCTCGATGGGGAAGGAGGTTTAGACTTTCTCGCCATCCTCTTAATTTTCTTAGGATGAGCCGAAGAACCCTCCTTTTCTGATTTTCGCTTCTTAGATCTCTTGTCCTTAGACTTAGATCCTTCCTTATCACCCTTCTTCGGTTTGTCAACTTTAGAAGACGCACCCTCTGCTTGATCGTCATGCTTATCTTCCTTCTTTTTGCCACGTTTAGAAGGCTTTTCCACAGCATCCAAAGTTGCCTTCATCTCAGGCGTTAATTGGCGAGGAGCAGTAGGACAGAGCTTGCGATAGGTTTCCATAATATTGCTGCTCATTGGAACGCAACGATACATTGTTTCAGGGATGGAGCCGACATGAAGGTATCTGGATGGATCAGCGAGAATCACCTTCTTGGTGTGAAAAGTGGCCACCGAAGATAACAGAGCATCCTACATCACGGGAATCTGAAGTGAAGAGATAGCTCTGTTTGTAACAATCGTCCAGAATTGCCCACAAGAAATCTCTGAATACTTGGTCGATGAAGAGAGGCTTTGCACCAGTTGAGACCAAATCAATGACCCATAGTCGAGATTAAGGCCATTGTAGAGACCATACAGAATGGTCATGAAACACTTATTGGAACCATCTGACCCAACAACTCTTTCACCCAAACCTTTGTGAAGTAGATTTAATAACCCATTCCATTGTGGTGGTAGACATGACTTCTTGAACTTCGTGAAAGAAGCAAGAACCTCAGTATATCCCATCTCGTAAAACATGGCAAACAGCTGAGTTGTTGTAACAAAATCAGGAGATATGACAGAGGCATCGACTGCAAGCCCTAGCAATGAACAAAAGCGAACTTTCGAAATCGAAGTCTTGCGATTAAAGATCTGGAAGTAAATCCTATCCCTGTTGTTTTCATATGTAGCAGTAGAATAAACCTCCGATAACAGAGACATTGGGACTGATTCCACCTGAGATAACGCCATAACCAGTGGAGAGTACTTGAGGCATTCAACAACCTGAAGCATGTAGAAGTCGTACACAAACGGATTCAGTTCAATGATCAAGTTCTGGTTGGGTTTGATCACCAGTAGGGAAGATGAAGCAGTTTGTTCGTGGTGAGATGATGAATCCGCCATTGTTGAATAGAGAAAGAAGATGAACAGTGCAGAATCGCCTGTTGTATTCGAGTGATGGTGAAGAAGGTAAGAAGGTACAATGGGTGTGAGAAACCCTTTATATACCATTGCCATGAGAGAGAAAGAATCTTCTTTGATGATTACACGATCGCTGAACCGTCGCCTGAAAAAGCGGGATTTGACAGCTTGGTTTCCCCAGATAGACGTCATCACGCGTGTGATTAGGAGCCGTTTCAAATTCGCGCGCCCATTTCCATCCTTATCTGCTAAATCGGTTCAAATTCTTATCCACACATTGCCTCTTCAACTGAATCTTCTGCTTGCAAAACACGCAAGGTTAATCATGATGCACTAGAAAACGATCATTAGTATTTTGGAAAATTATAAAGAATTTTCGTGCAAGAGTGACAAGATATAGAAATAAATCAAACGTGTATGGGATGTGAGTGATGTCTTAACACGACATAAAACAGTTGATTCCGAGCACAAATCTCTTCCTTCAAAGTCAAGAGAGACTTGAAGTGCTTGTATGGTTCCCCGAAAAATTACGATCGAGTGTCTGTCAATAAACATTGAAAGGTTTCTTTTCCTATTATCGGCTTTAAAAAGGTGGCTTATCTCCAACCGAACCTCGATACTTGATATAAGACCGAAGGTGAGGCGAAGTACTTGTGAGACCGATGTGGTCTGTTAAACAAGTAGGTGAGTTATTTGTATAAGTGGTTGGGAATAGAAATCTCAAAAATATAAAAAAACTGGATCTTTTGGGAAGAAATGCCTTGGTTAGCTTTTATAAGTTTCTTCAGGTTTCTGTGCAAAAGCTCCGAACTCAGAGAGTAGTAGAGTTTGAATAGAGTGCTCTAGATCCTCGTCGGTTGAATACAGTTCTTTCAACCTGGCCCATATCTCCTTAGCTGTAGTGCATGAACTCACCAAACGGAAGGTGTTAGCTTGTAAAGCGAATTTGATCATCCTTAATGCCTTGACATTACATAGCAGTTTATATTTCTCGTCTTGCGGAATCTTATCCTCGTCTGCTAGCAATTTGTTGTACTCCTTTTGAGTATTTACAGTTGTATTCGTTCTAGAATGAACAAATGGACCGATCGTGATCGCTTCCCAGATGAGATACTCGTTATCTTCAGATCCAACCACATAATCTTCAAAGTGATGCGCCCATACTTCATAATCTTGTGTGTAAAGAAGGGGTACTCTTGTAGTAGATCCAATGCTGTTGGAGATGTTGATGGGATTCGATTGAGCGTCGTCTTGAGGCATGATGAGCCTTCCTTGATACTGTTAGAATCTGTCCTGTAAACTTGGGAATAGGGTTTTATCAAACACCCCAGTTACCGTCGACAGGAGGAGGACGGCTTCTATATATTTGATTAAAGCGGAAACCTTATAGTGTTCTTCAAACAGAAGGAATACGTATATTGTTGCACAGTCTCCTGCTCTGATACCAATTGTTGAATTAATATTCTAGTAGGATCGATATATTCTGAACAACTCGCCGATTCTAGGTTGTCCAAGTCTCATTTCTCGATTTCTGATGTACAACACTTGACCAGAAGATAGATCTAAGCTCCTAAGATCGATCTAGCACGTAAAGTTACAAACTTTACATGCATGCATGGGACTTTGAGCTCAAAAGGTCCTAAAAGAAGCTCTTAGGTTGCATGGAGCCTTCCTTGGGTGCAAAAGCAACCCTCTCCTGCCTTGTGACCCCTCAAAGGTCCTAGATCTGAAGCTTGACCCCCAACCATGCTTGCAATCATGGTTGGTTTCCACATATGGCGCACAAAAGCCCTAAATCTCCCCAAAAAGGGATCTAACAAATGAATAAGCAAGGTATAGACTTTATACCTTCTGGAGATTGCAAAAGATGCCCAAACTCGAACTCCTTTGGTCTTCTCTGGATCCCTCTATGTTCTTCCTTCTTCCTTGTGATCAAAACCACCAAAAATCACCACAAATGCCTTAGATCTTCACACACACACGCTTAGGGTTTGCTGTGGAGGGTTTCTGGAAGCAATAGGGGCGAGTGGGGGCTGAATGAGATGATTAAATAGGGTGCAAACCCTCCGATTAGGGTTTTGTCCAGTCAGAGTCTACTCGTCGAGTCTGGACGCCGACTTGACGAGTCTGTCATTTAAATCCCGTGTCCAATCCCACTTCTACTCGACGAGTTGGGCCTTCAACTCGCCAAGTCCCAGGCCAAAGATGCAAAATACTTAAATAAAAATACATAACAGGAACCAGGTGCTACAACTCACCTTAGTCATGCCCTGACTAGTGAATACTACGGCTCCCCATAGATTCACAACACTTCTCGCTCGCTGCTTGGTGAATACTACGGCTCCCCGCAGTGTTATCGCACCCTCTCGCTGACTGGTGAATACTACGGCTCCCCGCAGCATCACAACACCCTCTCGCTGACTGGTGAGTACTACGGCTCTCTGCAGTATCATCACACCCTCTCACTAGCTGGTGAGTACTACGGCTCTCCGCAGTATCACCACACCCTCTCACTGACTAGTGAGTACTACGACACCCCGCAGTATCACCACGCCCTCTCTTATTTCCCCCACAATCTCATCCTCACGTCGACACCACACTGCGTTCACTAACTCATGCTCCGCGGACCAACATAGATAGGTGCGCACCCTTACCCAAATTATGCATCACTATTTATGACGACAACCGTCATAACAAAACAACTTTCCTCGCTGCAATCCACATTCTTAAATAATCTCACTTGATGTCAATTAGCCGACGGGTTCTTACTGGAACCGTAGATACTTGATACATCACTTGCCGTCTCAAACTCAAGACTCAAAATAATCCAAAACTTAGATCATCATACTCGTAACCTCGGCACACCATCACAGAACTTCACAATGTCTTGCTCCAACCACTGATCTCCTACTCACGGCATCATACTCAAATATTGAAATGCACCCCCGTAGAAGCTTACAACTGACCTTCTTCTCGCACAACTCGTGACTTCGGAATATTCCAACTTTTAATTTGAAACACGGAGGAATCGTCAATGACTCAGGACACGTTGACGACAATCCGAAACTCCCTCCTCTATTGCTCAAAACTCATGCAAGAATACTCATAACGACCCCGAAGTTGGTTGACCAATCAACTTCTGCCCTTTCCAAATTGCATACATTAACCCATACATTGGACCAGAAATTCTCAACCGCCGAAACTATCCCTACGAGCCAACCGCCTGAAATTCACCATCACAACCATGAAGAACACTCAACCACCACAGGGTCTCTGACCATCGGCCACCTGCCATGGAGACACACATCCTTCCCTGTACACGTACAACATGCATTATCTCACTGTGCACCATCGCCTCGTCCATCAATACCCAAGACTTCGCGATTCCGAATCGCAGGTCTTTACATCCAGTTCTCTAACCGCACTTGAACAAAAATATGATCCTCTCAACAAAATAACTGGTTCTCCCCCACTCAGGGTTCGAACCGTCACCATTTGACACACCTGCAATCCATTACACCGACTGTTTCACCAGGTACATCACACTTACTCTTGGAAATTACCACATACACTCGATGATCTTTCCAATAGAGATCAAGCAACTCCAAACATCCTGAATCCCAGATAAAATCCTCGAAGACTCTCCATCGTGTCATCCAAAATTTCCTATTGGCACACTACCGGTCATCTGAATTTTCCCTTAGTAGTCATGACTCTCAATCTGAGAATAATGAATTCTCACACTCCTCATCTCCGTCTTCCCAACCAACGTCCCATTAGGATAATTATCATGAGAGTAGAAGCCTCACTCCCACACTCGATATCCATCATAGACAATGAGAGCCACCGCACAAATATACTCCTCTTGACCACCTTACGCTGCTGCTAACACATGCCCTAATATACTCAAATAGGGTATATCCTTGTCCTTGACCATCTCAGTTATCACTGATGACCCTCTCATACTATCATACTACCTTGCGGTAGACATACTGCCCAGATATTCCAGTGAAAGATTGCAGCCAATGCTACCCCACAGGGTTTACCCCAAGCTCAAAAACCGAAAGTCTCAATATCTCTCCTGTTTCCCACAGGAACGGAAATAGCACCACTCAGGTCACAGAAGGTGACATCTCCATTATCGGCCGATTGCTCAACTCAGACCGTAGTCCTCCATAAATCATCATTCCTACTCATCCCTGAGTCTTGCGACTCCAACTGGCATCTCACCAAAAAAAAACCCTCGGAACTAACTCTATTTCCTTCTCAAGGTATGCTTCATTGAAACTCGTTCAACATGGCCCTCTGGCCCCATACTCTATCGCATCCGATCTCAGTCTAATCAATCACGACGAGATAACTGGAAAAAGGCACAAGCACTATCTGCTACGAATCATGGTACTCAACCCATGTTATCTCTTCTCAATTCGCCTCAAATCATGGTACTCGAACCATGACATCACCTCTCGATCTGCTACAAATCATGGTACTCGACCCATGACATCACCTCTCGATCTGCTACTTAAAACCTCTGAAATGCTCCCTGCATTGAGTATGGGTCCTCTGCTTTCAGTAGTACGGGCCTATACTACCCGCCACATCTACACATACTTTCTACACGGACCATCCTAGAGTTCCTAAGTAGCTGCTCAACCTTCTCGATCACCAATCTCGTCACGCATGTTTGCTCCCCAGCGAAATGCTCTACTATGTCAGCGTACTCATATGACTAGGGTCACTCCCTAGGCTCTTCCGAGGCTCTCACATTTCTCTGCCATCAGCTGCTGAAGAACTCCTTATGATGCTAGCCATCTACCTCCTGAATATCGTCATATTCACTTAGTAGCTGACTCCCATCATCGAGAGTTCCACAAAGCACGAAGCAAGCAGCATTCGGGCATCGAATAATCTCTACCAACACGTAAAACCACTCTAGGTTACAACTCACTTGCTCTACTCACACTCAAGGGATATCACTGAACTCAAGCAACTCTACCCCTCGCGGGTATCTAACTACTCTCTCTCAGTAGGTTCCTCTAATTCTCATCTAGGTATCTCTCCTAGATTACTCCTCTACTCAGAGCTCTCTCTCTCTCTCTCTAGGTGACTCCTGCTAGATACTCTTACTCAGCACATACTTAAAAGCACATCACAGATAGCAGTAACTCCTAGGCTAAGGCATCACAAATTAGGCCACTCTAGTCCTAAAATATGAAATACCTATCCTATCCTCTAGCATGCATAATATCACATAAAATATCTCATAACACAAAAGTAGGGTATTTTGGGAAATCACCGTTCGGGCTTTGTCTGATTATACACACTGCTCCTTCTCGTCTTTCTCTTAGAAGTTTTTGCTCGGTTTAGAAAAATCATCTCCTTTGAAAATTTTCTCAAATCCTTAGTTTGAGTCCAGATTTACCCGAAGGAGCATCCGAATCCCTCAAACCAAGGCTATGATACCAACTTGTAACACTGTAAATTTTCAAAATAAAATTTTGATTTAAAATCACATAATTCTCATAATGCATTTCACAAAAATCTCATTTATTAAGTTTACAATTCAAAACTCCATAATTGTTTGGTTAAAATCCAGGATCCTCGAAAACATAACTCTTTCACTGGTGTGTACAATCAAGCCGGTGCCTTCCCGCGATCCTCAGAACAACCTGAAACACATAACACATAACACGGTAAGCACGAAGCTTAGTGAGTTCCCCAAAATACGGTTGGATAAGGTGTCTAAGTCCATAACTATTTCTGGTATGTAATTGACCCGACCCGACATGGTCCATTTGGGTTGCATGGCACCATGCAATTGGATAAACTAAAATGAGAGAAATAACACTTATGGTTTATTAATATATTATAAGTGCTAATATATTAATAATATTATTTAATTAGTTTGATCAAGAATTAATTTAGAATTAATTAAGTGATCAAAAGATAACTAATTAAATATATGGGTAGATTATGTAAATCTTCCATATCTTATATAGTGGGCTAAGAGGCTCCATGGATTATCAAGTTGGGTTCCACCCATAGGATGCTCCATGGAGTTAACCCATGGATCATGAAATGAAGAGTCATGTTACATTAGGGTTTACCTAATGCAACACACTATATAAACAAAGGTGTTCTCCCCAAAATTGGCGACACTAAGAAACAAGAGGGCTAGAGCCAATTTTGCAAGTGTAAGATTCTCTCAAAGTTTACTCCTTTGCATTTGGTGTTGTGTGAAGCATTTGAGGCATCACACTTGGGGTGCTAGGCTCACAAGGTTTCAAGGATCATAATCAACAACAAGGTAAGTTATTCTATCTTTCATTCAAGTTAAAAATGTTCCCCATGTATGCTAGATAGGAATATAACCTTGGAATTCAACTTTGCATAATAATTAGACAAACATAGATCCAAGGTTATTAGGGTTGCATGTACACTTAGGAAGTGTTAGAATGCTCAAAACCCATCAGTGGTATCAGAGCCTAGGTTTGTTTGTTGTTTTTTTTTTGTGCAAGTTACTCGTCGAGTCTGTTCTTGCACTCGACGAGTAGAGGCTGCAGTTTTCAGAATTTCGACATTTGTTGCTGGAAATGGACTAGAAACATTACCCTAAACTGTTTTGGTGTTTTAAAACTTGTTTTAGATGGTGTAATGTTTATGCTAATCCATTTACAATGGCAATTATCAAAATTACAAGTTTTTTTAAGTGTAATTTTTGATTCTTGAAAGTGTTCATATTCATGTTCTTGAACTTATGGAGATTAGATGATCATAGGAATTGTTTGTAACCTTCATGGTAGTTTAATTCATGATCATAATGTGTTTTAATGGAGTCCATAACTTGTTCTCAAGTTATGGAAAACCAAAAGTCTCACTTTTATTAAAGCCATTAAAAGAACACAAGAGTTATAAAAATGAAGAGTCTTCATTTTTATTACTCAATTAATTCATAAGTTATAAGAAATGAAAAGTTTTGGAAGTTTACAAAACTTGCCCTCAAGTTTTGGAACAAGTAAAGTCTTGATTAAAACTTTAGTTCCAACCCTTAGAATTTTAAAATTTAAAATTCAACCCTTATACTTTATAATATTATAAGTTACTAATATATATATGTATAAGATCAAGTCGTCTTACCGCTAGTACGCCTCATTCACGAAGCCGGTCTATAAGGGGGGTATAAGGTTGTTGCCTATAAAATGGCAACTTAATGGGTGTGCACTCTCACCCACCGCTTCCTTGATCGGTGGAGGGTCGTTAGCCGAACGGGTAGGACAAGGACTTATAAATTCTCATTAAAAGTATGATGAATATTATAAAGTAACTAAATTCTTTTATTAAATTCCCAATTTTAGTTACTTTAGGAAAAATGTGAATAAGGTGCTAATCCATGAAATTACACTTTACACTTTGTTTAAGTCGTTGGTGGAGCGTGTGTGGTTAACCGGCACACTAACTTGGACTTAACAAGGTAGGTAAAGGGTGACTTAAGGTTTATCATAGTATCGGTGGAGCGTGTGTGGTTTACCGTGACATCGATTGAGTGATAAACTTTAAGGGTACCAAGTGATTTGCATGGTTACTTCACACCTCGTTTTGTGATCCTCGGTATCCCAATCACAAAACTTGGAGGGAACACTCGAGATTGAAACATGCCTTTGGAAAAAATTCATTGAATCTCAAAAGAATCTAGGAATTTCTAAGAACCAATTAAAAACCTAATATCTATATTTCGTTTTTCATGGTGGAAATTGGTGAATCGTCATTCACCTACCTTTCAAATATGTTATAGCTTGGATTACGGCATACCTCTTCTAAGTTATAATATATTGTGATTGGATCCTAGCCTTAATATTACATTTGGGTGTTTTATTAAGGACTCTCTTAATATCTAAACTAATATTGTTCTCTTCTTTCAGATGTCTTCAAACAATGCTGCTTCTGGCTCTAATCCTAATGGCTCCTTTACCCTTATGAACTTGTGTAGGAAAGTCATTTTTGATGGATCCAACTTCAATGAGAGGATTAGAAACATCAGGATGATTACCCGCTACGAGGACAAAGAATATGTCCTTGACAAGGAGCTTAAGGAGATTGATGAGACCACTGCAACTCCCCAGGAGATCGCTGACTTCCGGGCACATGAAAGGGATGCTACAAAAGTGGCATGCATCATGTTGGTCACCATGACAGCGGAACTCCAAAAGTCCTATGAGGACTTCTACCCTTTTGAAATGCACCAAGATCTGATGGAAAGATACCATCAAAGTGCACGACAAGAGAGGTATGAAATCATATGCTCTATCATAACAACCATGATGAAGGACGGGGAATCCGTCACGAGCTACATGCAGAAAATGCAAAGGTATGTGGATCGGTTGCTGAAGCTTAATGTGAAATTCCCTGAGGAGCTTGCAATAGATATCATTTTTCACTCCTTACCATCGTGCTATGATCAATTCTGCATGACATATCACATGAATAAGGAAGAGGTCACACTCAGCAAACTTCAGGGACTCCTCAAGACCGCAGAAACAGGTCTTAAGGGTAAGTCGGTTGTTAACACTCCTACTCCAAACTCCGTCCCGGTTTTGGCAATCGGGAAAGGTAGAGGGAAGAAGAGGAAGAGCTCTTCGAAGGGTACCAAGGCTAGGACCCTTGATGGCTCTTCTTCAAGTGGAACCAAGAAAGGTTTTGTCACTCCTTCTTCTGACCCTAAAGAGGCTGAATGCTTCTATTGCCATGAAAAGTCACATTGGAAGCGGAACTGCCCAAAGTACCAGCAAGATGTGAAGGATGGGAAAGTTAAACCCAACCATGCAGGTATTTACACTATCTTATCTAATAACTCACCCCATTCTAACTCTTGGGTCCTTGATACCGGTTGTGGTATTCATATCTGTTCTGATTTGCAGGGACTAAGAAGAAGTGAGAATGTGGAGCATGGAAGAATAAACTTAATCATGGGGAATAGGAAAGTTTTACCTGTCACCAAGATTGGAGTTTATACTTTATCGCTAAGTAGTGGGTTTAGTTTAGATTTGAATAAATGTTGTTATTCGCCAGAAATGGCAAGAAATATTATTTCCTTTCATGCATTGTATAAACAAGGTTTCACCTTTTCATATGATAATGAAGTTGGTTCGATTAATGCTTTCTTTAATAATGTTCTTTATTTTAAAGCATTACCTTGTGATGGTGTGTATGAAACTGTATTTGTGGTTGATAACTTAGGAAATAATGTATTGTGTATTGATTCTGTTAATGATAATAACTTGGTATACAAGAAAGTCCTGTTTTATAACTACATTCATTTCGAAAAATACGTAATCTCGTTGGGAAATTGTGAGTCATTCGTCTTCCTAGTACCTATCAAGGTATACAAGAAAGTCCTGTTTTATAACCAGAGTCTTTGTCCAGAGAACGTGATAAGTGTGTATAGATCTATACGGGACTGATGATCCCGCACCCTGGCTGTTAGCTACAGCCCGACCGGCAGGTTAAGGGTGACAAATGTCATAACATTTCGACACCTGAAGAACGTCGCTACAAGCAAACCCATCTTAGCACGGTTATGAAAACTCACATGATAGACGACTTATTACGGTATTATGTTTTACGTGAAAAGTAATAATACAGTTATTTTTACGTGAAAATACAAGTTTTCAAATAGTTTTATTTACTAATACAACTATATTTCATCAAATTAAGTATGGCATATTTATTTACAATTTACGGACTGGAAGCTTTAAGACTACTTTCCAATGTTAGGAAAATATAGGATTTTCTAGAGAAACACCGTAACACTTTCAAGAATAAAGAATGTACCCTTTTGAACACAAAAATGCTTATGAACTCACCAACTTAAATGTTGATACACTTTCAAAATCGCTTGTATTCTCAGGATAAACAGTAGACAGGTACATGCGCAAATTTTGTGAAGACGGAGCATAGTAGCGTTAAGTCTTTGTTTTGTTATTTACTTTTGGAGTCTATCATGTGTAATTTGAATACAATGTAAACACTTTAATATTAATGCAATGGATGTTGTTGCTTGTTTTTACTATTTTACATTTGTTGTGATACTGTACATGACGTCCTCCGCCTCCGAATGTTTCCGCCGTTCAGGTTTTGGGGGTGTAACAGATTGGTATCAGAGCTTTGTTTATAGTGAATTGAGTATATCAACCCATAAAAGATATACAACTATAAACAGATTGGGATTAAAACACTCTGACTAAGAGTTATACTTAAAATATAACAATATTTTATAAAAGTGTAAGTACATTCAGAACGTATATATACTAGAACGAGTATCACAAGAAGAACAAAACAAAAGTATTTAGAGGTTGGACATTACCGTCAAACCTGGACAGTTATGTAATCATATCTGGGATCAATATAGCCTGATCAATTATATTTATTCGAGATACGATGAACATGTGTTTGGGAGTGATAGTGGTGTTGCGACGGGTCTAAGACTTACCCAACTATTCATATAGAGAAGAGCAATAGAAGAGAACATAAAGTAAAATACTATAGGAGTATTTTAGATACTAATTAATCAAAGAACAAACTATATGAGAACATAATGATGGGTTTTCTACAAAAGAACATCCTATGTGCTCATGCAAAACCCTAAAGCTTGGATCTAGGTTTCTCTATTGTACATGCTATTCATCCAAGACTTGCAACCCTAGATCTATCATACATAATTCGAAATTATCACTATAAGAACATATCTAGATGATTACCTCTTTCAATTGGCTTGATTCTTCTTGATCCTTGTTGATTCTTGAGCTTAGAGTCACAAGTGTAACTCCTCTAATGGCTTACAAACACCACACAAGCAAGAAGGAAATTATGAGAGAGGAGGGAGGAGGCTAAAATCGGCCCTAGGGATCTCTTGGAAGCAAGGGTAGGCGATTTTGCATGTAGGGGCTTCTATTTATACTGTAGGCTGCTAGGGTTTCAGGTAAAACCCTAATGGGCAACTTAATCACCAAGCAGCCCAAGGAACCTTCTGGAATGAGGCCCTTGGACGAAAATATGATGGATACCCATCATAATTTCGTTCCCCCTTAGTCCATTAGGTTTCCCAGTCCAAAACTCAACTATCACACTTTTGACAGTTTGTACCCCTTTATTCAATTAATCTCTTTTAGTCACCAAATTAATTCCTAATTAATTTATGACTAATATTAATCAAATAATACGATTTCTCCTTTAATATATTAATCTTATAATATATTAATATATCATTACATCCTCTCTCTCCTCAAATTACCTTGTCAAGTTGCTTTGGTGAAGGCAACCCAAAAGGACCATGCACAACCGGGTCAACTACATACCAAATATAGTTACGGGCTTAGACACTAATCCAACAGTCTCCCACTTGGATAAGTCTAGTAACTATATCTCACATATGACTTCAGGATCCGAATAGCAATCATAGCTCTTATACGCCGCTGTCAACTCTGATCAGTAACCTGTCCTTTAGATAAGGTATCGTATAGTCCTCTATTCTAGATATCATGCCGACAATCACATGGAACATAATCATACTTATTGCTCAGCATATTGTTCCTCGATCTCCGATTCATTCGACATAGAACTTAGTTGAACACATCAACTTTGTTATGACCGGGCCCGGCACATAAGTCAAACCAAATCATCGAGTGGCCAAGATATCACTTTTATCCTCTTAGAATAAAAGGAACAGATTAACTTCGACTCATATGCTCTTACTATTTGCTAATTGAATCATGCACAACAATGCGTTTTATAACTTCAAGTTACTGATGCATTTACACATCATCAATGCACAACCAACCAGCAAACAATAACCATATCTCTAAGTTTTAAGACTATAAGATATTATCGCTTTGCGATCACTTGAGATAAAATTCCATGAAGTGATACTAGCAAACGCGGGTTTATTCCAATGCTCAAATCTCAATTTCATAAGCACTCATGAATTTTGCAGCAAACCTTTGCTATGCCTAAAACCTTTTGGACAATCTACAAACAAATTCATGACAGTCTTCTTTCATATCTACTTCCAACATATGAGCGATTGTGGACCGTTCGAATAATCTTATTATTCAGGAAGTCAAAACATGCAAAATTGAAACAATAGATAAATAATTAACATAAGACAGTAACTTTACTCATAAATAAAACACATATTTATATATCAAATGTCAAGTACAAATTATATATTACACGTTTCCTATCTAATCTAAACTCATATCGTCCTTCAGCCCAATGCCCCTAGCATGCTGCAAGTGCTTAACCCTACTCAGTCCCTTCGTAAGGGGATCTGCTGGGTTATCTTCTGACGATACCCCCTTCACTACGAGGAGTCCCTCTTCTACGCTATGTCTGATGAAATGGGTTTTTCTGTCGATATGTCTGGATCTACCGTGATCCCTTGGTTCCTTGGTTAAGGCAACCGTACCTTCGTTATCACAGAAAATTTCCATAGGCTCGTTTATGGAAGGCATAACTCCAAGGTCTCCAATGAAGTTCTTCAACCATATTGCCTCCTTTGACGCTTCACTCGCCGCAATGTACTCTGATTCACACGTTCAATCAGCTACGGTCTCCTGCTTGGAACTTTTCCAAGTCACTTCTCCTCCGTTAAGGGTAAAGACCCAGCCTGACTGCGAACGGTAACTATCCCAATCCGTATGGAAACTAGCGTCACTGTACCCTCGCACCCTTAAGTCATCACTCCTACCAAGGACTAGAAACCATTCCTTGGTCCTCCGAAGGTACTTAAGAATATTCTTAACTGCAATCCAATGAGCTCTACCAGGGTTTCCGTGATATCTGCTGACCATGCTCAAAGCGAAGGCCACATCAGGGCGAGTACAAGTCATAGCGTACATGATTGAGCCAACCGCGGAAGCGTAAGGTACTCGGCTCATCTCAGCTATCTCAGCCTTCTGTAGTCGGGCTCTGAGTCTTACTCAGCTTAGTATTTCTTTGGATTGGCAACTCCCCTTTCTTCGAATTTTCCATGCTAAAACGCTTTAGCACCTTATCCAAGTATGTATCATGACTGAGTCCTATCAGTCTCTTACTTTTGTTTCTTACTATCCTTATTCCCAGAATATATGCAGCCTCTCCGAGGTCCTTCATAGCGAAACACTTCCCGAGCCAGGATTTGACTTCCTGCGTTGTCGGGACGTCATTTCCTATGAGTAGTATGTCATCGACATACAATACAAGGAAGCTCACTATACTCCCACTGGCTTTGACATATATACAAGATTCATCTTCGCTTCGCAGAAAACCAAACTCTTTGACCTTCTCGTCAAAACAAAGATTCCATCTGCGAGATGCTTGTTTAAGTCCATAAATGGACTTCTCAAGCTTGCACACTCTATTAGGATGCTTCGCATTGACAAAACCTTCTGGCTGAGCCATGTAAACATCCTCAGCCAGCTTCCCATTAAGGAAAGCGGTTTTGACATCCATTTGCCATATTTCATAGTCATGAAATGCATCAATGGCCAACATTACCCTAATAGACTTTATCTTCGCAACTGGTGAGAATGTCTCATCATAGTCAACTCCGAGAGTTTGAGTAAAGCCCTTTGCAACCAATCGCGCTTTATAAGTGTGCACATTCCCATCCATGTCCGTCTTCTTTTTGAAGATCCACTTTCACCCGACTGTCTTACGACCCGGTACATTATCAACCAAGTTCCAAACCTGATTGTCGTACATGGACTGAATCTCGCTGTCCATAGCCTCTTTCCACTTCGCAGACTCCGAGCCTGCCATGGCTTCCTTATAGCTGCTAGGTTTATCCAAATTTATCAGTGTTTCATCACTAATAAACGTATCCCCTTCAATAGTAATATGAAAACCATAAAACAGGGGTGGAACACTAACTCTTTCGGAACGTCTAAGAGGTAAGGACTCGTCAATCAGCTCAACCGGAGTTTCCTCCTCTGGTTGAGTGCCAGTGTTAGAGGTTCCTTCATCGCTTTGCTCTTGAATCTCTTCAAGATCAATTTGCCTCCCACTGTCTTCTTGACTTATGGGTTCTCTTTCTCGGAAAACCCCTCTTCTAGCAACGAAGACAACATTGTCACTCGGTCTATAGAAGAGATAGCCAAAAGACTTATGTGGATAGCCGATGAAATAACACCTCTCACTACGAGGTTCTAGCTTATCGTGAGTTTCTCGTCTTACGAAAGCCTCGCAGCCCTAAACCTTGATATGTGCCAACGAGGGAGCTTTCCCTGTCCACATCTCGTGAGGTGTTTTGGAAACCTTCTTGGTGGGAACTAAGTTAAGGATATGGGCGACAGTCTCTAAGGCATACCCCTAGAAAGCTATTGGTAATGAAGCCCGACTCATCATAGAACGAACCATGTCCAACAAGGTCCGATTACGTCTCTCAGCCACACCATTCAATTGTGGCGTTCTAGGAGGCGTTAATTGCGAAACAATTCCGCATTCCTTTAGATAGTCGTGAAACTCAAGACTTGGGTACTCTCCTCCTCGATCAAATCGAAGCATCTTGATTTTCCTGCCCAACTGATTCTCCACTTCATTCTTAAACTCTTTGAACTTTTCAAAGGTTTCTGACTTATGCTTGATCAAGTAGATATATCTATATCTGCTATAATCATCCGTAAAAGTCACGTAGAAGCGGCAATCATCCCTTGTGGTGGATCTAAAGGGCCCACACACATCGGTGTGTATGAGATCCAATAAACCCTCACCCCTTTCACAAGTGCCAGTAAAGGGTGACTTGGTCATCTTCCCAAGTAAACAAGATTCACACACGTCATCGTCCCTAAGGTCGAATGACTCCAACACTCCATCCTTTTGGAGTTAGGCTATGCGTTTCTTGTTAACATGGCCAAGGCGACAATGCCACAAACATGCTTTGTCTAAACTATTAGACGAATCAATATTCAACACATCATTTCCTAAGTTGTCTACAACCAACACAGATTCATATATTCCATTACAAGGCAATGCATTGAAATAGAAAACACCATTCAAATAAACATTAATAGAACCATTACTATTATCAAATTAATATCTGAAACCTTGTTTATATAATCCATGAAAAGAAATGACGTTCCTTGCCATATCTGGCGAATAGCAACAACTATTTAAATCTAGTCCTAACCCATTACTTAACACTAAAGAATAAACTCCGATTCTGGTTACAGGCGACGATCTTCTGTTTCCCATAATCAAGTTCATCTTCCCATGCTCCACTTCCCTACTTCTTCTTAGGCCCTGCAAATCAGAACAAATGTGGAAACCACATCATGTATCAAGAACCCATGAAGTAGCAAGTGATGAGTTGTTAGATTTAATAGAATACATACCTGCAAAGGTGGGCTTTATCTTTCCATCCTTTATATCCTGCAGATATTTAGGGCAGCTTCGTTTCCAGTGGCCCTTCTCATGGCAATAGAAGCACTCTGCTTCTTTAGGGTCGGAGGAAGGTTTAGCAGGGCATGCTTTGGTCCGACTAGAGGATGAACCATCATGGGACTTTCCCTTTTGGTAGCTCTAGAAAGAAGCCTTTCTTTTCTTACACTTTCCTTGACCAATTGCTAACACAGAAGCAGCCATAGTAGGGGCCGATGCAACAGATTTGTCTTTGAGGTTGCTCTCAGCAGTCCTCAACAATCCTTGGAGCTTACTCAAGGAGACCTCTTCCTTATTCATATGGTAGGTCATTCGGAACTGGTTGTAGCACGAGGGCAAGGAGTGGAGAATGACGTCGATAGCCAAATCCTCATCAAATTTAACATTCAATTTGAGAAGACAATCAACGTACCTCTGCATCTTCTGCAGATGGGAGGTTAGGGATTCTCCACTCCCCATCTTAGTGGTGATCATATTAGTAAAGATCTCATAGCGCTCTTGCCTCGCGCTCTGGTGATACTGTTCCAACAAATCTTGATGCATCTCGTACGGATACATGTCCTCATAGGACTTTTGGAGTTCGAGGTTCATAGTGGCCAGCATGATGCAATGAACTTTCATAGCATCACGCTCGTGGGCCTCATAGGCGGCCAACTCCTCGGGAGTAGCAGTGTCGGGGTGGATCTTTTTAAGCTTTTCATCGAGGACATACTCTTTGTCCTCGTAGCGAGTGATCATACGAATGTATCTCATCCACTCGTTGAAATTTGAACAATCAAATGTCACTTTCGTGCACAAGTTCATCAGCAAGAATTACCCAGAAGCGTTGTTGTTGTTGTTAGCAGACATCTGAAAATAGAAAGGAACAAAGTTTGATTAGAAATGAATCCCCAATTTAACACCCAAATGAGAAATTAGGGCTAGGATCCAACAACGTTATTTACAACTTAGAAAAAGGGATGCCGTAATCTAAATGCAAATAATTTGAAGGTAAGTGAATGACGATTCACTAATTTTCACCATGAAAAACGAAAAAGAGATTAAGTTTTAAATGTATTTGAAAACTCCTAGATCTTTTGAGATTCATTGAACTTTTCAATGGCATGTTTAAATCTCGATATGCCCTTCAAGTTTGCGACTGGGATACCGAGGATCACAAAGAAGGTGTGAATAACCATGCGAATCGACATGGTGCACTCAATGCTACTATCACCTAATCAATGTGTCGGTTAACCACACACGCTCCATTGATCTATGATAAACATCGAGCCACCCTTCGCTACCAATGTCAATCCCAAATTAGTGTGCCGGTTAGCCACGCACGCTCCACTAACGTTTGACAAGGGTACGAACTGTAATTCCATGGAATAGCATCATATTCACATTTTTCCTAAATTAACTAAGATAGGGAATTGTGAAAACATTATAGTTACTTTGATATAATCATTATACTTATAATGAGGAATTAAGTGCCCTATCCTATCCGTTCGGCTAACGACCCTCCACCAATCAAGGAAGCTGTGGGTGAGAGTGGACACCCATTAAGCGCCATTTTATAGGCAGCAACCTTATACCCCCCTTATAGATCGGCTTCGTGAATGAGGCCTACTAGCGATAAGACTAGCTTATTCTTATACATATATAAATATTAATCTTATAATAAATAAAGTATAAGGTTGAATTTTAAACTTGTAAAATTCTAAGGGTTTGAAATTTAAATAATTCAAAATTAAACTTTTAATAAAAAATTTAAATTTCAAAACTTAAGGGCAAGTTTTGAACTTTTCAAAACACAAAGGATCAAGTAACAAATAACATAAATTATATAATTAATTTGGTGATTATCTATATTTGATCTAATCCAATTTTATTCACAAGATAATTACCAAATAATTTAAAGAATCAACATTTATCATATAAAGAAACTATTATTCAAAATATTTGAAATTATCTTTTGTTTTGGTAAGGATAATCATTTAAATACAATGAAATTCGGATTTTATCGTCAAAAAATGATTTTGGCATTTATCCTTAAGCAAAACAGCAGAAATCCCGAGATATCCTCTACCTGACTCCCGGACTCACCGAGTCACTACCTCGACTCGCTGAGTTGGGCAGACTCACCGAGTCCAGATACTGACTCGCCGAGTCGGGTCGGGCAGAAGCCAGAAAAACGATTTTCAGCAAATAATTGAACATAGCATCACATACAACAGAAACCAATCAAGGCTCTGATACTACTGATGGGTTTTCTACAAAAGAACATCCTATGTGCTCATGCAAAACCCTAAAGCTTGGATCTAGGTTTCTCTATTGTACATGCTATTCATCCAAGACTTGCAACCCTAGATCTATCATACATAATTCGAAATTATCACTATAAGAACAGATCTAGATGATTACCTCTTTCAATTGGCTTGATTCTTCTTGATCCTTGTTGATTCTTGAGCTTAGAGTCACAAGTGTAACTCATCTAATGGCTTACAAACACCACACAAGCAAGAAGGAAATTATGAGAGAGGAGGGAGGAGGCTAAAATCGGCCCTAGGGATCTCTTGGAAGCAAGGGTAGGCGATTTTGCATGTAGGGGCTTCTATTTATACTGTAGGCTGCTAGGGTTTCAGGTAAAACCCTAATGGGCAACTTAATCACCAAGCAACCCAAGGAACCTTCTGGAATGAGGCCCTTGGACGAAAATATGATGGATACCCATCACAATTTCGTTCCCCCTTAGTCCATTAGGTTTTCCATCCCAAAACTCAACTATCACACTTTTGACAGTTTGTACGCCTTTATTCAATTAATCTCTTTTAGTCACCAAATTAATTCCTAATTAATTTATGACTAATATTAATCAAATAATATGATTTCTCCTTTAATATTTTAATCTTATAATATATTAATAAATCATAACATCCTCTCTCTCCTCAAATTACCTTGTCAAGTTGCTTTGGTGAAGGCAACCCAAAAGGACCACGCACAACCAGGTCAAGTACATACCAAATATAGTTACGGGCTTAGACACTAATCCAACACATAAGACTTTTGCTGATAAGTTCTATGAGTACTAAGTGCATACATTACGGTTATATATAATTAGGTTTCATAGACTGAGAATGTGTGGTCTAAGCTTTAGTTCCTTTTCCTTGTTTGGATGTGGACTTAGAGTAGGATCATTTATTCGAAGGTCTATTCGACCCAAGTAGTATATAATTGGTATACACTATGTTCTCATAGAAGAAACCAACAAGAGTCGTATTAAGTAGAATTACTTTAGTAGTAAGCTGTGAGTTTCTCTTATAGAAACTGGTATTTGTTTATCACTTTATTTAGAATTGTTAAATAATTCTTATACCCTTATTTCTCGCTTAGATAATAATGGTTGGGTTCCATCTTCCCGGAGATCCGTACATTCCTAATCAAGGGTATGCTGATTGGCTCGGTGCCGAACCAGAAGAAGAGCCTACAATCCCCTTAGACGATGATTTTGCTGAAGACTTTCCCGAAGACGATGATTCAGGATCAGAAGTTTACAATCCACCCCAAGATGTTCAGAACCCTAACCCTCGTCAGAACTTTCAAGGCCCGACGCCTCTGTGGGCCATAAACTTAGATAGGTGGAGTGATGAACAAGGTCAGAATCACCCCTACCAAGGAGACCGAAGCTTCTACAATCTAGAAGCCAGAGGTTTAGAAGATAGGGCACTTCCTGTGCTGGTTCGTAGTGTTTCTCGTAACACCGAACAGGGAAGAGCTATCATCGATCGCGTTATGCAGATTGAAGCTACCACTGGTGTCGATGCTGTTCGTTTTCGCAACCTGGAAGGCAATCATAATGCAACAAGGGATCGTACCAACTCTGTAGCACCTGGTTCTTGGTACGTATCCTTTCATTTAATCTTTTAATAATTTGCATTTTTGGCCTTGGACTCGGCGAGTCGAAGGACTAACTCGCCGAGTAGAAGCGAGAAGGATCGCGGATCTTAAGTGTTGGACTCGCCGAGTCGGTTCCCGGACTCGGCGAGTAGACCCTGTTTGGACAAAAACCCTAATCCAGGGGTGTGCACCCTATTTAAACACCTTAACTCGGCCTCCTTCGTCCCATTTACTCCCAGAAGACCCCCATAGCAAACCCTAGCCGTTATTGAAGAGTTTTAAGGCATTTGGAGTGATCTTGGTGATTTTGTGATTCAAGGAAGAAGGAAAAGCTTGAAGGATCAAGAGGAGGCTAGAGGGATTCAGTTGTGAGCATCATTTGCAGTCTTCAGAAGGTATAAAGTCTATACCTTGCTCTTTCATTTGTTAGATCCCTCTTTGGGAAGATTTAGGGCTTTTATGAGCCATTTTGGTAGCAAACCATGTTTGCAAACGTGGTTGGGGGTTTGAGCTTCTGAATCACATCATTCAAAGAGTCCCTAAGCAGATGTGAGTGACTTTTGCACCCATAAAAGGTCCCATGCACCCTAGGAGCTTGTTTTTTGTCCTTTTGAACTCAAAGTCCAATGCAAGCACGTAAAGGTTGTAACTTTACGTGCTAGATCGATTGTAGAAGCATAGATCTATCTTTTGATCAAGGGTTGTACATCAGAAATAGAAGATTTAGTGAAAGGTGGTGACCAACTCGGCGAGTCCATTCATGGGACTCGGCGAGTGCATGGTCCTGTCCATATCAGTTCAGGGTCAAAAGGACCTAGTTGAGTGTAGAAAGATTTCAGGAAGGTCACAGGGGGTGACCCAATGTTCTGGATTAAGCCATTGTGCTAGAAATTCATGGGACTCGGCGAGTGCATGAACGTACTCGGCGAGTCCAAGGCAATCTCCTTAGAACTCGGCGAGTTGTTCATCAACTCGGCGAGTTGAGGACAGAAGTTGTTCATCAAATGAAGGTAAACTCGACGAGTTGTTCATCAAATCGGCGAGTTAGATGAGTTTTCATATGGAGTTCGAATGGGAGAGGAACTCGTCGAGTTGACGGCCCAACTCGACGAGTAGGTGCACGGATGAGGACGAGTAGAGAGTGGGGGACTCGGCGAGTTGAAGGCCCAACTCGGCGAGTCGGGTCAACTGGAAGTTGACTTTGACTTTGACCTTGACTTTGACTTTCACCTGACTTGGTTGGGGGTAAAATGGTCATTTTACCCTAAGTATAGAGATCAGTTTCTAACTGAGTATTGTAGGGTTGTAGCCGGAGGATTTCCGGAGCAGCAGCGGATGGAGGTTTCCCGCACAGATTATCAGCGACTACTTGTACGAGGTGAGTTTCCTTCCAGTAGGAACGGGTCTAAGGCACCAAGGCCGACCCGTATAGACGATATGTTAGTATCGGAGTGTGGGCAGAGCCCGTATCTCATAGTTGAGTTTGATTATGATATATGCTAGTATGATAGTATTGTTTATACTCGTTGTCTGTGTGATACGTGTATGTTAAGGTTTAGTAGCGGAGTGTGGGCGAGGCCCGTATCCCTCAGATAACGGAGTGTGGGCGAGGCCCGTATCTCTCAGATAGCGGAGTGTGGGCGAGGCCCGTATCTCTCAGCCAGCGGAGTGTGGGCGAGGCCCGTATCTCCCAGCTAGCGGAGTGTGGGCGAGGCCCGTATCTCCATGGGTGTGGGCGAGGACCGTATCCCCTAGCTGTTCATTATATGATTGTATGGTATGTGGCATTATGGGGGAACTCACTAAGCTTCGTGCTTACGGTTTTCAGTTTTGGTTTCAGGTACATCTTCGTCGAAGGGGAAGGAGCTGGCACGGTAGCGGCATATCATACACACACATTGGTTTTTCCGCATTATGAGATGTTCTGGGATTGTGCTCTGACATTACTATTATTTTCATGCTTTGGTTTTCAGACACGTGATATGTTTTATGAAATGATATGGTTGGATGATGTTTTACTACAAATGTTTTGCAAACCACTTAATTTTAAATGAAATTTTTGGACTCGAAATTTGGGATGTTACAAGTTGGTATCAGAGCCCTGGTTTGAGGGATTCGGACACACCTTCGGGGGTGTCTGAACTCAAATCGAGGGATTAAAAGATTTTTTATAAAGAAATGAATTTCTAAAGGATAAGTAAAAGAGTTTTGAGAAAGAACGAAGTGTGTGATGTGCGCGACCGGCCGAGCTCAAGTAAGTTTTCCCCAGAGTACCCATACAAGTTTATGTTATGTTTTACCAGTTTCAGTAGAACAACATGCTAGAATAGGACTAAGGATCTAGGAATGATGCCTTATGTGCCTGCTTTATGTGTTTCAGCTTATTGAGAACTGCATGCTAGTATTGAGTAGACAGTAGTAGGATAGCTTGTTTAGGTTATGCCTGATAGTATGAGCTTAGCATTGTATGCTAGTACAGATCAGTCAGTATGATAGCCAGAGTGGTATATACTTGATTATGTGTACTCAATGCCCGAATGCTGCTTGCTATGTGCTTTTAGGAGTTCTAGTTGTCTTTCACTAACTAGTAAACGAATATGTTAAGTTACATATTGCAAGGACTAAATAATTTCAGAAGGTTGGGTCTAGCCCTACTTCGCAGCTCTTGTCTGAGTCCAACCGTTGTAGGGTAGGACCTCTCATTCGAAGAATTATCTAGTCTGAGTAATATGTAATAGTATTCGCGAGCTAGTTAGGGGAAGAAAGCAGGGACTTCTTATGCAGCTGATGGCAGAGAGTGGGATGGCGATTACCTAGGGCAAGCCTAGGGCGAGAGTAGCATGAGATCAGCAGTAGTAGTAGAAGGGACTTGGTGGAGTCAAGGCAGTTCTTGAGAAAAGTACGGATAGATGTGGAAGGTAATATGGGCCCGTACTACAGAAAGCAGAGGATCCGTACTTCAATCGAGGAAGGCTGAGGTGAGACCAGGAACCTTGCAGTAGATGTACTCCCTCTAGATGTATCAGTACCACTGACAGTTGTCGTTATGTATTGCAGAATGGTGGTACTACGTTCGAGGCCAGCAGTTGGCAGTTCGGGAGAGGGATCGGGTTCGGGTTCAGAACCAGTGGATGAGAGGCTACGCGAGTTCATCGCGTCAGAGATTACCAGAGGCATCCTTGAGTCGACCCCCATCATTTTCGGGTCGATCAAGGAAGGGATAGTTGAGCTGATGGAGGACCGCCTCAGGGCGTTCAGGAGTGACATGACATCTGGCCAGTCAGGATCTCACACACTGTCCTTTAAGGACTTCAGGAGCAGTGGTGCGACGGACTTCCACGGGGCGAAGGACCCCATTGTGGCCAGACGATGGATTGCAGACATTGAGTCTGCGCAGCTGACCAGCTTCTGCCCCGAGGGGTCGAAGGTGAGATATGCAGCAGGGTGTTTGAGAGACAGAGCTAGAGATTGGTGGGAGTCTGTTGGTGAGTCATTGGGAGCCTCGGCTGTTGAGGCTATGACATGGCCGGACTTTGTGACCCGGTTCAGAGCAGAGTTTGCGCCAGCTGTAGAGCTTCAACAGCTGGCCAGGGAGTTTTTGGATATGAGGCAGACGACGGAGACTGTGGCGGAGATCACCGCCATGTTCCGGGAGAGGGCGTTACTGGTGCCCCAGTATGCGGGTGATGAGGATATGAGGAGGACCCGCTACCATGACATGTTGCGAGCCGACATTCGGGAGCATGTCAGTTTTTCAGCTTGCCCTACCCTGGATTCTATGATTGCCAGGGCAAGGGAGAGGGAGATAGATCTGGAGCACATCCGGAAGAGGAAGGCAGAGGAGGGACAGACGATAGGGGCTTCGGGGAAGAAGCCCAAGGGATCAGATGGTAGGCCGAAAGGCCAGTCAGGACCGGGCCGCTGCAGGAAGTGCGGCAGGTCGCACGAGGGAGCGTATAGATTGGGATCGTCGGGCTGCTACAAGTGCGGCAAGACGGGACACTTTAGCAGGGATTGTACTCCCCCTGCTCCGGTTGTTCAGACATCTGAGTTGCTGTGTTTCCACTGCAACCAGAGGGGCCACAAGAGGGCCAACTGCCCCCAGTTGACAGCAGCAGCGCCAGTGAAGGCGCCAGCTCCAGCGACCCTGCGGATTAAAGATGGCCGGCAGGGCAAGGCAGAGGCTCCGGTGGTGAGGAGCTGGGCATTTCAGCTGACAGCCGAGGAGGCACGCGCTGCACCCGATGTAGTGACGGGTATGATTCTTTCCCTCTTACTTATTTATATGATGTTTATGATATTGATATGTGCTCTGTGTATATACGTTTAGGATCGTTCCATGTGAACGGTATCCCAGTGCAGGTGTTATTTGACTCGGGTGCCACCCGATCGTTTGTTTCTCTTGCGCTTAGCAAGAAGTTTTGAGTCTGCGGGGATGTTGGATTGCCCTTTAGAGGTCGAGATTGCGGACGACCGGTCAGTGCGAGCATCTGAGGTCTTCCGAGATTGTGTGCTGAGGTTATTTGAGGAGCGCTATTTGGTGGATTTAGTTCCTATACCTTTGCGGGGGAACAAGGTCATTATTGGCATGGATTGGTTGAGCCCCAATGGGGCAGTGATCGACTGCGCGCAACAGTTGGTACGGATCAGGACCCCAAGTGGGGGAGAGCTAGTGATTCAGGGCAAAAGGCCACAGCGAGGACCAACTTTATGTTCAGCAGCGAGAGCTAGGCGTTACCTTCAGCAGGGTTGCGCAGGTTATGTCGCCTATGTTATGGATACCCGGGAGGCGGGTAGGACTACGGTGGACGATGTGCCCGTGGTACGAGAATTTGCGGATGTATTCCCCGAGGAGTTGCCTGGGATACCTCCGGAGCGACAGGTGGAGTTGAGGATCGACCTAGTCCCTGGTGCGGCTCCGATAGCCAAGGCACCGTATCGGTTGGCTCCTCCTGAGATGCAGGAGTTGTCTACACAGCTTCAGGAGCTGTTAGACAAGGGTTTCATTCGACCGAGCAGTTCACCCTGGGGAGCCCCGATTCTGTTTGTGAAGAAGAAGGACGGGCCGCATCGGATGTGTATAGATTATCGGGAGCTGAATAAGGTAACGGTGAAGAACCGCTACCCACTCCCGAGGATTGATGACCTCTTCGACCAGCTACAGGGAGCATCTTGGTTCTCCAAGATTGATTTGCGTTCAGGGTATCATCAGATGAGGGTCAGAGAGGAGGATGTGCAGAAGACTGCGTTTCGGACGCGTTATGGCGACTATGAGTTTGTGGTGATGCCTTTCGGGCTCACCAATGCTCCTGCCGCGTTCATGGACCTCATGAACCGCGTGTGTAGACCGATGTTAGACAGGTCTGTGATAGTATTTATTGACGATATCTTGGTTTACTCCAAGACGCGAGAGCAGCATGAGGAGCATCTGCGGGAGGTTCTGGAGACTTTGAGGAGGGAGAACTTGTATGCTAAGTTCTCCAAGTGTGAGTTCTGGTTGCGCGAGGTGCAGTTTCTGGGGCACCTTGTCAACCAAAACGGGATTTCGGTAGATCCGGCCAAGGTGGAGGCCGTGATGAGTTGGGAGGTTCCGAGGTCTCCATCTGAGATTCGGAGCTTTCTAGGATTAGCTGGCACTATCGGAGATTCATCCAGGATTTCTCCAAGATAGCATTACCCCTGACCAGGCTAACGAGGAAGGCCGTGGTCTTTCGTTGGGGGCCTGAGCAGCAGGCAGCGTTCGAGACACTGAGACAGAGATTGT
Source organism: Lactuca virosa (assembly GCF_052849685.1). Lineage (NCBI taxonomy): Eukaryota > Viridiplantae > Streptophyta > Magnoliopsida > Asterales > Asteraceae > Lactuca > Lactuca virosa. The sequence continues at coordinate 289,535,846 of NC_136426.1, forward strand.
GCGAGGGGCCAATCTTAGCCCTGCCAGAGGGCATGGAGGATTTTGTTGTGTACTGCGATGCGTCCATCTCAGGTTTAGGCGCAGTATTGATGCAGAGAGGGCATGTCATCGCCTACGCGTCGAGGCAGCTAAAGCCTCACGAGGCGAACTACCCGACACATGATTTGGAGCTGGGGGCTGTTGTGTTCGCCCTCATGATTTGGCGTCATTACCTCTATGGGGTTCGTTGTACGATTTACACGGACCACAAGAGCTTGAGGTACCTCATGGATCAGCCGAATCTGAACATGAGGCAGCGTCGGTGGTTGGACGTGGTGAAGGACTACGACTGCGAGATCCTTTACCATCCGGGGAAGGCCAACGTGGTGGCCGATGCGCTTAGCCGCAAGGCGGCGCCGATCAGAGGTATCTGCATGCGGATGACAGTGGTGACTCCGCTATTAGAGCGGATTCGGGAGGCCCAGCAGGAGGCCATGAAGGAGGAACATCGGAAAAGTGAGCGTATAGTGGGTCAAGTTTCCTCCTTCGACTATGATAGCAGGGGATTATTGACATTACACCGCAGGGTGTGGGTTCCATACCTCGGAGGCGTGCGCCAGGTTCTGATGGAGGAGGCGCACAAATCCCGATTCTCCATTCATCCCGGGGCGACGAAGATGTATAGGGATCTTCGTCTGGACTATTGGTGGCCCTGCATGAAGCGGGATGTGGCATGGTATGTGGAGCGATGCTTGACCTGCAGGAAGGTCAAGGCCGAGCATCAGAGACCACACGGCAAGATGCAACTGTTGGATATTCCGCTGTGGAAATGGGAAGATATTACGATGGATTTTATCACCAAGCTTCCCAGGACCGCGCGGGGAGTAGATTCTATATGGGTCATCGTAGATCGATTGACCAAGAGCGCCCACTTTATCCCGATCCAGGAAAGTATCTCGGCAGAGAAGTTGGCCGATATCTACATCCGAGAGGTGGTGGCGCGGCACGGAGTGCCAATCTCCGTGATTTCAGACAGAGATGTACGGTTTACTTCCAGGTTTTGGAAGAAGTTCCATGACGAGCTGGGTACTCGTCTGCATTTTAGCACCGCTTTTCACCCGCAGACCGATGGTCAGAGTGAGCGGACCATCCAGACTCTGGACGATATGTTGCGGGCGTGCGTGCTAGACTTCGGTGGTAGCTGGGATACCTATCTTCCTCTAGCTGAGTTCTCATACAACAACAGCTACCACGCGAGTATTGATCGTCCTCCCTTCGAGATGTTGTACGGGAGGAGGTGCAGGACCCCGATATGTTGGGGTGAGGTAGGCCAGAGGGTCATAGGGAGCACCGAAGTGCTGCTCAAGACGACCGAGAGGATTCAGCAGGTTCGGAGCAGGCTTCAGACTGCACAGAGTCGGCAGAAAAGTTATGCCGACAAGCGCCGATCAGACCTGGAGTTCCAGGTCGGGGATATGGTTCTCCTGAAGGTGTCGCCATGGAAGGGTGTCATTCGATTCAGGAAATGGGGCAAGTTGGGCCCCAGGTACATTAGACCGTTCAGGGTATTAGCCCGAGTGGGCAAGGTGGCGTATAGGTTGGAATTGCCAGCCGAGCTAAGTCAGATACACAGCACTTTCTATGTTTCGCAACTGAGGAAGTGCCTGGTGGACGACACCACAGTGGTGCCTTTGGAGGACATTCAGGTTGATGACAGGCTGAATTACATCGAGCGGCCTGTAGCGATCCTCGACCGGAAGTCGAAGGATCTGAGGAACAAGAGAGTGGAACTCGTGAAGGTGCAATGGCAGCACCGGAAGGGGTCGGAGTGGACTTGGGAGCCGATGGATGAGATGATGGAGCATTACCCCGAGCTGTTTCAGGAGCAAGCCGCAGACTTCGAGGACGAAGTCTAAAATAAGTGGGGGAGATTTGTAGCACCTGGTTCTTGGTACGTATCCTTTCATTTAATCTTTTAATAATTTGCATTTTTGGCCTTGGACTCGGCGAGTCGAAGGACTAACTCGCCGAGTAGAAGCGAGAAGGATCGCGGATCTTAAGTGATGGACTCGCCGGGTCGGTTCCCGGACTCGGCGAGTAGACCCTGTTTGGACAAAAACCCTAATCCAGGGGTGTGCACCTTATTTAAACACCTTAACTCGTCCTCCTTCGTCCCATTTACTCCCAGAAGACCCCCATAGCAAACCCTAGCCGTTATTGAAGAGTTTTAAGGCATTTGGAGTGATCTTGGTGATTTTGTGGTTCAAGGAAGAAGGAAAAGCTTGAAGGATCAAGAGGAGGCTAGAGGGATTCAGTTGTGAGCATCATTTGCAGTCTTCAGAAGGTATAAAGTCTATACCTTGCTCTTTCATTTGTTAGATCCCTCTTTGGGAAGATTTAGGGCTTTTATGAGCCATTTTGGTAGCCAACCATGTTTGCAAACGTGGTTGGGGGTTTGAGCTTCTGAATCACATCATTCAAAGAGTCCCTAAGCAGATGTGAGTGGCTTTTGCACCCATAAAAGGTCCCATGCACCATAGGAGCTTGTTTTATGTCCTTTTGAACTCAAAGTCCCATGCAAGCACGTAAAGGTTGTAACTTTACGTGCTAGATCGATTGTAGAAGCATAGATCTATCTTTTAATCAAGGGTTGTACATCAGAAATCGAAGATTTAGTGAAAGGTGGTGACCAACTCGGCGAGTCCATTCATGGGACTCGGCGAGCGCATGGTCCTGTCCATATCAGTTGAGGGTCAAAAGGACCCAGTTGAGTGTAGAAAGATTTCAGGAAGGTCACAGGGGGTGACCCAACATTATGGATTAAGCCATTGTGCTGGAAATTCATGGGACTCGGCGAGTGCATGAACGTACTCGGCGAGTCCAAGGCAATCTCCTTAGAACTCGGCGAGTTGTTCATCAACTAGGCGAGTTGAGGACAGAAGTTGTTCATCAGATGAAGGTAAACTCGACGAGTTGTTCATCAACTCGGCGAGTCGAATGAGTTTTCATATGGAGTTCGAATGGGAGAGGAACTCGTCGAGTTGACGGCCCAACTCGACGAGTAGGTGCACGGATGAGGACGAGTAGAGAGTGGGGGACTCGGCGAGTTGACGGCCCAACTCGGCGAGTCGGGTCAACTGGAAGTTGACTTTGACTTTGACCTTGACTTTGACTTTGACTTGACTTGGTTGGGGGTAAAATGGTCATTTTACCCTAAGTATAGAGATCAGTTTCTAACTGAGTATTGTGGGGTTGTAGCCGGAGGATTTCCGGAGCAGCAGCGGACGGAGGTTTCCCGCACAGATTATCAGCGACTACTTGTACGAGGTGAGTTTCCTTCCAGTAGGAACGAGTCTAAGGCACCAAGGCCAGCCCGTATAGACGATATGTTAGTATCGGAGTGTGGACAGAGTCTGTATCTCATAGTTGAGTTTGATTATGATATATGCTAGTATGATAGTATTCTTTATACTCGTTGTCTGTGTGATACGTGTATGTTAAGGTTTAGTAGCGGAGTGTGGGTGAGGCCCGTATCCCTCAGATAGCGGAGTGTGAGCGAGGCCCGTATCTCTCAGATAGTGGAGTGTGGGCGAGGCCCGTATCTCCCATCTAGCGGAGTGTGGGCGAGGCCCGTATCTCCCAGCTAGCGGAGTGTGGGCGAGGCCCGTATCTCCATGGGTGTGGGCGAGGACCGTATCCCCTAGCTGTTCATTATATGATTGTATGGTATGTGGCATTATGGGGGAACTCACTAAGCTTCGTGCTTACGGTTTTCAGTTTTGGTTTCAGGTACATCTTCGTCGAAGGGGAAGGAGCTGGCACGGTAGCGGCACATCATACACACACACATTGGTTTTTCCGCGTTATGAGATGTTATGGGATTGTGCTCTGACATTACTATTATTTTCATGCTTTGGTTTTCAGACACGTGATATGTTTTATGAAATGATATGGTTGGATGATGTTTTACTACAAATGTTTTGCAAACCACTTAATTTTAAATGAAATTTTTGGACTCGAAATTTGGGATGTTACAAACTACTTGCAGCAAGAACTGGCCGCATCCCAAGCCGAAGTTAGGGAGCTGCGAGATCGTCAGATGGTACAGGAAAGGCGTATGTTCGAGTTAGAACGCCAGCTGTCCAGATCCAAAGTAGGATCTAGTAGGAAGTAGATTGTCCTCTACTCTCTCTTTTGGATATAATCAGGTCTATGTATAGACCCTAGTATTAATTTCCTGCTTATGTTAAGACCTTGAACTTTCAGTCTGTTAGGTCTTCGTGCTGTCAAAATTTTCTCATTTCTAGTATGATGTAAGACCTACTCCAAGGTCAATTTTCCCGAACTTATCACATCTTTACTACCAAGGATATCGGCAAACATCTAATCTCCTAGGGAAATCTTTGTCCAAATACTTTCATTCTTCTATTGTTAGAACTCTACCTAAATCACACTCTCATCTAATTGTTGAACTATGGTGATTTAATTCATGGATCACTTCCATTATCCTCATTCTTGAATTCTTATCATTATCTCCATCTTTGCGAGCTTATAGTTGAGAGATGTTGCCTCTGAAATTTACACCGTCTGTATTAGCAACCTAGAAGAAACTATAGAAACCACAACATGCCTTTACCTTATTAAAGACACCGAAGAAAAGTTCGCATGAACTTCCGGGATTTGAACTCTCCGTTATGAAGTAATGGGGATCAGTGTTAGAATCGGAAGTAAGACGACACAGAAATTCCCTGTACCTACAGAGGAGAATAACACCATGTAGATACCAAGGGAGAACGAACCATTACCGCTCAGATTAGATCATAGAACCGAGGAAAAACCACACGTGTTCCATGTGAAGTGCTTGAATACCTTTTCGTCATAGTAATAACTACTAATGCAACCAAGTGAGTTAGTGATTACATTTCTCGCGTTAGGTTGTAAGCTTAACGTCTTTCCGTCATGGCTGATAGCAATAAATCGGATCACAGAATTCCAGTCGAGGGTGAATAAATTCTCAAACTCAATAGTCTACCTTATGTAAACTTTATTATGTATCACTATCAAATCTTCTCGAAAGTGGGAAGCATAATACCTCCAACCAAAGATGACTTAGTCGGATGAAACTCGTCTCGTAACTATCCTAGAAACTTACTCCTACTCTTTACCAGGACTGCATCATAGGGATGTAGGTCGAATCATCGAGAACAATATTAAAAAACGAAGAACTTACATTCGCATGAATGATTAGAATACATCCAGAGCCAAACTTAATCACTCAAAAACTCGTTTTCTTATCTTATAACAGAACCATGCCTCCGAAGAAACGTAACCAAACCGCCGACATAACACCAAACCTTCAGATACATTCGGCTACATTTCAAGTTGCAGTCACAGCAGCCGTAGCAGCAGTTATGGCTCACCTTAATGCTAACAACACAAAGGTTAGTGGAAATGTTATCGACAACCCTAATCACGGTGATAACCAAGTACAACAACAAGTGCCTGTGTGTAAAGACACTCCAGACCTCAGACCTAATATACTGAAATGAAAGTTCGAGAGTGAGAAAGGGAACAGTTCAACTCAAGGACCTTCGAAAGGGCATCAAGTTGGGGCAGTCAATATCCCCATCAGCCCTGCTATCCTAACACCGACAACACCGTACCTAGGAAACCTCCCACACTGCAGTAAGTGAAACTATCATTATTATGGAGTCTACCGAGAACCGTATTGCAATAGATGCAACAGGAAGGGGCACACCGCCGGCATCTGTAGAACTCCAGTCGGGTTCATCACTTCAACCACCAATGTTGGGATCAGTATAATATGCCATCTTTGTGGTGAAATAGGACATTTCAAGAGGGACTGTCCAACCGAGAAGAAGGACGGGGGAACAGGAGGAGTATGACCCCATAGCATATCAAAGGACACTACTCAAATTTTGGTACGCTTCCAAACCCCAATAAATAATCATAATTGTACTTACTCTCTCGTTCGAAACAAATCATAATATTATAAAATTTTGAAACCCTAACAGGTAAGCTATAATGGCTTAATGTTTGCATTAGGGCCACTCATAATTAAGATGGTATACATGACTTGTATACATTAAGCGGTTATAGAGAGAGACCCAATGGAGATCATTTCATGAAAGTTCATTTTCTTCAAATTATCCGAAACCTCGTTTAGTTGTACTTGTAATTTGTGGTACAATAGGGTTCGTAGTAATAATACCAAGGTTAGTTATTCGTCCTAGTAATCAGTTCTTCTTCCAGATCAACATAATATCTAATTCATCAATAATTTCCGACATCATCGTCCGACATGTTTTGGCTTGGTCCTTACCATGTAAAGTTTATGTACTAGATGAAAAGAACTCTTCCCTTAAACAACCGTCAGATAAAATTCTTCCGACCCATAACGCAAAACCCTTCAGAAGTACCCCTGTGAGTAGTACCACGCCCTTCTAACCTACCTAATATTTTTTTAGGCTTGAAGCAAAGAGCACCAAATAACATCCCAGAAGTACGCGACTTTCCCGACATCATTCCAGAAGAACGACCAGGATTACCACCGCAACGTCAAGTCAAGTTCCGAATCGACTAAATCCCAGGAGCTATCCCAGTAGTTAAATCGCCTTACCGTCCAGCTCCAACAAAGATGCAGAAACTTTCCAGTCAACTTAACGAACTTCTCAATAAAGGATTTATTACTCCAAGCTTCTCACCATGAGGAGCATCGGTCTTGTTCGGGAAGAAGAAGGATGGATCGTTTCGTATGTGCATCGACTATCGTGAGCTGAACAAGCTTACCATTAAGAATTGTTACCCACTACCTCGCATTGACGAAATATTTGATCAACTACAAGGGGATAACTACTTTTTGAATTAACTGATGCACCCGCAGTGTTCATGGACTTAATGAACCGGGTGTGCCGTCCTTACTTGGATCAATTCGTTATTGTATTTAACGATGACATACTTATCTACTCTCATAGTAAAGAGGAACATAGTCAACACTTACATCTGATTCTAGAAACACTTCGAGCAGAGAAACTCTACATGAAATCCCCCAAGTGCGAATTTTGGATTCGAAGAGTCGAATCATTGGCTATAACTATCCATTCACATCTACCAACCCAGATTAAGGAGGCTCAGCTAGAAGCCTTGAAGACTGAAAATTGTCTATCCGATCAGACTCTTGTTATTCCAATCGATGAAATCGAGATCAATGACGGCCTCCCCTTCGTAGAAGAGCCAATAGAAATCATGGATCGGGAAATTAAAAGAACAAAACAAAGTCGCATACCCATTGTAAAGGTCCGCTGAGTACACCTGGGAACGCGAAGGTCAGATAAAACAAAAGTACCCGCATCTCTTCCCTAGTCCATAAACACTTATTTTAGAAATAATTTCGGGACGAAATTCCCTCTAACGGGGGGATGATGTAACAACCCGATATTTCAAGTCAATATAATGTAACACCAGTCAAATTTAGGTCAAAAATAAATTGTTCAATAACCCTGTTTGGGATGTATAAAATGATAGATATCGTGTCAAGGTTTTCAGAAATATAAAGAACACTCAAATCCGAGTTATAACGAAGAAGCTATGACCAATCAAAGATCCGCGGCAATACCGGTAAAACACTATTAAGTGTAAAAAGCGAAACTTCAATAAAATACTTTTTAGCCTTAGGTATCTAAACGTAAGTCGTAGAAGACGTTAAACCGTGAATATACACAAAAAGAACGTCCAAATCGGACTTCGTATGAGGAAGTTATGATTTTTCTAAAGTTTCGGTTTAGCGGTAGACAGATGAAAAACTCGAAATAAAGATCGAGTGACTTTTAGACAACGCAACCTAAACGAGAATTGAAGGTCTCGTTAATTGTAGTACAATGATAAAAAGACAGACGAAAACGGACGTCGGATGAAGAAGTTATGAATTCTTAACGGACTTTTCCTGTCCCGGCCTACTAAAAATTTAATATTAAAAGTAAAGTCAAAATTAGCCGACGGATTCTAAACGAAAGTTGTAGAGCATAATCTCACCTATGCGTGGATATAAAGAAAGTAAAAAACGGAGCTCGTATGGGAAATATATGAATTTCGGGGCACGAACTTCGACACTGTGTCAGAGCTCACGACGTGAACATAGGGTTCACGACGTGAACTCAGTGATTGACACCTTCAGATCCTGACAGACTGATGTCGTGACTACGCACCTGATGACGTCCAAGGTCACGACGTGAACAAGTGGTTCACGACATGAAATCTGAAATTCCAGCCCTATAAATAGAAACCGAGAGCTCCGGCTTTGGATGCTCATTTCCATCCTCTCTCCTATACTTTCTCACTTTTAAGCACCTCTAAACCACCCCGAAGCCCCGGTATCACCTCTAACACACGATGCAAGTCCCGACGCCCCGAAGTTCCCGAGAAAACCTTCTTTCCAGTCGAAGTGCTGCCCGCACGAAGCCAGGTTCTTCACCAGAAACTCGGGGATACGCCAAGAAAGCTCATTCCTAGAAACGAAACGTTGTCCAAATCACCAGTTATCATGTGAGTTCATACCCCTACAACCACACTTTATATGCTTTTTAAATACTTTTAGGGGGGGGGGAATACAAGTAAACACGTGAATAAATCGTGTTAAAATATCAATCTTTTGCTATATTTTCTTGTTGTTGTTATAACTATTATATGAAAATATTAGCATGCAAAACATCTCATGATACCATTTTACCCTCTCGGGATAAAATAATGTTATACATATAAATATGATTTATTTTATGCCTTTAAAAACATCGTAAAAAGAGTAACCACTTCAGACATAACTACATTCATTTCGAAAAATAGGTATTCTCGTTGGGAAATTGTGAGTCATTCGTCTTCCTAGTACCTATCAAGGTATACAAGAAAGTCCTGTTTTATAACCAGAGTCTTTGTCCGGAGAACGTGATAAGTGTGTATAGATCTATACGGGAATGATGATCCCGCACCCTGGCTGTTAGCTACAGCCCGACCGGCAGATTAAGGGTGACAAATGTCATAACATTTTGACGCCTGAAGAACGTCGCTACAGACAAACCCATCTTAGTACGGTTATGAAAACTCACATGATAGACGACTTATTACAGAATTATGTTTTACGTGAAAAGTAATAATACATTTATTTTTACGTGAAAACTCAAGCTTTCAAATAGTTTTATTTACTAATACAACTGTATTTCATCAAATTAAGTATGGCATATTTACTTACAATTTACGGTCTGGAAGCTTTATGACTACTTTCCAATGTTAGGAAAATATAGGATTTCCTGGAGAAACACCGTAACACTTTCAAGAATAAAGAATGTACCCTTTTGTGACAACCTGGAATTTCTATCTTGTACAACCATTCAATTCAATCAAAGTCGAACTTGTTTCTGCTATCTTTTAGCACTTTTTAGAGTCTGTTTGAGTGTTCTAAGCCTAGTACCTTCAAGAGTTGATGTTAGGAAGTATACTATAAAGTTAAGTGTGCAACATTCAAGCCACAAAACTCCAAGAATTGGAGTTTACGGCCATAAACTAGAGTTTACGGCCGTAAACTCTATAGTATATATATGACACTTAGTCATTTTACCACTTATTCCATTTCAAAGGCTTAGAACTCATTCTCTCTCAAGTATCATCCAAGTTTTCCTCTTGATCTTCGAGATTGTAAGTGTTTCTTCCCTTTAATTAGTAGATACAACACTTTATCTAGTAAGGATCATTGATTTCATCCATGAAATCACTCCATTTTCATAGATCTTCAAGTGTTCTTCATTTCACCAAGAACACACACTTGTGTTTTTGGACTTTAATCACCCTATCAAGCTTCCATATTGTAAGTACTCTTGCCTTAACTTGTTATATGATTGAATCACTTAGTTTACACCTTGAAAACATCAAGAAAATCAAGAACACAAGGTGTTTACGGCCAAGACAATCTCCCTTGGCCGTAAACCCTAATTTGTGGTGCATTTGTGCCACCACTCCTTCCTAAGGCTTGGACTTGCATCTAGAACACTTCCTAGTGACTTATAAGACCTTAAAACACAATATGGTACCAAATGCCATGAGTTTACGGCCGTAAACTCATTGGGCCGTAAACTCATGTGGGTATTACCATGTGCCGTAAACTCCAATGAGAGGCCCTACATCCCTTAAATTCAACCCTATGTGGTTGAACACTTCATTACAAGTGTTTCCTAGTCCCTAAGGTTGTTCCATTCAATGATTAGTTGTTATAAACACTAATTAGATACATATATGTGTCATTATATGCTAAATAGGATCCGTGTGTGCTCAAGTCTTTTCTTGACACTTAGCATCCTATACCGATCTTTCATTCGCATCACTCACTACAGGTGAGTTCATACCCCTTAACATATCTTTTAAATGATTTTAAATGCTTTTATGGGGGGGGGATACAAGTAGAAAACATACTAGTTATATAATCAATCACATGAGATTTATAACTTCAAACAAAGGATTTCATATACTTCAAATTGTGTTTCAAACAAAGGATTTCATTTACTTTAAACTGTGTTATCAAACAAACTGCTTTTAAATCGTTTTACAAACTGACATCAAGTCATTATTATTTATTGTTCAAAACTCTTTAAATGTATTACAAAACCTCTTTTAAACTTATATATTGTCAAAAGCATGTCTATATATGTATAGTTATATAAATAATGTTTAAAGGACTTAGGACTGCTAACTCACTTTATTTCCTTTTCTTTGTTTGGATGTGGACTTAGGGTATCGGTCAGTTGTCCGAGTGTCGTCTAAATCTTAGTTATATATTATGTATACATATGTAGATATAAAAGTACTATCAAACAGTTCAGTACCTTTGGGTAGCAAAGGTATACATTCATTCATTCAAACTACAGAAATCACTAGTAAGCTATAATAGGTATAGTTTAGGAGAATACTATCATATACAAGTACATACAGAGAATACTATCATATACAAGTACATACAGAGAATACTATCATATACAAGTACATACAGAGAATACTATCATATACAAGTACATACAGAGAATACTATCATATACAAGTACATACAGAGAATACTATACAGAGAATACTATTAGTATACAGAGAATACTATTCAAAGGATACTATACATAGAATACTATTACTATAACAAGTATACTATAACAAGATTCAAAGATAAGATAATGAAAGATACTACTTCATGACCCAACGACCATTTCGTTGTGTCACGTTTTGTAACCAGAATCTCCTGGAGGGAGAGCGTAAGTTTGTGTATAGATCTATACTGGATTGACTATCCTACACCTTTGCTGTTCGCTACAATGGGACTTGCAAGTGTACGGGTGCCAAATGTCATTTCTTCCGACGTCTTTCATCGTCGTGTTATAGTCGGTTTAGCATGGTAACAACCTTATCACATTTTACCTTAATTAAACCATTGGTTTTAAGGTAGTTATTACTACAGTGATTACTACATATAATACAGTAGTACACACATTCAGTTTCCCATTATATTCAAATTGTGATCTTCTCACATAAAGGGTAATATAAAACTATATTTTGGTAATGATAGTCAAACTTGGGAAAGATACTCTTTTACAAAGAACAAACATACAAAACAGTCGGGTCTTGGTAGAAGACTACTTTTTATATACTAGTAGAAAATATAGGATTTTCTAGGAGTTTTCAAACATATACAAACATTTACATTGAACATATACAAACATTTACATTGAACATTTACAAACATTTTCATCGAACTTATACAAACATCGACACTAAATACTTATGAATTCAACAGCTTAAATGCTGATCTACGCTTTAAAAATAACTAGTATTCTCAGGTCATCAGTAGACAGGTACCAATGGCAGGTTTTGAGAAGACGAAGCACAGTTAAGACTCGTCTTTTATTTTGATTATTCATTTTTGGTGTCTTAATACTATGAAAGAACACACATGTATTAAACTATACTATTAATGCAATACATGATGTTGTTGCTTGTTTACTACTTTTCATCGTTATGATACTGTACATGACGTCCTCCGCCCCCGAACGTTTCCGCCGTTCCGGTTTTGGGGTGTGACAGATTGGTATCAGAGCATTGTTTATAGTTAATCGAGTATATCAACCCATAAAAGATATACAAACTATAAACACAATGGGATTAAAATACTCTGACCAAGAGTTTATACTTTTTAAGTACTAAAATACTTAACTAAAAGTATACATAATTACATACCTACATACTTACTATAGAACAGTGTCATACTAGAACATAACAAAAGTATTTAATTGTTGGACACAACAGTCAAACCTGGGCAGTTATGTAATCGTATATGGGATGAATGTTGCCTGATCAACTATATTTATTGGAGATACGGTGAACGTGTGTTCGGGAGTGATAATGGTGTTGCAACAAACCTAAAACTTACCAAACTATACATATACATATACATATACATATACATCTTCAAATACAGAAGAACATGAGAACAAAACATAAAGTAAAATACTATAGGGGTATTTTAAGTACTATTGATTCAAAGAACAAACTTCATAAAAACAAAAGGCTTTTACTGATAGTTCTATGAGTACTAAGTGCATACATTACGATTATATATAATTAGGTTTCATAGACTAAGAATATGTGGTGTAAGCTTTATTTCTTTTTCCTTGTTTGGATGTGGACTTAGAGTAGGATCATTTATTCGAAGGACTATTCGACTCAAGTAGTATATAATTGGTATACACTATGTTCTCATAGAAGGAACCAGTAATAGTCATATTAGGATTAGTAGTAAGTTTCTCTTATAGAAACTTTTTAATTGTTTATCGCTTTAATTTAGAATTGTTAAAATTTCTTACCCTTATATCTCGTCTAGATAAATGGCTGGATTTCATCTCCCTGGAGATCCGTACTTCCCGAATCATGGAAATGCTGGTTGGCTCGATGCTGAACCAGAAGAGGAACCTGCAATTCCCCTTGATGATGAACTTGATGAAGATTCCTTAGAGGATCTCGACTCCGAACCCGAAGTCGAGAACTTACCTCTAGAAGCCCCTATCCAAATTCAGAACCCTCGTCCGGCTTTTCTTGGCCCGACGCCTCTGTGGGGAATAGCCATAGATAGGTGGTGCAATGAACAAGGGCAGAATCACCCCTATCAAGGATACCGAAGCTTTTATAATCTAGAAGTTGGAGGGTCAGCCGATAGAGCACTTCCCGTGCTGGTTCGTCGTATTGCTTGAAATACCGAACAGGGAAGAACTACCATTGATCGCATGATGCATATTGAAGCTACTGTTGGATTCGATGCTGTTCGTCTTCGTAATCTGGAAGCCCAACATAGCGCGACGAGAGATCATAACAACTTCTTACAAGGAGAACTAGCGGCATCCCAAGCCGAAGTTCGAGAGTTGCGTGATCGTCAGTTGGTACAGGATAGGCGTATGTGTGAACTAGAACGCCGTCTGTCTAAATCCAAAGCAGGATATAGCAGGAAGTAGACTGCGCTCTACTCTATCTTTTGGATATAAATTAGGTCTATGTATAGACGCTAGTATTAATTTCTTGCTTATGTTAAGACCTTGAACTTTCAGTCTATTAGGTCTTCGTACTATCAAAATTTTCCTACTTCTGATATGATGTAAGACCTACTCTTAGGTCAATTTTTCCCAAACTCATTACATCTTAAATATCAATGTTATTGGCAGTCAACAAATCTCTTGTAGAAATTCTTCGTTCAAAAACTTTCATTCTACTATCACTAGAACTCTATAGAAATCATATTCTCATTTAGTTGTTGAACTATGGCGATTTAGTTCATGGGACTCATTCATTAACTTCACTATTGGATTCTTATCATTGTGTTCATCTTTTAAAACATGTAGTTGAAAGATGCCTCCTCGTAGGTCAACAAGGCGCAATCCTCCGATTGTTCCAACTCAAACACCACCTCCTTCACAGTTTGATACGACAACTCTTAATGCTGCAGTAGCTGCAGCTGTTGCGACGGCCATGGCTCAATATCACGCCACGAGTACTAGCGGAGGTGGAACACCTATTCATTCCACACAAGGTGATGTCGTAGTGCACTTGAGAGAGTGCTCATATAAAGACTTCACCAACTGTAAGCCCAGATCCTTTAACGGGATTGGCGGAATCATTGCCCTCTCGCTATGGTTCGAAAAGACGGAATCAATCTTTGAAATCTGTTCATGTACTGAAGGAAGCAAAGCCAAATTTGCTGCCAGCACCTTCTCGGATAGAGCCCTGACACGGTGGAATAGCCATGTCAAGTCACTAACTTTAATAGTGACAAACGCTATAGGCTGGGAAGATCTCAAGGAGCTTATGATTGAAGAATACTGCCCGAGGGGCGAAGTTCAAAAACAGGAACAAGAACTATGGAGCTTGACCATGAAAGGCTCCAACATAGTGGCTTACACCGCCAGATTCAGCGATCTGGTGGCACTATGTCCCAATATGGTTCCCACTGAAGGGAAGAAATTCGAAAGGTATATTTGGGGGCTGGTGCCTCCATTTCAGGGGATTGTATTAGCTTCAAACCCTACTACTTTCGACAGTGCCAAGCGATTGGCACAACGACTCATTGATCACGGAGTCCCTACCCCAACAACGACAACAACCCTGGCCATTTCAGAACCCTCCAAAGCCGCTGACAACAAGCGAAAATTATGGGATAACAAGAAGGGAAAATCGGCGCAGAACTCTGCGAAGAAGCAAAAAATTGTGGCTGTTCATGCCGCGATTGCACCTGCTGCTACCGCGCCAAGGAAGCCGTATACTGGGAACCTACCCAAGTGCAACAAATCCACTTTCCATCATAATGGTGCCTGCCGGGAAATGCAGTGCGCTAACTGCAACAGAAAAGGACACACCATCCGTTTCTGCAAGTCTCCGGCGAGGCCAATTAACCAAGTCCCCGACATTGTTGTAGGCCAAGCTTGCTACGGTTGTGGCGAGGCTGGTCATTTCAAAAGAGACTGCTCGAAGGCAGGAAATGCTGGCGGAGTGGGAAGAATTCTGGCGATAGGCCACGAGGAAGCCATAGCTGATCCTACGGTAGTTACTGGTACGTTTCTCCTCGATAATTCATATGCATGCATACTATTCGATAGTGGAGCGGAGAGAAGTTTCGTGAACCAGAGATTTGCCTACTTACTTAAACAAAAACCACGTGCACTAGAAGAATCATTCACCGTAGAAATGGCAAACGGGAAAACAGAAAGCACTAGTTGCATATACATAGGTTGTACTTTAACTTTAGATGGTCATTCTTTCCCAATCGACCTCATGCCGGTCTCAATTAAAAGTTTTGACGTCATAATCGGCATGGATTGGTTGAGTCTTTTTCGCGCCGACATCATGTGCTTTGAGAAAGCAGTTCGTCTTAATCTCCCTAACAACGAATCTCTAGTTATTTATGGCGACAAATCAAGTACGAACCTTCGCATCATTTCGTGTATTCAAGCTCAGAAGTGTTTACGAAAGGAATATCATGCATTCCTTGCACACATCATCGATACGAGCCAAGAAGTGAAAGACATTCAGAACATCCGAGAAGTACACGACTTTCCCGACATCTTTCCAGAAGAACTACCGGGATTACCACCGCAGCGTCAAGTCGAATTCTGAATCAACTTAGTTCCAGGGGCTACCCTAGTAGCCAAATCGCCTTATCGTCTGGCACCAGCAGAGATGCAGGAACTTTCCAGTCAGCTTAACGAACTTCTCAAAAAGGGATTCATTAGGCCAAGCTTCTCACCATGGGGAGCACCAGTCTTGTTCGTAAAGAAGAAAGACGGATCGTTTCGTATGTGCATCGACTATAGAGAGCTGAACAAACTTACCGTTAAGAATCGTTATCCTCTACCGCGCATTGACGACTTTTTTGATCAACTTCAAGGAGCAAACTACTTCTCGAAGATAGATCTAAGATCCGGGTATCACCAGTTACGAGTGCTAGAGGAGGATGTTCCCAAGACAGCCTTCCAAACTCGTTATGGACACTATGAGTTTGTAGTGATGCCGTTCGGATTAACCAACGCACCAGCTGTATTCATGGATCTAATGAATAGGGTGTGCCGTCCTTACTTGGATCAGTTCGTTATCGTCTTCATCGATGACATACTTATCTACTCCCGAAGTAAGGAGGAACATAGTCAACATCTACGAAAAGTCTTACAAACATTACGATCGGAGAAGCTCTATGCGAAGTTCTCTAAGTGCGAGTTTTGGATTCGAAGAGTCGAATTTTTGGGCCACGTCGTTAGTGAAGAGGGAATTCACGTGGACCGTTCCAAAACCAAGGCCATTGAGAACTGGTCAGCACCGAAGACACCTACAGAAATTCGTCAATTTCTAGGTCTCGCTGGCTACTATCGCAGGTTCATACAGAACTTCTCCAGCATCACTAAACCGCTTACTACATTGACCCACAAAGGCGTGGCCTTTGACTGGGAAGAGAAACAAGAGAAGGCGTTCCAAAGATTGAAACAAGCCTTGTGCACCACACCGATACTATCCCTCCCCGAAGGAATAGAAGATTTCGTAGTGTATTGCGATGCATCAAACCAAGGGCTTGGTTGTGTTCTTATGCAAAGAGGAAAGGTCATTGCCTATGCCTCAAGACAGCAAAAGACACACGAAGTCAACTATACAACACACGATCTTGAGTTAGGAGCAGTAGTATTTGCTCTGAAGATCTGGAGACACTACCTGTATGGTACAAAGAGTACTATCTTCACCGACCACAAAAGCCTTCAAAATATATTCGATCAGAAGGAGCTCAATATGCGACAACGACGGTGGGTCGAGCTACTCAATGACTACGAATGCGAAATTCGTTATCACCCTGGCAAGGCCAATGTAGTAGCTGACGCCCTCAGTCGGAAAGAATATTCTGGTCGGAGAGTCAAATCTCTGACTATGACTATCCATTCACACTTGTCCACACAAATTAAGGAGGCTCAGCTAGAAGCCTTGAAACCTGAAAATGTGGCAGGTGAATCCCTAAGAGGGATGGATAAAAATCTAGAAATCAAGGGTGGCGGAGCCTTTTATCTCATGGACCGTATCTGGACACCGAGACGCGGTGGATTCAGAGACTTGGTCATGACTGAAGCGCACAACGCTAGGTATTTCATCCACCCAGGTTCAGATAAGATGTATCCGGATCATAAGAAACTATACTGGTGGCCTAACATGAAAGCAGAGATTGCTACCTTCGTAAGTAAATGTCTTACTTGCGCAAAGGTTAAGGTCGAGTACCAGAAACCGTCAGGTTTACTACAGCAACCGGAGATACCAGAGTGAAAATGGGAGCGGATTACTATGGACTTCATAACCAAGTTGCCCAAGACAACGGGTGGAATTGATACCATTTGGGTCATCGTTGACAGATTGACCAAATCCACGCATTTCTTACCAATCAAAGAGACTGACAAGATGGAGAAGCTTACAAGAACTTACATTAGGGAAATCGTACGACTGCATGGTGTTCCAATATCTATTATCTCTGATAGAGATAATAGATTCACTTCATGATTCTGGCAGTCGCTGCAGATCCCCTCTGTGTTGGGCTGAAGTTGGCGACACACAATTAGCTAAAGGACGAATTCCTGACAGCACTCTCACAGGTCCGGAAATCATACGGGAAACAACAGAGAAGATCGTTCAAATTCATGAACGATTGAAAGCCTCTAGAGACCGACAGAAAAGCTACGCTGACAAAAGGGAGAAACCTATGGAATTCCAGGTGGGAGACCGCACTCTATTAAAAGTCTCACCCTGTAAGGGCTTGATACGCTTCGGAAAGCATGGAAAGCTAAATCCAAGATACGTAGGGCATTTCGAGATTCTTGCTAGAATGGGCCCTGTAGCTTACAAACTCAATCTACCGCGTGAACTCAGTAACGTACATTCTACTTTCCATGTCTCAAACTTGAAAAAGTGTCTGTCCGACGAGACTCTTGTAATCCCGCTCGACGAGATCGAGATCAACGAGAGCCTCAACTTCGTGGAAGAACCAGTAGAGATCATGGACCGAGAGATCAAGCAAACGAAGCAAAGTCGTATCCCGATAGTGAAGGTTCGCTGGAATGCTAAGCGAGGACCTGAATTCACTTGGGAGCGCGAGGATCAGATGAAACTGAAATACCCTCATCTTTTTACTTAGTTATTTGTAACTACTCATTTGCTTAAACTATAATTTCGGGAGTATATTCTCTCTAACGAGGGGATAATGTGACAACCTGAAATTTCTATCTTCTACAACCATTCAATTCAATCAAAGTAAGACTTGTTTCTGCTATCTTTTAGCACTTTTTAGAGTCTGTTTGAGTGTTCTAAGCCTAGTACCTTCAAGAGGTGATGTTAGGAAGTATACTACAAAGTTAAGTGTTCAACATTCAAGCCACAAAACTCCAAGAATAGGAGTTTACGGCCATAAACTAGAGTTTACGGCCGTAAACTCTATAGTATATATATGACACTTAGTCATTTTTACCACTTATTCCATTTCAAAGGCTTAGAACACATTCTCTCTCAAGTATCATCCGAGTTTTCCTCTTGATCTTCAAGATTGTAAGTGTTTCTTCCCTTTAATTAGTAGATACAACACTTTATCTAGTAAGGATCATTGATTTCATCCATGAAATCACTCCATTTTGATAGATCTTCAACTGTTCTTCATTTCACCAAGAACACCAAGAACACACTAGTGTTTTTAGACTTTAATCACCCTATCAAGCTTCCATATTGTAAGTACTCTGGCCTTATCTTGTTATATGCGTGAATCACTTAGCTTACACCTTGAAAACATCAAGAAAATCAAGAACACAAGGTGTTTACGGCCAAGACAATCTCCCTTGGCCGTAAACCCTAATTTGTGGTGCATTTGTGCCACCACTCCTTCCTAAGGCTTGGACTTGCATCTAGAACACTTCCTAGTGACTTAAAAGACCTTAAAACACAATATGGTACCAAATACCATGAGTTTACGACCGTAAACTCATTGGGACGTAAACCCATGGGCCGTAAACTCATGTGGGTATTACCATGGGCCGTAAACTCCAATGAGAGGCCCTACATCCCTTACATTCAACCCTATGTGGTTTTACACTTGATTACAAGTGTTTCCTAGTCCCTAAGGTTGTTCCATTCAATGATTAGTTGTTATAAACACTAATTAGATACATATATGTGTCATTATATGCCAAATAGGATCCGTGTGTGCTCAAGTTTTCAATTGACACTTAGCATCCTATACCGATCTTTCATTCGCATCACTCACTACAGGTGAGTTCATACCCCTTAACGTATATTTTAAATGATTTTAAATGCTTTTATGGAGGGGGGGATACAAGTAGAAAACATACTAGTTATATAATCAATCACATGTGATTTATAACTGTGTTTCAAACAAAGGATTTCATATACTTCAAACTGTGTTTCAAACAAAGGATTTCATTTACTTTAAACTGTGTTATCAAACAAACTGCTTTTAAATCGTTTTACAAACTGACATCAAGTCATTATTATTTATTGTTCAAAACTCTTTAAATGTATTACTAAACCTCTTTTAAACTTATATATTATCAAAAGCATGTCTATATATGTATAGTTATATAAATAATGTTTAAAGGACTTAGGACTGCTAACTCGCTTTATTTTCTTTTCCTTGTTTGGATGTGGACTTAGGGTATCAGTCAGTTGTCCGAGTGTCGTCTAAATCTTAGTTATATATTATGTATACATATGTAGATATAAAAGTATTATCAATCAGTTCAGTACCTTTGGGTAGCAAAGGTATACATTCATTCATTCAAACTACAGAAATCACTAGTAAACTATAATAGGTATAGTTTAGGAGAATATTATCATATACAAGTACATACAGAGAATACTATCATATACAAGTACATACAAAGAATACTATCATATACAAGTACATACAGATAATACTATACAGAGAATACTATTCAAAGGATACTATACATAGAATACTATTACTATAACAAGTATACCATAACAAGATTCAAAGATAACATAATGAAATATACTACTTCATGACCCAACGACCATTTCGTTGTGTCACGTTTTGTAACCAGAATCTCCTGGAGGGAGAGCATGAGTTTGCGTATAGATCTATACTGGATTGACTATCCTACACCTTTGCTGTTCGCTACAATGTGACTTGCAAGTCTACGGGTGCCAAATGTCATTTCTTCCGACATCTTTCATCGTCGTGTTATAGTCGGTTTAGCATGGTAACAACCTTATCACATTTTACCTTAATTAAACCATTGGTTTTAAGGTAGTTATTACTACAGTGATTACTACATATAATACAACAGTACACACATTCAGTTTCCCATTATATTCAAATTGTGATCTTCTCACATAAAGGGTAATATAAAACTATATTTTGGTAATGATAGTTAAACTTGGGAAAGATACTCTTTTACAAAGAACAAACATACAAAACAGTCGGGTCTTGGTAGAAGACTACTTTTTATATACTAGTAGAAAATATAGGATTTTCTAGGAGTTTTCAAACATATACAAACATTTACATTGAACATATACAAACATTTACATTGAACATTTACAAACATTTTCATCGAACTTATACAAACATCGACACTAAATACTTATGAACTCAACAGCTTAAATGCTGATCGCTTTCAAAATAACTTGTATTCTCAGGTCATCAGTAGACAGGTACCAATGGCAGGTTTTGAGAAGACGAAGCACAGTCAAGACTCGTCTTTTATTTTGATTATTCATTTTTGGTGTCTTAATACTATGAAAGAACACACATGTATTAAACTATACTATTAATGCAATGGATGATGTTGTTGCTTGTTGATGAATCAAAGAATCGAGTATGAAATGAATCAGAGTTTAAAATCAAAGTATGTATGCGAGATTGAACACCGATGTAAATATAATCTAGTTTCAGCTCAATATTACGCTTTGAAGTTTACAGAGTGCAAAAATAGACAAGACTGTAAAACCTTATCTAACTCTAGTAAAGACTCCTATTTATAGGAGAGGAAAGCGTACAAAAAATATACTAAGGACTATCACTTAAGCTTCGAATACATGAGCCCTAGTAAAATAGATTACAGAGAATACGAAGAATACAAAACATACGAAGACCTATGACCCTTCGACTAATTACAACAAAATCAGCCCTTACAATCTCCCCCTTTGTAATCATAGTCGAAGTCTTCAATTTGTAAGAATTTGGATAGAGTACATCATCACTCTTCGTATCTCAGTGTACCACACAATAATTTTCTTGATCTCCTTCTTATCACCTTCATTATTCTTCCTGCACTGGTTCATACGAACAATTAAGTTCGTATACTGAGAAGTAGCATATCTCTCCACTTCGCATGTTTGGAACAAAAAGCGTTTAGCTCTTCCAGACTTATCCTTTCCTGCGAAGACTAATCCAAATGGCTTTAAACAAATTTCTCCATCAGCATACTTCTTTAAATCAACTTGTTTCTTCGTAGGAGCCATTGGAGCAGTAATATCTATTCCCTTTGCCGTAGCTAACTCCACATCTGTTTGAGCCAAACACTCAAAGTAGTTTTCAATGAAAATTTTGATGTGAGCTAACCCAAGCTTGAACTCGTCTAGATCAGTGTTTTAAAGAAACGAAAATGACTTGTCCTTCAGAATCAATGCAACTTGTATAAGATCATACAAGTTCATCAATGGAAAATCAGCAATCGTAAATTCACAAGTCATTCCATTTGCTCTGACCACCGTATACTTGATATTCTGCACAATACTTTCGAACACAACATCCCTCTTCATGCTAACAACTTTCTTTATTTTCACTAACGACCAAACCTCCTCAGGTGCCTTTGCTAAAACAGCATGAAAACGAATTTTCATCTACTTTCCTTCATCTTTGTCTTTGAAATCTCCTTCAGCTTTAAATTGTGGCATTATGAACATCATTTCGTTTACTGGAAAGTCAAGCTGACTTGCATCAGTATTTGTAACCACATAGCTATGTTTTGGCTTTTTCTCAAAAGAATACATGTGGTCAAACGAAACTTTAGCTTCAATTGTTTCATAGTTATAATGCTTTGCAGGATCTCCTTTTTCTAAGCCTGGAGGATCTTGTGCACGAAGAGCCATTATACTCTGAACTAACCTCATCCTTTCCAACTCAGCATCAACCTCAGCCTTCTTTTCTTCCCTTGTCTTTTCCACAATTTTTGCTTTACCTTTATCTTTCGAAGCAGACTCTCCCATTACTTCCTTTGATTTCGAAGCTCTACCAGCTGTCTCACCAATAACAATACCTTTCAATACTGGTCTTGTCATGGGCACAGTTGTAACAACAGTTAAAGTGACTGGTCCAGCAAACGTTATAATAGGCTTCGAAGTTGGGATTTTTGAAGGAGACACTTTTCCCACCACCTTTGCATCTTCACCACTAGCCTTCGTAGTTTCAACTTTCTTTTCTCCCCCTTGCACCCCTGTGAAAACAGGCGGGACATCCGTCATTGCTGGTAGAAGGCTTGAAATGCGAGACAAGGGAGACAACTATTTTTGTAGGATGGCTTCGAACTGAACAAACTTTTGAGACAAAAACTCTGGAGTGATTAATGATGAGGAAACAGGCTTGACGGACAGGTCTTTCAACTCTTTAAGTAATGACACCAACTCTCCAAAATTTTTAGATTCCATTGTAGAAAGTTGAGTAAGTTCAGGACTCATACTTTCATATAATTTGACAAATTTAGTGACCGCATCACAAATTATGTCAACTTTTTGATTTAGAGAGGCATAGTCTTGCTGAACACTAAGGACCTCCCTCTGCATATCTTCACGAAGTTCGCGAATCTGCATATTGACATCTTCTCTCACTTTCTTCACTTCTTGAGCAAACAGAATATGTCTTTCTTTTGCTAACCTCTTCAAATCTTTAACCTCTCCCAAAAAATCCGATCTTTGAGAATTTACACGAAGCTCATTATTTTGATCATTGTGATCAACCTTTTCCAACACTCTAGCTTCTGATTCTCTCACCATCCCTGACACTTTGTTTATTATCCTTGCTTCGAACATTTTCAGCATTGTATCGACTTCCAAGCTTGAAACTAATGAACCACCCCCATATCTGCTTGTGATTGAATAATTGAATTTAACTTCGAATTCAATAGTTTAAACTGCTTCATCGTCATAAGCATGTGATCTGGAAAATCTTCCTCTTCTTCATCAAATTTCAGATCCTCAAAGGTTCCTCCAAAACCTTCGTTATCAGTATCAGTTTCCATCATAATGGTTTCATCAACTGGTGAGTTGGTTGTGGGTGGATCAATGGATTGTGAAGGAAAGATAGTAGTGAAGGGTTGATTGATAACATGTTCGAATGTTGGTGAGTCAGTGGTAGAGGTGATTGGAGTAATTTATGGAGGTAGAGAGACAAAATTTTCAGAAGTAGTGGAAATGGGATTACCTTGAGTATCAGGCTTCGGACCTCCTTCACCCATGTTGACATTTGTATCCGTATTAGATACGTGTACAGTGATGTCTAAAGTTCGTGTCTCCTCATTAGATGACTTGACAATCGAATCTTCGGGTGGAATAACACTTGTCTGCTCATGAGTTGAAAGTTCTTTGATGAGATTGAGGTCTGGAGTTTCAGGGATTCTTTCATCTTCTTCAGTAGACTCATTTGAAATCACAAGCTTTCGTGTCTTCTTCTTCTTTTGAGACAAATGCTTAGCCATGTATTCAGCCCTTCGTTTCTTTGAGGATGGTGAAACAGGCGCTGGAACTTATCGAATCAACACACCTTGATGTGTCACTTGAGGTTTTCGAACAACATGAGGTGAAGATTTTCGTAGATGTTTAGACTTCATTTTAATTCTACGAAAAACCCCAGTCTTAGAAGGAATGATCTCTTGCTCTTGAGTGTCTTCGACATTGGGCTCAATGGGTTTAGTCTCAGCAACAGAGACTTCGTGTATGAAAGGTTCCTCTACAGTAACAGGCTTTTTCTTTGGAGACTTTTTAGGCTTCGACTCTTTTATAGCCTTTTCAGAAGAACCAGATTCATTCTTCTTCATACGTTTGGACTTCTTCTCCTCTTTCTCCAATAAAACTCCAGTTTTCATAGACGTGTCAATGGTTTGTAAGTAAGCCACTAACACAGAATTCGAAGGATCCACTCTTTTCAGCATAACATCAGGTATACGAGCCACAGAAGGAAATTCCTCAGCATTGTCTGTAGCATCCTTCGGACAATTGTACACATGGAAAACTGCTTTTTCTTCGTCATTTGGTACCAGAATCCCCTCTTTATCATAGAAGTACTGCAAGATTAAACTCCAATATCTTGCACATGAAATGCCATGAATAGCATCCGTGTTTTCTACGCTCTTCTTAAACTCTTTCCACAATTGAGAAGAATAATCAACCTATAGATCATAGTACAGCCCATCAACCATGGTCTATACTTCCATACGACCTTTATCTAAACCCACCGTTCTTCCAGTTAAACACCTCAAGAAAATCCCAAACAGAAAATTCCAAACTTTGGGAAGACTTGACTTCTTGAAGTCACTAATCTTTGTTAATTGAGGTTGATATCCCATCTCGTTGAACATATGAACAATTTGAGGGAAGGTAAAATCAACATATGGTGGAGAATTTGGGATTTCCAGAATCTGACAGAAAAGCTTCTTGGTAATTCTAACTTTTTTGTCATTCACAAGGTTGAAAGTAACTGCATCAAAAGCCTTTGTGATCGTAGCCGTTGAGCCTGCTTGAGAAAGCCAAGAAATCGGAACAGAGAAAGAACTGAAGATCGCCTTTGAAAGAATAGAGCTTCTTAAAGCAACAACAAGCATTTTTAGTTCTTCAGGATATTGGGATACATCAGACTCCACTTGGTAATTTGTGCCTTGAATCTTCATGATTGGTAGTGAAGAAACATCATCAGTTGTTTGAGAAGGATCAGCATCGACATGAGCAGAAGTCGCCATTGTTAGGGTTTTGAAGCTTTAAAATTCAGAGAGAATTGGGAATTTTCTTTGAATGAGTAAAGTGATAAAAGACCCTTGAATCCCCTTTTATATGTAACCCTGATGTTTGAATTAAAAGTGGGATGTGCATTTAATGACATCTGACGTGGCACCTTGAAAGTCGGACCACTACTCCGTAAAAATAGCCATGCATCAAAAAGTAACTGTCCCATCTCCTTGAAACCCGGACATACAGCCTGTATTGATTGCCCCAAGAGAATTGTAACCGTCGGAACCCTTCGGATGGAAGTAAGGCTCTTTCACTTTTGGGATGAAAAGCGAAGTCATATGCCAGATGTTTGAAATCATCAGCCTGAGTTGGTATTACTCAAAACCTTAAGGATTTTGTGAGTGCAGTGTTCCAAAGAAGTTAGACAAGAAACAATGATAAAAAAATTATGGGATTCTGTGATGTCAAAAATTTTAATTTGACACGAAGGCAGTTAAACCCCGGGCAAAGGTTGCTTCGTTAATCATCAAGAGAGATGATCAACAGCTTGTGTATGTTCCCGTGAACTACAATCGAAAACTTGTAGAGAAGTTGCGAAGGGCATCTTTTATAAGGCTTCATAGGTGGCTTAACAAATTTCGTTACATATCAACCTAAACATAAGGTGAGTAATTGTAACAGAAATTACTTGTTTGACCAGTGTAGTTAGTGACAAGTTTGCTTTGAAAAATATTGAAAGTGACTTTTGGTTTCGAATTAAACTCACACGGAAATCATATTCATAAAACAATTTTTGTGTTGGATCTTGTTGGGTAACAAACATCGTGGGTTTTGAATGTTTGATCAAGACCACTCATACAAAATGAATATGATTTGGAGTTTTGAAAGTAGGTACTGAAACAAAAGTTTTGTAAAATCTGGAACATAGTTCCCCGTCAATTCCTTAAATGTTTAGAATTTTGGGTTTCACTTTCATCACGGTCTCATGATGTCAGATCATTAACACAGATTTTTGACATGTCTAAGTCTCGATTGGTTTGATCTGAGACCTCTAGGACATATGTCTTCGTGTGTGAGTGTGAAAGAAAGTTTAGATGAAAAAGATTGGTGTAAGACACGAAGTGTACCTCTATTATATTTGGACAAAACAGTAAACTCTTAACTCATGTGAGAAGAGTCAGGTAGCTCAGGAGACTAATGTGAATACAAGCCTGATTGGGAAGAAATCTTCGTATGAAAATTTCATTAAGGCCTTCGTACACACACATTGAGTCAGTGGAGGCTTCGGACAACATGCAACAGCATGCTTCTAGGGACATCTTAACTAGTTCAAAAATATTCGAAATTCAAAGATTAGAATGATAGATGTACCTGACCCTATAACTGCAAGCATTATCCTCTTCGAAACTTCATGAATATCTGCAACAAAGTACTTAAAAAGAAAGAAGAAACAAAATCTTTTTGTTGTTATGATTTTTCGAAAATAAAGAATGAAATAAAATGAAATTCTTTTTGATGTTTTTGATTTTTCGAAAATTAAAGAACAAAACAAAATGAAAATCTTTTTGATGTTTTTGATTTTTCGAAAATGAAAATGACTCAAACATATGAAGGTACTTGTTGCAACACACGAAATTTTTATCAATTCCTGAAAAGTAACAAATATGCGAATTTGAAGCGTCGTAGAGTTGACTATGAACAGTAACCTCTGAACGCTGAACGATTTTGCTTTGTCTTTTATTCAGCGCCTATGACTCATTCTTGATCAACCATTATTCTCCTTTTTCGCATGGAATTGAATTTCCATCAATCATTCCCAGTCCTTCCAAAATTCGTACAAATGATTTTTCATCCAACGCTTTCGTGAAAATATCAGCTAACTGATCAGTTGTTTTCACGAAATGTACTTCAATATTTCCATCCTCCACGTGATCCTTTATGAAATGATAACGAAGAGCTATATGTTTAGTCTTCGAATGCTGCACAGGATTATGACAAATTCTTATTGAACTTTGTGAATCACAATATAAAGGAATCTTTTTCATATTAATTGCATAGTCACGCAATTGACTTTGGATCCATATAATCTGTGAAGTGCATGCAGCAGCAGCTACGTATTCTGCTTCAGCCGTTGAGATTGAAACGCATGTTTGCTTTTTCGATTGCCATCTCACCAATTTGCCATCGAGCAATTGACATCCTCCACTCGTGCTCTTTCTATCTAGGTTACAACCACCCAAATCTGCATCTGAATATATGCTTGAACAAAGAACCCAGTATTCGAAGGATACCACAATTCTAACGAAATTGTTCCTTTGAGATAAAGAAAGATATTCTTCACAGCAGTGAGATGTGGTTCTCGAGGATTTGATTGATACCTAGCACAATTACACACAGAAAATATGATATCAGGTCTACTTGCAGTTAAATAAAGTAAAGATCCAATCATGCTTCTGTAAAGAGTTAGGTCAACTACTGGTTTATCTAACGAAGGGGTTAGCTTGATACCAGTTGCCATAGGAACTCGTAACTTTGTGCTATTTGTCATCCCAAACTTTTCCAGCAGATTCTTCGTATATTTTTCTTGATTAATGAAAATTCCTTCTCTGCTTTGACGAATGTTTAAACCAAGAAAATTATTTATTTTACCCATCATCCTCATTTCGAGCTTACTTTTCATCAAGTCTTCGAATTCTTTAGACAAAGCAGGGTCAGTTGAGCCAAAAATAATATCATCAACATAAATTTGAACAAGCATAAGATGATTCCCAACCTTCTTACGAAATAATGTGGGGTCAACAGATCCTTGTTTAAATTTAGATTGATTAAAAAATGAAGTAAGAGTTGCATACCAGGCTCGTGGTACTTGTTTTAAACCATAAACTGCCTTATCTAAAATATAAACATGATTAGGATATTCTTCGTTAATAAAACCTGGGGGTTGTTCCACATAAACAGTTTCTTCGAGCTCTCCATTTAGAAATGCACAGTTCACATCCATTTGATAAACATCAAAGTCTTTGTGAGCTGCATAAGCCAAAAATATACGAACCGCTTCGAGTCTTGCGACTGGAGCAAAAGTTTCTTCGTTATCAATTCCTTCTTGTTGAGAATAACCTTTAACAACAAGTCTGGCTTTGTTTCGAATGACATTTCCATCTTTTTCGGTTTTATTTTTGAAAATACATTTTAACCCGACAATTGAAACATTTTCAGGTTTAGGAATTAATCTCCAAACCTTGTTTCTTTCAAATTTAGACAATTCAGATTGGATTGCAACAACCCAATCAGAGTGTTCCATTGCAACCTTCACAGTCTTTGGTTCGATTTTAGAGATGAAAACATTGAACATGCAAAATTCTTGATGAGTATTTAATACCTCATTCTTTGCACGAATCTGAGCTCTTGTCAATACTCCTTCTTGCGGACTTCCAATTATCTGATCCTTCGGATGATTTCTAGTCCATTTTTCCATAGGTGGATAAGCTGGATCGAAGTCTAGATGTGCATCTTCGTACAATTCATCATTCTCTGAACCTGCAATCGAACAAACATCATTAAAATCATGATAATTTTCATTATTTTGTACACGCTCCCCCTCAACATCAGCATCTAATCTTTCATTCTCCCCCCTCGAAAGAATGCTCCCCCTCTACCAGAGTGTTCGAATCCAAGTGCTCCCCCTCCACTAGATCATTTTGCATACTTTCGCCTATCTCTTGAGGAGTTGATGTTGAATCATCAGTAAGCTTCGTAAGTTCAGGGATATGATTATCAGGAGCATTAAGTTCAGCATTTCCAGCATGATCTGAAATTCCAAATATCAAATCATAATCAATATCCAACATTTGCAATGGTTCAGATTCATCTTGTATTTCTTTTAAAATTGGATGATTTTAAAATTGTATTTCATTTTGTTTAATATAGTAATCATCGGATGTAAGATTAAAAGTTTCTTCCACTTTTCGTGTTCTCTTGTTCAACACACGATATGCCACAGTATTATGCGAATATCCCAGGAAAATCCCTTCATCAACTTTTGCTTGAAATTTCGAAAGGTTATCCTTGAGATTCATAATGAAGCACCTACATCCGAAAACATGGAAGAATTTCACATTAGGTTTCCTATTGTTGAGAATTTCATATGGTGTGATATTAAAACGCCGATGAATGAAAGATCTATTCTGAGTAAAATATGCGGTGGATACTGCCTCAGCCCAAAGATATTGTGGTAAATTCGCATATGCCAACATTGTCCTTGCGGCTTCGCATAGTGAACGATTTCTTCGTTCAACTACTCCATTTTGTTGCGGAGTGTATGGAGATGAAAAATTATGCGAAATGCCTTTGTCCACCAAAAACGAATCAAGAACATTGTTCTTAAATTCAGTTCCATGATCACTCTTGATTTTGCGAACAGTCTTTTTCAACGTTGTTTCCATCTTCTTGATAAAATCAATCATGATTTGTGCCACTTCGTATTTTAGTCTGACAAAATAAACCCATGTGAATCTTGAAAAATCATCAACAATAACAAAGATATACCGTTTCTTGTTGAGTGTAGAAACTGTCGATGGACCACACAAATCAATATGTAAAAGTTCCAGTGGTTCGACAATCTTCGAATCAATCGTAATTGGATGACCTTGTTTATGTTGATTGCCAACTCCAAAAGCTGCACATAAAGAATCATTATCGAATTTAAGTATAGGTAAACCTCTTACCAGATCTTGAACGACAAGTTTGTTGATGTTTCGAAAGTTGAGATGTGAAAGTCTTCGATGCCAAATCCAGCTTATGTCAGATGTGGCTTTCGAAAGGAGACATACAGCAGGTTTGCCTACAATCGGATTGATATCCAATGTAAACATATCACCTTTCCTTTTCGATTTGAGCAAAACCTCTTTAGTGTTGACATTCGAAATTATGCTTCCCTCTTCGTTGAAAAGTACTTGATTGTCAGTGCCCACAACAAGTTGAGAGACACTTATCAAGTTATGTTGTAGACCTTCAACATATGCAACTCGATTCACTGTAAATTGGCCATTCGTGATCTTCCCATATCCTTTGACTTGGCACTTCTGATTATTTCCAAATTTAACAACTCCAACATTTTTCAAGCTTCGAAAATCTCGTAGATTCTCCTTCTTCCCAGTCATGTGACGAGAGCAACTACTATCAATGTACCATTTGTTATCGTATTGCTCGTCACATAGTACCTGCAATCAGTTAAAGAATTTAGGTATCCAAGGCTTTTTGGGTCCTTGGAAATTAGATTTCAACAAAGAATTTAACGAAGAACTTTTGACCCAATCACAAACTTTAGTTTTGAGACTATCAATAATGTCCACATCTTTATTTGTAGGGACCGAAACATAAGTTTTTGTTGGTTTCGGATGTATACTGATATTACCCTTCGCATTCTGAGTTTGTGATTGAACTGTCTTCGCTTTTGTGACTGGTTTCCAAGCTTTGATGGAGATATTCGAATCTTTTGACGATGAACTTCCGTTCGAAGAAGTATTCACATACTTCTCATAGGCTTCATTGATTTGCTCTTCTGAGTATTTGCTGGATTGATACATTTTTCCTCTTCCTTCGAGCCAGTGATCATTATTCTTTCTTGAAGTTATCCCGTTTTCATGCGAAGCCTTCAATGTTTGTTTCTTCGTATGTTTAGGAAAATTTGGCTTTTGAGGAATGAAATCAACTTTTGGTTTTGAAACAAAAGATTCAGCATAGGAAGTATTAACAGTTGATTTATAATGTTGATGTTGAGAAAATATCTTTGGTGGATTAGAATTATTTGAAAATTTCCTTGAAATGTTAGGTTTTGACACTTTTGAAAACTTTGGTGTTGTTTTCACTTCAGACCTTGAATGAGTTGTTTGACAAGAAGTTTGTTTATCTTTTGACAAAGATGAATTTTTAGGTTTGAAAACATATTTTGGTGATTTTGATTCATACACATTTTTGGTTGTTTTAGTGAGAATTTTCTTTTTGTCTGAAAAACTATCTGAATTCATAGTCTTAACTGATTTTGACGTTTCATTCGTCATCTTTTGAGACTCGATTGTTTGCCAAAATATTTTCTTTCTTGCTTGTCTTTTTGAAATGTTATTTTCTTTCGAAAATTTGTCAATTTGTTCTTTGAATTCTTTTGAATTTAGTTTGACACCACTTTTAGTTTCCACAACAACTGGTTTGGGAACTTCTTTCTCAAGTTTTGATTTTTCAACCCATTTCGTTGTGGTTTTTGTCTTTGAAAAACATACGAATTCTTCGTTAGGTTGTTTTCAACTGTGCTTTGATTTGCGAAGAACCCATCATCTGATGTTTTCAAATTGTCTTGTTCCACCAATTTCTTGAATTCTGGTTTGACATTTTCAACGTTTCCAGTCGTTACGAACATTTGGTTTGGGAAAATGACATCATCTGTACACTTGAAAATCGGGTAAACCACAATATTCGTTTCAAGGTAATGAGCACCTTGTTCATTCAACACTTTTTCGAACTTTTGTGTATCGCCATACACTTGATCAACTACAATACGAGGAATTTCTTCTTCCTTTGAAAATTCCTTTTTCTTTGAATGTTTCTCTTCTTTTTCATCATCACTATCATCTGTTTGACTGTCTCTGATTTCCATGAAGTCCAAATCACAAACTTTCGAAGTTGAGGGTTTATCAGTATCAATCGTAACCAACAAATCATTAACTTTTTCTTTCCCTTTAGATGATGATGCAACATTAACAATAGACAACTGGGAACAATCAACATCCTCAAGTTCACTAATTTCACTCATATTGTCAGAATTATCCTCAATATCAGCAAAAATAGATTGAGAATCAGATGTTGAATTCTTAGTCTTTTTCAAAATGTGAATTTGTTCAGATTTAGTCAAAGTATCATTTACAATATTAACTAATTCAGTGGTATCCATACATTCATCTACTTTGACTATTCCATATCTATACCTATCATCAGGAATTTTGTCAAATTCAGCTATTTCTTTCTCACAATCATACGAAATATTATCTACCTTAGCTCTTTCATAACTAGAAAAGGGAGTAATTTTCTATGTTGTTCTTTGCTTATTTCGCATGAATGATGTAATTCTGCTAATTTCCCATACAACCTCTTAGCTGAATTACAATAGATGTTTCTCTGAGCTAACAACAGTTTTATTTCACTTGACATATTATCCCTATCAACCATAATGTTTGTAATATGAAGTTCTAAACAATCTACTTTAGTATTTTTCGAATCTAACTTCTTCTGTGTCTCTAACAACTACATAGAAAGCTTCTTAGCCTCATTGCTAGCAGATACCACAAATGAATCAAAATAAGTAACAGTTTCTTCGAAAGATACCAATTTAGAATTATAAGCACGTACTGGAATATTAAAAGATTCAAGGATATTACATACCTTTGTTGTCATTGGAGATTTATCTGCGGCCTTTGATACAAAGCATCTCCCTTTCACTTCGTATTCTTCATCATCAGATTCCTCCTCTATCTTTGCAAACATTGCCCCGTGTGTCGGATTTCGCATCTCCTCATCATCTGATCCAGATGACCAGATCTGATAAGTTCCATCTTCTTCTTGTTCACCCATGGCAACCAATGACAAATTTTTCGCCTTCGCACGAACTTCCTCCAGTTTTTCAGCATAGTACGCTTCATCTTTTATCATATTCTTCCTCTCATCCTTCTTCCTTAACATGCAATCATTGGCTAGATGATTAGCCCCATTACAATAGTGACAATCCACTCCAGCATCTCCCTTCAACTTCTCTTCACTCTTCCCTTCAACAAGCTTCGCATCCTTCTTCTCATCCTTCTTCTTCTCATCATTAGCAGTTTTATTCACAAAACTCCCTTTCATCTCAGCTGACTTAGCCTTCGGATTGAATGGCTTTTTGAAGAACTTTTGGACACGATTGTTCGAATAAAATGCTACTGCCTCATCATCAGAATTCATGATGAATCCCTCTTCTTCGTCAGAATCACTTTTCTCAGTCATCTTTGAAACCAAAGCCAGTGGACCTCCTAGACTCACCTTCGATTCTTCAGCAATTTCGTTAACCTCATTTTCGTGTGATTTTAACTGATTGTACAAGTCATTCAAAGTTGACGTATCAAAGCTCTGTTGATTCTTTACCATCATGCTCACACTCCGCCACTCCTTTCGAAGACCCATAACGAAGATAAGATTGAACTCCATGGCTGACCTGGTGATTCCATATCGGTTGCATCGATAGATTAATTCATTTAGACGATCGTAGTATACCTCAATTGTTTCACCATCTTTCTGTCTGAAGTCTTTTAGTTCAACCAAACATTGTTTCACTGAGTTAACTCTTGTCTTCTCACTCCCCTGGAATTTTTCCTTTAGATTGTTCCATATTTCCTTTGCAGTTGTACAACTCCTCACATAGTTGTACACGACTGGAGGCAATGGTCCTCGCAACTCTCTCATTCATCTCTTCTCCAGCTTTTTCTGACGTTCAGATTGATTCACCACTTCAGGACTTCCAGAAGACGATCCAATTGATTGAACATTTGATGGAGGATTGAGATTACAAGTAATACAAGTCCATAATTCTTCATCCAAACCATTGAGATAATCCTGCATACGATCAACCCATTGATCGTAATACTCAGGGATTAGCATCAGAAATTTGGTCGACGATCCTAACAAATGAGAAAATGAAGTCATGGAATTGAGATTGAATGACGCCATTGTTTTACGGAAGATGATTTTGAGAATGCTTAATGAAAGTTTGAGAATTTGATCACAAAGTGGTTGAATCAAATCGGAATTAACAGACGAACACTCGATTCAACAATTCAAGTGCAGAATCGAATCACAAACTTAGATCTAGATGAATTTCTCACTTTCAAAAAGTGCGGAAACTTTTGAACCAAAAAGATGATTCAAAAACTTTTTGAACAAATGAAAATCAGATCACAGAAATGATTCCTGCTCTAATACCAATTGATGAATCAAAGAATCGAGTATGAAATGAATCAGAGTTTAAAATCAAAGTATGTATGCGAGATTGAACACCGATGTAAATATAATCTTGTTTCAGCTCAATATTACGCTTTCAAGTTTACAGAGTGCAAAAATAGACAAGACTGTAAAACCTTATCTAACTCTAGTAAAGACTCCTATTTATTGGAGAGGAAAGCGTACAAAAAATATACTAAGGACTATCACTTCAGCTTCGAATACATGAGCCCTAGTAAAATAGATTACAGAGAATACGAAGAATACAAAACATACGAAGACCTATGAGCCTTCGACTAATTACAACAAAATCAGCCCTTACACTTGTTTACTACTTTGCATTGTTATGATACTGTACATGACGTCCTCCGCCCCCGAACGTTTCCGCCGTTCCGGTTTTGGAGTGTGACACCTTTTGAACACAAAAATGCTTATGAACTCACCAACTTAAAATGTTGATACACTTTCAAAATCGCTTGTATTCTCAGGATAAACAGTAGACAGGTACATGCGCATATTCTGTAAAGACGGAGCATAGTAGCTTTAAGTCTTTGTTTTGTTATTTACTTTTGGAGTCTATCATGTGTAATTTGAATACAATGTAAACACTTTAATATTAATGCAATGGATGTTGTTGCTTGTTTTTACTATTTTACATTTGTTGTGATACTGTACATGACGTCCTCAGTCCCCGAATGTTTCCGCCGTTCAGGTTTTGGGGGTGTGACATAATGCATCATCTTATACATTAGATAATGGCACTATTGTGGGTGGTTTTCCTCAACTGAAAGGAGCAAGATGGAGTTCATTTCAAGAACTCCCTCAAAAAATGGTTTTTTGTTCTATTTTTGATGTCAAAATATAAAAAAAAAATTCTTTTATTTTTTATTTCTATTTAGGCAACGTACTATTGTACTTTAAAATGGTGTAATTGAGTGTGATCACTAATGGCATTACGTTTGTATGAGTGTAATACAAGTTTCGATGGAGGACAATATGCCATTCAATCACAATTTACAAACGTTTGATGAAAAAAACATCTGATGATTAGATAAACTTTCCCTTCCAATAAATAAATGAATAAACCATGTACCGTTACCACCTTCCTTTCGATAGTGGTTTAATCCAAATCCAACCCCCGCTACGCGGGGGCACTTTTCTAGTTAGACTAACATCCCATATTTTATTAAAACATTATATTTTTAGAACAAATTAAATTCTAGAAATGGATATTGACTTATTAAGGTAATTAACTTTTCGATTTGTTCATATCTAGGTAACTATTTTTTTGTATACATCTAGGTAAAAAACTTGTTGGAAGTGTTCACATATAACCATTATGACCAGCTATAGTAGGTTACATCCGGTCATAATGGTCATATGTGAAAACTTGCAACAAGTTCGTTACCTAGATGTGTATAAAAAAGAAGTTACCCAAATAAGAATAAAATGAAAAGGTAATTACCTTAATAAGCCAATTTTCATCTTTATTAAGGTAGTCGATCATAATGTTTGCAATATTAATAGATTCGTTTAAATTTCCATAAAACAATATTTATGACCATTTATGAGCATTTAAATTAGTCACGACATTTTAGGAGTCGTTTTTGATATATATATATATATATATATATATATATATATATATATATATATATATATATATATATATATATATATATATATATATATATATATATATATATATATGGAGAGAGAGAGAGAGAGAAAGTTAGGTTCATATATAAACATTATATATTGTATGATTGTATAACCAATTTTTGACCAATCATTTAATAAAGGTATGATAGTAATTAACATATAAATCAATAAATGCATTTTCAGTTATAATCTTATAATTATTGTAACTCATTTCATTTAACTTCACTCCTATAATTTTGGCAAGTAGTTTAATTTGAATTCTTTTATATATGTATCAAGAAAGTTGGTGACTAAAACTTAGATATAGTGCCGAATAGAATGTTCATTCTTTCAGAATTCATACAAAGAATATATTAGTTTATTGCATATTGTTCAAGATTATGTTACACACTTTAACATATTTTTATGTGTAAAAATAATATTTGGTTATTCTTCAAGAATTTTCAATTGGTAAATAGTTTTGGCGAATATGTGTAAAAAGAATATTACATATACTTATAAAAAATATGTTATAAATTATTAATTGATCGTTCTTAAAGAATGAGATTTTTCAACATATATCACTAGTTTTATGACACTAGTTCAAAAATATTTATTAGTCAATGCATTTTTAAAGAATGAAATGTGATTCTTAAAGAATGAAATAAGATTCAAGTAAATTCTTGATTTTTAAAGAATCAAATCGCCTAGTTCTTTAATTTTGTACTTTTCTGAACATTGTATAAAAACATTTTGTTAATAATTTGTAAAACTAATAGTGAAATCGCCTAATTTGTATACAAAGAAATATGTTATGAAACTAAGTAATTCTTAAAGAATGAAATCTATTTGGTTTTATGTGATTATCGTATAAAAAAATATTTGAAAATTATCAATACGTAATTTTCTGTGATTTGGTTTTAAAAATAAAAATCTGGATTTTATTAATATATTTGACTTGGTTTCCTAAAATATGGTTACTTCTTTTTTATCTCATTTAATAAAATGTCATAAATACTCTTTAATAACCTTAGAATTAATTGAATGTAATTATATAGTAATTGCTATCCTACATTAATACAATGCACCCTAAAATCATAGTCATTAAATTTTTTTAATCCAATTATGATAATTTGATTACACATTCACATAATATTTGGAGTTCATATTTAATCATAACACTATATATATATATATATATATATATATATATATATATATATATATATATATATATATATATATATATACCGTTTTTAACAATTTTTCATTCTATTTCCATAGAGATTCATGTTAATATATAAAAATAATTTTTTTTTCGAAAAAAACCCTTTTCGTTTTGTTGTTTTTTTTGTCAATATTTAAGTTTATTTTTATAAAAAAAACAAATTATACCAAAATTCTCAATTTTTTGTCCTCTAATAATAAACATCATCATTGGTTAAAAAAACTTTATCAATTCAGATTCACACTGTTAATCTAAACTATAAATATTTTAATTTTAACATTCACAATGTGAATCTGACTTACTACTTTAACTCTTTGATATATTTTTGATGTAGTTTTATAGTATTTTAACATTTTGATTATTCATAAAATAGTTTTGTAAAATGAACAAATGGATTTATTCACGTTGTTAATATAAACTGTATATAATATAGTTTTCAGAAATCACAATGTGAATCTGACTTACTATTATTCACACTGTGAATCTGAACAGATTCACAATGTGAATTTGAGCAGATTCACAATGTGAATTCGAACTAAAATTTTGATTTTTTGTTAACATCAATATAAAAATATGTTTAAAGAGTACCAAAAAAAATATGAATTCTGATATATTTATTAATTTTTTCGATGAAAAATAGACCGTAACTTTTCAAAAACCAAAGAAAACGAAGTGAGTTTTTTTTTTAAAAAAATCATTTTTTATATATCAATATCGATCTCTATGGAAAGCGGGTGAAAAATCATGAACAACGTTATATTCGATTTTTTCGATTAAAAAATGTGGCCTAAAAAAATTAAACTAAAAAAAGGAAGTGAGTTTTGTTATAATCCAGTGAATGTGCGTCCATTGTAAAAGTCTACAACCATTCCTTTTACCGTTGATCGCTTTAAATTATGACGCTTTAGATTGGTTACTTGGTTACTTGTCTAATAATGGTTCTCTGTTGATATATATATATATATATATATATATATATATATATATATATATATATATATATATATATATATATATATATATATATATATATATATATATAAGGGTAAATAGAGTTGTAATTAGTCGAAGGGTTTCATGTCTTCGAATGTACTGAGTCTTCGTATCTTATGTAATCTATTTTACTAGGACACTGTATTCGAAGCTTAACGCTTAGTCATTAGTATATTTTTTGTACGCTTTCCTCTCCTATAAATAGGAGTGTTTACTAGAGTCAAGGATACGAGTCTTTACAGTATTGTCATTTGTACTCTGTAAAACTTGAGAGCGTAATAGAGCTGAAACAATATCATATTTACATTTGTGTTCAAATCTTGCAATCTTACTTTGATCATTAAACTCTGATTCATTTCTTACTCGATTCGTTGTTTCATCAATTGGTATCAGAGCAGGAATCATATCTCTGATCTGATTTTCATCTTTTCAAAAGTTTTAAAATCAACTTTTTGGTTTAAAAAGTTTCCGCACTTTTTGAAAGTGAAAATTCATTGGATCTTAGTCTGTGATTCGATTATGCACTTGAATCATTGAATCGAGTGTTCTACTAGTGATTCTGATTTGAATCTTATAGTTTGTTGTCAAATTCTCAAAGTTTCTTCAAAATTCTCAAGGTTTTATTCCGTACATCAATGACGTCTTTCAATCTCAATTCCATGACTTCATTTTCTCATCTTT
The DNA here is from genome assembly GCF_052849685.1 of Lactuca virosa. Classification (NCBI taxonomy): domain Eukaryota; kingdom Viridiplantae; phylum Streptophyta; class Magnoliopsida; order Asterales; family Asteraceae; genus Lactuca; species Lactuca virosa. The sequence goes on from NC_136426.1 coordinate 289,574,460, forward strand.
TAGGATCATCCACCAAAATTCCTATGCTAATCCCTGAGTATTACGATCAATGGGCTGATCGTATGCAGGATTATCTCAATGGATTGGATGAAGAATTGTGGAATTGCATTTCTGGCAATCTCAATCCACCATCGAATGTTCAACCAATTGGAGCGTCTTCTGGAAGTTCTGAAGTAGAGAATCAATCTCATCGTCTGAAAAAGCTGGAGAAGAGATGCATGAGAGAGCTGAGAGGAGCTTTGCTTCTAGTTGTTTACAACTATGTGAGGAGTTGTACAACTGCAAAGGAGATCTGGAACAATCTCAAGGAGAAATTTCAGGGAAGTGAAAGAACTAGAGTAAATTCAGTGAAACAGTGCTTGGTGGAACTTAAAGACTTCAGACAGAAAGATGGTGAAACGATTGAGGTTTATTACGATCGACTGAATGAATTAATCTATCGATGCACTCGATATGGAATTACCAGAACAACCATGGAATTCAATCTGATTTTTGTTATGGGTCTTCGTAAGGAATGGCGTAGTGTGAGCATGATGGTTAAGAATCAACAGAGCTTTGATACGTCAACTTTGAATGACTTGTACAATCAGCTGAAGTCACATGAAAGTGAAGTGAACGAAATTGCTGAAGAAACGAAGGCAAGTTTGGGAGGTCCACTAGCATTGGTTTCAAAGATCTCTGAAAGGGAAGCTGAGAAAGATGTTTCTGACGAAGACGAAGGATTAATCATGAACTCAGATGATGAGGCGATTGCTTTCTATTCAAACAATCATGTGAAAAAGTTTTTCAAAAAGTCATTCAATCCGAAGGCAAAGTCGTCTGAGATAAAAGGGAAGTTTGTGAGTAAAAGTGTTGTGGATGAGTAGAAGAAGGAAGAGAAGAAAGATACGAAGGTTGTTGAAGGAAAAACTGAGAAGAAGTTGAAGGGAGATGCTGGCATTGATTGTCATTATTGCAACAGAACTAATCATTTAGCTAATGATTGCATGCTGAGGAAGAGAGATGAGAAAAAGAATAAGACGAAGGATGAAGCGTACTATGTGGAAAAGTAGGAGGAAGTTCGTGCGAAGTCAAAGAATCTGTCACTGGTGGCTCATGGAGAACAGGAAGAAGATGGAACTTATCAAATCTGGTCATCTGGATCAGATGATGAGGAAATGAGAAACCCAACCCATGGAGCTATGTATGCGAAGATGGAGGAAGAGTCTGATGATGAGGCATACGAAGTTCATGGGAGATGCTTCGTATCAAAAGCTGCTGAAAAATCTTCGATGACTACAAAGGTACGTAATATTCTTGAATCTTTCAATATTCCAGTACATGCTTATAATTCTGAATTAGTATCTTTCGATGAAACTGTTACTTATTTTGATTCAATTGTGGTATGTGCTAGCAATGAGGCTAAGAAGTTGTCTATGCAGTTGCTAGAGACACAGAAGAAACTAGATTCGAAAATTACTAAGATAGATTGTTTAGAACTTCAAATAACTAATATCATGGTTGATAGGGATAACTTGTCTAGTGAATCTAAACTGTTGTTAGCTCAGAGGAACATTTACTATAATTCGGCTAAAATATTGTATGGGAAATTAACTGAACTACATCATTCGTGCGAAATCAGTAAAGAACAACATAGAAAATTTCTGCCATTTTTAGCTTATGAAAGAGCTACGGTAGATAACATTTCGTATGACTGTGAAAAAGAAATAGTTGATTTTAAAAAAGTTCTGAATGATAGGTATAGATATGGAATAGTCAAAGTAGATGAATGTCTTGATTCAACTGAATTGGTTAATATTGTAAATGACACTTTGACTAAGTCTGAACAAATTCATATCTTGAAAAAGACTGAGAATTCAACATCTGATTCTCAATCTAATTTTGCTGATATTGAGGATAATTCTGACAATATTAGTGAAATTAGTGATATTGAGGATGTTGATTGTTCTCAGTTGTCTATTATAAATGTTGCATCATCATTCAAAGGAAAAGAAAAAGTTAAGGATTTGTTGGTTGAGATTGATACTGATCAACCCTCAACTTCGAAAGTTTGTGATGTGGACTTTGTGGAAGTTAGAGACAGCCAAACAGATGATAGTGATGATGAGAAAGAAGAGAAACAACTGAAGAAAAAGGATGTTTCAAAGGAAGACGAAATTCCTCGTGTAGTTGTTGATCAAGTGTATGGAGATACACAACAATTCGAAAAAGTACTGACTGAACAAGGTGCTCATTACCTAGAAACGAATACGATGGTTTACCCAATCTTCAAGTGTACTGATGATGTTGTTTTTCCAAACCAAGTCTTCGTAACAACTGGAAACGTTGAAAATATCAAACCGGAATTCAAGAAATTGGTGGAACAAGACAACATGAAAACATCAGAGGATGGGTTCTTCGCAAATCAGAGCACAATTGAAAACAATTTAACTAAGAATTCATATGTTTTTCAAAGACAAAAACCAAAGAGAAAATGGGTTGAAAAATCAAAATTTGAGAAAGAAGTCATTAAACCAGTGGTTGAGGAAATTAACGAAGGTGTAAAACTAAATTCAAAGGAATTTAAAGAACAAATTGTCCAATTTTCAAAAGAAAATAACATTTCAAAAAGACAAGCAAGAAAGAAAATTTTTTGGCAAACAATCGAACATCAAAAATTGAAAAATGAAACGTCAAAATCGGTTAAGCCTATGAAATCAGAAAGTTTTTCAGACAAAAAGAAGATTTCAAAACAAACAAACAAAAATGTGTCTGAATCAAAATCACCAAAATTTGTCTATAAAGTGAAAAACTCTTTGTCAAAAGAAAAACAAAGTTCTTGTCAATCAACTTGTTCTAAGTCAGAAGAACAAACTACACAAAAGGTTTCAAAAGGGTCAAAACCTAATGTTTCAAAGAAATTTTTAGAAAAAACTAATCCTCCAAAAATATTTTCTCAAAGACAACATTTTAAAACAACTGTGAATACTTCCTATGCTGAATCTTTTGTTTCTAAACCAAAAGTCAATTTTATTCCTCAAAAGCCAAATTTTCCTAATCATACGAAGAAACAAACCCTAAAGGCTTCGCATGAAAAAGGCATAACTTCAAGGAAAAATATAGATCACTGGCTCGAAGGACGAGGAAAAGTTTATCAATCCAGCAAATACTCAGAAGAGCAAATCAATGAAGCTTATGAAAAGTATGTAAATACTTCTTCGAATGGAAGTTCATCCTCAAAAGATTCGAACATCTCCATCAAAGCTTGGATACCAGTCACAAAAGCGAAGACAATTCAGTCACAAACTCAAAATGCGAAGGGTAAAGTCAGTGTACATCCGAAACCAACAAAATCTTATGTTTCGGTTCCTACGAATGATGATGTGGACATTATTGATTGTCTCAAGGCTAAAGTTTGTGACTGGGTCAAAAATTCTTCATTTAATTCTATGGTAAAATCTAATTTACAAGGACCCAAAAAGCCTTGGGTACCTAAATTCTTTCAATGATCGCAGGTACTATGTGACGAGCAATACGATAACAAATGGTATACTTGATGGGTTTTCAGCATTCTAACACTCCTATGGTGTACATGCAACCCTAGAAACCTTGGATCTATGTTTGACTAAGATACATGAAAATAATTATTTTTCCAAGGTTCTTATCCTAACTAGCATGGCATGGGGTACTTGAATCAAATAAAACTAGTAGAATTACTTAACTTGTAGTAGTAGTTGATTGCTTGGAGTTTGAGAGCCTAGCACCAATAATGTGGATGCCTCAAATGGAAGTCACAAATCACCACAAACTTGGAAACTTGAGAGAATAGTCACAAACTTCTTGAAATCGGCCCTCTTAGTTTACACACATCAACTAGTGCAATTTCAAGAACCAAAGCCTCCTTTATATAGTGTGGTGGATTAGGGTTACATCCATGTAAACCCTAATACCCATGTCTTTTCATTTCCATGAGATCCATGAGTTAAAGCTCCATGGAGTATCCATGGACTTTCCATGCAAGCCTAGCCCATTCCAAATAAGCATTAGCCCACACTATATAAATACAAGAGCCCATATTTAATTAGTCATACTTTTGATCTCTAAATTAATTCTAAATTAATTATAGATCAACACTAATTAAATAATATGATTTTATATTAATATATTAGAACTTATAATATATTAATAAATCATAACTTATACTATTCTCAAAAGATTATCCGTAAATTGTTCGGGCGAAGTGCAACCCAAATGGACCAAGCCGGGTCGGGTCAAGTACATACCAAATATAGTTATGGACTTAGACACTATCTCCAACAGTCTCCCACTTGGATAAGTCTAATAACTATAGTTGCAAGTATGACTTCAGGAACCGATCAGCAATCGTAGCTCTTAAAACTCTGTTGAACTATAAAGCGCCATTTTAGATAAGTGATCATATAATCCTCTGTTCTAGATATCAGTCGGACAAATACATGGAACATGGTCTTGCTTATTGTCCAGCATTTGTTTCCCGATTTCCGATTTGTTTGACATAGAACTCAACTGAACACATCAATTTAGTTCTGACCGGGCCCGGTACATAGGTCAAATCAAAATCATCGAGGGGCCCAGATATCGCTTCTAATCCTAGAAGGAACAGATAAACTTCGACTCATATGTTTGCTCTACTACTTGTTGAATTACACACAAAAGCACGGTTTATAACATCGAGTTACCAATGCGTTTTCGTGCAATCAATGCATAACCAACTCATAGGCAACAAATCATATCTCTAGGTTTGAAGACTTATATGATATTACCGTCTCACGATCACTCGAGATAAATTCCATGAAGTGATACAAGTGAGCGTGGGTTGAATCCAATACTTAGAACTTATGAGCACTCATGAGTGCTGTAGCCCCACTTTGTCTAACATCTTAGACCTCTACAAGCCAACCCATGACAGTCTTGATTCATATCTACTTCCAACATATGACCGATTGTGGAGAGTTTGAATAATATGATATAAACCATAACATAATTATTCTGGAAGTCAAAACATGCAAAAAGAAATAATAGTAAACGATTGACAAGAGATACCAACACTTTACTCATAAATAACAGCTTTTATTTATCATCAAATGTCAATTACATTTTACAAATTTCAAGATTATCTAACTACTAAAACTAATATCATCCTTCAGCCCTATGCTCCGAGCATGCTGGAGATGCTTAGCCCGAGTCAGTCCCTTCGTGAGGGGATCTGCTGGGTTCTCATCCGATGATACCCTCTTTGCCACGAGGATTCCTTCTTCTATTCGATGTCTGATGAAGTGATATTTTCTGTCAATGTGTCTGGATCTCCCATGATCTCTTGGTTCCTTGGCTAAGGCAACCGCACTATTGCTGTCACAGAAAATCTCCATTGGCTCCTTTATAGCTGGTACAACTCCAAGGTCTCCGATGAAGTTCTTTAGCCATATAGCCTCCTTTGTTGTCTCGCTTGCTGCTATATACTCTGATTCACAAGTGGAATCAGCCACTGTCTCCTGCTTGGAACTTTTCCAAGTAATTGCCCCTCCGTTTAGAGTAAAGACCCAGCCCGACTGAGAGCGGAAATTATCCCTGTCAGTCTGAAAGCTAGCATCACTGTACCCTACAACTCTCAAGTCCTCACTGCCACTGAGGGTAAGGACCCAGTCCTTAGTCCTCCGTAGGTACTTGAGGATATTCTTTACCGCAGTCCAGTGTGCCTTGCCAGGGTTCCCCTGATACCTGCTAACAATGCTCAAAGCAAAGGCTACATCAGGTCGAGTACACATCATAACATACATGATCGATCCTACAGCTGAAGCATAAGGTATTCGACTCATTTCTGCTATCTCAGCCTCAGTACTAGGGCTTTGTGTCTTACTCAATCTGGCGTTACTCTGGATGGGTAACTCTCCTTTCTTAGAGTTATGCATGTTGAACCTTTTCAACACTTTGTCCACATAGGTGCTTTGACTAAGTCCAATTAGTCTTTTACTCCTGTTTCTCAAAATCCTTAACCATAGGATATAGGCAGCTTCTCCAAGGTCCTTCATAGCGAAACACTTCCCAAGCCAGGACTTTACTTCCTGCAGGGTGGGGATGTCATTTCCTATGAGTAGTATGTCATCCACATACAGTACCAAAAAGCTGACTATACTCCCACTAGCCTTGATATAGACACAAGATTCATCTTCACTCCTTGAAAAGCCAAATTCTTTGATTTTCTCATCAAAGCAAAGATTCCATCTGCGAGGTGCCTGTTTTAATCCATAAATGGATTTCTCGAGCTTACACACTCTACTGGGGTACTCTGTACTGACAAAACCCTCTGGCTGAACCATGTAAACATCTTCAGCCAACTTTCCATTAAGGAAAGCGTTTTTGACATCTATTTGCCATATTTCATAATCATGAAATGCAGCAATGGCTAACAGAACCCTAATAGACTTAATCTTGGCCACTGGTGAAAAGGTCTCATCATAATCAACTCCCGGAGTTTGAGAATAACCCTTTGTAACCAGTCGTGCCTTATAAGTGTGTACATTACCATCCATGTCGGTCTTCTTCTTGAAGATCCATTTGCACCCAACTATCTTACGATCAGGTACATTGTCAACCAAGTTCCAAACTTGATTGTCATACATGGACTGTATCTCGCTATCCATAGCCTCTTTCCATTTAGCAGCCTCAGGGCCTGCCATGGCTTCCGTGTAGCTGTTAGGCTCATCCAGATTTACCAGTGTGTTATCACTGATAAGTGTCTCACCTTCTATAGTAATGTGAAAACCATAATAATGCTTAGGTGCATTCCTAACTCTGGTGGAACGCCTCAGAGGTATAGATTCTTCAGTCGGCTCAACAGGAGTTTCCTCCTCAGGTTGAGGGCTAGGGTTTGAGGTTCCTTCACCACTTGACTCTTGAATTTCCTCAAGGTCAATTTGCCTCCCACTGTCTCCTTGGCTCATGAATTCTCTCTCTCGAAAGAATCCTCTTCTTGTTACAAAGACCACATTATCACTGGGTCTGTAGAAGATGTAACCAAAGGATTTATGTGGGTAGCCGATGAAAATACACCTTTCGCTTCGGGGTTCGAGCTTATCGTGAGTTTCGCGTCTCACGAAAGCCTCGCAACCCCAAATCTTGATGTGGTCTAGATTGGGAACTTTTCCAGTCCACACCTCGTGAGGTGTTTTGGCAACCTTCTTTGTAGGGACTAGATTAAGGATATGGGTGGCAGTCTCTAAGGCATACCCCCAAAATGAGATTGGTAGCGAAGCTCGACTCATCATGAAACGAACCATGTCCAACAAGGTCCGATTGCACCTCTCAGCTACACCATTCAACTGTGGTGTCCTAGGAGGTGTCAATTGTGAGACAATCCCACATTCCTTAAGATAGTCAAGGAACTCAGTACTAAGATACTCACCACCACGATCGGATCGAAGCATCTTAATGTTCTTGCCCAACTGATTCTCCACTTCTTGCTTAAACTCTTTGAATTTCTCAAAGGTTTCTGACTTATGCTTGATTAGGTAGACATATCCATATCTACTAAAATCATCAGTAAAAGTCACATAAAACCGATTAGCATCTCTTGTGGCGGTTCTGAAGGGTCCACACACATCCATGTGTATGAGGTCCAACAAACCTTCATCCCTAGCACAAGTTCCAGTAAAAGGTGACTTTGTCCTTTTACCAAGAAAACAAGATTCACAACTATCATCTGACTTTAGGTCAAATGAATCCAAGACTCCATCCTTTTGGAGTTGGCCTATGCGTTTCTTGCTTACATGTCCAAGACGACAATGCCATAAGGATGCTTTATCTAAGATAGTGGAAGAGTTAATACACAATACATTCTTTCCTAGATTATCTACAACATATACAGTTTCATACACGCCATCATAAGGTAATGCTTTAAAATAAAGAACATTATTAAAGAAAGCATCAATACTACCATTATTATTATCAAAATAAAAGGTAAAACCTTGTTTATACAATGCATGAAAGGAAATAACATTTCTTGCCATTTCTGGCGAATAATAACATTTATTCAAATCTAATGTAAACCCACTATTTAGAACTAAGGAATAAACTCATATCTTGGTGACAGGTGAAGCTTTCCTGTTTCCCATGATCAAGTTTATCTTTCCCTGCTCCACATTCTCACTTATTTTTAGTCCCTGCAAATCACAACATATGTGAATACCACAACCTGTATCAAGGACCCAAGACTTAGAATGAGGTGAGTTATTAGACAATATAGTGTATATACCTGCATGGTTGGGTTTTACTTTCCCATCCTTCAAATCTTGCTGGTACTTTGGGCAGTTTCGCTTCCAGTGCGACTTTTCATGGCAATAGAAGCATTCAGCTTCATGAGGGTTAGCAGAAGGAGTGACAAAACCTTTCTTGGTTTTGCTTGAAGAGGAGCCTTCAAGGGTCTTACCCTTGGTACCCTTAGAAGGGTTCTTTCTCTTCTTCCCTTTGCCATGCCCGATTGCCAAGACATTGGCCGCAGTTGGAGTAGGAGTAGGAGTAGTAACAACCGACTTACCCTTTAGACCACTATCGGCGGTCTTTAAGAGTCCTTGAAGTTTGCTGAGGGTGACTTCTTCCTTGCTCATGTGATATGTCATGCGGAACTGATCATAACACGATGGCAAGGAGTGCAAAATGATGTCTATTGCTAACTCCTCAGGGAAGTTCACATTCAGCTTCAGTAAACGGTCCACATACCTTTGCATTTTCTGCATGTGGCCCGTGATGGGTTCACCATCCTTCATTCGGGTTGTTATCATGGAGGAGATTATTTCATATCGCTCTTGACGAGCACTTTGATGGTAGCGGTCCATCAAGTCCTGGTGCATCTCAAAAGGATAATAGTCCTCATAGGACTTTTGGAGCTCGACTGTCATGGTGGCCATCATGATGCATGCCACTTTTGTAGCATCTCTTTCATGTACCTCATATTCAGCAAGCTCTTCAGGAGTAGCAGTTGGCTCGGGTACCTACAGCTCCTTGTCGAGAACATATTCTTTGTTCTCATACCGAGTGACCATCCTGATGTTTCTGATCCAATCTGTAAAGTTGGACCCATCAAAGATGACTCTCCCACAAAGATTCATGAGAGAGAAGGAGCTAGTAGGGTTTGAGCCAGAAGCATTGTTATTGGAAGACATCTGAAAAGAAGAGGGAATAGATTAGATTAGATATAGAGATAGTCCTTAACAAAACACCCTAATGTAATATTAAGGCTAGGACCCCACAATATTTTATAACTTAGAAGAGGGATGTCGTAATCTAAGCTATAAGATATTTGAAGGTAGGTGAATGACGATTCACCAATTTCCACCATGAAAAACGAAATATTTAATTAGGTTTTAATTCGTTTAGAAACTCCTAGATTCTTTGAGATTCATTGAACTTTCTTCAATGGCATGTTTCAATCTCGAGTGTGCCCTTCAAGTTTTGTGACTGGGATGCCGAGGATCACAAAACAAGGTGTGAAGTAACCATGCAAATTACTTGGTACCCTTAATGTATTACCCCTCAATCGATGTGCCGGTTAACCACACACGCTCCATCGATACTATGATAAACATTAAGTCACCCTTTACCTACCTTGTTAAGTTCAAGTTAGTGTGCCGGTTAACCACACACGCTCCACTAACGACTTAAACAAAGTGTAAAGTGTAATTTCATGGATTAGCACCTTATTCACATTTTCCTAAAATAACTAAGATTGGGAATTCATTAAAGTTTAGTTACTTTAGTATTATCATTATACTTTTAATGAGAATTTATAAGTCCTCGTCCTACCCGTTCGGCTAACGACCCTCCACCGATCAAGGAAGCGGTGGGTGAGAGTGGACACCCATTAAGTTGCCATTTTATAGGCAACAACCTTATATCCCCCTTATAGACCGGCTTCGTGAATGAGGCATACTAGCGGTAAGACGACTTGATCTTATACATATATAAATATTATTAAACTTATAATATTATAAAGTATAAGGGTTGAATTTTAACTTTTAAAATTCTAGGGGTTGGAACTAAAGTTTTTAATATGACTTTACATGTTCCAAAACTTGAGGGCAAGTTTTGTAAACTTTCAAAACTTTTCATTTCTCATAACTTATGAGTTAATGGTTATTAAAAATGAAGACTCTTCATTTTTTGTAACCTATGTGTTCTTTTAATGGTTATTTATAAATGTGACTTTTGGTTATCCATAACTTAAGAACTAGTTATGGACTCCATTAAAACACATAAAGATCAAGAATTAATCTAATCAATTATTAGCACATAATTTCTATGATCTTCTAAACTCATATGTTTATGAATGTTCATATCAAAAATTTCAAGAATCGTAAGTACATATACAAAACTTGAAATTTTGATACGAGCTTTTGAACAAAACTTCGATTTTCAAGTTTTTTTTTTTTTTTTTTTTTTTTTTTTTTTTGCATCAAGTATCAAATAAACAAACCAGACTCTGATACCACTGATGGGTTTTCAACATTCTAACACTCCTATGGTGTACATGCAACCCTAGAAACCTTGGATCTATGTTTGACTAAGATACATGCAAATAATTATTTTTCCAAGGTTCTTATCCTAACTAGCATGGCATGGGGTACTTGAATAAAATAAAACTAGTAGAATTACTTACCTTGTAGTAGTAGTTGATTGCTTGGAGTTTGAGAGCCTAGCAACAATAATGTGGATGCCTCAAATGGAAGTCACAAATCACCACAAACTTGGAAACTTGAGAGAATAGTCACAAACTTCTTGAAATCGGCCCTCCTAGTTTACACACATCAACTAGTGCAATTTCAAGAACCAAAGCCTCCTTTATATAGTGTGGTGGATTAGGGTTACATCCATGTAAACCCTAATACCCATGTCTTTTCATTTCCATGAGATCCATGGGTTAAAGCTCCATGGAGTATCCATGGACTTTCCATGCAAGCCTAGCCCATTCCAAATAAGCATTAGCCCACACTATATAAATACAAGAGCCCATATTTAATTAGTCATACTTTTGATCTCTAAATTAATTCTAAATTAATTATAGATCAACACTAATTAAATAATATGATTTTATATTAATATATTAGAACTTATAATATATTAATAAATCATAACTTATACTATTCTCAAAAGATTATCCGTAAATTGTTTGGGCGAAGTGCAACCAAAATGGACCATGCCGGGTCGGGTCAAGTACATACCAAATATAGTTATGGACTTAGACACTATCTCCAACAATATTGATAGTGGTTGCTCTCGTCACATGACTGGAAAGAAGGAGATTCTACGAGACTTTCGAAGCTTAGAAAATGATGGAGTTGTCAAATTTGGAAATAATCAGAAGTGCCAAGTCAAAGGATATGGGAAGATCACGAATGGTCAATTCACTGTGAATCGAGTTGCGTATGTTGAAGGTCTACAACATAACTTGATAAGTGTCTCTCAACTTGTTGTGGGCACTAGCAATCAAGTTCTTTTCAACGAAGAAGGGAGCATTATTTCGAATGTCAATACAAAAGAAGTTCTGCTCAAATCAAAGAGGAAAGGTGATATGTTTACATTGGATATCAATCCAATTGTAGGCAAACCTGCTGTATGCCTTCTTTCGAAAGCCACTTCTGATCTAAGCTGGCTATGGCATCGAAGACTTTCACATCTCAACTTTCGAAACATCAACAAACTAGTTGTTCAAGATATGGTAAGAGGTTTACCTGTGCTTAAATATGATAATGATTCTTTACGTGCAGCTTGTGAAGTTGGCAAGCAACATAAACAAGGTCATCCTATAACGATTGATTCGAAGATTGTCGAACCATTGGAGCTTTAACATATTGATTTATGTGGTCCTTCGACAGTTTCTACACTCAGCAACAAACGGTATATCTTAGTGATTGTTGATGATTTTTCTAGATTCACATGGGTTTATTTTCTCAGATTAAAATCCGAAGTGGCACAAATTCTGATTGACTGTATCAAGAAAATGGAAACAACATTGAAAAAGACTGTTCGAAAAATCAAGAGTGATCATGGCACTGAATTTAAGAACAACGTTCTTGATTCATTTATGGTGGACAAAGGCATTTCACATAATTTTTCTTCTCCATACACTCCGCAACAAAATGGAGTTGTTGAACGAAGAAATCGCTCACTATGCAAAGCAGCAAGAACCATGTTGGCATATGTGAATTTACCTCAATATCTTTAGGCTGAGGCAATATCCACTGCATGTTTTACTCAGAATAGATCTTTCATTCACAGGCGTTTTAATATTACACCTTATGAAATTCTGAATAATCGTAAACCTAATGTGAAATTCTTTCATGTTTTCGGATGTAGGTACTTCATTATGAATCTCAAGGATCATCTTTCGAAGTATCAGGCAAAATCTGGCGAAGGGATTTTCCTTGGATATTCGCACAACTCTGTAGCTTATCGTGTGTTAAACAAGCGAACACGAAAAGTGGAAGAAACTTTGAATCTCACATTCGACGATTACTATATTAAACAAAATGAACATAAATTTGCAAATCATCCAATTTTACAAGAAACACCAGTTGAAACTGAATCTTTACAAATGGATGATATTGATTATGATTTGATTTTTGGAATTTCAGATCATGCAGTTGATGCTGAAATTCATGCTCCTGATAATCATACCAGAACTTGCGAAGTTTACCGATGAATCAACATCAAATCCTCAGGAAATAGACGAAAGTATGCCAAATGATCCAGTGGAGGGGGAGCACTTGGATTCGAATACTCTAGTCGAGGGGGAGAATTCATTCGAGGGGGAGAATGAGAGAATAGATGATGTTGTTGAGGGGGAGCATGATCAAAATGATGAAAATTTTCAGGAGATTAACGATGTTTGTTCGATTGCCGGATCAGAAAATTATGAAATGTTCGAAGATGCACCTTTGGACTTTGATCCAGCATATCCTCCAATGGAAAAATGGACTAGAAGTCATCCGAAGGAACAAATCATTGGAAATCCACAAGAAGGAGTGTTGACAAGAGCTCAGCTTCGTGCAAAGAATGAGGTATAAAATACTCATCAAGAGTTTTGCATGTTTAATGTTTTCATCTCAAAAATTGAACCAAAGAATGTTAAGGTTGCAATGGAACACTCTGATTGGGTTGTTGCAATGCAATCTGAGCTTTCTGAATTTGAAAGAAACAAGGTTTGGAGATTAATTCCTAAACCTGAAGATGTTTTAATTGTCGGATTAAAGTGGATTTTTAAAAATAAAACTGACAAAGATGGAAATATCATTCGAAACAAAGCCAGACTTGTTGTTAAGGGATATTCTCAACAAGAAGGAATTGATTACGAAGAAACTTTTGCCCCTGTCGCAAGACTCGAGGCGGTTCGCATATTTTTGGCTTATGCAGCTCACAAAAACTTTGATGTTTATCAAATGGATGTGAAGTGTGCATTTCTTAATGGCGAACTCGAAGAAACAGTCTATGGGGAGCAACCCCCAGGTTTTGTAAACGAAGAACATCCGAATCATGTTTATGTTCAAGATAAAGCGGTGTATGGGTTAAAACAAGCTCCAAGAGCCTGGTATGCAACTCTTACTTCATTTTTCAAGCAATCTAAATTTAAACAAGGATCAGTTGATCCCACATTATTTCGTAAGAAAGTTGGGAATCATCTTATGCTTGTTCTAATTTATGTTGATGATATCATATTTAGTTCAACTGACCCTGCTTTGTCTAAAGAATTCGAAGACTTGATGAAGAGCAAATTCGAAATGAGCATGATGGGTAAAATTAACAATTTTTTTGGTTTAAACATTCGTCAGAATAGAGAATGTATTTTTATAAATCAAGAAAAATATACGAAGAATTTGTTGGAAAAGTTTGGGATGACAAGTAGCACAAAGTTACGAGTTCCGATGGCAACCGGTGTAAAACTAACTCCTTCGTTAGATAAACCCTCTGTTGACCTAACTCTATACAGGAGCATGATTGGATCTTTACTTTACTTAACAGCAAGTAGACCTGATATCATGTTTTCTGTGTGTAACTGTGCTAGGTATCAGTCAAATCCTCGAGAACCACATCTCACTGCTGTGAAGAATATCTTTCGTTATCTCAAAGGGACTATATCGTTAGGATTGTGGTATCCTTCGAATTCAGGGTTCTTTATTCAAGCATATTCGGATGCAGATTTGGGTGGTTGTACCTTGGACAGGAAGAGCACGACTGGAGGATGTCAATTACTCGATGGCAAATTAGTGAGTTGGCAATCGAAGAAGCAAACATGTGTATCCATCTCAACGGCCGAAGCTGAATATGTTGTTGCTGCTGCATGCACTTCGCAGATAATATGGATTCAAAGTCAATTGCGTGATTATGCAATTAATATGAAAAAGATTCCTTTATATTGTGATTCACAAAGTGCAATAAGAATTTGTCATAATCCTGTGCAGCATTCGAAGACCAAACATATAGCTCTTCGTTATCACTTCATCAAAGATCATGTGGAAGACGGAAATATTGAAATACACTTTGTGAAAACAACTGATCAGCTAGCTGATATTTTCACAAAAGCTTTGGATGAAAAATCTTTTGTACGAATTCTGGAAGGATTGGGGATGATAGATGGAAATTCCATTCCATGCGAAAAAGGAGAATAGTGACTGATTAAGAATGAGTCAGAGGCGCTGAATCAGTGATAACGCGTCATCATTCAGTGTTCAGAGGTTACTGTTCATAGTCAACTCTTCGAACGCTTCGAATTCGTATGATTGTCACTTTTCAGGGAATTGAAAAAATGTTGTATGTTTGCAACATGTACTTTCGTTTATTTGAGTCATTTTATTTTCGAAAAATTCAAAAACATCAAAAAGATTTTCTTTTTCTTTTGTTCTTTATTTTCGAAAAACCAAAAATATCAAAAAGATTTTCATTTTCTTTTGTTCTTCATTTTCGAAAAACCAAAAACATCAAAAAGATTTTATTTTTTTCTGTTCTTTCTTTTTGAAAATTCAAAAAAACAAAAAGATTTTATATTTTTCTTTTTCAAGTACTTTGTTGCAGATATTTCTAAACATACGAAGAGGATCATGCTTGCAGCTCTAGGGTCAGGTAAATGAATCTTACAACTTTTTACATTTCAAATCTTTTGAACTAGTTAAGATGTCCCTAGAAGCATGCTGCAGCATGTTGTCCGAAGCCTCCAATGACTCAATGTGTGTGTACAAAAGCCTTAATGAAATTTTCATACGAAGATCTCTTCCCAATCAGGCTTGTATTCACATTAGTCGCATGAGCTACCTGACTCTTCTCATATGAGTAAAGAGTTTACTGTTTTGTCCAAATATAACAGAGGTACACTTCGTGTCTTCACCAATCTTTTTCATCTAAAGTTTCTTTCACTATCACAAACAAAGACATATGTCCAAAAGGTCTCTGATCAAACCAATCGAGACTTAGACATATCAACAATCTGTGTTAATGATCTGATATCATGAGACCGTGATGAAAGTGAAACCCAAATTTCTAGCACATTAAGGAATTGACGGGGAACTACGTTCCATATTTTACGAAACTTTTGTTTCAGTACCTATTTTCAAAACTCCAAATCATATTCATTTCATATGAGTGATCTTGATCAAATATTCGAAACCCACGATGTTTGTTACCCAACAAGATCCAGCACAATTTTTTTTTCATGAATATGATTTCCGTGTGAGTTTTCTTCGAATCCCAAAGTTACTTTAAACATTTTTTCAAAGCAAACTTGTCACTGACTACACTGGTCAAACAAGTGATTTCTGTTACAATTACTCACCTTATGTTAAGGCTGATATGTAACGAAATTTATTAAGCCACCTATGTAGCCTTACAAAAGATGCCCTTCGAAACTTCTCTACAAGTTTTCGATTGTATTTCACGGGAACATACACAAGCTGTTGATCATCTCTCTTGATGATTAACGAAGCAACATTTGCCCGGGGTTTAACTGCTTTCGTGTCAAATTAAATTTTTGGACATCACAGAATCCCAAATTTTTTTTACATTGTTTCTTGTCTAAACTTCTTTGGAACACGGCACTCACGAAATCCTTGAGGTTCTGAGTAATACCAACTCAGGCTGATGATTTCAAACATCTGGCATATGACTTCGCTTTTCATCCCAAAAGTGAAAGAGCCTAACTTCCTTCCGAAGAGATCCGACGGTTACAATTCTCTTGGGGCAAACAAAACAGGCTGTATTTCAATGACGTATAGTATCGTGTCCGGGTTTCAAGGAGATGGAACAGTTACTTTTTGACGCATGGCTATTTCTACGGAGTAGTGGTCCGGTTTTCAAGGTGCCACGTCAGACGTCATTAAATGCAAATCCAGCTTTTAATTCAAACAGGAGGGTTACATATAAAAGGGGATTCAAGGGTCTTTTGTCACTTTACGCGTTCAAAGATAATTCCCAATTCTCTCTGAATATTCAAGCTTTCAAAACCCTAACAATGGCAACTACTGCTAATGTCAATGTTGAACCTTCTCAAACTACAGAAGATATTACTTCCATGCCGATTATGAAGATTCAGGGTACCAACTATCAAGTTGAAGCTGATGTATCTAAGTACCCTGAAGAATTAAAGATGCTTGTGATTGCCTTGAAGAGCTATGTTTTATCCAAGGTAAAGTTCAATTCTTTCTCTGTATCGATTTCGTGGTTATCTCAGGCGGGATCAACAGCTTCAATTGCTAAAGCCTTTGATGCAGTTACGTTTCACCTAATCAATGACAAGAAGGTTAGACTTACAAAGAAACTTTTCTGTCAGATTCTTGACATTCCAAATTCTCCACCGTATGAGGATTTTACTTATCCTCAAATCGTCCACATGTTCAACGAGATGAGACATCAACCACCACTATCCAAAATCAGTGATTTCAAGAAGTCAGGTCTTCCTACGATTTGGAGTTTTCTTTTTGGGATCTTTTTGCGGTGCTTAACTGGAAGAACAGTGGGTTTAGACAAAGGGAGAATGGAGGTATACGCCATGGTCGCAGGGCTATACTATGATTTACCGGTGGATTACTCTTCGCAGTTATGGAAGGAATTCACGAAGAGTGTAGAAAACACGGATGCTGTTCATGGTATTTCGTGTGCAAGATACTGAAGTTTGATCTTGCAATACTTCTACGATAAAGAGGGTATATTTTAGTATCAAACGATGAAGATAAAGCCACTTTTCATGTTTATAGTAGTCCGAAGGAGGTGGTTGATGATGCTGATGAATTCCCAAGTGTTGCTAGAATTCTTGATGCAATGTTGAAAAGAGTGGATCCTAAGAACTCGGTGTTGTTGGCTTATTTGAAAACAATAGATACAACGGTGAAAACTGGTGTTCTATTGGAAAAGGATAAGAATAAATCAAAAAGGGGGAAGAAGAATGAAGTTGTTTCTTCTAAAAAACCGGTGAAGGAAACGAAGCCCAAAAAGTCACCTAAGAAGAAGCCTGTGATAGTCGAAGAAATTGTTCAACCTGAAGTGTCTATGGTTGTTACTACACCAGTTGATTCACCCACTGTTGAAGAAACTCAAGAAAAAGAAACAATCCCTTCGAAGACTGGGGTTTTTCGTAGATTTAAGATGAAGTCTCGAAAATCTTCACCCCAACTTGTTTGTAAACCACAACATACACATCAAGGTGTATTATTCACAGAAGTTCCAGCGCCTGTTTCTCCATCATCAAAGAAACGAAGGGCTGAAGATGTGGCTAAACAGTTAACACAAATGAAGACGAAGAAGGCCAGAAAGCTTATCATTGCCACTACCTCCACAGAAGACGAAGAAAGAATTCCTGAAAGTCCGGAAGCTGATCTTGTCAAAGAAAGTTCGATTCCTGAAGCCACAAGTGTTATTCCACCCGAAGATTCGCATGTCAAGTCATCTAATGAGGAAACACGAACTTCAAACATCACTGTAAACGTATCTGATACGGATACAAATGTTAATATGGGTGAAGAAGGTGCGAAGACTGACGCTCAAGGTAATCCTAACATCATTTCTGAACTTATTGTCTCTTTACCTCCAGTCACCTCTACAACTGATTCACCCACATTCCACAACATACTCAATACCCCTTTCACTTCCATATTTTCTTCACAATCCACTGATCACCTAAACCCACTTCACCTGTCGATGATACAATGATGCTGGAGAATGAAACTGATAACGAAGGTTTTGGAGGAACCTTTGAAGATCTTAAATTTGATGATGAAGAAGAAAATTTTCCAGATCATATGTTGATGACCATGAAGTAGTACAAAATTTTGAATACGAAGTTGAATGCTATCATTCAATCTCAAGCTGATTTTGGGGGAGGTTCATCAGTATCAAGTCTGGAAGTTGATACTATGTTGAAGATGATGGAAGCACGAATAATCAGCAAAGTCTCCGGAATGGTGAAAGATTCTGAGTCTATTATTTGAAAAAAATTGACTTCACTGATCAAAATAACGAACTTCGTGTTAAATCTCAACGAACGGATTTTATGGGAGAGGTCAAGGACCTGAAAAGCATAACAAAAGAACGAAATGTTCTTTTTGTTCAAGAAGTCAAGAAGGTACGCGAAGATGTCAATATGCAAATTCGTGAACTTCGTGAGGATATGCAACGAGAAGTTCAAAGTGTTCAACAAGATTATGCTTCACTCAATCAGAAGGTTGACATTATTTGTGACGCGGTCACCAAATTTGTCAAATTATACGAAGACAGGATTCCTCAACTTACTCATCTTTCTGATTTGGAGAACAAAAACTTTGCCGAGTTAGTTGTTTTGTTGAAGGAGTTAAAGGAGTTGTCTGTGAAACCAGTGTCCTCTTCGTTTATCACTCCAGAATTTTTATCCCAAAAATTCATGCAGTTCGAAGCAATCCTTCACAAACAATTATCTCCTCTTACTCGCATTTCAAGTCTTCTTCCAACAGTATCAGATGCCCCACCTACTTTCACAGGGGTGCAAGGGGGAGAAAAGAAAATGAATCTACGAAGACTGGTGAAGAGGTAAAGGCGAGTAAAGAAGATTCGAAGGTAGTGGGAAAAGTCTTTCCTTCGAAGATCACAACTTCAAAGCCTGTTATAGTATCAGCTGGTTCAGTTACTTAAACTGTGGTCACAACTGTTTCTTTGACCAGACCAGTTATGAAAGGTGTTGTGATTGGAGAAGCTGCTAGAAGTGCTTCGAAACCAAAGGTTGTGGTGGGAGAGTCTGAGTCTAAAGATAAAGGTAAAGCCAATATCATAGAAAAGACTAAGGAAAAAAAGAAGGTTGAAGTGGACGCGGAGTTAGAAAGAATGAGGCTTGTGCAAAGTATTATGACTCTTCGTGCACAAGACCCTTCGAATTTAGACAAAGGAGATCCTTCGAAGCAAAAGAACTATGAAACTATTGAGGTAAAAGTCATGTTTGATCCCATGTATTCGTTTGAAAAGGTGCCAAAACAAAGTTATATGGTTTTAAACACTGATGCAAGTCAGCTTGACTTTCCTTTGAATGAAATGATGTTCATCATGCCTCAGTTTAAAGCAGAAATTATGTGTAAAGACAAAGATGAAGGGAAGAAGATGAAGATTCATTTTCATTCAGTGTTGGCGAAAGCACCTGAAGAGGTCTAGTCACTGGTGAAATCAAGAAAGTTATCAGTATCAAAAGAGACGTGGTCTTCGAAAAAGTTATTCAGAATCTCAAGTACACAGTGATCAGATCAGATGGAAAAGTTTATGAGTTTACCATTGCAGATTTTCCAATAATGAACTTGTATGATCTTATACAAGTTGCATTAATTTTGAAAGACAAGTCATTCTCCTTTCTACAAGAAACAGAGCCGGATGTTTTCCAACTTGGAGTCAAACACATCAAGATCTTTATTGAAAATTATTTTGAGTGCCTTGCTCAAACTGATGTGGAGTTGGCCACTGCGAAGGGGATTGAAATTACTGCACCAATGGCTCCTACAAAGAAACAAGTAGATTTGAAGAAATACGAAGATGGTGAAATCTGCTTAAAGCCATTGGAAATTGTCTTCGCAGGAAAGGACAAAGCTGGGAGAGCTAAACGTTTCTTGTTCCAAACGTGCGAAGTGGAGAAATATGCAACTTCTCAGTATACGAACTTAATTGTTCGTATGAACCAATGCAAGAAGAATAATGAAGGAGACAAGAAGGAGATTAAGAAGGTCATTGCATGGTACACGGAGATACGAAGAGTGATGATGTACTCGATTCAACTGCTTACAAATTGAAGACTTCGACTTTGATTACAAAGGGGGAGATTGTAAGGGTAAATAGAGTTGTAATTAGTCGAAGGGTTTCATGTCTTCGAATGTACTGAGTCTTCGTATCTTATGTAATCTATTTTACTAGGGCATTGTATTCGAAGCTTACCGCTTAGTCCTTAGTATATTTTTTGTACGCTTTCCTCTCCTATAAATAGGAGTGTTTACTAGAGTCATGGATACGAGTCTTTACAGTATTGTCATTTGTACTCTGTAAAACTTGAGAGCGTAATAGAGCTGAAACAAGATCATATTTACATCTGTGTTCAAATCTTGCAATCTTACTTTGATCATTAAACTCTGATTCATTTCTTACTCGATTCGTTGTTTCATCAATATATATATATATATATATATATATATATATATATATATATATATATATATATATATATATATATCAAGGTTGTAAAAGACGCTCGATGTTAGCTAGTCGGTGGACTGTGGTCAAGGGATTAATCGGCTAGGTGGAGATTAATCGGGGACCATTAATTGCTAATTTCTTGAATTTTAAAAAATTAAATATGACTAATATCATATCAAAGTTCATAAAAACACTAATATGATAACAAAATAGGTTAATATGATTAATACAACACTAATCATGCCTCAAATAGTTTCCATTGAGATAAAACTACTTCAAAATGTTAAAATTCCATCGTTTTATAATGTTTCACTCATAATGTATGCAGAGATTAATCATTAGGCGCCCTCTAATCGGTTGAGTAGCGCATAGGGATTAATCGGAGATTAATCGGGACCTTGTCGGGATTTTTACAACAGATATATATATATATATATATATATATATATATATATATATATATATATATATATATATATATATATATATATATATATATATATATATATATATATATATATATATATATATATATATATGAAGTGGTTCAAATGAGAACCCAAAAAGGTTAAGAACCATTTTTAAATTTTTTTTCATTAAGCACATTTTGGACAAATCCAATACTTATATTGTATTAAGCAAACTTTTTCACTCCTAGTTTACGAATTACTTGTCACTTCTCGACGGAGCACCGTCGGACTGTTTTAGGACCACCATCGGACCGTCGCTGGACCGCCTCGATACTAACATTAAATTTAGTAGCAATTTTGTAGCCGTACTCACAGCTTAATCAAACAAACATTGCAACTCTCATTTTTTTAAAAACTTTTTATTTTTTTCAGCCAAAATGTACAAAAGTTTAGTAAAAAATAGAATTATATATTGAAAAAATCAATTTTTTTTCTAAATTGTAGATTTATTTAAAAAAATATATTGTGTATAATAAATATTTATAGTTTAAAATACATTATTCACAGTTTAATAATCATAATAATTCTCTAATAAACGGTTTAATATTTTCATGCATACCTTCATACATATTTTAACACAAGGTTTATATGAAATATACAACTTAATGCAATCCATTTTTAGTTTAATATATAAAATTTACAACATGACATAATAAAGTCCATTATACACTAATTCATATATCTAAAGAAGTCAAACTCAAACTCTCCTGCCACCACGACTAACTACCACACGTCCCTACCAACCACCCGTGCCACTATCGTAATCATCATTCCTTCCAAATTAAACCTTTATATAAAATCATTGATTGATAGCTTAAATACTATATTCCCAATTTAATAAACCAATTAATTCACTTATTCAAAGTTTAATGCAAAATAATTATAAAAATAAATACATATTTACATATTTATACAACAATATATATATATATATATATATATATATATATATATATATATATATATATATATATATATATATATATATGTATATATATTCACAAGAAATTAATACAAACGTTCAGATATAAATCATTCATAATTTAACATAAAATCCATTAAAAATTCACAGTCAATTCACATTTTAAATAAAAAATTCACAGCTTAATGCAGTCAATTCTCAATTTATAACACAAAAATCACAGTTAAATATACAAAATTCACAACTTAATAAAGTCAGTTCACGGTTTAAACATAAACTTCACAGCTTAATACAGTCAATTCACAGTTTAAAACCCAAAAATCACAGCTTAATACACAAAATTACAGCATAATACAATAAATAAGAAATTTAATACACAAATTATGCAATCATAACCATATTATCAACTTAAAACTCTTAATACAATCAATTAACAATTTAGTACACAAAATTTACGGCTTAATGCAATAAATTAACAGTTTAATACACATAATATATATTCATAGCCATATTCTCAAATTAAAACTTACATTTATATATTCATGTATGGAACCACTTCTATGTATTAAATTGCGAATTTAATATATTAAGTCGTCAATAAAATTCACAGCTTAATACACAAACTTCACAATTTAATACAATACATTCGTAGCTCATTTATAAGTATAATCTCATATATCATTCACAATTCAATATATACATAAAATATATCGTATTTCAAAAGCGAATATCCATAGAATTGTTGGATTAGTGTCTAAGCCCGTAACTATATTTGGTATGTACTTGACCCGGTTGTGCATGATCCTTTTGGGTTGCCTTCACCAAAGCAACTTGACAAGGTTATTTGACGAGAAGATATTATGATTTATTAATATATTATAAGATTAATATATTAAAGGAGAAATCATATTATTTAATTAATATTAGTCATAAAATAATTAGGAATTAATTTGGTGACTAAACGAGATTAATTGAACAAAGGGGTATAAACTGTCAAAAGTATGATAGTTGAGTTTTGGGCTAGGAAACCTTATAGGTTGAAGGGGGAACGAAAATATGATGGGGATCCATCATATTTCTGCCCACAAGCCTTAACCTAGAAGGATCCATGGGCTGCTTGATGACTAAGCTGTCCATTAGGGTTAAGGATGAAACCCTGGTAGCCTATAGTATAAATAAGGCCCCTAGGGACCTGAAATCGGCTAAGCTTGCTTCCAAGAGAAACCCTAGGCCGATTTTAGTGTTCTTCCTCCCCTCTCCTAAAACCCTTCTTGCTTGTGGTGTTTGTGAACCATTAGAGGAGTTACATTTGTGACTCTAAGCTCAAGAACAAGAAGATTCAACGTATTCAAGGAGATTTGAAAGAGGTAAACACTTAGATCTGTTATTATACTTTTTATTTCGAATTACACATAGTAGATCTAGGGTTGTAAGTCTTGGATTCAAAGCATGTACAATAGAGAAACCTAGATCCAAGCATTAGGGTTTGTATAAGCACATAGGATTGTTCTTATGCATAAAACCCAACAGTGGTATCAGAGCCTTGATTGGTTTCAGTTGTATGTGATGCTTTAACTGTTTAATTGCTGAAATTCGTTTTCTGGCCCTCTGTTCGAACTAACTCGGCGAGTCGGCCCTACTCGGCGAGTTCCAATGAGTGACTCGGCGAGTCGGAGCGTCAGACAGAGGGATTTCCGAATTTTCTTGCTGTTTTGCTTAAGGATAATTACCATATTCGTTTAAAACTGATAAAATACGATTTTTATTGTTTCTAAAAGATTATCCTTGCCAAAACACAAGATAATTACCAATTGATTAGATAATAACTTCCTTATATGATTAAAGATTAATTATTTGAATTAATTGGGTAACTTATCTTGCAAGAAATTGAATTAGGTCAAATATAGATAATCACCAAAATTAATTGTTTAATTTGTGTTATATGTTATTTGATCCTTTGTGTTTTGAAAAGTTCAAAACTTGCCCTCATGTTTTGAAATTTAAATTGTTGATTAAATGTTTAATTTTGAATTTTTTAAATTTCAAACCCTTAGAATTTTACAAGTTTAAAATTCAACCCTATACATATTTATTATAAGATTAATAATATATATGTATAAGAATAAAGCTAGTCTTATCGCTAGTAGGCTTCATTCACGAAGCTAGTCTATAAGGTGGGTATAAGGTTGTTGCCTATAAAATGGCGCTTAATGGGTGTACACTCACACCCACCGCTTGCTTGACTAGTGGAGGGTCGTTAGCCGAACGGATAGGATAGGGCACTTAATTCCTCATTATAAGTATAATGAATATTGAAAAGTAACTAACATGTTTTTACAAATTACCAATCTTAGTTACTTTAGGGTAAAATGTGAAAAATGTTGCTATTCCATGGAATCACACTTCGTACCCGTGTCATACGTTAGTGGAACGTGCGTGGCTAACCGGCACACTAATTTGGGTTTCACATTGGTAGCGAAGGGTGGCTCGATGTTTGTCATATATCAATGGAGCGTGTGTGGTTAACCGGCACATTGATTAGGTGATAATGACATTGAGTGCACCATGTTGATTCGCATGGTTATTCACACCTTGTTTGTGATCCTCGGTATCCCAGTCACAAACTTGAAGGGCAAATCGAGATTTAAACATGCCATTGAAAAGTTCAATGAATCTCAAAGGTCTAGGAGTTTTCAAATACATTTAAAACTTAATCTCTTTTTCGTTTTTCATGGTGAGAATAAGTGAATCGTCATTCACTTACCTTCATATTATTTACTTTTAGAGTACGACATCCCTTTCTAAGTTGTAAATAATGTTGTTGGATCCTAGCCCTAATTTCTCATTTCGGTGTTTAATTAGGGATTCATTTCTAATCAAACTTTGTCCCTTTCTATTTTCAGATGTCTGCTAACAACATCAATGCTTCTGGATCATTCTCGCAGATGAACCTGTGTCAAAAGGTGACATTTGATGGTTCAAACTTCAATGAGTGGATGAGATACATTCGTATGATCACTCGATACAAGGAAAGGGAATACGTCCTCGATGAAAAGCTTGAGAAGGTCCATCCCGATACTGCTACTCCCGATGAGTTGGCCGCCTTTGAGGCCCACGAGCGAGATGCAACGAAAGTTCATTGCATCATGCTGGCCACTATGAACCTAGAACTCCAAAAGTCCTACGAGGACATGTATCCATACGAGATGCATCAAGATTTGCTCGAGCGGTACCATCAAAGTGTGAAGCAAGAACGCTATGAGATCTTTACCAACATGATCACCACCAAGATGGGGAATGGAGACTCCCTAAACTCTCATCTGCAGAAGATGTAGAGGTACATTGATCATCTTCTCAAAATTAATGTTAAGTTTGATGAGGATTTGGCCATCGATGTGATTCTCCATTCCTTACCCTCCTGCTACAATCAGTTCAGAATGACCTACCATTTGAATACCGAGGAGGTCACGCTAATTAAGCTACAAGGACTGCTGAGGATTGCTGAAAACAACCTCAAGGATAAATCTGTTGCATCGACCCCTGCTCTGGCCACTCCCGTGTTGGCAATTGGTCAAGGAAAAGGTAAAAAGAGGAAGGCTCCTTATAAGAGCAACCAAAAGGGAAAGTCCCATGATGGTTCATCCTCTAGTGGGACCAAAGCTGGCCCTGCTAAGCCTTCTACCGACCCCAAAGAAGTAGAGTGCTTCTATTGCCACGAGAAGGGCCACTGGAAACGAAGCTGCCCTAAGTATCTGCAAGACATTACGGATGGGAAGATAAAGCCCACCTTCGCAGGTATGTAATCTATTAAATCTAATAACTCATCACTTGCTACTTCATGGGTTCTTGACACAGGATGTGGTTTCCACATTTGTTCTGATATGCAGGGCCTAAGAAAAAGTAGGGAAGTAGAGCATGGAAAGATGAACTTGATTATGGGAAACAGAAGATCGTCGCCTGTGACCAGAATTGGAGTTTATTCTTTAGTGCTGAGTAATGGGTTAGGACTATATTTAAATAATTGCTGCTATTTTCCGGATATGTCAAAGAACATTATTTCTTTTCATGGATTATATAGACAAGGTTTCAGATATTCATTTGATAATAGTAATGGTTCTATTAATGTTTATTTGAATGGTGTTTTCTATTTCAATGCTTTACCTTGTAATGGAATATATGAATCTGTGTTGGTTGTAGACAACTTAGGAAATAATGTGTTGAATATTGATTCGTCTAATAGTTTAGACAAAGCATGCTTGTGGCATTGTCGCCTTGGCCATGTCAACAAGAAACGCATAGCCCAACTCCAACAGGATGGAGTGTTGGAGTCATTCGACCTTAGGGACGATGACGTGTGTGAGTCTTGTTTGCTTGGGAAGATGACTAAGTCACCCTTTACTGGTACTTGTGAAAGGGGTGAGGGTCTATTGGATCTCATACACACCGATGTGTGTGGGCCTTTTAGATCCACCACAAGGGATGCTTGCTGCTTCTACGTGACTTTTACCGATGATTATAGTAGATATGGATATATCTACTTAATCAAACACAAGTCCGAGACTTTTGAAAAGTTCAAAGAGTTCAAGAATGAAGTGGAGAATCAGCTAGGCTGGAAAATCAAGATGCTTCGGTCAGACCGAGGAGGAGAGTACCTAAGTCTTGAGTTTCATGACTATCTAAAGGAATGCGGAATTGTTTCGCAATTGACGCCTCTGAGAATGCCACAATTGAATGGTGTGGCTGAGAGACGTAATCGAACCTTGTTGGACATGGTTCGTTCTATGATGAGTCGAGCTTCGTTTCCAATAAGCTTTTGGGGTTATGCCTTAGAGACTGCCGCCCATATCCTTAACCTAGTTCCCACCAAGAAGTTTGCCAAGACACCTCACGAGATGTGGACAGGGAAAGCTCCCTCGTTGGCACATATCAAGGTTTGGGGCTGCGAGGCTTTCGTAAGACGAGAGACTCACGATAAGCTCGAACCTCGTAGTGAGAAGTGTTATTTCATCAGCTATCCACAGAAGTCGTTTGGCTATCTCTTCTATAGACCGAGTGACAATGTTGTCTTCGTTGCTAGAAGAGGGGTTTTCCGAGAAAGAGAGCTTATAGGCCAAGAGGACAGTGGGAGGCAAATTGATCTTGAAGAAATTCAAGAACAAAGCGATGAGGGAACCTTTGGCACTGGCAATCAACCCGAGGAGGAAACTCCGGTTGAACCGATTGATGAATCATTACCTCTTAGACGTTCCGAAAGAGTTAGTGTTCAACCCCAGTTTTATGGTTTTCATATTACTACTAAAGGGGATACGTTTATTAGTGATGAAACACTTATAAATTTGGATGAACCTAGCAACTTTAAGGAAGACATGGCAGGCCCGGAGTCTGCTAAATGGAAAGAGGCAATGGATAGCGAGATTCAATCCATGTACGACAACCAAGTTTGGAATTTGGTTGATAATGTACCGGGTCGTAAGACGGTCGGGTGCAAGTGGATCTTTAAGAAGAAGACGGACATGGATGGGAATGTGCATACTTATAAAGCGCGATTGGTTGCGAAGGGTTTTACTCAAACTCCGGGAGTTGACTATGATGAGACCTTCTCACCAGTTGCCAAGATAAAGTCTATTAGGGTAATGCTCGCAATAGCTACGTTTCATGACTATGAAATATGGCAGATGGACGTTAAGACTGCTTTCCTTAATGGGAAGTTGGCTGAGGATGTTTACATGAGTCAGCCAGAGGGTTTTGTCCATGCGAAGCACCCCAATAGAGTATGCAAGCTTGAGAAATCCATTTATGGATTAAAGCAAGCGTCTCGCAGATGGAACCTATGTTTTGACGAAAAGGTCAAAGAGTTTGGTTTTCTGCGAAGTGAAGATGAATCTTGCGTGTATGTGAAGGCCAGTGGGAGTATAGTAAGCTTCCTCGTATTGTATGTCGATGACATACTACTTATAGGAAACGACATCCCAACCTTGCAGGAGGTCAAGTCCTGGCTTGGGAAGTGTTTTGCTATGAAGGACCTCGGAGAGGCTGCATATATTCTAGGAATAAGGATAGTAAGAAACAGGAGTAAGAGACTGATAGGACTCAGTCAGGATGCATACTTGGACAAGGTACTAAAGCGTTTTAGTATGGAAAACTCCAAGAAAAGGGAGTTACCAATCCAAAGCAATACCAAGCTGAGTAAGACTCAGAGCCCGAGTACAGAGGCAGAAATAGCTGAGATAAGCCGAGTTCCTTATGCTTCCGTAGTTGGCTCAATCATGTACGCTATGACTTGTACTCGCCCTGATGTGGCCTTTGCTTTGAGCATGGTCAGCAGATATCAGGGAAACCCTGGTAGAGCGCATTGGATTGCGGTTAAGAACATTCTTAAGTACCTTCGGAGGACCAAGGAATGGTTTCTAGTCCTCGGTGGGAGTGATGACTTAAGGGTACGAGGGTATAGTGACGCTAGTTTCCAGACGGATCGGGATAATTACCGTTCGCAGTCAGGCTGGGTCTTTACTCTTAACGGAGGAGCAGTAACTTGGAAAAGTTCCAAGTAGGAAACTGTGGCTGATTCAACGTGTGAATCAGAGTACATTGCGGCGAGTGACGCATCGAAGGAGGCAATATGGTTGAAGAACTTCATTGGAGACCTTGGAGTTATGACATCCACAAAGGAGCCTACGGAGATTTTCTGTGATAATGAAGGTGCGGTTGCCTTAACCAAGGAACCAAGGGATCATGGTAGATCCAGGCATATCGACAGAAAATACCATTTCATTAAACATCGGGTAGAAGAGGGACTCCTCGTAGTGAAGAGGGTATCGTCAGAAGAGAACCCAGCAGATCCCCTTACGAAGGGGCTGAGTAGGGTTAAGCACTTGCAGCACGCTAGGAGCATTGGGCTGAAGGACGATATTAGTCTAGATTAGATAGAAAGGAAATGTGTAACAGATAATTTTGTATTTTGACTTTTTGATATAAATAAAAGTGTGTTATTTATGAGTAAAGTTATCATCTTGTGTTGATTATTTATCTGTTATTGTTCCAAATTTGTATGTTTTGACTTCTAGAATAATAAGATTATTCAAACCGTCCACAGTCGCTCATATGTTGGAAGTAGATATGAAAGAAGACTGTCATGAATTTGTTTGTAGATTGTCTGAAAGGTTTTGGACATAGCAATGGTTTGCTGCAAAGTTCATGAGTGCTTATGAATTGCGATTTGAGCATTGGAATTAACCCGCGCTTGCTGGTATCACTTCATGGAATTTTATCTCGAGTGATCGCAAGACGATAATATCCTATAGTCTTAAAACTTAGAGATATGGCTTTTGTTTGCTGATTGGTTGTGCATTGATGATGTGTAAACGCATCAGTAACTTGATGTTATAAAACACATTGTTGTGTATGATTTAGTCAGTAGACAGTAAGAGCATATGAGTCGAAGTTGATATGTTCCTTTTATTCTTGGAGGATAAAACCGATATCTTGGCCACTCGATTATTTGGTTTGACTTATCTGTCGGGCCCGGTCAGAACAAAGCTGATGTGTTCAACTAAGTTCTATGTCGAAAAAATCAGAGATCGAGAAACAAAATGCTGGAAACAACAAGTATGACCATGTTCCATGTAATTGTCAGCATGATATCTAGAACAGAGGATTATACGATCCCTTATCTTAAGGACAGGTTATTAATCAGAGTTGACAGCAGCGTATAAGAGCTACGATTGCTAATCGGATCCTGAAGTCATATGTGAGATATAGTTACTAGACTTATCCAAGTGGGAGACTGTTGGATTAGTGTCTAAGCCCGTAACTATATTTGGTATGTACTTGACCCGGTTCTGCATGGTCATTTTGGGTTGCCTTCACCAAAGCAACTTGACAAGGTTATTTGAGGAGATGATATTATGATTTATTAATATATTATAAGATTAATATATTAAAGGAGAAATCATATTATTTAATTAATATTATTCATAAATTAATTAGGAATTAATTTGGTGACTAAAAGAGATTAATTGAACAAAAGGGGTATAAACTGTCAAAGTATGATAGTTGAGTTTTGGGCTAGGAAACCTTATGGGATGAAGGGGGAACGAAAATATGATGGGGATCCATCATATTTCCGTCCACAAGCCTTAACCTAGAAGGATCCATGGGTTGCTTGATGACTAAGTTGTCCATTAGGGTTAAGGATGAAACCCTAGTAGCCTATAGTATAAATAAGACCCCTAGAGACCTGAAATCGGCTAAGCTTGCTTCCAAGAGAAACCCTAGGCCGATTTTAGTGTTCTTCCTCCCCTTTCCTAAAAGCCTTCTTGCTTGTGGTGTTTGTGAACCATTAGAGGAGTTACATTTGTGACTCTAAGCTCAAGAACAAGAAGATTCAAAGGATTCCAAGAGATTTGAAAGAGGTAAACACTTAGATCTGTTATTATACTCTTTATTTCGAATTACACATAGTAGATCTAGGGTTGTAAGTCTTGGATTCAAAGCATGTACAATAGAGAAACCTAGATCCAAGCATTAGGGTTTGTATGAGCACATAGGATTGTTCTTATGCATAAAACCCATTAAGAATAACATATACATGAATCATAAAAGATGATAACTTATCTGAAATCAATAAAGAAGATGACTGAGAAATGAAACATATCCTTACTATACCACCAACACCAACATCAATACCACTAACTACCATACGCTACCATCAACCATCGCCACCACCAACCACACCGCCAACATCCCTCAAAAATCAGATCTGGATAGAAAAGTCAGAATTCATAGTTTAATAAACCATTTTAAACACTAATTCACAACTTAATTCAATATTTCAGACACTAATTCACAAGTTCACAACTTGGTGCATAAGAAGTACACATTCATGGATTAATAATTTCCATATTCAAAAATTAATACATAAAAACACATATTCACGGCTTAATGACATTTTGAATTTCGTTGTGGCTTTTCATCAAACACTATGTGTTCACCAAACATACTACCATGGGGGAGTCTGTTCGAATTCTCTCTCTTTAATTTTATGTTCTTTAATTGTTTTAGCAAGTAATGGGGACATTGCATCATCTAAGTGTGGGGTAGGGGGTCGAATATAGGAATACAAGCTTACTGACAAATTAAAATTTTGAAAAATGACTATGATTTAAAAGTTATTAGAAAGGTTTGAAAAAATAATCTAAATTTGAATATAGTGAAAAAAATTGTTGTGTTGAGATCTAGGTTGATAGCGTTGTGTGGGACGATCCGATGTGAGTTTCAATGTTTATTTCAGCCAATACATGTTATAGTGTAGTTGTGGCTTCCCTGTTCTAGTGAAACCATGAAATAAAAATACGACCCTGCTTAGTTTGAGGGACGCAATATGTTTAGCATCGTGTACCAGAAATGTATCCAAGAGAGCTTATGTAGTCATTGCACACTAGATTAATATCTCTAACCAATAATAGTTGAAGTTAAGTTCCCTTGCTTAAGCATATGTTTAGGATTTTTAGTTGTTGAGTGAAAAAAAAAGTGAGAAAAATAGAACAGAGAAAAAAGAAAGAAAAAAAAAGAGTAAAAAAAGGTGAAAATAAAAAAAAAGTTGCAAAGTTTGAAAGAGTCTACAAAGCTATGAAGATGAAGAAATATCATGAAGAAAAGCTCCAAATTATCAAAGACTGAAGAATAAGGCGAAGTTTGTCAAGTTATTTATTGTACTTTTTATTTTCTAGGTTATTTTTCCATATGTATGCTTGGGGGTGTAACCAAAAATACCTTGAGGTTAAGAAAGTTTTCTTGGGATGGATTCGGAGGGATGCATAAAATGAGCGTTGTTTAAAAGAACTGGGCAAGTGTTTATGAAAATTGTGAGTATTTAGGATTGGGGAGTTTCTTAGGAAAGATTAGACACAAATACATGCATTGCGGTCTTGGAGTAATGGAGAGGCTCAAAATGGATTGTCTTGTATGATGTTGGTAGCTAAAGTCTTGATATGATAATAATAAAATCAGTTTTGCATGGGGGCAAGAAAAAGTCAAGTGTGGGGTATTTTGATGTGTGCTTATTTAGTTATATATTTCATACATTATCTTTATATTTCATGCTACATTTTGTGTTTGAGTTCTGACACACCGAAAAGTGTGGAATCCCTCACACCATGGCTGTGATACTGTGACAACCCGATATTTCAGATAAATGTAATGACCTAAAAAGTCAAGAATTGTAATCTATTTTAGTATAATAAAAAATAGCGTCAAAAATAAAATGTTCAAGAGTCTCTATTGGGTTGCATAAAATGATAAATATCGTATCAAGGGTTTCAAAAACATAAGGAACACTAAAATCCGAGTTATAGCGAAGAAGTTATGACCAACCGACGGATCGTGTAAAAACCGGTAAAACCCTGCTAAACGTAAAAACGCGAAGTTTCAATAAAACACTTTTTAGCATTAGGTATCTAAATGAAAGTCTTAGATAATGTTAAACCATGAACATACATGAAAAGAACGTCCAAATCTGACTTCATATGAGGAAGTTATGATTTTTCTAAGTTTCAGGATAGCAGTAGACAGCTAAAATCTCGAAATAGAGATCGAGAGATTTTTGGCCGATACGACCTAAATGAGAAT
Organism: Lactuca virosa; assembly: GCF_052849685.1. Lineage (NCBI taxonomy): Eukaryota > Viridiplantae > Streptophyta > Magnoliopsida > Asterales > Asteraceae > Lactuca > Lactuca virosa. The sequence goes on from NC_136426.1 coordinate 289,607,166, forward strand.
CGGAGATGTCGACAATAGTAGTGCAACGGTAAAAAGTCTGACAAAAACGGACGTCGGATGAAGAAGTTATGGATTTTTAACGGACTTTTCGTGTCCCGGCCTATTAAAAATATATAATTAAAAATAAATTCAAAACTATCTGACAGAGTCTAAATGAAAGTTCTAGACTACATTCTCACCTATGCGTGGATATAAAGAACGCGAAAAACGGAGCTCGTACGCAAAAGTTACGCAATTTAGAAGTTTGAAAAACTCAATTACGCCCCGCGTAATGAGTTACGCCCAGCGTAAGAGAGGATAGGAGCCCCGTCCCATCGTTCATCAGGCTCTCCCATCGGACAGAAGCCCTCCCATCCGAAGCGCGTAAGCAGTGACGTTTGTTACGCCCAGCGTAACCTCGTACGCCCAGCGTAAGGGCTGCGAAGGCACTACGCCCAATGTAACTCCAAAGTACGCCCAGCGTACGAAGCCTCTCACACCCCTATAAATAGGATGCGAGGGTGCCGGCCATTTTTGCTCAATTCTTCACTTTCTCATGCCGAATCTCTGCGTTTAAACCCCCGAAGCCATCCCGAAGCCCCGGTTTTCATATCCAAGTTCCGAAGGAAGGTTTTACACTCCCGAGATTCCCGTGAATCCCGATAAATTGAACTTTCTCAAGTCAAAGTTCTGCTCAGTTTTCGTCTCAACTTCTTCAATCTATCAAGTGAGTTCATACCCCTACAACTACGTTTTCAAATACTTTATAAATGCTTTTATACACTTTTAAGAGGGGGGGGGGGGGAATACAAGTAAGCACACGGTTACCCTCGTGTGAAAACATCAAATCTTTTGCTATACTCTTTGTTATGTAATCAATCATATGTGTTTCATAACTATCATATGAAAACTTTCGCATGCAACACCTATTCGATAACATCTTGTCCTTTAAGAATAAAAACATGTTGTTATACAAATATCAAACACTTTATTTATATTTTGGTGTATAAATGTTCAATAGTGTTATTACAAATGTTATACTTACATACCAAGTTGATACTGCACTAGGGTTTATCATACAAACGAATCATACATTTGGGAAAAACTATAATAGGTATAGTTTACTAGATATTCAAGAGATTTTACATACTATAAGTACTATATCAAGGAAATACTTTCATATACACGAACAAATGAACTTTTCATACGTAAATCTATTTGATACTAAGTTTTGTGAGACGTTCACCTTCACGTACTTTCGAGTATGCAGTTAAAGTCCTGTATTATATACCATAATCTCTTGTACGGAGAGCGTGATACTTGTGTATAGATCTATAGGGGATTGACAATCCCGCACCTAAACTGTTAGCTACAGTTAGACCGGCAAGTCTGGGGTGACAAACGTCATCACTTTCCAACGCCTGAAGAACGTTGTTACAGGCAGTCTGGGTCAATAGCAAGGTTATAAAACTCACGTGGAGTATTAAAAACACGTTGATTTACGGGGTTATCAAATGCCTTAGAGGTTTTATACATACATAAATCTACTATTCTAGGCATGAAAAACATTATTGTATTATAGTTTTAGAACTTTTAAACTACCACACACTTATGGAAAAATATTGGATTTCTAGAAGCAAACATTCAAAACAGTCGGGTCTTGGTAGAAGACTACTTTTATACTAATAGGAAATATGGGATTTTCTAGGAGTTTTCAAACATCGACAAACAATTTCAGTCAAACTTATACAAACATTGACATTAAATACTTATGAACTCACCAGCTTAAATGCTGATGTACTCTTTCAAACCTACTTGTATTTCTCAGGGATTCAATAATACAGGTAACCTTCAGCTTTTGTAGAAGTGACGTTAAGGCGTCTGTTCAAAACTCTTTTTGGCATCATATTGTAATTTGTTTTGAAACAAGTATCATTCAACAATGTAACTTTTAAATTATATATATGATGGTTGTTTTACTTTCTTTACAATGTGTTCAACTGTTACGATACTACATGAAGTCATCCGCCCTCGAACGATTCCGCCGTTCTGGTTTGGGGGTGTGACTGATTGGTATCAGAGCATTGTTTATAGTGAACTAAGTATATCAAACCACATAAGATATATAAACTATAAATGCATAGGGACTAAAACTCTCTGCATAACGTTTTTACACCTAAATCGCGTTTCCTTTAACTTAATTTATTTGGGTCGTAAAAGCACAAATACATGCAGAACAAGATTTATTTTCATAGTTAGAACTATACAAGAAGTATTAAGACAAGTTGGACACTACGACTAGGCCTCAAAATATGTAATCGGATTTGGGACGAATATAGCCTGATCAACTATATTTATCCGAGATCGGACTAATGTATGTCGAGGAATGGTCGTAGTGAGCAACAAGTCAAAACTTACCAAAATAACACTAGCATCAAACATACAAATTTAAATACTATAGGAGTATTTCGTAAATGCAATAGTTTAACCTACATATTTAGATCTACATGTTTCAATTTTGTACAATTCTTATAACCCTATTCTCGTACAGTCGAAATGGCTGGATTCTACCCACCCGGGGATCCCTACTACCCGAATCAGGGCAATGGAGGATGGGTAGAGGAGGACCACGAAGAAGATGAGGAACCTATAGAGTTGGAGGAAGGGGAAGACTCTGGGACAGACTCAGAGCCAAAAGCATTCAACCCACCAGTCACCCAACCTCCCGTCTTTCAGAGAAACTTTCAGGGACCAACTCCCATATGGGGAAGTCAAATTCACCATTGGAGCCGACAGGAAGGATTACGTCCTCCCTATGATATGTGTCGGGACTTCTACGACGTCAGGGGTGGAGGTTCAGCCAACCGAGCACTCCCAGTCATGGTGGGCAAACTAGCCAACCAGTCCTATCAATCCGGGGTTCAAGCAAACCGGATTCGAGAAGTCAACGTGGAAGTACAAGTTCACACTTCCGACATCCGTCGTCTGGACAGGTTGCAGGAAAATGCCCAACTCCGCACCGACGCATTCCAAGAGCAACTAATTGCAGCCCTCTCTGAGTTAAGGGAAGTGAGGGAACAGCAAGCCGCCTTTGATAGGCGTCTCATGGAAGCGAAGCAATCGGACACTGAGTCAAGCTCCAAGCGCAACCTACGTCGCAAGTAGTCCTTCCCTGGCTTCCAAAATTTTGTTATAGAATAGGAACTCGACTAAAAGTCTTACTTTTCTTTAACCTCTATATCGGAGACCCTTAGAAGGGTCGAAATTTTCCTAACTACAAAATGTAACTCAACGTATGTTTAATATATATGAAGAAATTCCTTTGTGTGTTAACTCTTTGAATACCACTCAGATCCATAAGTTTATCTATCATTATACAAACTTTTATTATGAATCAAGCTCTAAACTTTGGGTCGGCAGTCAAATCCATGAATTGATGGAAATAGCAAATTTATTAACACACGACTTTCAATCATTAAAAGACTTATAGTCTTCATTTTATTTCTTTGGCAGCGCGATGCCGCCTCGTAGATATACTCGCCGTGTCAACAACGCAACACCAACACCTCCACCACCACCACCTCCCTCCATGGATAATGCCGTCCTAATTGCTGCTGTGACAGCTGCAGTAACAGCAGCAATGGCACAGATGAGTAATATTGGGTCCGGAGGGGGAATAAATAGCTCCACGAATGGCCAACATCAGGGTCGTTCAGGGGAGTGCACCTTCAAGGACTTCACCAATAGCAAGCCCATACCTTTTAATGGATCCGGAGGGATAATGGCTCTATCGCAGTGGATAGAGAAAACAGAAGCGGTTTTCGAGATATGTTCATGTTTCGAAGGGAGCAAGGTAAAGTTTGTTGCCTGTACATTCTCCGAGAGAGCTCTGACGTGGTGGAATGTCCATGTCAAGTCACTCACGCTGGTAGTGGCTAACTCTATGGGCTGGGAGAATCTGAAGCAAATGTTAATGCAAGAGTATTGTCCAAGGGGCGAAGTGCAAAATCTCGAACAGGAACTCTGGGGCCTTACTATGGTAGGCTCGGACATCACAACCTATACCAATAGGTTTAGTGATTTGGCAATCCTTTGCCTGGGGATGGTTGCTCTAGAGAGCAAGAAAATCGAGAGGTACATCTGGGGACTGTCACCCCAGATTCAAGGAAGTGTACTAGCTTCCAAACCAATCACTTTCGATAGTGTCAAACAGTTGGCACAAGCTCTCGTTGATCATGGAGTTTGCCAAGGCTTCGCAACTGCCGTTCCGGGGCAACCCATAGGAAACAACAACAATACCAACAACAATAGCAAGAAGAAGTTTTGGAACAAGAGGAAGAGTCAGTTTTCACAAGAACCTTCCAAGAAGCAACAGATAGTGGCAGTCCATGCCACTACTACCCCCACTACTACTCCTGTTACCCCTAAACCAGCAAAGCAATATGCTGGGAACCTACCGAAGTGCAGCAAATGCAATTTCCATCACAACGGAAATTGTCGGGAGATGCACTGCAACAACTGCAACAAGAAAGGGCACACTGCCCGTTTCTGTAAGGCACCGGCACGACCAATCACCCAAGTTCCTGGAGTCAGTGTGGGCCAGGCATGTTATGGGTGTAGTGAGGCTGGACACTACAAGAGAGACTGCCCTAAGGCAAGGAATGCCGGCGGCATAGGAAGAGTGCTGACAATAGGGCAGAACGAAGCAATAGCTAATCCCACGATGGTTACGTGTACGTTTCTCCTCAATAACGCTTATGCATGCATACTATTTGATTGTGGCGCGGAGAGGAGTTTCGTGAGTCATAAATTCAAACATTTACTAAAACAGAACCCTCAATCACTCAATAACATGTTTACAGTAGAAATGGCAAATGGTAAAACAGAAAGCACAAACGATATGTACGTAGGCTGCACACTAACTCTAAATGAACATTCCTTCCGAATAAATCTAATGCCGATCACTATAAGGAGCTTTGATGTCATCATCGGTATGGATTGGTTAAGCCTGCATCATACCGATATACTTTGTCACGAAAGGGCCGTTCGCCTTAATCTGCCAAACGGCGAAACTCTTATCATTTATGGTGACAAACCCGGTACAAATTTACAAATCATCTCTAGCATCAAAGCCCAGAAATACCTGCGTCAGGAATACCATGCTTTCTTAGCCCACGTGGTAGACAAGGAAAAAGAAGCGAAGGACATCAAAGACATTCCAGAAGTCTGCGATTTTCCCGATGTCTTCCCTGAAGATCTTCCAGGAGTTCCACCAGAATGTCAAGTCGAGTTTAGAATCGATTTAATTCCCGGAGCTACCCCAGTAGCTAAGTCGTCGTATCGTCTAGCACCAGCTGAGATGCATGAATTATCCAGCCAATTAAACGAACTACTCAACAAAGGATTCATCGGGCCGAGCTTCTCACCTTGGGGAGCACCAGTCCTGTTCGTAAAGAAGAAGGACGGATCTTTCTGCATGTGCATCGATTACCGGGAACTCAACAAGCTCACTATCAAGAACCGATATCCCCTACTACGCATTGACGACTTGTTCGACCAACTCCAAGGAGCGATTTATTTCTCAAAGATCGATTTGAGATCCGGGTACCATCAACTGCGAGTCCTGGAAGGAGATGTTCCCAAAACAGCCTTTCGAACTCATTATGGTCACTACGGGTTTGTAGTGATGCCCTTTGGGTTAACAAATGCACCGGCGGTGTTCATGGACTTAATGAACCGAGTGTGTCGTTCATTCCTGGACAAATTTGTGATCGTGTTCATAGACGATATACTCATCTATTCGAAGAGTAAAGAAGAACATAGTCAACACCTCCGACAAGTCTTGGAAACGCTAAGAAAAGAGAAGCTTTACGCAAAATTCTCAAAGTGCGAATTTTGGATTCGGAAAGTAGATTTCCTAGGTCACGTGGTTAGCAAAGACGGGATACACGTGGACCCTTCCAAAATCAAGGCAATCGAGAACTGGTCAGCTCCAAGAACCCCAATGGAAATTCGACAATTCTTGGGCCTTGCTGGTTATTACCGAAGATTTATACAAAACTTCTCAAAGATTGCTAAACCACTTACCACCTTGACCCAGAAGGGTGTAACTTTCAATTGGGAAGAAAGGCAAGACGTTGCATTACAAACACTGAAGCAAGCACTATGTAGCGCACCTATATTGTCCTTGCCAGAAGGAACAGAAGACTTCGTAGTCTACTGTGATGCATCAAATCAAGGTCTTGGATGCGTTCTAATGCAACGAGGAAAGGTTATCGCTTACGCCTCGAGACAACTCAAGACGCACGAGGTCAACTACACTACACACGATCTTGAACTAGGAGCAGTCATTTTCGCACTAAAGATCTGGAGACACTATCTCTATGGAACGAAATGCACAATCTTCACCGATCATAAGAGCCTTCAGCACATTCTCAACCAAAAGGAACTCAACATGAGACAGAGAAGATGGGTTGAACTATTGAATGACTACGAATGTGAAATTCGTTATCATCCAGGAAAAGCGAATGTGGTAGCTGATGCTCTTAGTCAAAAGGAATACTCGGGCCGCCGAGTAAAATCCTTAACCATGACAATCCATTCACACCTGTCCACACAAATCAAGGAAGCTCAGAGGGAAGCCTTGAAAACAGAGAATGTGGCAGGTGAAGCCTTAAGAAGAATGGATAAGAATCTTGAGATCAAGGGTGACGGAGTTCGATACTCCGTGCATCCCGGTTCGAAAAAGATGTATCTACACCTCAAGAAACTGTATTGGTGGCCGAACATGAAGGCAGAGATCGCTACCTATGTGGGCAAGTGTCTGACTTGCGCCAAAGTCAAGGTAGAGTACCAAAAGCCCTCGGGATTACTACAACAGCCGGAAATACCTGAGTGGAAGTGGGGGCAGATAACCATGGATTTCATAACCAAGTTACCCAAGACAGCGGGTGGATTCGACACCATCTGGGTGATCGTCGACAGGTTAACAAAATCCGCGCACTTCCTACCAATTAAGGAGACTGACAAGATGGAGAAGCTAGCTCGAACATACATCCGAGAGATTGTACGACTGTATGGTATACCAATATCCATTATCTCCGACAGAGATAGTAGGTTCACCTCGCGATTCTGGCAGTCGCTACAAAAATATCTAGGAACGAGAGTAGACAGGAGTACCGCTTACCATCCACAAACCGACGGTCAAAGTGAGAGGACCATACAAACCTTGGAAGATATACTAAGAGCTTGTGTAATCGTTTTTGGTAAAGCATGGGATACCCATTTATCACTAGTCGAATTCTCGTACAACAATACCTATCACTCTAGCATTAAGGTTGCTCCATTCGAAGCCCTCTATGGCCGCAAGTGCAGATCACCACTGTGTTGGGCTGAAGTGGGTGACACGCAACTAGCCAAGGGACAAGTACCCGACAGCACTCTCACAGGCCCAGAAATTATAAGAGAAACAACTGAGAAGATTGTTCAAATTCGGGAACGACTAAAGGCTTCAAGAGACAGACAAAAGAGTTATGCGGACAAAAAACGGAAGCCCTTGGAATTTCAGGTTGGGGACCGAGTACTATTGAAGGTCTCACCCTGGAAAGGACTAATACGTTTTGGAAAATGTGGGAAACTAAACCCAAGGTATATCGGACCATTCGAAATCCTTGCATGGATCGGCCCGGTAGCATAGAAGCTTCAACTACCGCAGGAACTCAATAACGTACATCCTACCTTTCGTGTGTCAAACTTGAAGAAATGTTTGTCAGATGAGACCCTCGTTGTCCCTCTAGACGAAATCGAAATCAATGAGAGTCTCCACATTATAGAGGAACCAATTGAGATCATGGATAGGGAAATTAAAAGAACAAAAAAAGTCGCATACCCATTGTGAAGGTCCGCTGGAATGCAAAGCGGGGACCTGAATACACTTGGGAGCGCAAAGATCAGATGAAACAAAAGTACCTGCATCTTTTTCCCTAATCCATAAACACTTATCTTACATTAAATTTCGGGACGAAATTCCCTCTAACGGGGGGATGATGTGACAACCCAATATTTCAGATAAATGTAATGACCTAAAAAGTCAAGAATTGTAATCTATTTTAGTATAATGAAAAATAGCGTCAAAAATAAAATGTTCAAGAGTCTCTATTGGGTTATATCAAATGATAAATATCGTATCAAGGGTTTCAAAAACATAAGGAACACTAAAATCCGAGTTATAACGAAGAAGTTATGACCAACCGAAGGATCGTGTAAAAACCGGTAAAACCCTGCTAAACGTAAAACCATGAAGTTTCAATAAAACACTTTTTAGCCTTAGGTATCTAAATGAAAGTCGTAGATAATGTTAAACCATGAACATACATGAAAAGAACGTCAATATCTGACTTCGTATGAGGAAGTTATGATTTTTCTAAGTTTCAGGATAGCAGTAGACAGCTAAAAACTCGAAATAGAGATCGAGATATTTTTGGCCGATACGACCTAAATGAGAATCGGAGATGTCGACAATAGTAGTGCAACGGTAAAAAGTCTGACAAAAACGGACGTCGGATGAAGAAGTTATGGATTTTTAACGGACTTTTCGTGTCCCGGCCTATTAAAAATATATAATTAAAAATAAATTCAAAACTAGCCGATGGAGTCTAAATGAAAGTTGTAGAGTACATTCTCACCTACACGTGGATATAAAGAACGTGAAAAACGGAGCTGGTACGCAAAAGTTACGAAATTTAAAAGTTTGAAAAACTCAATTACGCCCCGCGTAATGAGTTACGCCCAGCGTACCAGAGGATAGGAGCCCCGTCCCATCGGTCATCAGGCTCTCCCATCGGACAGAAGCCCTCCCATACGAAGTGCATAAGCTGTGACGTTCGTTACGCCCAGCGTAAGGGCTGCGAAGGCACTACGCCCAGCGTAACTCCGAAGTACGCCCAGCGTACGAAGCCTCACACACCCCTATAAATAGGATGCGAGGGTGCCGGCCATTTTTGCTCAATTCTTCGCTTTCTCGTGCCGAAGCTCTACGTTTAAACCCCCGAAGCCATCCCGAAGCCCCGGTTTTCATATCCAAGTTCCGAAGGAAGGTTTTACACTCCCGAGATTCCCGAGAATCCCGAGAAATTCAACTTTCTCAAGTCAAAGTTTTGCTCGGTTTTCGTCTCACCTTCTTCAATCTATCAAGTGAGTTCATACCCCTACAACTACGTTTTCAAATACTTTATAAATGCTTTTATACACTTTTAAGGGGGGGGGGGGAATACAAGTAAGCACACGGTTACCCTCGTGTGAAAACATCAAATCTTTTGTTATACTCTTTGTTATGTAATCAATCATATGTGATTCATAACTATCATATGAAAACGTTCGCATGCAACACCTATTCGATAACATCTTGTCCTTTAAGAATAAAAACATTTTGTTACACAAATATCAAACACTTTATTTATATTTTGGTGTATAAATGTTCAATAGTGTTGTTACAAATGTTATACTTACATACCAAGTTGATACTGCACTAGGGTTTATCATACAAACGAATCATACATTTGGGAAAAACTATAATAGGTATAGTTTACTACATATTTAAGAGATTTTACATACTATAAGTACTATATCAAGGAAATACTTTCATATACACGAACAAATGAACTTTTCATACGTAAATCTATTTAATACTAAGTTTTGTGAGACGTTCAGCTTCACGTACTTTCGAGTATGCAGTTAAAGTTCTGTATTATATACCATAATCTCTTGTAGGGAGAGCGTGATACTTGTGTATAGATCTATACGGGATTGACAATCTCGCACCTAAACTGTTAGCTACAGTTAGACCGGCAGGTCTGGGGTGACAAACGTCATAACTTTCCAACGCCTGAAGAATGTTGTTATAGGCAGTCTGGGTCAATAGTAAGGTTATAAAACTCACATGGAGTATTAAAAACACGTTGATTAACGGGGTTATCAAATGCCTTAGAGGTTTTATACATACATATATCTACTATTCTAGGCATGAAAAACATTATTGTATTACAGTTTTAGAACTTTTAAACTACCACACACTTATGGAAAAATATTGGATTTCTAGAAGCAAACATTCAAAACAGTCGGGTCTTGGTAGCAGACTACTTTTATACTAGTAGGAAATATGGGATTTTCTAGGAGTTTTCAAACATCTACAAACAATTTCAGTCAAACTTATACAAACATTGACATTAAATACTTATGAACTCACCAGCTTAAATGCTGATATACTCTTTCAAACCTACTTGTATTTCTCAGGGATTCAGTAATACACGTAACCTTCAGCTTTTGGAGAAGTGATGTTAAGGCGTCGGTTCAAAAATCTTTTTGTCATCATATTGTAATTTGTTTTGAAACAAGTATCATTCAACAATGTAACTTTTAAATTATATATATGATGGTTGTTTTACTTTCTTTACTATGTATTCAACTGTTACGATACTACATGAAGTCATCCACCCTCGAACGATTCCGCCGTTCAGGTTTGGGGGTGTGACAGATGCCAACTTGTTACAACCCAAAAATAGTCACAAAAGTTTTCATTGAAACACCATCGATTTCATTCATTAACTATTTCAAAAACAATCACCAAATATAATATCCAGAATATCATAGTAGAATTATTCAAAATGTGGAAATCATGAGGGGAGGATGATGTGCCATCACGTCGGGCTCTTCCCTGTCGAGCCAGAAGTACTTGAAACCAAAAACATAAACTGTATGCACAAAGCTTAGTGAGTTCCCCAAAGTACCACATACCAATCATACAATTGAGCTTAACCCTGGGGTATATTCCAACCCAATATACATATATGGGCCTAGTCTTAGGGCCTCGCCGTGAGGTGTATTTCAACCCAATCAACACATATGGGCCTCGCCCTGGGGTATCTTACAACCCAATCATACTGTTCGATTAATGTCTAAGTCCATAACTATAATTGGTAAGACTTGACTCGACCCGACATGGTCCATTTGGGTTGCATGGCATCGGGACAATTGGATGGACAAGATGAGGAAAAAGGATACTAGTGATTTATATTAATATATTATAAGTTCTAATATATTAATATATAATCATATTATTTAATTAGTATTGATCAAGAATTAATTTATAATTAATTAAGTGATTAAAAGGAACTAATTTAATATGGACTCTTAGATATATATGTGTGATGGGGCCAAGTTCATTTAGGTTGGGCTAAGCTTTCATGGATAGTCCATGGAGTGTTTAACCCCTGGATCATATGAAATGAAGGGTCATGGGTTTAACCCTAATCTCCACACTATATAAAGATGTCCTTGGTTGGTGAAATTTGCACTAGAGTGTGTATACAAAAGGGCAAGGCCGATTTCAGTAGAGAGAACCAAAGTATCCTTATTCTCAAGGTTATTCCAAGTGTTCATGGTGTTGTGTGAACCATTTGATTTGTCACACTTGGGGCACTAGGCACTCAAGCTTCATGAAGACAAGTTTCATCAAAAAGGTATGTATTCTATCTATTTTATTACCCACGTATCAAAGATTGTATGCTAGATAGGGTAATACCTTGGAAAGTTCATATTTGCATGTATAATAGAGAAAACATAGATCCAAGGTATTTAGGGTTGCATGTACACCATAGGAGTGTTAGAATTCTCAAAACCCAACAGTGGTATCAGAGCCTAGGCTTGTTTTCAATTATACTTGATGCAATTTGCAAGAAAAATCATTTTTTTGGAATCTGCCAGTTCACCACGAGGTGGTAAAATTTACCACGAGGTGGTGACTGTTCAGGGAAAAAAATTTAGTTTTTGGCATGTTTTGGATTAGAATCATTACCACAAAGTGTTTTTTGTTCATAAAACTTGATTTTGATGTTATGGTAATGTTTATTCTCATCCAAATAAATGATAATTGTCAAAGTTTCAGGACTTGTTTTAGTTTATGTGATTAACTAAGTTCTTGAAAAATTGTTGATATGAATTATCTTATTCTTATGAGTTGCTTAGATTGATAGAAAAATTATGAGATAATGTGTTTTCAATCCAAATTAATCTAAGAGTTGATTCTAAAATGTGTTTTTGTAACTTGTCCTCAAGTTATGTGAAAAGTCACATTTAAGAATCATAAAACTCATAAATATTTCATAAGTTATGAATAAAGGAAAAGTCATATTCTTTTAAGAGTTTAAAGTCTTCCATAACTTGTCCTCAAGTTATGGAAATTGAAGAGTTATTTAATTAAAGCTACTTTAAACACATAAGTTATGGAATTAAATAGTTTTGAATAGTTTCAAAACTTGTCCTCAAGTTTTGGAATTTGAAAAAGTTTTCACTTATGAATACTTTAATTCTAAGTTAAGCCCTTAGAATTTTAAAAGTTAAAATTCAACCCTTATACTTTATAATATTATAAGTTAATAATATTTATATATATGTATAAGAGCAAGTCAGTCTTACCATTAGTAGGCCTCATTCACGAAGCCGGTGTATAAGGGGGGTATAAGGTTACTGCCTATAAAATGGCAGTTTAATGGGTGTCCACTCTCACCCACCGCTTCCTTGACTGGTGGAGGGTCGTTAGCCGAACAGGTAGGACAAGGACTATAATTATCCCTTCATTAAAAGTATTAATGATAAATACTAAGTAACTAAACCTTTTATAAATTCCCAATCTTAGTTACTTAGGAAAATGTGAATTTGGTGCTAACCCATGAAATTACACTTTGCACTTTGCTTAAGTCGTTAGTGGAGCGCGTGTGGGTAACCGACACACTAACCTGGATTTAACAAGGTAGGCAAAGGGTGACTTAATGTTTATCATAGTATCGGTGGAGCGCTTGTGGTTAACCGACACATCGATTAAGGGGTAAATATTAAGGGTACCAAGTATATTTGCATGGTTATTCACACCTTGTTTTGTGATCCTCGGCATCCCAGTCACAAATTTTGAGAGGGCACACTGGAGATTGAAACATGCCTTTGAAAAGTTCAATGAATCTCAAAAGATCTAAGAGTTTCAAATCCAAGTAAAAACCTAATAGATTATTTCGTTTTCATGGTGGAAATTGGTGAATCGTCATTCACCTACGTTCAAATATTTTATAGCTTGGATTACGGCATCCCTCTTCCGAGTTATAAAATATTGTGTTGGGTCCTAGCCTTAATATTTCATATTGGGTGTTATATTAAGGACTTTAAATCAACTTACTTGAATATGTCCCAAAAGATATCTGGTTTAGACATCCATGATCATCCCAAATCTCTTGAAACAAGTTTTCCTAAATGAAGATGATGTCCCATGGAAATCATACTTCTTTCACTTCCTCCAATTATTCTCCCTAACCCACAAGTTCTCTAAAGTTTAAGGTCACTCAAGCCCTATTGGCAAGCAAAGGTCTATGTGTGATCACATCTTGGAGATGTAGTCACATATTGACAAGCCGGGAGAGTTAGGTGTCAAAGTCTTAAGAAGGTTGGATGTTCAATCACTTTCTAAGTCACATAGTGAGTTCCTTTGGGACTCCTATGAAACAGACTATGACAAGACCCTTAATGATCTTATCTATTTGCTTGGTGCTGCTGTATCAGCAATGATTTGGAGGACCAGTAAAGCAAATCTGATTAGAAGATTAACTTTCCAAAACTTTATGGACATTGACAATGGTGACACTGGAAATCCGGAAAAAGCATTCTCTTCCCAATGGAAAGGGATCGGCCATAGTCAACTCGGTTGACCTAATGGAAAAGAGAAAGGCTAAGTCTGAGATAGTCCCATGTACCACTACCAAAGGGGTCCATATGTTTCTATTGCCAAAGGAAGGGACACTGGTTGCGAAGCTGCTAAATTTACCTGAAAGATCTTAAGGAATGTAAAGTCAATAAGTTTGACTCTACTTCAGTTAAAGTCCATTTGTCTTACTCTATTAAGTTCCTATTCAGAGATTCTTATTACATAATGTGACTGGGTCACATGTTGATGTTTTAAGAATCAAAGAAAAGAGAAGAAACTTAAAGGAAGTATATGTTGATTCCGATCGCATGGTTCCGTGATCAGAATTTTGAGCTGTTACTTAAGAGATATGATATATTACTTCGGAATAGATAACAACAAGATTTTCATTTGCATTGTAAGGATAAGTTTTCCGCTAAGTTTTAAAATATAAGAAAATATTTTGATTATATTTATTTTAAATATCCTTATAATGACATTGGTGAAAAATGGTTGTTTATATGATTCCATTGATAGCAATATTGGAAAAATGGATTTGATTCTTTCAGTTGTGGTAGTGTCTAATTTTCATCTTTGGAAAATTAAGACTAATTCCTTGTTCACATGTATATGTGAGTCAAGAGAAGGACAAAAAGATCAGGTACACTTGGGTGTGCACTGATCAGGTCCACCACAAAGGCTATTCGTCATGATTTACTAAAGTTTAGTAAATATGGTTATACTTACAAGTTACAAGTTTAAGTATAATTCTGAAACATTGAAAAACTTCAATGTATGGAAGAACGAATGAGAAGAATCAAATTTGGCAGAAACATAAAAGTTTCTCAAATCTGAAAAGATGGGAGAGTACTTTAGGATCATGTTTGTGATCATCCTAATGATTAAGAAACCATATCACAATTCATCCTCTAAGGACATCTTAGGGCATTCTTATGACTAAGAAGAGGAGTCATGAATTGTTGAAGTGGTTAAATCAAGAAGATGAGTCATACTTCGTTCCAAAACAAGTCTTACAGTCGTACTCCAAGATTGTAACTTGAGTGACATATCTTAAAGAAGGTTTATAACACTTGTCAAATGTAAGAGTAAAATGTGTTCTACCCTTGTACATTTGAAATTGGTAAGTTGTGTTGTTTTGGATAAAACAAAGACCAACTAAGGCCAATTGTGTGAAGTGTTTGTCTTGATAAAGAATCGACACTATCTCTTGAATATTTGGCATGCGAGTCTTATATGTCAAGAGGACAGTGGGAGTCTTAAAGGTCTTGAAATTCTCAAGAACTAATCAAGAATAAAACCTTAAGTTCTTCACTAGCACACGACTTGAGGTTTATAACCTATCGTGTTGACATTTCTGTGCCTATTCCAGTTAAAGTTCGCTATGCATAGGAGTTCTGAGAGTTCTCAATTGGTTGCACAGCTATTTGGAACCTATGGCAGGCCCTTGAGCTGCCAGGTGGCAAGAATTTAAGATTGCACAAGTTCAGTCCATATGAATTTTGGTTTGTCATTAACCTAGTCTTGTGATTATGGTTTTTTGACAAATTCACATGGATAGGAACACATACACCATAAAATCTAAGTGTCATAAGGTTTATCTCCGATTCATGAAAATGATGGTGAGGAAACGCTTTCACTAAGTAGATTTTAAATAGATAGCAATTGTGATATTTGCATTCTCAAAGTCGTTAGTGGAGCGTGTGTGGTTAACCGACACACTAACATGGACTTGTGAGAAGTGGCAAAGGTCTAAACAATTGAGACTATGATTACGGCATCCCTTTTCATAGTTCTGAAATTGTTTAGACACACATGTGTGCTATCTAAGGAAAGGTGTATGATTTTGATAAAGCCTTATCAAAACATCTCATATCAGAAATCTGAACTTTGGTAAGAAAGTCAATAAAATATTGATTTCTAGAAGTCCAGCTAATTTATGGGTACATGTCAAAGCTAGTGGGAGCATAAAGTGTTATGCTAGTTAGATAATAATCATTATACTAGTGGGAGCATGATTATTATGTTAAGTGCTGCAAGTAAGCAATGTTAATTATAGAAAACAAAAGTTTCAATTTGCTTTGAAAAAATTGTTTTGCTATAATTAAGGGAGAGGATTTTATACTTCATTCCAATTCTACAAGCATAGATTGAGAGTTTAATAAACTTTAGTCAAGAATATATATGAATGTTATGCTGGAATGGTTCAACATAAGGAAATTCTATATATGTTGCATTCTCAAAATTCGTTTATGATTACGGCATCCCTCTTCATAGTTCGAATTGTGAGAACATGGAAAATAAAAATTTTATAGAATGAATCGTGTTCCATATGCTTCGGGTATAGGATTGATTAGATGAGCTATAATATTCATCCTTTCTAAAATTTTCCAAATGCTCAGGGCATTAAGAAGGGAAAATTCTAGAACTGGATATGACTAAAATGATTAAGCAATCGTCGAGGACAATTTAAGGTTTACCAAAGATTGGTTGCTCAAGGACAGTTGGAAGTATAGTGTTAATTTTGAAAGGACCATATTGACATATTCTGTAAGGAGGCAACCCTTATTCAGAAGTGATGGAATATGGAAATGTTTCAAAGCTGAAAATTATTCAGTCTGTGTGAGATTAGAAAACTTAATGCAAGAAGGATGTTTCTATGGAGTTGATATCCATTGCAATACTCTGTAATGTCTGTTGACAAGTCTTTGTGATTTTGTGCATAATCATTACAAGAGGATCAGTGCATATAAGTTTAAAATCTAACAGATTTCGGTAAATAGTAAGAATTTGGAATTCTTACATTTTCGATAACGATTTGGGAGTGTGAAATTAGAATCATTGAACTTATGTTCAATTGGTTTATTTCACAAACTAAAGATCATAGACAAACTTAGTGTGTATACTTGGTGTATGGCATAACTAATGTTTGGAAAAACATAGTGTGCATACTTGGTGTATGGCATGACTAGTGTTTAGAAAACATAGTGTACATGCTTGGAGCATGGGACAACTATTGTTTTTAATTCAAGTATAAAGTTGATAGTTTGAAACAGTATACAATGAATAATGTGTAATCAATATGGTGATAAATAAAAGGTGTTTTATTTATATTCAGAAGTTCTGAGACCATATTGGATTCGATTATTATTGTGTTTCACTTTGCATGTTTTGACTTCCAGAATAACTAGGTCGTTCTTCTCGAATGACTAAGTTATTCAAACCATCCACAGTCGGTAATACGTTGGAAGTAGGTATTAAGGCAAGACTGTCATGAATCAGGTTTGTAGATGTCCAAGGTAGTGGACATAGCCAAGAGGTGCTACAACATTCATGAGTGCTCATAAGTTCTGAGTATTGGATTCAACCCACGCTCATTTGAATCACTTCATGGATTTTATCACGAGTGATCATGAGATGATAATATCTTCTATTCTTCAAACCTAGAGATATGAGTTGTTACTATGAGTTGGTTATACATTGATTGCACGAAAACGCATTGGTAACTCGATGTTATAAAACGTGCCTTTATGTATGATTCAACAAGTAGTAGAACAAGCCATATGAGTCGAAGTTTATCCATTCCTTTTACCTTCGGGATAAAAGCGATATATGTGGGCCCCTCGATGATTTAATGATGACACATGTGAATGCTTGGCCAAGCAAGGACTGATTTGATTTGTTCAATCGGTCAGTCGTCATAAATCGGAAATCGAGAAACAACAAATGGACAGAGAGAATGATTATAATCCATGTCTTAGTCCATATGATATCTAGAATGGAGGAATATATGATCACTTATCTAATGGACAATTCATTGACAAAGTTCAGAGATCATCGGCAAGGTCAGATTTCAACAGAAGCTTTTGAGAGCTACGATTGCTAGTCGGGTTATGAAGTCATACTTGCAATAAATATTTTTAGACTTATCCAAGTGGGAGACTGTTGGATTAATGTGTAAGTCCATAACTATAATTGGTAAGACTTGACCTGACCCGGCATGGTCCATTTGGGTTGCATGGCATCGGGACAATTGGATAGACAAGATGAGGAAAAAGGATACTAGTGATTTATATTAATATATTATAAGTTCTAATATATTAATATATAATCATATTATTTAACTAGTATTGATCAAGAATTAATTTATAATTAATTAAGTGATCAAAAGGAACTAATTAAATATGGACTCTTAGATATATATATGTCTGATGGGCCAAGTTCATTTAGGTTGGGCTAAGCTTTCATGGATAGTCCATGGAGTGTTTAACCCATGGATCATATGAAATGAAGGGTCATGGTTTTAACCCTAATCTCCACACTATATAAAGATGTCCTTGGTTGGTGAAATTTGCACTAGAGTGTGTATACAAAAGGGCAAGGCCGATTTCATTAGAGAGAACCAAAGTATCCTTATTCTCAAGGTTATTCCAAGTGTTCATGGTGTTGTGTGAACCATTTGAGGTGTCACACTTGGGGCACTAGGCACTCAAGCTTCATAAAGACAAGTTACATCAAAAAAGTATGTATTCTATCTATTTTATTACCCACGTATCTAAGATTCTATGCTAGATAGGGTAATACCTTGGAAAGTTCATATTTGCATGTATCATAGAGAAAACATAGATCCAAGGTATTTAGGGTTACATGTACACCATAGGAGTGTTAGAATGCTCAAAACCCAACACATACAACAGTGGGCCCCGTCCTAGGGACTATGGTGGATCTTCGACGCTCACCAGAGCTGTAGATCTAGAGAAAAGAAGTTATCGGTGTTAGAGCGCCACCGATCAAAGAGAAAAGAGGAAAGCGATTTTTTCTGGTGTTAGATATTGCCAAATTTATACATATTTTTAGGAAATATTTGAATACATTTTGTTAAATATTTGGTTATTTGCATAGATAAATGGTACTTATAAGATCTAATTACGTTTTGCAGCCAAAAGAAGTCATCTTGAAGAATAAGGACCAAAAGCGACAAGGATCAGAACTTTGGAGGTTTAAAGCTTAAAAGATAAAGAATTCAACAAAAAGACGACCTGAGGAATAATGCCTCGCGATGTGAGCATTAAGGTTCTAGAATATAAGCATCCGGAGGCAAGAGTCCGTGTTCGATACGGATTAGGACTAAGCTCACGACGTGAGAAGCCTTTGCTCACGACGTGAGGAGGGTGAATTTGAAAAGTATAAATACTCTTGATGCTTACAGATTTTAAAGGTTGGCTGGAAAGAATAGAGATCCTAGAAGTCGTTTTTCATAGGAAAAAAAAGAAGAAACCTAGTAATAACATCCAAGGAAAGAGAATAAGATCATAAACTTATTCTTAGTTTGGTACATTACTGTGTTTTATTTATGAAGATTGAGTGTTTGATTGTTACTATGAGTAGCTAAATCTAGCTGCTTCTGTTTAGCTAGATGAAGCTTGAACTCATGGATTAGTTTTATGATTATGGATTTTTCTTGTAGGTTGAATGCTTCTGTTTGATGGTTAGTACCTAGCATGTTATAATTTGATACTTAAATTGCTTAAACTCATGTTCTATGAAGCTTAGTGAATATTAAATTGCATGAACTTGACACCTACTAATTTAGTGACCACTTAATTGCTAGAGCTAGGATCCAACCAATCTTAATTATGTGATTAAAGTATTAGTTTTGGTTGTGCTAGAGAACATATATTGTAACTATAATATTGTGTTTGTCTAATCAATCTTACATAGCTCCAATAATAATTAATAATTGATTTTGTGTTAAATTATGTGTGACCATGCATAACTCTACATGAATTGATTCAACATTAGTAAATTTGGACTTAAACTGCTAATAATATATTAATTGGTAACCAACGAGAATCTTCCATAGTTAATAGTTAACCATTGAGGGAAAGTGGATTCGAACTAAACAGAAGTGTTTTTAATATTTGATTGAATAGTTGTTAAGAATTTAAGTTTGTCTAAACTTGAAAAATTAGATAAAAACCATTTTACTTTTGCTTAGAATTTTAGGTTAATTTAATAGTAAGTAGGTTAATTAATTAATTTTGTTCCCTGAGATCGATACCCGGCTGTTTGTGCTATACTATTTGCGAAAGGGTACACTGCCCTGGGTTGGATAGCTAGTAGGATCGGAGGTAAAATTAGGTGTAGCATTTCGGCATACATCAAGTTTTTGGCGCCATTGTCGGGGAACGGCTCTTAGTTTTAAATGTATTTGCTTTAGGTTAATCGATCCTTTTTGTGGGGTAAAACTTGAAAAAGTTAAGTTTCTGCATTAGTTTTTATTTTAGTACTGAACTCACGACGTGAGGCATAAGCTCATGACGTGAGCTCAGTAGTTTTTGTTTTCTTTCGTTTTTCGTTTCTGTTTAGATTAGCTGCGACAACACGAGGTGGTACCCGTTACCACGTCGTGGTGAACAGTCAGTAGGCGTTTTTAATTAGTTTTTGTTCAATTTTATGTTTTTTTTTTGTTTTTTTTTCTTGCAGTAGTACATGACCCGAGGATCCAACACACCTTTGATACCACCACTGGAAGATCCAGAGTCAGCCCTTCACAAAAAGACAGATAAAACACAGGAGAAACTTGTTGGGTCTTGAGCATTACAACATTCCTATGTGCACATGCAACCCTAATGCTTTGGATCTAGGTTTTTCTCAAATTATACATACAAATAGAATTTCTAAAGCATAAACCCAAGATCTATAAAAATAGAAATATACAAGGGTTTGGATCATACTTTTCTTGTTATCTTGCAATAACAAGTATTCCCTCTTCAAATCCATGACCTTCGAAAGCCTAGTGCCCCAAGCATTGCACCTATACTAGAGTCACAAACACCACATACAAAGAATGAGGTAGAAGAAGAAGGAAATCGGCTAGGGTTTCTCTAAAAAAAGTAGTGGCCGATTTCATGAGCTAAGGGGTTCCTTTTATAGTTGTGACTGCTAAGGTTTTCAGCTGGAAACCTTAATTTCCATGCTTAGGCCCTAAGCAATCCATGGACCCCCCACATGAGAGGCCTTGGACGAAATCTCTATGGGGCTTCCCATAGATTTCGTCCACCTCCTTTCAATAGGGTCCATCAGCCCAAAACTGCAACTATCACTGATATACACAATCAGTCCCCATTCTTTTAATCAGTTCCTTTAACCACTAAATTAATTCCAAATTAATTTATGATTAAACACTAATTAAATAATATGATTACTAATTAATACATTATTCTTATAATATATTGGTTGGGTTTTGAGCATTCTAACACTTCCTCAGTGTACATGCAACCCTAATAAACCTTGGATCTATGTTTGTCTAAAATACATGCAAAATATGTTTTCCAAGGTTTATAACCTATCTAGCATGGCATGGAGTACTTTTAAACATAAAAGAACTAGATGATTTACATACCTTTTGTTGATTGTTGATTCCTTTGGAGTTTGAGAGCCAAGCACCAATAATGTGAATGCCTCAAATGGAAATCACAAATCACCACAAACTTGGAAAACTTATGAGAGAGTATACTTAAGCTTCTAGAAATCAGCCACCTTTCCTCACACACACTAGGGTGTCATTTCATGCATCATAAGCTTGTTTATATAGTGTACATGATTAGGTTAAACCCTAATAACCCATGTCTTTTCCTTTCCAAGGATCCATGGGTTAAAAGCTCCATGGATCATCCATGGACTTCCATATAAGCTTAGCCCATTACCATAATGAGTGTTAGCCCACACTATATAAATATAATAGCCCATGTTTAATTTGTCACCATTTGATCACTAAATTAATTCATAATTAATTTAAGACCAATACTAATTAAATAACACAATTTCATATTAATATATTATAACTTATAATATATTAATAAATCATAAATATACTACTCTCATAAAATTATCCATATAAATAGTTCGGGTGAAGATGCCGGGTCGGGTCAAGTATATACCAAATAAGTTATGGACTTAGACACCTTATCCAACAGTCTCCCACTTGGATAAGTCTAATAACTATATTTGCCTATATGACTTCAGGAACCAACCGGCAATCATAGCTCTCGAAAACTCTGTTGAACTATGAAGCACCATTTTAGATAAGTGATCATATAATCCTCTGCTCTCATGATATCAGCCGGACAAATACATGGAACAATATCTTACTTATTGTCCAGCAGTTTGTTTCCCGATTTCCGATTTGTTTGACAAAGAACTAAATTGAACACATCAATTAGGTTCTGACCGGGCCCGGTACATAGGACAAAACAAAATCATCGAGGGGCCCAGATATCGCTTCTATTTCTAGAAGGAACATATAAACTTCGACTCATATGCTTGTTCTACTACTTGTTGAATTGCACACAAAGGCACGTTTTATAACATCAAGTTACTGATGCGTTTTCGTGCAATCAATGCACAACCAACTCATAGGTAACAACTCATATCTCTAGGTTTGAAGACTTATATGATATTACCGTCTCACGATCACTCGAGATAAATTCCATGAAGTGATACAAGTGAGCGTGGGTTTATTCCAATACTCATAACTTATGAGCACTCATGAATGTTGTAGCAACCACTGTTATGTCTAAACACCTTTAGACATCTACAAGCCCAATTCATGACAGCCTTAATTCATACCTACTTCCAACATATGACTGACTGTGGAGTGTTTAAATAACTTAGTCATTCGGAAAGAATAACCTAGCTATTTTGGAAGTCAAAACATGCAAAGTGAAACATAATAATAATTGAATCCAATGTGGTCTCAGAACCCTTTTGAGCATAAATAGAACACCTTTTATTTATCACCACATTGATTACACATTATTCATTGCATAATGTTTCAAATAATCAACTTAATACTTGAATTAAAACAATAGTTGTCCCATGTTCCTAGCATGTACACTATGTTTTTCTAAACAACAGTTATGCCATACTCCATGTATGCAAACTATGTTTGTCTATGATCCTTACTTTGTGAAATAGATCAATTGAACAAGATTCCAATGATACTCATTTCACAATCCCAAACATTTATTGTAATACCAAATTCCTGCCATTTACCGAAACCTGTTAGATCCTAAACTCATATTCATTGATCCTCTTATAATGACTATGCACAAAGTCACAACGGTTTGGCAACAATCATTACAGAGTATTCCAATAGAGATCAACTCCATGGAAACAAAGTCTCATATTCAAAGCACATTGCTTTGAACATCCTTCTTGCACTAAGTTTTCTAATCTTACACAGATTGAACGAATAACTTCCACCTATGGAAACATTTCCATATTCCCATTTTGACTATCACTTCTGAACAAGAGTTGCCTCTTTTCAAAAAATGTCAATATGGTCCTTGCCAAAATTAACACTATACTTCCAACTGTCCCTGAGCAACCAATCTTTGGCAAGCCTTAGATTGTCCTCGACAATTGCTTAATCACTTTAGTCACATCCAGTTCTAGACTTTTTCTCTCTCAATGCCCTGAGCATTTGGAAAAATTTAGAAAGGATGAATATTATAGCACATGCAATCGATCCTATATCCGAAGCATATGGGACACGATTCATGATGTTTAACATAAATACATGATACTAGACCAGTCTTTTGCTACAATATTTTTTATTTGCCATATCCTCAAAATTTGACTATGAAGAGGGATGCCGTAATCATAATCGAATTTTGAGAATGCAATATATATAGAATTTCCTTACGTTGAACCATTCAAACATAAAATTCATATATATATATATATATATATATATATATATATATATATATATATATATATATATAATTATCCTCGACTGAAGATGATTAAAATCTCAATGTAAGCTTTTAGAACTGAAATGAAGTATAATTTCCTCTCCCTTAATTATAGCAAAACAACTTTTCAACCCCTGCAACTTCACGAATTGAAACATTTGTTTTCTATAATTAACATTGCTACCTTGCAATACTAATCATATTTATCATGCTCCCACTAACATGATGATTATTAGCATAACACTTATGCTCCCACTAGCTTTGACATGTACTCAGAAATCAACTGGACTTCTAGAAATCAATACTGTATTGACTTTCTTACCAAAGTTCAGATTTCTGATACAAGATGCTTTGATAAAACTTTATCAAAATCATACGCCTTTCCTTAGATAGCTCATATGTGTGCCTAAACAATTTTAGAACTATGAAAAGGGATGCCGTAATCATAGTCTCGATTGTTTAGACCTTTGCCATTTCTCATAAGTCCATGTTAGTGTGTCGGTTAACCACACACGCTCCACTAACGTCTTTGAGAATGCAAACATCACAACTGCTATCTACTTAAAATCTACTTAGTGAAAGCGTTTCCTCACCATCATTTTCATGAATTGGAGAGAAACCTTACGACACTTAGACTTTTATGGTGTATGTGTTGCAATCCATGTGGATTTGTCAAAAACATAATCACAAGACAAGGTTATTGACAAATTCAAACTCATATGGATTGAACTTGTTCAATCTTAATTTCTTGCCACTTGGTAGCACAAAAGCCCACCATTGCTTCCAAGTTGTTATGCACACAGTCTAGAACTCACAGAACTCACATGCATATTCAACTTATTTGGAATAGGCACAAAAACAAGAATCATTTCAACACAATAGGTTTCAAACCTTAAGTCGTGTGCTAGTGATAAACTATAGGTTTTTATTCTTGATTAGTTCATGAAACTTTCAAGACCTTTAAGACTTCCACTATCCTCTTGACATATAGGTTTCTCTTTGTCAAGAACCATTCCTTGACAACCAAACAAATATTCAAGAGTTAGTGCGGATTCTTATCAAGACAAACACTTCAACCAATTGGTCATAGTTGGTCTTTGTCTTATCCAAGACATCACGACTTACCAATTTCAAATGTTCAAGAGTAGAAAACATTTTACTCTACATTTGATAAGTGTTTTAAACCTTCCTTTATGTCACTCAAGGTTACAATCTTGGAATATGACTCTAAGAGTTGTTTTTGGAACGAAGTATGATTCATCTTCCTGATTTTTAACCATTCCAACAATTCATGACTCCTCTTCTTAGCCATAAGAATGCACTAAGATGTCCTTAGAGCATGAATTTGTGATATGGTTTCATAATCATAAAGATGATCATAAAACATGATACTAAAGTACTCTCCCATCTTTTCAGATTTGAGAAACTTTTATCTTTCTGCCTAATTTGATCCTTTCCCACTCGTTCTGCCATACATTGAAACTTTTCCAATGTTACAGAATTATACTTAAACTTGTAAGTATAACCATATTTACTAATCTTCAGTAAATCATGACGAATCGACCTTTGTGGTGGACCTTGACCAGCACACACCCAGTGTACCCGATCCCTTAGTCCTTCACTTGAATCACATACCCATATGATCAAGGAATCTGTCTTAACTTTCCAAAGATGAAAATTCTCATTCATCACACAATGCAGCCTGCATGATTCCAAGTTTCTGTCCAATTGAAACTTGGGTGATGAGAATCTTTCCACATTTGGTAAATTCAGACACTACCACAAATGAGAGAATCAAATCCACTTTCCAATATTGCTCTTACTAGAATCATATAAGCAACAATTTTTCACAAATGCCATTGTAAGGATATTTTAAAATAAATTAAAACCTTCTTTTTTCTTTTATTTTAATACTTTGCGGAAAAAAAAAACTTATCCTTACAATCCATATGAAAACCTTGTTATTATCTATTCTTAAGCAATTTGTCACAACTCTTGATTAACAGCTCAAAATTCTGATCACCGAACCATGCGAACGAAATCCATCTTCGCAATCAGAATCAGCATATACTTCCTTTAAGCTTCCTCTCTTTTCTTTGATTCTTATAACATCACTAAGTGACTCAGTCACATTATGTAATAAGAATCTCCAAATAGGAACTTAATAGAGTTAGACAATGGACTTTACCTAAAGTAGAGTCAAACTTTTGACTTTACCTTCCTTATGATCTTTCAGGTAAACATGGCAGCTTCGCAATCAATGTCCCTTCCTTTGGCAATAGAAACATATGGACTCTTTGGGAATGGTACATGGGACTATCTCAGACTTAGCTTTTCTCTTTACCATTTGGTCATCCGAGTTGACTATGGCCGATCCCTTTCCATTGGGAAGAGAAAACTTTTCTGGATATCCAATGTTACCAATTTGTCAATGTCCATTGTGTTTTGGGAAGTTGATCTACTTATCAAATTTGCTTCACTAGTCCTCCAAATCATTGCTGATTTAGCAGCACCAAGCAAAATAGATAAGATCATTAAGGGTCTTGTCATAGTCTGTTTCATAGTAGTCCCAAAGGAACTCACTATGTGACTTAGAAAGTAATTGAACATCCAACTTTCTCAAGTCTTAGACACCCAACTCTCCCGGCTTGTCAATATATGACTTCATCTCCAAGATGTGAACACACATAGACCTTGCTTGCCAATAGAGCTTGAGTGACCTTAACCTTTTCAAGAACTTGTGGGTTAGGGAGAATAATTGGAGGAGGTGAAAGAAGGTGAAGTTCCAAGATATTTGGGAAGATCATAGTTGTCTGAACTAGACATCTACAATGGGAGATATTCAAGATAGTTGATTTAAAGTCCTTAATATAACACCCAATATGAAATATTAAGGCTAGGACCCAACACAATATTTTATAACTTGGAAGAGGGATGCCGTAATCCAAGCTATAAAATATTTGAAGGTAGGTGAATGACGATTCACCAATTTCCACCACGAAAAACGAAATAAAATTAGGTTTTAATTGGTTTGAAACTCCTAGATCTTTTGAGATTCATTGAACTTTTCAAAGGCATGTTTCAATCTCGATTGTGCCCTCTCAAATTTTGTGACTGGGATGCCGAGGATCACAAAACAAGGTGTGAATAACCATGCAAATTCACTTGGTACCCTTAATATTATCACCTAATCAATGTGCCGGTTAACCACACGCTCTCCACCGATCTATGATAAACATTAAGTCACCCTTCGTGATCCTTACTAGTCCAAGTTAGTGTGCCGGTTACCCATACACGCTCCACCAACGACTTGGTAAGGTACAAAGTGTGAATTTCATGGGTTAGCACCAAATTCACATTTTTCCTAAAGTAACTAAGATTGGGAATTAAAAATATTTAGTTACTTTATAATAATCATTATACTTTTAATGAGAATTTAAAGTCATTGTCCTACCCGTTCAGCTAACGACCCTCCACCGATCAAGGAAGCGGTGGGTGAGAGTGGACACCCATTAAGCTGCCATTTTATAGGCAACAACCTTATACCCCCCTTATAGACCGGCTTCGTGAATGAGGCCTACTAACGGTAAAACGACTTGATCTTATACATATATATAATTATTAACCATTAATGTTATAAATAGTATAAGGGTTGAATTTTAACTTTTAAAACTCTAAGGGTTGGAATTAAAGTATATTAAAGTGTGTGTAACTTTACAAATTCCAAAACTTGAGGGCAAGTTTTGAAACTATTCAAAACTCTTCATTTCATAACTTATGAGTTAATGGTTCATAAAAATGAAGACTCTTCATTTTTATGTAACTTATGTGTTTTAAATGTGTGTTAAAAGAAAGTGGCCTTTGGAAATCCATAACTTGAGGACAAATTATGGACTCCATTAAAACACATAAATGATCAAGAAACAATTCAGCAAATAATTCCTATCATTTTTCGAAACTCATAAGAACATGAACATGATCATCAAAATTTCAAGAATTATATGAACACATAAAATCATGGAATTTTGATATAAGCCATTGTAAATGGATTAGCACAAACATTACACCATCTAAAACAAGTTTTAAAACACCAAAACAGTTTAGGGTAATGTTTCTAGTCCATTTCCAGCAGCAAAAATCGAAAAACCGCACTCTGCATGACCAACTCGTCGAGTGGATGAACTGACTCGTCGAGTGCATGAATGAGGTAGAAGAAGAAGGAAATTCGCTAGGGTTTCTCTAAGAAAAGTAGTGGCCGATTTCATGAGCTAAGGGGTTCCTTTTATAGTTGTGACTGCTAGGGTTTTCAGCTGGAAACCTTAATTTCCATGCTTAGGCCCTAAGCAATCCATGGACCCCCCACATGAGAGGCCTTGGACGAAATCTCTATGGGGCTTCCCATAGATTTCGTCCACCTCCTTTCAATAGGGTCCATCAGCCCAAAACTGCAACTATCACTGATATACACAATCAGTCCCCATTCTTTTAATCAGTTCCTTTAACCACTAAATTAATTCCAAATTAATTTATGATTAAACACTAATTAAATAATATGATTACTAATTAATACATTATTCTTATAATATATTGGTTGGGTTTTGAGCATTCTAACACTTCCTAAGTGTACATGCAACCCTAATAAACCTTGGATCTATGTTTGTCTAAAATACATGCAAAATATGTTTTCCAAGGTTTATAACCTATCTAGCATGGCATGGGGTACTTTTAAACATAAAAGAACTAGATGAATTACATACCTTTTGTTGATTGTTGATTCCTTTGGAGTTTGAGAGCCAAGCACCAATAATGTGAATGCCTCAAATGGAAATCACAAATCACCACAAAGTTGGAAAACTTATGAGAGAGTATACTTAAGCTTCTAGAAATCGGCCACCTTTCCTCACACACACTAGGGTGTCATTTCATGCATCATAAGCTTGTTTATATAGTGTACATGATTAGGGTAAACCCTAATAACCCATGTCTTTTCCTTTCCAAGGATCCATGGGTTAAAAGCTCCATGGATCATCCATGGACTTCCATATAAGCTTAGCCCATTACCATAATGAGTGTTAGCCCACACTATATAAATATAATAGCCTATGTTTAATTAGTCACCATTTGATCACTAAATTAATTCATAATTAATTTAAGACCAATACTAATTAAATAATACAATTTCATATTAATATATTATAACTTATAATATATTAATAAATCATAAATATACTACTCTCATAAAATTATCCATATAAATAGTTCGGGTGAAGTGCAACCCAAATGGACCATGCCAGGTCGGGTCAAGTATATACCAAATAAGTTATGGACTTAGACACCTTATCCAACAATATTAATAAACCATTCATTAACCTCTTTCTCCAAAACTCATCCTATACAGTTGCTCTGGTGAAGGCAACCCAAAAGGACCATGCTACAATCAAATCAAGTACATACCAATTATAGTTATGAGCTTAGACACCTAATCCAATAGTCTCCCACTTGTATAAGTCTAATAACTATAACGGAGAGTTTTCAAAATTTGATTAGCAATAATAGCTTTCAAAAGCCATTGTCGAACTCTATCCTAGTCAATAACGCGCCCTTTAGATAAGGGATCATATAATCCTCCGTTCTGCAAGATATCATGTGGACAAAAACATGGAATAGAATCATTCTCAATGTCCAATAATTTGTTTCCCGATTTCTGATTTGTCTAACAATGAACTTAATTGAACACATTAATTGAGTCCGACCGGGCCCGGCGCATAAGTCAACACAAAATCATCGAGGGGCCCAAGATATCGGTTTTACCTATTGAGATAAAAGCAACAGATAAACTTTGACTTATATGCTTGTACTATTTACTCATCAAATCATACACCACAATACGTTTTATAACATCAAGTTACTGATGCGTTTACGCATTATCAATGAACGACCAACTTGTAAACAACAACTCATATATCTCGGTTTAAAGACTATACGATATTATCATCTCACAATTACTCATGATAAATTCCATGAAGTAATTCAGGTGAGCGTGGGTTTAATCCAATACTCAAATCTTATTTCAGGAGCACTTATGAATGTTGCAGCAAACCTTTTCTATGTCTAAGCACTTAGACAATCTACAATCCAATTCATGACAGTCTTACTTCAATACTTACTTCCAAAGTATGATCGACTGTGGATAATTTGAACAATCCAATTATTCAGGAAGTAAAACATGCAAAGTGAAACACAAAATAAAAAATTGACAGAAGACAGTAAAATTTACTCATAAATAAATCTTCCATTATCTAATCATCAAATGTCAATTACATTTATAATGTTACAAGTTTCTAGATATCTATCTAATCACTAAAACTAATATCATCCTTCAGACCAATGCTCCTTGCATGTTGAACGTGCTTAATCCTACTCAGACCCTTTGTGAGAGGATCTGCCGGATTCTCTTCTGATGATACCCTCTTGACCACGAGGAGTCCTTTCTTCTACCCAATGTCTGATGAAATGATATTTTCTGTCGATGTGTCTGGATCTACCATGATCCCTTGGTTCCTTGGTTAAGGAAACCGCTCCTTCGTTATCGCAGAAAATCTCCATGGGCTCCTTTATGGCTGGTACAACTACAAGGTCTCCAGTGAAGTTCTTCAACCATATTGTCTCCTTTGACGCTTCGCTTGCAGCTATGTACTCTGATTCACACGTTGAATCGGCCACGATCTCCTGCTTGGAACTTTTCCAAGTCACTACTCCTCCATTCAGGGTAAACACCCAGCCCGACTGAGAGCAGAAGTTATCTCTGTTGGTCTGAAAACTGGCGTCACTGTACCATGTGACTCTCAAGTCTTCACTTGCACCAAGCATAAGGACCCAATCCTTAGTCCTTCGTAGATACTTAAGAATATTTTTCACCGCTATCCAATGAGCTCTACCAGGGTTCCCTTGATATCGGCTTACCATTCTCAAGGAAAAAGCCACATCTGGACGAGTACATGTCATAGCGTACATGATCGAGCCAATGGAGGAAGCATATGGCACTCGACTCATTTCTTCTATTTCTGCATCGGTACTCGGACTCTGAGTCTTACTTAATTTGGTATTACTCTGGATAGGCAAATCCCCCTTCTTGGAATTCTCCATGCTAAAACGCTTTAGCACCTTTTCCAAATAATTACTTTGACTAAGTCCTATTAGTCTCTTATTCCTATTCCTCAAGATCCTTATTCCCGGAATATAGGCAGCTTCTCCTAGATCCTTCGTAGTGAAACACTTCCTGCAAGGTTGGAACGTCGTTTCCTATGAGCAATATGTCATCAACATACAATACTAGAAAGCTAACTATGCTCCCACTAGCTTTGACATACACACAAGACTCATCCTCACTTCTATAGAAACCAAACTCTTTGACTTTCTCATCAAAGCAAAGATTCCATCTGCGAGATGCTTGTTTCAATCCATAAATGGATTTCTCAACCTTGCACACTCTATTGGGGTATTTAGCATCCACAAAACCTTCTAGCTGACACATGTAAACCATATATCAGTGTTCATCCACATTTATCAGTGTTCTATCACTGATAAACGTATCACCTTCAGTAGTTATATGAAAACCATATAATATTGGTGGAACACTAACTCTACTGGAACGTCTTAGAGGTAACGACTCGTCAACTGGTTCAACAAGAATCTCTTCCTCAAGTTGAGAGCTAGTGTTAGAGGTTCCTTCACTGCTTGATTCTTGAATCTCTTCAAGATCAATTGTCCTCCCACTATCCTCTTAGCATACGAGTTCTCTCTCACGAAAGACTCCCATTCGTGCTACGAAGACCACGTTCTCACTAGGTCTGTAGAACAAGTATCCAAAAGATTTATGCGGGTAACTAAGGAAAATACACCACTCACCTCGAGGTTCAAGCTTGCCGTGAGTCTCTCGTCTAACGAAAGCTTCATAACCCCAAACCTTGATATGTGCTAAGTAGGGAACCTTACCTGTTCACATCTCGTGAGGTGTTTTGGCAACCTTCTTAGTTGGGACTAGATTTAGGATATGGGCGGCAGTCTCTACAGCATACCCCCAGAACATGATAGGTAGCGAAGCACGACTCATCATGGAACGAACCATGTCCAACAAGGTTTGATTACGCCTCTCATCCACGCCATTAAGTTTTGGTGTCCTAGGAGGGGTTAATTGTGAGACAATTCCACATTCCTTGAGATAGTCGTGGAACTGAATACTAAGATACTCACCACCTCTATCTGATCTGAGCATCTGTAACTTCCTACCCAATTAATTCTCTACTTCTTTCTTAAATTCTTTGAACATTTCAAGGGTCTCTAACTTGTCCTTGATTAAGTAGATATATCCATATCTGTTATAATCATCAGTAAAAGTCACGTAGAAGCGATTCGAATCCCTTGTGGTGGATCTGAAAGGCCCACACACATCTGTGTGTATGCGATCCAACAATCCCTCACCTATTTCACAAGTGCCAGTGAAAGGTAATTTAGTCATCTTTCCAAGTAAACAAGATTCGCACGTGTCATCTGACTTTAGGTCAAACTAGTCCAACACTCCATCCTTTTGGAGTTGGGATATGCATTTCTTGTTAACATGTCTAAGATGACAATGCCACAAGCATGCCTTGTCTAAACCATTAGACTAATCAATATGCAACATATTATTTCCTAAGTTATCTACAACCATCACAGTTTCATATACACCATTACAAGGCAATGCATCAAAATAAAAAGTACCATTATAATAAGCATTAATAGAACCAATTTCATTATTAAATAAAAATCTAAAACCTTGTCTGTACAAACCATGAAAAGAAATAATATTCCTCATCATTTCTGACTAGTAGCAACAGTCATTCAAATCTAATCCTAAACCGTTAAGCTCTAGAAGCTCAAAGTTGCCACCTTTATTCAGCCATGGCCCTATTCCATGCCTTAGGTCTCCATTTTTGCTTGGTTTTGGTGTTTTAGCTTCATAACACCATGCATTCACGTAAAGTTAGCAACTTTACGTGTTATGCTAGCCTAAGGAGTCCAGATCTGTGAGTTAGAAGCTTTGGGATCAATTAGAATCGACTGGATGAGTTTGGATTAGAGGGGACTCGGCGATTTGCTTGTCCAACTCGGCGAGTTGGTTCGTAACCAACTACCTTTCTGACTTTGGAACAACTCAATGAGTCTGGAGGCGAATCAGTGAGTTGGTCAAGGATCTTTGAGTATGGAAGAATGAGGAACTCGTCGAGTTCAAGGAAGTACTCGACGAGTTGCCCGGAAGTGTCCCGATGATGTAATAGGAGGAACTCGCCGAGTTGTGAAAGAACTCGTCGAGTTGGGTTGAGATTTAGGAGTGTTCTGATATATGGAACTCGGCGAGTTGGGAAACCAACTCGACGAGTCGATTCGGGTTGTCTCGATTCTGTACAAGGCAGAACTCGACGAGTCTGTGGGGGACTCGACGAGTTGAGTCGACTAGGAGTTGACCTTGACCTTGGCTTTGACCAGAATGTTGACTTTGACTGGGGTTATATTGGTCATTTGTACCCTAAGAAGGATTATCATATTTTGACTAGTATTGTTGTGATATTGATAGTTGGGAAGTCGTCAGAGCAAGTATCAGTTCTTCCTCACCGCGAGATTTTGCAGACAGCTTTACAAGGTGAGTTTCCTCCTTTAGGAACGGGTCTAAGGCACCAAGGTCGGCCCTTTTAGTTATTAGTAGTTTTGGACCATAGTCCGATGCCGGGCGGGGCTCGAAGTAGGTTTATATGCTTTTCCAGATTTCGATCCGATGTCGGGACGGTCCCGAGGAATGCTTGTATGCTTGATGTGTTTGTGATTCTTGCATGTGTTTGTATGTATTATGTGTTTTGGACTTTGGTCTGATGCCAGGGCAAGCCCGAGGAATGTTTAGTCAATATGTTATGCTAGTATGTTTCCGGACTTCGGTCTGATGCCGGGGCGGTTCCCGAGGAATGTTAGCATGTTGCCGGATCTCGGTCCGATGTTGGGTGGGGCTTGAGGAATGTTAACATATTAGTGATTATGTGCTATGTTTTATGTTAGTGGATATGTATATATGTATGCCGAGATCTGCTCGGTGTCAGGCGGGGCTCGATGTCGGGTGGGGCCCGATGCCGGGAAAGCCGATGCCGAGTCTGACTCGATATAGCAGGGGCGGGGCCTAAAATATGTTATGTGATATTTGTATGGTATGTGGTAGTTGGGGAGACTCACTAAGCTTCGTGCTTATAGTTTTTAGTTTTGGTTTCAGGTACTTCCACTAGCAAGGGGAAGGGCTCCGGATGACTGCATGGCACACACCATAGTTTTTTCCTGGGATGATTCACTCTGATATTTGACTTATGATTTTGTTACATTGACGAATACTATGTTATTTTTGAGACACATGGCTCATGGTTTTATATGATGGTTGATATTCATGGTTTTATTAATGTTTTTAAACGAAATTTTTGGACCGTATTTTTTGGGCTGTTACAGTCGAGTTCACTCAGAATCCAGAAAGCGGGAAAACCTGACTCAACTTGTCGAGTTCTTCAGCCCTTTTCTCATTCAGATGCTTTTAAGTGAAACCAAGGCTCCGAACTGTAGATCTAGCTTCCTAGGGTGTAGTTACCACGTAAAGTTGCCAACTTTACATGCATGCAAGGACTTAAGAGACTTAAAATGCTAAAACCAAGCTTGTCGAGTTCTTCAGCCCTTTTCTCATAGAGAACGGAAAAGGCTAGATAAATTCGATGACTTTATGCTCATGAGGCCTAGAGGAGTCCAAATCTGAGACCATGTCCTCAAGACAAGCTTAAACCCGAGAATGACTCCATTTTAAACCAAAAATGTCCATATACTCACATAAGAAGGGATCTAAGAAATGAAAGGCCAAGGTAAAGACTTTTTACCTCAAAATGGATGCCAAAACCAAGTAGATGTTGGATC
This sequence comes from Lactuca virosa, assembly GCF_052849685.1. Taxonomy (NCBI): domain Eukaryota; kingdom Viridiplantae; phylum Streptophyta; class Magnoliopsida; order Asterales; family Asteraceae; genus Lactuca; species Lactuca virosa. The sequence continues at coordinate 289,641,621 of NC_136426.1, forward strand.
TACAGGCTCCTTCTCGTTCCAACCTTCTAAATCTTCAAATCTCTTCAAGAAATGCACCAAACACACACTCTTTAACCTCGCACACTCACAATAGGAGATTAGATCGATTAGGGTTTCTTTCTGGACAAGAAGGTGGTAAGGGAGGCTGGAGGGAGGACTTAAGGTCCTTTAAGTAGGGTGCAAACCCTAAAAATTAGGGTTTTCATGCACAGCCTCAACTCGTCGAGTTGGGGTCCTCCAACTCGTCGAGTTGGTTCCAAAATCCACGCGGGCTGACTAGTCCCTACACGGTGAGTTGGGGCCTTTAACTCGTCGAGTAGGTCTTAAAATGTGAATATAAAAGCTTTAGATTTATACCTGGGAGTCGGGATGTTACATGAGGGGTGTTTGTGGACTGGGTCGGGTAGTAAAGGAGCACTTGGTTCGATTTACATGAGGCAAGATTTTCGATTTTAGGGTTCTTGAACCCTAAATCTCGAAATTTTGATAAGGGTTTTCAAACCCTTTCCTTTGTGCCCAAGATTTCGAATTCTAGGGTTTGCCAACCCTTGAATTTCGAAATTAGCCTCCTCCCCAATATAAGATCCTAAATTTTAGGGATTTGGATAATCCCATATCTTGTAATTATCATTTTATTGGTTAAATATGGTAATTAAAGATTTTGAATTATCCTATCCCATGTTTTTCGAAATTTAGAGGGATTAAAGGGATTAGGATAAATTAATTGTTTAATTTATAATTATCCTTATGATTTGATAATCCTCCATGATTTAATAATTCAAATTAATTGTTTAATCTAAGATAATTATTAAATCAAGAGTTTTAATATTTAAAATTTTAATTTAAAAAGTCTTAAATTTCGAAAATTTTAAATTGAAATTAAAACCCTAGTATTTTGAAATGTTTAAAATACACCCTATACTATTATATTATTACAAGATTAATAAATATATATGTATAACTTAAAACGCTAGTCTTACCGTTAGTAGGCCTCATTCACGAAGCCGATCTATAAGGGGGGGTATAAGGTTATGGCCTATAAAATGGTCGTTTAATGGGTATCCACTCTTACCCACCGCTTCCTTGATTGGCGGAGGGTTGTTAGCCGAACGGGTAGGATAGGGCAATCCTCTCCTCATTAAAAGTATAATGAATTTATATAAGTAACTAAATGTTTTTCAAAAATTCCCATTCTTAGTTACTTTAGGTAAAAGTGAAATTGATGCAATTCCATGAAATTACACTTTGTACCCTTGCTAAGACGTTAGTGGAGCGTGTGTGGTTAAGTGGCACACTAATTGGTTTCTAAGCAAAGGTGGCAAAGGGTGACTCATTGTTTGTCATAGTTCAATGGAGCGTGTGTGGTTAACCAGCACATCGAATAGGTGACTTTAACAATGAGGGCACCATGTACATTTTCGTGGTTATTCACACCTACTTTGTGATCCTCGGCATCCCAGTCACAAACTAGAGGGGCAAATCGAGATTTAAACATGCCATTGAAGAGTTCAATGAATCTCAAAAGATCTAGGAGTTTTCAATACATTTAAAACTTAATCTCATTTTCGTTTTTCATGGTGGAGAATTAGTGAATCGTCATTCACTTACCTTCAAATTATTTGCATGTTAGATTACGGCATCCCTCTTCTAATATGTAAATAATGTTGTTGGATCCTAGCCCTAATTTCTCATTTTGGGTGTTAATTGGGGATTCATTTCTAATCAAACTTTGTCCCTTTCTATTCCAGATGTCGAAGCCCAACAACAACGCTTCCGGCTCCAACACCTCTGGCTCGTTCTCACTCATGAACTTGTGTGGGAGGGTGATCTTTGACGGGTCCAATTTCAATGATTGGATCCGCAACATCCGCATGGTCACCCGCTACGAGGACAAAGAGTATGTCCTCGACAAAGAGCTCAAGGAAATAAATGTTAACACTGCTACTCCCGAAGAGATCGCTGCCTTCGAGGCCCATGAGCGTGATGCCACGAAAGTCCATTGCATCATGCTGGCGACAATGATTGCTGAACTCCAAAAGTCCTACGAGGACCACTATCCCTACGAAATGCATCAAGACTTGCTGGACCGGTACCACCAAAGCGCGAGGCAAGAGAGGTATGAGATCATCACTTCGATGATCACTGCCAAAATGGGCAGTGGAGTGTCCCTTACCGCTCATCTGCAAAAGATGCATAGATATGTTGATCGCATGCTGAAGTTAAATGTTAACTTCGATGAAGAGCTGGCAATCGACATCATCCTTCACTCCTTGCCTCCCTGCTACAACCAGTTCCGCATGACCTACCACATGAACAAAGAGGAGGTCACCTTGAGCAAGCTTCAAGGCTTGCTAAGGACTGCTGAGAGCAATCTCAAGGACAAGTCTGTTGCACCAACTCCCACTCATGCTGCTGCCCCTGTCTTGGCAATAGGGCAAGGGAAGGGTAAGAAGAGGAAGGCTCCCTCAAAGAGCCACCACAAAGGAAAGTCCCAAAGTGGCACCTCTTCTAGTGGGACTAATGTTGGTTCCGCTAAACCCAACTCAAACCCTAAGGAGGCAGAGTGTCACCATTGCCACAAGATAGGGCATTGGAAGAGAAGCTGCCCGGAATACCTGCAAGCCATCAAGGATGGAAAGATCAAGCCGTCTTTCGCAGGTATATACACTATTAAATCTAATGATTCATCACATGCTATTTCTTGGGTTCTTGATACAGGATGTGGTTTTCACATATGTTCTGATTTGTAGGGACTAAGAAGAAATAGGGATGTCGAGCATGGAAAGATAAATCTAATCGTGGGGAACAGAAGATCGTCGCATGTGACCAAGATTGGAGTGTATTCTTTAGTGCTTAGTAATGGATTAGGTTTAGATTTAGACAATTGTTGCTATTCGCCAGATATGGCAAGAAACATCATTTCATTTCATGGTTTGTTTAGACAAGGTTTTAGATATTCATTTGATAATGAGAAAGGTTCTATTTATGCTTATCTAAATGGTGTTTTATATTTTGAAGCATTGCCTTGTAAGGGAATTTATGAAACTGTGATGGTTGTAGATAACTTAGGAAATGATGTGTTGTGTGTTGATTCTTCCAATAGTTTGGATAAAGCATGCTTGTGGCATTGTCGTCTTGGACATGTCAACAAGAAACGCATAGCGCAACTCCAAAGGGATGGACTGTTGGAGTCATTCGACCTAAGGGACGATGACGTGTGTGAATCTTGTTTACTTGGAAAGATGACCAAGTCACCCTTTACTGGCACTTGTGAAAGGGGTGAGGGTTTATTGGATCTCATACACACCGATGTGTGTGGGCCCTTTAGATCCACCACAAGGGATGCGAGCCGCTTCTATGTGACTTTTACAGATGATTATAGCAGATATGGGTATATCTACTTAATCAAGCACAAGTCAGAAACCTTTGAAAATTTCAAAGAGTTTAAACAAGAGGTGGAGAATAAATTGGGCAGGAAAATCAAGATGCTTCGATCCGATCGAGGTGGAGAGTACCTAAGTCTTGAATTCCACGACTATCTCAAGGAATGTGGAATCGTTTGATAATTGACACCACCTCAGACACCGCAATTGAATGGTGTGGCTGAGAGGCGTAATCGAACCTTGCTAGACATGGTTCCTTCCATGATGAGTCGTGTTTCACTACCTATCTCATTCTGGGGGTATGCCTTAGAGACTGCCGCCCATATAACTTAGTCCCTCCGAAGAAGGTTGCCAAAACACCTCATGAGATGTGGACAGGGAAAGCTCCCTCGTTAGCACATATCAAGGTTTGGGGTTGCGAGGCTTTCGTAAGACGAGAGACTCACGACAAGCTTGAGGCTCGTAGTGAGCGGTGTATATTCATCGGCTACCCGCAGAAGTCCTTTGGATATCTCTTCTATAGACCGAGTGACAATGTTGTCTTCGTTGCGAGAATAGGGGTTTTCCAAGAAAGAGAACTCATAAGCCAAGAGGACAGTGGGAGGCAAATTGATCTTGAAGAGATTCAAGAGCAAAGAGATGAAGGAACCTTTAACACTGGCACTCAACCCGAGGAGGAAACTCCGGTTGAGCCGATTGACAAGTCCTTACCTCTTAGACGTTCCGAAAGAGTTAGTGTTCCACCCCAGTTTTATGGTTTTCATATTACTACAGAAGGGGATACGTTCATTAGTGATAGTACACTAGTGAATTTGGACGAAGCTAACAGCTATAAGGAAGCCATGGCAGGCCCGGAGTCTGCAAAGTGGAAAGAGGCTATGGACAACGAGATTTAATCCATGTATGACAACCAAGTTTGGAATTTGGTTGACAATATACCAGGACGTAAGACCGTCGGGTGCAAATGGATCTTCAAAAAGAAGACCGACATGGATGGGAATGTGCACACTTATAAAGCGCGATTGGTTGCAAAGGGCTTTACTCAAACTCCCGGAATTGACTATGATGAGACCTTCTCACCAGTTGCGAAGATAAAGCCTATTAGGGTAATGCTGGCCATTGCTGCATTTCATGACTATGAAATATGGCAAATGGATGTCAAAACCGCTTTCCTTAATGGGAAGCTGGCTGAGGATGTTTACATGGCTCAGCTAGAGGGTTTTGTCAATGCGAAGCATCCTAATAGAGTGTGCAAGTTTGAGAAGTCCATTTATGGACTTAAACAAGCATCTACAGGAAGTAAAGTCCTGGCTCGGGAAGTGCTTCGCTATGAAGGACCTCGGAGAGGCTGCCTATATTCTGGGAATAAGGATAGTGAGAAACATAAGTAAAAGACTAATAGGACTTAGTCAGAATACTTACTTGGACAAGGTACTAAAACGTTTCAGTATGGAGAATTCCAAGAAAGGGGAGTTACCAATCCAAAGTAATGCCAAGTTGAGTAAGACTCAAAGTCCGAGTACCGAAGCCGAGATAGCAGAGATGAGCCGAGTACCCTATGCTTCCGCAGTTGGCTCGATCATGTACGCTATGACTTGTACTCGCCCTGATGTGGCCTTCGCTTTGAGCATGGTCAGCAGATATCAAGGGAACCCTGGCAAAGCGCATTGGACCGTAGTCAAGAATATTCTTAAGTACCTTCGGAGGACGAAGGAATGGTTTCTAGTCCTCGGTGGGAGTGATGACTTAAAGGTGCGAGGGTACAGGAATGGTTTCTAGTCCTCTGTGATAACGAAGGAGCGGTTGCCTTGACTAAGGAACCGAGGGATCATGGCAGATCTCGACATATCGACAGAAAATACCACTTTATTCGACATCGGGTAGAAGAAGGACTCCTCGTAGTAAAGAGGGTATCGTCTGAGGATAACCCAACATATCCGCTTACGAAGGGACTGAGTAGGGTTAAGCACTTCCAGCACGCTAGGAGCATTGGGCTGAAGGACGATATTAGTTTAGATTAGATAGTTTGAAACGTGTAATAGATAAATGTAATTGACATTTGATGATTAAATAAAGGGGTATTATTTATGAGTAAAGTTACTGTCTTATGTTAATTCTTTACCTATTGTTTCATTTTGCATGTTTTGACTTCCTGAATAATTGAGTTATTTTGAAAATAATCGAATTATTCAAACAGTCCACAGTCGTTCATATGTTGGAAGTAGGTATGAATGAAGATTGTCATGAATTGGTGTGTAGATTGTCTAAAGTGTATTAGACATAGCAAAGGTTTGCTACAACGTTCATGAGTGCTTATGAATAAGAATTGAGCATTGGAATAAACCCATGCTTGCTGGAATCACTTCATGGAATTTATCACGAGTGATCACAAGACGATAATATCATATGGTCTTAAAACCTAGATATATGGTTTATTGTTTGCTAATTGGTTGTGCATTGATAATGCGTAAACGCATCAGTAACTTGATGTTATAAAACGCATTGTTGTGTACGATTTGATTAGTAAATAGTAAATGCATATAAGTCGAAGTTTATCTGTTCCTTTTATCCTAAGAGGGTAAAAGCGATATCAGGGCCCCTCGATGATTTGATTTGACTTATGTGACGGGCCCGGTCAGGACTAAATTGATGTGTTCAATTAATTTCTACGTCAAATGAATCTAAGATCGAGAAATAAAATTGCTGGACAATAAGTATGACTATGTTCCATGTGATTGTCCGCACGATATCTGGAACAGAGGGCTATACGATCCCTTATCTAAAGGACATGTTATTGATAAGATCAGAGTTCGACAGCGTCTTTGAGAGCTACGATTGCTAATCGTATTGTGCTTGCATTTGTGGTTACTAGACTTATCCAAGTGGGAGACTGTTGGATTGTTGTCTAAGCCCGTAACCATATTTGGTAAGTACTTGACCCGGTTGTGCACGGTCCTTTTGGGTTGCCTTCACCAAAGCAACTTGATTGGATAAATAATAGAGAAAGAGGTTATTATGATTTATTAATATATTATAAGAATAATATATTAAAAGAGAAATCATATTTGTTTAATTAATATTGGTCAATAATTAATTAAGAATTAATTTTGTGATCAAATGTAATTAATTAAACTAGATGGGCTGAATTGTAATTATGTGATAGTTGCAAAATAGGGCAATGGATGCCCTATGGATAGGGTGGACGAATTCAAGGGGATAAGGCTCCTAGAATTCGTCCAAGATAAGGATTCTAGGCTTATCTTATGGGTTGCTTAGTGGGCAAGCAACCAGATAAGGATAAGGACTGAAACCCTAATCTCTACCCTATATAAAGACCCCTTAGGCCTAGGAAAATCGGCCACTTGATCCTAGAACTCCCTAGAGCCGATTTTCTACCTCTCCCCTCTCTCTCTCTCTTGCCTCTCCATTTTCTCTTGGTGTTTGTGAGCCATTAGAGGTACTATACTTGTGGTACTTGCTTTCAAAGACAAGAAGATTGAAGATTTAGTTGTTATTACAATATAACAACAAGAGGTATGTAATCCATTCTTCTTCATGAATTTCGAAAATACTAGGAGCATGCTAGGGTTCTTCATGTGTTCATAATGTTGTGTAACTAATAGTGAAAACATAGATCCGTATTCTAGGGTTGTATGCACACATAGGATTGTTTGTATAAAACCCATCAATAAAAGGGTATAACCGTGTTATGTTCGATTAGCATATAGAGGGATGTTGATTTGGGTTCCTGCAAGACGATAGATTGACGCTTGTGTATCTTTAGGCCCCTGTGGTGCTGATCGTGAGTTTTTAGGCTAGTGATGGAAGGAAGGCGAGATCGGCGGGGTATCGTTTTAGTGGTTAAAAGGTGTCATGATGTATCGTGAACTAGTGGCTGTATGTTTCATATGGTTGGGACCCGGTAATCATTTGGTTAAGACCCTTAAGTCTCAAGATAGGTAGTCTTATTGGCATGTTAGGTATCAGTTCTAAAATCTCGAGCCATGAAGTTCGTCGTAAATGTCTCGAGTGTTTTGTCAGGTGGGGATACAGCTGAGTTGATAAGGAAATTGGATACTACGTGAGAATTATGGGATCGATCATCATTATACTAGTGGGAGTAACGGGTCGGTGATGACCTGTCGGGAAGCCAAGTGTGTATATAAGGTTTTCGAACACAATTTCCAGAATTTGGAATTTGGGAAATTCACGAATAGGATGTTTTGAGTATTTTTTTTTTATCATGGTTGGGTAGTGATCCTAGTCAGGGAACTGGGGGTAGGTATGATGGCTGAATGATCATCGTCCCTAGGGTATGGTTTCTGAAGTTTAGACTGATGGGTTCCTGTCTCGGGGAGTATGTTATCGGGTTTGGCTTGTAGTTGTAGTTGTGAGAGTCCTTGGTTGGAGTGGCTTTATCTAGAAGTGGGGTCATGTTGTTAGGAAGAGAAGGAAAATTTCGTGGTTGAGAATTTTCAAATTTTAGGGTTGTTGGTTGACAACTATGGGTTCCTAAGTGGTCTCTCAAGTTTCTTATAAGATGCCTTGGTGTCAAGATGGTTAGAGAGAGCTTACAGAAGATGTGTCATTGCTTCAGAGATCTTAACTAAGACCGATTTCGAGGACGAAATCTAATTTAAGTGGAGGAGAATTGTAACACCCGGTTTTTGTTTATTTCTTAATTCAAGGTCATGGGCCTGAAAGTCGACTATGTTAAGGCATTAGGCCTTACAAAAGTAAAGTTTACACCTCTCGGGAAGTGATAGTGATAGTTGTGAGATCTAACCCTTGGATTGTGTATTGGGCCGAAGGGTGGAAAGGGAAAAGTTATAGACCGAGTTTCTTACATGAATTAAGGGTTTTAGGTCGAGATGTTTTTAGTCAAAAATAATTATATAGGATCGTGGATCTCTTAAATACCTTTCCATGCATATAAAGAACGCCAAAATCAGAGTTGAATCGAAGAAGTTGCAGAGGGTTGAATCTTGAGTTGGAGCTGAAGTGTGGTAGTACGTTGTGCGTACTCCAGGTACACTGGGTGTACTGGCTTCCAAAGTCGTGTATTTAAAGGAGTATGTTGGGCGTATGCGACCAGATGCCAAGCCCTAAATATGAAGTTTTGAGCCCTATTTAAACACCTTAACTTCTCTAAACCTCTTCCATTCACATCCTCCATCTTTCCAAACGTTCTCCTTTGAAACCCTAACCCTAGTTTGAGCCTTATGAGCTAAAAAGTTTGTTTTGGGTGCCTTTGAAGGAAGAAAAAGGTGATGATAGTGCTTGGAAACTTGAAACAACTTTGGATCTGGATGTTCTCCTCCCTCACTCATCTCCAGAAGGTATAAAGTTTGTACCTTTACGCCTCTATTGATAGATCTGGCTTAGATGTTAAAGTTATGTCCTTTTTGTCCGATAAATTGGTCCATTTGAGTGTGAGTTGTTCCAGATCTTATGAGGTGCATTTCCAGATGTATTTGAGGGTGTTAAGTCATAAAAATGCAATCTTGATTTTCTTTTACCATTCATGCATGACTTATGAAGCTTAGAACCTTATGATAAATTAGGTTTTAGATTTGGACTCTTTCTAGCCATGCAAAATCATAAATTTGGAAACTTTATGATTTAAAATGTCTTTTGGATTCAGATCTGAGCTTTGGAGGAAAGATGTTAAGAGAATAAGTGCTTAATGGAAAGCGTTGGATCAAACTTGCATACGTTGGGCATACCTGAAGAGTACATTGGGCGTACTAGTCCTGAGTCTCGTACCCTGAGCGTAAGGATGGAGTATGATGGGCGTACTCAGCCTGTTTTGGGACCTTAACTTCCTTTAATTTGACCGTTGATCGTTGACTTTTTTTTATCAAGTTTTACCTTGGGTCAAACTTGAGGGTTTTTGGACTGTTGATTAAGATTTTACCTGGTTTTGGTGATTAGTGGATTTGCGGGAGCAAGCAGTGCAGAAAGGGAAGTGCGTCTCAATGTTTTGGGGTTCTTCATTTCACGTGAGTTTTCCTCACTATACTCGTGGGTCGAAGGCACCAATGATGGCCCACTAGATTGTGTTATGTGTCCTTTTGTATAGGATGTTGCTATGTGGCAGCGATCTATTATATTGGTATTTCTGTATGATTACCTTTACTTGCTCGTTATATGTTTATGTTTATCTGTTGCATATATCGACATAGTGCGGTTTTGGGTTGAGGATTTACTGTTACGTGCATAACTCAACAAACCTAGGAGCAAGCCAGACATAAGATGTGGGCCAGAAAGGCATGCCAGACTTAGGTCCCGTTTGATAGATATCTTTCCAGGTCCAACCAGATCTTTCTGGCTGAATGGGCCAGAAAGACTGTTTGATTTGCACAAGAAAATAGGTCTTTCCCGGTAAGATATGTTTTTCCTAGAAATCCCCAAAACCATGTCTTTATGGGTTGAATGAAACTTTGGACAATTGTGCCTTAACAAAAAAAAAATCTTTTCATCCATTTAGTTTTTTCCTTTCTACTCCATCGATGCCCTTTCTCTCTGTTAATTTGTAACAAAAAAAAGTCGGCATTTTTATGTTTTATTTTAGTTGTAGAACTTTTTTTTGTTTTTATTTTTATTTTTATCCGTAATCTTGATTTGCATAAAAAATATACGTGTTGAATTTTTTTATTATTGTGTAATTTAATTTTGTATGTTTTTATAATTATTCAGAAACTTCATCCATCATAGTATAGAACAGCAGGGTAATATGGTCATTTTTCATCATTCAACACATTCAGTCAGATGTACAATCAAACAACATTGTTTCTTTCTCAGTCAGAAAACTTTCACAAACAACACTTTTCCAGACAGCACTTTCCCAGACAGAAACTATCAAACGGGACCTTATGCTATGGGCTCTGGAGCATTCCAGACATGATTTGTGGCCCAGGTGGGCAAACCAGACTCATAATGTGGGCTCAGGGGTAATCCAACTTGATGGTTGTGGACCCGAGCGTATTCCAGTCCGATGACTGATTGGGCCCAACATGCATGATTGTATATGTTCTGTTGTGTGTAGTATTTTGGGGGAACTCACTAAGCTTTGACTTACAGTTTGATTGTTATGGTTTCAGGTATTTCAGAGGTCAAGGAAAGGCAAAGGCTTGATTGTGCACATCATCTTGGATTTCATGTGTTTTGCGATTTTGGGATACTCTGATTCAGGATAATGAATTTTGGAGAACTTGTTTTATAAAACTTATGGATTTTTGGAACGGTTTTAAAAATGAAAATTTTGGCCTCGATTTTGGGATGTTACACCTCCACATCAGATAGCCACTTCATAGCAACAATCGGGTCCTTGAACCCGTCGAACTCCGGGGGCTTTGTGTTGTTGAAGTCCCAATACTGAACCATCCCTCTCCCCTGGAGTCTCGCAACATCAACATCTGCAGTGGCTGCTGCAGCAGTAGCCTTAGTAACGACGGCGTATCTCTCATCAAAAAGCTCAATCATCACGGTCACAAACCCAAACATCTCTAAGATCGCCTCCCTAATATCCATGGTCACCTGAGTTATGATCATCTCACGAATCTCATTTTTAGTCAATCCTAGCCTCTCCGGCCCGTCTGCTCTAGATCCCGAACCTCTCGTGATAGCCATACTGAAAACAAACCAAAATACATCAAAAAAAAGCCACAATTCTTACTGCTATAACATTACAGAATCACTAAATCCTTGGGGTTCGTGACTTCCTTGATACACATACGGGTCCTATGCTTCCGGTAATACGAGCCCATACTACCTTCCACACCTACCCATATTTTTCTCAAAGGATCGTCACGAACCACTCGGCCACCAAGCCCAAACTACTAGGATACGCATACATCCAATACTTACCCTCTCGAGAGTGGGTAATCATTTTTTATGTTGGCTTTCTACAAAATACACACACTCATGAAACTTCCGTTAACCCTGCAGTCGCTCGTGTATGCTAATCATACATAACATTGGATTCAATAGACAGTCGAATAATTGATTCTACCCTAAGCTCACAACCAGAAAAGGAACATGAAATAAGGCTAAATGAAACATTCACAGGCTATAAAATCTTAATTATGTACAACTATGATGCACACACTAAGAAACAACAATAATAATGTCAGTTCCATATAGCATATCAAGAAATTCTCCTTGGCTATCGGGCATCATAAATCAGGCAATTCTATCATGTAATCCCTGAAGATCCCTAACCTAACAACTAGCATGCAATTCTATCATATTATCAATACACAAAACAAGTGTGGGTATCTTGGGGAATACTTTCCTTGGCTCCGGCTGATTGTACACATCGCATCCTCTTCGTTGATCATTTTAGAGTTACTTTTGAAAATTATTTTGCAGATCCTTAGTCTGAGACTGGAATCATACAGGTGTTCATCCAATTCTCCCAAAATAGGGCTCTTATACCAACTTATAACATCCCAAGATCATGATAAAAACTTTGTTTTTCAAAGACCATTTTATAAACCACAAGTCATACAAAACATTTTTTCCAAAACATAGTCATAAAATCAGAGTATCAAAATCTCTCAAAACATATATCAGCAGGAGGATGTGTACGATCACGCCTTCACCTTGTCTCGATCATCTGATGTACCTGAAACCACGAAACCAACAACTGTAAGCCAAAGCTTAGTGATTTCCCCCAAAATACCCCACACAACAAAACATATACAAACATGCATGATGGGCCCATAGTCTCCCGACTAGATTATCCCTGGCCCACAATCTCCCGACTGGATTGCCCATGGCCCACAGTCTCCCCAATGGATTGCCCCTGGGGTTGTATGCCTACAACATAAAGCAGTACCGCCTTAACCCAGCCGCACTATGTCGACATATGCAAAAGATAAACGATAATCAGCAAGTACAGGTAATCATACAGATCTACCAATCTAACAAATCATTACAGCATAGCAACATCCTATATAGGAGGATACATAACACAACCTAGTGGTCCGATATTGGTGCCTTCGACCCACGGGTAAAGTGAGGAAAACTCACCTCAAAGTCTAGAAGATAGCTGAACTGATCACTGCTCCAAATACCGACTCTACGGGTCAACTATACAACAAACAGGGGCCAAGCCTCAATCTACTGCTCAAATTAATCCATTTAACCTAAAGTCAAAATTGGTCAAATTCAACGGTCAAAGAGTCAAGGGTCAACATGCAGCCAGATTACGGCATGTGTAACAGCTCTAAGCCCTGTGTAGAGACCAATGTGGAAACATCGGGGGGAAATGAGGCTACGCATTGTGTAACTGGAGTTACGCCCCATGTATTGAGCTAAATCCCAACTTAGTGATTAAGCTCTTAATATAGAAGGTTAAACTACCAAACTTCCAGATCTACACTAGATGAACGTCGTAATGGATAAAATCTCTGACTTTATCCATTTACATTCATACCAAGGGCACAAACTCACAATCTAAGTCCAAAAGGTCATTCAAGGCTCAAAAACACATGCATGGATGCATGAGAGTGATCAAGCTCTCATTTTATGGCTTAACAACCCTAAAAATGTCTGGAAATGACTGTTCAATGGTAAAGAATAGCTCTTACTCATAAACACCATGGTTATGGGGACAAAAAGCATGAAACCTAAAACTATGATAGATCTATCATAACAACTCATCAAGGTAGAGACTTTATACCTCCTGGAGATGGATAAGGGAATGGAACTTATGGATACAAGGTTGATTTGAGCTCCCAACCAACTCTACCACCTTCTCCTTTTTTCAAAATGAACACAAAACACTCTCAAGGATCAAGAACACACAAAAGGGGATTAGGGTTTCAAAGGGAACGTTTGGGGGAATGAAGGTTGATGATGGAAAGGCCTCAATGGGATTAGAGCCTTTAAATAGGTCTCAATACCCCAAAATTAGGGTTTTGGTTCTGGGATGTTACGCATTGCGTAGTTTGATATACGCATGATGTAGATCATTAAGTCCCCGCATCAATTTTCCTTCCTACGTGCTGCATAAGAGGCTGCGTTACGCCCAACGTAATGACCAAAACTCCAAACTTAAACTTTTAAATAAGGAAAGAAGTTTACCTGAAGGATCGGGTGTTACACATGGATTCAATCACAAGTAGTTCTAAGGCCATAACATTTACTATTCTTCAAACGGAGATACATAAGTTGTAATTTGCGAATCGATTGTACATTGGTATTATATAAACACATTGGTAACTTGATGTTATAAAACATAATGTCATGTGTGATTCGATGAGTAAAGGTTATAGTTATGTAGTCAAAGTTTATTCGTTCCTTTTCCCCGAATAAGGAAAAGCGATATCTGGGCTCCTCAGTAATTTGAGTTGATCTATATAAACTAGGCCTGGTCCGGACTAAATTGATGTGTTCGATTTTGTAGTTTGAATTTGATCGTGAAATCAGAGATTGAGAAACAAACAAATGAACATGAGGTTAATCATTTAATCTATGACTCTGTTCATACGATATCTTGTAGAACGCAGGAATAAGTGATCACTTATCTTGGGGCCAATGTTTGATTTGAATCAGAGTTCGGTAGTGGCTTTGGAAAGCACACTTTGTTGTTTGGTTCAAGGTTATATTTGCAATTGTAGTTATAGACTTATCCAAGTGGGAGAATATTGGATTAAGGTATCTAAGCTCAAAACTAAATTGATATATTCTTGTAATTAAAAGCAAAATCCTTTTTAAGTTCTCCTCATAACCCGAAATAAGCTAGAGATGATATTAGGAGAGAGAGAAAAATGATTTGTTAATATATTATATGATTAATATATTAATTAGAAATATATAATTGATTTGTTAATTTATTATGTGATTAGTAAATAAATATGAGATCAATGATTAAATAACTGATTTGTTAATTTATATGAATAATAAATTAATATGAAATCAATAAGAATTGATTTAGAATTGATTAGAATTGATTGGAATTAATTTATGGATTAATTAGAATTAATTAAAGGTCTAAGGGTTTAATTGTAAATGTTCATAATTGAGCAAGGAAGGAAAATTCTAGAACCCATAGGATGGTGGATGATTTTTGGAAAGATTCTAGGGTTTCTAGAATATTCCTAAAGCTGATAAAGATTATGATATTTGAATAGATAAAATGTTATTATATTATTCAAATCTAGAGTTTCGCTTATGTCATCGACACTATAAATAGGACCCCAAAACTTATAATTTTCGTTCATAACTTTCCCAAGGGGTTTCTCTAGCCGGAAATTGTTCTTCTCCTCTCTCCTCTATATTCTATAGGTTTCTAAAGTTTGGGTGTGAGCCACTAGAGGCAGCCATAATTTTGGTGCTTGCTCTCCGAAGTTCAAGGAAGGATTCAAGGGTATTGTAGATTGTTACAATATCAAAGGTATGTAACCTAATTTGTAGATTTCGATTTTACTAGGGTTTTGTAGTTCATTGTATGTTGCTTTCAATGTGTGAAGACATAGATCCTTATATGTTGCATGTACCCTTAATTGTTAAGTGTTTTTCCGCAAGTACATGATTTTTGTAACCTATAAATTCTATCAACAAGTTGGTATCAGAATCGTGGTTTAAGTGAATTACGTTCTTATATTATATTCTTAAACTTAAATCGTAAAGTAAAAAAATAATAATTGACTAGATCTCTTTGGCTAAAATAATATATTTTCACTTTCATTTATATCAGCAAAGTTAGTCAAATATTAGACATTTATTTAATAGTTAACCCGTAAAATCTGAGTGTACCTACAACTTTTATTTAGATCCCTTTGACCAAAATAATATATTTTCACTTTCATTTATATAAACAAAGGTTTATATTTTTTATCTTTAAAAGTGAAAACGAGGTGTTACAACTGTGCGCCTTGTGGCCTTTAGAACCCTCGTAACGCGATAGATGTGTCGCGAATATTGAAAATTTCCTTTATACATTTTTTTCTTACTATTTTGTCCTTAACCCATTAAATCATTAATACAAAATATCATACGTTCCAACCTAATATGTTACCAAAACCACATATAATCACTTATATTACACTTATGAATTGTGGTGTTATAGTTATAAGTCCGGTCTGCCTGATTTTTTTTCCATAATTTAGTTTAATGTGTTCTCTTAATTTAAGACTCCATAAACATCTTATTTAGATATGTATTGACTAACTTACAGGAGGGGGCATCAAATTTGATTTGTTGATGTTTCTGCAATGTTCACAATTTTATTTTAGTTTAAATTGTCATAATCGATTCGTTATAAGTCTGTTGTGTCTGATTTATTTACCAGAATGTAGCTCAATGTTTTATCTTAATATTAGTCTTTGGGGACATTTTATTTGCATATGTATTGACTGACTTACAGGCCCCTAAACAGGGGGTATCGAGACTAATTTTTTTATTATAAAAACTAACTTTTTTATTTTGATAGATCCTTCCTTTTTCAAAAGATGTGGTATGCTCCGTGCGTGGAGATTTATGGTTGCAGAGTAATGATCACTTTTCTTGAGAATTTTAAGATCAAATCAGCCTCTATATAAGTTGAGAGTACCAAATTTTCTGAGTTTTTGAGTTCTAAAACCCGAAACCCGGTTCTACCTACCTACTTTCATATTTTTGGTTGTAGTCTCACTTTATCCGGTTCCGTACCCGAGACCGAACTGATTCCTATAAATCGGTCCAGTTTGCGGTTCTACTAATTCATGCTTTCCGATGTCCAATCCATTTGGGTTTTCCGGTTCCGGTCCATTGGGATCAAAATTCATTAAAGGCTGGAGATTGGTGCCATTAACAAAATTAAATTTGTTTTTGGCAGAATTAACAATGGTCATAGATCTTTTCCACGTAGTGAAACTGATTACATTAAAGACATTTGAAATGAGAATTTAACTTGGATAATCCAAGAAAGCAAGGGCTTGAGTTGTTGGTAGGATCATAATCGGATTGAAGTTTAGATTCATTTTCGAACATGATGAAGATTCAAGTGATTAGATGATTTGGAAGAAGATAAACAATGATGATGATTAAACCAACTCCGATACCATGTAAAAGTTGAGAGGGAAAGAATGTAAAAGTGAAGTTTTTATTATTTAAATTAGCTCTCAAAAAAAGAATAAAATAACTTAAGTACACGAACTTCTAACAAACTCTAACAACATAACTAACTTAACCGTTTTGAGCAGAAGATTAAAATGGTTTACAGAACATAAGAACATTGACATCTTTTACACAGATAAAAAAGAGTTATGGTCGCACCCTTTTAAATGGTACAAAAAATTACAAAGTTTGTCTCATTAACATCGATTCGAGTCCTAGTCCCTTATCCAGCTTTTTTCGTTAAAGATTAAAAAAGAAAAGAGAAACTTAGTAGCATAAAATAAGCACAATTCAATTATATATAAAAATTTGTCAAATTTTCAACAAATCTTCCCTCGTTACCAAAGTTTACAAGGCAATGGTATCATAAAAACCTAAATAACGTTTTTTTTTTTCTAGGGTTTCTTACCTTTTACAGGTAAAAAGATGTCAAAAGTCATTTATACCCCCGGGTGTGGGGAAAAAACAAAAAACTTAGTAACCATTATGTGATCATCTGATTCCTTCCGTTAAATAACTTGAGACAAAATTGACACATTTTACATGTGTCATAAAAACTCCGGTTATGCTGAAGTGCTGGGTACATCTTCAGTGATAGACCCGGATTTTCGTGGTGGTGGTGGTGGTGGGTTGGTTTTGGCGGCAGGTGGTGGTGGTAATGGCCGGTTTGGATGAACTTCAGTAACTTTTTCAGATGGAATATCAAACTGCAATGCAGCCAAAAATAAAAAAGATCAAGATTTTATTAAAATTACAATTTTATTTTCTAAAGATATAAGTTGTGATTGTAAATCTTATTAAAATTAAAATTACAATTTTATTCCATTCCTAGAGGCCAATTAAACATGATGATCATAGAATGTAATGACTCATTCCGTTTCATTCCTCACAAAAGCTATGAAATTCAAACATAAAACTATAACAAAACTGCAAATTTGGTCCCTGTGGTTTGCATTTTTTCCGGGTTTTGGTCCAAAAAGTAACAAATAATGGGAAAAAGAAATTAAAAGGGTAAAATAGACTTTTCAATTTTGACAGGGATCAAATCCACAAAGAAACATGCTCAAAAGGATCATTTATCCAAATTTTTCACTGTTTGGACCAAAACCGGGAAAAATGCAAACCACAGGGAAAATTTTTGCAGTTTTGTCTGAAACTATTTATGAAAATACAAAATTAATCAAAAAAGAAAAGAAAAGACAAACTGACCTTATAACCACAGCCCGAGACGCAAGCATGAAAGCAATCCTGAAGACAAAAGTATTAGGAAAGGCACAAAGCCATATATAATTGTTTCTTTTTTATTTAATAAGGATGAGGGCATTTTCGTCTTTTTACACACACGAAGTTGAAGAAACAAAAAACCTGTGAGTAAGTAGCAGAACCAGGAGAGCGATCAATGTAAGCACTCCATTGTTGGTCTTTCAAAACTGGATCTTTGTAGCATATCTCATCACACTCACTCAAGCCTAAATATCATTACACCAAATAAGACTTTCATTTTGGTGAATGCAGAAAAAAACTTAGCAAAATATATATGTTCTATACACATATAATAAACATATATTTTTGTAAAGAAAATCAAAGGAGATTAACAAAAGAAAGAAGTAAAGCAAGAAATTGACACTTACATTCCTCCCATGTATCACCATCAGCATTACACCCTTTCTTACAGAATACCCTCCCTGCATTAATAATAGGTCAAAAATGTCCAAAATCAAAACTATGACAACAATTAATGGAAATAGTAATAACAATGAGAAAAAGAAAAACAAAAATAGAATCAGATATGTAATTAGTTTTCTCAAATAAATAAGCATATGCTCAAAAAGTAAAATACAAAGAAAACAAATCATGTTTTAAAGTGTAAATTACCATATGTCACTATTAGTATATTAGATTCAGTTGGATTTAGAGGACATAATGAGTATTATGTGTAAATTGTTTTTAGTAAAAATAGCACGTATTTGGTAATAACTTGACTAACTTCATAATTTTTATATAAATATATGGAGGAAATGGTGTTGAAAACTTTGAATACATAATGAAGGTTATATACCATAAAGAAACCATCTTACAACTTAGCAAAATCTTTAATTTGTAATGTTAGTTTTAATTTTTTGTTCTCAGAGAAAACCCCATGTCAAGAATTAAGAATCATAAATGTCACAAAAATTGGCATATTAGTTCACATAGAATTACGCATTTACCCCCTTGTGAATAACAACAGGAATGAATTCAGGAATCAGGATGATGTGAACACTGATGGAAACAACAAACAAATGCAACATCTAATAAAGAAACTGGAAGACAATATCATAAACACATCCAATAATGTAAGCATTTAAATTTCCAATATCATTTCACAAATATTCGACCAAATCAGGAAGTTTCTTTTTGAGTTATAAGTAGGTTTAATATATTCGTTTCACTAGTTGAAATAAACATTTCTAATAACAATCTGTGAATCCTTTTTTTCTCCATTCTACAAATGCAACACAAAAAATACCAATACTGAAATTGTTAATGCTAGTTTGTGTATGTGTAGAAACATAGAGTTACATAAATAAGTACCATCTTTTAACAATCTTCATGAAAACAACATAAGTTTGGATATGAATTCCAACAAAAAATTTCAAAATCGAACTTCAGTTAAGATTCTAAGGAAAGAAATGTTTAACTGCGTCATAACCTATAACAAGTAGCACATAAAAAAACATCCTTGCAACATCTGCAACAAAATTCGTATCAATTTCGCACAAAAATGAAAATGTATCTGTTTTATGGAAAGAAGGAAGCACCGATTTCAATTAATAATCCCCCGATTATATTGGGGCAAACAAACACTGTTAAAAAAAATATAGCACCTATTAAACTAAATATACAATGTTACAAACATAAATACACACAATAACCATCGATTCATGGTGTTAATCCAGAAATGGTAACGCGAATCAAGAAATATACAGGGGGAAACAGAAAACTTACAAGGAATCTGCATCAACGCTGCGTATTTATTGGTGCATTGGTTTCCGCATGGCGGTGTCCATTGTTGAGGAATCATCTTTCTCTCTAGATTCTAGAATTTTGGTCTCCTTGGTTTCGAGAGGAAGACGATGGTGGTAATATGAGGGAGAAATTTTTGGGGGAAAGCGGTGGAAGAACATTGTAAGCGCATGGGTATTTCCGTCATTTCAGTCTAAAAGATGACGTCATGTGTACCTTCGTTATTACGACCTGGACCAAACCCTTGGACAACGCATCGATCAGTTGTACCTTTTGCATAATCATTTGTATAGTTTTGTTACAAGACAAATCGGTCAACATGCGTATCAAATCGAATTTAATTTGTCCATAAATGGACTTTAACTTTTCCAAATTTATTTCAAAATGGAAAATTGGTTTATTAAAGTAATTATCTTTTGTTTTTATTATATCTAAGTAATTTTCTTTTTTACTTTTCACATCAAATTATGATGACCGATTGTAACAAGTTACAAGTTACAATCGGTCATATATGAACACATTCATCAAAGTTTGTAATCTAGATGTGTACAAAAAAAACGAAGTTACTAAAATATGAATAAAACCAAAAAGTAATTACCCTGATAAATCAAAAAAAATTATTTTACCTTTTAATTTTGATTTGATATAAAATTTAATCTAAATGATAAATATTTATAAATATCTTATTAAAATACACTATTTTGTTAAAAAAAAGAAAAAAAAAGAAAAAGAAAAAGAAAATCCCCCTAGATTTAACTGTAACATCCCAAAAATCGAGAACAAAAATTTTGTTTTTAATTGTATTAATTATAAAACCGTTCACGGAAAAACAACATCGATATCATATCAAGTCATAAAATCACAATCACGTGTCTCAAAAACATAATGTCAAATAGTGATAATATCAGAGTACATTTTCAGGGTTCTCAAATGAGGAATCATGTGCGTGCGATGCGCTGCTACCCTGCCGACTCCTTCCCATTTGACGAAGAGGTACCTGAAACCAAAACTGAAAACTGTAAGCATAAAGCTTAGTGAGTTCCCCTATCATACCACATACCATACAACATACATATTGACGGGCATTTTTGGGGTGCCCGACCTACCCATGTCAAGCCGTTCTGGGGTGCTGACCTACCCATGTCAAGCCGTTCTGGGGTGCTGACCTACCCATGTCAAGCCGTTCTGGGGTGCTGACCTACCCATGTCAAGCCATTCTCGGGTGTCGACCTACCCTCCGGTCTATCTCAACCGGCATCGGGGACTATTTCACCCCTACCGGTACCATACAATAACATATCATAATCATACTGTCAGGCATATCTGAGGTGCCTGACCTACCCTTCGGTCCTAACGACCGAGTCGGGGGACTATTCCCCTTCCACTTCCACTATCACATATAACATATCATGCTGGCACATAAGACTCATCAAGTAGCATCAAACCTAGACAATTATCACAAAGACAATCATCTAAAGACAACTCCTGCTGGTGAGCCGACATTGTGGCCCTAGACCCAGCTCTACTGGAAGGTAACTCACCTCGATGTCGTGTAGTGTCTGCATTGTCCTCGGTATGAAAATCAACTCTTCTCGACTCCTCAATCCCTACACAATAACCTTTCTAAATTACCATTTCACACTCATAACCCTTACAAGGGTCAACTTAAGTCCAAGTCAAAGTTAAGGTCAAAACCCTGGTCAAAATCAACCTTGGTCATAGTCAACATCTGGTTGACTCGACTCGCCGAGTTGGTCTAACAACTCGTCGAGTTCCCACGTCCACACAATGCTAAAACCCCGTCTCTACCTTCCGAGTCTAGCAAGAGCTCGACGAGTTTTCCTTTAACACATATTGGGACCTTATTCTACTGACTCGCCGAGTTCATCCTTGAACTCGTCGAGTTCATCTTCATCCGTATGAAGGTGTTTAGTCTATGACTCATCGAGTTCTTCTTGAACTCGTCGAGTCCATCTTCATGTTGTTGGGACATTGCCTTGAACTCGCCGAGTTCATTCTTGAACTCGTCGAGTACGTCAATCTCCAAGTCCATGACGAACCCCAACAAGCTGAGTTTTCCTTCAACTCAACAAATAACCATTTCCAGAAGTCGTTTAGGGGAAACTACGACCCGACTCGCCGAGTCCCATGAGCGACTCGTCGAGTCCCTCTTTGTCCAAAACTATACAGTCGATTTCAGTTGGTCTCATTGCATCCAAACCACAAATCTGACCTCCTAGGGTCCATTTTAAACGTAAAGCCACGAACTTGATATTCATGCAATGGGGTTTTAAGCTCAAAAGGCTCTAAGATGGGGTTTATATAATGCATGGGACTCCTATGGCCATAAAGTTGGCACCTTTATGCCATGGGAACCCCCAATGGTTCCAGATCTGAAGTTATAACCTCAATGAACCACAAAATCCCGAGTATGGCTCTACTAAAGCTTAGAAAAGGTAGAAATGAGCCCTAACTAGAGATCAAAGAGATAGAGGGTCAAGGTTGAAGCTTTTTACCTTGAATGAACTGAGAATGAAGCAAAACCTCTGGATCTTCTTGCTTCTTCTGGAATCCCCAAGCTTTTACTTCCTCTTCAAGCTTTATAATCACCACAAACACACACAAATGGCTCAAGATCACTCAAACAAGGTTAGGGTTTTGATTTAGGGTTTCTCTGAGTTGGGAGGGACGATGGGGGCTGGGTTGGGACAAGATAAGTTGTTTAGATAGGGTGCAAACCCTAAATATTAGGGTTTCATACAGACAGCCCTACTCGTCGAGTCGGTCTCCCGACTTGTGACAACCGTCAAAATTGAGTCAAGTCAAAGTCAAACAAAGTCAACAAGTCAAAACCAATCGACTCAATTAACCCTTGTATATTAGGGTTTACACTATGTAATTACTGTACAATGCAATATTTTAATGAGAGAAACATTATTTGGAAAGTTCGTGTGTTGAATTTCCTAAGTCTCAAATGCAGTAAACATTGAACCAAAACGATAAAAAAATTATTGCACACTCATCGGGAGTGTGTACGACACTAAAACACGGTTTAACGGGGTTTACGAACCTTGCGTTGTGAAGCCGGACACTCAAATTAATCACAAACGAAACCTCTCTAAATCGTTTTCACTCTATCTCTTTCTATTTGAAATCTCTCCCAAATCTCTCTCAAAAGTTACTTTAACTTTTTGGAATCATTCGGGCCATCCCGACCCTTAACCGGGTTAAAAACCACTTGAAACGGGGTAAAAACGGGTAAAATAACCTTAAGGAACCAAAACCCTCCTATTAGAAGCGAAAACTCTCATGAGAAGCCTCTCAGGACCGAGGCCTCTCATGAGAAGCCTCTCAGGACCGAAGCCTCTCATGAGAAGCCTCTCAGGACCGAAGCCTCTCATTAGAAGCCTCTCAGGACAGAAGCCTCGCATGAGAAGCCTCTCAGACAGCCTATGCGAGAGGTCTCGCAGACGGCCCCTTTTTACCGGTTTTTCGACTACGACTTCGTTTTAACTCCGTTTTTCATTATTTTAACGTGGGATTTTCACCCAAAACTTTATTTTATAAAATAAGGCCCCAAAATATATAAATCTCCAGGGTTTTTATAAAAATATATTAAAAGAATTAGTGGTTGAACTAATTATTGAGGGAATATTTGCTTTTCCTTAATTTATGGCAAAAGCAAACCACCACCACCTCACTCTATGATCAGCCACTCTTTCCCACTACTCCTTGTCTCCTTGGGGGACCTTTACACCCTATCTCCAGCTCTTCCCACGTTCTAAGAGCTGGAGGATTGGTCCTCTCTCCTCATTCTCCTTAAAATCCCTTTCATTCTACACTTAGCAACCAAGAACACTCTCCAAAATTCTCTCATCTTTTCTCTCAACTTCAAGAACTTCAAGGCTTTCTCCAGGGATTTCTTTCTTCAATTAGTAAGTATCTTCATCATTCACATAATTATTAAACTCCATTCTACTCAAATCATTGATATCTTACACAAATTCCATCTTATTCGGTGTTAGATTCTCGAATCATCAAGACATCTTCTTAGTGTTCTTGGGTTGAACACTTCCTCTATCTCACTTTCATCTACTGAAATCACATAAGGTGAGTTCATACCCCTACATTTACATGTTTTTCTTAAGTTTTAAGGGGGGAATACAAGTAAAATCATCAAGAACACAATTAAACTTTTTCTATCAGATTACATCAGAAAAGATGAACTTCGATCACAGACTGTTTTGGTCAACTTAAATATTTTAGTTTTCAAAACTGTTCCAGGTGCAAGTAGTTCAAACTTTTAGCTTTAAAATGGCTACTTGCACATCTCCATATGATTTTTCTACAATTTATGGTGATTTTTACAAAACTGCCTATCATTTCAGAGGCAAACCCGGACCAGTCTGTGATTATGAACATTTTCACCTCTGTTAGAGGTCACTAAAAATCATGATAAAATTTACGAACAAACTAGACTCATATTCCAAACTCTCAGAATTTGCGGATTTGGGTTTAGAGCTTTGATGATTTTTCTATAAATTTTCTAAGAACAGTAACAGAAACTGTATACAACAAAAAGTTGCTGTCAATTTCATTTCACCTTGTAACATGTTGAGCAAGGTGTATATCTTTATGTGATTATATGTTATTTCAATATATGACATTTTATCTTAATATTTAGACACACATCAGTTTACAAATGGATTTGGACATATAAAATATAAAGAATAACAAGTGATTATAATCAAAGTACAACCGATACATTCAAACATTTAATAAACTATTTTGAATATAGTTTGCATACATTACTACGTACTACCCTTGGTTGATAAACTATAATAGGTATAGTTTATGATACATTACATAACACATACATTTAAAAAGGGTACATTTATACAAAGGATATTTTCATTAAGCAAGGTACGGCCATACGGTACCAAGTTTTCATAACACGTAATTCCGTTAATGACTTTATGAAACATTACATAACACATACATTTAAAAAGGGTACATTTATACAAAGGATATTTTCATTAAGCAAGGTACGGCCATACGGTACCAAGTTTTCATAACACGTAATTCCGTTAATGACTTTATGAAACATTACATAACACATACATTTAAAAAGGTACATTTATACAAAGGATATTTTCATTAAGCAAGGTACGGCCATACGGTACCAAGTTTTCATAAATTCCGTTAATGACTTTGTGAGACATTTACTTCAAATTACCATTAAGTTCTATATTGGGTCTGACAAACCCACACCTTAGCTGCATGCAACAGCTAGACCGACAGGTCTGGGGTGACAAATGTCATAACATTTCCGACGCCTGAAGAACGTCGTTTCAGGCCAACTAGGTCATAGCATGGTTATAATAGCTCACATGTGGTATTAACAAACATAGAATTTACGGGGATTTCACTAAAATCAAACGAGTTTATGTCGATTTAAACTTGCATTGTTTTACTATAAGGAACGAACACTACTTGTACATTTCGGTCTTTGGGTTTTAAGACTACATTTACACATTAAGGAAAATATTGGATTTTCTGGAACGAACACTACTTTTACAAGAAAAGGCTTTAATAAACTCACATAAAGTATTAATGAATATTGGAATTTACGGGAACTTCATTAAAATTAAACGAGTTTATGTCGATTTAAACTTACATTATTTATTATAAGTAAGAAAAGTTACTTATACATTTCGGTCTTTGGATTTAAGACTACATATACATTTTAAGGAAAATATTGGATTTTTCTAAAACAAATACTACTTTTACAAACGAAAGGCTTTTAATAATACCAAACAAAAGCTTATGAACTCACCAACCTTTGTGTTGACACTTTTTCAAACAACTTGTATTCTCAGGAAATCATTAAACAGGTAACCAAGTGCTTTTGAGGATGGGACGCTAAGGCGTCTACTATTTCATATTTTGTCAACATATTGTAATTGATTCGTAAACATGTAATTCATACAATGATGTAACTTTTTCAATTATATATATGTTGGTTGTGTTTGCTTGAATTACTATTACAATTGTTGTTATGATACTATACATGAAGTCCTCCACCCCCGGACATTTCCGCCATCCTGGGTTTGGGGGTGTGACACGACTCATCAAGTAGGTCACTAAATCCTCCGATCAAAATCAAGTCTACTCGACGAGTTGAGCCCCCAACTCGCCGAGTCCCAGAGCAAAACATGAAGTTAGTTGAATTTAAATACGTACCAGGAACCGGGTGTTACAAGTCTCCCCCACTTATTTTAGACTTCGTCCTCGAAGTCTGCTGCTGGATTTGGAAAAAGCTCGAGGTAGTGCTCCCTCATCTCTTCCTCCGGCTCCCAAGTCCATTACGAGCCCTTGTGGTGCTGCCATTGCACCTTCACCAGCTCCACCCCTCTTGTTCCTCAGATCCCTCGACTTCCTGTCGAGGATAGCTACTGGCCGCTCGATGTAGTTCAGGCTGTCATCCACCTGAATATACTCTAAAGGCACCACCGCTGAATCGTCTACCAGGCACTTCCGCAGCTAGGAGACGTGAAAAGTACTGTGAATCTGACTGAGTTCGGCTGGCAAGTCCAGCCTATATGCCACCTTGCCCACCCGGGCTATAACCCTGAAAGGTCTAATGTATATGGGGCCCAACTTGCTCCACTTCCTGAACCGAATGACACCTTTCCAAGGTGACACCTTCAGGAGCACCATATCCCCGACCTGGAACTCCAGGTCGATCGACGCTTATCGGCATAGCTTTTTCTGCTGACTCTAAGCAGTCTGAAGCCTGCTCCGAACCTGTTGGATCCTCTCTGTAGTCTTGAGTACCACTTTGGTACTCCCCATGACCCTCTGTCCTGTTGGGTTATGAGCATTCTAACACTCCTAAGTGTGCATGCAACCCTAAATACCTTGGATCTATGTTTTCTCTATTATACATGCAATTATGAACATCCAAGGTATTATCCTAATCTAGCATACAAAACAATGAATATAACAAGATAGAATACATACCTCTTTGATGTAGAATGTCTTCATGAAGCTTGAGTGCCTAGTGCCCCAAGTGTGACACCTCAAATGGTTCACACAACACCAAATACACTTGGAATAACTTGAGAGAAACTTAAACACTCTTAAAATCGGCTAGCCCTTTCTTACTTTCTCTAGTGGCCGATTTTTCCCAACAATATGATCTTTATATAGTGTGTTACAATTAGGGTAAACCCTAATTGTCATGGCCTTCCATTTCCTTGGATCCATGGGTTCAAATACACCATAGAGCACCCATGGACCATCCTATGGGTTTTAGCCCAACTTGATAATCCATGGAGCATTAGCCCACTATACAAGTATGGATGATTTACACATTCAACCCATATATTTAATTAGTCTTCTTTTGATCACTTAATTAATTCCAAATTAATTCTTGATCAATACTAATTAAATAATCTTATTAATATATTAGAACTTATAATATATTAATAAAACTTAAGTATTATTTCTCTCATTTTAGTCTATCCAAATGCATGATGCCATGCAACCCAAATGGACCATGCCGGGTCGGGTCAAGTCTTACCAATTATAGTTATGGACTTAGACATTAATCCAACAGTCTCCCACTTGGATAAGTCTAAAACTATTATTGCAAGTATGACTTCAAGAACCGACTGGCAATCGTAGCTCTCAAAAGCTTCTGTCGAACTCTGACCTTGCCGATGATCTCTGACCTTTGTCAATGACTTGTCCATTAGATAAGTGATCATATATTCCTCCATTCTAGATATCATATGGACTGAGACATGGATTATAATCATTCTCTCTGTCCATCTGTTGTTTCCCGATTTCCGATTTAAGACGACTGACTGATTGAACAAATCAAAACAGTCCTGGCTTGGCCAAGCACTCACATGTGTCATTACTAAATCATCGAGGGGCCCACAGATATCGCTTTTATCCCGAAGGTAAAAGGAATGGATATACTTCGACTCATATGGCTTGTTCTACTACTTGTTGAATCATACACAAAGGCACGTTTTATAACATCGAGTTACCAATGCGTTTTCGTGCAATCAATGTACAACCAACTTATAGTAACAACTCATATCTCTAGGTTTGAAGAATATAAGATATTATCGTCTCATTATCACTCGTGATAAAATCCATGAAGTGATTCAAATGAGCGTGGGTTGACTCCAATACTCAGAACTTATGAGCACTCATGAATGTGGTAGCACCTCTTGGCTATGTCCACTACCTTGGACATCTACAACCCCGATTCATGACAGTCTTGATTCATATCTACTTCCAACATATGACCGACTGTGGATAGTTTGAATAACTTAGTCATTCGAGAAGAACGACCTAGTTATTCTGGAAGTCAAAACATGCAAAGTGAAAAACAATAATAATAGAATCCAATATTGTCTCAGTGATGGGTTTTGAGCATTCTAACACTTCCTAAGTGTACATGCAACCCTAATAACCTTGGATCTATGTTTGTCTAATTATCATGCAAAGTTGAATTCCAAGGTTATATTCCTATCTAGCATACATGGGGAACGATTTCTAACTTGAATGAAAGATAGAATAACATACCTTGTTGTTGCTTATGATCCTTGAAACCTTGTGAGCCTAGCACCCCAAGTGTGATGCCTCAAATGCTTCACACAACACCAAATGCAAAGGAGTAAACTTTTTGAGAGAATACACACTTGAAAAATCGGCCTAGCCCTCACTTGTTCTTGTGTAGCCGATTTTGGTGGAGAATGGGTTCCTTATATAGTGTTGACACATCTAGGGTTATACCATGTAAACCCTAATGTGTCATGACTCTTCATTTCCATGACCAATGGGTTTGTAACTCCCATGGATCATCCTATGGGTTTAACCCAACTTGATAATCCATGGAGCCTCTTATCCCACTATACAAGTTATGGATGATTTACATAATCAACCCATATATTTAATTAGTTATCTTTTGATCACTTAATTAATTCTAAATTAATTCTTGATCAAACTAATTAAATAATATTATTAATATATTAGAACTTATAATATATTAATAAACCATATGTGTTATTTCTCTCATTTTAGTTTATCCAATTGCATGGTGCCATGCAACCCAAATGGACCATGCCGGGTCGGGTCAAGTACATACCAGAAATAGTTACGGACTTAGACACCTTATCCAACAGTCTCCCACTTGGATAAGTCTAATAACTATGACTGCAAGTATGACTTCGGGAACCGATCAGCAATCGTATCTCTTTCAAGGTCTCTCGGAACTGAGAAGATGATGATACGCCATTTAAGATAAGTGATCATATAATCCTCTGTTCTAGATATTAGCCGGAAAAATACATGGAACAATGTCTTACTTATTGTCCAACAGTTTGTTTCCCGATTTCCGATTTGTTTGACAAAGAACTTAATTGAAAACATCAACTTAGTTCTGACCGGGCCCGGTACATAGGTCAAAACAAAATCATCGAGGGGCCCAGATATCAGCTTCTAATCGAAGAAGGAACAGATAAACTTTGACTCATATGTTTGTTCTACTACTCATTGAATTATACACAAAAGCACGTTTTATAACATCGAGTTACCAATGCGTTTACGTACAATCAATGCATAACCAACTCATAAGTAACAAATCATATCTCTAGGTTTGAAGACTTATATGATATTACCGTCTCACGATCACTCGAGATAAATTCCATGAAGTGATTCCAGTGAGCGTGGGTTGAGTCCAATGCTCAGAACTTATGAGCACTCATGATTGTTGTAGCCATGTCCAACACCTTAGACCTCTGCAACCAATCATGACAGTCTTGATTCATACCTACTTCCGACATATGACCGACTGTGGAGGTTCGAATAATATGATATACCAAACATAATTATTTTGGAAGTCAAAACATGCAAAAGAAATATAGTAAACGATCGACAAGAGATAACAACACTTTACTCATAAATAAAACACCTTTTATTCATCATCTAATGTCAATTACACTTTACAAATTTCAAGGTTATCTAACTACTAAATCTAATATCATCCTTCAGCCCTATGCTCCGAGCATGCTGGAGATGCTTAACCCGAGTCAGTCCCTTCGTGAGGGGATCTGCTGGATTCTCATCTGATGATACCCTCTTCGCCACGAGGAGTCCTTCTTCTATTCGATGTCTGATGAAATGGTATTTTCTGTCGATGTGTTTGGATCTCCCGTGATCCCTTGGTTCCTTGGCTAAGGCAACTGCACTTTCACTATCACAGAAAATTTCCATTGGCTCCTTAACAGCTGGTACAACTCCAAGGTCTCCAATGAAGTTCTTCAGCCATATCGCCTCCTTTGCTGCCTCGCTAGCTGCTATATACTCTGATTCGCAAGTTGAATCAGCCACTGTCTCTTGCTTGGAACTCTTCCAAGAAATTGCTCCTCCGTTTAAGGTAAAGACCCAGCCAGACTGTGAGCGGAAATTATCCCTATCAGTCTGAAAGCTAGCATCACTATACCCTACAACTCTCAAGTCATCACTCCCACCGAGGGTAAGGACCCAGTCCTTAGTCCTCCGTAGGTACCGGAGGATATTCTTTACCGCAGTCCAGTGTGCCTTGCCAGGGTTCCCCTGATACCTGCTAACCATGCTCAAAGCAAAGGATACATCAGGTCGAGTACACGTCATAGCGTACATGATCGATCCTACAGCCGAAGCATAAGGTATTCGACTCATTTCTGCTATCTCAGCCTCAGTACTAGGGCTTTGTGTCTTACTCAATATGGCGTTACTCTGGATGGGTAACTCTCCTTTCTTGGAGTCCTGCATGCCGAATCTCTTCAGTACCTTATCCAAGTAGGTACTCTGACTAAGTCCAATTAGTCTTTTACTCCGGTCTCTCAAGATCCTTATCCCAAGAATATAGGCAGCTTCTCCTAGGTCCTTCATAGAGAAACACTTCCCAAGCCAGGACTTAACTTCCTGCAGAGTTGGGATGTCATTTCCTATGAGTAGTATGTCATCCACATACAATACCAAAAAACTAACTATACTCCCACTAGCCTTGACATATACACAAGATTCATCTTCACTCCTAGAAAAGCTAAATTCCTTGACTTTCTCATCAAAGCAAAGATTCCATCTGCGAGGTGCTTGCTTCAACCCATAAATGGATTTCTCAAGCTTACACACTCTATTAGGGTACTCTGTGTTGACAAAACCCTCTGGCTGACTCATGTAAACATCCTCAGCCAACTTTCCATTAAGGAAAGCGGTTTTGACATCCATTTGCCATATTTCATAGTCATGAAATGCGGCTATGGCTAACAGAACCCTAATAGACTTAATCTTGGCCACTAGAGAAAAGGTCTCATCATAATCAACTCCCGGAGTTTGTGAGAAACCCTTTGCAACCAGTCGTGCCTTATAAGTGTGCACATTACCATCCATGTCGGTCTTGTTCTTGAAGATCGACTTGCACCCAACTGTCTTACGACCTGGTACATTCTCAACCAAGTTCCAAACTTGATTGTCATACATGGAATGTATCTCGCTGTCCATTGCCTCTTTCCACTTGGC
Organism: Lactuca virosa; assembly: GCF_052849685.1. Taxonomy (NCBI): domain Eukaryota; kingdom Viridiplantae; phylum Streptophyta; class Magnoliopsida; order Asterales; family Asteraceae; genus Lactuca; species Lactuca virosa. The sequence continues at coordinate 289,672,700 of NC_136426.1, forward strand.
TGACTCAAGGCCTGCCATGGCTTCCGCGTAACTGTTAGGTTCATCCAGACCTATCAGTGTCTCATCACTGATAAGTGTATCACCTTCCGCAGTAATATGGAATCCATAGTAATGCTCAGGTGCATTCCTAACCCTTGTGGAACGCCTCAGAGGTACAGACTTGTCAATTGGCTCAATAGGAGTTTCCTCCTCAAGTTGAGGGCTAGGGTTTGAAGTTCCTTCACCACTTGACTCTTGAATTTCTTCAAGGTCAACTTGCCTCCTACTGTTTCCTTGGCTTATGAACTCTCTCTCTCTCGAAAGACAGCCCTCCTAGCTACAAAGACCACATGTAACACTGGATTCCTGGTACGATTTTAGTCTGTGTCCCGACTCGCCGAGTAGCAGCGAGGTGGACACGGGATTTAAGCTGGGAACTCGGCGAGTCGACATATGGACTCGGCGAGTCCACCTGTCTAGATGAAACTCTATTTTCAGACTTTGCACCCTATTTTACCCATTCTAAAACACCCATTTCGTCCCATTTTCCTCCCAGAGAGCAGTAGAGAACAACCCTAGCTCCTTTAGTGTTCTTGAGTGATTTTGATCTTTCAAAGAAGGTTTTGGAGCTTAGAAGAAGAAGGAGGAAGTTGGAGTGTTCCAGATGTGAAGGTAGATCCGAAATCTACTCTGGGGAAGGCATCAAATCAGGTAATAAAACCCTCACTTTGCTCATTAGCTCTTAGGTTCCTTTTTGTCCCCAATGGTTGATCTTCAAGCCTTAAAACTCCCAGATTTCGTGTGTATATGTGATAACCAGACCCTAGGAACTGAGACCCATGAGTTGGATCAGTTGCATGTCTCAGATTTGGCCAGATTGGGTGAAGAGTCAAAGGGAACTCGGCGAGTGCCAAAGTGCACTCGGCGAGTTCCATGAAGATGGCCTTAGACTCGACGAGTTGGATGAACAACTCGGCGAGTCCTATGAAGATTGCCTGGTACTCGGCGAGTCGTTCTTCAAACTCGGCGAGTCCCTTGAATATAGCCTTGAACTCGGCGAGTTGTTCTTCCAACTCGGCGAGCCATATGAACTGTCACTAGGATAAGAAGGGTTTAAGTGTAGGAGGTCCAACCCTTCGTAGTCGCACGTGGAATTAGCAATTTAACATGTAGCTATAGTCCCAGAATCTCCAAATCTCTAAGGTTGATGTTCTGATGGAAGATTGGAGCGAATTGTGAGATCTGTTCGTCGAACTCGGCGAGTCCCCCCTTGGACTCGGCGAGTCCCGTCGCGGGTTTGTTAGTTGTCCCCGTTTAGCGATTCAGGCTGACTCAGTGAGTGGGAACAGGGACCCGATGATTCAGAGTCGGGCTAGACGTAGAAGGACTCGGCGAGTCGCTATATGGACTCGGCGAGTCTAGTTAATCAGAGAGTTGACTTTGACCAAGAAGTTGACTTTGACCAGTCATTTGACCTAAGGGGTATTTATGAGTACCTAATCCATGATTACAGATTTATAGCCGGAGGGTTACCGGTGCGGCAGCCAGGCGTAGGTTGAGCGGGTTTTCAGCAGCTACCCTCGAGGTGAGTTACTTTCCAGTAGCGGTGGGTGTACGGCCACAATGCCGGCCCACCAGTAGGAGTTGTATGTTGGATGATTGTCTTTGTGATATCATCTAGGTTTGCTACTACCTGATATGTTATGTGCTAGTATGATATGATGTTATATGCTAGTAGCAGTAGGGGAGATAGTCCCCAGGGTTTCCGGTCGATAGGGCCGAAAGGGGTAGTCATACCCAGCCATGTTAGACAGATTATGGTTATGTGATATATGTTATGTGGTAGTAGTAGAGGGGTGAAATAGTCCCCAGTATCCGGTCGAAAGGACCGAAGGGGAGGCCAGCACCCAGATATGCTGGGCAGTATCCGGTCGAAAGGACCGAAGGGGTAGGTCGGGCACCCAGATATGCCTGACAGTATCTGTATGTTATGTGATTGTATGGTATGTGGTACGATGGGGGAACTCACTAAGCTTCGTGCTTACAGTTTACAGTTTTGTTTTAGGTATCTCTTCAGCTAGGGGAAAGGAGCCGGCGCGGTAGCGGCATATCACACACACTCTTGTTTCAGCACTATGGATTTTCTGGGATGTACTCTGAATATTTTACTATGATGTTACCGGTTTTCAGACATGAATTAATATTATGAATGTTTTGTAACGATGTTTTTATGTATTAACCTAATTTAAAAATGAAATTTTTAGCTGGTATTTTTGGGATGTTACAAGTTGGTATCAGAGCCCTGGTTTGAGGGATTCGGACACACCTTCGGGGGTGTCTGGACTCAAATCGAGGGTATTAAAAGATTTTTTTTTATATAAAGAAATGATTTTTCTAAAGACTAAGTAAAAGAGTTTCGAGAAAGAAAGAACAAGGTGTGTGATGTGCGCGACCGGCCGAGCTCAAGTAAGTTTTCCCCAAAGTACCCATACAAGTTATTGTTATGATTATCAGTTCCAGTTTCAGTAGAACAGCATGCTAGAATTGGACTAAGGATCTAGGAATGATGCCTTATGTGCCTGCTTTATGTGTTCCAGCTTTATGAGAATTGCATGCTAGTACAGATCAGTCAGTATGATAGCCAGAATAGTATATACTTGATTATGTGTACTCAATGCACGAATGCTGCTTGCTATGTGCTTTTAGGAGTTCTAGTTGTCTCTCACTAACTAGTAAACGAATATGTTACGTTACATATTGCAAGGACTAAATAATTTCAGAAGGTTGGGTCTAGCCCTGCTTCGCAGCTCTTGTCTGAGTCCAACCGTTGTAGGGTAGGACCTCTCATTCGAAGAATTATCTAGTCTGAGTAATATGTAATAGTATTCGCGAGCTAGTTATGGAAAGAAAGCAGGGACTTCTTGTGCAGCTGATGGCAGAGAGTGGGTGGCGATTACTTAGGGCAAGCCTAGGGCGAGAGTAGCACGAGAACCGCAGTATTAGTAGAAAGGACTTGGTTGAGTTGAGGCAATTCTTGAGGAAAGTACGGATAGACGTGGAAGGTAGTATGGGCCCGTACTACTAAAAGCGGAGGATCCGTACTCGATTCAAAAAGGGCCGAGACGAGACCGGGGACTTGTGATATGTATGTCAGCCTCGTTAGTGGAATATAGTTTGATGGTGGTTAAGCTATGTTTTGCAGTATGGTGACCACACGATAGGGAGCGGGAGGCTCAGGATCAGGATCGGGTTCGGGTTCAGGGTCCGAACCAGTTGATGAGGGTCTATGCGAGTTCATCGCGTCAGAGATTACCAGGGGCATCCTTGAGTTGACTCCCATCATCTTCGGGTCGATCAAGGAGGGTATTGTAGAGTTGATGGAGGATCGTCTCAGGGCGTTCAGGAGTGATATGGCGGCTAGCCAGTCAGGACCACGCACACTGTCCTTTAAGGACTTCAGGGGCAGTGGTGCACCAGATTTCCATGGGGCGAAGGACCCCATTGCTGCCAGACGATGGATTGCAGACCTTGAGTCTGCACAGCTGCTCAGCTTCTGCCCCAAGGGGTCGAAGGTACGATTTGCAGCAGGGTGTCTACGTGACAGAGCTAGAGATTGGTGGGAGTCGGTTTGTGACTCTTTGGGAGCCGCGGCCATTGAGGCTATGACATGGCCGGACTTTGTGACACGATTCAGGACGGAGTTCGCGCCTGCGGTGGAGCTCCAGCAGTTGGCACGGGAGTTCTTGGATATGAGGCAGACGACAGAGACAGTGGCGGAGATCACCGCCAAGTTCCGGGAGAGGGCGTTACTGGTACCTCAGTACGCGGGTGATGAGGACATGAGGAGGACCCGCTACCACGACATGCTCCGAGCCGACATCCGGGAGCATGTCAGTTTTTCAGCTTGCCCTACCCTGGAGTCCATGATTGCCAGGGCAAGGGAGAGGGAGATTGATCTGGGTCACATTCTGAAGAGAAAGGCTGAGGAGGGACAGATGACTGGGGCTTCGGGGAAGAAGCCCAAGGGATCAGATCCGGGCCCAAGAGGCCCACCGAGTCGTAGCCGCTGCAGGAAATGCGGCAAGTCGCATGAGGGACCATGCAGGTTAGGATCGTCAGGCTGCTACAAGTGCGGCAAGACGGGGCACTTTGGCAGGGATTGTACTGCTCCTACTCCGGTATTTCAGACGTCCGAGTTGCTGTGTTTCCACTGCAACCAGAGGGGCCATAAGAGGGCCAATTGCCCTCAGTTGACAGCAGCAGCGCCAGTACAGGCACCAGCTCCAGCGACCCTGCGGATTACAGATGGCCGGCAGGGCAAGGCAGAGGCTCCGGTGGTGAGGAGCCGGGCATTTCAGCTGACATCCGAGGAGGCACGCGCTGCACCCGATGTGGTGACGGGTATGATTGTTTCCCTCTGACCTATTTATATGAGATTTATGATATTGATATGTGCTCTGTGTATATACATTTAGGATCGTTCCATGTGAACGATATTCCAGTCCAGGTGTTGTTTGATTCGGGGGCTACCCGATCCTTTGTTTCTCTTGCACTTAGCAAGAAGTTTCCTGAGTCCTCGGGCATGTTGGATTGCCTTTTAGAGGTCGAGATTGCGGACGACCGGTCGGTGCGAGCATCAGAGGTCTTCCGAGATTGTGTATTGAGGTTGTTCGAAGAGCGGTATTTGGTTGACCTAGTTCCCATTCCATTGCTGGGAAACAAGGTCATTATTGGTATGGATTGGCTGGGTCCCAACGGGGCAGTGATAGATTGCGCACAGCAGTTAGTACGAGTCAGAGCCCCAAGTGGGGGAGAGTTAGTAATTCAGGGTGAGAGATCACAGCCAGGGCCAGCCTTCTGTTCGGCAGCGAGGGCGAGGCATTACCTTCAGCAGGGTTGTGCAGGATATGTCGCATATGTCATGGACACCCGGGAGGCGGGTAAGGCGACGGTGGGCGATGTGCCCGTAGTACGAGAGTTCGCGTATGTATTCCCCGAGGAGCTGCCTGGGATACCTCCGGAGCGACAGGTGGAGTTCAGGATCGACCTAGTCCCTGGTGCGGCTCCGATAGCCAAGGCACCGTATCGGTTGGCTCCTCCTGAGATGCAGGAGTTGTCTACACAGCTTCAGGAGCTGTTAGACAGGGGTTTCATTCGACCGAGTAGTTCACCCTGGGGAGCCCCGATTCTGTTTGTGAAGAAGAAGGACGGGTCGCATCGGATGAGTGTCGATTATAGGGAGCTGAATAAGGTAACGGTGAAGAACCGCTACCCACTCCCGAGGATTGACGACCTCTTTGACCAGCTTCAGGGAGCATCTTGGTTCTCCAAGATAGATTTGCGTTCAGGGTATCACCAGGTGAGGGTCAGAGAGGAGGATGTGCAGAATACGGCATTTCGGACACGTTATGGCCACTATGAGTTCGTGGTGATGTCTTTCGGGCTCACCAATGCTCCTGCCGCGTTCATGGACCTCATGAACCGCGTGTGTAGACCGATGTTAGACCGGTCGGTGGTAGTATTTATTGATGATATCTTGGTTTACTCCAAGACGCGAAAGCAGCATGAGGAGCATTTACGAGAGGTTCTAGAGACCTTGAGGAGGGAGAACTTGTATGCCAAGTTCTCCAAGTGTGAGTTTCCTGGGATTGGCTGGCTACTATCAGAGATTCATCCAGGATTTCTCCAAGATAGCATTACCCCTGACCAGGTTAACGAGGAAGGCCGTGGTCTTTCGTTAGGGGCCTGAGCAGCAGGCAGCATTCGAGAAACTGAGACAGAGATTGTGTGAGGCGCCAATCTTAGCCTTGCCAGAGGGCATGGAGGATTTTGTTGTATACTGCGATGCGTCCACCTCAGGTTTGGGTGCAGTATTGATGTAGAGAGGGCATGTCATCGCTTACGCGTCGAGGCAGCTGAAGCCTCACGAGGCGAACTACCCGACGCATGATTTGGAGTTGGGGGCCATTGTGTTCGCCCTCAAGATTTGGCGTCATTACCTTTATGGGGTTCGCTGTACGATTTACACGGACCACAAGAGTTTGAGGTACCTCATGGACCAGCCAAATCTGAATATGAGGCAGCGTCGGTGGCTTGATGTGGTAAAGGATTACGAATGTGAGATCCTCTACCACCCAGGGAAGGCCAATGTCGTGGCCGATGCGCTTAGCCGCAAGGCAACACCGATCAGGGATATCTGTTTGAGGATGACGGTGGTGACTCCGCTTCTGGAGCGGATCCGGGAGGCTCAGCCGGAGGCTATGAAGGAGGAACATCGGAAGAGTGAGCGGATTGTGGGACAGGTTTCCTCCTTCGACCATGACAGCAGGGGATTATTGACATTACACCGCAGGGTGTGGGTTCCATACCTCGGAGGCGTGCGCCAGGTCCTCATGGAGGAGGCGCACAAATCCCGATTCTCCATTCATCCAGGGACAACAAAGATGTATATGGATCTTCGTCTGGACTATTGGTGGCCCTGCATGAAGCGGGATGTAGCATGGTACATTGAGCGGTGCCTGACCTGCAGGAAGGTCAAGGCCGAACACCAGAGACCGCACGGCAAGATGCAGCCGTTGGATATCCCGCTGTGGAAATGGGAAGACATCACGATGGATTTTATCACCAAGCTTCCCAGGACCGCGCGGGGAATGGATTCAATCTGGGTCATTGTCGACCGATTGACCAAGAGCGCCCACTTTATCCCGATTCAGGAGAGCATCTCAGCCGAGAAATTGGCCGATATCCACATCAGAGAGGTAGTGGCACGGCATGGGGTGCCAGTTTCAGTGATTTCAGATAGGGTTGTGCGGTTCACTTCCAGGTTCTGGAAGAAGTTTCATGACGAGTTGGGTACTCGTCTGCATTTTAGTACAGCCTTCCACCCGCAGACGGATGGCCAGAGCGAGCGGACCATCTAGACTCTGGAGGACATGCTGCGGGCGTGTGTTTTAGACTTCGGTGGTAGCTGGGATACCTATCTTCCTTTAGCCGAGTTTTCATACAATAACAGCTATCACGCGAGTATTGACTGTCCTCCCTTCGAGATGTTGTACGGGAGGAAGTGCAGGACCCCGATATGTTGGGGCGAGGTTGGACAGAGAGTCATGGGGAGCACCGAAGTAGTGCTCAAGACGACGGAGAAGATTCAGCAGGTCCGGAGCAGGCTTCAGACTGCTCAGAGTCGGCAGAAGAGTTATACCGATAGGCCGATCAGACTTGGAGTTCCAGGTTGGGGATATGGTTCTCCTGAAAGTGTCGTCTTGGAAGGGCGTCATCCGATTCAGGAAGAGGGGCAAGTTGGGTCCCATGTATATTGGACCGTTTAGGGTTGCAGCCCGAGTGGGCAAGGTGGCATACCGGCTGGATCTGCCAGCCGAACTCAGTCAGATCCACAGCACTTTCCACGTCTCCCAGCTGCGGAAGTGCCTGGTGGATGACTCAGCGATGGTACCTTTGGAGGACATCCAGGTTGATGACAGCCTTAATTATATCGAGCGGCCTGTGGCTATCCTAGACCGGAAGTCGAAGGAACTGAGGAACAAGAGGGTGGAGCTGGTGAAGGTGCAATGGCAGCACCGGAAGGGCTCGGAATGGACTTGGGAGCCCGCGGATGAGATGATGGAGCATTATCCGGAGCTGTTCCGGGAGGGAGCGGCAGACTTCGAGGACGAAGTCTAAAATAAGTGGGGGAGATTTGTAACACCGGATTCCTGGTACGATTTTATTTAAGTATTTTCTTAAATTTTTGCCATGAACTCTGCGAGTCTGCGTCCCGACTCGCCGAGTAGCAGTGAGGTGGACACGGGATTTAAGCTGGGAACTCGGCGAGTCGACATATGGACTCGGCGAGTCCACCTGTCTGGATGAAACTCTATTTTCAGACTTTGCACCCTATTTTACCTATTCTAAAACACCCATTTCGTCCCATTTTCCTCCCAGAGAGCAGTAGAGAACAACCCTAGCTCCTTTAGTGTTCTTGAGTGATTTTGATCTTTCAAAGAAGGTTTTGGAGCTTAGAAGAAGAAGGAGGAAGTTGGAGTGTTCCAGATGTGAAGGTAGATCCGAAATCTACTCTGGGGAAGGCATCAAATCAGGTAATAAAACCCTCACTTTGCTCATTAGCTCTTAGGTTCCTTTTTGTCCCCAATGGTTGATCTTCAAGCCTTAAAACCCCCAGATTTCGTGTGTATATGTGATAACCAGACCCTAGGAACTGAGACCCATGAGTTGGATCAGTTGCATGTCTCAGATTTGGCCAGATTGGGTGAAGAGTCGAAGGGAACTCGGCGAGTGCCAAAGTGCACTCGGCGAGTTCCATGAAGATGGCCTTAGACTCGACGAGTTGGATGAACAACTCGGCGAGTCCTATGAAGATTGCCTGGTACTTGGTGAGTCGTTCTTCAAACTCAGCGAGTCCCTTGAATATAGCCTTGAACTCGGCGAGTTGTTCTTCAAACTCGGCGAGCAATATGAACTGTCACTAGGATAAGAAGGGTTTAAGTGTAGGAGGTCCAACCCTTCGTAGTCGCACGTGGAATTAACAATTTAACGTGTAGCTATAGTCCCAGAATCTCCAAATCTCTAAGGTTGATGTTCTGATGGAAGATTGGAGCGAATTGTGAGATCTGTTCGTCGAACTCGGTGAGTCCCCCCTTGGACTCGGCGAGTCCAGTCGCGGGATTGTTAGTTGTCCCCGTTTAGCGAGTCAGGCTGACTCAGTGAGTGGGAACAGGGACCCGATGAGTCAGAGTCGGGCTAGACGTAGAAGGACTCAGCGAGTCGCTATATGGACTCGGCGAGTCCAGTTAATCAGAGAGTTGACTTTGACCAAGAAGTTGACTTTGACCAGTCATTTGACCTAAGGGGTATTTATGAGTACCTAATCCATGATTATAGATTTATAGCCGGAGGGTTACTGGTGCGGCAGCCAGGCGTAGGTTGAGCGGGTTTTCAGCAGCTACCCTCGAGGTGAGTTACCTTCCAGTAGCGGTGGGTCTACGGCCACAATGCCGGCCTACCAGTAGGAGTTGTATGTTGGATGATTGTCTTTGTGATATCATCTAGGTTTGCTACTACCTGATATGTTATGTGCTAGTATGATATGATGTTATATGCTAGTAGCAGTAGGGGAGATAGTCCCCAGGGTTTCCGGTTGATAGGGCCGAAAGGGGTAGTCATACCCAGCCATGTTAGACAGATTATGGTTATGTGATATATGTTATGTGGTAGTAGTAGAGGGGTGAAATAGTCCCCAGTATCCGGTCGAAAGGACCGAAGGGGAGGCCAGCACCCAGATATGCTGGGCAGTATCCGGTCGAAAGGACCGAAGGGGTAGGTCGGGCACCCAGATATGCCTGACAGTATCTGTATGTTATGTGATTGTATGATATGTGGTACGATGGGGGAACTCACTAAGCTTCGTGCTTACAGTTTACAGTTTTGTTTCAGGCACCTCTTCAGCTAGGGGAAAGGAGTCGGCGCGGTAGCGGCATATCACACACACTCTTGTTTCCGCACTATGGATTTTCTGGGATGTACTCTGAATATTTTACTATGATGTTACCGGTTTTCAGACATGAATTAATATTATGAATGTTTTGTAACGATGTTTTTATGTATTAACCTAATTTAAAAATGAAATTTTTAGCTGGTATTTTTGGGATGTTACACCACATTTTCACTAGGTCTGTAGAAGAGGTAACCAAAGGATTGCTGTGGGTAGCCGATGAAAATACACCTCTTGCTTCTAGGTTCGAGCTTATCATGAGTCTCGCGTCTCACGAAGGCCTCGCAACCCCAAATCTTGATGTGATCTAGTTTGGGTACTCTACCAGTCCACATTTCATGACGAGTTTTGGCAACTTTCTTTGTAGGGACTAGATTAAGGATATGGGCGGCAGTCTCTAAGGCATACCCCCAAAATGAGATTGGTAGCGAAGCTCGACTCATCATGGAACGAACCATATCCAACAAGGTTCGATTACGCCTCTCAGCTACACCATTCAACTGAGGTGTCCTGGGAGGTGTCAATTGTGAGACAATCCCACATTCCCTAAGATAGTCGAGGAACTCTGAACTAAGATACTCACCACCTCGATCGAATCGAAGCATCTTAATGTTCCTGCCCAATTGATTCTCGACTTCCTGTTTAAACTCTTTAAATCTTTCAAAAGTCTCTGACTTATGCTTGATTAAGTAGACATATCCATATCTACTGTAATCATCACTAAAAGTCAAATAATAACGATTAGCATCCCTTGTGGCATGTTTGAAGGGTCCACACACATCCGTGTGTACAAGATCCAACAAACCTTCACCCCTCTCACAAGAACCTGTGAAGGGTGACTTTGTCATTTTTCCAAGTAAGCATGATTCGCAACTATCATCTGACTTTAGGTCAAATGACTCCAAGACTCCATCCTTTTGGAGTTGGCCTATGCGTTTCTTTCTTATATGTCCAAGACGACAATGCCATAATGATGCTTTATCTAAGTTATTATCATTAACAGAATCAATACACAATACATTATTTCCTAAGTTATCAACCACAGATACAGTTTCATACACACCATCACAAGGTAATGCTTTAAAATAAAGAACATTATTAAAGAAAGCATTAATCGAACCAACTTCATTATCAAATGAAAAGGTGAAACCTTGTTTATACAATGCATGAAAGGAAATAATAATTCTTGCCATTTCTGGCGAATAACAATATTTATTCAAATCTAAACTAAACCCACTACTTAGCGATAAAGTATAAACTCCAATCTTGGTGACAGGTAAAGCTTTCCTATTCCCTATGATTAAGTTTATTCTTCCATGCTCCACATTCTCACTTCTTCTTAGTCCCTGCAAATCAGAACAAATATGAATACCACAACCGGTATCAAGGACCCAAGAGTTAGAATGGGGTGAGTTATTAGATAAGATAGTGTAAATACCTGCATGGTTGGGTTTAACTTTCCCATCCTTCACATCTTGCTGGTATTTTGGGCAGTTCCGCTTCCAATGTGACTTTTCATGGCAATAGAAGCATTCAGCCTCTTTTGGGTCAGAAGAAGGAGTGACGAAACCTTTCTTGGTTCCAATTGAAGAAGAGCCATCAAGGGTCCTAGCCTTGGTACCCTTTGAAGAGCTCTTCCTCTTCTTCCCTCGACCTTTTCCGATTGCCAAAACTGGGGCGGAGTTTGGAGTAGGAGTGTTAACAACCAACTTACCCTTAAGACCTGTTTCTGCGGTCTTGAGAAGTCCCTGAAGTTTGCTGAGTGTGACCTCTTCCTTATTCATGTAATATGTCATGTGGAATTGATCATAACACGATGGTAAGGAGTGCAAAATGATATCTATTGCAAGCTCCTCAGGGAAGTCCACATTAAGCTTTAGCAACCGATCCACACACCTTTGCATTTTCTGCATGTGGCTCGTGACGAATTCCCCGTCCTTCATCATGGTTGTTATGATGGAGCAGATGATTTCATACCTCTCTTGTCTTGCACTTTGATGGTATCTTTCCATCAGATCTTGGTGCATTTCAAAAGGGTAGAAGTCCTCGTAGGACTTTTGGAGTTCCGCTGTCATGGTGGCCAACATGATGCATGCCACTTTGGTAGCATCCCTTTCATGTGTCCGGAAGTCAGCGATCTCCTGGGGAGTTGCAGTGGACTCATCAATCTCCTTAAGCTCCTTGTCAAGGACATATTCTTTGTCCTCGTAGCGGGTAATCATCCTGATGTTTCTGATCCATTCATTGAAGTTGGATCCATCAAAAGTGACTTTCCCACACAAGTTCATAAGGGTAAAGGAGCCATTAGGATTAGAGCCAGAAGCAGCATTGTTTGAAGACATCTGAAAGAAGAGAACAAGATTAGTTTAGATATTAAGAGAGTCCTTAATAAAACACCCAAATGTAATATTAAGGCTAGGATCCAATCACAATATATTATAACTTAGAAGAGGTATGCCGTAATCCAAGCTATAACATATTTGAACGGTAGGTGAATGACGATTCACCAATTTCCACCATGAAAAATGAAATATAAATATTAGATTTCTAATTGGTTCTTAGAAATTCCTAGATTCTTTTGAGATTCAAAGAACTTTTCAAAGGCATGTTTCAATCTCGAGTGTGCCCTCCAAGTTTTGTGACTGGGATGCCGAGGATCACAAAACGAGGTGTGAAGTAACCATGCAAGTTACTTGGTACCCTTAAAGTTTATCACTCAATCGATGTGCCGGTAAACCACACACGCTCCACCGATACTATGATAAACCTTAAGTCACCCTTTACCTACATTGTTAAGTCCAAGTTAGTGTGCCGGTTAACCACACACGCTCCACCAACGACTTAAACAAAGTGTAAAGTGTAATTTCATGGATTAGCACCTTATTCACATTTTTCTTAAAGTAACTAAGATTGGGAATTTAATAAAAGCATTTAGTTACTTTATAATATTCATCATACTTTTAATGAGAATTTATAAGTCCTTGTCTTACCCGTTCGGCTAACGACCCTCCACCGATTAAGGAAGCGGTGGGTGAGAGTGGACACCCATTAAGTTGCCATTTTATAGGCAACAACCTTATACCCCCTTATAGACCGGCTTCGTGAATGAGGCGTACTAGCGGTAAGACGACTTGATCTTATACATATATATATATATATATATATATATATATATATATATATATATATATATATATATATTATTAACTTATAATATTATAAAGTATAAGGGTTGAATGTTAACTTTTAAAATTCTAAGGGTTGGAACTAAAGTTTTAATCAAGACTTTACTTGTTCCAAAACTTGAGGGCAAGTTTTGTAAACTTTCAAAACTTTTCATTTTCTTATAACTTATGAGTTAATTGAGTAATAAAATGAAGACTCTTCATTTTTATAACTCTTGTATTCTTTTAATGGCTTTAATAAAAGTGTGACTTTTGGTTTTCCATAACTTGAGGACAAGTTATGGACTCCATTAAAACACATTGTGATCATGAATTAAACTACCATGAAGGTTACAAGCAATTCCTATGATCATCTAATCTTCATAAGTTCAAGAACATGAATATGAACACTTTCAAGAATCAAAAATTACACTTAAAAACTTGTAATTTTGATAATTGCCATTGTAAATGGATTAGCATAAACATTACACCATCTAAAACAAGTTTTAAAACACCAAAACAATTTAGGGTAATGTTTCTAGTCCATTTCCAGCAACAAATGTCGAAATTCTAAAAACTGCAGCCTCTACTCGTCGAGTGCAAGAACAGACTCGACGAGTAGCTTGCATTTGTTCATGGACTCGTCGAGTCCCCCCATGGACTCGACGAGTTCATACGAGCAGAAAACAGAAAAACGATTTTTTCAAGCAGTTTGCACAAAAAATCAACAAACAAGCCTAGGCTCTGATACCACTAATGGGTTTTGAGCATTCTAACACTTCCTAAGTGTACATGCAACCCTAATAACCTTGGATCTATTTTTGTCTAATTATCATGCAAAGTTGAATTCCAAGGTTATATTCCTATCTAGCATACATGGGGAACAATTTCTAACTTGAATGAAAGATAGAATAACATACCTTGTTGTTGCTTATGATCCTTGAAACCTTGTGACCTAGCACCCCAAGTGTGATGCCTCAAATGCTTCACACAACACCAAATGCAAAGGAGTAAACTTTTTGAGAGAATACACACTTGAAAAATCGGCCTAGCCCTCACTTGTTCTTGTGTAGCCGATTTTGGTGGAGAATGGGTTCCTTATATAGTGTTGACACATCTAGGGTTACACCATGTAAACCCTAATGTGTCATGACTCTTCATTTCCATGACCCATGGTTTTGTAACTCCCATGGAGCATCCTATGGGTTTAACCCAACTTGATAATCCATGGAGCCTCTTAGCCCACTATACAAGTTATGGATGATTTACATAATCAACCCATATATTTAATTAGTTATCTTTTGATCACTTAATTAATTCTAAATTAATTCTTGATCAAACTAATTAAATAATATTATTATTATATTAGAACTTATAATATATTAATAAACCATATGTGTTATTTCTCTCATTTTAGTTTATCCAATTGCATGGTGCCATGCAACCCAAATGGACCATGCCGGGTCGGGTCAAGTACATACCAGAAATAGTTATGGACTTAGACACCTTATCCAACACTCAGAACTTATGAACATAAATAAAACACCTTTTATTTATCACCCTATGATTACATATTATTCATTGTATACTGTTTCAGCTATCAACTTTATACTTGAAATAAAACAATAGTTGTCCCATGCTCCAAGCATGTACACTATGTTTTCTAAACACTAGTCATGCCATACACCAAGTATGCATACTATGTTTTCTATGATCTTTACTTTGTGAAATAGATCGATTGAACATAATTCCAATGACTTCTGATTTCACAGTCCCAAATCCTTACTGCAAATGCATGAATTCCAAATTCCTGCCACTTACCAAAATCTGTTAGATTTTAAACTTATATGCACTGATTCTCTTGTAATGATTATGCACAAAGTCAAAAAGACTTGTCAACAAACATTACAGAGTATTCCAATGGAGATCAACTCCATGAAAACATCATTCTTGCATTAAGTTTTCTAATCTTACAAAGATTGAAAAATTTCCAACTTTGAAACATTTCCATATTCTCATATTGACTATCACTTCTGAATAAGAGTTGAGAATATGTCAATATGGTCATTCCAAAATTAACACTATACTTCCAACTGTCCTTGAGCAACCAATCTTCGGTAAACCTTAGATTGTCCTTGACAATTGCTTAATCATTTTGGTCATATCCAATTCTAAACTTTTCCCCTCTTAATGCCCTGAGCATTTGGAACATTTAGAAATGATGAATATTATAGCACATGTAATCGATCCTATATCCGAAGCATATGGGACACGATTCATGATGTCTCACATAAAGACTAGACCGGTCTTTTGCTACAATATTTTTATTCCTATTTGCCAAGTTCTCATATTTCAGATTATGAAAAGGGATGTCGTAATCATAATCGAATTTTAGAACGCAGATAATGGACCAATATATATAATTTCCTTATGTTGAGCCATTCCAACACAAAATTCATATATATATATATATATATATATATATCCTTGACTAACGATGATTAAAATCTCAATCTAAGCTTAAAAACTCATTCTAAGCCTTTTAGAATTGACATGAAGTATCATTTCCTCTCCCTTAATTATAGCAAACAACTTTTCAACCCTTGCAACTTCACGAATTGAAACTTTTTGTTTTCTATAATTAACTTTGCTAACTTGCAATACTTATCATAATTATCATGCTCCCACTAACATGATGATTATCAGCATAACACTTATGCTCCCACTAGCTTTGACATGTAGTCAGAATTCAGCTGGACTTCTAGATATCAAGGTTCAGATTTCTGATACAAGATGCTTCGATAAAACTTTATCGAAATCATACACCTTCCTTTAGATAGCACACATGTGTGTCTAAACAATTTTAGAACTATGAAAAGGGATGCCGTAATCATAGTCTCAATTGTTAAACCTTTGCTATCTACTTAAAATCTACTTAGTGAAAGTGTTTCCTCACCATCATTTTCATGAATCGGAGAGAAACCTTATGACACTTAGATTTTATGGTGTATGTGTTCCTTTCCATGTGAATTTTGTCAACACCATAATCACAAGACAAGGTTAATGACAAACCCAAATTCATATGGACTAAACTTGTGCAATCTTAAATTCTTGCCATTTGGCAGCTCAAGGGCCTGCCATTGCTTTCAAGTAGCTGTGCAACCAAATGAGAACTCTCAGAACTCCTATGCAAAGTCAACTTGAATAGGCACATAAATGTCAACACGATAGGTTAAAAACCTGAAGTTGTGTGCTAGTGAAGAACTTCAGGTTTTTATTCTTGATTAGTTCTTGAGACTTTCAAGACCTTTAAGACTCCCACTGTCCTTTTGACATATAAGACTATCTTGTCAAATATTCAAGAGATAGTGCAGATTCTTTATCAAGACTAACACTTCACACAATTGGCCTAATTTGGTCTCTGTTTTATCCAAAACATCACAACTTACCAATTTCAAATGTACAAGAGTAGAAAACCTTTTACTCTTACATTTGACTAGTGTTAATAAACCTTCTTTAAGATATGTCACTCAAGTTACAATCTTGGAGTATGACTCTAAGAATTGTTTTGGAACGAAATATGACTCGTCTTTTTGATTTTACCATTTCTACAATTCATGACTCCTCTTCTTAGTCATAAGAATGCACTAAGATGACCTTAGAGGATCAATTGTGATATGGTATCTTAATCATTAAGATGATCATAAACATGATACTAAAGTACTCTCCCATCTTTTCAGATTTGAGAAACTTTTATCTTTCTGCCATACTTTGATTCTTCTTATTCGTTCTGTCACACATTGAAACTTCTCCAATGCTACAGACTTATACTTAAACTTATAAGTATAACCATATTTACTGAAATTAAGTAAATCATGACGAATAGTCTTCTTGATCTTTTGTGGTGGACTTGACCAGTGCACAAGAATGTGTACTCGATCCCTTAGTCCTTTCCTTACTCACATAAGGAATTTAGTCTTAATTTTCCAAGCTGAAAGTTCTCATTCATCATACTATTCAACTTGCATGATTCCAAGTTTCGGTCCAATTGAAACTTGGGTGATGAGAATCTTTCCTTATTTGGTAAATTTAGACACTACCACAAATGAAAGAATCAAATCCATTTCCAATATTGCTATTAATGGAATCTTATAAGTAACAACTTTTTCATAAATGCCATTGTAAGGATACTTAAAATAAATAAAATCGAAAATTTTCCTTTTATTTTAAAACTTTGTGGAAAAAATTATCCTTACAATCCATATGAAAACCTTGTTGTTATCTATTCCTAAGCAATATAAATATCATAACTCTTAAGTAACAGCCCAAAGTTCTGATCACCGAACCATGCAATCGAAATCCATCTTCACGATCAGAATCAACATATACTTCCTTTAAGTTCCTTCATTTTTCTTTGATTCTTAAAACACCAACATGTGACCCAGTCACATTATGTAATAAGAATCTTCAAATAGGTACTTAATTGAGTTAGACAAATGCACTTTACCTGAAATAAAGTCAAACGTATTGACTTTACCATCCTTATGATCTTTTAGGTAAATTTGGCAGATTCGCAACCAATGCCCCTTCCTTTGGCAATAGGACCATATGGGCCCTTTGATAATGGTACATGGGACTATCTCAGACTTAGCCATTCTCTTTACCATTTGGTCAACCGAGTTGACTATGGCCGATCCTTTTCCATTGGGAAGAGAAAGTCTTTTCTAGATATCCAATGTTACCATTGCCAATGTCCATTGAAGGTTTGGGAAGTTGATCTTCTAATCAAATTTGCTTTACTAGTCCTCAAATCATTGCTGATTTAGCAGCACCAAGCAAATAGATAAGATCATTAAGGGTCTTGTCATAGTCTATTTCATAGGAGTCCCAAAGGAATTCACTATGTGACTTAGAAAGTGATTGAACATCAACTTCCTGTAGACTTTGACACCCAACTCTCCCGGCTTGTCAATATGTGACTTCATCTTCAAGATGTGATCACACCTAGACCTTACTTACCAATAGGGCTTGAGTGACCTTAAATTTTCAAGAACTTATGGGTTAGGGAGAATAATTGGAGGAGGTGAAAGAAGTATGATTTCCATGGGACATTCTATTCATTTAGGAAAGCTTGTTTCAAGAGATTTGGGAAGATCATAAATGTCTGAACTTGACATCTTTTTGGGAGATATTCAAGATAGTTGATTTAAGTCCTTAATATAGCACCCAATATAAAATATTAAGGCTAGGACCCAACACAATATTTTATAACTTGAAAGAGGGATGCCGTAATCCAAGCTATAAAATATTTGAAGGTAGGTGAATGACGATTCACCAATTTCCACCACGAAAATGAAATAATTTTATTAAGTTTTACTTGGATTTGAAATTCCTAGATCTTTTGAGATTCATTGAACTTTTCAAAGGCATGTTTCAATCTCGAGTGTGCCCTTCAGGTTTTGTGACTGGGATGTCGAGGATCACAAAACAAGGTGTGAAGTAACCATGCAAATTACTTGGTACCCTTAAATGTTTACCCCTTAATCGATGTGCCGGTTAACCATACACGCTCCACCGATACTATGATAAACATTAAGTCACCCTTTACCTACCTTGTTAAATACAAGTTAGTGTGCCGGTTAACCACACACGCTCCACTAACTGACTTAAACAAAGTGCAAAGTGTAATTTCATGGGTTAGCACCACATTCACATTTTCCTAAGTAACTAAGATTGGGTATTTCTAAGTGTTTAGTTACTTAGTATTTATCATTAATACTTTTAATGAAGGGAGAATTATAGTCCTTGTCCTACCCGTTCGGCTAACGACCCTCCACCAGTCAAGGAAGCGGTGGTGAGAGTGGACACCCATTAAGCTGCCATTTTATATGCAACAACCTTATACCCCCCTTATAGACCGACTTCGTGAATGAGGCCTACTAATGGTAAGACTGACTTGCTCTTATACATATATATATTATTAACTTATAATGTTATAAAGTATAAGAGTTGAATTTTAACTTTTAAAATTCTAAGGGCTTAACTTGGAATTAAAGTATTCTTGAGGGAAACTTTACAAATTCCAAAACTTGAGGGCAAGTTTTGAAAATATTCAAAACTAATTAATTCCATAACTTATGTGTTTAAAGTAGTTTTAATTAAAAAACTCTTCAAGTTCCATAACTTGAGGACAAGTTATGGAAGACTTTAAACTAATAAAGAATGTAACTCTTTTTTTTGTAACTTATGGAACTAATTAAGGTTACACATTTTTTATTATTTAATGAAGTGACTCTTGAACCTCCATAACTTGAGGACAAGTTATGGATTCATAAAACCATTTAATTAGAACTAGACTCTTCATTTTGTAACCTTTGCCAACTTTTATGAGTTTTAAGAGATTTTAATGTGACTTTTTATGTAACTTGAGGACAAGTTACACAAACACATTTTAGACTCAAATCTTAGATTAAAATGGATCAAAGACACATAATCAATCAATCTTTTCTATTAATCTAAGTAACTCATATGAACATAATATTTCAAGTCAAACACTTTTTCATGAAATTACCCTAACCATTAAACTAATAAAAATCATGAATCTATTGACAAATATCTTTGAAATTGGATTTGCATGAGCATTACCACATCAAAAACAAGTTTATAAGTCCAAAAACATCTTTGGGTAATGTTCCTAGTCCAATTCCAGCCAAAACAGTCAAAGATATGCTGTCTGGGGGTCCAACTCGTCTAGTGCATGAACCAACTCGGCGAGTTGGATGCATTTTGCCTTGGGCTCGTCGAGTCCCTTCATGGAGTCAGTGAGTCTGCTGTGCAGACAGCACCAAACTTCGATTTTTCAGCCAATTTTGCAAGTATAACAAGAAAACAAGCCTAGGCTCTGATACCACTGTTGGGTTATGAGCATTCTAACACTCATGAGTGTGCATGCAACCCTAAATACCTTGGATCTATGTTTTCTCTATTATACATGCAATTATGAACATCCAAGGTATTATCCTAATCTAGCATACAAAACAATGAATATAACAAGATAGAATACATACCTCTGTGATGTAGAATGTCTTCATGAAGCTTGAGTGCCTAGTACCCCAAGTGTGACACCTCAAATGGTTCACACAACACCAAATACACTTGGAATAACTTGAGAGAAACTTAAACACTCTTAAAATCGGCTAGCCCTTTCTTACTTTCTCTAGTGGCCGATTTTTCCCAACAATATGATCTTTATATAGTGTGTTACAATTAGGGTAAACCCTAATTGTCATGGCCTTCCATTTCCTTGGATCCATGGGTTCAAATACACCATGGAGCACCCATGGACCATCCTATGGGTTTTAGCCCAACTTGATAATCCATGGAGCATTAGCCCACTATACAAGTATGGATGATTTACACATTCAACCCATATATTTAATTAGTCTTCTTTTGATCACTTAATTAATTCCAAATTAATTCTTGATCAATACTAATTAAATAATCTTATTAATATATTAGAACTTATAATATATTAATAAACCTTAAGTATTATTTCTCTCATTTTAGTCTATCCAAATGCATGATGCCATGCAACCCAAATGGACCATGCCGGGTCGGGTCAAGTCTTACCAATTTTAGTTATGGACTTAGACATTAATCCAACATGTCCAACTTCACCCCAACATATCGGGGTCTTGCACTTCCTCCTATACAACATCTCGAAGGGAGGACGGTCGATACTCGCGTGATAGCTGTTATTGTAGGAAAACTCTGCCAAAGGAAGGTAAGTATCCCAACTACCTCCGAAGTCTAAAACGCATGCCTGCAACATATCCTCCAAAGTCTGGATGGTCCGCTCGCTCTGACCATCCGTCTGCGGGTGAAAATTGGTGCTAAAGTGCAGACGAGTACCCAGCTCGTCATGAAACTTCTTCTAGAATCTGGAAGTGAACCGAACATCTCTGTCGGAAAACACCGAGACTGGCACCCCGTGCCGAGCCACTACCTCTCTGATGTAGATGTCGGCCAACTTTTCAGCTGAAATGCTCTCCTAAATCGGAATGAAATGGGCGCTCATGGTCAAGCGATCCACGATGACCAAAATTGAATCCACTCCCCGCGCGGTCCTGGGAAGCTTCGTGATGAAATCCATAGTGATATCTTCCCATTTCCACATTGGGATATCCAACGGCTGGATCTTGCCGTGAGGCCTCTGGTGCTCGACCCTTACCTTCCTGCAAGTTAGGCATTTCTCAACATACCAAGCTACATCCCGCTTTATGCAGGGCCACCAATAGTCAGGACGAAGATCCCTATACATCTTTGTTGCCCTGGGATGAATGGAAAACCTGGACTTGTGCGCCTCCTCCATCAATGTTTGGCGCACACCTCCATGATATGGGACCCATACCCTACGGTGTAGTGTCAACAATCCACGACTGTCATAATCGAAGGAGGAAACCTGACCCATGATACGCTCACTCTTACAATGTTCCTCCTTCATAGCCTCCTGCTGGGCCTCTCCGATCCGCTCCAATAGCGGAGTCACCACTGTCATCCTCAAGCGAATATCCCAGATCGGGGCTGCCTTGCGACTAAGTGCATCGGCCACGACATTGTCCTTCCCCGGGTGGTAGAGGATCTCACAATCGTAATCCTTCACCACATCTAGCCATCGACGCTGCTTCATATTCAGATTCGGTTGGTCCATGAGATACCTCAAACTCTTATGGTCAGTGTATATGGTACAACGGACCCCATAGAGGTAATGACGCCAAATCTTGAGGGCAAAAACAATTGCCCCCAACTCCAAATTATGCATCGGATAGTTTGCCTCTTGAGGCTTCAGCTGCCTCGAGGCGTAGGCGATAACATGCCCCCTCTGCATCAATACCGTGCCCAGACCCGAGATGGATGCATCACAATATACTACAACATCCTCCACGCCCTCTGGCAGGGCTATGATTGGCGCCTCGCACAATCTCTGTCTCTGGGTCTCAAATGTGGCCTGCTGCTCGGGCCCCCAACGAAAGACCACAACTTTTTTTGTCAACCAGGTCAAGGGTACGACTATCTTAGAGAATTCTTGTATGAATCTCCGATAGTAGCCTGCCAATCCCAGGAAACTCCTAATCTCAGATGGAGACCTCGGAACCTCCCATCTCATCACGGTCTCTACTTTGGTCGGGTCGACCAAAATTCCGTTCTGGTTGACAAGGTGCCCAAGAAACTGGACCTCGCGCAACCAGAACTCACACTTGGAGAACTTGGCATACAAGTTATCCTTCCTCAGAGTATCCAACACCACACACAAGTGCTCCTCATGCTGCTCCTGCGTCTTGGAATTGACCAAGATGTTATAAATGAAAACTATCACAGACCGATCCAACATCGGTCTGCACACGCGGTTCATGAGATCCATGAATGTGGCAGGAGCATTGGTGAGCCCAAAGGGCATCACCACGAACTCATAGTGAGCATATCGTGTCCGAAAAGCAGTCTTCTGCACATCCTCCTCTCTGACTCTCATATGATGGTAACCTGACTGCAAATCTATCTTGGAAAACCAAGATGCCCCCTGAAGCTGGTCAAAGAGGTCATCAATTCTCGGGAGTAGGTAACGGTTCTTCACCGTTACCTTATTCAGCTCCCGGTAATCTATACACATCCGATGCGACCTGTCCTTCTTCTTTACGAACAGTATCGAGGCTCCCCAGGGTGAACTGCTCGGTCTAATGAATCCCTTGTCTAACAGCTCCTGCAGCTGTGTAGACAACTCCTGCATCTCGGGAGGAGCCAACCGATATGGCGCCTTGGCTATTGGAGTCGCGCTAGGGACTAGGTCAATCGTAAACTCTACCTGCCTCTCCGGAGGTACCCCAGGCAGCTCCTCCGGGAACACATCCGCGTACTCTCGCACCACTGGTACGTCACTCACCGTCGCCTTACCCGCCTCCCGGGTATCCAAGACATAGGCGACATACCCTGCGCACCCCTGCTGGAGATAGCGCCTAGCTCTCGCTACTGAACATAAAGCTGGTCCACGTTGTGTCTCTTTCCCTGAATCACCAGCTCTCCCCCACTTGGGATCCTGATCCGGACCAACTGCTGCGCGCAGTCGATCACTGCCCCATTGGGGCTCAACCAATCCATGTGTATAATAACCTCGTTCCCCCACAATGGTATGGGAACCAAGTCTACCAAGTAGCTCTCCTCATATAACCTCAATACATAATCTCTGAAAACCTCCGATGCTCGAACTGATTGGTCGTCCGCAATCTCGACCTCTAGAGGGCAATCCAACATGCCCAACGACTTAGGGAACCTCTTGCTAAGTGCAAGAGAAACAAATGATCGGGTAGCACCCGAATCGAACAACACCTAAACTGGGATACCGTTCACATGGAACGATCCTAAACAAAACATATAACTTGGCACATAAATATCACAAGTGACATATAATAAAAGTTAGGGAAAAGAAATCATACCCGTCACCACATCGGGTGCGGTGCGTGCCTCCTCGGCTGTCAATTGGAAGGCTCGGCTCCTCACCAATGGAGCCTTTGTCTTGACCTTTCGGCCATCCGTAACCCGTGTAGTCGCTGGAGTTGGCACCACCACTGGCGTTGTTGCTGCTGCTGTCAATCTAGGGCAGTTGGCCTTTTTATGGCTCCTCTGATTGCAATGAAAACAAATCAGGTCTGATGTCTGAACAGCGGGGGCAGGGGCAATACAATCCCTGCCAAAGTGCCCCACCTTGCCGCACTTGTAGCAGCCCGATGATCCCGCTCTACATGCTCCCTCATGCGGCCTGCCGCATTTCCTGCAGCGGATCTGGCCCGGCTGGCCCTTCGACCTAGTGTCGGATCCCTTGGGTTTCTTCCCCGAAACCCCAGTAACCTGCTCCGTCTCAGCCTTCCTCTTCCTGAGGTGCTCTAAATCAATCTCCCTCTCCCTCGCCCTGGGAATCATGGACTCCAGGGTCGGGCAGGCTGAGTAGCTGACATGCTCCCTGATATCAGCCCTCAACATGTCATGATAGTGTGTCTTCCACATCTCCTCATCCCCTGCGTACTGAGCTACCAACAAGGCGCTCTCTCAGAACTTGGCGGTGATCTCTACCACTGACTCAGTAGTCTGCCTCATGTCAAGAAACTCCGTGGTCAGCTGCAGATGCTCCACAGCTGGCACAAACTCAGCCCTAAACCTGCTCACAAAGTCCAACCAAGTCATAGCCTCGATGGCTGGGGCTCCAAGTGAGTCACCAACCGACTCCCGCTAATCCCTAGCTCTGTCTCTCAAACAACCAGCATCAAAGTGAACCTTCGACCCCTCCAGGAAGAAGCTCGTCAACTGCGCAGACTCGATGTCTGCGATCCATCTCCTGGCAGCAATGGGGTCCTTCACCCCGTGAAAGTCTGGAGCACCACTCCCCCTGAAGTCCTTGAAGGACAGTGTGCGCGTCCCCGACTGGCTGGACGCCAAGTCACTCCTGAATGTTCGGAGACGATCCTCCATCAACTCAATAATCCCCTCCCTGGTTGACCCGAAAATGACCGGGGTCGCCTCAAGGATACCTCTCGTGATCTCAGACGCGATGAACTCGCGTAGCCCGTCATCAACCTGCTCAGATCCTGCACCCGAGCCTGAACCTGATCCTTATCCAGACCCTAAACCTCTAGGTCCATGACGTGTAATCACCATTCTGAAATAAAACACATAAACGTCAGGGTCATTCATACTCTCGAGAGGTCTCACACCCTCTCCAAGTTCCCTGGTTCTATCTTAGCCCTCCTTTACTCGAGTATGGATCCTCTGCTTTCAGTAGTACGAGCCCATACCACCTTTCACATCTATCCGTACTTTCCTCAAGGATTTCCTCGGCTTCTCTAAGTCCCTACTACCAATACTGCTTTCCAAGCTAATCTCATCCTAGGCTTGCCCTAGGGTACTCTCCGACCAACTCTCCACCATTAGCTGCACAAGGAGTGCCTGCCATCCTTCCCTAATTAGCTTGCGAATATCTATACATATTCGCTTACTAGTTAGCTAAAGCTGGCTAGAACCCCTATAAGCACAAAGGAAGCAGCATTCGTGCATCGAATAACCATAACCAAGCATAACCTAATCAGGCTATCTTACTGTTGACTAAACAGCCCTAGCTTGCAACTTAAAGAAGCTCATACAACATGCATATAATGATGGGATTTGAGCATTCTAACACTCCTATGGTGTACATGCAACCCTAGAAACCTTGGATCTATGTTTTCTCTAAAGTACATGCAAATAATAATTTTCCAAGGTTCTCATCCAAACTAGCATGACATAGTGAACTTGAATCATAAAAGACTAGTAGAATGACATACCTTTTCCTTGTGATTGATTGCTTGGAGTTTGAGAGCCTAGCACCAATAACGTGGATGCCTCAAATGGAATCACAAATCACCAAAACACTTGGAAAACTTTGAGAGAGTATGTGCACACTCTAGTGTCATTTCATGTGCCAATGACTCCTTTATATATGGTGGTGGATTAGGGTTACATCCATGTAAACCCTAATACCCATGACTCTTCCTTTCCATAGGATCCATGGGTTAAAAGCTCCATGGACTATCCATGGACTTCCATCCAAGCCTAGCCCATTCCAAATGAACATTAGCCCACTCCATATATAAACATAAGAGTCCATATTTAATTAGTTACTTTTGATCACTAAATTAATTCCAAATTAATTCAAGATCAATACTAATTAAATAATATGGTTTCACATTAATATATTATAACTTATAATATATTAACAAATCATAACTATACTATTCTCAAAAGACTATCCAATTTGTTATGGTGAAGTGCAACCCAAATGGACCATGCCGGGATGGGTCAAGTACATCTCATATATAGTTATGGACTTAGACACCTTATCCAACAGTCTCCCACTTGGATAAGTCTAATAACTATATTATAATATTAATAGTTAATAGTTATATATATGTATAAAAATTCAAACCTTATACTATTATAATATTAATAGTTAATAGTTATATATATGTATAAGAACAAAGTTAGTCTTACCGTTAGTAGGCCTCATTCACGAAGCCGAACTATAAGGGGGGTATAAGGTTACTGCCTATAAAATGACAGTTTAATGGGTGTCCACTCTCACCCACCGCTTCCTTGACTGGTAGAGGGTCGTTAGCCGAACGGGTTTGATAGGACTATAATTCTCCCTTCATTAAAAGTATAATGATAAATACTAAGTAACTAAACACTTATAAATTCCCAATTTAGTTACTTAGGAAAATGTGAATTTGGTGCTAACCCATGAAATTACACTTTGCACTTTGCTTAAGTCGTTAGTGGAGCGTGTGTGGTTAACCGGCACACTAACCTGGATTTAACAAGGTTGGCAAAGGGTGGCTTAAGGTTTATCATAGATCTATGCATGCAACCCTAAATACCTTGGATCTATGTTTTCTCTATTATACATGCAATTATGAACATCCAAGGTATTATCCTAATGTAGCATACAAAACAATGAATATAACAAGATAGAATACATACCTCTGTGATGTAGAATGTCTTCATGAAGCTTGAGTGCCTAGTACCCCAAGTGTGACACCTCAAATGGTTCACACAACACCAAATACACTTGGAATAACTTGAGAGAAACTTAAACACTCTTAAAATCGGCTAGCCCTTTCTTACTTTCTCTAGTGGCCGATTTTTCCCAACAATATGATCTTTATATAGTGTGTTACAATTAGGGTAAACCCTAATTGTCATGGCCTTCCATTTCCTTGGATCCATGGGTTCAAATACACCATGGAGCACCCATGGACCATCCTATGGGTTTTAGCCCAACTTGATAATCCATGGAGCATTAGCCCACTATACAAGTATGGATGATTTACACATTCAACCCATATATTTAATTAGTCTTCTTTTGATCACTTAATTAATTCCAAATTAATTCTTGATCAATACTAATTAAATAATCTTATTAATATATTAGAACTTATAATATATTAATAAACCTTAAGTATTATTTCTCTCATTTTAGTCTATCCAAATGCATGATGCCATGCAACCCAAATGGACCATGCCGGGTCGGGTCAAGTCTTACCAATTTTAGTTATGGACTTAGACATTAATCCAACATGTCCAACTTCACCCCAACATATCGGGGTCTTGCACTTCCTCCTATACAACATCTCGAAGGGAGGACGGTCGATACTCGCGTGATAGCTGTTATTGTAGGAAAACTCTGCCAAAGGAAGGTAAGTATCCCAACTACCTCCGAAGTCTAAAACGCATGCCTGCAACATATCCTCCAAAGTCTGGATGGTCCGCTCGCTCTGACCATCCGTCTGCGGGTGAAAATTGGTGCTAAAGTGCAGACGAGTACCCAGCTCGTCATGAAACTTCTTCTAGAATCTGGAAGTGAACCGAACATCTCTGTCGGAAAACACCGAGACTGGCACCCCGTGCCGAGCCACTACCTCTCTGATGTAGATGTCGGCCAACTTTTCAGCTGAAATGCTCTCCTAAATCGGAATGAAATGGGCGCTCATGGTCAAGCGATCCACGATGACCAAAATTGAATCCACTCCCCGCGCGGTCCTGGGAAGCTTCGTGATGAAATCCATAGTGATATCTTCCCATTTCCACATTGGGATATCCAACGGCTGGATCTTGCCGTGAGGCCTCTGGTGCTCGACCCTTACCTTCCTGCAAGTTAGGCATTTCTCAACATACCAAGCTACATCCCGCTTTATGCAGGGCCACCAATAGTCAGGACGAAGATCCCTATACATCTTTGTTGCCCTGGGATGAACGGAAAACCTGGACTTGTGCGCCTCCTCCATCAATGTTTGGCGCACACCGCCATGATATGGGACCCATACCCTACGGTGTAGTGTCAACAATCCACGACTGTCATAATCGAAGGAGGAAACCTGACCCATGATACGCTCACTCTTACAATGTTCCTCCTTCATAGCCTCCTGCTGGGCCTCTCGGATCCGCTCCAATAGCGGAGTCACCACTGTCATCCTCAAGCGAATATCCCAGATCGGGGCTGCCTTGCGACTAAGTGCATCGGCCACGACATTGTCCTTCCCCGGGTGGTAGAGGATCTCACAATCGTAATCCTTCACCACATCTAGCCATCGACGCTGCTTCATATTCAGATTCGGTTGGTCCATGAGATACCTCAAACTCTTATGGTCAGTGTATATGGTACAACGGACCCCATAGAGGTAATGACGCCAAATCTTGAGGGCAAAAACAATTGCCCCCAACTCCAAATTATGCATCGGATAGTTTGCCTCTTGAGGCTTCAGCTGCCTCGAGGCGTAGGCGATAACATGCCCCCTCTGCCTCAATACCGCGCCTAGACCCGAGATGGATGCATCACAATATACTACAACATCCTCCACGCCCTCTGGCAGGGCTAATTGGCGCCTCGCACAATCTCTGTCTCAGGGTCTCAAATGTGGCCTGCTGCTCGGGCCCCCAACGAAAGACCACTACTTTTTTTGTCAACCAGGTCAAGGGTACGTCTATCTTAGAGAAGTCTTGTATGAATCTCCGATAGTAGCCTGCCAATCCCAGGAAACTACTAATCTCAGATGGAGACCTCGGAACCTCCCATCTCATCACGGTCTCTACTTTGGTCGGGTCGACCAAAATTCCGTTCTGGTTGACAAGGTGCCCAAGAAACTGGACCTCGCGCAACCAGAACTCACACTTGGAGAACTTGGCATACAAGTTATCCTTCCTCAGAGTATCCAACACCACACACAAGTGCTCCTCATGCTGCTCCTGCATCTTGGAATTGACCAAGATGTTATAAATGAAAACTATCACAGACCGATCCAACATCGGTCTGCACACGCGGTTCATGAGATCCGTGAATGCGGCAGGAGCATTGGTGAGCCCAAAGGGCATCACCACGAACTCATAGTGAGCATATCGTGTCCGAAAAGCAGTCTTCTGCACATCCTCCTCTCTGACTCTCATCTGATGGTAACCTGACTGCAAATCTATCTTGGAAAACCAAGATGCCCCCTGAAGCTGGTCAAAGAGGTCATCAATTCTCGGGAGTAGGTAACGGTTCTTCACCGTTACCTTATTCAGCTCCCGGTAATCTATACACATCCGATGCGACCTGTCCTTCTTCTTTACGAACAGTATCGAGGCTCCCCAGGGTGAACTGCTCGGTCTAATGAATCCCTTGTCTAACAGCTCCTGCAGCTGTGTAGACAACTCCTGCATCTCGGGAGGAGCCAACCGATATGGCGCCTTGGCTATTGGAGTCGCGCTAGGGACTAGGTCAATCCTAAACTCTACCTGCCTCTCTGGAGGTACCCCAGGCAGCTCCTCCGGGAACACATCCGCGTACTCTCGCACCACTGGTACGTCACTCACCGTCGCCTTACCCGCCTCCCGGGTATCCAAGACATAGGCGACATACCCTGCGCACCCCTGCTGGAGATAGCGCCTAGCTCTCGCTACTGAACATAAAGCTGGTCCACGTTGTGTCTCTTTCCCTGAATCACCAGCTCTCCCCCACTTGGGATCCTGATCCGGACCAACTGCTGCGCGCAGTCGATCACTGCCCCATTGGGGCTCAACCAATCCATGTGTATAATAACCTTGTTCCCCCACAATGGTATGGGAACCAAGTCTACCAAGTAGCTCTCCTCATATAACCTCAATACATAATCTCTGAAAACCTCCGATGCTCGAACTGATTGGTCGTCCGCAATCTCGACCTCTAGAGGGCAATCCAACATGCCCAACGACTTAGGGAACCTCTTGCTAAGTGCAAGAGAAACAAATGATCGGGTAGCACCCGAATCGAACAACACCTAAACTGGGATACCGTTCACATGGAACGATCCTAAACAAAACATATAACTTGGCACATAAATATCACAAGTGACATATAATAAAAGTTAGGGAAAAGAAATCATACCCGTCACCACATCGGGTGCGGAGGGCGGCTGTCAATTGGAAGGCTCGGCTCCTCACCAATGGAGCCTTTGTCTTGACCTTTCGGCCATCCGTAACCCGTGTAGTCGCTGGAGTTGGCGCCACCACTGGCGTTGTTGCTGCTGCTGTCAATCTAGGGCAGTTGGCCTTTTTATGGCTCCTCTGATTGCAATGAAAACAAATCAGGTCTGATGTCTGAACAGCGGGGGCAGGGGCAATACAATCCCTGCCAAAGTGCCCCACCTTGCCGCACTTGTAGCAGCCCGATGATCCCGCTCTACATGCTCCCTCATGCGGCCTGCCGCATTTCCTGCAGCGGATCTGGCCCGGCTGGCCCTTCGACCTAGTGTCGGATCCCTTGGGTTTCTTCCCCGAAACCCCAGTAACCTGCTCCGTCTCTGCCTTCCTCTTCCTGAGGTGCTCTAAATCAATCTCCCTCTCCCTCGCCCTGGGAATCATGGACTCCAGGGTCGGGCAGGCTGAGTAGCTGACATGCTCCCTGATATCAGCCCTCAACATGTCATGATAGTGTGTCTTCCACATCTCCTCATCCCCTGCGTACTGAGCTACCAACAAGGCGCTCTCTCAGAACTTGGCGGTGATCTCTACCACTAACTCAGTAGTCTGCCTCATGTCAAGAAACTCCGTGGTCAGCTGCAGATGCTCCACAGCTGGCACAAACTCAGCCCTAAACCTACTCACAAAGTCCAACCAAGTCATAGCCTCGATGGCTGGGGCTCCCAGTGAGTCACCAACCGACTCCCGCTAATCCCTAGCTCTGTCTCTCAAACAACCAGCATCAAAGTGAACCTTCGACCCCTCCAGGAAAAAGCTCGTCAACTACACAGACTCGATGTCTGCGATCCATCTCCTGGCAGCAATGGGGTCCTTCACCCCGTGAAAGTCTAGAGCACCACTCCCCCTGAAGTCCTTGAAGGACAGTGTGCGCGTCCCCGACTGGCTGGACGCCAAGTCACTCCTGAATGTTCGGAGACGATCCTCCATCAACTCAATAATCCCCTCCCTGGTTGACCCGAAAATGACCGGGGTCGCCTCAAGGATACCTCTCGTGATCTCAGACGCGATGAACTCGCGTAGCCCGTCATCAACCTGCTCAGATCCTGCACCCGAGCCTGAACCTGATCCTTATCCAGACCCTAAACCTCTAGGTCCATGACGCGTAATCACCATTCTGAAATAAAACACATAAACGTCAGGGTCATTCATACTCTCGAGAGGTCTCACACCCTCTCCAAGTTCCCTGGTTCCATCTTAGCCCTCCTTTACTCGAGTATGGATCCTCTGCTTTCAGTAGTACGAGCCCATACCACCTTCCACATCTATCCGTACTTTCCTCAAGGATTTCCTCGGCTTCCCTAAGTCCCTACTACCAATACTGCTTTCCAAGCTAATCTCATCCTAGGCTTGCCCTAGGGTACTCTCCGACCAACTCTCCACCATTAGCTGCACAAGGAGTGCCTGCCATCCTTCCCTAATTAGCTTGCGAATATCTATACATATTCGCTTACTAGTTAGCTAAAGCTGGCTAGAACCCCTATAAGCACAAAGGAAGCAGCATTCGTGCATCGAATGACCATAACCAAGCATAACCTAATCAGGCTATCTTACTGCTGACTAAACAGCCCTAGCTTGCAACTTAAAGAAGCTCATACAACTGGCATATAATGATGGGCTTTGAGCATTCTAACACTCCTATGGTGTACATGCAACCCTAGAAACCTTGGATCTATGTTTTCTCTAAAGTACATGCAAATAATAATTTTCCAAGGTTCTCATCCAAACTAGCATGACATAGTGAACTTGAATCATAAAAGACTAGTAGAATGACATACCTTTTCCTTGTGATTGATTGCTTGGAGTTTGAGAGCCTAGCACCAATAACGTGGATGCCTCAAATGGAATCACAAATAACCAAAACACTTGGAAAACTTTGAGAGAGTATGTGCACACTATAGAAGTCGGCCCACTCTTGTGCCATTTCATGTGCCAATGACTCCTTTATATATGGTGGTGGATTAGGGTTACATCCATGTAAACCCTAATACCCATGACTCTTCCTTTCCATAGGATCCATGGGTTAAAAGCTCCATGGACTATCCATGGACTTCCATCCAAGCCTAGCCCATTCCAAATGAACATTAGCCCACTCCATATATAAACATAAGAGTCCATATTTAATTAGTTACTTTTGATCACTAAATTAATTCCAAATTAATTCAAGATCAATACTAATTAAATAATATGGTTTCACATTAATATATTATAACTTATAATATATTAACAAATCATAACTATACTATTCTCAAAAGACTATCCAATTTGTTATGGTGAAGTGCAACCCAAATGGACCATGCCGGGATGGGTCAAGTACATCTCATATATAGTTATGGACTTAGACACCTTATCCAACAGTCTCCCACTTGGATAAGTCTAATAACTATATTATAATATTAATAGTTAATAGTTATATATATGTATAAAAATTCAAACCTTATACTATTATAATATTAATAGTTAATGGTTATATATATGTATAAGAACCAAGTTAGTCTTACCGTTAGTAGGCCTCATTCACGAAGCCGAACTATAAGGGGGGTATAAGGTTACTGCCTATAAAATGACAGTTTAATGGGTGTCCACTCTCACCCACCGCTTCCTTGACTGGTAGAGGGTCGTTAGCCGAACGGGTTTGATAGGACTATAATTCTCCCTTCATTAAAAGTATAATGATAAATACTAAGTAACTAAACACTTATAAATTCCTAATTTTGTTACTTAGGAAAATGTGAATTTGGTGCTAACCCATGAAATTACACTTTGCACTTTGCTTAAGTCGTTAGTGGAGCGTGTGTGGTTAACCGGCACACTAACCTGGATTTAACAAGGTTGGCAAAGGGTGGCTTAAGGTTTATCATAGATCTATGGAGCGCGTGTGGTTAACCGGAACATCGATTAGGTGATAAATATTAAGGGTACCAAGTCAATTTGCATGGTTATTCAGACCTTGTTTGTGATCCTCAGTATCCCAGTCACAAACCTGAGAGGGCACAATCGAGATTTAAACATGCCATTGAATAGCTCAATGAATCTCAAAAGATCTAGGAGTTTCAAACCAATTAAAACCTAATACCTATTTCGTTTTTCATGGTGGAAATTGGTGAATCGTCATTCGCCTACCTTCAAATATTTTATAGCTTGGATTACGGCATCCCTCTGCCAAGTTATAAAAGTATTGTGTTGGGTCCTAGCCCTAATATTTCATATTGGGTGTTATATTAAGGACTTAAATCAACTAACTTGAATATCTCCCATTATAGATGTCTGGTTCAGACAACTATGATCTTCCTAAATCCTTTGGAATAAGCTTTCCTAATGAAGATGATGTCTCGTGGTTGGTTCATGGAAATCATACTTCTCTTCCTTCACCTCCTCCAATTATTCTCCCTAACCCACAAGTTCGTGAAAAGTTCAAGGTCACTCAAGCCCTATTGGCAAGCAAAGTCTATGTGTGCTCACATCTTGGAGATAAAGTCACATATTGACAAGCCGGGAGAGTTGGGTGTCAAGGTCTTGAGGAAGTTGGTTGTTGACTAGGTTCTTCAGTCACTTTCTAAGTCACATAGTGAGTTCCTTTAGGGCTACTACATGACAGACCATGACATGACCCTTAATGATCTTACCTATTTGCTTGATGCTGCTAAATCAACAATGATTTGGAGCACGGGTAAAGCAAATTCGATTGGAAGATCGACTTCCCAAACTTCCATAGACATTGACAATGGTAACATTGGAAATCCAGAAAAGCTTTCACTTCCCAATGGAAAGGGATCGGCCTTAGTCAACTCAGTTGCCCAAATGGTAAAGAGAAAGGCTAAGTCTGCGATAGTCCCGTGTACCATTCCAAAAGAGTCCAAATGTTTCTATTGCCAAAGGAAGGGGCATTGGTTGCGAAGCTGCCAAATTTACCTGAAAGATCATAAGGATGGTAAAGTCAATAAGTTTGACTCCACTTCGGGTAAAGTCCACTATCTAACTCTATTAAGTTCCTATTTGGAGATTCTTATTACATGATGTGACTAGGTCACATGTTGATGTTTTAAGAATCAAAGAAAAGAGAGGAAGCTTAAAGGAAGTATATGCTGATTCTGATGGCGAAGATGGATTTCGATCGCATGGTTCGGTGATTAGAATTTTGAGCTGCTGCTTAAGAGTCATGACAGATTGCTTAGGAATGCATAATAACAAAATTTTCATATGTATTTGCATTGTAAGGATAAGTTTTCCGTAATTTTAAAATAAAAGGAAAATTTTCGATTTTATTTATTTTAAGTATCCTTATAATGGAATGTGTGAAAATTGTTGTTTATGTGATTCCATTGATAGCAATATTGAAAAAAATGGATTTGATTCTTTCGTTTGTGGTAGTGTCATAATTTACCAAATAAGGAAAGATTCTCATCACCCAAGTTTCAATTGGACCAAAACTTGGAATCATGCAAGTTATATTGTATGATGAATGAGAATTTTCATCTTTGGAAAATAAGACTAATTCCTTGTTCACATGTATATGTGAGTCAAGTGAAGGAGTAAGGGATCGATACACCTTCTTGTGCACTGGTCAAAGTCCACCACAAAAGATCGATAAGACTATTCGTCATGATTTACTAAAGTTTAGTAAATATGGTTATACTTACAAGCTTAAGTGTAATTCTGAAACATTGGAAAAGTTTCAATGTATGGCAGAACGAATGAGAAGAATCAAATTAGGTAGAAAGATAAAAGTTTCTCAAATCTGGAAAGATGGGAGAGTACTTTAGTATCATGTTTTATGATCATCTTAATGATTATGAAACCATATCACAATTGGTCCTCTAAGGACATCTTAGTGCATTCTTATGGCTAAGAAGAGGAGTCATGAATTGTTGAAATGGTTAAATCAAGAAGATGAGTCATACTTCGTTCCAAAACAATTCTTAGAGTCATACTCCAAGATTGTAACTTGAGTGACATAACTTAAAGAAGGTTATAACACTTGTCAAATGTAAGAGTAAAATGTTTCCTACTCTTGTACATTTGAAATTGGTAAGTTGTGATGTTTAGGATAAAACAAAGACCAACTAAGGCCAATAGTGTGAAGTGTTTGTCTTGATAAGAATCCACACTAACTCTTGAATATTTGCTTTGTCAAAGAATGGTTCTTGACAAGAGAATCTTATATGTCAAGAGGTTAGTGGGAGTCTTAAAGATCTTGAATAATTTCCAGAACTAATCAAGAATAAAACATGTTGTTTATCAATATCACACGACTTGAGGTTCATAGCCCATCGTGATGACTTGTTCTTATTTCTGTGCCCACTCCAGTTAAAAGTTGACTATGCATATGAGTTCTACAAGTTCTCAATTGTTTGCATAACTACTTGGAAGCAATAGCAGGCCCTTGTGCTGCCAGGTGGCAAGAAGTTAAGATTGCACAAGTTCAGTCCATATGAGTTTTGATTTGTCACTAACCTTGTCCTGTGATTATGGTTATGACAAATTCACATGGATAGGAACACATACACCATAAAATCTAAGTGTCGTAAGGTTTCTCTTCGACTCATGAAAATGATGGAGAGGAAACGCTTTCACTAAGTAGATTTTAAGTAGATAGCAATTGTGATATTTGCATTCTCAAAGTCGTTAGTGGAGCGTGTGTGGTTAACCGGCACACTAACATGGACTTGTGAGAAATGGAAAAGGTATAAAAAATTGAGACTATGATTACGACATCCCTTTTCATAGTTCTAAAAATTGTTTAGACACACATGTGAGCTATCTAAGGAAAGGTGTATGAATTTGATAAAGTTTTATAAAAGCATCTCGTATCAGAAATCTGAACTTTGATGAGAAAGTCAATAAAGTATTGATTTCTAGAAGTCCAGCTGATTTCTGGATACATGTCAAAGCTAGTGGGAGCACAAGTTTTATGCTAATAATTATTATGCTAATGGGAGCATGATTATTATGTTATGTGTTAATTATAGAAAACAAGAGTTTTAATTGGGAAAAGTTGTTTTGCTATAATTAAGGGAGAGGAAATTATACTTCATTTCAAATCTAAAAGCTTAGATCGTGAGATTTTTAATCAAATTTAGTCAAGTATATATATGGATGTTATGTTGGAATGGTTCAACATAAGGAAATTCTATATATGGGAACATTATTTGCATTCTAAAATTCGATTATGATTGCGACATCCCTTTTCATATTCTGAATTTTGAGAACATGGCAAATAGAAATAAAAATATTATAGCAAAAGATTGGTCTAGTATCATGTCTTTATGTGAGACATCGTGAATCGTGTCCCATATGCTTCGGATATAGGATCGATTGCATGTGCTATAATA
Organism: Lactuca virosa; assembly: GCF_052849685.1. Lineage (NCBI taxonomy): Eukaryota > Viridiplantae > Streptophyta > Magnoliopsida > Asterales > Asteraceae > Lactuca > Lactuca virosa. The sequence goes on from NC_136426.1 coordinate 289,708,753, forward strand.
TTCATCCTTTCTAAATTTTTCAAAATGCCTAGGGCATTAAGAGGGGAAAAGGTCTAGAATTGGATATAACTAAAATGATTAAGCAATTGTCGAGGACAATCTGAGGTTTACCAAAGATTGGTTGCTCATGGACAATTGGAAGTATGGTGTAAAATTTTGGAAAGGACCATATTGACATGTTCTGAAAAGAGGCAACTCTTGTTCAGAAGTGATAGTCAAAATGGGAATATGGAAATGTTTCTATAGGTGGAAGTTATTCTTTAATCTGTGTAAGATTAGAAAATTTAATGCAAGAAGGATGTTCAAAGCAATGTACTTTGAATTTGAGACTTCGTATCCATGGAATTGCTCTCCATTGGAATACTTTGTAATGTCTATTGCCGAGTCTTTGTGACTTTTGTGCATAGTCATTACAAGAGGATCGATGCATATAAGTTTAGAATCTAACAGATTTCGGTAAATGGTAGGAATTTAGAATTCTTACATTTACGATAAGGATTTGGGATTGTGAAATGAGAATCATTGGAATTATGTTTAATTGATCTATTTCTCAAAGTAAGGATCATAGACAAACATAGTGTGCATACTTGGAGTATGGCATAACTATTGTTTGGACAAAACATAGTGTGCATGCTTGGAACATGGCATGACTATTGTTTTGATTCAAGTATAAAGTTGATTATTCGAAACATTATACAATGAATAATGAGTAATCAATATGGTGTTTAAATAAAATGTGTTTTATTTACTCTCAAAGGTGCTTGGGGTCATATTGGGTTAGTATTATTCATGCGTTTCACTTTGCATGTTTTGACTTCCAGAATAATTGTTTTATTGTATATCACATTATTCAACCCATCCACAGTCAATCATACTTTGGAAGTAGGTAATGAGGCAAGACTACCATGAGTGGGTCTTTAGTGTGTCTGGGACAAAGGGGCTACAATGTTCATGAGTACTCCTGGAATAGGGATTCGAGTATTTGATTCAACCCACGCTCATTTGAATCACTTAATGGATTTTATCACGAGTAAATCATGAGATGATAATATTTTATATTCTTCAAACCTAGAAATATGAGTTGTTGACTATGAGTTGGTTATACATTGATTGTACGAAAACACATTGGTAACTCGATGTTATAAAATGTGCCTTTGTGTATGATTCAACAAATAGTAGAACAAGCATATGAGTCGAAGTTTATCCATTCCATTTACCCTTGGAGGGATAAAAGCGATATCTGTGGGCCCTCGATGATTTAGTGATGACAAATGTAAGTGCTCGGCCGGGCTTGGACTGATTTGATTTGTTCAATTAGTCGGTCGTCATAAATCAAAATCAGGAAACAAAAAAATGGATAGAGAGAATGATTATAATCCATGTCTCAGTCCATATGATATCTAGAATGGAGGAATATATGATTCCTTATCTAATGGACGCGTCATTGATTTGTTCAGAGTTCGACAACGGCTTTATGAGCTACGATTTCTAGTCGGGTTTTAGAGTCATATGCAATAATAGTTTTAGACTTATCCAAGTGGGAGACTGTTGGATTAGATGTCTAAGCCCATAACTATTATTGGGAAGGATTTAAACCCGACTTGGCATGGTCCATTTGGGTTGCATGGCATCGGAACAATTTAGATAGACTTTTGGGAGAAAAGGATATATATGATTTATTAATATATTATAAGTTCTAATATATTAATATGAAATCATATTTTTTAATTAATATTGATCAAGAATTAATTTGGAATTAATTCTGTGATCAAAAGACACTAATTAAATATATGGGGATTGATTGTGTAAATCATCCATTCTTATATATGTGGGCTTATGACCCATAGTTCTTCATGTTGGGCTAAACCCATGAAGTAACCCATGGATACTCCATGGAGCATGAAGAATATGGAAAGACATGAGTTAGATAGTGTAACCCTAATAGCCACAATATATAAGGACCCCATGGCTCAAGAAATCGGCCCTAAGGGTTCATATGAGAGGGCTAGTCGATTTTGAGTATAAGGACATTTCTCTCAAATTATTCCAAGTTGTTGTTGGTGTTTTGTGAACCATTTGAGGTGTCACACTTGAGGCACTAGGCTCTTAAGCTCCATGGAATCAAGCTACAACAAAAAGGTATGTTATTCTAACTAGTATCTTGTGTACGTTACATGTTTGCATGCTAGTTATAGGCTTAATACCTTGGAAACACCTTTGCATGTATAATTAGTGAAAACATAGATCCAAGGTGTTTTGGGTTGTATGTGCACCATAGGATGTTGTATTATACCAAAACTCATCAATATAATCCTCTGTTATCAAGATATCAGCCGGAAAAATACATGGAACAACGTCGTACTTATTGTCCAGCAGTTTGTTTCCCGATTTCTGATTTGTTTGACATAGAACTAAACTGAACACATCAATTTGGTTCTGATCGGGCTCGACACATAGGTCAAAAAAAATCATCGAGGGGCCCATATATCGCTTCTAATCCTCGAAGGACTAAAAGGAACCGATAAACTTTGACTCATATGCTTGTTCTACTACTTGTTGAATTATACACAAAGGCACGTTTTATAACATCAAGTTACTGATGCGTTTTCGTGCAATCAATGTACAACCGACTCATAGGCAACAACTCATATGTCTAGGTTTGAAGACTTATATGATATTACCGTCTCACGATCACTCAAGATAAATTCCATGAAGTGATAGAAGTGAGCGTGGGTTTAATCCAATACTCAGAACTTATGAGCACTCATGAATGTTGTAGCAACCATTGCTATGTCAAAACACCTTTAGCCATCTACAAGCCCAGATCATGATAGTCTTAATTCATACCTACTTCCAACATATGACTGACTATGGAGAGTTTGAATAACTTGGTCATTCGGAAAGAATAATCTAGCTATTCTGGAAGTCAACACATGCAAAGTGAAACACAAGAATAATCGAATCCAATATGGTCTCAGAACTTATGAATATAAATAGAACACCTTTTGTTTATCACCATATTGATTACACATTATTCATTGTATAATGTTTCAAATAATCAACTTAATACTTGAATTAAAACAACAGTTGTCCCATGCTCCAAGCATGTAAACTATGTTTTTCTAAACAACAGTTATGCCATACTCCAAGTATGCAAACTATGTTTGTCTATGATCTTTACTTTGTGAAATAGATCAATTGGAGATGATTCCAATGATGCTCGTTTCACAATCCCAAATCTTTATTGCAAGTGTAAGAATTCCAAACTCTTGTCACTGCTCGAATGTGTTAGATTCTACACTATTATGCAATATTGTTTTGTAATGTCTAGTGTAACGACGTGATTTTTCAAAATAATTTTTCATTTTTAAAAATATAATATAACTCATAAAACAATATCAAAACCCAATATATCATATGCCATCTCAATAAAACAATCCCATAATCTCAAATACAAAAATCTCCATCAGTATGTACAGATCATGCCGGCGCCTTCCCGCGATCCTCGCTAGTACCTGAAACACATAACACATAACACTGTAAAGCAAGAATGCTTAGTGAGTTCCCCGAAATACCACATACAACGCATATAAGCCACTCGAGGCTATAACTCTGTGGGCCCTCTGGCCCTAACTCTGTGGACCCTCTGGTCCTAACTCTGTCGACCCTCTGGTCCTAACTCGGTAACTCTGAACATATATAGCACGAATCACATAGAATAATGCAATGTATCACATCATATAAATAGCATACAAGATACTTTGTCACATAGCTCTAATTACCACTTTATGTAAAGTATAGTGAGAAGACTCACCTCGTATGAAGTCGGATAGACTCTCGTACTCAATATCCCGATCTAGCCTCCTCCTCAGAAATGGAGATCCTTGCTTGAATGACTCAGAACAACAACCTCCCTTGGTCCCTCTTGTTGAATCCCTTCTCTTCCTTGCAAAAACACACCAAAAATGCTCAAGATGGCTCCTCCTCTCACACTATACTCTCAAGCTCACTAGGGTTCTTTACTCTGGAATGGTGGCCGCAAATGAGGGCTATAAGGACCCTTAAATAGGGCACAGGCCCAAAGATTTAGGGTTTCTGTCCACAGCGCGGTCTCGTCGAGTCCACTCATTAATCTGAGTCATCAGTCGCGATCCTACTCGACGAGTCTAGGCGTCAACTCGTCGAGTCCCTCTCCTCATTACAAAATAAATATTAAATTATGATACCTGGGGATCCGGATGTTACAATTCTCCCCCACTAGAATCAGACTTCTCCCTCGAAGTCTCTCTCTACAAACAACTCTGGATGCTGCTCCCGCATCTCCAACTCTGGTTCCCAAGTCAGCTCGGACCCCCTCCGATGTTGCCACTGGACTTGAACCAGGGCACCTCCTTGTTCCACAGAACCTTGATCTTCCGATCCAGGATCACGATCGGCCTCTCAACATAATTCAAGCTCGCATCCACCTGAATGTCCTCTAGCGGCACCACCGCCGTCTCATCGGCTATACACTTCCTCAACCGAGACATGTGGAAGGTATCATGGATCTGACTTAACTCCGCAGGTAGCTCCAAATAGTACGATACCTTGCCCACCCTCGCGGTCACCCTGAAAGGACCAATGTACTGGGGCCCCAGCTTGCCTCTCTTCCTGAATCGGATCACTCCTTTCCTAGGAGATACCTTCAGGAGGACGAAATCTCCAACCTGAAACTCAACCTCGGATCGCCGCCTATCCGCGTAACTCTTCTGGCGGCTCTGGGCTGTCAGCAACCTCTGTCTAACCTGCTGTATCTGCTCAGTCGTCTTAAGCACTATCTCAATGCTACCCTACCTCTCCCCAACAGATAGGGGTCCTACACCTTCTCCCATACAACAACTCAAAGGGAGGCATGCCAATACTCGAATGGTGGCTGTTGTTGTACGAAACTCGGCCAAAGGTAGGTATGAATCCCAACTTCCACCAAAGTCCATAACACATGCTCGAAGCATGTCCTCGAGCGTCTGAATCGTCTGCTCACCCTGTCCATCCGTCTGTGGGTGGTATGAAGTACTGAAATGCAACCTCGTACCCAACTCCTCATGGAACTTCTTCCAGAACCTGGAAGTGAAACGTACATCAAGGTCTGACACAATCGAGATCGGCACTCCATGCCGAGACACCACCTCTCTCACATATAACTCTGCCAGCCTCTCAGCAGAAGAGCTCTCACTGATAGCAAGGAAGTGAGCACCCTTCGTCAGCCGATCCACAATCACCCAAATTGCATCAACACCCCTCGTGGTCCTCGGAAATTTGGTGATGAAATCCATAGAAATATGTTCCCACTTCCACTGGGGAACCTCTAATGGCTGCAACTTACCATGCGAGGTGCTTGACCCGGCGACAGGTCAAGCACCTCTCTACAACCCACGCCACATCCCTCTTCATACAGGGCCACCAGTAATCTCTCTTTAGGTCTAAATACATCTTAGTGGCCCCGGGATGGATCGAGAACCTCGACCTGTGCGCCTCCTCCATCAATATGCTACGTGCCCCGCCCATAAATGGCACCCATATCCGACCACGAAAGGTCATAAGCGCTCAGGTATCGGTAACAAACTCGAATACCTGCCCAATCACCCGCTCCCTTTTGCGGTTCTCCGGTCTAAATGCCTCTGCCTGGGCCTCTCGAATGGTATCCAATACCGGAGTCATCACCGTCATCCTCATGCATATATCTCGAATCGGGGCACTCTCCGCCCTGCGGCTCAGAGCATCGGCTATCACGTTAGCCTTGCCCGGGTGGTACAGGATCTCACAATCATAATCCTTTACCACATCCAACCATCTCCTCTGGCGCATGTTAAGGTTGGGCTGATCCATCAGATACTTCAAACTCTTGTGGTCCGTGTATATGGTACACCGAACACCATACAGATAATGGCGCCATATCTTGAGGGCAAACACCACTGCCCCCAACTCCAAATCGTGGGTGGGATACCTTGTCTCATGAGGCTTCAGCTGCCTCGATGCGTATGCTATCACATGTCCTCTCTGCATAAGCACCGCTCCCAACACTGATATAGACGCGTCACAATACACCATAAAATCCTCCATCCCCTCCGGAAGGGCCAACACCGGGGCTTCGCATAATCTCTGGCGAAGAATCTCAAACGAGGTCTGCTGCTCGGGACCCCAAATAAAAGCAACGCCCTTCCGGGTCAATCTGGTGAGAGGAACGACAATCTTGGAGAAATCCTTGATAAACCTCCGATAATAGCCGGCCAACCCCAGAAAACTCCTGATCTCAGTGGGGGATCTCGGAACCTCCCAACTCATAACCGCCTCAATCTTGGCCGGATCGACCAATATCCCATTCTGATTAACGAGGTGTCCCAAGAACTGGACCTCTCGTAACCAGAAATCACACTTGGAGAATTTGGCATAAAGCCTCTCCGATCTCAATGCTCCAAGGATCTCTCTCAGATGCTCCTCATTCTGCTCTCTGGATCTCGAATACACTAGATATCGTCAATAAACACAATCACCGAACGATCCAACATCAGCCTGCTCACCCGGTTCATGAGATCCATGAACGCTGCCGGTGCATTGGTGAGCCCAAAAGGCATCACCACCAACTCGTAATGCCTATAACGAGTCCTGAACGCTGTCTTCGGAATATCCTCATCCCGCACCCTCATCTTATGATATCTAGACCTCAAGTCAATCTTGGAGAACCAAGATGCACCCTGCAACTGATCGAACAGATCATCGATCCTCGGTAGCGGATAACGGTTCTTGACCGTCAACTTGTTCAACTCCCGATAATCAATACACATCCGGTGTGAACCATCCTTTTTCTTGACAAAAAGGATCGGCGCTCCCCATGGCGAGCTACTCGGTCGAATGAATCCCTTCCCCAGCAGCTCCTGAAACTGCGAGGATAACTCCTACATCTCCGGCGGCGCAAGGCGATAGGGTGCCTTGGCAATAGGTACTGCTCCCGGAACCAAATCAATGTGAAACTCTACCTTCCTCTCCGGAGGCACACCCGACAACTCCTCGGGGAAAACATCCAGGAACTCACACACTATCGGGACCTCATCAACAGAACTCGGCCTCTCTGCGGCAACTCATGTATCCATCACATAGGCTACAAACCCTCTATAGCCCATGCTGTAGACTCTGCCTCGTCCTGGCAGCTGAGCAAAATGCGGACCCAGATTGGGTACCCTCGCCATATACCGTAAGTACTCCCCCACTAGGGTCTCGTATGGTCACCAACTGACGCTCGCAGTCGATAACCGCTCCGAATAGGCTCAACCAGTCCATGCCCATGATGACATAGGCATCCCCCATCACAATCGGTATAAGATCAATCGGGAACTCCACACCGAAAATCTCGAGCGCACATCCTCGAATCACATTAGTAGCAAAAACCGCTCGCTCGTCGGCTATAGAAACTCACAGAGGTCGACTCAACGCCTCCCGACGAATACCGATGTGCTGGCTAAATGCTAAAGACACAAAAGATCGACTCGCACCCGAGTCAAATAACACCAAAGCAGGTACAGAATTCAAAAGGAAAGTAGCTAAGCATACCAATATATAAGCACAATATTTCAACTCAGAAATAATAAATAAATAAAAGAATACATACCGGCCACGACGTCGGGCGCTGCGCGGACCTCCTCCGCTGTCAACTGAAAGGCTCTCCCGCGAGCCTTCGGCGCCTCGGCCTTCACTGGCCGACTCTCGGTAGCTGATACGGCAGCAGGGACTGATCCCTGTGGTGCTCCCTGTGCCGATCCCCACAGTTGCGGACACTCGTCCTTCCGATGTCCGGTCTGGTTGCAGTGAAAGCACACTGCAAATCCCTTGGGGCAATCCTTAGCCATATGCCCCTCCTTGCGACACTTGTAGCAAGACCCTTCTCGACAAATCCCCTCGTGACTCTTGCCGCACTTGCCACAAGTGCGTCCCTTCTGGTTCCCTGATCTCGAATCGGCGGGCTTTGCCCACTTGTCTGCCGACTGGGACCGTGCCGGTCGCCGATCCCTCTCCTGAGACTCCGCCTCCTCCCTGGCCTGAGTCTCGAGCTCAATCTCCCTCTTCCGAGCATTTGCCTGGAGCTCGACAAATGTCCGGTACGTCGAGTTCGCCACGAACTCGCAAATACCTCTCCTCAGTATACTCAGATATCGACTCATGCGTGCCTGCTCAGAAGACACATGCTCAGGGCAAAACATCACCCTCTCGTGAAACATCCTGGTGATCACAGTAACAGACTCTGTACCCTGCTTGAGGGACAAGAACTCATGGGCCAACCGTTCCCTTTCCACCGGGGGAACGTACTCATCACGAAACATGGCGGTGAACCTCTCCCAGGTGACCACGGTAAGCTCTGCAGAAGTGAAATACGCCGTTACAAATTCCACCAGCCCTTCACTCCCAAGCGAAGCTGGTTCAGCGCGAACCGTACCCTCAGATGCTCCGGACATGAACACGTGTAGAAGCATCCCTCAATGTTAGAAATCCACCTCATCGCGGCTATCAGATCTTGCGTCCCATCAAACTCTGGCGGCTTTGTGTTGCTGAACTCTCGGTACAACGAGTCACCTCCCTGTGACGTCACGGCAGCGAAAGCTGCGGTGGCTGCAGCAACGACAGCCACCGACAGAGCAGCATATCGCTCATCGAACGTGTCAATCAAGGTGGTCTTGATAGACCCAAACATCTCCGAAATCTCAGCCCGGATGGATGCAGCCACCTCCTCATGAATCAGTCAGCGAATCTCCTCATCGCTAACACCACTGCTCTCTGGAGTGCTACGTGTCCCAACCATGATGTGTCTGAAATACAACATAAAAACATCAGAGATTCGATCGAGTATACTCGCACTCGATAACTCAACCCTACTTGTTCCTTAGTACCCTGAGGATTCTTACTTGGATTGCTCACTGACCCGGTGCTTTCAGTAGTACGGGCCCTATACTACCTTCCACACCACATCAGTATTCACCCCAAGTCCTCCTCCTAGGATCCCAGATCACAAGTATTCTACACTACTCTGAATCTAGCCTACTCTCTGCTACCTATATGTACTCAAAGCATCTCACATCAGCAGAACTCCTAGGCTAAGGCATCACAAATCAGGCCTCTCTAGTCCTAAGATATGAATTACCTAGCCTACTCTAGCATGCATAACTCATAGCATAATATCATAACACATAATGTAAGGGTATTTTGGGAAACCACCGTTCGGGCGCTGGCTGATCGTACACACTGCTCTTTTCTGCTCTTCTCAAAATATTTTACTATTTTAGAAAACTTATTCCCTTTTTATGAAAATTTTTCTCAAATCCTCAGTTTGAATTCAGATACGCCCGAAGGTGCATCCGAATCCCTCAAACCAAGGCTCTGATACCAACTTGTAACGACGTGATTTTTCAAAATAATTTTTCATTTTTAAAAATATAATATAACTCATAAAACAATATCAAAACCCAATATATCACATGTCATCTCAATAAAACAATCCCAGAATCTCAAATACAAAAATCTCCATCAGTGTGTACAGATCATGCCAGCGCCTTCCCGCGATCCTCGCTAGTACCTGAAACACATAACACATAACACCGTAAGCATGAACGCTTAGTGAGTTCCCCAAAATACCACATACAACGCATATAAGCCACTCGAGGCTATAACTCTATGGACCCTCTGGCCCTAACTCTGTGGACCCTCTGGTCCTAACTCTGTGGACCCTCTGGTCCTAACTCTGTAACTCTGAACATACATAGCACGAATCACATAGAATAATGCAATATATCACATTATATAAATAGCATACAAGATAATCTGTCACATAGCTCTAATTACCACTCTATGTAAAGTATAGTGAGAAGACTCACCTCGTATGAAGTCGGATAGACTCTCGTACTCAATATCCCGATCTAGCCTCCTCCTCAGAAATGGAGATCCTTTCTTGAATGACTCAGAACAACAACCTCCCTTGGTCCCTCTTGCTGAATCCCTTCTCTTCCTTGCAAAAACACACCAAAAATGCTCAAGATGGCTCCTCCTCTCACACTATACTCTCAAGCTCACTAGGGTTCTTTACTCTGGAATGGTAGCCGCAAATGAGGGCTATAAGGACCCTTAAATAGGGCACAGGCCCAAAGATTTAGGGTTTCTGTCCACAACGCGGACTCGTCGAGTCCACTCTCCTACTCGTCGAGTCCACTCATTAATCCAAGTCATCAGTCGCGATCTTACTCGACGAGTCTAGGCGTCAACTCGTCGAGTCCCTCTCCTCATTACAAAATAAATATTAAATTATGATACCTGGGGATCCGGATGTTACATATAGGTACCAAGAGTCACAATAACTTGACCAGCAATATTACAGTACATTCCACTGGAAATTGTTACAAGACAATTCCTAGGCGACGAAGTCTCAAGTTCAAAGTACATTCCTATGAATATCCTTCTTGCATAAAAGTTTCTAACTTTGTCATAGATTCTTAATATCCAACTCCCAATATGGAAAACATTTCCATATTCTCATTATGACTACCATTTCCAACTCCCAACATGGAAAACATTTCCATATTCTCATTTTGACTATCATTTCTGAACAAGAGTCGCCTCCTTTCATAATATGTCAATATGGTTTCTCTCCAAAATTGAGCACCATACTTCCAACTGTCCATGAGCAACCAATCTTTGGTAAACCTCAGATTGTCCTCAACAATTGCTTAATCATTTTAGTCATATCCAATTCTAGACCTTTTCCCCTCTTAATTCCCTAGGCATTTGGAAAATTTAGAAAGGATAAATATTATAACACATGTAGTCGATCCTATATCCGAAGCATATGAGAGTCGCATCCTTTCAGAACAAGAAGGAAAACATTTCCATAACAAATATTATAAATATTCTCATTTTGACTACCATTTCCAACTCCCAACATGGAAAACATTTCCATATTCTCATTTTTACTATCATTTCTGAACAAGAGTCGCCTCCTTTCAGAATATGTCAATATGGTTTCTCTCCAAAATTTAGCACCATACTTCCAACTGAACAAGAAGCATATGAGACACGATTCGTGATGTCTCATATAAAGACATGATCCTAAACCAGTCTTTTGCTACAATATTTTTTTATTTGCCATGTTTTCATAATTTGACTATGAAGAGGGATGCTGTAATCATAATCGAATTTGAGAACGCAATATATATGAAATTTCCTTATGTTGAACATAAAATTCATATATATATCCTTGACTAACAATGATTAAAATCTCAATTTAAACATTTTTAGAATTGAAATGAAGTATAATCTCCTCTCCCTTAATTATAGCAAAACAACCTTTCCCAAACGAAAATTTTGTTTTCTATAATTGATATTGCTAACTTATAACACTTATCATAATTGATTATGCTCCCACTAGCATAATAATTACTTAGCATAACAATTATGCTCCCACTAGCTTTGACATGCACTCAAAAATCAGCCGGACTTCTAGAAATCAATACTTTATTGACTTTCATCACCAAAGTTCAGATTTCTGATACGAGATGCTTCGATAAAACTTTATCTTGGCTTCTCATACTCATACACTTTTCCTTAGATAGCTCATATATGTGTCTAAACAATTATGAAGAGGGATGCTGTAATCATAATGTTTAGAGCTTTTTTTAAACATTTCTCACAAGTCCATGTTAGTGTGCTGGTTAACCACACACGCTCCACTAACGACTTTGAGAATGCAAATATCACAATTGCTATCTACTTAAAATCTTCTTAGTGAAAGCTTTTCCTCACCATCATTTTCATGAATCGAAGAGAAACCTTATGACACTTAGATTTTATGGAGTATGTGTTCCTATCCATGTGAATGTTTCAAAACCATAATCACAAGACAAGGTTAGTGACAAATTCAAACTCATATGGATCGAACTTGTTCAATCTTAATTTCTTGCCATCTTGCAGCACAAGGTCCCACCATTGCTTCCAAGTTGTTATGCACACACTTTAGAACTCACAGAACTCACATGCATAGTCAACTTAGTTGGAATAGGTACAGAAACAAGAATTATGTTAGCACGATAGGTTACAAACCTCAAGTCGTGTGCTAGTGATAAACTACATGTTTCATTCTTGATTAGTTCTTGAAACTCTTTCAAGATCTTTAAGACTCCCACTGACCTCTTGACATATAAGTTTCCCTTGTCGAGGACAATTCCTTGACAAACAAATATTTGAGAGTTAGTGCGGATTCTTATCAAGATAAACACTTCACACAATTGGTCCTAGATGGTCTTTGTCTTATCTAAGACATCACAACTTACCAATTTAAAATGTTCAAGAGTAGAAAACATTTTACTCTACATTTGATGAGTGTTTCAAACCTTCCTTTATGTCACTCAAGGTTATAATCTTGGAGTATGATTCTAAGAATTGTTTTGGAACGAAGTATGATTCATCTTCTTGATTTTGACCATTCCAACAATTCAAGATTCCTCTTCTTAGCCATACATTAGCACTAAGATTTCCTTAGAGGGTCAAATTGTGATATGGTTCCACAATCATTAAGATGATCATAAAACATGATACTAAAGTACTCTCCCATCTTTTTAGATTTGAGAAACTTTTATCTTTCTGTCTAATTTGATTCTCTTCACTCGTTCTGCCATACATTGAAACTTTTCCAATGTTACAGAATTATACTTAAGCTCGTAAGTATAACCATATTTACTAATCTTTAGTAAATCTTGACGAATCGATCTTTGTGGCGGACCTTGACCATCACACACCCAGTGTACCCTATCCCTTAGTCCTTCACTTGACTCACATATACATGTGATCAAGGAATTTGTCTTAACTTTCCACGGATGAAAATTCTCATTCATCATACAATACAACCTGCATGATTCCAAGTTTCTGTCCAATTGAAACTTGGGTGATGAGAATCTTTCCTTATATCGTAAATTTAGACACTACCACAAATGAGAGAATCAAATTCGTATTTCCAATATTTCTAGAAACATACAAACATCAATTTTTCATAAATGCCATTGTAAGGAGATAAAATATAAAATAAAACAAAAACTTTTATTTCTTTATAAAATGCGGAAATTTTTTTTCCTTACAATGCAATTACAAGTGAAAACTATGCTATTACATATTTCTTAGCAATCTATCATAACTCCTAAGCAGCAGCTCAAAAATCCAATCTTCGAACCATGCGATTTAAATCCATCTTCGCGATCAGGTTCAACATACTCTTCTTCTAAGCTTCCTTCCCTTTGCTTGATCCTGCAACGCATCAAAATGCAACCTAGTCACATCATGTATTAAGAATCAACAATTAGGAACTTAATAGAGTTAGATAGCGGACTTACCTGAAGCATAACCATACATTCTGAATAAAGATCTCACATAGTCAGGGGAGAACGATTCCAATGTCCTTTTTCCTTGGCAATAGAAACACACAAGCTCATCTGAGCCAGCACATTGCACATTCGCAGAAATGGCCTTTCTCTTATGATCATAACTTTCAACCATGGCCAGTTCCTTCCCTTTAGGAGAAGGAATCACTTTTTGAATATCCATGTCAGCTTGGAAGGCAGATTTTTTAATCAAATTTGCTTGACCATTGCGCCAAATCATTGCTGATTCGGCAGCAATTAGCAAATTGGTAAGGTCTATTAGGCTCATGTCGTGATTTGTCACATAGTAGTCTTTAACAAACTCACTATATAACTCAAGAAGTGACTGAAGAACCCAGTCAATAGCCAACTTCCTTGGGAAAACGACACCCAACATCCTTAGCCTGTCAATGTATGCCTTCATCTCCAAGACATGTGCACACACTGGCCTTCCATCCTTGTGTTTACTATCCAATAGGACTTGAGTGAGTTTGAACTTTTCAAGTCTTCGAGCTTGTGGGTCAGGGAGAATAATTGGAGGAGGTGGAGGAAGGGAAGTATGATTTCCATGATCCAATCGTGGGACATCATCTTCATTAGGAATGATTGTTCCAAGAGATTTGGGAAGACCATAGTTGTTTGAACCAGACATCTACAATGGGAGAAATTCAAGTTAGTTGATTTAAACCCTTAATAGAACACCCAATATGAAATATTAAGGCTAGGACCCAACACAATATTTTATAACTTGGAAGAGGGATGCCGTAATCCAAGCTATAAAATATTTGAAGGTAGGCGAATGACGATTCACCAATTTCCACCATGAAAAACGAAATAAAAATTAGGTTTTAATTGGTTTGAAACTCCTAGATCTTTTGAGATTCATTGAACTTTTCAATGGCATGTTTAAATATCAATTGTGCCCTCTCAAGTTTGTGACTGGGATGTCGAGGATCACAAACAAGGTGTGAATAACCATGCAAACTAACTTGGTACCCTTAATAATATCACCTAATCGATGTGCCGGTTAACCACACGCGCTCCACCGATCTATGATAAACATTAAGTTACCCTTTGCCATCATTACTAGTCCAAGTTAGTGTGTCGGTTAACCACACACGCTCCACCAATGACTTGGTAAGGTACAAAGTGTTAATTTCATGGGTTAGCACCAATTTCACATTTTCCTAAAGTAACTAAGATTGGGAAGTTATGAAAACATTTAGTTACTTTATAATAATCATTATACTTTTAATGAGAATTAAAGTCATTGTCCTACCCGCTCGGCTAACGACCCTCCACCTGTCAAGGAATCGGTGGGTGAGAGTGGACACCCATTAAGCTGCCATTTTATAGGCAACAACCTTATACCCCCTTATAGACCGGCTTCGTGAATGAGTCCTACTAACAGTAATACTGACTTGCTCTTATATATATATATATATATATATATATATATATATATATATATATATATATATATATAATATTAACTATTAATATTATAAAGTATAAGGGTTGAATTTTAACTTTTAAAACTCTACGGTATGGAATTAAAGTTTATGTGAGACTTTACAAATTCCAGAACTTGAAGGCAAGTTTTGAACAATTCAAAAACTTTTGGATTTTCATAACTTATGAGTTTAAATATGGTTTTTAAAAACTTAATGAAGAGACTCTTGGACATTCATAACTTGAGGACAAGTTATGGAGTCCATAAAACTATTTATGAGAAAAACTCTTCAATTGTGTAACCTATAACTCTTTGAAAGAAAAGACTTTTGGAATTCAATAACTTGAGGACAAGTTATGGAGTCCATTCAATGTCATCAATATCAAGAATTACACTAACAAACAATTTGCACATAATTCCTATGATCTACCAAAACTCATAAGCATGAATATCCATAATCAACAATTTTTCAAGAATCATATAAACATATATAAAACTTGAAACCTTGATTATAACTTTGAAATTGGTTCACCATAATCATTACCACATCAAAAACAGGTTTTATAAGTCCAAAACAGTTTAAGGTAATGATTCTAGACCAATTCTAGCACCAAAACTCGAAAATCTGCACTCAGGCCTGCCAACTCGTCGAGTGCATGAACTGACTCGGCGAGTTGGTTGAATATATGCATGGACTCGTCGCGTTCCATGAGGGACTCGACGAGTCAACCGGGCAATGTGCAGAATTTCGACATTTTTAAGCATTTTGCATCAAGTATCAAGAAAACAAGCCTAGGCTTTGATACCACTGATGGGCTTTGAGCATTCTAACAGTCCTATGGTGTACATGCAACCCTAGAAACCTTGGATCTATGTTTTCTCTAAAATACATGCAAATAATAATTTTCCAAGGTTCTCATCCTAACTAGCATGGCATAGTGAACTTGAATCATAAAAGACTAGTAGAATGACATACCTTTTCCTTGTGATTGATTGCTTGGAGTTTGAGAGCCTAGCACCAATAATGTGGATTCCTCAAATGGAATCACAAATCACCAAAACACTTGGAAAACTTTGAGAGAGTATATGCACACTATAGAAATCGGCCCACTCTTTATTCACACACACTAGTGCCATTTCATGTAAACCCTAATACCCATCACTCTTCCTTTCCATAGGATCCATGGGTTAAAAGCTCCATGGACTATCCATGGACTTCCATCCAAGCCTAGCCCATTCCAAATGAACATTAGCCCACTCCATATATAAACATAAGAGTCCATATTTAATTAGTTACTTTTGATCACTAAATTAATTCCAAATCAATTCAAGATCAATACTAATTAAATAATATGATTTCATATTAATATATTATAACTTATAATATATTAACAAATCATAAATATACTAATCTCAAAAGACTATCCAAATTGTTATGGTGAAGTGCAACCCAAATGGACCATGTCGGGTCGGGTCAAGTACATCCCAGATATAGTTATGGACTTAGACACCTTATCCAACATATAAGGCATCCTTCCTAGATCCTTAGCCCTAATCTAGAATACAGTTCTCATAATCACATAGCAGGCATACAAGGCATCCTTCCTAGATCCTTAGCCCTATTCTAGCATGCAGTTCTCATAATCATATCATATAACATAACGTAACATGTATGGGTATCTTGGGGAAAACTTACTTGAGCTCGACCAGTCGAACGCATCACACACCTTGTTCTTTCTCAAATTCCTTATTTTTTAACTTAAGAAAACTATTTTCTTGTGAAAATCTTTCAAGCCCTCGATTTGAGTCCAGACACCCCCGAAGGTGTGCCCGAATCCCTCAAACCAAGGCTCTGATACCAACTCGTCACATCCCAAAAATCAAGACCAAAAATTTTGTTTTTGATGGTATTAATTATAAAACCGTTCACGACAAAACAACATCGATATCACATTAAGTCATAAAATCACAATCATGGGTCTCAAAAACATGATGTCAAATAGTGATAATATCAGAGTACATTCCCAGAGTTTTCAAATGTGGAATCATGTATGTGCGAGGCGCTGCTACCCTGCTGGCTCCTTCCCCTTTGACGAAGAGGTACCTGAAACCAAAACTGAAAACTCTAAGCACAAAGCTTAGTGAGTTCCCCCATCATAACACATACCAAACAACATACATACTGACGGGCAATTCTGGGGTGCCCGACCTACCCATGTCAAGCCGTTCTGGGGTGTTGACCTACCCATGTCAAGCCATTCTGGGGTGCTGACCTACCCATGTCAAGCCATTCTCGGGTTCCGACCTACCCTCCGGTCTATCTCAACCGGCATCGGGGACTATTTCACCCCTACCGGTACAATACAATAACATATCATAATCATATTGTCAGGCATATATGAGGTGTCCGACCTACCCTTCGGTCCTCACGACCGAGTGGGGGGACTATTTCCCTTCCACTACCACTATCACATATAACATATCATGCTGGCACATAAGACTCATCAAGTAGCATCAAACCTAGACAATTATCACAAAGACAATCATCTAAAAAAAACTCCTGCTGGTGGGCCGACATTGTGGCCGTAGACCCACCTCTACTGGAAGGTAACTCACCTCAATGTCGTGTAGTGTCTGCACTGTCCTCGATATGAAAATCAACTCTTCTCGACTCCTCAATTCCTGCACAACAACCTTTCTAAATTACCATTTCACACTCATAACCCTTACAAGGGTCGACTCAACTCCAAGTCAAAGTCAAGGTCAAAACCCTGGTCAAAGTCAACCTTGGTCATAGTCAACATCTGGTTGACTCGACTCGCCGATTTGGTCCACCAAGTCGTCTTCCCACGTCCACACAATGCTAAAACCCCGGCTCTACTCGCCGAGTCTAGCAAGAGCTCAACGAGTTCTCCTTCAATACATATTGGAACCTTCTTCAACTGAGTGGCCGAGTTCATCCTTGAAATCGTCGAGTTCATCTTCATCCGTATGAAGGTGTTTCGTCTATGACTCGCCGAGTTCTTCTTGAACTCGTCGAGTCCGTCTTCATGTTGTTGGGACATTGCCTTGAACTCGCCGAGTTCATTCTTGAACTCGTCGAGTACGTCAATCTCCAAGTCCATAACGAACCCCAACAGGCTGAGTTTTCCTTCAACTCAACAGACGACCATTTGCAGAAGTCGTTTGGGGGAAACTGCGACCCGACTCGCCGAGTCCCATGAGCGACTCGTTGAGTCCCTCTTTGGTCAAAACAATACAGTCGATTTCAGTTGGTCTCATTGCATCCAAACTACATATCTGACCTCCTAGGGTCCATTTTATACATAAAGCCACGAACTTGACGTTCATGCATGAGGTTTTAAGCTCAAAAGGCTCTAAGATGGGGTTTATATGATGCATGGGACTCCCATGGCCATAAAGTTGGCACCTTTATGCCATGGGAACCCCCAATGGCTCCAGATCTGAAGTTATACCCTCAATGAACCACAAAATCCCGAGTATGGCTCTACTTCAGCTTAGAAAAGGTAGAGATGAGCCCTAACTAGAGATCTAAGAGATAGATGGTCAACTTTGAAGCTTTTTACCTTGAATGAACTGAGAATGAAACAAAACCTCTAGATCTTCTTGCTTCTTCTGGAATCCCCAAGCTTTTAGTTCCTCTTCAAGCTTCACAATCACCACAAACAAACAAAAATGGCTCAAAATCACTCAAACAAGGTTAGGCTTTTGATTTAGGATTTCTATGAGTTGGGAGGGACGATGGGGGCTGGGTTGGGACAAGATAAGTTGTTTAAATAGGGTGCAAACCCTAATTATTAGGGTTTCATTCAGATAGCCCTACTCGTCGAGTCGGTCTCCTGACTCGTCAAGTAGGTACCTAAATCCTCCAATCAAAATCGAGTCTACTCGACAAGTTGAGCCCTGTATCATCCGGGATTTCAGGTACGCTATGGTATGGTTGGATTCTTGAGGTTTATGGAGTGACTCGCCGAGTAGGGTCGAGTAGCCGGATTGGATTAAATGAATGGACTCGACGAGTCGGAGGCAGACTCGCCGAGTTGGTGCTGGGCAGAGAAACCGTAATTCTCCGGGTTTGTGACCTATTTAAGGGGCTCCAGGCCCTCATTTCCGCCTCCATTCAACCTTGAGAGCCAGAGAGAAAACCTAAAACCGTTCTATCCTTTGTGAAGTGAGTGTGTGATGATTTTGGGCAATCTTGGTGCATTTTTATGAAGAAGGATGAAGAGCTTCATGATTTGGAACAAAGGAAGGATGTAGATCTATGGTATGGAATGCTTTAACTGCTATGTGGAGGTACAATTTCTCATCTTGTTCATTCCTTGTGCTAGATCTCATTTTGGGAGTTTTAGGGCTTTGCTTTCATCCTATTGGACCTATGAGTTAAATGAGACATGGTTTGAGGTTGGAAACCTCAGATCTGGACCTTCTGAGGTCCTTAGAGTCTAAGTGTCCCAGCTTTAGTCGTTCAAATGAGGGTTGATGAGCTAAATCCTTCATGAAAGGCATGTAATAGCATTTTGGAGCAATAGCACCATGCATGAATGTAAAGATCGAAGCTTTAAGTGACTATTGAGCCTTGGAAGGATAAATCTAGTGGTTGGAGTGTTGGATCTGTTCTAGATAGTCTGTTTGAGCAGTGTGTCTGAATGAACTCGTCGAGTCGATGAGCCGACTCGACGAGTTGGTTAGGGTTTGTCCCGAAGAGATGAATCGTGCGATGGCTCGGCGAGTTAGAGTCAACTCAACGAGTTGAGCTGGACTTTCATGAGACTTCTGAGGATGTGAGTGGACTCGACGAGTTGCATTAGTGCACTCGACGAGTCGGGTCAAACATGGACTGTTGACTCGAGTTTGACTTCGGTTGAATTTAGGGTTGGGTCAACCATGAGTAATGGAGACCATGGAGGGGTAAAATGGTCTTTTATCCACTTCAAGAGTTAGACAAAGATTGAGAATAGTCCTTGTCGTATATGAGTATGAATAGAGTATTTATTAGACATGTTGCCCTATGTGTTAGGCGGTGGCTAGTTCGAGATTCAAGTACGAGGATAACTGCTTGCCTGCTAGCCGAGGTGAGTCTTCTCACTATACTTTACCTGGAGTGGTAATTAGAGTTGTGTGACAGAGTACCTTGTATGCTATTTATATGATGTGATACACTGCATTATTTCTATGTGATTTATGCTATGTATGTTTCAGAGTTCACAGAGTTAGGACCAGAGGGTCCACAGAGTTAGGACCAGAGGGTCCACATAGTTAGGACCAGAGGGTCCACAGAGTTAGGACCATAGGGTCCACAGAGTTATAGCCTCGAGTGGCTAATATGTGTTGTATGTGGTATTTTGGGGAACTCACTAAGCTTCGTGCTTACCGTGTTATGTGTTATGTGTTTCAGGTTTTCTTAGGATCGCAGGACGGCACCGACTTGATTGTACACACCAGAGAAGGGATTATGTTTCGAGGATCCTGGATCATTAATTAATTAAACATGGAGTGCATTTTCTAAATTCAATAAATGAGGTTTTATGAAATGTAGTATGAAGATTATATGATTTAAAATGAAATTTTTTTTTTGAAAATTTACGTTGCTACAAGTTGGTATCAGAGCCTTGGTTTGAGGGATTCGGATGCACCTTCGGGTAAATCTGGACTCAAACTGAGGATTTGAGAAAGCATTTTCAAAAGAAAGGATTTTTCTAAAACGAGCAAGAGTTTCTAAGAGAAAAAGAGAAGGAGCAGTGTATACAATCAGCCAGAACCCGAACGGTGATTTCCCAAAATACCCTTACTTATGTGATATGAGATACTTTGTGTTATTCTGCATGCTAGAGGATAAGCTAGGTAATTCATATATTAGGACTTGAGTGGCCTGATTTGTGATGCCTTAGCCATGGAGTTGCTGTTATCTGTGATGTGCTTTCGAGTATGTGCTGAGTAAGAGTATCCAGCAGGAATATTTCAGAGATAGAGCTTCGAGTAAAAGAGTAGTCTAGGAGAGATACCTAGATAAGCATCGGAGGAGCCTACTGAGAGAGTAGTTAGATGCCCATGTGGGGTAGAGTGCTTGAGTTCGGTGACATTTGTTGAGTGTTAATAGAGCAAGTGGAGTTGTAACCTAGAGTGGTTTTATGTGTTGGTGGAGATTATTCGATGCCCGAATGCTGCTTTCTTCGTGCTTTGTGGAACTCTCGATGATGGGAGTCAGTTACTAAGTGAATATGAAGATATCCAGGAGGTAGATGGATGGCATCATAAGGAGTTCTTCAGCAGCAGATGGCGGAGAAGTGTGACAACCCAGGAAGAGCCTAGGGAGTGACCTTAGTCGGATGAGTATGCTGATAGGGTAGAGTATTTCGCTGGGGAGCGAACACGTGTGACGGGATTGGTGATCGAGAAGGTTGAGCAGCTACTTAGGAACTCTGGGATGGTTCGTGTAGAAAGTATGGGTAGATGTGGCAGGTAGTATGGGCCCGTACTACTGAAAGCAGAGGACCCATACTTGATGCAGGGAGCATTCCGGAGGTTTTAAGTAGCAGATCGAGAGGTGATGTCATGGTTCGAGTACCATGATTTGTAGCAGATCGAGGGGTGATGTTATGGTTCGAGTACCATGTTTGAGGCAGATTGAGAAGTGATAACATGGGTTGAGTGCCATGGTTCATAGCAGATCGTGCTTGTGCCTTTTTCCAGTTATCCCGTCGTGATTGATTAGACTGAGATTGGATGCGATAGAGTATGAGGCCAGAGGGCCATGTTGAACGAGTTTCAACGGCGCATTTCATTGATAGGGGAATCGAGTTAGTTCCAAGGGATTTTTGGTGAGATGCCAATTGGAGTCGCAAGACTCAGGGATGACTAGGGATGGTGCTTTATGGACGACTACGGTCTGAGTTGAGCAATCGGCTGATAGTGGAGGTGTCACCATCTGTGACCTGAGTGGTGCTATTTCCGTTTCCTGTGGGGAACATGAAGGATATTAAGATTTCTGGTTTCCGAGCTTGGGGTGAACCCTGCGGGGTAGCATTGGTTGCGATGTTTCATCGGAGTATCTGGGCAGTATGTTTGCCGCAAGGTAATATTATAGTATGAGAGGGTCATCAGGGATGACTGAGTTGGTCAAGGACAAGGATATACCCTATTTGAGTATAGTAGGGCATGTGTTAGCTGCAACGTCAGGTGGTCAAGAGGAGTATATTGGGGCAGTGACTCTCATTGTCTATGAGGGATATCGAGTGTGGGAGTGAGG
The DNA here is from genome assembly GCF_052849685.1 of Lactuca virosa. Taxonomy (NCBI): domain Eukaryota; kingdom Viridiplantae; phylum Streptophyta; class Magnoliopsida; order Asterales; family Asteraceae; genus Lactuca; species Lactuca virosa. Next base: position 289,730,897 of record NC_136426.1, read on the forward strand.
CTTCTGCTCTCGTGATAAATATCCCAATGGGACGTTGGTTGGGAAGTCGAAGATGAGGAGTATTAAAATTCATTATTCTCAGATTGAGAGTCAGGACTACTACGGGACAATTGAGATGACCTACAGCGTGTCAATATGAAATTTTGGATGACACGATGGAAAGTCTTCGAGGATTTTATCTGAGATTCGGGATGTTTGGAGTTGCTTGGTTTCTATCGGAAAGATCATCGAGTGTATGCGGTACTTTCCAAGAGTAAGTGTGACGTACCTAGTGAAACAGTCTGTGGAATAGATTGTTGGTGTACAAAAATGATGATGGTTCGAGCCCTGCGTGGGGGAGAATCGGGTATTTTAGTGAGAGAATCAAGAATTTGTTCAAGGGCGGTTAGTGGACTGGATAAAGAGATCTACGGTTCGGATTTTTGAAACCAGGGCCATTGGGGGTCGAGGTGAGGTACAGAACGAGATAGTTCATGTTGTACGTGTTCAGGAAGGGATGAGTGTCCCCACGGCAGGTGGCCGTTGGTCGGAGATCTTGTGGTGGCTAGGAATTCCTCGGGGTTGTAATGAAAAATTCAAGGTGGGAGGCTTGTAAGAATAGTTTTGGCGGTTGAGAATTTCTGGTTCGCTGTATGGATTGTTATATGCTCTTTGGGAAGGGTAGGAGATGATCGGGCAGCCAACTTCCGGGTCGGTATGCATAATCTTTCTTGGGTTTTGAGCAATAGAGGAAAGAGTTTCGGATGGTCATCAACGTGTTCTGTGACAACCATCAAATTCAAGTCAAAGTCAACAAGTCAAAGTCAAAGTCAAAGTGAACCTGTCAAACATGTCAAACTTAACTAGTACTTATATGATAAGTGTGATTCTATGTATAAAAATGTACATTTGTATGTCAAGAATTCAAGTGTCGCAGTGAATCTATGTATTTATCAACGTGAAAACCCTAAGAAGGGAGTTAAACGCATCAAAACACGATTACGGACCCTTTTGGGGACTTAAAATAATCATAAACGAAGCATAATGGGGCTTACGAGCCTTGCATTACAAGGAAAAACACTAATAAATGTCAAAAACGAAACCTCTCCCAATCTCTCCCACTCTATAAGAATCTCTCCCAAATCTCTCTCAAATCTCTCCCAAATCTCTCTCAAATCTCTCTCAAACCTTTCATAGTTATTCAGGTCATCCCGACCCTTAACTTGGTCAAAAATCACTCAAAACGGGAAGAAATCACGAAAAACAGCCTCTTAGAGCCGAAACAGCCTCTTAGGAGCCGAACCTCTTAGGAGCCGAACTTGTCAGAAGAGAAGCTGTCAGAACTGAACCTCAAAGGACCGAGCCTCACACCTTCGGTCCCTCCTCCTCCCACCTTCGGTTCCACCTTCTTAGGAGCCGAACCTCGCAGGTTCGGTCCTGGATGTCCGATTTTGGACTACTTTCGCCTGTTAAGCCGATTTTTGACGTTTTTAACGGGATTTTTTTCACCAAATTCATATTTTTATCATTTTAAACTCCCAAAAATCATATTTTAATCATTTTCCAAGGATTATTTAATTATAAATTCATTTATTCATATAAGGAAACATCTAAAGATATTTTACTCCACAAGTGGGTCAAGTGTGCCCACTTGCCTCCATGTGTCACTTCCTCATTGGTCCAACTCTATCTACTTCACACAAACCCAGGTAAACATCCCATCATCTTGCAAGTTGCTCCAGAAACCTCTCACACAAAGAAATCCCTGGAGGATTCTTGGTTGACTTGGTCATTTCCTTCATCACCAAAACTCTTACACTCCCTTTTTCCTCTCAAGAAGGTTCCTTTTTCTCTCTACTTCCAGCAACTTTTTGAAGGTGTTCTTGAGCTAATACTTCATCATTTGGTAAGTATATCAACTAAACTCCAGAGTTCTTCCATGTTTTCATAACATCCTTGAATCATGTACACACATTTTAACACCAAGGAGTTGTTCTTAGGATCATCCAAATTGTCAAGTGTTTATCAAGTGTTCTTGACTAAGAAACTTCTTTTTCTTCATCATCCATCACCTGAAATCAATCAAAGTTAGTTCATACCCCTACTTTTTCATGTTTTCTTCAAGTTTTAGGGGGGGGGGGGGGAATACAAGTTAAATCACCTTAACCAAGCTTAAACTAATTCATCAGCCTTTCTCAGAAACGTTTAGTTCTATTCACAGACTGGTTTGACCATCTTAAACTCAATATGTTTTAAAACTGTTTTATATGCAAATAGCTCAGGTTTAGGCCTTTAAAATGACTACTTGCACATCTCCATAAGATTTTTCTACAATTTATGGTGATTTTTACAAAACTATCTATCACATAGGGAGTTAACGAAACATAAAGTTTACAGGGATTTTATAAATAAAAAAGGGTTTTTATGTCGATTTAAAGCCACTTTTATAACAATAAGTATGGATTTTACTTGTACACTTTCGGTCTCGGAACTTGAGACCACATAACACAAAACTCACACGCACATCCAGTCTTGGGATTTATGACTACACATCGTTTTTATAAGGAAAATATTGGATTTTCTTGGTAACATACAACTCATTACAAAGATCGGTTTTCAAACTCTTCTTCTAAAAAGCTTATGAACTCACCAACTTAATTGTTGACACTTTTTCAAAAATACTTGTATTCTCAGGAAATCAGTGAAACCAGGTAACTACAAGGTTTTGAGGATGGAACGCCAAGGCGTTGAACAACTATTTTTACATAACGTGTAATCAATCATTGAAATATGTAACACTTGAAATCATGTAATTCTTTTATGATTATATTTATGATTGGTTGTATTGCTTTGATCACTATTATACTCGTTGTTATGATACTATACATGAAGTCCGCCACCCCCGGACGTTTCCGCCATTCGTGGTTTGGGGGTGTGACAGATTGGTATCAGAGCATTGTTTATAGTGAACTAAGTATATCGAACCACATAAGATATACAACTATAAATATATTGGGACTAAAAGTCTCTGATTTAACAATTTCAATACAATTATACTTTTAGAAATGAAATAGTTTCTTGTTAAAAGTATGAGTACATACATACATGCTAGTGTAGTATCATATCTAGGACAATACAAAGGTAAAACGAGGAGTTGGACACTACGAGTAGACCTTGGGATATGTAATCAGACTTGGGATGAATATAGCCTGATCAACTATATTTATCCGAGGTGTGACTAATGTATGTCGGGGCATGATTGTAGTGAGCAACAAGCCTAAAAAAATTCCCATACAAGAAAGTTACTAAGAACCAAACATAACATTTAAAATACTATAGGAGTATTTGTAAAATTATAACTTATGAGAAAACTAAACAGGTTCTTATTAATAGGTCTATAGTCACTAAGTGGATACTCTAAAGTTACATATAACTTAAAGATCATAGACTTAGAATCTGTGGTCATTGCCTTACTTCCTTTTCCTTGTTTGGACGTGGACCTAGGGTAGGATCACTTATTCGAAGGTCTATCATATCTTTGTTATATGTAATTAGTATGTAATATGTCATTATAGAAGTAACTAATGAGGATCAAACCCCTATAAGTATTTCTAGGAATACGACAAATACATGCTTCCTACCCCTCCTATTCTCACACGGATATCATGGCAAGATTCTACTTACCAGGCGACCCCTACTTTCCCAACCAGGGAAATGGTGGATGGTTAGGAGAAGAACCCGACGAGGTGTTCGATGAAGACGAGGAAGAAGAATCTGAAGATGAGGAATAATGACGGGTGAAGATGAAGACGAGGAAGAATCAGAAGAGGAAACGGAGATGATCAACCATCCATACATAGCCAGGGTTCCCACGACTCGCTTCGACCACATCGGACCTGTGCCTCGTTGGGCAACCGTGATCGAGGGTTGGAGTCGACAGCAACGACAACGATCACCATTTGGGGACCAACGAGGTTGCTATGACCTCAACCACTGGGGACCGACTGACAGAGCCCTCCCAACGAAGACCCGACAGATCGCAAACCTCGGGGATCAAAACAAGGAGACTGCAAATCGAGTTCAGAAACTGCGTGCTACTACAGACACTACCACCTCACGTACCCGAGACTTAGAAAGAGACTACTATTTCAGAGACCAACTTCTTAAGGACCTTATCGCCAATCGGGCAGAGAATAAAGAGTATCAGGGTTGCATACAAACATCGATTGGCAGAGCTGCAAGGTGCATCAACTTTGTCTCAGGCATCACCAAGAACGGATCGTCGTAAGTAGAGTTCATACTGCTCACAAGACCTTGTATATTAGGTTCATGAGTATGTGTTGGTGCTACTCTATTCTATGTGTAAGCTCAACCCTGCGATTTAAGTGGTTATACTAATCGGGGGATTTATTTGCTGTCAAAACTTTTCCTTATAATGATGTGGTGTAGACCTGCATCGAGGTCAAATTTTCTTTGAAACCTTAATTACTAGAATTGTATTAACAAATTGGGCTTAGGGCAGACCCAATAGACTCGAAAGTCATCAAGTCTTAATCATAAAACTAAGCATACATCAATGGGTCGTATGGAAGACCTAGCTTGGATCAAATTACAAGGTTTCACTTGGATACGGAACTACTAGAATTCATTGGTTTATTATATATAGACTTTCATTATGAATTGTTATCAGAACACCATAAAAAAAATTGGAATACAATACACTTAGAACTAAGATAAACTTAGTTAGATAACTCATGACGTATAGCCATTCTAAAGGCTCATTATCGTCTCTCCTTTAAACATTATGGTTGAAAGGTGCTCTCTTCGTATAACTAAAGGGTGCGATCATAGCAGTATTAACGCACCAGATCCCATCAGAACTCCTTAGCTAAGTGTGTTTGGACAAGGATAGTAACTAGGATGGGTGAATTTAACATTCGTACAAAACCTACTTCTACCCATTTCCGTAACTCCATCTCAGGAGTGTTTAGCGAAAACACAGAGAATAGTGCAACAACGTGCGAAATTTATACATGTGAATATATATTGTAAGAATGCACTTGTGGTAATCATCCCATACTCACAAAGTCGTTTTTCATCATGAAACAGAATTATGTCTTCACCAAGAGGTAACCAACCAACTAGCAAGACACCAATCCTGCAGATAGACTCTGCTACTTTTCAAGCTGCAGTCACGGCAGCTGTGACAGCCATCATGGCGCAGCTCAATGCTAACAACGCCGACGGGCACGGAGATGGTGTCGGAAATACTAACCGCAATAACAATCAAGAACGCCAGCGGGCGTCTACCAACGGAAATGCCTCATACCACAAAGCTAAGAGCAAGAAACGAAAGTCTTGGAACGGAAAGAAGCGCAACCCATCCCAAAAACTCACTAAAAGACAGGAAACCGTGGCTGCTCCTACAATCACGACGGTAGTCACAACACGTGCCTCGACATCAGCCACAACATCTGTCACTCAGATACCGGACAGGAAATATTTGGGAACACTTCCAAAGTGTAACAAGTGTAACTACCATCACACAGGAGCTTGCCGGATTCTACACTGTATCAACTGCAACAGGAAAGGACATACCGTCCGCTTCTGTAGGACCCCAACCCAGCACATCGCTTCAATCACCAATACTGGTGTAAGTCCAGTATGCTACCTATGCGGTGAAACGGGACACTTCAAGAGGGACTGTCCAACCGAGAGGAATGACGGAGGAGCAAGAGGAGTGTGACAATCAAACCATCGGAAGCAACAAGGAACCTTATTAGGACTTTTGGAACGTTTCAAAACAAAAACATTTAAGTACGATATGTTTGTAATGCACGTGGTATGTTTCTAAGATTTACCGTTTTTTAAAAGTAGTTGAAATACTCTCTCGTTCAATTAAATCAAAACACTTATGCGCATCAAGCGATCATCGAGAGACCGATTAGGGACCATAATATAAAGCATCATCGTCAACTATCAGAACACATATACTATCAGTACTAGTTGCTGCAATGCGAATCATCTATAGTAATAATAACACCGACCAACACCAACGTACTAACAAGAAGCACATGATGCTCTATCTCGCTAACAAACATTTCATACTGATATAACGTAACACATGTCTTGCTAGGAAGGTTCGATGGCGTCATTCGATTTGGATTGGTTTAGTCCTCACCTTCACAATTAAATGTACTACGGAAAGACCCCTCACCTAACCTCCTGAATATCGAAACTCCGGACTCTCATAAACACAAATCCGACACGGACCTCCGGGTCATCACTCGTTAGGAAACCTCGAAGTACTCAAGAGAGGAGTATTATGATATTTGACTGTTTTACCAAACTCAATTACATACGACCTATACGCACGAGTTAATGATAGATGGACCAAGTATGAGTCCTACCATAAATTTCTAGACAAGGCTACCCAGGAGAGCGAGAGGATATTCTACCATTCGAATTAGTCTAGTCGCATAAACCAAACCCATACGTTCCCTACCAACCTAAGCAGCAGACGAAATGATGAAAATCCACTGGAACGAAAAACAAGAATCAAAAATCACTTAGAGAGAGTAGCAAGAAACCGCCCTCCAAAAACAAAAGCAGGCCCTACACAATGATCAGGAGTCATTACCAATACCTCAAGACGGCTAAAAGCGTACGAAGTCGGCTAGACCACACGTGGCCCTGGACTAGGAATAGTAGTGTTCACCCAAGAAGATTGGAAGCGCTATCCCTACGACGCAAAGATACACAAGTTTTCATCGGTCGTAAGAGCAGTAAGTACATCCTCGACAAGAAAGAACTTTGCCCGATTCAAAGACGATGAGTAGAACTACTAGACGACCATGAGTACTAGATTCTCCATTATCTGAGCAAGGCTAATCTGGTGGCAAATACCATGTACAGAAAGGAATACTCGTGCCGAAAAGTAAAGTCATTATCAATGACAATCCATTCACACCTATCTACACAAACCAGGGGTAGTCCAGCTAGAGGCCTTGAAACCAGAGTTCGGTGGATTCAGGGACGTCGTCACGAGCAAAGCACACAAAACTCGCCACTCAGTTCACCCCGTTTCATACAAGATGTATCTGAACCTTAAGAAGCTTTATTGGTGGCCGAACATGAAAGTCATCATCACTACACATATGGACAAGTAGCTGACATGTGCCAAGGTCAAGGTAGAATAACAATAGCCTTCTAGTCTACTAAAACAACCAATGATACCCGGAAGGAAATGGGAGCGGCTAACCAAGGACTTTATAACCAAGATACCCAAGACAATGGGTGGTCTCGATACCCTTTGGGTAATCGCCGATAGGTTGACCAAATCCGCGCACTTCCTACCGATCAAAGAAACCGACATGATGGAGAAATTGACTAGGATGTACATCAAAGAGATTATACAACTGCATGATGTGTCAACATTCACTATCTCTGACAGAGATAGTAGACTCATTTCGCGATTCTAGCAACCCTTACGGGGACTAGGCTAGACTTGAGTATGGCCTACCACCTACAAACCGACGGACAGAGCAAAAGAAACTGTTCAAATCGTGAAAGACATGCTAATAGCTTGGGTGATTGACTTCGGTAAAGCGTGGGAATGCCCACTTACCACTCATTGAACTTTCACACAACAACAACTATCATCCTAACATCAATGTCGCTCCAGACGAAGCTATCTATAGCCACAAGGACAGATCACCACTACGCTTGGCTGAAGTGACAGATACACAGCTAGCGAAGGGACAAGTCCCTAACAGCACTCTCACTAGCCCTGAAATCATAAGGGAGACAACGGAAAAGAGCGTACAAATTCGACAAAGACTGAAAGCGTCTCGAGATCGACAAGAGAGCTATGCGGATAAGCGACGCAAACCCTTGGAATTCCAGGTTGGTAATCGAATATTACCGAAGGTCTCACCGTGGAAAAGAATGATACGTTTTGGTGAGCGTAGGAGACTAAATCCAAGGTACATCGGGCCATTCGAAATCCTTGCCAGGATTGGCCCAGTGGCGTACAAACTGTGACAACCCGGAAACTTCAATCTTGTACACTTAGTCAATTCAATCAATATTCAACTTGTTTTGTTGATTTCGATGCTATTTAAGGGTTCATCTAAGTGTTCTAAGCTTGTACATAACCAAGGTTGAGTTTAGGAATGAGTCAGAGTGTTGAATAGTGAGAAAATCGGGCCATACACACCTCTTGGAGGAGTGTACGGCCGTACACATGGGTGTGCGGCCGCACACCCACTCCCTTGGCAGCACACTCACTCTTGGGCAGCACCCTTACCCCTATATAAAGGGTAGCCTCCTTCCTTTCCTTTCCTTTAGCACCTTGGCAGCACACAACCTTATTTCCTCTCCCGTTTCTCCAACTTTGAACCTCCCAAAGCTTTAAGAACGTGAGTACTTCTTCCTCTAGCTTACAATCCATGAAAGACCTCTCTATCTAAGCCTTAAGGGTGCAAAAATGGACATGTTCTTTGTGTTGGAAGTGAGTGCGGCAGCACACCCTCATAAGGTGGCCGCACACCCTTAAAACGCCCTCTAAAGTGAGAGTTTAACTTCCATATTCGATATAGACATGCCCCTAGCCTTGTTGTACCTTGGAATGACATTTTTGGACATCTTTGGGTGGGTTGTATGACCGCACACACCTGTGTACGGCCGCACACACCCTTGTGCGGCAGCACACTCCAAGTGTGTGGCAGCACACCCATGTATGCGACCATACATTCATTCTTGGACCATAAACGCACCTCTAGGACTCTTATCTTGCACCACAATTGGGTGTAGACCTAGAACACTTCATGGATGTGAGTATGGACCTTGAAGCGCCCCAAGAAACACCTTCCATCATGAGTGTACGGCTGCACCCCCCTTGGCCGCACACCCATGGCCGCACACACCTTAAAGGTGGCCATACACTCCCCTCATGCAATCCTTCAAGGTTCTAACACTTAGTGCAAGTAGTCCCAAGTTCCTAGAGTGGTTCTCCATCACATTTAGTGGTGAAATACCTCTATTTGACTCCTTTATGTGTCATTGCATGTAATTTAGGATCAAATCGTATTCAAGGCTTCACTTGAACAACCAACGTTTCGTGTCGATCCTTCATTCAAATCACCCGAGGTGAGTTCATACCCCTACGCTTTTTCCGAGTTTTTCATGTTTTTAGGGGGGGGGGGAATACAAGCAAAAGTACAAGGAAAATTGTGCTCAAAATATATTATTTTGTTTAAGATAATTATATTTTTGAGTATGCTTTTAACACGGAAAACAGTTTTCAAAACTAGAACAATGAACTTGTGAATCATGTAGTAAAATGTATTATTTTATAAATGATTCATGCAAATTATAAACAGGATTTTCTGTATTATTACTTGTAAGTTTGTTAGGCTAAGTTTGAGTCACGTCCTTGTTAACACTCCCACTGAAACAGAGTGTAGGACTAGCACTTATGACCAGAATCTCTTGTAGGGAGAGCGTGACTATTGTGTATAGCTCTATACGGGGCTGAAAACCCCACACCTCGCTGCTAGCTACAGCCGGACCGGCAGGTCTACGGGTGACAAAGTCATTAAGGATACAGGCCGTTGCGGGCTATATCCAGTCAGTTATGGTTATAAAACTCAAAACCTAGATAACAGATATTTACTTTTGTAATAATGAATCAAGTGAACTAACCTCAAAGTAATAACCGATTTAATTACTGGAGGGTATTAATAATAATATCTTCAGGACTTAGTTCATCACGGTTTTCTTTTATTAGTTTTTTTAAGAATAATATACTTCTCTGGGTGTAACCAGGGTTTTTAAAAGAAAAATGCTTTTATATACACGAGTATGGTAGATACTTGCAAACCTCAGTTTAAAACGGATAATCAACCTTCAACCTTCAGGGAAAATATAGGATTTTCCCGGGATAAACCGGCTATTCAAAACGGATTGTTTTACAACCAACGTATATTTATATTCATTCCACGACACATTGGATTGTACATGTTCTGTACGAACCTGGAAGTCATGGAAGGAATGGGTTTTCAAACACACTTTTCATAAGAAAATATAGGATTTTCTTGAGGAACACTTTTCAAAAGGATTCAAAGAAACATTTTCCACCAAAACTAAATGCTTATGAACTCACCAGCTTTATGCTGACTTTCAAAACTGCTTGTATTCTCAGGAAATTAGTAGACAGGTACTTTCAGGAGTTTTGGAGAAGTCGGAGCAATAGAGTCACGTCTTTCTATTTTACTTTCGATACGAATAAAACTATGGATTGAAACAATGTAATCCTTTTTCATGTATGTATTCAATGTATGGTTGTGTTTACTATGCTTTCTATGATACAATTGTTATGATATCACACATGACGTCCTCCACCCCCGAACGTTTCCGCCGTTCTGGTTTGGGGGTGTGACAGATTGGTATCAGAGCCCTTGTTTATAGCGAACTAAGTATACCGAACCTTACATGGTATACAACTATAAATATTAAGTGGCCTAAGTGCTCTAGACTAAAGACTATACTTTAAAAAATACAAGTATTTTTATAAAAGTATATAAGTATACCCGCGTATCAGAATCCGTGTCGTAAGTAGGACAAAACAAAAGTATTTGAATGTTGGACACTGCGGTTAAACCTGGGCAGTGATGTAATCATGTCTAGGGTCAATATAGCCTGATCAACTATATTCATTCGAGACATGACCAACATGTGCTTGGGAGTGACTATGGTGTTGCAGCAAGCCTAAAAACTTACCAAAAACATCTCACATAAAATACTATAGGAGTATTTTAGCTAGATCCAAACTCAGTATATAGAATCATTCCAAGTGTTGCTACATCTTCTTTCTTAAGCGATAACTTACTTGCATTCGTAACCTTCATGTGCTTATCGCTTGGTAAAACACTTTTATTATCAGGATGAGATATATCTTGTTTCGTATATCTTGAGGACTTACCATCCTCTTCTTCCTGATTGTTTCTAGAAGAAGATGCCTCCTCGACCAAGACCCAACAAAAGGGACAACACTCCGCCACCGCCACCACCTCCCCAGTTCGACCCCGTCATGTTTCAGGCAGCAGTTACCGCCGCTGTAACCGCAACAATGGCACAAGTAAACTCAGGTGGGGCTGGAGGTGGAACCGACCCTCAGAGACAAGACGGAAGTCAGGGACGACAAAAGGAGTGTTCCTACAAGGACTTTATGACTGCAAAACCCAAGTCCTTCGATGGAAACGGAGGAGTCATCGCTCTGACTCGGTGGTTCGAGAAGACCGAATCCATCTTCAAAATTTGCACCTGTTCCGAAGCAAACAAGGTGAAGTTTGCCACCTACACCTTTACCGACAGAGCTTTGACCTGGTGGAATGGTCGAGTCAAAACCCTAACCCTGCATGTGGCTAATGCCATGGGTTGGGAAAGACTGAAGGAACTCATGCTTGTGGAATACTGCCCGAGGGGCGCAGTGCAAAAGTTGGAGCACGAACTCTGGAACTTGAAGATGAAGGGTTCCAACATCGCTGCCTACACCGCTAGATTCTGTGATCTGGCTCTCCTCTGTCCGGGAATGGTCACCCCAGAAGGCAAGAAAATCGAGAGGTACATCTGGGGGCTGACGCAACCAACCAAAGGAAATGTCTTGGCTGCGAGGCCGACCACATTTGAGAGCGCCAAGGATCTGGCTCAGACTCTGATCGATCATGGAGTCGATCTTGACGAGGTGACGGCTACTCCTGCACCACAGAAGGAGAGTAGTGGGAAGAAGACATTTCGAAACAAGCGTAAGGGCCAGTCCTCTCAGGAGCCCTCCGAGAAATAACAAATAGTGGCAGTCCATGCTGCTACTACTCCTGCTGTAGTCCCCGTTACTCCAAAAAACCACAGTCGCTACGCTGGAAAACTACCTCTGTGCAACAAGTGCAACTACCATCATCAGGGACAGTGCCGGGAGATGTCGTGCACCAGCTGTGGCAAGAAGGGACACACAGTTTGATTTTGCAAAGGACCAGTCCAACCAACAAATCAGGCTCCTAGGGCGGGTGCTGGACAAGCCTGTTATGGCTGTGGAGAGGTAGGGCACTTTAAGAGAGATTGCCTCAAGGCGACAACGGGTGGCAATGCAGGAAGGGTGCTGGCAATGGGCCAGGAGGAAGCGGTCGCTGATCCTACCGTTGTTACGGGTACGTTCCTTATTGACAACTCTCATGCATGCATTCTTTTCGATTCTGGTGCGGAGAGGAGTTTTGTTAGTCATGCATTCAAACATCTAATCAAACGTAAATCCCAACCTTTAACCGAAACGTTCACCGTCGAGATGGCTAACGGAGAGAAAGAGAGTGCGAACGACATATTCATAGGATGTACTCTTACCTTAGGCAATCATTCATTTCCTATCGATCTTATGCCGGTATCTATTAAGAGTTTCGATGTCGTTATCGGTATGGATTGGTTGAGCCCCAATCGTGCTGATATCCTTTGCTTCGAAAAAGCCATTCGCCTCAACCTTCCCTCTGGCGAAACCCTCATGATTTACGGTGATAAACTCAGTTCGAACCTTCGTATCATCTCGTGCATCAAAGCTCAGAAGTATCTGCGGAAGGAATGCCATGCGTTTCTAGCTCATGTTGTTGATGAGAAACAAAAGGGTAAAGACCTTGGGAGCATCCCCGAAGTCTACAATTTTCCTGATGTCTCCCTGAAGATCTCCCAGGAATTCCTCCCGAGTGTCAAATCGAGTTTCGTATCGACTTAATCCCCGGAGCTACTCCTGTAGCTAAGTCTCCTTACCGTTTAGCACCAGCAGAAATGCAAGAATTATCCAGCCAACTTAATGAGCTGATTAACAAAGGGTTCATAAGGCCGAGTTCCTCACCCTGGGGAGCTCCAATCTTATTTTTGAAAAAGTAGGATGGATCTTTTCGGATGTGCATTGACTACCGAGAACTGAACAAGCTGACGATCAAGAACCGCTATCCTTTACCCAGAATCGACGACCTCTTCGATCAGCTGCAAGGAGCCAGTTACTTTTCAAAGATAGATCTAAGATTAGGGTACCATCAGCTGCGAGTTCACGAGAGTGATGTGCCCAAGACAGCATTTCGAACTCGCTATGGACACTACGAGTTTGTAGTAATGCCCTTTGGTCTGACTAACGCACCGGCAATATTCATGGATCTGATGAATCGGGTGTGCCGCCCTTTCCTAGACAAGTTCGTGATCGTGTTCATCGATGAAATACTTGTCTATTCGCGGAGTGAGACTGATCATAAACACCACTTGAGACAGGTGTTGGAAACGTTAAGGGCGGAAAAGCTATACGCAAAATTTTCAAAGTGTGAGTTCTGGATCAGGAAGGTGAATTTCCTTGGTCACATGGTTAGCAAAGAAGGCATACACGTGGACCCTTCCAAAATCAAAGCGATAGAGAATTGGTCTGCACCAAAGACACCCATAGAAATCCGGCAATTCTTGGGTCTCGCGGGCTATTATCGCAGGTTCATCCAGAACTTCTCCAATATCGCTAAGCCTCTAACTACCCTAACACAGAAAGGTGTAACCTTTAGTTAGGGAGTCCAGCAAGACACTGCATTTCAAACATTGAAGCAGGCCCTGTGCAGCGCACCTATCTTGTCCCTGCCCGAAGGGACGGAAGACTTCATGGTCTACTGTGATGCATCCAATCAGGGCTTAGGCTTTGTGCTCATGCAACGAGGAAAGTGTTGGATTAATGTCTAAGTCCATAACTATAATTGGTAAGACTTGACCCGACCCGGCATGGTCCATTTGGGTTGCATGGCATCATGCATTTGGATAGACTATAATGAGAGAAATAATACTTAAGGTTGGTTAATATATTATAAGTTCTAATATATTAATAAGGTTATTTAATTAGTATTGATCAAGAATTAATTTGGAATTAATTAAGTGATCAAAAGGAGACTAATTAAATATATGGGTTGATTGTGTAAATCATTCATTCTTATAAATGTGGGCTTGTGATCCAAGATTCCTTATGTTAGACTAAGTCCATGGGGTGACCCATGGATACTCCATGGAGGTTAAAATCCATGGAGCATAAGGAATGGGTAAAGTTATGAGTTACATGGTGTAACCCTAATAGCCACCATATAAAAGAATCCCATGGCTCAAGAAATCGTGCACTAATGTGTGAGTGTGAGGGCTAGACGATTTTAAGGAGTGTTCAAGTTTCTCTCAAGTTATTCCAAGTGTATTTGGTGTTGTGTGAACCATTTGAGGTGTCACACTTGGGGCACTAGGCACTCAAGCTTCATGAAGACATTCTACATCAAAGAGGTATGTATTCTATCTTGTTATATTTATTATTTTGTATGCTAGATTAGGATAATACCTTGGATGTTCATAATTGTATGTATAATAGAGAAAACATAGATCCAAGGTATTTAGGGTTGCATGTACACTTAGGAGTGTTAGAATGCTCATAACCCAACAGTGGTATCAGAGCCTAGGCTTGTTTTCTTGTTATACTTGCAAAAGTAGCTGAAAAATCGAGTTGGATGCATATATTCGATTGTTTTGGCTGGAATTGGACTAGGAACATTACCCTAAGATGTTTTTCGACTTATAAACTTGTTTTTGATGTGGTAATGTTCATGCTAATCCAATTTCTAAGATAATTGTCATAATTTCAAGATTTGTATTAGTTTGTATGTTCATGCTAATTTCTTGAAGATTGATGATTTGAATTATCTTGTTCTTATGAGGTTCTTAGATTAATAGAAAAGTTGTGTGAAATAGTTGTTTTCAATCCATTTTAATCTAAGAGTTGATTCCAAAGTGTGTTTTTGTAACTTGTCCTCAAGTTATATGAAAAGTCACATTTAAGAATCATAAAACTCATAAAAGTTGACAAAGGTTACAAAATGAAGAGTCTAGTTCTAATTAAATGGTTTTATGACTCCATAACTTGTCCTCAAGTTTGGAGGTTCAAGAGTCTCTTCATTAAATTAAAAAAAAAAGTGTAACCTTAATTAGTTCCATAAGTTACAATAAAAAAAAGTTATTTTTTTTATTAATTAGTTTAAAGTCTTCCATAACTTGTCCTCAAGTTATGGAACTTGAAGAGTTTTTTTTTTTTTTTTTTTAATTAAAACTACTTTAAACTCATAAGTTATGGAATTAATTAGTTTTGAATAGTTTCAAAACTTGCCCTCAAGTTTTGGAATTTGAAAAGTTTTCACTTATGAATACTTTAATTCCAAGTTAGCCCTTAGAATTTTAAAAGTTAAAATTCAACCCTTATACTTTATAATATTATAGGTTAATAATATTTATATATATGTATAAGAGTAAAGTCAGTCTTACGGTTAGTAGGCCTCATTCACGAAGCCGGTCTATAAGGGGGGTATAAGGTTACTGCCTATAAAATGGCAGTTTAATGGGTGTCCACTCTCACCCACCGCTTCCTTGACTGGTGGAGGGTCGTTAGCCGAACGGGTAGGACAAGGACTATAATTCTCCTTTCATTAAAAGTATTAATGATAAATACTAAGTAACTAAACTCTTATTAATACCCAATCTTAGTTACTTAGGAAAATGTGAATTTGGTGCTAACCCATGAAATTACACTTTGCACTTTGCTTAAGTCGTTAGTGGAGCGTGTGTGGTTAACCGGCACACTAACCTGGACTTAACAAGGTAGGCAAAGGGTAACTTAATATTTATCATAGTATCGGTGGAGCGTGTGTGGTTAACCGGCACACTGATTAAGGGGTAAATATTAAGGGTACCAAGTATATTTGCATGGTTATTCACACCTTGTTTTGTGATCCTCGGCATCCCAGTCACAAAACCTGAAGGGCACACTCGAGATTGAAACATGCCTTTGAACAGTTCAATGAATCTCAAAGATCCAAGACTTTCAAATCCAATTAAAACCTAATAAATTATTTCGTTTTTCATGGTGGAAATTGGTGTATCGTCATTCACCTACCTTCAAATATTTTATAGCTTGGATTACGACATCCCTCTTCTAAGTTATAAAATAGTTTGTTGGGTCCTAGCCTTAATATTTCATATTGGGTGTCATATTAAGGACTTTAAATCAACTATGTTGAATATCTCCCAAAAAGATGTCTGGTCTAGACATTTATGATCTTCCCAAATCTCTTGAAACAAGCTTTCCTAAATGAAGATGATGTCCCATGGATATCATACTTCTTTCACCTCCTCCAATTATTCTCCCTAACCGACAAGTTCCTAAAAAGTTTAAGGTCACTCAAGCCCTATTGGCAAGGCAAGGTCTAGGTGTGATCACATCTTGGAGATGTAGTCACATATTGACAAGCCGGGAGAGTTGGGTGTCAAAGTCTTGAGAAAGTTGGTGGCTCAACTACTTTCTAAGTCACATAGTGAGTTCTTTTGGGAATCCTATGAAACAGACTAAGACAAGACCCTTAATGATCTTATCTATTTGCTAAGATCAACTTCCTAAAACGCTATGGACATTGACAATGATGACATTGAATATCCAGTAAAGCTCTCTCTTCCCAATGGAAAGGGATCGGCCATAGTCAACTCGGTTGACCCAATGGTAAAGAGAGAGGCGAAGTCTGAGATAGTCCCATTATCAAGGGTCCATAGGTAACTATTGCCAAAGGAAGGGGCATTGGTTACGAAGCTGTCAAATTTACCTAAGGATGTTAAAGTCAATAAGTTTGGCTCTACTTCAGGTAAAGTCCATTGTCTAACTCTATTAAGTACATGCTGATTCTGATCGCGAAGATGGATTTCAATCGCATGGTTCGGTGATCAGAATTTTGGGCTATTACTTAAGAGTTATGATATTTATATTGCTTAGGAATAGATAACAACAAGGTTTTCATATGGATTGTAAGGATAAGTTTTTCCGCAAAGTTTTAAAATAAAAGAAAAAGGTTTTCATTTTATTTATTTTAAGTATCCTTACAATGGCATTTGTGAAAAGTTGTTGCTTATAAGATTCCATTGATAGCAATATTGGAAAAATGGATTTGATTTTTCGGTTGTGGTAGTGTCTAATATTACCAAATAAGGAAAGATTCTCATCACCCAAGGTTCAATTGGACCGAAACTTGGAATCATGCAAGTTGTATAGTATGATGAATGAGAACTTTCAGTTTGGAAAATTAAGACTAATTCCTTATGTGAATAAGGAAATGACTAAGGGATCGAGTACCCATTCTTGTGCACTGGTTAAGTCCACCACAAAAGATCAAGAAGACTATTCGTCATGATTTACTTAAGTTCAGTAAATATGGTTATACTTATAAGTTTAAGTATAAGTCTGTAGCATTGGAGAAGTTTCAATGTGAGACAGAACGAATAAGAAGAATCAAAGTATGGCAGAAAGATAAAAGTTTCTCAAATCTGAAAAGATGGGAGAGTACTATAGTATCATGTTTATGATCATCTTAATGATTAACATACCATATCACAATTGGTCCTCTAAAGTCATCTTAGTGCATTCTTATGACTAAGAAGAGGAGTCATGAATTGTTGAAATGGTTAAATCAAAAAGATGAGTCATACTTCGTTCCAAAACAATTCTTAGAGTCATACTCCAAGATTGTAACTTGAGTGACATATCTTAAAGAGGGTTTGTTAACACTAGTCAAATGTAAGAGTAAAAGGTTATCTACTCTTGTACATTTGAAATTGGTAAGTTGTGATGTTTTGGATAAAACAGAGACCAACTTAGGCCAATTGTGTAAAGTGTTAGTCTTGATAAAGAATCTGCACTATCTCTTGAATATTTGACAAGGGAGTCTTATATGTCAAGAGGACAGTGGGAGTCTTAAAGCTCTTGAAAGTTTCAAGACTTAATCAAGAATAAAACTAAAGTCCTTCACTAGCACACGACTTGAGGTTTATAACCTATCGTGTTGAAATTTTTGTGCCTATTCAAGTTGGCTTTGCATAGGAGTTCTGAGAGTTCTCAATTGGTTGCACAACTACTTGGAAGCAATGGCAGGCACCTGAGCTGCCAAATGGCAAGAATTTAAGATTGCACAAGTTTAATCAATATGAGTTTGGATTTGTCACTAACCTTGTCTTGTGATTATGGTTTTGACAAATTCACATGGATAAGAACACATACACTATTAAATCTAAGTGTCATAAGGTTTCTCTCCGATTCATGAAAATGATGGTGAGGAAACACTTTCACTAAGTAGATTTTTAGCTACATAGCAATTGTGATATTTTCATTCTCAAAGTCGTTAGTGGAGCGTGTATGTTTTACCGGCACACTAACATGGACTTGTGAGAAGTGGCAAATGTCTAAACAATTGAGACTATGATTACGGCATCCCTTTTCATAGTTCTAAAATTGTTTAGACACACATGTGAGCTATCTAAGAGAGGTGTATGATTTTGATAAAGTTTTATCAAAACAATCTAGTATCAGAAATCTGAACTTTGGTAAGAAAGTCAGCTGATTTCTGAGTACATGACAAAGCTAGTGGGACCATAAGTGTTATGCTAATAATCATCATGTTAGTGGGAGCATGATAATTATGACAAAGGTTGCAAGTTAGCAATGTTAATTATAGAAAACAAAAGTTTCAATTCGTGAGGTTGCAGGGGTTGAAAAAGTTGTTTTGCTATAATTCAGGGAGAGGAAATTATACTTCATTTCAATTCTAAAAGCTTAGATTGAGATTTTAATCGTATTTAATCAAGGATATATATATGAATTTCATGTTGGAATGGCTCAACATAAGGAAATTCTATATATGGGTCCATTATTTGCATTCTAAAATTCGATTATGATTACGACATCCCTTTTCATAATCTGAATTTTGAGAACTTGGCAAATTGAAATGGAAATATTATAGCAAAAGACTGGTTTAGTCTTTATGTGAGACATCATGAATCGTGTCCCATATGCTTCGGATATAGGATCGATTACATGTGCTATATTCATCCTTTCTAAAATTTTCCAAATGCCTGGGGCATTATGAAGGGAAAAGGTCTAGAATTGGATATGACTAAAATGATTAAGCAATTGTCGAGGACAATCTAAGGTTTACCAAAGATTGGTTGCTCAAGGAAAGTTGGAAGTATAATGTTAATTCTGGAAGGACCATATTGACATAATCTGTAAGAGGGAACTCTTGTTCAGAAGTGATAGTCAAAATGGAATATGGAAATGTTTCAAAGTTAGAAATTATTCAATCTGTGTAAGATTAGGAAACTTAATGAAAGAAGGATGTTTCCAAGGAGCTGATCTCCTTTGGAATGCTCTGTAATGATTGTTGTCAAGTCTTTCTGACTTTGTGCATAATCGTTAAGAGGATCAATGCATATAAGTTTAGAATCTAACAGATTTCAGTAAATGGCATGAATTTGGAATTCTTGCATTTGCAGTAAGGATTTGGGACTGTGAAAAGAGGATCATTGGAGTGATGTTCAATTGATCTATTTTACAAAGTAAAGATCATAGACAAACATAGTATGCATACTTGGTGTATGGCATGACTAGTATTTAGAAAACATAGTGTACATGCTTGGAGCATGGGACAACTATTGTTTTAAATTCAAGTATAAAGTTGATAAAACCGAAACAATGAATAATGAGTAATCAGTATGGTGATAAATAAAAGTGCTTATTTATATTCATAGGGTTTGATACCATATTTGATTCATTTATTCTTGTGTTTCACTTTGCATGTTTTGACTTCCAGAATAACTAAGTCGCTCTTCCTGAATGATTAAGTTATTCAAACCATCCACAGTCGGTCATATGTTGGAAGTAGATATGAATCAAGACTGTCATGGGTTGGTTTGTAGAGGTCCAAGTTGGTGGACAAAGTGGTGCTACAACACTCATGAGTGCTCATAAGTTCTGAGTATTGGATTCAACCCGCGCTCATTTGAATCACTTCATGGATTTTATCACGAGTGATCATGAGACGATAATATCTTATATTCTTCAAACCTAGAGATATGAGTTGTTACTATGAGTTGGTTATACATTGATTGCACGAAAACGCATTGGTAACTCGATGTTATAAAACGTGCCTTTGTGTATGATTCAACAAGTAGTAGAACAAGCCATATGAGTCGAAGTTTATCCATTACTTTTACCTTCGGGATAAAAGCGATATATGTGGGCCCCTAGATGATTTAAAGATGATACATGTGAGTGCTTGGCCAAGCCAGGACTGATTTGATTTGTTCAATCAGTCAGTCATCATGAATCGGAAATCGGGAAACAACAAATGGACAGAGAGAATGATTGATAATCCATGTCTCAGTCCATATGATATCTAGAATGGAGGAATATATGATCCCTTATCTAATGGACAAGTCATTGACAAAGGTCAGAGTTCATCGACAAGGTCAGAGTTCGACAGAAGCTTTTGAGAGCTACGATTGCTGATCGGTTCCTGAAGTCATACGCAATAATAGTTTTAGACTTATCCAAGTGGCAGACTGTTGGATTAATGTCTAAGTCCATAACTATAATTGGTAAGACTTGACCCGACCCGGCATGGTCCATTTGGGTTGCATGGCATCATGCATTTGGATAGACTATAATGAGAGAAATAACACTTAAGGTTAGTTAATATATTATAAGTTCTAATATATTAATAAGGTTATTTAATTAGTATTGATCAAGAATTAATTTGGAATTAATTAAGTGATCAAAAGGAGACTAATTAAATATATGGGTTGATTGTGTAAATCATTCATTCTTATATATGTGGGCTTGTGATCCAAGATTCCTTATGTTGGACTAAGTCCATGGGGTGACCCATGGATACTCCATGGAGGTTAAAATCCATGGAGCATAAGGAATGGGTAAAGTTATGAGTTACATGGTGTAACCCTAATAGCCACCATATAAAAGAATCCCATGGCTCAAGAAATCGTGCACTAATATGTAAGTGTGAGGGCTAGACGATTTCAAGGAGTGTTCAAGTTTCTCTCAAGTTATTCCAAGTGTATTTGGTGTTGTGTGAACCATTTGAGGTGTCACACTTGGGGCACTAGGCACTCAAGCTTCATGAAGACATTCTACATCAAAGAGGTATGTATTTTATCTTGTTATATTTATTATTTTGTATGCTAGATTAGGATAATACCTTGGATGTTCATAATTGTATGTATAATAGAGAAAACATAGATCCAAGGTATTTAGGGTTGCATGTACACTTAGGAGTGTTAGAATGCTCATAACCCAACAGAAAGGTTATCGCTTATGTCTCGAGGCAGTTGAAAGCACACGAGGTCAATTATACAACTCACGACCTAGAGTTTGGAGCAGTGGTTTTTGCATTGAAAATCTGGAGACACTATCTCTATGAAACGAAGTGCACTATCTACACCGACCATAAGAGCCTGCAACACATCTTTGATCAGAAGGAGTTAAACATGAGACAGCGACGATGGGTAGAGCTACTCAGTGACTACGAGTGCGAAATTCGTTACCATCCCGGCAAGGCCAATGTGGTAGCAGATGCCCTCAGCCGAAAGGAGTATTCAGAGCGTAAGGTGAAGGCACTAACAATGACCCTCCATTCCCATTTGTCCGCACAGATCAGAGAGGCTCAGCTGGAAGCCTTAAAACCAGAAAACATCGTGGATGAAGCCTTGAGGGGAATGGATAAGAACTTAGAGGTCAAGGGCGACGGAGTTTACTATTTCATTAAAGGATCTGGACTCCAAAGTTTGGCGGGTACAGAGAGGTTGTCATGAATGAGGCTCACAAGACGAAATACTCCGTTCACCCAGGTTCAGATAAGATGTATCTGGATCTCAAACAACTCTATTGGTGGCCAAACATGAAAACGGAAATTGCAACCTTCGTGGGAAAGTGCTTGACTTGCGCCAAGTTAAAGGTGGGATATCAAAAGCCCTCAGGTTTACTTCACCAGCTAGAAATACCTGAGTAGAAATGGGAAAGGATAACAATGGATTTTATCACTAAGTTACCTAGATCACCGAGTGGGCACGACGCCATCTGGGTGTTACATTGACAAAGAAAAAAACACATCCTCGTTTTATAGAATTTATTGTTTAAGATATTAAATATAAAAAATAAAAGTATTGGAGACTAAAAGTACCAGAGATGGAGACCAATAAAATGAAAAACACTATCTTCAATGAAGTTTACTCCATGTATTATTTTATAAATCACTTGTTTAAAAATGAAATTTTTGGCCTTGAATTTTGGGATGTTACAAGTTGCTATCAGAGCCTTGGTTTGAGGGATTCGGACACACCTTCGGGGGTGTCTGGACTCAAACCGAGGATTAAAAGATTTTCACAAGGAAACAATTTTCTAAAATCTAAGTTAAAGAATTTTGAGAAAGAACAAGGTGTGTGATGCGTGCGACCGGACGAGCTCAAGTAAGTTTTCCCAAAGATACCCATACTTGTTATGTTAAGTTATATGATACATGATTCTGAGAGCTGCATGCTAGATTAGGGCTAAGGATCTAGGAAGATGCCTTGTATGCCTGATATATGATTCTGAGAACTGCATGCTAGATTAGGGCTAATGATCTAGGAAGGATGCCTTATATGCCTGTTGTATGAACTGTATGCTACGGCTGTCTAGTCAGCGGTAGGATAGCCTGAATAGGTTATGCCTAATTTGGTTACCCAATGCACGAATGCTGCTTGCTTTGTGCTATAGGGGTTCTGGCTAACTTTAACTAACTAGTGAGCGACTATGTAACAGTATTCGCAAGCTAGAAAGGGAAGGATAGTAGGGACCCCTAGTGCAGCTGATGGCGGAGAGTAGGTCGGAGGGTGCCCTAGGAAAGCCTAGGATGAGATCAGTTGGAAAGGGATATTGGTAAAGGGACTTGGTGAAGTTGAGGCAATCCTTGGGGAAAGTACGGATAGATGTGGAAGGTAGTATCGGCCCGTACTACTGGAAGCAGAGGATCCATACTCGAGTCAAGGATGGGAAAGATGGAACCAGGAAACTTGGAGAGTGTGTGAGACCTCTCGAGAGTATGTATGATCCTGACGGTTATGTGTTTATTTTCAACATGGCGACCACACGACATGGAGCAGGATGTTCAGGATCTGGGTCAAGATCAGGATCAGGCTCGGGTGCAGGATCTGAGTAGGTTGATGACGGGCTAAGAGAGTTCATCGCGTCTGAGATCACGAGAGGTATCCTTGAGGAGACCCCTGTCATTTTCGGGTCGATCAAGGAGGGGATTATCGAGCTGATGGAGGATCGCCTCCGGTCATTCAGGAGTGATTTGGCGTCTAGCCAGACGGGTACGCTCACATTATCCTTCAAGGACTTCAGGGGTAGTGGTGCGCCGGATTTTCATGGGGTAAAGGACCCCATTGCTGCCAGGAGATGGATCGCAGACATTGAGTCTGCGCAGTTGACGAGCTTCTGCCCGGAAGGGTCGAAGGTCCGCTTTGTTGCGGGATGTTTGAGGGATAGAGCTAGAGATTGGTGGGAGTCAGTTGGTGACTCGTTGGGAGCCCCAGCCATCGAGGCTATGACTTGGTCAAATTTTGTGATTCGGTTCAGGGCTGAGTTTGCGCCAGCTGTGGAACTTCAGCATCTGGATAGAGGGTTTCTTGATATGAGACAGACGACTAAGACAGTGGCGGAGATCACCGCCAAGTTTAGGGAGAGGGCCTTGTTGGTACCTCAGTATGCGAAGGACGAGGAGATGCGGAAGACCCGCTACCATGATATGTTGAGGGCTGATATCCGGGAGCATGTCAGCTATTCCGTTTGCCCAACCCTGGAGTCCATGATTGCCAGGGCGCGGGAGAGGGGGATCGATTTGGAGCACCTCAGGAAGAGGAAGGCACAGACTGAGCAGGTTACGGGGGTTTCATGGAAGAAACCCAAGGGATCCGACGTTAGGTCGAATGGCCAGTCGAGCCAGAGCCGCTGCAGGAAATGCGGCAGGCCGCATGAGGGAGCTTGTAGGGCAGGATCGTCGGGCTGCTACAAGTGCGGCAAGACGAGGCACTTTGGCAGGGATTGTACTGCCCCCGCCCTTACGGTTCAAACATCATACCTGATTTGATTTCGTTGCAATCGGAGGGGCCATAAAAAGGTCAACTGCCCTAGATTGACAGCAGCGACAGCAGCAGCGCCAGTGGTGGCGCCAACTCCAGCTACAGCGCGGGTTGCAGATGGCCGAAAGGTCAAGGAAGAGGCTCCAGTGGTGCGGAGCCGAGCATTTCAGTTGACAGCCAAGGAGGGACTCACCGTACCCGATGTGGTGACGGGTATGATTTTTCCTCTCTGCTTTTTTATATTATGTCGCTGTGATTTTGATATGTTATATGTATGCTCTGTTTAGGATCGTTCCATGTGAACGGTATCCCAGTTCAGGTGTTGTTTGATTCGGGTGCTACCCGATCGTTTGTCTCTCTTACGCTTAGCAAGAAGTTTCCTGAGTCCTCGGGCCTGCTAGATTGCCCTCTAGAGGTCGAGATTGCGGACGACCGGTCAGTGCGAGCATCAGAGGTTTACAGAGATTGTGTTTTGAGGTTGTTCGAGGAGCGTTACCTGGTAGACTTGGTTCCCATACCTTTGTGGGGGAACAAGGTCATTATTGGTATGGATTGGCTAAGCCCCAATGGGGCAGTGATCGACTGCACGCAGTAGTTGGTGCGGATTAGAACCCCAAGTGGGGGAGAGCTGGTGATCCTGGGCAAGAGGCCACACCGAGGACCAACTTTGTGTTCAGTGGCGAGAGCTAGGCGCTACCTTTAGTAGGGTTGCGCCGGATATGTCGCCTATGTTATGGATACCTGGGAGGCGGGTAAGGCGATGATGGGCGATGTGCCAGTAGTATGAGAGTTCGCAGACGTATTCCCCGAGGAGTTGCCTGGGATACTTCCAGAGAGGCAGGTAGAGTTCAGGATCGACCTAGTCCCTGGTGCGGCTCCGATAGCCATCGCACCGTATTGGTTAGCTCCTCCTGAGATGCATGAGTTGTCTCTACAGCTGCAGGAGCTGTTAGACAAGGGATTCATTAGACCGAGCAGTTCATCCTGGGGAGCCCTAATTATGTTTGTGAAGAAGAAGGACGGGTCGCATTGGATGTGTATAGATTATCGGGAGCTGAATAAGGAAACAGTGAAGAACCGTTACCCACTTCCGAGGATTGATGATCTCTTTGACCAGCTACAGGGAGCATCTTGGTTCTCCAAGATTGATTTGCATTCAGGATATCATTAGATGAGGGTCAGAGAGGAGGATGTGTAGAAGACTGCCTTTCGGACACGTAATGGTCACTATGAGTTTTTGGTGATGCACTTCGGGCTCACCAATGCTCCTGCCGCGTTCATGGATCTCATGAACCGCGTGTGTAGACCGATGTTGAATCAGTCTTTGATAGTTTTCATCGATGGCATCTTGGTTTATTCCAAGACCGGAGAGCAGCATGAGGACCACTTGCGGGAGGTTCTGGATACTTTGAGGAGGGAGAGCTTGTATGCTAAGTTCTCCAAGTGTGAGTTTTGGTTGCGCGAGGTGTAGTTTCTTGGGCACCTTGTCAACCAGAACGGGATTTCGGTTGACCCAGCCAAGGTGGAGGCCGTGATGAGATGGGAGGTTCCGAGGTCTCCAACCGAGATTCAGAGCTTTCTGGGACTGGAAGGCTACTATAGGAGATTCATTCAGGACTTCTCCAAGATAGCCGTGCCCCTGACCCGGCTGACGAGGAAAGCCGTGGTCTTTCGACGGGGGCCTGAGCAGTAGGCCGCGTTCGAGACGTTAAGACAGAGATTGTGCGAGGCACCAATCTTAGCCCTGCCGAAGGGCATGGAGGATTTTGTAGTATATTGTGATGTGTCCATCTCATGTTTGGGCGCGGTATTGATGCAGAGAGGGCATGTAATCGCCTACGCTTCGAGGCAGCTGAAGCCTCATGAGACGAATTATCCGACGCATGATTTGGAGCTGGGGGCTGTTGTTTTCGCCCTCAAGATTTGGCGCCATTACCTCTATGGGGTTCGTTGTACCATTTACACGGACCACAAGAGCCTGAGGTATCTCATGGACCAGCCAAATCTGAATATGAGGCAGCGTCGGTGGCTTGATGTGGTAAAGGATTATGATTGTGAGATCCTCTACCATCCGGGGAAGGCCAATGTCGTGGCCGACACGCTTAGCCACAAGGCAGCGCCGATCAGGGACATCTGTATGAGGATGACAGTTGTGACTCCGCTGTTGGAGCAGATTCGAGATGTCACACCCCCAAACCAGAACGGCGGAAACATTCGGGGGTGGAGGACGTCATGTCAAGTATCATAACAAATGAATAGTAAAGAAAGTATGCACAACCATCATATACATAATTGAAAATTTTATATGATTGTAGTATTACATGTTTGCAAAAATCAATTACATTATGATGTTTCAAAAGATTTAACTAACGCCTGGGCGTAAGTCTTAGAAGCAGTTGCTAACCCTGTTTAATGATTCCCTGAGAATACAAGTTATTTCAAAGAAAAACTGTCAACATTTAAGTTGGTGAGTTCACAAGAAGTTTTTTTGAGTAATGGTATGTCATTTGAAAGTCCGCGTTTTATTTCAGAAAATCCGATATTTTCTTAAGAATGATGTTGTAAAACCGTAGTTATAAAATGAATGTATTTGAAACAGGAAAACACTATGTTTTCCTATGAGTGAAATGCAGTCTTAAATGACCAAGACTATAATTAGTAAAAAAATATGCCATGCTTACAAATAAAGGTATTTGATAGGAGTATTACTATGTTCATGAGTTATTGTTTCCGCGTTGTAAGTTCCTATAACCATGCTAAACGGAGTACCAAATGTCGACATTTGTCACCCCAATGATTGACTGTAGCTAACAGTCAGGGTGCAGGGTCGTCAGCCCCGTATAGATCTATACACAAATTCGCGCTCTCCCTCCAGGAGACTCTGATTATAGGTGGGGACTTTTGTTTGGTACAAACAAAGTCGTACGACATCACATGATTGCTAACAAATAAGATCACGAGTAATACTATGAAAATCTCTTGAATGAAAGTTTTATCCATGATATGATGAGTGTATACTTATAAATAAAACAAGTTTTTTCTTATTTATAAAATGCATAGTAACCCTAAAGAGTAAAGAAGTATTTGTAAAGTGTTTTTCATGATATCAACTTTAAGGATAGTTAAATCAACATTATGAAATGCATAGCAAAAGATAGATGTTTTCACATGATAATAACCGTGTATTTACTTGTATTCTACCCCTAAAAGTGTCTTAAAAAGCATTTAAAAGTGTTTTGATAGGGGTATGAACTCACCTGGTAGTTTGAAGAAAGTGAGACGAAAATCGAGCAGAACTTCGACCGGGAAGTGGTATATTTCTCGGGAATCTCGAAGCTTCGGAACTTCGTCGGGACTTGAATACGTAACCGGGGCGTCGAGGTAGTCTCGAGGGGCTCAGAAGTGAAAAAGTGGGAGAAAAAGAGGTGAACTAGAAAAAATGGTCGGCACCCTCGCATCCTATTTATAGAGGTGTGAGAGGCTTCGTACGTTGGGCGTACTTCGGAGTTACGCGGAGCGCAGTGCCTTCGCAGCTCGTACGCTGCGCGTACGGGGTTACGCTGGGCGTAGCGAACGTCACTACTACCGTACTTCGGATGGGAGGGCTTCTGTCCGATGGGAGAGCCTGTTGACCGATGGGACGAGGCTCCTATCCTCTGGTACGCTGGGCGTAATTGTATTTCCAAAACTTCTAAATTACGTAAATTTTGTGTACGAGCTTCGTTTTTCGCATTCTTTATATCCACGCGTAGGTGAGAATGTACTCTACAACTTTCGTTTAGACTCCGTCGGCTAGTTTTGACTTTATTTTTAATAGTCTATTTTTAACAGGCCGGGACACGAAAAGTCCGTTAAAAATCCATAACTTATTCATCCGATGTCCGTTTTCATCAGACTTTTTACCGTTGTGCTACTATTGAAGAGATCTTCGATTCTCGCTTAGGTTGTGCTGGCCACAAATCACTCGATCACTGATTCGAGTTTTTAGCTGTCTACTGCTAAGACGAAAATTCGGAAAATCACAACTTCCTCATACGAAGTCATATTTGGGCGTTCTTTTTATGTTCGTTCACGGTTTATTGTTTTCTACGACTCTCATTTAGATACCTAAGGCTAAAAAGTATTTTAATGGGATTTCGTGTTTTACACTTAACAGTATTTTTACCGGTTTTGTTGCGAAACTTCGATTGGTCGTAACTTCCTTGTTATAACTCGGATTTTTGCGATCTTTATATTTTTGAAGACCTTGAAACGATAATTACCACTCAATACTATCAAATTAAGATTCTAGAACAATTTATTTTTGACGATATAAATCCATTATTACAGAATATAAGCTACAACACTTGACTTTAAGTCATTACATTGGTTGAAATATCGGTTTGTCACATCACCCCCCCGTTAGAGGGAATTTCATCCTGAAATTAATTACAAAGACAAGTGTTTACGGACTAGGGAAGAGATGCGGGTACTTTTGTTGCATCAGATCTTCTCGCTCCCAAGTGAATTCAGGTCCCCGCTTAGCATTCCAGCGAACCTTCACAATTGGTATGCGACTTTGTTTTGTCCTTTTGACTTCCCTATCCATGATCTCGATGGGCTCTTCCACGAAGATAAGATTTTCATTCAGTTCGATTTCCTCAAGTGGGATCACAAGAGTCTCATCAGATAAGCACTTTTTCAGATTCGAAACGTGGAAGGTAGGTTGTACATTGCTAAGTTCCTGAGGTAGTTGGAGTTTGTAAGCCACAGGGCCGATCCTAACGAGGATCTTAAAAGGCCCGATGTACCTTGGATTTAGTTTACCGTGCTTGCCAAAACGTATCAAGCCCTTCCAGGGTGAGACCTTTAATAGAATGAGGTCACCAACCTGGAATTCCAAGGGTTTACGTCTTTTATCAACGTAGCTTTTCAATCGATCCCGCGATGCTTTCAGTCGTTCGCGTATTTGTACTATCTTTTCGGTAGTCTCTTTGATGATTGCGTGTCACCCACCTCGGCCCAGCATAGGGGAGATCTGCACTTCCGACCGTAAAGGGATTCAAACGGTGCGGCCTTTATGCTAGAGTGATAGCTATTATTGTAAGAAAATTCAATGAGGGGTAAATGAGTATCCCAAGCCTTCCCAAAATCAATCACACAGGCCCGCAACATATCCTCTAGGGTTTGAATTCTCCTCTCACATTGTCCATCTGTCTGTGGGTGGTAGGCGGTACTCATATTCAGCCTAGTTCCCAGGGATTTCTGTTGAGACTGCCAAAACCTCGAAGTGAATCTACTATCTCTATCCGATATAATGGATATGGGTACACCATGCAGTCGAACAATCTCCCTGATGTACATTCTTGTAAGTCATTCTATTTTGTTGGTTTCCTTGATGGGTAGGAAGTGTGCGGCTTTTGTCAACCTGTCAACGATCACCCATATGGTATCGAGACCACCCGCTGTCTTTGGCAACTTGGTTATAAAGTCCATAGTGATCCGCTCCCACTTCCATTCTGGGATCTCCGGTTGTTGTAGTAATCTGGAGGGCTTCTGGTATTCGACCTTTACCTTGGTGCAAGTAAGCTTCTTGCCCACGAAGGTAGCAATCTCTGCTTTCATGTTAGGCCACCAGTATAACTTTTTGAGATCCAGATACATTTTATCTAATCCCGGGTGAACGGAATACCGCGTGTTGTGTGCTTCCTTCATGACCACATCTCGAAAACCACCATGCTTTGGTGTCCAGAATCGGTCCGTGAGACACAAAGCTCTGTTACCCTTGACTTCTAGGTTCTTGTACATTCCTCTCAGGGTTTCATCCGCCACGTTTTCGGGTTTTAAGGCTTCTATCTGAGCTTCCTTAATTTGTGTGGAAAGATGTGAATGGATAGTCATAGTTAATGATTTGACTTTACGTCTGGAATACTCTTTCCGACTTAGGGCGTCAGCTACTACGTTGGCCTTGCCTGGATGATAACGAATTTCACATTCATAGTCATTGAGTAGTTCAACCCACCGTCGTTATGTAACACCCAGAATCAGAAAGACCAAGAAAAAGAAGAAAATCTTCAAGTCAAGAGTCAACTCGTCGAGTCCAGGGAAGAACTCGACGAGTCGGAGCGGGATCCGGGTCATTGAGTAAGTGACCGACTCGGCGAGTCGGCGAGTGGACTTGGCGAGTCTGGTCTCGGCGAGAAAAACCCTAATCCCGGGGGTTGTGCCCTATATAAAGCATATTATAACCCACCCTCAGCCTCTTTGCTCCCCTTTTGAGATCCAGAAGCCTTAACTTCATTTGTGAAGGGTCTTGGAAGCAAATTGGTGTGATTTGTGAAGGGATCTTGAAGACCAAGAAGCTTGGATCAAGTAGACTTGAAGAAATCCGGATTATACATCAGTGGGAGGCCATTTTCAAGGTAAGGAATTGT
Organism: Lactuca virosa; assembly: GCF_052849685.1. Classification (NCBI taxonomy): domain Eukaryota; kingdom Viridiplantae; phylum Streptophyta; class Magnoliopsida; order Asterales; family Asteraceae; genus Lactuca; species Lactuca virosa. Next base: position 289,761,346 of record NC_136426.1, read on the forward strand.
TATCATTGGCCTTCTCCTTTCTATTTCAACTTTCATGAAGTTTTAGGGTTTGGTTGGAGAAATATTGATGAGATCTTGAAGCATGAGTTAGATCTGGAGTTGAAACTCCAGATTTGAGTTCTATATGGATCGTTGATGCAAAAAGCCTTTCTAGTTGTTACGCAAAAGCCTTTCCCCAAGAGTTAAGTCCCTTCCTAGCTTGGTTTTTGGTATTATGGGGCAAGAAGCACGTAAAGGTAGCAACTTTATGTTGCTAATGGACCTTAGAGGCCCATATCTATTGTTTGGAGCAAAGGAGAAGCTCTGTGACTCGAAATTATGGGAATGCACGTATGGACTTGGCGAGTCTGGGAGATGACTCGGCGAGTCGGGCTAGATATCAGACTTTGAGTCACGTAATAACTCGGTGAGTCACATGGGTAGACTCGGCGAGTTGTATGAAGATGGGCAGGAACTCGACGAGTTGGAAGAACAACTCGGCGAGTCTGTTGAAGATTGCCTTGGACTCGGCGAGTCTGTTCTTCGACTCGGCGAGTCTGGTCGTAGAACCTCAAACCTTTTCTGGTTAACCCTCGAAGCAGTGATTCGGGAGGTGACTCTGTGAGTTGAGCAGGATAGGACTCGGAGATCGTTAGACTCGGCGAGTCTTGGGGTGACTCACCGAGTTGAGTCGTGTTCTAAGAATTTTCAGAGTGCAAGGACTCGACGAGTCAACGGGCTGACTCGGCGAGTAGAGTCAGTCTGGAGGGTTGACTTTGACCAGGACTTTGACTTTGACCAGAGTTGACTTAGTTTGACTGTTGGAGGGAAGTTTGGGACTAAGTGTTATATTTGGTATTGGTAGATCGGGGAATTATTGGAGTAGCAGTTCGGGAGTTGTCAGATAGCAGTCAGAAGGGTATCAGCAAGAACTTCAGCAGTGCAGGTGAGTTTCCTTCCAGTAGGAACGGGTCTAAGGCCACAATGCCGGCCCGTTTAGTTAGCAGTAGCTCCGGACCTTGGTCCGATGCAGTAGTTAGAGTGCTTGATGTCTTTGTGATTCAAGCATGTTTCGTGTTATGTGTTCCGGACTCTGGTCCGATGCAGTATGCAGTATATGTGTTTATGCTAGTTGTTATGTTTATGCAATTCCATGTTCAGTTAGCCGGACTTCGGTCCGATGCAGGGGACAAGGTCCCAGTCAGTTCCGGACTTCGGTCCGATGCAGTTAGTCCGGACTTCGGTCCGATGCAGGGGACAAGGTCCCAGTCAGTTCCGGACTTCGGTCCGATGCAGTTAGTCCGGACTTCGGTCCGATGCAGTTAGTCCGGATTTCGGTCCGATGCAGGGGACAAGGTCCCAGCCAGTTTCGGACTTCGGTCCGATGCAGTTAGTCCGGACTTCGGTCCGATGCAGGGGGCAAGGCCCCAGTTAGTCCGGACCTCGGTCCGATGCAGTGGGCAAGGCCCAGTATGTGCTTTAAATGTTATTGTATGGTATGTGGTAGTTTGGGGGAGCTCACTAAGCTTTGTGCTTACAGTTTCAATTTTTGGTTTCAGGTACTTAGTTTTCAAAAGAGGAGCTCGGGGAGATTGCAGTGCACACACCATAGTTAGACAACCTAGGATGTTTACTCTGATGAAAAGAATATGTTTTGGAATTAATACTCTGAATTTATGTTATGACCGGTGATATGTTTTTATAAATATGATTTTAGTAACATTTTAAAAGAAATTTTTAGTCGTGATTTTGGGGCGTTACAAGTTGGTATCAGAGCCTTGGTTTGAGGGATTCAGGTACATTCTCGAGTGTGTCTGAACTCAAACTAAGGAAATGGTATAGAAATTTTAAAAAGAAAAATCAAATTTTTGTAAAGATGGGTTTTAGAAAAGAAAAGAGTTTTAGAAAAAGTAAAAACAACTTTGAGGAAGAAAAGAATTTCGAAAAGAGAAAAGGGTGTGGTGCATGCAATCAGCCGAGCTCAAGTAAGTACTCCCAAATTACCCATACAAGTTATGTTATGATTATCAGTTTCAGTTTCAGTAGAACAGCGTGCTAGTATAGGACTAAGGATCTAGGAGGATGCCTTATGTGCCTGCCTTATGTGTTTTAACTCTATGAGAATTGCATGCTAGTATTGAGTAGACAGTAGTAGGATAGCCCGTTTAGGTTATGCCTGATAGTATGAGCTCAGCATTGTATGGTAGTACAAATTCTTGATTATGAGTATAGATTTTCCTGAGTATGTTCCTTTGTCTGAATGCTGCTTGCTTTGTGCTTTGTGGGACTTTGAGTGATGAGAGTTAGTTATTAGGTGGGTACATTAAGTCACATGCAATCAGTGTTGAATAATCTTAGAGGATTGGATTTGACCCTATTGCATAGCTCTTGTTTGAGTCCTAACCGTTGTAGGGATGAGTCCCTTACTCGAAAGATTATCCGAGCCTCGTTGCATGTGATGGTATCCACGTGGTGGCTCATTGGCATTACGAAGAGACCTTCAGCAACTGAGGACTGGGTTTGGTTGAGCCAGAGGTTTTCCCTAGGGCAAGCCTAGGATGAGAGTAGCAGAGATCAGTAGCAGTAGAGTGACTTGGTGGAGTCAAGGCAGTTCTTGAGGAAAAGTACGGATAGATGTGGAAGGTAGTATGGGCCCGTACTACTGAAAGCCGAGGATCCGTACTCGATTCAAGAGGGGCCGAGGCAAAACCAGGGAACTAGTAGGGTGTGTGAGATCCCTCAGCAGTGATGTGTATTTTGAGAAGTAATGTGTTATGTTACAGCATGGTATCGTTGCGTGAGATACCAGTTGGCAGTTCAGGTACCAGGGAGAGATCTGGCTCAGGTTCTAGAGCCGGGCAGCTTGATCATCAGATGAGGGATTTCATTTCTGCAGAGACTATGCGCAACATCATTGATCAGACTCCAGTGATTTTCGGTTCGGTTAGAGAGGCCATTGTGGAGCTTTTGGATAGTCGTCTTGAGGATTTTCGGGCCGAGATCATAGCAGAGCAGGTGGGGACTTATCTGGAGCCCGAAGTTTGTGGACCCCTGGGATCCTTCTGGAAGGAGGATCCTACCTCTAGCTTTTATAGTATGGGATCAAGAGTGAATGGTGAACCATGTTTTCAGGAGAGTCAATGGCAGGAGTGGATTGCTGCAGAGGTTTTGCGGGCCCTCCGCGAAGAGTTACCTGACACCATTGGGCGTGTCACCGATAGGGTCGTCGCCAGGATTGAGAGGCGGGCCTCAGCTATCCAGGCGATGACTGAGATGGTCAGGGTGACCCGGGAACAGGAGATTGGTTCAGATAGTCAGCTGAGGAAGAGGAAGCGGGCTTCCGATCTAGCTCGACGAGCTGGACAGTTAGACGCTGTCGTAGCTGATGCCAGAGACTTGAGAGGTCGTGGTGGATGTGCAAGGGATGAAGGGGTACATGGGGATGTTCACAGCAGGTCGCAGTGCGGTAGGTGCGGATGGAAGGGTCACATCCGTCGTGAATGCACATCGAAGGAAGAGTTGTGTCTCCGTTGTCATCAACCTGGTCATTTTAGGGAAAATTGCCCTCGTAGAGCGGTTAAAGCAGCCCAGGTTTCGTCGCAGATATTCCGGCAGAGGAAGGGAGTTCAGGTTCCAACGTTCATGATTCGGCAGGAAGTCAAGATCGAGCCGCAATGGATCGCTGGTATGTCATTTGAAACCTCCATATGTGATGATTTTATTGTTATGGTATTGCATCGGTATTGGTAAGTATTTCAGAATGTTGTGGCCTGCATGTGAGTGAGTCATATTGTTGGATTAATGTCTAAGTCCATAACTATAATTGGTAAGACTTGACCCGACCCGGCATGGTCTATTTGGGTTGCATGGCATCATGCATTTGGATAGACTATAATGAGAGAAATAACACTTAAGGTTAGTTAATATATTATAAGTTCTAATATATTAATAAGGTTATTTAATTATTATTGATCAAGAATTAATTTGGAATTAATTAAGTGATCAAAGGGAGACTAATTAAATATATGGGTTGATTGTGTAAATCATTCATTCTTATATATGTGGGCTTGTGATCCAAGATTCCTTATGTTGGACTAAGTCCATGGGGTGACCCATGGATACTCCATGGAGCATAAGGAATGGGTAAAGTTATGAGTTACATGGTGTTACCCTAATAGCCACCATATAAAAGAATCCCATGGCTCAATAAATCGTGCACTAATGTGTGAGTGTGAGGGCTAGACGATTTTAAGGAGTGTTCAAGTTTCTCTCAAGTTATTCCAAGTGTATTTGGTGTTGTGTGAACCATTTGAGGTGTCACACTTGGGGCACTAGGCACTCAAGCTTCATGAAGACATTCTACATCAAAGAGGTATGTATTCTATCTTGTTATATTTATTATTTTGTATGCTAGATTAGGATAATACCTTGGATGTTCATAATTGTATGTATAATAGAGAAAACATAGATCCAAGGTATTTAGGGTTGCATGTACACTTAGGAGTGTTAGAATGCTCATAACCCAACAGTGGTATCAGAGCCTAGGCTTGTTTTCTTGTTATACTTGCAAAAGTAGCTGAAAAATCGAGTTGGATGCATATATTCGATTGTTTTGGCTGGAATTTGACTAGGAACATTACCCTAAGATGTTTTTCGACTTATAAACTTGTTTTTGATGTGGTAATGTTCATGCTAATCCAATTTCTAAGATAATTGTCATAATTTCAAGATTTGTATTAGTTTGTATGTTCATGCTAATTTCTTGAAGATTGATGATTTGAATTATCTTGTTCTTATGAGGTTCTTAGATTAATAGAAAAGTTGTGTGAAATAGTTGTTTTCAATCCATTTTAATCTAAGAGTTGATTCCAAAGTGTGCTTTTGTAACTTGTCCTCAAGTTATATGAAAAGTCACATTTAAGAATCATAAAACTCATAAAAGTTGGCAAAGGTTACAAAATGAAGAGTCTAGTTCTAATTAAATGGTTTTATGACTCTATAACTTGTCCTCAAGTTATGGAGGTTCAAGAGTCTCTTCATTAAATTAAAAAAAAGTGTAACCTTAATTAGTTCCATAAGTTACAATAAAAAAAAAGTTATTTTTTTTATTAATTAGTTTAAAGTCTTCCATAACTTGTCCTCAAGATATGGAACTTGTAGAGTTTTTTTTTTTTTTTTTTTTTTTTTTTTTTTTTTTTTTTTGGTTAAAACTACTTTAAACTCATAAGTTATGGAATTAATTAGTTTTGAATAGTTTCAAAACTTGCCCTCAAGTTTTGGAATTTGAAAAGTTTTCACTTATGAATACTTTAATTCCAAGTTAGCCCTTAGAATTTTAAAAGTTAAAATTCAACCCTTATACTTTATAATATTATAAGTTAATAATATTTATATATATGTATAAGAGTAAAGTCAGTCTTACAGTTAGTAGGCCTCATTGACGAAGCCGGTCTATAAGGGGGTATAAGGTTACTACCTATAAAATGGCAGTTTAATGGGTGTTCACTCTCACCCACCGCTTCCTTGACTGGTGGAGGGTCGATAGCCGAACGGGTAGGACAATGACTATAATTCTCCTTTCATTAAAAGTATTAATGATAAATACTAAGTAACTAAACTCTTATTAATACCCAATCTTAGTTACTTAGGAAAATGTGAATTTGGTGCTAACCCATTAAATTACACTTTGCACTTTGCTTAAGTCGTTAGTGGAGCGTGTGTGGTTAACCGGCACACTAACCTGGACTTAACAAGGTAGGCAAAGGGTAACTTAATATTTATCATAGTATCGGTGGAGCGTGTGTGGTTAACCGGCACACTGATTAAGGGGTAAATATTAAGGGTACCAAGTATATTTGCATGGTTATTCACACCTTGTTTTGTGATCCTCGGCATCCCAGTCACAAAACCTGAAGGGCACACTCGAGATTGAAACATGCCTTTGAACAGTTCAATGAATCTCAAAGATCTAGGACTTTCAAATCCAATTAAAACCTAATAAATTATTTCGTTTTTCATGGTGGAAATTGGTGAATCGTCATTCACCTACCTTCAAATATTTTATAGCTTGGATTACGACATCCCTCTTCTAAGTTATAAAATAGTTTGTTGGGTCCTAGCCTTAATATTTCATATTGGGTGTCATTTTAAAGACTTTAAATCAACTATCTTGAATATCTCCCAAAAAGATGTCTGGTCTAGACATTTATGATCTTCCCAAATCTCTTGAAACAAGCTTTCCTAAATGAAGATGATGTCCCATGGATATCATACTTCTTTCACCTCCTCCAATTATTCTCCCTAACCCACAAGTTCCTAAAAAGTTTAAGGTCACTCAAGCCCTATTGGCAAGGCAAGGTCTAGGTGTGATCACATCTTGGAGATGTAGTCACATATTGACAAGCCGGGAGAGTTGGGTGTCAAAGTCTTGAGAAAGTTGGTGGCTCAACTACTTTCTAAGTCACATAGTGAGTTCTTTTGGGAATCCTATGAAACAGACTAAGACAAGACCCTTAATGATCTTATCTATTTGCTAAGATCAACTTCCTAAAACGCTATGGACATTGACAATGATGACATTGGATATCCAGTAAAGCTCTCTCTTCCCAATGGAAAGGGATCGGCCATAGTCAACTCGGTTGACCCAATGGTAAAGAGAGAGGCGAAGTATGAGATAGTCCCATTATCAAGGGTCTATAGGTAACTATTGCCAAAGGAAGGGGCATTGGTTACGAAGCTGTCAAATTTACCTAAGGATGTTAAAGTCAATAAGTTTGGCTCTACTTCAGGTAAAGTCCATTGTCTAACTCTATTAAGTACATGCTGATTCTGATCGCGAAGATGGATTTCAATCGCATGGTTCGGTGATCAGAATTTTGGGCTATTACTTAAGAGTTATGATATTTATATTGCTTAGGAATAGATAACAACAAGGTTTTCATATGGATTGTAAGGATAAGTTTTTCCACAAAGTTTTAAAATAAAAGAAAAAGGTTTTGATTTTATTTATTTTAAGTATCCTTACAATGGCATTTGTGAAAAGTTGTTGCTTATAAGATTCCATTGATAGCAATATTGGAAAAATTGATTTGATTCTTTCGGTTGTGGTAGTGTCTAATATTACCAAATAAGGAAAGATTCTCATCACCCAAGGTTCAATTGGACCGAAACTTGGAATCATGCAAGTTGTATAGTATGATGAATGAGAACTTTCAGCTTGGAAAATTAAGACTAATTCCTTATGTGAATAAGGAAAGGACTAAGGGATCGAGTACACATTCTTGTGCACTGGTCAAGTCCACCACAAAAGATCAAGAAGACTATTCGTCATGATTTACTTAAGTTCAGTAAATATGGTTATACTTATAAGTTTAAGTATAAGTCTGTAGCATTGGAGAAGTTTCAATGTGAGACAGAACGAATAAGAAGAATCAAAGTATGGCAGAAAGATAAAAGTTTCTCAAATCTGAAAAGATGGGAGAGTACTTTAGTATCATGTTTATGATCATCTTAATGATTAAGATACCATATCACAATTGGTCCTCTAAAGTCATCTTAGTGCATTCTTATGACTAAAAAGAGGAGTCATGAATTGTTGAAATGGTTAAATCAAAAAGATGAGTCATACTTCGTTCCAAAACAATTCTTAGAGTCATACTCCAAGATTGTAACTTGAGTGACATATCTGAAAGAGGGTTTGTTAACACTAGTCAAATGTAAGAGTAAAAGGTTATCTACTCTTGTACATTTGAAATTGGTAAGTTGTGATGTTTTGGATAAAACAGAGACCAACTTAGGCCAATTGTGTAAAGTGTTAGTCTTGATAAAGAATCCGCACTATCTCTTGAATATTTGACAAGGGAGTCTTATATGTCAAGAGGACAGTGGGAGTCTTAAAGCTCTTAAACGTTTCAAGACTTAATCAAGAATAAAACCTAAAGTCCTTCACTAGCACACGACTTGAGGTTTATAACCTATCGTGTTGAAAATTTTGTGCCTATTCAAGTTGGCTTTGCATAGGAGTTCTGAGAGTTCTCAATTGGTTGCACAACTACTTGGAAGCAATGGCAGGCACCTGAGCTGCCAAATGGCAAGAATTTAAGATTGCACAAGTTTAATCAATATGAGTTTGGATTTGTCACTAACCTTGTCTTGTGATTATGGTTTTGACAAATTCACATGGATAAGAACACATACACTATTAAATCTAAGTGTCATAAGGTTTCTCTCCGATTCATGAAAATGATGGTGAGGAAACACTTTCACTAAGTAGATTTTAGCTAGATAGCAATTGTGATATTTGCATTCTCAAAGTCGTTAGTGGAGCATGTGTGGTTTACCGGCACACTAACATGGACTTGTGAGAAGTGGCAAAGGTCTAAACAATTGAGACTATGATTACGGCATCCCTTTTCATAGTTCTAAAATTGTTTAGACACACATGTGAGCTATATAAGAGAGGTGTATGATTTTGATAAAGTTTTATCAAAACAATCTAGTATCAGAAATCTGAACTTTGGTAAGAAAGTCAGCTGATTTCTGAGTACATGTCAAAGCTAGTGGGAGCATAAGTGTTATGCTAATAATCATCATGTTAGTGTGAGCATGATAATTATGACAAAGGTTGCAAGTTAGCAATGTTAATTATAGAAAACAAAAGTTTCAATTCGTGAGGTTGCAGGGGTTGAAAAAGTTGTTTTGCTATAATTAAGGGAGAGGAAATTATACTTCATTTCAATTCTAAAAGCTTAGATTGAGATTTTAATCGTATTTAATCAAGGATATATATATGAATTCATGTTGGAATGGCTCGACATAAGGAAATTCTATATATGGTTCCATTATTTGAAATGGAAATATTATAGCAAAAGACTGGTTTAGTCTTTATGTGAGACATCATGAATCGTGTCCCATATGCTTCGGATATAGGATCGATTACATGTGCTATATTCATCCTTTCTAAAATTTTCCAAATGCCTGGGGCATTATGAAGGGAAAAGGTCTAGAATTGGATATGACTAAAATGATTAAGCAATTGTCGAGGACAATCTAAGGTTTACCAAAGATTGGTTGCTCAAGGACAGTTGGAAGTATAATGTTAATTCTGGAAGGACCATATTGACATAATCTGTAAGGAGGCAACTCTTGTTCAGAAGTGATAGTCAAAATGGAATATGGAAATGTTTCAAAGTTAGAAATTATTCAATCTGTGTAAGATTAGGAAACTTAATGAAAGAAGGATGTTTCCAAGGAGCTGATCTCCTTTGGAATGCTCTGTAATGATTGTTGTCAAGTCTTTCTGACTTTGTGCATAATCATTAAGAGGATCAATGCATATAAGTTTAGAATCTAACAGATTTCAGTAAATGGCATGAATTTGGGATTCTTGCATTTGCAGTAAGGATTTGGGACTGTGAAAAGAGGATCATTGGAGTGATGTTCAATTGATCTATTTTACAAAGTAAAGATCATAGACAAACATAGTATGCATACTTGGTGTATGGCATGACTAGTGTTTAGAAAACATAGTGTACATGCTTGGAGAATGGGACAACTATTGTTTTAAATTCAAGTATAAAGTTGATAAAACCGAAACAATGAATAATGAGTAATCAGTATGGTGATAAATAAAAGTGTTTATTTATAGTCATAGGGTTTGATACCATATTTGATTCATTTATTCTTGTGTTTCACTTTGCATGTTTTGACTTCCAGAATAACTAAGTCGCTCTTCCTGAATGATTAAGTTATTCAAACCATCCACAGTCGGTCATATGTTGGAAGTAGATATGAATCAAGACTGTCATGGGTTGGTTTGTAGAGGTCCAAGTTGGTGGACAAAGTGGTGCTACAACACTCATGAGTGCTCATAAGTTCTGAGTATTGGATTCAACCCGCGCTCATTTTAATCACTTCATGGATTTTATCACGAGTGATCATGAGACGATAATATCTTATATTCTTCAAACCTAGAGATATGAGTTGTTACTATGAGTTGGTTATACATTGATTGCACGAAAATGCATTGGTAACTCGATGTTATAAAACGTGCCTTTGTGTATGATTCAACAAGTAGTAGAACAAGCCATATGAGTCAAAGTTTATCCATTCCTTTTACCTTCTGGATAAAAGCGATATCTGTGGGCCCCTCGATGATTTAAAGATGATACATGTGAGTGCTTGGCCAAGCCACGACTGATTTGATTTGTTCAATCAGTCAGTCATCATGAATCAGAAATCGGGAAACAACAAATGGATAGAGAGAATGATTGATAATCCATGTCTCAGTCCATATGATATCTAGAATGGAGGAATATATGATCCCTTATCTAATGGACAAGTCATTGACAAAGGTCAGAGTTCATCGACAAGGTCAGAGTTCGACAGAAGCTTTTGAGAGCTACGATTGATGATCGGTTCCTGAAGTCATACGCAATAATAGTTTTAGACTTATCCAAGTGGGAGACTGTTGGATTAATGTCTAAGTCCATAACTATAATTGGTAAGACTTGACCCGACCCGGCATGGTCCATTTGGGTTGCATGGCATCATGCATTTGGATAGACTATAATGAGAGAAATAACACTTAAGGTTAGTTAATATATTATAAGTTCTAATATATTAATAAGGTTATTTAATTAGTATTGATCAAGAATTAATTTGGAATTAATTAAGTGATCAAAAGGAGACTAATTAAATATATGGGTTGATTGTGTAAATCATTCATTCTTATATATGTGGGCTTGTGATCCAAGATTCCTTATGTTGGACTAAGTCCATGGGGTGACCCATGGATACTCCATGGAGGTTAAAATCCATGGAGCATAAGGAATGGGTAAAGTTATGAGTTACATGGTGTAACCCTAATAGCCAGCATATAAAAGAATCCCATGGCTCAAGAAATCGTGCACTAATGTGTGAGTGTGAGGGCTAGACGATTTTAAGGAGTGTTCAAGTTTCTCTCAAGTTATTCCAAGTGTATTTGGTGTTGTGTGAACCATTTGAGGTGTCACACTTGGGGCACTAGGCACTCAAGCTTCATGAAGACATTCTACATCAAAGAGGTATGTATTCTATCTTGTTATATTTATTATTTTGTATGCTAGATTAGGATAATACCTTGGATGTTCATAATTGTATGTACAATAGAGAAAACATAGATCCAAGGTATTTAGGGTTGCATGTATACTTAGGATTGTTAGAATGCTCATAACCCAACACATATGTCATCTGCATACCTTGGAAATAGAATGGTAATTTGGAGATTGTCCCCTCTAGAGCAGGTTACTTCGAATGCAGTAACTATAGCATGTATGTGTAAGATTCAGTAGTGCCTCATTACCTTCGGAAGGTGTCATTCGGGTATTGATCGGTTATATCCTCTGTAGTGACAAACTAGAGCTTCCAGTGAAATTGCTAGAGGACGGTAGGGAAGTGGGTTGGAGATTTTCACCATAAACGCAGGTTCTCAGGATGCAGTCACTAAAGCAAGTACAGTTAAGGATTGAAGGGTGCTCGGTTAGTTAGCAAGTATGGTTCGGATCTGGTAAAAGTTAGTTGGAGCGCCAACAGAGGTAAACGTCGGCGGACAACATATCGCCCTTTTAATGGAAGGAAGGATGGGGAATCCTTTTCAACCTGTAAGCTGTAAGGAGCTAGCCGGATCAAAGTGGGGGAGAACCCTGCAAGTATTCAGAATTGGTAGCATGCTAAATTTAGAAAGGGTTGGTAAACTTTGAATCGTAAGGAAAAGCAGCTGAGGGGTTGAGTGGGTTCAGGAGTTGGGAGTTTGGAAACTTCCCAACAATGGTTTCATGTATTTGGATTAGTCGACAGTTGGTTTGGGAACCAAGCTGAAGGATTCCTCGTCAGAACGCTAAGTGTATCAAGGATATAAGATGTCGAGGTTGATGCAGCATTTGATGACTGAGGGCTGGTTTTGGGAAATCAGGATGAGGAATCGCTAGCAGGACTAGGGGTAGTCAGGATGTCCTTGGAATAGTAGTTAGTAAAGCAGCTAGATAGTAGTAGAGTGTTGAAAGTCTGCGGGGGTAGCCGTAGCATTCACTAGTAGTCAGATAGTAGTAGAGTGTTGTAAGTCTGCGGGGGTAGCCGTAGCATTCACTAGCAGTCAGATAGTAGTAGAGTGTTGTAAGTCTGCGGGGATAGCCGTAGCATTCACTAGCAGTCAGATAGTAGTAGAGCGTTGTAAGTCTGCAGGGGTAGCCGTAGCATTCACTAGCAATCAAATAGTAGTAGAGTGTTGTAAGTCAGCGGGGGTAGCCGTAGCATTCACTAGCAGTCAGATAGTAGTAGGGTGTTGTAAGTCTGTGGGGGTAGCCGTAGCATTCACTAGCAGCCAGATAGTAGTAGAGTGTTGTAAGTCTGCGAGGGTAGCCGTAGCATTCACTAGCAGCCATATAGTATTAGAGAGTTGTAGGTCTGCGGGTGTAGCCATAGCGTTCATCAGGTTGGTAGGTAGCACGAGCGCGTTGTTTGGACGAGGGAGGAACAGTAGTACCCACCAGTTCGGGTGCAGCAGTGAGGATATGGAAAATCCACGGGTTAGATTTCGGATTTCCCAATTGGTTCAGTTATGGTTGAGCCGGCGATTCGACGGTTGGATCGTCATCGCAGTTATGAGATCAGGGAAGCAATGGACCGCTTGGGTTCGTGTATGTTAAGGGCTACCGTTGGTTTTGGAACCATTGCTTTTAGTCTTGGATTTGATGATGTCAGGATTCGATGTATGGACCCGGTCGGTTGGATCGGGAGGTTGTTAGGGCCACAGTGACAGGATAACTAGTGGAAACTAGTCCCAGAGAAAGATTTCGTTCAGAAGTCGTTGGAGCGACCAAGTAAGGAGTCCTTGGGCTCCAAAGTTGAGTTGGAACTCGGTGTCGCAGATAACCGACGAATGATTGGAGACCAGGAAGGTCTCGAGATATTTTGGGAAGCAGCCATGTAGCAGTTCAGTGTTTCAGGCAGTTCAGTGTCTCAGGCACTTCAGTGTTTCAGGCAGTTCAGTGTTTCAGGCAGTTCAGCGTTTTAGGCAGTTCAACGTTTCAGCGTTTCAGGCAGTTCAGTGTTTCAGGCAGTTCAGTGTTTCAGGCAGTTCAGTGCTCCAGGCAGTTCAGTGTTTCGGATAGTTTCAGTGTTATTGTATCAGTATCAGTTTTTTGTTGGGTAGCAAGTGCAGGCAGAATAGTTGGTTGATTGGGAAATGGAATGTCTATCACGGTAGGATCATATCATTTTGGTATAAGTGGTCTATCAGGGAATCAGACTACCTCAAGAAAGCAGGTTTTAGACGGAGTCATAGTGATCATGTTGTAAGGTACTTGTTTCTTTTTTTCGGGTTTTAGAACCCTGCGGGGGATGGTCTTCATGGTCATGAAAAGGTTGGGTATGCTTTTGGAGGCGACCATGCCGTTCAAGTGGGCGGGTGATGCTAAGTTGCTCACCGCGGAATCAGGTAACCTCAGAGCGATTTCATAGTTCTAGTTGAGTCTTGACCATAGCAGAGAGGGATCGATTTGTCCATTAGATTGTCGGAATTCTCGCACGAAGTGGAGATTTCAGTACTGGAGCATCGCATGTGGAATTATTTTGTGAGTAAGGGTTTGATGGCCGGCACTGGGGGTGGCCGAAACTTTTAGCTCAGCAGGGAATTAGAGGATATTTGAAAGGTTTGTGGCTTGTGGGAAGTTGCCTCGGAAAGGTCAGTGGTGGTGCAGGGTAAAGGGGTAAACCCCTTGTGTATCAGACGTAGGAGTACTGGGAGTACCGATGGGATTTCCGTTTAGGTAAAAGTGGTGCACCGGAGGATGCTAATAATCAGGTTATTCGGGATAAGACATTTTCAAGAAATTCAATCGGATAAGCTAAGTGCTTAGCTAGTGGTAAGTTGTAAGTGGTTTGGGAGATAGTTGGCCGTAGCGGATTTCGAGGATGAAGTCTAGTTTAAGTGGGGGAGAGTTGTAACACCTAGAATCAGAAAGACCAAGAAAAAGAAGAAAATCTTCAAGTCAAGAGTCAACTCGTCGAGTCCAGGGAGGAACTCGACGAGTCGGAGCGGGATCCGGGTCATTGAGTAAGTGACCGACTCGGCGAGTCGGCGAGTGGACTCGGCGAGTCTGATCTGGGTGAGAAAAACCCTAATCCCGGGGGTTGTGCCTTATATAAAGCACATTATAACCCACCCTCAGCCTCTTTGCTCCCCTTTTGAGATCCAGAATCCCTAACTTCGTTTGTGAAGGGTCTTGGAAGCAAATTGGTGTGATTTGTGAAGGGATCTTGAAGACCAAGAAGCTTGGATCAAGAAGACTTGAAGAAATCCGGATTATACTTCAGAGGGAGGCCATTTTGGAGGTAAGGAATTGTTATTCTTGGCCTTCACCTTTCTATTTCAACTTTCATGAAGTGTTAGGGTTTGGTTGGAGAAATATTGATGAGATCTTGAAGCATGAGTTAGATCTGGAGTTGAAACTCCAGATCTGAGTTCTATATGGATCATTGATGTAGAAAGCCTTTCTAGTTGTTATGCAAAAGCCTTTCCCCAAGAGTTAAGTCCCTTCCTAGCTTGGTTTTTGGTATTATGGGGCAAGAAGCACGTAAAGGTAGCAACTTTATGTTGCTAATGGACCTTAGAGGCCCAGATCTATTGTTTGGAGCAAAGGAGAAGCTCTGTGACTCGAAATTATGGGAATGCACGTATGGACTCGGCGTGTCTGGGAGATGACTCGACGAGTCAGGCCAGATTTCAGACTTTAAGTCGCGTAGTAACTCAGCGAGTCACATGGGTAGACTCGGCGAGTTGTATGAAGATGGGCAGGAACTCGACGAGTTGGAAGAACAACTCGGCGAGTCTGTTGAAGATTGCCTTGGACTCGGCGAGTCTGTTCTTCGACTCGGCGAGTCTGGTCGTAGAACCTCAAACCTTTTCTGGTTAAGCCTCGAAGCAGTGAGTCGGGAGGTGACTCTGTGAGTTGAGCAGGATAGGACTCGGAGATCGTTGGACTCGGCGAGTCTTGGGGTGACTCGGCGAGTTGAGTCGTGTTCTAAGAATTTTCAGAGTGCAAGGACTCGACGAGTCAACGGGCTGACTCGGCGAGTAGAGTCAGTCTGGAGGGTTGACTTTGACCAGGACTTTGACTTTGACCAGAGTTGACTTAGTTTGACTGTTGGAGGGCAGTTTGGGACTGAGTGTTATATTTGGTATTGGTAGATCGGGGAGTTATTGGAGTAGCAGTTCGGGAGTAGTCAAATAGCAGTCAGAAGGGTATCAGCAAGAACTTCAGCAGTGCAGGTGAGTTTCCTTCCAGTAGGAACGGGTCTAAGGCCACAATGTCGGCCCGTTTAGTTAGCAGTACTTCCGGACCTTGGTCCGATGCAGTAGTTAGAGTGCTTGATGTCTTTGTGATTCAAGCATGTTTCGTGTTATTTGTTCCGGACTCTGGTCCGATGCAGTATGCAGTATATGTGTTTATGCTAGTTGTTATGTTTATGCTATGCCATGTTCAGTTAGCCGGACTTCGGTCCGATGCAGGGGACAAGGTCCCAGTCAGTTCCGGACTTCGGTCTGATGCAGTTAGTCTGGACTTCGGTCCGATGCAGGGGACAAGGTCCCAGTCAGTTCCGGACTTCGGTCCGATGCAGTTAGTCCGGACTTCGGTCCGATGCAGGGGACAAGGTCCCAGTCAGTTCCGGACTTCAGTCCGATGCAGTTAGTCCGGGCTTCGGTCCGATGCAGGAGACAAGGTCCCAGCTAGTTCCGGACTTCGATCCGATGCAGTTAGTCTGGACTTCGGTCCGATGCAGGGGCGAGGCCTCAGTTAGTCCGGACCTCGGTCCGATGCAGTGGGCAAGGCCCAGTATGTGCTTTAAATGTTATTGTATGGTATGTGGTAGTTTGGGGGAGCTCACTAAGCTTTGTGCTTACAGTTTCAGTTTTAGGTTTCAGGTACTTAGTTTTCAAAAGAGGAGCTCGGGGAGATTGTAGTGCACACACCATAGTTAGACAAGCTGGAATGTTTACTCTGATGAAAAGAATATGTTTTGGAATTAATACTCTGAATTTATGTTATGACCGGTGATATGTTTTTATAAATATGATTTTAGTAAAATTTTAAAAGAAATTTTTAGTCGTGATTTTGGGGCGTTACACGTTATCTCATGTTGAGTTCCTTCTGATTGAAAATGTGTTGAAGGCTCTTGTGGTCAGTAAAGATGGTGCACTTTGTACCGTATAGGTAGTGCCTCCAAATTTTCAGAGCGAACACCACCGCTCCAAGCTCTAGGTCATGAGTGGTGTAATTGACCTCATGCGTTTTCGGTTGTCGCGAGGCATAAGCAATAACCTTCCCTCTTTGCATCAGTACACAACCCAATCCTTGTTTGGATGCATCGTAGTATACTACGAAGTCTTTTGTCCCCTCTGGAAGATACAGAATGGGTGCACTGCACAGGGCTTGCTTTAGGGTCTGAAATGCAGCATCTTGTTTTTCTCCCCATTTGTAGGTTACACCCTTCTGAGTCAGGGAGGTAAGAGGTTTTGCGATGCTGGAGAAGTTTTGTATGAACCGACGGTAATAGCCAGCAAGGCCTAGAAATTGGTGAATCTCGGTTGGTGTTGTTGGTGCAGCCTAATTCTGGATGGCCTTGATTTTGGAAGGGTCCACATGGATTCCTTCTTCGCTGACCACGTGACCTAGGAAGTCAACCTTCCTAATCCAAAACTCGCATTTTGAGAACTTCGTGTAAAGTTTCTCTACTCGAAGTGTCTCCAAGACTTGCCTTAGGTGTTGACCATTTTCTTTTTCACCTTTTGAATAGATGAGTATGTCATCAATGAACACAATCACGAATTTGTCCAGGAATGGGCGACATACTCGATTCATCAAGTCCATGAATACGGCAGGTGCATTGGTTAGTCCGAAGGGCATCACTACAAACTCATAGTGACCGTATCTAGTTCGGAATGTCGTTATAGGAATATCACTCTCTAGGACCCGTAGTTGGTGATATCCTGATCTTAGATTGATTTTTGATAAGTAATTCGCTCCTTGGACTTGGTCGAACAAATCGTCTATTCGCGGCAGGGGATACCGATTCTTGATGGTGAGTTTGTTGAGCTCTCGGTAATCGATACACATTCTGAATGATCCGTCCTTCTTTTTCACGAACAAAACTGGTGCTCCCCAAGGTGAGAAGCTTGGTCTGATGAAGCCTTTACTGAGCAGTTCATTCAGCTGACTGGATAACTCTTGCATTTCGGCTGGAGCTAGGCGATATGGTGCTTTGGCTACGGGGTTGGCTCCAGGGATCAAGTCTATTCTGAACTCGACTTGTCTTGCGGGTGGTACTCCAGGAAGATCCTCAGGAAAAATGTCAGGAAATTCGCAGACGCTAGTCACACTTTTGATGTCCTTAACTTCTCGTTTTGTATCAACCACGTGTGCCAAGACCGCGTGGCATTCCTTGCGTAAATATTTTTGAACCTTGATACAGGAGATGATACGAAGAGAGGTACTGGGTTTCTTGCCATAAAAAACGAGGGTTTCACCATTTGGAAGATCAAGGCGAACGACCTTGTCGTAACGTAGGATGCTCGCACGATTTGAACTCACCCAGTCCATGCCTATGATAACGTCAAAACTTTTTATCGAAACCGGCATGAGGTTTATTGGAAAAGATTTGTTGTCTAGTGTGAGGATATAGTTTAAGTATATTTCTTTGGTGCCTTCTGTTTTCCCATTAGCCATTTCTACTATAAATGTTTCACTTAATGATTGAGGTGTTTGTTTGAGTAGATTTTTAAAACTATGGATTACGAAACTCCTCTCCGCTCCACTATCAAATAGGATGCATGTATGAGAGTTATTGAGGAGAAACGTACCGGTAACAACTGTGGGATCTGCAATGGTTTCCTCCTGACCCATCGCGAACACTCGGCCTCCTCTGCCATCATTCCTGTTGTTGGCCTTTGGATAGTCCTTCTTAAAATGTCCCGTGGCTCCACATTCATAGCAAGTACGACCCACTCCAACATTAGTGGCTGGAGCGGTCAATTGGGCTGGTTCCCTGCAGAAGCGGACGGTGTGTCCCTTCTTGTTGCACCGGGTGCACTGGAAATCACGGCAGGGTCTGTGATGATGAAAAATTGCATTTGTTGCACTTTGGCAGTTGGCCATTGTATGAACTTGTTGGTGCAGGGGTAGTAGGGACAATAACAGCGTGAGCCATCACTACCTGTTGTTTCTTGGGGTTCCCTGACAGGGTTTGTCCCCCTCTCTTACTCCAAGGTTTCTTCTGACCCAATGCCTCATTTGATGGGTCGACAGCAACCGTGATAGTACTCTGTTTGACCCCGTGATCGATCAATCGTTGTGCCAGCCGCTTTGCGCTGTTGAATGTGATAGGCTCGGAAGCCAAGACATGCCCTTAGATCTGGGGTGACAACCCCCATATGTATCTTTCCACTTTCTTTGATTCTGGGTTGAACATGCCTGGGCATAGGGCTGACAAATCACTAAACCTGGCCGTGGAGGTGGTTAGGTCAGATCCAACCATTTTCAGGTTCCATAGTTCCTGCTCCAGCTTTTAGACTTCACTCCTTTGGGAGTACTCTTCTAACATTAGCACTTTTAGGTCGTCCCAGCTTAAGGCATGGGCGACTGGGAGGGATACAGATTTCACATGGCCCTTCCACCATGTGAGGGCTCGGTCTGTAAAAGTACAAGCAGCAAATTTGACTTTGCTTGTTTCCTGGCACGAACAGATGTCAAAGACCGTCTCGGTTTTCGAACCATTGCATAAATGCAATGACTCCCCCGGTGTCGTTGAACATTTTCGGCTTTGCGTTCGAGAATTCCTTGTAGGTGCATTCTCTGACATGACCATGACCAGTGCCATGGTTTAGATGGTTTGTGCTGCTCCCGCTACCTCCACTTCCGTTAGAGTTTATTTGGGATAGTGCAGCTGTCACTGCTGCGGTGATGGCAGCCTGTACCATAGCAGGATCGTAAGCTGGAGGTGGTGGTGGCGGTGTTGGTCTCGCATTTCGGCGTGTTAACCTACGAGGAGGCATCGTGCTGACAAGAAATTATAACGAATACTATAAGCTTTTAATGATAGAAAGTTGCACACTTAGCTAAATATCAACATTCCATGAATTAGGTTCGACCTAAACAAGGTTTTTGAGTTCGTTTCATAAGAAGGGTTTATTTATTAATTGATAAACTTATGAAATTGAGTGATGTGCAAAGTATGAACACGAAAGAAATTCTTCATTATATATTAAACATATGCTTGGTTACATCTTGAAGTTAGGAAAATTTCGACCTTTCTAAAGTTCTCCGATTACAAAAGTTAAAGAAAGTAAGACTTTTAGCCGAGGTCCTATTCTATAACAAAATTTTAGGAGTTGGGCAAGTACTACTCGCGACGCAGTTTGCGCTTGGTGCTTGACTCTGTGTCTGATTGCTTTTCCCCCATAAGACGCCTATCAAAGGTGGCTTGCTGCTCCCTCATTTCCCTTATCTCGGAGAGGGCTGCAATTAGTTGTTCTTGGAATGTGTCGGTGCGGAGTTGGGCATTTTCCTGCAACCTGTCCAGACGGATGTCGGCAGTGTGAACTTGTACCTCCACGTTGACTTCGCGAATCCGGTTTGCTTGAACCCCTGATTTATAGGACTGGTTGTCTAGCTTGCCCACCATGACTAGGAGTGCTCGGTCTGCTGAACTTCCACATCTGACATCGTAGAAGTCCCGACATATGCCGTAGGGAGGGCGTAATCATTGCTGCTGGCTCCAATGGTGAATGTGACTTCCCCAAACGGGTGTTGGTCCCTGAAACTCTCTCTTAACGACGGGAGGTTGGGTGACTGGTGGGTTGATTACTTCTGGTTCTGAGTCTGTCCCAGAGTCTTCCCCTTCCTCCTCTTCTATGGGTTCCTCATCCTCTTCGGGGTCATCCTCCATTACCTTGATTGGGGTAGTAGGGGTCTCCGGGTAGGTGGAACCCTGCCATCGTGTCTATACGAGAATAGAGATATGAGGATTGTCTAAAATTTAAAACATGTAAATCTAAACATGTAGATTAAACTATTTAATTTACCAAATACTCCTATAGTATTTTGAATGATATGTTGATTCTTAAGTTTATAAGTTTGGTAAGTTTTTAGACTTGTTGTCCACTGCAGTTATCCCCCGGCATACGTTAATCGGCTCTCGGACAAATATAGTTGATCAGGCTATATTCATCCCAGTCCTGATCACATGTCCCAAGGAATACTTGTAGTGCACAACTCATATATAATAATTTTGTATTGTTTTATTATGACACTTCTCTACGTTGTATGCATGAATACTTTTATAAAAGAAAAATCTCATTTTGAAAAGTATAACTCTAAATCAGAGTGTTTTTGCCCAGTTGTATTTATAGTTGTATGTCATAAATGGATTCACATACTTAGTTCACTATAAACAATGCTCTGATACCAATCTGTCACACCCCCAAACCAGAACGACGGAAACATTCGGGGGCGGAGGACGTCATGTCAAGTATCATAACAAATGAATAGTAAAGAAAGTACGCACAACCATCATATACATAATTGAAAAGTTTACATGATTGTAGTATTACATGTTTGCAAAAATCAATTACATTATGATGTTTCAAAATATTTAACTAACGCTTGGGCGTAAGTCTTCAAAAGCAGTTGCTAACCCTGTTTAATGATTCCCTGAGAATACAAGTTATTTCAAAGAAAAAGTGTCAACATTTAAGTTGGTGAGTTCACAAGAAGTTTATTTGAGTAATGGTATGTCATTTGAAAGTCCGCGTTTGATTTCAGAAAATCCGATATTTTCTTAAGAATGACGTTGTAAAACTGTAGTTATAAAATGAATGTATTTGAAACAGGAAAACCCTATATTTTCCTATGAGTGAAATGCAGTCTTAAATGACCAAGACTATAATTAGTAAACAAATATGCCATGGTTACAAACGAAGGTATTTGATAGGAGTGTTACTATGTTCATGAGTTATTGTTTCTGCATTGTGTGTTCCTATAACCATGCTAAACGGAGTACCAAATATCGACATTTGTCACCCCAATGATTGATTGTAGCTAAGAGTCAGGGTGCGAGGTCGTCAGCCCCGTATAGATCTATACACAAATTCGCGCTCTCCCTCCAGGAGACTCTGATTATAGGTGGGGACTTTCGTTTGGTACAAACAAAGTCCTACGACATCACATGATTGCTAACAAATAAGATCAGGAGTAATACTATGAAAATCTCTTGAATGAAAGTTTTATCCATGATATGATGAGTGTATACTTATAAATAAAACAAGTTTTTTCTTATTTATAAAATGCATAGT
Source organism: Lactuca virosa (assembly GCF_052849685.1). Taxonomy (NCBI): domain Eukaryota; kingdom Viridiplantae; phylum Streptophyta; class Magnoliopsida; order Asterales; family Asteraceae; genus Lactuca; species Lactuca virosa. The sequence goes on from NC_136426.1 coordinate 289,782,710, forward strand.
AACCCTAAAGAGTAAAGAAGTATTTGTAAAGTGTTTTTCATGATATCGACTTTAAGGATAGTTATTTCAACATTATGAAATGCATAGCAAAAGATAGATGTTTTCACATGATACTAACCGTGTATTTACTTGTATTCTCCCCCTAAAAGTGTCTTAAAAAGCATTTAAAAGTGTTGTGATAGGGGTATGAACTCACCTGGTAGTTTCAAGAAAGTGAGACGAAAATTGAGCAGAACTTTGACCGGGAAGTGGTATATTTCTCGGGAATCTCGGAGCTTCGGAACTTCGTCGGGACTTGAATACGTAACCGGGGCGTCGGGGTAGTCTCGAGGGTTTCAGAAGTGAAAAAGTGGGAGAAAAATGAGGTGAGCTAGCAAAAATGGCCGGCACCCTCGCATCCTATTTATAGGGGTGTGAGAGGCTTCGTACGCTGGGCGTACTTCGGAGTTACGCGGGGCGTAGTGCCTTCGCAGCTCGTACGCTGCGCGTACGGGGTTACGCTGGGTGTAGCGAACGTCACTGCTTACGTACTTCGGATGGGAGGGCTTCTGTCCGATGGGAGAGCCTGTTGACCGATGGGACGAGGCTCCTATCCTCTGGTACGCTGAGCGTAATTCATTACGCTGGGCGTAATTGTATTTCCAAAACTTCTAAATTACGTAAATTTTGTGTACGAGCTTCGTTTTTCGCATTCTTTTTATCCACACGTAGGTGAAAATGTAGTCTACAACTTTCGTTTAGACTTCGTCGGCTAGTTTTGACTTTATTTTTAATAGTCTATTTTTAACAGGCCGGGACACGAAAAGTCCGTTAAAAATCCATAACTTCTTCATCTTATGTCCGTTGTCGTCGGACTTTTTACCGTTGTGCTACTATTGACGAGATCTTCGATTCTCGTTTAGGTTGTGCTGGCCACAAATCACTCGATCACTGATTCGAGTTTTTAGCTGTCTACTGCTAAGTCGAAAATTCAGAAAATCATAACTTCCTCATACGAAGTCAGATTTGGGCGTTCTTTTTATGTTCGTTCACGGTTTATTGTTTTCTGCGACTCTCACTTAGATACCTAAGGCTAAAAACTATTTTATTGGGATTTCGCGTTTTACACTTAACAGTATTTTTACCGGTTTTGTTGCGAAACTTCGATTGGTCATAACTTCCTCGTTATAACTCGGATTTTTGCGATCTTTATATTTTTGAAAACCTTGAAACGATATTTACCACTCAATATTATCAAATTAAGATTCCGGAACAATTTAATTTTGACGATATAAATCTATTATTACAGAGTATAAGCTACAACACTTGACTTTAAGTCATTATATTGGTTGAAATATCGGGTTGTCACACGAGAGGCCCAGCAGGAGGCCATGAAGGAGGAACATCGGAAGAGCGAGCGAATTGTGGTTCTGGTTTCCTCCTTCGACTAAGATATTCGGGGATTGTTGACTCTTCACCGTAGGGTGTGGGTCCCATATCATGGAGGTGTGCGCTAGATATTGATGGAGGAGGCGCACAAATCCAGGTTCTCTATCCATCCCGGGGCAACGAAGATGTACACGGATCTTCGTCTTGATTATTGGTGTCCCTGTATGAAGAGGGATGTGGCTTGGTTTGTGGAGAGGTTCCTGACTTGCAGGAAGGTCAAGGCTGAGCACCAGAGACCTCATGGCAAGGTCCAACCGTTGGATATCCCACTGTGGAAATGGGAGGATATTTATCACGAAGCTTCCCAGGACCGCACGAGGTGTGGATTCGATTTGGGTCATCGTTGATAGATTGACCAAGAGCGCCCATTTTATTCTGATTCAGGAGAGTATCTCGGCTGAAAAGTTGGCTGAAATCTATATCAGGGAGGTAGTGGCGCGGCACGGGGTGCCAGTTTCAGTGATTTCCGACAGGGTTGTGCAGTTCACTTACAGGTTTTGGAAGAAGTTTCATGGCGAGCTGGGTACTCGTCTGCATTTTAGCACCGCCTTTCACCCACAGACGGATGGTCAGAGCGAGCAGACCATCCAGACTCTGGAGGATATGCTGCGGGCGTGTGTTTTAGACTTCGGAGGTAGTTGGGATACTTACCTTTCGTTGGTAGAGTTCTCCTATAACAATAGCTATCATGCGAGTATCGACCGTTCTCTTTTCGAGATGTTGTATGGGAGGAAGTGAAGGACCCCGATATGCTGGGGCGAGGTTGGTCAGAGGGTCATGGGGAGTACCGAGGTGTACTCAAGACTACGGAGAGGATCCAGTAGGTGCGGAGCAGGCTTCGCACTGCAAAGAGTCGGCATAAAAGTTTTGCCGACAAGCGTCGATCGGACCTGGATTTCCAGGTCGGGGATATGGTGCTCCTGAAAGTGTCGCCTTGGAAGGGCGTCATTCGATTCAGGAAGCGGGGCAAGCTGGGCCCCAGGTATATTGGACCCTTCAGGGTTATGGCCCGGGTGGGCAAGGTGGCATATAGGCTGGATCTTCCAGCCGAACTCAGTCGGATTCATAGTACTTTTCATGTATCCCAGCTACGGAAGTGTCTGGTGGACAACTCGGCAGTGGTGCCAATAGAGGACATTCAGGTGGATGAAAGCCTGGATTACATTGAGCGACCAGTGGAAATCCTTGACAGGAAGTCAAAGCATCTGAGAAACAAGAAAGTGGAGCTGGTAAAGGTGCAATGGCAGCACCACAAGGGCTCGGAATGGACCTGGGAGCCGGAGGACGAGATGAGGGAGCATTACCCCGAGCTTTTTCAGGACCGAGCAGCAGACTTCGAGGACGAATTCTAAGATAAGTGGGGGAGATTTGTAACACCCGATTCCTAGTACGTATTTAATTCAATAAAGTTATGTATTTTCTCTAGGACTCGATGAGTTGGTGGCCCAACTCGTCGAGTAGAGTTGTGATCTGTGGGAAGTTGAAGTGACCTACTCGACGAGTCGGGAGACTAACTCGACGAGTAGGTGTTGTTTGAGTGAAACCCTAAATTTGAGGGTTTGCACCCTATTTAAACAACTTATCTCTGCCTCCATAGTCCCTATTACTCACAGAAAGCATTACCTTGAAACCCTAGCCGTTTTTGTGTGTTCTAAGGCCATTTTGGTGCATTTTGGTGGATTGTGAAGCTTGAGAAGAGGAAAGAAGCTTGAGAGTTCGAGTTGGGGCTTGGAGATCCAGAGATTTTGTTCCATTTCCAGCTCATTCAAGGTAAAACGCCCCTGTCTTGGTCTTCCATGTGTTTATTCATCCATAGGGCTTGGATTTTGAGTATATTTAGGGCTTTCTAAGACATTTTCATACTTGTGAAGTGTTATATGGAGTTTTGACTTCAGATCTGGGTCATTGGAGGGGTCTCATGGCTTAAAGGTGCCAACTCTATGGCCATGAGAGCCCCATGCATCTTGTAGAAAATCTTTTATGGCTTTTTGAGCCAAGGACCCCATGCATGTGCACCAAGCTTGGAACTTGACGTGTAAAATTGACATTAGGAGGCCAGTATGGTTTTGGTGTGTTAAGAACCATTTAAATCGACTGTATAGTGATGGTTAAGGTTGGACTCGGTGAGTCGTTCTTGGGACTCGGCGAGTCAGGGTGTAATGACCACCAATCCTTTCTGTTGATGGACTAGATGATAGGGTGGAAAGTCCCTTAGTTATTTAGGCTCTTAAGGGGCCTGGTAATCATGGGACTCGACGAGTGTTCGAGCAAACTCGGTGAGTCCAAAGCAATCTCCCAATCTTTGAAGATGGACTCGACGAGTTGTTCATACAACTCGACGAGTCATAGACTGGACACATTCTTATGAGGGAGATGAACTCGACGAGTTCAAGGATGAACCCGGCGAGTCGGATGAAGATGGTCCTAATGGTATGATTGAAGGAGAACCCGTTGAGTTCTTGCTAGACTCGACGAGTAGAGTCGGGGATTGGTTTGGGCAGAGGAGTATGGACTTGATGAGTTGGTAGACCAACTTGGCGAGTCAGGTCAACTGGATGCTGACTTTGACTGAATTGGGTTGACCCTAGTTGGGGTTGCGTATTCGAGTTGATAACTTAGAAGGGTTGTCATGTAGGGATTGAGGAGTCGAGGAAAATCGATTTACACGCCGAGGACAGTTCAGACACTGCACGACATCGAGGTGAGTTACCTTCCAGTAGAAGTGGGTCTAAGGCACCAAGGTTGGCCCACTAGTAGTTGTTTAAGTTGGGATGATTGTCTTTGTGATAATTGTCTGGTTCTCTATTGCTTGATATGTGTGTATGCTAGTATGTTATGTTATGTGAGATAGTATCAATAGGATGGGACTAGTCCCCGATTCGGTCGCTAGGACCAATGGGTAGGTCGGACACCCCAGAGATGTCTGACAGCATGATTATGATATGATATTATATGCTAGCGGTAGGGGGTGAAATAGTCCCCGTGCTCGCTTGAGATGGACCGGAGGGTAGGTCGGCACCCCAGAATAGCCTGACATGGGTAGGTCAGCACCCCATAACGGTTTGACATGGGTAGGTCAGCACCCCAGAATGGCTTGACATGGGTAGGTCGGGCGCCCCAGAATTGCCCGGCAATATGTATGTTGATTGGTATGTGGTATGATGGGGGAACTCACTAAGCTTTGTGCTTACAATTTCAGTTTTGGTTTCAGGTACCTCTTCGTCTAAGGGGAAGGAGTCGGCGGCGTAGCAGCGCATCACACACACATGATTTCCGCTTAGAGTTTTCTAGGATTGTACTCTGATATTCTATTATTTCAGATTATATGGCTTTGAGACACGATGTCGTGGTTTTATGTATTGACATGATCTTGACAATGTTTTGATAAATTATTTTATAAATCACTTGTTTAAAAATGAAATATTTGGCCTTGAATTTTAGGATGTTACAAATACGATGAAAAGTTACAATTTAAAACAAATTTATAGATGGGATCGACTACAAGTAAAGAAGGTTTTGGAGAAGTGGAATCTTCTGCAAGCAATCAAAGATTCATCCTTTTAGCCTGGACAACAAATACCAAATTAGTTCCACTAAAAAAGATAGTAAAATTAACATAATCATCATCATTAATTACCATTATTATTATTATTACTACGCACTAAAAGGAATATTAGTTTTAAGATGATATTAGTCGATATCACATGAGAATGAAGAATTTATAAAGATAGATGTTTAAAACAAATGTTATCATCTTCAAATTCAAGTAAACTGGATAGTTGACAAAAAAATTGATACTTTTTGGTAGTAAACAGATGCATGGTATGGCCTCATATGAGTAAATTTGAACAAAGTATATTGATTGTTATAATAAAAAATACAAATACACTTAACAGTCAGAAAAAACAATTACTTTTCTAATAAAAGTAAAAAGAAATAGCTATATTTGCATCATTTGTATTTCATATCCCTTCCAGAAATCATAGGTCTAAATTACATCCAACCCTTAGCTTACCTTCTGTATAAGAACCAGCCATGACCATCTGAATCATCAAATATATAAAAAAGCTTCAGGAAAAAGTAAAATTGTTGAAGATAATTCTTCATGAAAAGATGAACACAATTACACCATTAAGACTATAAATTAAACTTTTGCATTTTAGCAAACCCATAATCCATCATAAACCATTTAATACAAAGCAAAAACTAAAGGAATTAAGAATAGAAAATAATCTCACTTCCTTCCAGTTCACTGAAAAATGAATTAAAGATGGTATACATATAGAATCCCATAATATTAAATCAAATAAACTTAAATATAAGTCTGGGGAACTGAATTAAGAAGAAAAATAAAGCAAACCAAACCTTTTTTTTCTAAGATTTTGGAAGTTTTTCTAAGTCAGGCTTCTAATTCTGTCCTCAATTCATTACTTTCTTGATCCAGTTGATGTAATTCGTGCCCTTCATAACCTTGTGTTTTATTAGTTTGTAAGATCAAACCAATAAAAAATAGATAAAAATTGAAACACAAAATCTTAATATTTGCATATAAACCCTAAGGGATGTAATTGCATAAAGGAACATATAACTAGATCAACAAACAACTATAGATTCGAAGACACTTACATGAGTTTGTTAGTGTTTTTATGTTCTTCATCTTCCCGGTCTTACCCGTCACACCGGGTTCATCTATATCTATAAAAGAAACACAAATTTTGAGTTGGGAAAAAAATGTGTAAAAGGGTTTGTAACACCGTAAATTTTCAACCAAAATTTTCATTTAAAAACACAATTATCTCATTTTCAAAAACACAAAAAATCCCACAATATCAAGTTATCAAAACACATGTTCTAAAACTGTTTATAACACAAATCCAGGATCCTCCAAAAACATATCTCCAACTCGTGTGTGTGTACAATCAAGCCGGTGCCTTCCCGTGATCCTGAGAGGTACCTGAAACACATAACACATAACACGGAAAGCATGAAGCTTAGTGAGTTCCCCAAAAAACCACACTCATCTCATTAGCCTCTCATCGCTATACTCTAATAAGACGCTCCAGTCAATGTGTCTCAATGGGACCCTCCAATCCCACAACTTGGGTGGACCCTCCGGTCCTAACTTAGTAAGCTCAGAATAATACAGTACATAAATCACATAGATATAATGCAGGATATCACAATACTCAATATAAGCACATAAGACCCACCGGTCGCACATATATTACCTACTCAAGGTATGTATAGTGAGAAGACTCACCTTGTAAGAAATCGGATAACCTCGAACTCAAATTACTGGTCTAGCCTCCGCCTAACACATACAATAATTATCTCTAATTAATAATGGCTCTCAAAGAAGCTAGACTAACCCTTCTACAAACTCGCAGAAGGATAAAAGATCATTTTACCGTTCCATGGCCTTAATAGTCCCCAAATTGACCAAACCCTAAAAGTCAACTAAAAGTCAACGGCAGCGCGTACGCTGTGCGTACAAGCCCTCTACGATGGTCGTACTCCTTCGCCGTGCATGCATTGGGGATTCTCGACCCTACGCTGCGCGTACTGGGATTACGCTTCGCGTACGCCCCAGTTTTGCTCTTCCTGCTCATTTGGTCTTAATCCGTTAAGACCTTAGCTCAAATCTCTGATATGGACTCCATAAAGGCGCTTACTCCATAAAGCCTATGACTTTAAGCCTTTGCATGGCTGATAAAGTCACAAACACCAAAACTCTCACTCTCTATTCTCCATAATTCTCATATCTCATGCATAGGTTGATTCAAATTCCAAGTCTCAATTTTTATAACTCTACGCCACTAAAGACACTAAAAGTAGCTGATAATAAACTCTAGAGCTCAATATCTCATAAAGCATCCAACTTTGGGACCAAAACCCTAAAATGAACTAAAATGATGCACAAATCAAAAGAGTGAGAAAGCTTTGAGCTTTATACCTCTAACTGAAGCTCCAAACACAGATAAGCTCAGATCCAAAGCTTGGACTCCCACTCCTTCTTCTTCAAGGCTCCTTCTTCACACCAAAGAAAACACAAGATCACTTAATAGCTAAAAAATGGATACACAAGCTCAATGGACGCGGATTTAGGATTTGAGAGGGTTGATGTTTGAGAATGGTGGCCAGAAATGAGTCCATCATATCCTTTATATAGGGACACGCCCTGAATTAGGGTTTTCACTCTGGGCCTATTACGCCCAGCGTACCCACTGGTATGCCCATCGTACCCTCTGGTACGTCCAGCGTACTAGGTGGCTTCTGCGTCAAAAACACACACATGAGTACGCTGAGCGTACACACGCGTATGCCCCGGGTACTCATTTACCCCCTTTTTCTCAAATAAGGGCTAAACTTGACAATTACCAAAAGAACAAGGGTTTATAAGGTATACCTGGTCTTTGGATGTTACAATTCTCCCCCACTAGGATTAGACTTCGCCCTCGAAGTCATGCTACGGAAATAACTCTTGGTACTGTTCGCGCATCTCATACTCCGGCTCCCAAGTCCACTCGGATCCCCTCCGATGTTGTTACTGGACCTGAACCAAGGGCACCTCCTTGTTTCTCAACACTTTCACCTTCTGATCTAAAATCGCTATCGTCCTCTCAAGGTAGTTCAGGCTCGCATCAAATTGAATGTCCTCTAAGGGTACCACCGCCGTCTCATCGGCTACATTCTTCCTCAACTGAGACACATGGAAGGTGTTATGAATCTGTCTCAACTCTGCAGGTAGCTCCAACTGGTATGCTACCTTACCCACTCTGGCGGTCACTCTGAAAGGACCAATGTATTGGGGCCCCAACTTGCCCCGTTTCCTGAATCGGATCACCCCTTTCCATGGGGATACCTTTAGGAGGACAAAATCTCCGACGTGGAACTCTAGCTCGGATCGTCGCCTGTCTGCGTAACTCTTTTGGTGACTCTGGGCCGTCAGTAACCTCTGTCTGACCTGCTGAATCTGCTCAGTTGTCTTGAGCATTATCTCAATGCTCCCCATCACTCTCTGCCCCACCTCTCCCCAACAGATGGGAGTCCGACACCTCCTCCCGTATAAAAGCTCGAAGGGAGGCATGCCGATACGAGAATGATGGTTGTTGTTGTATGAAAACTCAGCCAAGGTCAAATAAGTGTCCTAAATTTCACCGAAGTCCATAACACATGCACGCAACATGTCCTCGAGCATATGATTCATCCACTCGCTTTGCCTGTCTGTCTATGGGTGGTAGGCTGTACTGAAGTGCAGTCGGGTACCCAACTCCTCATGAAACTTCTTCCAGAACCTGGAAATAAAACACACATCCCGATCTGACACAATCGATGTCGGCACCCCATGTCGTGCCTCCACCTCTCGTACGTAGATCTCGGCTAATTTCTCTGCAGAAGAGCTCTCACTGATAGCCAGGAAGTGAGCGCTCTTCGTCAACCGGTCAATAACCCCACGCACAGTCCTCGGTAACTTGGTGATAAAATCCATGGTGATCTGTTCCCACTGCCACTGGGGAACCTCTAAAGGTTGCAGCTGACCATGGGGTCGCTAGTGCTCTACCTTGACCCGACGACAAGTCAAGCATCTCTCGACTACCCAAGCCACATCTCTCTTCATACAGGGCCACCAATAATCCCTCTTTAGATCCAAATACATCTTAGTGGCCCCCGGATGGATCGAGAATCTCGATCTATGTGCCTCCTCCATCAATATACGTCGAGCTCCACCTGCATATGGCACGCAAACCCAACCTCGGAATGTCATAAGCCCCCGACTATCTGTTTGAAACTCGGAAACCGGATCGACCACACGCTCTCCCTTGAGGTTCTCCGGTCTCACAGCCTCCACTTGAGCCTCTCGGATGGCATCTAAGACTGGAGTCATCACCGTCATCCTAATACATACATCCCAGATCGGAGCGCTCTCGGCTCTACGACTCTGTGAGCTTGGAGTCGTGGATGTCAACAAGAGCTCTAGTAGTACTCGAAAATGGTCTTCCCAAAATAATGGGAAGGTCTTCATTCTCTTTCATATCTAATACCACAAAATCAACCGAAAAAACAATTTTTCCCACCTTTATTAATAAGTCTTCAATGATTCCACGTGGTTTAGTGATTGTGTGATCCACCATTCTAAATGTCATCTTTTTGTCTCGGAGCTTTGGTAAATCGAGCTTCTTGTAGAAAGAATATGGCAGAAGATTAATGCTAGCCCCCGAATCGGCTAAAGCATTAATAGAAGTAAGATTGCGAAATTCACAAGGTGAAGTCAATCGGCCTGGATCTCCCATCTTGATTGGCAACCCACCGGTGATTGCTGCTGAACGTAGCTCACTAAGCATGATTGTAGATGCTTGTCTCAGCTCCTTGCGGTTTGTCATCACATCCTTAGCAAAATTAGGAATTTTAGCCATGGATTTGAGGAATGGGGCATTGATGGAGAGAGAGAGAGAGAGAGCACTTTTTCTATGAACTTCTTTTTTTTCCGGCTCCAGATTATGCTTAAAAGCTCGAGATGGGAATGGTAGAGGAGGCTGATAAGTTTTCAAAAATGAAGGTTTAATTTTTTCCGGTGAATACGTTGTAGTGAGATCACCACAGCGTGGTAAGTGGGCAGAATCTGTAACATCCTGATTTCCAGGTTAGAATTTTCATTATTTATTTTCAATAAAGAAGAGGGACTCGACGAGTTGGCGCCTAGACTCGTCGAGTATGATCGCGATTCGCTGACTGGATTAATGAATGGACTCGACGAGTCGGAAGGGGTGGACTCGACGAGTCCGTGTTGAGGTCAGAAACCCCAAATCCGAAGGCCTGAGCCCTATTTAAAGGACCTCATAGCCCTCATTTGCGGCTACCAGTCCAGAGAGAGAGATCCTTGAGAGCTTGAGCGAGTTGTGAGAGAGATAGAGCTATTTTGATCATTTTTGGTGTGATTTAGCAAAAAAGAAGTTGTTTCCAGCAAGAGGAGGTCAAGGGAGTTTCTGCTCCAGGGTTTTCAAGCTCAGATCTTCACTGTTGAGGTAGCAAATCGAACTCTCCTTATGTTTTGGTTAAGATCTATGAATCTATGGTTTTCTATACCCTTGTTATGGCTTGAATTGATGAGTTTATGGTCCCTTTAAGTGTTAGACTCCGGATCTGGACATTTAGAGGTCCAGAGAGCCTTATCCTTCCTGCTTTATGTTGTTCCATGGAAGAAATGAACTTAGGTTTCCATTTTAGAAGTGATTTCACCAAAAGGAGCCCTATGTGTGTTGCATGAATGTGAAGGTCGAAGCTTTACGTGATTATTGGGTAAGGGAAGGTTAGATCTATAGGATAGAGAAGCAGATCTGACCTCAGAAGGTCATTTGAGTCGGGGTTGCCCCGCGATTCGGGACAGAAGTAACCTGTCGAGTGGAGGATGACTTGACGTGCCAAGTGAGGCTCAGAGGGATTCAGAGGACCCGCGTGGACTCGCCGAGCAGCCCTTGTGCACTCTACGAGTCTGGTCAAAGTTTGACAAGAATTGACTTTTGTTGACTTTTAGGGTCTAGTCAATGTTTGGACTTTCGAGCCATGGGAGGGGTAAAATGGTCTTTTGCCCTTCTGAGAGAACTTAGAGAGGGATTAGCCTAGCCTTTGGGAGTCGTATTGATTAGAGTAATTATTTTATGTGATTAGGCGGAGGCTAGATCAGTATTTCCGAGTTCGAGATTTACCGAGTTACCCGAGGTGAGTCTGCTCACTATACTTTACATAGAGTGGTAATTAAAGTTATATGCCAGAGTATCTGTATGCTATTTATATGATTGTGATGCACTGCATTTTTCTTTGTGATCTAAGCTATTTGTGTTCCAGATTTACAGAGTTAGGACCGGAAGGTCCACAGAGTTAGGACCAGAGGGTCCACAGAGTTATAGACTCGAGTGGCTAATATGTGTTGTATGTGGTATTTTGGGGAATTCACTAATCATTTAATGCTTACAGTGTTATGTGTATGTGTTTCAGGTACCAGTGCGGATCGCGGGAAGGCGCCGACATGATCAGTACACACTTATGGAGTTTTCTTGATGTTTTGTGATCTTGGGATATGTTTTATTGACATGTGATACATTGGGTTTTTATGAATTGTGAATGAAATTATATTTTTTAAAGTGAAAAATTGTTTTGGAAATTTACGTCGTTACAAGTTGGTATCAGAGCCTTGGTTTGAGGGATTCGGATGCACCTTCGGGCGTATCTGAACTCAGACTGAGGATTTGAGAAATTTTTACAATGAAAACAATTTTTCTAAAAAGAGTAAAAGGTTTTAAGACGAGCAGAGCGCAGCAGTGTGTATGATCAGCCAATGCCCGAATGGTGATTTCCCAAAATACCCTTACATTACGTGTTATGAGATATGATATGATAGGTTATGCATGCTAGAGTAGGCTAGATATTCATATTAGGACTAGAGTGGCCTGATTTGTGATGCCTTAGCCTAGGAGATTACTGCTACTATGAGATGCTTGAGAGTGAGTAGGTAGCAGCGAGGAGCTTAGGAGAAGTCTGCTCGAGAGTAGCCTATGCATAGCGAGATTAGATTACTTGTGATCTGGATCCTAGGAGGAGGACTTGGGGTGAATACTGATGCGGTGTGGACGGTAGTATAGGGCCTGTACTACTGAAGACACAGGATCAGTGTGCAGTCCAAGTAAGAATCCTTAGAGTACTAAGGAGCAAGTAGGGTTGAGTTATTGAGTGCGAGTATGCTCGAGCGAGTCTCTGATGTTTTTTTGTTGTATTTCAGAGACATCATGGCTGGGACACGCCATACCCCAGAGAGCAGCGGAGTTAGCGATGATGAGATTCGTCGATTGATTCATGAGGAGGTGGCCGCAGCCATCCGGGCTAAGATTCTGGAGATGTTTGGGTCTATCAAGACCACCTTGATTGAGACGTTTGATGTGCGATATGCTGCTCTGTCAGAGGCTGCCGTTGCTATAGCCACCGCAGCTGTCGCTGCCGCATGGCCACAGGGAGGTGACTCGTTGCTGTATCGGGAGTTCAACAACACGAAGCCACCAGAGTTTGATGGGACTCAGGATCCGATAGCCGCTATGAGGTGGATTTCTGACATTGAGGGATGCTTCTACACTTGTTCTTGTCCAGAGCATCTGAGGGTACGGTTCACGCTGAACCAGCTTCGCTTGGGAGCGAAGGATTGGTGGAAGTTTGTGACATCGCATTTCACTTCTGCAGAGCTTACTGCGGTGAGTTGGGAGAGGTTCACCGCCATGTTTCGTGATCAGTACGTTCCCCCGATGGAAAGGGAATGGTTGGCCCAGGAGTTCCTGACCCTCAAGCAGGGTACTGAGTCTGTTACTGTGATCACCAGGATGTTTCACGAGAGGGCGATGTTCTTCCCTGAGCATGTGTCTTCCGAGCAGGCACGCATGAGTCGATATTTGAGCATTTTGAGGAGAGACATCCGTAAGTTCGTGGCGAACTCGTCGTATCGGACATTTGCCGAACTTCAGGCAAATGCTCAGAAGAGGGAGATTGAGCTTGAGACTCAGGCTAGGGAGGAGGCGGAGTCTCAAGGGAGGGATCGGCGACCGGCTCAGTCCCAGCCGGTAGCCAAGCGGGCCAAGCCCGCCGATTCGAGATCTGGGAACAAGAAGGGCCGCACTTGTGGCAAGTGCGACAAGAGTCACGAGGGGGTTTGTAGAGTAGGGTCTTGCTACAAGTGTGGCAAGGAGGGGCACATGGCTAAGGATTTCCCCAGGGGATTTGTAGTGTGCTTTCACTGCAACCAGACCGGACACCGGAAGGCCGAGTGTCCACATCTACGGGGAGCAGCACATGGAGCACCTCAGGGATCAGTCCCTGCTGCCGTGCGAGCTACCGAGGTTCGGCCAGTGAAGGCCGAGGCGCCGAAGGCTCGCGGTAGAGCTTTCCAGTTTACAGCGGAGGAGGTCCGCGTAGCACCTGATGTCGCGGCTGGTATGTATTCTTTCATCTATTTATATTGAGTTTTAGATATTGTGCTTATATTATGGTATGCGTTGGTACTTTTCTTGTGAGTTCTGTACCTGCTTTGGTGTTATTAGACTCGGGTGTGAGTCGATCTTTTGTGTCTTTAGCATTTAGTCAGCACATCAGTATCTGTCGAGAGGCGTTGAATCGACCTCTACGAGTTTCCATAGCTAACGAGCGAGCGGTATATGCCATTGAGGTGATTCAAGGATGTGTACTTGAGATCTTCGGCATTGAGTTCCCGATTGATTTGGTCCCGATCGCGATGGGGGATGTCTGTGTCATCGTCGGCATGGACTGGTTGAGCAGATTTGGAGCGGTTATCGACTGCGAGCGACAACGTGTGACCATACGAGACCCTAGTGGGGGATTTCTTACGGTGTACGGCGAGGGTACCCGTTCTGGGTCAGCGTTCTGTTCGGCTGCTAGAGCGAGACAGAGTCTACAGAAGGGCTGTAGTGGGTTTGTAGCCTATGTGATGGACACACGAGTGGCCGCGGAGAGGCCGACTTCGGTTGAGGATGTACCAATAGTGCGAGAGTTCCCGGACGTTTTCCCCGAGGAGTTGCCGGGTGTGCCTCCCGAGAGGCAAGTGGAGTTTTGCATCGATTTAGTTCCAGGAGCGGCGCCTATTGCCAAGGCACCTTATCGCCTTGCGCCACCAGAGATGCAAGAGTTATCCTTGTAGCTTCAGGAGCTGCTGGGGAAGGGGTTTATTCGGCCGAGTAGCTCGCCGTGGCGAGCGCCGATCCTTTTTGTCAAGAAAAAGGATGGTTCACACCGGATGTGCATTGATTACCGGGAGTTGAACAAGTTGACGGTCAAGAACCGTTACCCTTTATCGAGGATCGATGATCTGTTCGATCAGTTGCAGGGAGCGTCTTGGTTCTCCAAGATTGACTTGAGGTCTGGATATCATCAGATGAGAGTGCGCGATGAGGATATCCAGAAGACAGCGTTCAGGACTCGTTATGGGCATTATGAGTTCGTGGTGATGCCTTTTGGGCTCACCAATGCACCGGTAGCGTTCATGGAGCTCATGAACCGGGTGTGCAGGCCGATGTTGGATCGATCGGTGATCGTGTTCATCGACGATATATTGGTGTACTCGAGATCCAGAGAGCAGCTGAGGAGCATTTGAGAGAGATTCTCGGAGTTTTGAGATCGGAGAGGCTTTATGTCACACCCCCAAACCTGAACGGCGGAAACGTTCGGGGGCGGAAGATGTCATGTCCGGTATCACAACAATTGTATAGTAAAGAAAGTACACACCACCATATTACATTAGTTGAAAAGTTTACATGATTGTATCAATACAAGGTCAAAAGTTGATTACACATATCATGATTCAAAAAAAATATGCAAGCAACGTCATCGCGTTAAGCTTCAAAAGATTGCTGACAACCTGCCTTAGTGATTCCCTGAGAACACAAGTCATTTCAAAGAAAAAGTGTCAACAATTAAGTTGGTTAGTTCATAAGTAGTGGTTTGAATAAATGTATGCCATTCGAAAGTTCATCTATGTATTTTCAGAAAATCCCATATTTTCTTACAATTTGTGTAGTAAATCGTTTCACGTGTGAAATGTATGTTTGGAAACAGGAAAAATCCTTTATTTTCCGAAGTGTATAAATGCAGTCTTTAAATGTCCAAGACCGTAAACTGTGAGCACTATACCATGATCAAAATGTTGTTGTATAGTCTTATTATAAAAGTAAAACTATGCGAAGTTCGTTGAGATGCGTAAAAGTAAATCATAATACTACTTTTCCCGTAAAGATATGGCACTGCATTAATCGTATATTCGGTGAGTTCTCATAACCATACTATCATATTTGCCTGTATGCGACGGTCTTCAGGCGTCGAAACATTATGACACTTGTCACCCCGCGGACTGTAGCTAGCAGTGAGGGTGCGGGATCATTAGTCCCGTATAGATCTATACACACTTGCCACACTCTCCGGACGGGAGATTCTGGTTATAAGACAGGACTTACTGTAATACCCCCATTGGGTATAGTGAAGATGTTGTCTCATGAATTCTCAATTATGTATCATAAGTGTATGTTTGTTTCCGCAAAGTATTGTTTTTCAAAGTATTGCAAAAACCATAGTAGTGATGTATATCTTCACGTGAATATAAAATGTTGTAGTTGAAATACTCACTGTTGGCATGAAATCGTATGCGTATTTATAAATAAAACACATTTTTATTTATAAACCATGTTGTATCCCAAAGTGGGTAAAGTAATGTAAGATGTTTATATGTTAACTAAACCATTTGGTAGTTGTAAGAACATCATGCAATGTATACTCAAAAGTTCGATGTTTTCATGCGAGTAAGGTTACGTTTTTACTTGTATTCTCCCTCGAATAGTGATAAAAGCCTTTTAAAAGCATTTAAAATGGTAGAAAAGGGGGTATGAACTCACTTGTTTGGGTTGAAGAGAGTGAGACGAGAATCGAGCAGAACTTCGACTGCGGAAAGTTGCGCCTTCGGATTTCTTGGGGATCTCGGTAGCGTAAAACTTCCGTCGGGGCTCGGGTATGGAATCGAGGATGTCGGGATAGCCTCTGGAGCTTAAGAGAGTGTGAAAGTGAGAGGGGAGTTGAGAAATGTGTGCCAAAACCCGGAGCTCATGCACTCTCTTTATAGTGCTGGAGCACCTCGTACGCTGGGCGTACTTCGGAGTCGTCAGCGCTTACGACTCGGGTCTAGGTGAGCGTAGAGTCTGCTAGCCGATGGGACGCGACATTGCGTCTGAGTACGCTGGGCGTACACTAAATTACGTTGGGCGTAATTTGGATTTACAAAATTCTAAATTTCGTAACTTTCACGTACGAGCTCCATTTTTCGCGTTCTTTATATCCACGCGTAGGTGAGACTGTGCTCTAAAACTTTAATTTAGACTTCGTCGGCTAGTTTTGAGTTTATTTTTCATAATATATTTTTAGTAGGCCGGGACTCATAAAGTCCGTTAAAAATCCATAACTCCTCTATCTGATGTCCGTTTCCGGCTGTCTTTTTGTCGTTGCGATGCCCTTATCGAGATCCTCAACTTTCGTTTAGATTGCGTCAACTAAAAATGGCTCAATCTCTATTTCGAGTTTTTAGCTGTCTACTGTTATTTTAAAACTTCTAAAAATCATAACTTCCTCATATGAAGTCAGATTTGGGTGTTCTTTTTATGCATATTTACAGCTTAACGATATCTACGACTTTTATTTAGAAGCCTAAGGCTGTAAAGTATTTTATTGAAACTTCGTGTTTTACGCTTAACAGTGTTTCACCGGTATTGTTACGAATCTTAAAATGGTCATAACTTCTTCGTTATAACTCGGATTTTTGTGTTCTTTATATTGTTGGAAACCACAACACGTTATCTATCACCTGGTATTCTCAAACTGAGATTTTTGAACACGTTATTTTTGACGCTATTTTTATTAATTCACACAAGATTACAAAAGAAGTTGACTTTAGTCAAATATATTGATTTGAAATAACGGGTTGTTACATCATCCCCCCGTTAGAGGGAATTTCGTCCTGAAATTAATTTACAAGATAAGTGTTTATGGACTAGGGAAGAGATGTGGGTACTTCTGTTGCATCTGATCTTCTCGCTTCCAAGTGAATTCAGGTCCTCGCTTAGCATTCCAGCGGACCTTCACTATCGGTATGCGACTTTGTTTAGTTCGTTTGATTTCCCTATCCATGACCTCGACGGGTTCTTCTACAAAGTTAAGGTTTTCGTTAAGCTCGATTTCATCGAGTGGAATTACAAGTGTTTCGTCGGATAAGCGCTTCTTGAGATTCGACACGTGAAATACTAGGTGTACTTTGTTCAGTTCAGTTGGAAGTTGGAGCTTGTAAGCTACTGGACCAATTCTTGCAGTAATTTCGAAAGGACCAATGTACCTCGGGTTTAGTTTTCTGCACTTCCCAAAACGTATCATGCCTTTCCAGGGTGAGACCTTTAACAGAATGCGGTCACCAACCTGGAATTCCAAGGTTTTTCGTCTTATGTCGGCATAGCTCTTTTGTCTATCTCTCGAGGCTTTCAATCGTTCTCGAATTTGAACGATCTTTTCAGTTGTTTCCCGAGTGATTTCCGTACCGGTGAGAGTGCTATCAGGGACTTGGCCTCTTTCTAACTGTGTGTCACCTATTTCCGCCCAGCACAGAGGTGATCTGCACTTGCGGCCGTAAAGGGCTTCGAAAGGAGCAGCCTTGATGCTAGTACGATAACTGTTGTTATAGGAGAACTCCACTAACGGTAGGTGGATGTCCCACGCTTTACCAAAGTCGATCACACATGCTCGAAACATGTCCTCTAGAGTTCGGATCGTTCTCTCACTCCGTCCGTCCGTCTAGGGGTGATAGGCCGTACTCATGTCTAATCTTGTACCCAAAGCCTTTTGTAGTGTCTGCCAAAATCTTGAGGTAAATTTGTTGTCTCTGTCTGAGATGATGGATTTCGGTACTCCATGAAGTCGTATAATTTCCCGGATGTAGGTTTGTGCTAGTTTCTCCATCTTATCAGTCTCTTTGATCGATAAGAAGTGGGCGGATTTGGTTAACCTGTCGACCATCACCCAGATGGTATCGTGACCACCCTGCGTCTTGGGTAGTTTGGTTATGAAATCCATGGCAATCTGCTCCCACTTCCACTCAGGTATCTCAGGCTGATGGAGTAAACCTGAGGGCTTCTGATGTTCTACCTTGATCTTGGCGCAAGTTAGGCACTTGCCCACAAAGGTAGCAATTTCTGCTTTCATATTCGGCCACCAGTAAAGTTGCTTGAGATCCAGATACATTTTATCTGAGCCTGGGTGCACTGAGTATGGGGTTTTGTGTGCTTCTGACATAACCATCTCTCTGAACCTGCCGAACTTCGGCGTCCAGATCCGGTTCATGAAGTAACGAACTCCGTCGCTCTTGATTTCAAGATTCTTGTCCATTCCTCTAGGTGATTCACCTGCCACGTTTTCGGGTTTCAAGGCTTCCAATTGAGCTTCCTTGATTTGTGTTGGTAGGTGGGAATGGATCGACATGGTTAATGATTTCACTTTTCGTCCAGAATACTCCTTACGACTAAGGGCATCGGCCACAACGTTGGCTTTGCCTGGATGATAACGAATTTCACATTCGTAGTCGTTTAGTAGTTCGACCCAACGTCGTTGCGTCATGTTTAATTCCTTCTGGTCGAATATGTGTTGAAGGCTCTTGTGGTCGGTGAATATGGTACACTTAGTACCGTATAGGTAGTGTCTCCATATCTTTAAAGCGAATACCACTGCTCCCAGTTGCAAGTCGTGAGTGGTATAGTTGACTTCGTGAGTTTTCAGTTGTCGGGAGGCGTATGCAATAACCTTTCGTCTCTGCATTAACACACATCCCAAACCTTGATTGGAAGCGTCGCAGTATACTACAAAGTCTTCTGTCCCCTCTGGAAGAGACAAAATGGGTGCACTGCACAGGGCTTGTTTCAAGGTCTGAAATGCCACATCTTGTTTTTCTCCCCATTTGTAGGCTACACCTTTCTGAGTCAGGGAGGAAAGAGGTTTGGCAATGCTGGAGAAGTTTTGTATGAACCTGCGGTAATAGCCAATAGACCTAGGAATTGGCGAATCTCAGTTGGCGTTGTAGGCGCAGCCCAATTCTTGATAGCCTTTATCTTAGAAGGGTCCACGTGGATTCCCTCTCTGCTGACCACGTGACCTAGGAAGTCCACCTTCCTAATCCATAATTTGCATTTTGAGAACTTTGCATAAAGCTTCTCGGCTCGTAATGTTTCTAAGACTTGCCTCGGGTGTTGGCCATGCTCTTCCTTGCTCCTTGAATAAATGAGTATGTCATCTATGAATACAATCACAAATTTGTCCAAGAATGACCGACATACTCGATTCATTAAATCCATGAATACAGCGGGTGCATTGGTTAATCCGAACGGCATCACTACAAATTCGTAAGGACCGTATCTTGTTCGGAAAGCTGTCTTGGGAATGTCGCCTTCCAGAACTCTTAGCTGGTGGTATCCTGATCTTAGATCGATTTTGGAAAAGTAGTTCGCTCCTTGGAGTTGATCGAACAAATCATCAATTCGAGGTAGGGGATATCGGTTCTTGATGGTAAGCTTGTTGAGTTCTCGGTAATCGATACACATCCTGAATGATCCGTCCTTCTTTTTCACGCACAGAACTGGTGATCTCCAAGGTGAGAAGCTTGGCCTGATAAACCCTTTGTTGAGTAGTTCATTCAGTTGGCTGGAAAGTTCTTGCATCTCTGCTGGGGCTAATCGATATGGTGCTTTGGCTACAGGGGTGGCGCCAGGGATCAGATCAATCCTGAATTCCACTTGTCTGGTAGGTGGCACTCCGGGAAGATCTTCAGGAAACACATCGGGAAAATCACATACTTCTGGCACATCCTTGATGTCTTTAACTTCTCGCTTCACGTCTATCACATGTGCCAAAAATGTGTGGTACTCTTTGCGCAAATATTTCTGGGCCTTGATGCACGAGATAATATGAAGAGTGGTACTGGGTTTGTCACCATATATCATGTGGGTTTCGCCATTTTGCAGATTAAGGCGGACGGCCTTTTCATAACACAAGATATCCGCACGATGAGAACATAGCCAGTCCATGCCTATGATGACGTCGAAACTTTTTATTGAGACTGGCATAAGGTTGACTGGGAAAGAATTGTCGTTTAGCGAAAGGGTACAATTTGAGTATATTTCTGTAGCGCCTTCAGTTTTACCATTTGCCATTTCCACTAGGAATGTTTCATTTAAGGATTGAGGTGTTGTTTTGAGTAGATTTTTAAAATTATGACTCACAAAGCTCCTCTCCGCTCCACTATCAAATAAAATGTATGCATGAGAGTTGTCGAGGAGGAACGTACCCGTAACAACAGTAGGGTCTGCAACAGCTTCCTCTTGGCCCATTGCGAACACTCGGCCGCTTCCTCTAGTGCTTTTGTTGTTTGCCTTAGGGCAGTCCCTACGGAAGTGCCTTGTTTCTCCGCACTAAAAGCAGGTGCGGCCCACTCCTATGTTTTCAACGGGAGTGGCTGGTTCTTTGCAGAAGCGGATGGTATGTCCCTTCTTGTGGCATCGGGAGCACTGAAATTCACGGCAAGGCCCGTGATGGTGGAAGTTGCACTTGCTGCATTTTGGTAGTTGACCCTTGTATGAACTTGCTGGTGTAGGGTTAGGAGGGGTAGTAACAGCGTGAGCTGCCACTACTTGTTGTTTTCTGGGGTTCTCTTGCAGGTCTTGCCCCTTTCTCTTATTCCAGGGCTTCCTCGGGTTCGGTATCTCTTTTGGTGGGTTGGTGGCGACAGTGATGTTACCCTGCTTGACTCCATGGTAAATTAGTCTTTGCGCCAGGCGCTTTGTGCTGTTGAATGTGATTAGGTTGGATGCCAAGACGTGTCCTTGAATTTGAGGTGACAGCCCCCAAATGTATCTTTCCACTTTCTTTGACTCAGGGTTGACCATTCCTGGGCATAGGGCTGACAGATCGCTAAACCGGGCCGTGTAGGCGGCTAGGTCGGAACCAGTCATCTTCAACTTCCATAATTCTTGTTCCAGCTTTTGAATCTCGCCTCTTGGGCAGTACTCTTCTAATAGTAGGACTTTCAAGTCCTCCCAAGTCATAGCATTTGCAACTGTAAGAGTTACAGACTTCACATGGCCCTTCCACCACGTGAGGGCTCGGTCGGTGAATGTACAAGCAGCAAATTTGACTTTGCTGTTTTCTCCGCAGGAACATATTTCAAAGACCGTTTCGGTCTTCTCAAACCATTGCATCAGTGCAATGACTCCTCCCGTACCATTAAACATCTTTGGTTTGGCGTTTGCGAACTATTTGTAGGAACATTCCCTAACAGGACCAGCCCCGTGGTTTTGATGATTCGTGCTACTTCCAGCCCCTCCATTGCCGTTGGAGCTAATTTGAGATAGGGCTGCTGCTACTGCTGCGGTGATAGCAGCTTGCACCATGGCGGGATCATAAGCTGGAGGTGGTGGTGGCGGTGTTGGAGTTGTGTTTCTGCTTGCTGATCTACGCGGAGGCATTGTTCTGGTAAAGAAATAACAATGAAGACTATAAGTTTTTTTAATGATTGAAATTCGTGCATTAGAGGGTTAGGTATATCAGCAATTTGGTTTGACCTTAGTCAATGATTTTGGAAGTTGATATAATAATTTAGATAATCGAGAGGTATGCCAATGAGTTAAAAGAAATACTTCATATATATTAAACATATGGAGCGTTACATTTTTGTGGTCAGGAAAATTTTGACCTATCTAAAGGTTAAGGAAAATAAAAACTTTATCCGAGGTCCTATTCTATAACAAAATTTTGGGAGTCGGGCAAGTCCTACTTGCGACGCGTGTTGCGCTTGGAGCTAGACTCCGCGTCCGATTGTTTGGCTCCCATTAAACGTCTTTCAAAGATCGCTTGTTGTTCCTTCATCTCCCTTATTTCTGCAAGTGCTGCCTCCATTTGGCTCTGAAGCGTCCTTGTGTGGAGTTGGGTATTCTCATGTAGTTCGTCCAAGCGACGAATGTCAATGGTGTTACCCTGTACAGCAGCATTGATTTCATGTACTCGGACCGCTTGAACTCCCGATTGGTAGGTTTGGTTGGCTATCTTACCCACAATGACGGGGAGTGATCGATCGGCTGAACTTCCACCACGGACGTCGTAGAAGTCCCGACACATGCCAAAAGGAGGGCGTAGACCCTGTTGTTGGCTCCAATGGTGGATATGGCTCCCCCAGATGGGAGTGGGTCCTTGATAGCCCATTCTAATTGCAGGAGGTCGGGGAGCTGGTGGGTTGATTACCTCTGGTTCTGAGTCTGTTCCATCAGCATCTTCCTCCTCCACCATGGGTTCTTCTTCCTCTTCGACCTCTTCTGGGTCTTCTTCCAACCATCCACCGTTACCATGGTTCGGGTAGTAGGGATCTCCCGGGATGTGGAATCCGGCCATTGTGTCTGTACGAGAATAGAGGTGTGAAAATTGTCCAAAAGCTAATGCATATAAGTTGGCAAATTAGGGCTTTTGCATAGAATATTCCTATAGTATTCTAAATATATTGTTTTGTTCTAAAAGTTGAGTTTTTGGTAAGTTTTAGACTTGTTGTCCACTGCAGGTACTCCTTGGCACACGTTAGTCGGCTCTCGGACAAATATAGTTGATCAGGCTATATCCATCCGAGTTCCGATTACATGTTCCAAGG
This sequence comes from Lactuca virosa, assembly GCF_052849685.1. Taxonomy (NCBI): domain Eukaryota; kingdom Viridiplantae; phylum Streptophyta; class Magnoliopsida; order Asterales; family Asteraceae; genus Lactuca; species Lactuca virosa. Next base: position 289,805,394 of record NC_136426.1, read on the forward strand.
CATATCTGCACTGCACAACTTATCTATAATACTTCTCTAACGTCGTCATTTATGATACCGACTCTAGTGTGAAATGAATGCATGTATACTTTTAAGAAAAGAAATTTTAAAAATATGACTCTAAATCAGAGTGTTTTTGCCCAGTTGTGTTTATATTTGTATATCAAAAATTGGTTTTGATATACTTAGTTCACTATAAACAATGCTCTGATACCAATCTGTCACACCCCCAAACCTGAACGGTGGAAACGTTCGGGGGCGGATGACGTCATGTCCGGTATCACAACAATTTTATAGTAAAGAAAGTACACACCACCATATTACATTAGTTGAAAAGTTTACATGATTGTATCAATACAAGTTCAAAAGTTGATTACACAAATCATGATTCAAAAAAAATATGCAAGCAACGTCATCGCGTTAAGCTTCAAAAGATTGCTGACAACCTGCCTTAGTGATTCCCTGAGAACACAAGTCATTTCAAAGAAAAGTGTCAACAATTAAGTTGGTGAGTTCATAAGTAGTGGTTTGAATAAATGTATGTCATTCGAAAGTTCGTCTATGTATTTTCAGAAAATCCCATATTTTCTTACAAGTTGTGTAGTAAATCGTTTCACGTGTGAAATGTATGTTTGGAAACAGGAAAAATCCTTTATTTTCCTAAGTGTATAAATGCAGTCTTTAAATGTTCAAGACCGTAAACTGTGAGCACTATACCATGCTCAAAATGTTCTTGTATAGTCTTATTATAAAAGTAAAACTATGTGAAGTTCGTTGAGATGCGTAAAAGTAAATCATAATACTACTTTTCCCGTAAATATATGACACTGCATTAATCGTATATTCGGTGAGTTCTCATAACCATACTATCATATTTGCCTGTATGCGACGGTCTTCAGGTGTCGAAACGTTATGACACTTGTCACCCCGCGGACTGTAGCTAGCAGTCAGGGTGCTGGATCTTTAGTCCCGTATAGATCTATACACACTTGCCACGCTCTTCGGAAGGGAGATTCTGGTTATAAGACAGGACATACTGTAATACCCCCATTGGGTATAGTGAAGATGTTGTCTCACGAATTCTTAATTATGTATCATAAGTGTATGTTTGTTTCTGCAAAGTATTGTTTTTCAAAGTATTGCAAAAACCATAGTAGTGATGTATATCTTCCCGTGAATATAAAATGTTGTAGTTGAAATACTTACTGTTGGTATGAAATCGTATGCGTATTTATAAATAAAACACATTTTTATTTATAAACCATGTTGTATCCCAAAGTGGGTAAAGTAATATAAGATGTTTATATGTTAACTAAACCATTTGGTAGTTGTAAGAACATCATGCAATGTATACTCAAAAGTTCGATGTTTTCATGCGAGTAAGGTTACGTTTTTACTTGTATTCTCCCCCGAATAGTGATAAAAGCCTTTTAAAAGCATTTAAAATGGTAGAAAAGGGGGTATGAACTCACTTGTTTGGGTTGAAGAGAGTGAGACGAGAATCGAGCAGAACTTCGACTGCGGAAAGTTGCTCCTTCGGATTTCTCGGCGATCTCGGTAGCGTAAAACTTCCATCGGGGCTCGGGTATGGAATCGAGGATGTCGGGATAGCCTCTGGAGCTTAAGAGAGTGTGAAAGTGAGAGGGGAGTTGAGAAATGTGTGCCAAAACCCGGAGCTCATGCACTCTATTTATAGTGCTGGAGCACCTCGTACGCTGGGCGTACTCTTAGGATACGATGGGCGTACTCCGGAGTCGTCAGCGCTTACGACTCAGGTCAAGCTGAGCGTAGAGTCTGCTAGTCGATGGGACGCGACACTGTGTCTGAGTACGTTGGGCGTACACTAAATTACGCTGGGCGTAATTTGGATTTCCAAACTCTAAATTCCATAACTTTAGCGTACGAGCTCCGTTTTTCGCGTTCTTTATATCCACGCGTAAGTCAGACTGTGCTCTACAACTTTCATTTAGACTCCGTCGGCTAGTTTTGAGTTTATTTTGCATAATATATTTTTAGTAGGCCGGGACTGATAAAGTCTGTTAAAAATCCATAACTCCTCTATCTGATGTCTGTTTCCGTATGTCTTTTTGTCGTTGCGATGCCCTTATCGAGATCCTCAACTTTTGTTTAGATTGCGTCAACTAAAAATGGCTCGATCTCTATTTCGAGTTTTTAGCTGTCAACTACTATTCTAAAACTTCTAAAAATCATAACTTCCTCATATGAAGTCAGATTTGGGCGTTCTTTTTATGCATATTTATAGCTTAACGATATCTACGACTTTTATTTAGAAGCATAAGGCTATAAAGTATTTTATTGAAACTTCGTGTTTTACACTTAACAGTGTTTTACCGGTATTGTTACGAATCTTAAAATGGTCATAACTTCTTCGTTATAACTCGGATTTTTGTGTTCTTTATATTGTTGGAAACCACAACACGTTATCTATCACCTGGTATTCTCAAACTGAGATTTTTGAACACTTTATTTTTGATGCTATTTTTATTAATTCACACAAGATTACAAAAGAAGTTGACTTTAGTCAAATATATTGATTTGAAATAACAGGTTGTTACACTTTATGCCAAATTCTCCAAGTGTGATTTCTGGTTGCGAGAGGTCCAGTTCTTGGGGCATCTCGTTAATCAGAATGAGATTTTGGTCGATCCGGCCAAGATTGAGGCGGTGATGAGTTGGGAGGTGCCGAGATCCCCCACCGAGATCAGGAGTTTTCTGGGGTTGACCGACTATTATCGGAGATTTATCAGGGATTTCTCCAAGATTGTTGTTCCTCTCACCAGGTTGACCGGGAAGGTCGTGGCTTTCAGTTGGGGTCCAGAGTAGCAGGCCTCATTCGAGACTCTTCGCCAGAGATTATGCGAAGCCCCAGTGTTAGCCCTTCTGGAGGGGATGGAGGATTTTGTGGTGTATTGTGACGCATCAATATCGGGATTGGGGGTGGTGCTTATGCAGATAGGGCATGTGATAGTGTACGCATCGAGGAAGCTGAAGACTCACGAGGTGAGGTATCCCACCCACGATTTGGAGTTGGGGGCCATAGTGTTCGCCCTCAAGATATGGCGTCAGTATTTGTATGGGGTTCGGTGTACCATATACACGGACCATAAGAGTTTGAAGTACTTGATGGATCAGCCCAACCTGAATATGCGCCAGAGGAGATGGTTGGATGTGGTAAAGGATTATGATTGTGAGATCCTGTACCACCCGGGCAAGGCAAACGTTATAGCCGATGCCCTGAGTCGTAGGGCGGAGAGTGCCCCGATACGAGACATTTGTATGAGGTTGACGGTGATGACTCCAGTGTTGGACACCATTCGGGAGGCCCAGGCAGAAGCCTTGAGACCAGAGAACCGCAAGAGGGAGCGGGTGATCGGGCAGGTGTCTGAGTTCATCACCAATAGCCGAGGGCTTATGACTTTTCAGGGTCGTATTTGGGTGCTGTTTGCAGGTAGGGCACGTACTATATTGATGGAGGAGGCGCATAGATCGAGGTTCTCGATCCATCCCGGGGCCACTAAGATGTATTTGGATCTGAAGAGAGACTATTGGTGGCCCTGTATGAAGAGGGATGTTGCGTGGTTCATTAAGAGGTTCTTGACCTGTCGCAGGGTTAAGGCCGAGCACCAACGTCCACATGGCAGGTTGCAGCCACTTGAGGTTCCCCAGTGGAAGTGGGAACAGATTTCTATTGATTTTATCACCAAATTGTCGAGGACCACGAGGAGTGTCGATGCAACTTGGGTGATCGTCGACCGGCTGACGAAGAGCGCTCACTTCCTTGCTATCAGTCAGAGCTCTTCCGCTGAGAGGCTGGCAGAGTTGTAGGTGAGAGAGGTGGTATCGCGGCATGGAGTACCGATCTCGATTGTGTCAGATCGGGATATACGTTTCACTTCCAGGTTCTGGAAGAAGTTCCATGAAGAGTTGGGTACGAGGTTGCATTTCAGTACTGCCTACCACCCACAGACAGACAGACAGAGTGAGCGGACGATTCAGATGCTCGAGGACATGATTCGAGCATGTGTGTTGGACTTCGGAGGAAGCTGGGACACGTACTTGCCGTTGGCTAAGTTTTCCTATAACAACAGTCACCATTCGAGTATTGGTATGCCTCCCTTCGAGTTGTTGTATGGGAGGAGATGTCGGACTCCCATTTGCTGGGGAGAGGTAGGGCAGCGTGTGATTGGTAGCACCGAGATAGTGCTTCAGACGACAGAGCAGATACAGCAGGTCAGACAGAGGTTGTTGACAGCTCAGAGTCGCCAGAAGAGTTATGCGGATAGGCGACGATCCGAGCTTGAGTTCCAGGTGGGAGACTTCGTTCTCCTGAAGGTATCTCCTTGGAAAGGAGTGATCCGATTCAGGAAGAGGGGCAAGCTGGGGCCCCGGTATATTGGTCCGTTCAGGGTGACCGCAAGGGTGGGCAGGATAGCGTATCACTTGGAGCTACCTGTGGAGTTGAGCCAGATACATGATACCTTCCACGTGTCTCAGTTAAGGAAGTGTATAGCCGACGAGTCAGCGGTGGTGCCGCTGGAGGATATTTAGGTGGATGCGAGCCTGAATTATGTTGAGAGACCGATCGCGATCCTGGATCGGAAGATCAAGGTTCTACGGAACAAGGAGGTGCCCCTGGTTCAGGTGCAGTGGCAGCATCGGAGAGGGTCCGAGCTGACTTGGGAGCCAGAGTTGGAGATGCGGGAGCAGCATCCAGAGTTGTTTGCCGAACGAGACTTCGAGGGCGAAGTCTGATTCTAGTGGGGCAGAATTGTAACATCTGGATTTCCAGGTTAGAATTTTCATTATTTATTTTGAATAAAGAAGAGGGACTCGACGAGTTGGCGCATAGACTCATCGAGTGGGATCGCGATACGCTGACTGGATTAATGAATGAACTCGACGAGTCGGAAGCGGCGGACTCAACGAGTCCGCGGTGAGGTCAGAAACCCTAAATTCGTAGGCCTGAGCCCTATTTAAAGGACCTTATAGCCCTCATTTGCGGCTACCAGTCCAGAGAGAGAGATCCCTGAGAGCTTGAGCGAGTTGTGAGAGAGATAGAGCTATTTTGATCATTTTTGGTGTGATTTTGCAAAGAAGAAGTTGTTTCCAACAAGAGGAGGTCAAGGGAGTTGCTGATCTGGGGTTTTCAATCTTAGATCTTCACTATTGAGGTAGCAAATCGAACTCTCCTTATGTTTTGGTTAAGATATATGAATCTAGGGTTTTCTGTACCCTTGTTATGGCTTGAATTGATGAGTTTATGGTCCCTTTAAGTGTTAGACTCCGGATCTGGACCTTTAGAGGTCCATAGAGCCTTATCCTTCCTGCTTTATGTTGTTCCATGGAAGAAATGAACTTAGGTTGCCATTTTAGAAGTGATTTCGGCAAAAGGAGCCCTATGTGTGTTGCATGAACGTGAAGGTCGGACCTTTACGTGATTATTGGGTAAGGGAAGGTCAGATATATAGGATATAGAAGCAGATCTGACCACATAAGGTCGTTTGAGTGATGTCATGGAAGCAACTCACCGAGTTCATTAGTGGACTCGACGAGTCGAGTCGGGGTTGCCCCGCGATTCGGGACAGAAGTAACCTGTCAAGTGGAGGATGACTTGACGTGCCAAGTGAGGCTCAGAGGGATTCAGAGGACCCGCCTGGACTCGCCGAGCCGCCCTTGTGTACTCGACGAGTCTGGTCAAAGTTTGACCAGAATTGACTTTTGTTGACTTTTAGGGTCTAGTCAATGTTTGGACTTTCGAGCCATGGGAGGGGTAAAATGGTATTTTGCCCTTCTGAGAGAACTTAGAGAGGGATTAGCCTAGCCTTTGGGAGTCGTATTGATTAGAGTAATTATTTTATGTGATTAGGCGGAGGCTAGATCAGTATTTCCGAGTTCGAGATTAACCGAGTTACCCGAGGTGAGTCTTCTCACTATACTTTACCTAGAGTGGTAATTAGAGTCATATGCCAGAGTATCTATATGCTATTTATATGACTGTGATTAACTGCATTGTTTCTTTGTGATCTATGCTATGTGTGTTCCAGAGTTTACAGAGTTAGGACCGGAAGGTCCACAGAGTTAGGACCAGAGGGTCCACAGAGTTAGGACCAGAGGGTCCCTAGAGTTATAGCCCCGAGTGGCTAATATGTGTTGTATGTGGTATTTTGGGGAACTCACTAAGCATTTAATGCTTACAGTGTTATGCGTATGTGTTTCAGGTACCAGTGAAGATCGCGGGAAGGCGCCGTCATGATCAGTACACACTTATGGAGTTTTCTTGATGTTTTGTGATCTTGGGATATGTTTTATAGACATGTGATACATTGGGTTTTTATGAATTGTGAATGAAATTATATTTTTAAAAGTGAAAAATTGTTTTGGAAATTTACGTCGTTACACAGTCCAATTCTGATTTACTTTTTATATTTTCTCCTTCCAAATATGGACTAACACGTTCAGTACTTTTAACGTGCATCTCCAAAGGCTCAGAGTCTTCCATATTCTGGATGTATATTAACATAACATGAGTTTGTGGTTGAGGATCAGGATTTTTAGGATGCAATCTCTCATTTATGAGTTTGGCCAATTGGCCCAATTGAATCTAGATGTGATGGATAAAAGCTTGCTAATTTCTCATTAAAGCTTGTTGAACTCTCATTAAAGCTTGTTGATCTCTCATTGCTATCGGTTTCATCATGCCTCTTTTCTGATGTGGATGCAAAACGGTCGAGCATTGCTTCAAAATCCGTTTTCTTTTTGGGTGCCAGTTCTCCTTTTTGATAGAACCCTCTTTCCGTTTGCTTGTACTTCTCCTCCTTGGCCTTCTTGTAATCATCATAAGGCAACCATTCCTTTTTGGGTTTCCACCAATCTTCATCATAACGATCCCCACTTGAGAAACATGCTTGATCTTTTCGGTTCCTATTCTCACCAAGGCCACAATCCTTTGTTAGATGTGGATCGCTACAATTATTACATCTAGTGCTTTCTTCGTGAGTGGTCCTTGGGAATCAAGGAGCTGCCTGGTTGTTACATTTACCCCATCATAGAAAATAGAGACCTCTTGATGTACATTGTTGTCATTCTGGGGGCAATTTCTCAGCAAGCCCTTGTATCTCTCGCACGCCTCATAAAGTGATTCGCCTCCCAGTTGTTCAAAATTGGCAATTGCTTTCTTAAACTTTGCAACTTTCGATGGTGGGAAAAATTGTTGTATGAACTCTTCACGCAACTGTGGCCATGTTGTTATTGATCGTGGAGGGAGTGCCTTTAACCAATCTTTTGCGGCTCGTCTGAATGTAACTGGTAGCATCCTTAGTAGCACTGTCTCGTGTGCCACATTTAGAATGTTGAAATAGTTGGTGATATCATTGACCTCATGAATTTGCTTGTAGGCATCCTCGTGATCTTTCCCGTAGAATGGGATGTCCATCAGTTAGGCGAGTATGTGACCTTTTAGTTCGAAGTTTTCTGTTTCTGGAATTGCGTGTTGTACAAGACCTAGCCCAATATCGTCATGTATCCGCTTCTTGTATGCCTCCATTTGTATGTCTGTAATATCCGCCATCACTATTTCTGGTTCGGGTTCACCCATTGTTTCAGATTTAGGTGTGTCGGGCTCGTAATATGCTGCCTTCTTGTCATGAGTTTTCTCGAAGCTTTCAAAAGTGCTTGATTGTGAAGTGTTGCTTGATTCCTTGATTGTTTTGTACTTCTTCTTGTGAAATGCGGATTCTGGATCCTCAAGTGGTGGCAGGATATTGAAAGTGGATCCCCTGGTCATAAATCACTGGAATAAAAACAAAACAAAAACGCGTAAAACGAATAAAAACTAGCTAAACGATAAACTAACTGCCACGGTCATGTTGAAGATGACCACGCCGTGGTTACTGTTCAGATATAAAAATGTAACTAATGCTGAAAAATAACTCCCTATGGTTTTTACCCCACAAAAAGGATCGAATAGCTAAAAGCAATTAAACTAAATAATAAAATAAGCCGTTCCCTGACAACGACACCAAAAACTTGATGTGCACAAATGTACCTATTAGTTTTAAATTCATAAACCTAACTAATTAAACTAACTATGCACCTATAGGCAGTGTACCTAGTCGGATTATAGAATAGCTTGGTAAGTCGGGTGTCGATCACAGGGAACATAATTCTATTTAATAAAATAACTACAAATAGCTAAAGTAAATAAAACAAATAAATTGGGGGCTTTTACTGATTTTGCAAGATCAGAAGAACTTAAATCAAATAACAATTAAACAAGCAAAGAAAACGAATTTTACTTCAAGATTAAAGAGCACTTCTGTTAGTTCTGAATCCCCTTTCTCATATGGTTGATTTATACTAGACAACTTATGTTGGCTTCCAATTTATTAAACAGTTATTATGATCAAATACCTAGATATATCAATTTAGGGAAATCTCTGGAAAAGTCCCAATATTTTACCCTAATTTACGAAAAAGTCCCAAACTAAAATTTGTTTACTCAAAGGTCTGAATTACCGGTAAAAATGATGATTTACCCCTATTTTCCCAGTGTACCGGTTTCATTACTTACCCAATTTTAATAAAGTCCCATTATTTTACCATAATTTACGAATAAGTCCCAAATAATGGGACTTTAACGAAAATTATGGTAAAATAATGGGACTTTAATGAAACCGAGTAAGTATTGAAACCGATAAACCGGAAAAAAGGGTCAAATCGTCATTTTTCTGGTAATCGGGACTTTTTCATAAACCAATTTTAGTTTGAGACTTTTTCGTAAATTAGGGTGAAATATTAGGACTTTACCAAAGTTTTTCGTATCAATTTATGATTTACCATACAATGGTCAAGGACAGATGAAAGACACAACTGATAATAAGGTAAATTGGACTATGAATGATGAAATCGAGAATTACTAATCTGTGGTCAAGACAATAGTTCAAGCACTTAACATGGATAATTAATGCTCTCTAACACAGTCAAAGCTATCAACTTTATATACCAAACTCAATGATTTGGTCAATCACAAGATCTAATTATTTAATGGTCATAAACAACTAGAACCAAGTTAATGCAACAAAAATATTCATCTACTACACATAACTTGAATGGAAGGCAATAAAAGCTAAAAATTTAACATGCTAGGTTTATAATTCATCAAACACAAGAAAAGCCAAATAAATTGTCATAGAAGCATAAAATCAACACATAGGGTCGAGGTTCATCACCCCTAATAGAAGTTTAGGGTGATTAGCCCATAACTAATATAGGAACACACAAAGAATCAAAGAAAATAAGAGTAGACATGATTAGAACTAGCAAACCGAAAGAGTCAATGTTGTTTTCTTCTAGATCTCTTCAACTCTTGAGCTCCAAATGATTTCTTCTCTTCCATGAGTTTCCAGAGGGTTTTTGTCGCAATACTTCTCCAGAAAGTCGGCTGGAAGTCCCCCAATTTGACCCAATGTTCGGATATATATATATATATATATATATATATATATATATATATATATATATATATATATATATATACTTGCCTAAAATCTAACCAACACGGCGTGTTACAAGGCCAACACGATATGTTTGTCTTTAAAATCCTGTATTCCCCAAGTCAGCGACAAAAATCGTGAAGCTTCTATTCACCACGGCGTGTTGGTGATAAACATCGCGTGTTTGTTGGGAATAAACATTTTTTCAAAACACAAAAGTCGTCCGAAATTATGTCTTGTTTTCAGAACATTTTGAATCCTGTCAACCGGAGTTAGGAGTCATGAGGTATGGCCAAAACACTGAAGAGGGGTCAAACTACCAGCAACATCCTTTTTGCGTGTTTTTAGCTCATTTCTCCTCCTTTTGCATTCCAGCTCCCATTTTACCTGTAATTCAACATTTCAATGCATATTAAGTATCTTTTAGTTCTAAAATGAACGCAAATGTAGCATGAAATATAAAGATAATGTATAAAATATATAACTATATAAGCACACATCAGACAGTCTATGTGATTCCATTTTGTGTATAACTTGCATGTATAAGGCAACCACCGATGTTGATTGAGGTTCTCGGTATTGCGGGCAGGGGGAGTTGAGGATTCCTAGGAAAGCCTAGGAAATGTATGTTGTTTAGCATAGGCTTGGTATATGGTTCTAGTGTGGTGACTTAGAGGAATCAATACGGCTCATGAAAAAAGTACAAATAGGTATGAAATGTAGTATTGGGCCCGTACTACTGGAAGCACATGATATGTACTTGACACAAGAGCAGACCTGGAGACTTTAAGGAGACTTGTATAGTGAGGATTCCCTCGAGTTATATAATGATTGTTTATATGTTTGTGTTTCAGTTTTAGTACGGTGAGGACTACTCGAGGAGGTTCCTACTCAGGCGCAGAGCCGATTGATGAGAGGTTGCGCGAGTTCATTGCGACTGGGGTTACTCGCAGTATTTAGGGTTCTACTCCTGTGATGTTCGGTACCATCCAGTAGGGAATTATGGAGCTGATGGATTAGAGGCTCAAGTCATTTCGAGCGGATATTGCTGCAGGACAGATAAGAGCTCAAACTCCCTCATTCCAGGAGTTCAAGGCTTGTGGAGCTCCTAAGTTCTTCAGGGTTAAGGACCCCATCGCCAGCCGACGCTGGATTGCTGACATGGAGAATCCTCAGCGGATGAGTTTCTGCTCTGAGGGGGCAAAGGTGGGATTTTCATGCTGCCTGCTGAGGGACCAAGCACGGGACTGGTGGGATGAGGTTGGCCGAGCTGTAGGGTCAATGTCAGTCGCAGTCATGACTTGGGAGGATTTTTTTTCGAGGTTCCAGAAGGAGTTTGCACCAGATATCAAGGTGCAGCAGCTGGCGAGAGAGTTCCGGGACTTTCACCAGACTACTGAGATTGTGGAAGAGACTACCGCCAAATTCAGGGAGAGGGCTATTTTGGTTCTGCAATACTCTACGGATAAGGAGACGAAGAAGACGAGATACCATGATATTTTGGTTCTTATTTTTTTACTATAGTTTATGTTTGATTATCTGTTTATGTAAATGGATATACTGTGTTTGTATTAATTCAGGTGTTGTGTAGTGTTAGTACCTGAAAGTGAACCGCTAGCAATCCTCAATCTCCAAATGTTCCGACGTCAATTTTAGTTTCGGAATGGTCTGTGTTCCGGAGTCAGTGCCTGGTTAGGAGTGAAGAATGAAGACTGAAGTCCAAAGTCAATATGTGTCCAGAATGAAGAAGTATTTTGTCTATCTTGTCATTAATTGTTCTTGTCATTTATGTGATGTAACAGCTCATAGGACTTACTTCATTTTGTCAAAATGGATAATCAGAGTGTCAGGAGTAACTCTTTTATCCGGTCCTATGTATGTAAAATGGTATGTACGATGTAACATCTTCTCCTATATATGGAGCTTTCAATGACAAGATTAGCAGACAGATTGTTACTCCAAAGATACATAATTTTGAATTTACTTTAATTTCATGTTTCTCTCAAATCATTCTCTCAAACATTCCTTCTGCTCATTTATTGTCTTTACATTGATTGTGCTTATATTCTCATATTTAATACTTGAAGTAATTTGTTGATTATCTACTTCATACTTGACTGGTCTTGCCAGACTTGACTGGAACAATTGTTTCAAGAATACATTGATCTAAGGCATTAACTAAAGATTGGAGTTTTCAAGCCTTGTCCGTGCGCAATCGGATCCTTGTTCTCACAATTGGTATCAGAGCTTTAGTGGTTGTCCTTTGAATCCATAAGAACAAATTATAGTTGATTCGAGATTACCTTGGTATTTCAATCATTTTTGTGTTCAAGATAAAAGTTCTTCTATATACCACTTTTGCTCAAGATATCTTAACTTCAATGGCTGCATCTAACACTCAACAAATGTATTCAATGCAAATAGCAAATAGCGTGGGTTGCCCTACACGTGCCCCACTACTAGTTGTTGAAGAGTATGATCATTGGAAAGTCAGAATGGAGAGATTTTTATTTGGAAAATAAAAAGGTGAATCTATCTGGAGATCCGTCAAACATGGTATACATGTTCCTGTTCAAACAACTGTTAGAGATGTTGTTGCAACACTCATGGGACAAGAAGAACAACGTGCAACACCACTTACTGCTGATGATCTTGAAAAGCTGCATGCAGATCAAGTTGGTTTTTCTGAAATGGTGTTGGGTGTTCCACCTTCACTCTTTGAGCATATCAAACTATGCAAATCCTCCAAAGAGATTTGGGGCATGCTCCAAGATCTGTTCGAATGATTAGAGAACATGAAGGATAAGCGTCTAACATCTATTGTCAACGAATTCAACACTTTCACTACAACACCTGGTGAATCTATTGCCTCTGCTTCAAACAGATACCGAATCGTTGTCAACAACATGACTACTCATGGAATAGTCCGAAATCCACTTGAATACAACCTCAAGTTCATCAACATCCTCAGAAAGGGATGAGGAAATGTTAAATCATGCCTTCAGAGTAATGGATCTCTGAAAAAGTTGAAGCTTTACCAACTTTTTGATGAACTTCAAGGCCATGAATCAAATGTTGCACAAACCCTACAAGAACTCTCTCGAGGTCCTCTAGCTCTGGTCAGTTCTTACGAACCACAAGCTCCAAACTTGGCAGTGTCGGATCCTCTCTCTGTTGTTGTTCCATATATCCCTCCTGTTCAACCCTCACCTCCAACCATACCTATTCCTACCAACAATCACTATCAATCACTTGGTGATCTTGATCCAGAAGACATGAACTCTGAACTTAGTTTCCAACAAGAGTTTGCTCTACTTTCGATGAAATAAAAGAGTCCTTTCAATCCAAATCACAAGCCATATCAAAACCGTTTTCATGCTCCTCACCAAAATAATCCTCAACCTTTCAACAAACCTTCAGAAAACCCACCGTCCTACAAACCTAATCTTCCTACACCAAATCACACCTCGGAATCGTCACAGATTCCGAAGTCTGAAAAACCCAAGATTGTGTGTAATAAATGTGGACATGCAAACCACTTCGCAAAGGATTATTTAGTTGAAGTTCCTTAGAAACCCAAAATCAATAATTCTGCTTACTATGAACCTAAAGCTCAAGAAATGGCAGAAAGTGAAGGCTTTTGTTATCACTGTATCAAGGGATGTGGAAGGGTATTGGTCTTCTAGAGATGATGATGACGTAAATACTGGAAGAAGCATATGTCTCATGGCCCGACAAGAAATTGAATGTGATGAAGGCTACTGGTCATCTGGGTCAGAAAAAGAAGATGATGATGATGAACCAAACTACTGCTACATGGCAACCAATGATCCACCCGACAGAAGCATCGTCCAATAGGTAAAATCTATGATTTATGATAATAGCTTTGACTTATCTCTCTGTGAACCTTATCTAACCCAGATCCAAACAGATATGAACACAATCTATAGAGCCTATGAGTCTGCCATAGAAGCCAGTGAGAAGATGGAAAGTGAATTGAGTCGTCTTAGGTTACGTTTCGAGGATTAGAAGTTGAAAATAGAATCTTTAGAACGAGAGCTTGTAATGTCAAAAGATGAATGTATCATTTTGAAGGACAAAGGTGAAATCACGTATTCTGAAAGAAATGTCTTAATCACTGATAACAAATGTCTCAATGCTAAAATAGATGCTTTGCATAATTCCATTGACATTCTTGAAGCAAATGAATAGATGACTCATAATTTTCATCACCCCTAATCCAAAGCACCTGGTCTCGGAAGCGAGTTTTCAAAACCAATCGCTCGTGTAACGACAAGAAAAATAAACCAATATTTTCATTTTTAATATTCATAAAAACATATGTCTCATCAATAATTCTCAAAATCAACTAACAAGTTTTGAAAACAATTATTCAAATCAAGGATCCACAAACATAGTTCCATAACAAGAGTGTGTGCGCAATGATGCCGATGCCTCCCACGATCCTCTGAGGTACCTGAAACACATAACACATCACATAGTAAGCACGAATGCTTAGTGAGTTCCCCAAAATACCACATACAAATAATTCGCCACTCGAGGCTAACTCTATATAACCCTCTGGTCAATGTGTCTCAGCGGGACCCTCCAGTCCAGTAGCTCGTTGGACCCTCTGGCATGGTCTAGCTCGTTGGACCCTCCTCTGGTTGAGGACCCTCTGGCCTCGTGAATCGTTGGACCCTCCGGTCCGGTCAGAATAGCACATAGCATACATAAATCACAATACACATAATCTCAAGCAAACACGTATGACCTTCCGGTCCACACATAGATACCACCCTAGGTAATGTATAGTGAGAAGACTCACCTCGGATAAACTCGGATGCTCTCGAACTCGAAACACTGATCTACCCTCCGCCTAATCACATACAGAAATTACCTCTAGTTAATAACGGCTCTAAAAGGCTAGACTAATCCCTTCCTATACTCTCTCCGAAGGGTAAATGACCATTCTATCCCTCTAATGGTCCAAAGGTCCAATTGTTGACTAAACCCTAAAAGTCAACGAAAGTGAACCCTAAGGAGTACGCGGCGCGTACCAGCTCTATACGCTGGGCGTACTCGGATGCTTTACAGAATCGGGGAGACTAGGCCCCTACGCTGCGCGTACTGGGATTACGCCCAGCATACGCCCCAGTTTCACAATCCTCATGATTTTGTTCTTAAACAGTTAAGACATAAGGTCATATCCCAGATCTGGTTACTCTAATGCCTCTTAATCCATAAAGTCAGTGACTTTAAGCCTTTGCATGGCTGTAAAGGTCACCAACACCCAAATCACACCACTTCCTTCCTTAAGAAACTCATAACTCATGCATGGTTCACTCCTAACGTCCAAGATTGGATTTTTATGGATCTATAACACATTATACACTGAAATGGGGCAGATCAAGGTCTATGGAGTTCCTTTACTCATAAAATCTCCACCTTTGGGACAAAAACCCTAAAAATGGTCCATAATGCACAAATCCAAAAAGGTTAAGAAAGCTTTGAGCTTTTTACCTCCAACTGATGCTCCAACCTCTGAAAAGCTCAGATCCAAGGCTTGCACTCCAACTCTAGCTTCTTCAATGGCACTTCTTCTCTTCACAAGCACACAAGAACACTTATCAAGCTCAACCACACACACACAATCTATAGAACGAGGGTTTGGCACTCTTAGGGTTTTACTCTCTGGAAATGGTGGCTAAAAGTGAGGCCAATATGTTCCTTATATAGGGCTCACCCCCATAATTAGGGTTTCAATCTGAACCTAGTACGCGCAACCTACACTATGGTACGCCCAGCGTACTGGGTCGCCTCTGCGTCAAGAACACGCTCATGAGTAAGCGTATCGTACTCCCCATTATGCCTATCGTACTCAAATGTCACACATTCTTTTCAAGGACTCACTTTGCTAACTTGAGGAAAGAAAAGGATCAAAGAGATATACCTGAATTCCGGGATCTTACAATTCTCCCCCAATAGAACTAGACTTCGCCCCCGAAGTCATGCCCCGCAAACAACTCTGATGCTGCTCCCACATCTCCGACTCTGGTTCCCAAGCCATCTCGGACCCCCTCCGCTGTTCCCACTGACCCTGAACCAAGGGTATTTCTTTGTTCCTCAGAGTCTTCACCTTGCGATCCATAATCGTGATCGGTCTCTCAATATAATTCAGACCCGCATCCACCTGAATGTCCTCTAGTGGAACCACTGCTGTCTCATCGGCCACACACTTCCTCAGCTGTGACACATGAATGGTGTCATGAATCTAAACGATAAGCTACCTTACCCACTCTAGCGGTCACTCTGAAGGGACCAATGTATCGGGGCCCTAGCTTGCCCCTCTTCCTGGACCGAATCACCCCCTTCCACGGGGATACCTTCAGGAGAACGGAATCCCCAACCTGGAACTCAAGCTCAGATCGACGCCTATCCGCATAACTCTTCTGGCGGCTCTGGGCCGTCAGTAACCTCTGCCTGACTTGCTGAATCTGCTCGGTCGTCTTCAGCACTATCTCCGTGCTGCCAATCACCCTATGTCCCACCTCTCCCCAGCAAATGGGGGTTCGGCACCTCCTCCCGTACAGGAGCTCGAAGGGTGGCATACCAATACTCGAATGAGGGCTGTTGTTATAAGAAAACTCAGCCAATGGTATGTAGGTGTCCCAACTTCCTCCGAAGTCCAAGACACATGCACGCAACATGTCCTCGAGCGTCTGAATCGTCCGCTCGCTCTGCCCGTCCGTCTGTGGGTGATATGCAGTGCTGAAGTGAAGATGCGTGCCCAACTCCTCATGAAATTTCTTCCAAAAACTGGAAGTGAAACGCACATCCCGATCTGATACTATGGACGTTGGCACTCCATGCCGAGCCACCACCTCTCTCACATATATCTCTGCTAGCTTCTCAGCAGAATAGCTCTCACTGATAGCAATGAAGTGAGCACTCTTCGTCAGTCGATCCACAATCACCCAAATCGCGTCGACACCCCGCGCGGTCCTCGGCAATTTGGTGATAAAATCCATGGAGATTTGTTCCCATTTCCACTGGGGAACCTCTAACGGCTGCAACTTGCCATGCGGATGCTGGTATTCGGCCTTAACCCGGCGATAGGTCAAGCACCTCTCGACCACCCAAGCAACATCCCTCTTCATACAGGGCCACCAATAGTCCCTCTTCAGATCCAAATACATCTTAGTGGCCCCGGGATGGATCGAAAATCTCGACCTATGCGCCTCCTCCATCAGAGTGCTACGAGCTCCGCCCGTATAAGGCACACAAACCCGACCTCGAAAGGTCATAAGTCCCCGACTATCCGTCACAAACTCGGATACATGACCAATCACCCGCTCCTTCTTGCGGTTCTTCGGTCTCACGGCCTCTGTCTGGGCCTCTCGAATGGTATCCAACACTGGAGTCATCACTGTTATCCTCATGCATATATCCCGAATCGGAGCCCTCTCCGCCTTGTGAATCAGGGCATCGGCTACCACATTAGCCTTGCCCGGGTGATACAGAATCTCACAGTCGTAATCTTTTACCACGTCCAACCACCTTCTCTGGCGCATATTCAGGTTGGGCTGGTCCATCAGATACTTCAAGCTCTTGTGGTCCGTGTATATGGTACACCAAACCTCGTACAAGTAATGGCGCCAGATCTTGAGGGCGAACATCACTGCCCCCAACTCTAAATCGTGGGTGGGATACCTCATCTCATGAGGCTTCAGCTGCCTCGATTCATATGCTATCACGCGCCCTCTCTACATGAGTACTGCACCTAACCCCGATATTGATGCATCGCAGTAAACCACAAAGTCCTCCATCCCCTCAGGAAGGGCTAACAATGGAGCTTCGCACAATCTCTAGCGAAGAGTCTCGAACGAGGTCTGCTGCTCGGGACCCCATGTAAAATCAACGCCCTTCCGGGTCAGCCTGGTGAGAGGAACAGCGATCTTGGAGAAACTACTAATAAATCTCCGATAGTAGTCGGCCAACCCCAGAAAACTCCTGATCGCGACACCTCTAAACTCATAACCGCCTCAATCTTGGCTGGGTCAACCAAAATCCCATTCTGATTAACGAGGTGTCCCAAGAACTAGACCTCTCGTAACCAGAAATCACACTTGGAGAATTTGGCATAAAGCCTCTCCGATCTCAATACTCCGAGGACCTCTCTCAAATGCTCCTCGTGCTGCTCTCTAGACCTCGAATACACCAAAATGTCGTCGATAAACACGATCACCGAACGATCCAACATAGGCCTGCATACCCGGTTCATGAGATCCATGAATGCTGCTGGTGCATTGGTGAGCCCGAAAGGCATCACCACGAACTCGTAATGCCCATAACGAGTTCTAAATACTGTCTTCTGAATATCCTCCTCACGAACCCTCATCTGATGATAACCAGACCTGAAATAGATCTTGGAAAACCAAGATGCACCCTGCAACTGATCGAACAGATCGTCGATCCTCGGGAGTGGATAACGGTTCTTGACCGTCAGCTTGTTCAACTCCTAGTAATCAATGCACATCCGGTGTGAACCATCCTTTTTCTTGACAAAAAGGATCGGTGCTCCCCACGGCGAGCTACTCGGCCGAATAAATCCCTTTCCCAACAGCTCCTGAAGCTGCGAGAATAACTCCTGCATCTCTGGCGGCGCAAGGGGATAGGTTGCCTTGGCGATAGGTGCCACCCCTGGAAGTAAATCAATACGAAACTCCACCTACCTCTCGGGAGGCACACCAGGTAACTCCTCGGGGAACACGTCCGAAAACTCACTCACAACCGGAACCTCAGCGATAGAACTCGGTCTCTCGGAGATATCCCGCGTATCCGCCACATACGCCCGAAAACTCATGCAACCCTGCTGCAAGCTCTACCTTGCTCGAGCAGCCGAACAAAATGCTGACACAGATCGAGTACCCTCGCCGAATACTGTAAGTACTCCCCCACTAGGGTTTCGGATGGTCACCAGCTGACGCTCACAGTCGATCATAGCTCCAAATCGACTCAACCAGTGCATGCCCACAATGACACATACATCCTCATCGCGATAGGTACCAAATCTATCGGAAACTCGACTCCAAATATCTCAATCACACATCCCCGGATCACATCGGTCACAAAAACAGCATGCTCATCAGCTATGGAGACTCTCAAAGGTCGACTCAACGCCTCTCGTCGGATATTGATGTGACGACTAAATGCTAGCGATACAAAGGACCGACTCCCACCCGAGTCAATAAACACCAAAGCAGGTACAGAACTCACAAGAAAAGTACCTAAGCATAACACAAATAAGCACCATATATAAACAAAAGAATAAGAAAAAGATCACATACCATCCACATCGTCAGGTGCTGCGCGGACCTCCTCCGCGGTCAACTGGAAGGCTCTACTGCGATACTTTGGTGCCTCGGCCTTCACTGGCCGACTTTCTGTAGCGCGAGTAGGAGAAGGCGCAGATCCCTGCGCTGATCCCTGAAGTAACTGCGGGCACTCGGCCTTCCTATGGTCAGTCTGGTTGCAATGGAAGCAAACCGAAAATCCCTTGGGGCAATCCCTCGCGATATGCCCCTTCTTCCCGCACTTGTAACACACACCTGCTCTGCCCATCCCATCATCGCTCTTGCCGCACTTCCCACACGTGCGGCCCTTCTGACCTCCCGATCTCGTATCAGCTGGCTTTGCTCGCTTGGCCATTGGCTGAGACTGTGTCGGCCGCCTATCCCTCCTTTGAGACTCCGCCTCCTCCCTGGCCTGAATCTCTAGCTCAATCTCCCTCTTCCGAGAATTTTCCTGGAGCTCGGCAAATGTCGGGTATGTCGAGTTCACCACAAACTCACAAATGTCTCTCCTCAGTATGCTCAAATATCGACTCATGCATGCCTGCTCAGTAGACACGTGCTTAGGGCAAAACAACGCCCTCTCATGAAACATCCGGGTGATCACAGTCACAGAATCAGTCCCTAGCTTGAGGGACAAGAACTCCTGGGCCAACCGTTCCCTCTCCACCGGGGGAACGTACTCGTCTCTAAACATAGCAGTGAACCTCTCCCAAGTCACCGCGGTAAGCTCTGCAGTAGTGAAATCAGCTGTCACAAACTTCCACCAGTCCTTCGCTCCCAAGCGAAGCTGGTTTAACGCGAACTGAACCCTCAAATGTTCCGGGCAGGAACAAGTGTAGAAACAACCCTCAATATCGGCGATCCATCTCATAGCAGAAATCGGGTCCTGCGTCCCGTCAAACTCTGGTGGCTTCGTGTTGCTGAACTCCCGGTACAGCAACGAGTCACCCCCTGTTGCCTAGCAGCGGCGACGGCTGCGGTGGCTGTAACAACAGCAGCCTCGGTCAAAGCAGCATATCGCTTGTCAAATGTCTCAATCAGCGTGGTCTTGATAGACCCAAACATCTCCGGTATCTTAGCTCGAATGGCTGCGACCACCTCCTCGTGAATCAACCTACGAATCTCCTCATCACTGGTACCACTGCCTCCTGAGTTGTGGTGCGTACCCACCATGATGCCTCTGAAATATAACATAAAATAATCAGAGACTCGATCAAGATTACTCACACTCGATCACCCGTTCCAACTTGTTCCTTAGCACCCTAAGGATTCTTACTTGGAATGCTTACCGATCCGGTGTTTTCAGTAGTACGGGCCCAATACTCCCTTCCACACCGTATCCGTATCCACCCCAAGTCCTCCTCCTAGGATCCCAACTCGCAAGTACTCTATACTACTCTGAATATAGCCTACACTCTAGCAGACTTCTCATAAGCTACTCTCTGCTACCTATATGCACTCAAAGCAACTCACAGCAGCAGAACTCCTAGGCTAAGGCATCATAAATCAGGACACTCTAGTCCTAAAATATGAATTATCTAGCCTACTCTAGCATGCATAACCCATCTCATAATATCATAACACATAATGTAAGGGTATTTTGGGAAATCACCGTTCGGGCGCTGGCTGATTGTACACACTGCTCTTTTCCGCTTTTTCTGGAAATCTTTTATTCTTTTTCAAAAAATTGTTTCTTTTTGAAAATTTTCTCAAATCCTCAGTTTGAGTCCAAATATGCCCGAAGGTGTATCCGAATCCCTCAAACCAAGGCTCTGATACCAACTTGTAACGACAATAAATTTAAACCAAAATTTTCATTTTTAATATTCATAAAAACATTTGTCTCACCAACAATTCTCAAAATCAACTAACAAGTTTTCAAAACAATTATTCAAATCTAGGATCCACAAACATAGTTCCATAACAAGAGTGTGTGCACAATCACGTCGGTGCCTTCTCGCGATCCTCTAAGGTACCTGAAACACATAACACATCGCACTGTAAACACGAATGCTTAGTGAGTTCCCCAAAATACCACATACAAATAATTCGCCACTCGAGGCTAACTCTATATGACCCTCTAGTCAATGTGTCTCAGCGGGACCCTCCAGTCCCGTAGCTCGTTGGACCCTCTGGCTCGGTCTAGCTCGTTGGACCCTCCTCTGGTTGAGGACCCTCTGGCCTCAGGAATCGTTGGACCCTCCGGTCCGGTCAGAATAACACATAGCATACATAAATCACAATACACATAATCTCAAGCAAACACGTATGACCTTCCGGTCCACACATATATACCACCCTAGGTAATGTATAGTGAGAAGACTCACCTCGGATAAACTCGGATGCTCTCGAACTCGAAACACTGATCTAGCCTCCACCTAATCACATACAGAAATTACCTCTAATTAATAACGACTCTCAAAGGCTAGACTAATCCCTACCTATACTCTCTCAGAAGGGTAAAAGACCATTCTACCCCTCCAATGGTCCAAAGGTCCAATTGTTGACTAAACCCTAAAAGTCAACGAAAGTCAACCCTAAGGAGTACGCGGCGCGTACCAGCTCCGTATGTTGGGCGTACTCGGATGCTTCACAGAATCGTGGACACTCGGCCCTACGCTGCGCGTACTGGGATTATGCCCAGCGTACGACCCAGTTTCACAATCCTCATGATTTTGTTCTTAAACGGTTAAGACATAAGCTCATATCCCAGATCTGGTTACTCTAATGCCTCTTAATCCATAAAGTCAGTGACTTTAAGCCTTTGCATGGCTGTAAAGGTCACGAACACCCAAATCACACCACTTCCTTCCTTAAGAAACTCATAACTCATGCATGGTTCACTCCTAACGTCCAAGATTGGATTTTTATGGATCTTTAACACATTATACACTAAAATAGGGCAGATCAAGGTCTATGGAGTTCCTTTGCTCATAAAGTCTCCACCTTTGGGACAAAAACCCTAAAAATGGTATATAATGCACAAATCCAAAAAGGTTAAGAAATCTTTGAGTTTTTTTTACCTCCAACTGATGCTCGAACCTCTGAAAAGCTCTTATCCAAGGCTTGCACTCCAACTCTAGCTTCTTCAATGGCACCTTCTTCTCTTCACAAGCACACAAGAACACTTATCAAGCTCAACCACACACACACAAGCTCTAGAACGAGGGTTTGGCACTCTTAGGGTTTTACTCTCTGGAAATGGTGGTTAAAAGTGAGGCCGATATGCTCCTTATATAGGGCTCACCCCCACAATTAGGGTTTCAATCTGAACCTAGTACGCGCAGCGTACACTATGGTACGCCCAGCGTACTGGGTAGCCTTCGCGTCAAGAACACGCTCATGAGTACGCGCAGCGTACTCCCCATTACGCCAGCGTACTCAAATGTCACACATTCTTTTCAAGGACTAACTTTGCCAACTTGAGGAAAGAAAAGGATCAAAGAGAGATACCTGAATTCCGGGATGTCACAACTCGTCCCTTAAAGGAGTTATAAAATTTGACATTTATGGGAGATGTTCCGAACCACAAACATTCGGACTCCGCCGTTTCTCCCTTTTCACCCCTTCTTGAGACTTCCGACCACTTTGCATCCTTGATTCCTGAGTTTCAGCCAATAGTTGTCAAGTGTCCCGATTCCACGACTCTTCTGCCTCTGACAAACCTGGACCTGAATTGGACTTCGGAAACTCATGTTCTGAACCCTAGTCCTCCAAACAACTGTGTTGTTGAGGAAATCATTTCGTGACAACTGAACCTGATGTCTCTGAGTTCGTTTGGGCATCTTTTGACTGTGACTCTGATGATTCATCTGATTCATGTATCTGTTGGTGACCTCTAAAACCAAACTTGTCTCGATTCAACCTATATTCAACAATCCATCCGTAGGACAAACCTCTAAGTCAGCCAACAACTCCAAAAAGAAACCAGTGCTAAGTAGGAAGGATGTTGTAGATCCAAAGAAAGAATCCAAGGATACTCTTAAAAAGGAAGTCAAGTCTAGAAAAAACTGCAGATTCCTTGAGAACTCTAAAAAGAGTGTATCTCGGACTCATCATTTGCCACCCATGAAATATAACGTCCCTACACTTGTTAGGATTCTCAAACGATCTTCAAATCCTCTATTTCTGTAGCACAAAACACTAGTGTCAAAATAATTCAAGAAAAGTCTACCGTAATTCCTCAATCAGCCAAAACTAATCTTCCTCGGACAAAATCATCTGTTTTTATTGTAAAATCTGATGGTACAATTTTCAAACCTCAAATGTCTTCAAAATCAAAGGTATCATCAGAAAAAGAGAAAAGTGTTAAGAAAAGTGTTACAAAAAATTCTTCAAACCAAAATCTCGTTTGGAAACAAAAAATTTCCAATGATAGGACTGATGTTCCGAAGAGCACAAAACCACATACCAGTTCGGACGCTTCTTGTCCGAGAAAAGTTGTTTCGAATTCCCATGTCATTGAGTATGATTACTAGATAGATGAGAAAACCATGGCCTTTTGCTTATTTCCCAAAAGATCTTTAAGAAAACCCTCTGAAAAATCTGTTGTTCACAAGTCCCATTCCAAATCCAAAGCCAAAGCCTATGTCCCAATGACTCACTCGGAGCCTAAAAACTCCACAAATCACTAATTTTGTAGGCACTTTGTGCTTCAGAGCAAGAAACAATATAGTATATTGATAGTGCTTGCTCCATGCACATGACGGGGCAGAAGGACTTTCTGTGAGATCTCAAAGTTTCTCTGAATGCGGGCTATGTAACATATGGGAACAACTCTAACTCTCAAATCAGAGATTATGGCATCCTCACCAATGGCAACTTCTCAATTTCAAACACGAAATATATAGCTGATTTGAAGCATAACTTGATCAGTATAGCACAACTCACTGATTCGAATCGTCGTGCGGAATTCTGCAAGAAACACAGCTATGTGATGTCCGAAGACCGAAATGAATGCTTTATCAAGTCTAACCGCAACAAAAACATGTATCCTCTTGACATCAACATGATCATTGGTAAGCCTCAACTATGCTTACTCTCAAAAGCCGTTACTGACGTCACTTGGTTATGGCACAGAAGGCTTGCCCACCTGAATTTTAGATATATGAATGATCTTGTCTCCGGTGAGATGGTCCGAGGTCTGCCACTCCTCAAATTTGAAAATTATCACTTATGCATGACATGCGAGTATGGAAAGCAATCAAAGAAATGTCATCCGATCATCATTGAAAAATCCATCTCGGAACCATTAGAGCTTCTGCACATTGATTTGTTTGGACCATCAACTGTAGAAAGTCAACATCACAAGAAATACATTCTTGTGATCGTGGATGACTTTACAAGGTTCACATGGGTCTTCTTTTTAAGACGTAAATTTGAAACTGCCACAGAACTCGTCAACTTTATCAAAGGGGCTGAAGTTCTCATCAAAATTCCTGTAATACGTATCCGAAGTGATAATGGTTCGGAATTTGTTAATGCCACTATTGACAATTTCCT
Organism: Lactuca virosa; assembly: GCF_052849685.1. Lineage (NCBI taxonomy): Eukaryota > Viridiplantae > Streptophyta > Magnoliopsida > Asterales > Asteraceae > Lactuca > Lactuca virosa. The sequence continues at coordinate 289,829,764 of NC_136426.1, forward strand.
CGTCGAGAAAGGCATTGATCACAACCTCTCTACTCCATACACACCACAACAAAACGGTGTTGTCGAAAGACATAACAGAACTCTACTTGAAGCTGCTCGATCTATGCTTAACTTTGCAAAGCTTCCACTCTATCTTTGGGCCGAAGCCATGTCAACTTCCCGTTTCACCCAAAATAGAAGCATTATCAATCGACACCTCAACATGACACCGTACGAAGCCATGAACCGTCGAAAACCAAGTATATCCTTTCTTCACGTCTTCGGATGCAGATGTTTCATAAAGAACAATTGTGATCAGTTAACAAAGTTTCAACCCAAAGCCGATGAAGCAATCTTTCATGGGTACTCTACAAAATCAAAGGCTTATCGCGTTCTCAATCGTCGAACTCAAGTTCTTGAAGAATGCTTTGATGTTACTTTTGATGACAATTTCGTTTAGAATTCTGGCCCCACTCATGTCACCACCCACATCATGGAGTCCGATGCTCCTGGGCCAGGATGTCCGAATCAACAAATAATCTATGAAGTTTTTTTTCAGGTCCGACTCCCACATTTTCTCCATTTGATTCCGAACCGTTTCAACCTTCACATGTTAAGGTGGAGAATGGTCAACCTTTCCTTGAATCAAATATGGATGGATTCCAAGATGCAGCTGCTGAATTCGACTCTAATCCTATCAACAACGATGATGATGTAAATTTCTTCGATTTCCCACCTGATGATGACATCAATCCATCCGGTTTACAAGTTCAGGGGGAGCATCATCCACAAGTTCAAACTATTCAGGGGGAGCAACACAATCCCATTGTTGATATAGGATATTCTGCTTCTCAAGAGCTTCCGAGACTACATGTTTGGACTAAGGATCACCCTCGAACCAAGTAATAGGTAATCTAAATGTCGGTGTACAAACTCATTCTGCCACAAGTATTCAAAATGAGTGTCATTTTTCGGCATTTATTTCAATGGTTGAACCCAAATCCATCAAAGAAGCACTAGAACAAGCTGATTGGATTACAGCCATGCATGAAGAACTGGCAGAATCTAAACCAAAAGAAGTGTTGACTCTCGTTCCTCTTCCTCAGAATCATCCCATTGTTGGTACTAGATGGGTGTTTCAGAACAAACTAGACGATGCAAGAGTCATTATTCGTAATAAAGCAAGATCGGTGGCCAAAGGATTCACACAGATCGAAGGGCTTGACTAGGTTGAGACCTTTGCTCCTGTTGCCCGTCTTGAAGCCATTAGAATCTTTCTTACTTATGCTGCTCACAATGGCTTTAAGGTTTACCAAATGGATGTTAAAAGTGCCTTTCTAAATGGTGAACTTGACACTGAAGTATACCTTCAACAGCCTCCCCGTTTCATCAATCTATGATTTCCGAACTACTGTTATAAACTTCGGAAGACAGTCTATGGCCTCAAGCAAGCTCCTCGCGCCTGGTACGAGACTCTCACTGATTTCCTCAAGCGTACTAGTTTTGTAACACCCATAAAAATCAAGCCAATTTAAAACTTTTTCAACACCCAAAAGCCATTAGTTATTACAAAATGTTTTCAAAATAGTTTAATATCAGAGTATCCCAGAACCCATAAGTCCAAAACACGAGGATGTGTACGGTCACGCCTGCGCCTTGCCAAGTCATCTGAAGTACCTAAAACAATAAACTGAAACCGTAAGCACGAAGCTTAGTGAGTTCCCCCAAAATACCCATACCCACAACAATACACATATAATCATAAACAACATACTATAGGTCCAATCAACCATTGGGTTGGAATACCCCAGGCCCTCAACCAACAGGTTGGAATACCCAGGCCCTCAACCAACAGGTTGGAAAGCCACACACTATGGGTCTAATCAACCATCAGGTTGGAATACCCCAGACCCTCAACCAACAGGTTGGAATGCCAACACACTATGGGTCCAATCAACCAACAGGTTGGAATACCCCAGGCCCTCAAGCAACAGGTTGGAATGCCACACACACTATTGGTCCAATCAACCATCAGGCTGGAATACCCCAAGCCCTCAACCAACATGTTGGAATGTCACACACTATGGGTCCAATCAACCATCACGTTGGAATACCCCAGGCCCACAACCAACAGGTTGGAATGCCAACATAATATGAGTCCAATCATCCTCGGGATGGAATACTCACGGCCCACAACCAACAGATTGGAATGCCCAGGTCTATTGGCTTTCGCACAAAGCAGATAAGCCTCAACTGCCAAACAAACATGTGCACATATATAACAGATAATCACATAACAGTCTATAAGCAGACAAATCGATCTAACAGATCATAACAGCATAGCACATCCTATCTACTAGGATACTGATCTAACAGATCATAGCAACATATAATATCCTATTTACCAGGATACTGACCTAACGGATCATACCATATAGCACATAATACCATCCTATCTACCAGGATACCGATCTAACAGATCATACTAGTATACATAACCAGATTACAATCAAAAGGGCCGGCCTTGGTGCCTTAGACCCTTGATTATAGTGAGGATAACTCACCTGGCACTGCTGAAGTCCCGTAGCTACAACTCCAGCTGCTGGTTGACAGATTCCCGAACTGTCAACATCAAACAATACCCAATTAATAATTGGGTTCCAAGCCCAAGGTCTAACTCCCACTACAAAAACCTAAAAGTCAAATAATGGGCCAAAGCCCAACAGAAAGGCCCAACACAAGGCCCATGTGAAATTAGGGTTTTCACATGAAATGACGATTAGGGTTAAGTGTTCCTACTTGACCCATTAAGGACTTAATCCACTAAGGACTTAATCCATTAAGTCCAATATTGCATTAGATTAATTTTTGCCAATGATTATTATTTAATATTTCAAGTTATTAAATAATTCTCGTGTGTGTCCCGATTAATTCTCAAAAATTAAGGTTTTATTGGCATTAGAGTTTTCCAAACCCTAATCAAGGTTTCCAACCCAATTATTAGCCCATTTATCAATTTGTTGGGATTTTTGGTCAATTAGGGCTTTATTGGGCCTATTAGGCCCACTAGAATATCATTAAGCCCATTAGGGTTTTATTGGACCCACTTTGGCCAAGCATTCCCAAAACTAGTCAAACACAACAAGGCAAGCACACCACCACCCGACACGGCGGCCGGTGGCCGCAGGAGGCGGCAACCACCACCTCACGGTGGTGGTTTTGACTTTATTTCCATTATTCCACTTGTTACAATTTACAATACCATCCAAAAACACACACACACACATACTAATAATGCACACACAACCACTAAAACACACACCTACGGTGGTGCATGGCGACAACAGGGTTTTCCTCGAATTTCCGGCCAACAGATACGCTCCAAAAACAATAATCATAGCAGTACCCGACTTTACATACCCAAAACAGATGTGGCCACCCACCTGTGGCGGAAAATGACGGCAGCAGCAGCACACGCACCCCACTTCTCGGTTCCATCAGCACACATCTACAACACCATACGAGATGAAGTACCGAGCACACAACCCTCTCAGTCGCTTTGGGCGGCAGGCGGCCAAGAAAACGAGCAACACAGCGGCTATCGGCGGCAATGGCCAGCCCCTCCCTTCTCTCGACATCCCACTGCCGATCTACCCCATCAGTCACGATAGAAGCAGCTACAGCTAATGACAGCGGGCTTCTTCTGGTTCCCGGTCCAACAGCCACGATGGGAAGGGCGATGACGCATCCCGGTGGTGATTTGATGGCAGAACGATGACACAACCCCCGCCTGGTGGTTCTCCGGCTGCAAAACGGGAACAAAAGGCATGATGGCGACACAGCGGCGCTACTGGCGGCGACCGATCTCGCCAAAACAACTGGAGAAGGAGAAGGAGTAGAAGGAGACCTTCCTGTGGTCGCTTGAGGTCGCTTGTCGATCGGAGCAAGGTGGAGTTGGGTGACGCCGGCGCCGGAGATAGGTGAGGTTAGAGTGGCGGCTGGAGGATGAGAGCATTTAGGGTTATCGGGTGAATGGGAGGCAAGGATGATGACGAGTTTAAGTCCCGTCTCCAACTCCAAACTTAATCCTATTTTGGCACTTTCAGTCCCTCCTTGTCCTTCTTTCTTCAAATTCAATCCAGAAATTACCATTCCCACCCTGCATCGTAAAATCCTTACAAAATAAATCCAATAGTTACTTTCTAACCCCTACTTCCATAATTTCTTTTATATTAAGCCCCCAGAGATTCGAACATCGTCATTTGGCTTCCGGAAACCAACACTCCACTAGTTATCATTTGATTTTGGGCTATAATAACATAAATTAATAATAAAAATTACATCTCGGGGTTCCGATTTATTATTTAATCGCTATATTTTAAACGGGATGTTACAACTCTCCACCACTTAAATTTGATTTCGTCCTCGAAATTGTTTCTTCTCATTCCTTACACGCCAAACAACTTGAACTACAATCCCGAGCATAACCCTAGCCTTTCCAAGGCAACCGTAACCAACCCTTGCAAGGTTCTAAAAACTGAAGATAAATGAATCCCTTACAATATGATCACATTTACTTAATTAAAATCTGGAGTCTCGAGATGGGCTGGCTTCCTGACAGACCGCCCATACTGGATCATTGTCGGGCTCATTGCACTTATCTCCCAACTAACTACTAAACTGCTAAAACCCTGGGGTTCCCACCCGAAAACAGAATCATAAACCCACACTGCTACCAGTAATTCTCTTTGAACAAGAGATTAGGGACTCCTTCAAAAGAAATCCGTCTTGATAACCAATTCCTACTGATGTAATAAACAACGAGATGTAAACCGGGGAAGAACCCCTTTCTGGATCAACATAACAATGTTTCATTTCGTTCCCGAACCAAACACATAAAATAATCGGCTTGTAAGCACAAACACTCATACCTGACCCAATCAGCCTCGGGCTGGAATACCAGGCATGCCTACGACGGGTCCAGTCATCCCTAGGATGGAATACCCTCGTATCACGCACATGTTTGGTACAATCAACCCTCGGGTTGGAATACCAAACACGTCAGTTCCACTTAATTGTAGGGTCCGGTCATCCTCACGATGGGATACCCTTGATTGGAATACCACTTTATACGTAACTCGGGTCTAACCCATAACTTGAAATCCAAGGACCTATCCTTGCATCTCATCCAAAATCTTCTTATTCATCACAACCGAGTAACACTCATCTGATATACCGGGTCCCGGCCCAGTCGCGGAGCTAAAGGACTCCCACATAGTTACCTCACACGATTTCCGAACAAAATCCTTCCCTGGAACTAGTTACCACTAGTTATCATGCCTCTACGACTCCAACAGCCTCCTGATCCAACCGATCAGATCCATGCGTCACATCCTGACGTCACCAAATCCAAGGTTAAAAGTGATTGCTACCTGACCAACGGTAGACTTATATCACAAACGACCTTAAGTAATTCCTTGCTTCCTTGATCTCTTAACTGTAGTGACGTTCCTACAGTCTTATCGCTGGCTTAACCAGGTATAATCCCTCTAGGTAAGCCCATAAACCCATCCGTGGATTTCCATATCATCACTGTTACATCCGAACTGGTGGGTACTACTGCCCCTTCCGCGTCCTAACAACGCGCTCATGCTATCTACCAACCTAGTGAATGTTGTGACTACACCCACAGACTTACAACACTTTCCATACTAACTGATCGCTAGTGAATGCTACGGCTACCCCCGCAGTCTTACAACACTTTCCATATTGGTCGAACACGCGCTTGACCTAACACACCACTGAACTAAATTCATGGCTAGAATCCCAACCTGATTTCCCAAGTTCTGCTATAAAGCATCGAGAAGACGCGATTCACATGATGGGGAGCTTTTACCCAACTCCCAACTCACACAACACTCAAACCAAGCAGCCACTAGGGTTGTCTTCCTTCCTGATAACGATGCGAAACTTATCCCATTTTCAAACCGCTCCTGCCTCTGAACCCCGGGCTAATTTTCCCCCACTTAGATTCGACTAAGTCTTCACAATACATGAAACTTGTAGAATTTCCAATCCTTCTCACTTTCCAACGATCGATTTGATGACAACCAACTCTTTCCAATTGGTGCTCTATTTCCCGCCAATCACAAGTGATCACACACTTCTAAGAACTAGCCGAACACTTCCTGAATCCCAGGGAAACCGACAGTCCCTAATACTTGAATGATCCCACACTCAAATCTTGAAGTCCAAAAGATAGATGCTCCAACTAACGTCTCAACAACGAGCTACTTCCCTTGGCGCTTTCCTCCGCCAATCAATAACGGTTACCAAAACCATAGAATCCTGACAATGCTGAATAACCGTCATGTGGGACACTGTCCGCAAAGCTCCCACATTATACCCTTCTTCCCAAAGTGTTCCAACAATTCTCCCGCTCTCGGCTCTAGAAATCATACCATTCAGCACTCGCACCCTGACTCACTCACCGACTCAATCATTCACAGCTGAACTGCAGTAGCTAAAGCAACATTTGCCCTAACCCGGGCTACAACTACTCCCAAGACATAATCTACAATCCCAAAATTGCAATAGATCGCACAATCAATCTTTACCGCCCGATACAAGAGATCGAAGGCGAGCCGGACCTCATTAAATACTTATGCCACATCGGCTCACCCGCGCTCACCAGCGCTAAACTACTGTCGCCAATCCCGACGACCAACTGACCCCGAGCTAGAACACACCTGATCCTGGGGTCACAAGCCTTCTCAATCCTTCGAGCTCCTAAACTGAAAGGGAACATTCCTTGTCCTAGAAAACAACATCTCAATCCATCAATTAACCATTTTACTTCCAGCAGCAAAACCCCAGCGGAACAGAATCATCACTCCCTTCCGGAGTCCTTGCGACTCGAATCCCGGCCTCGGACAAAACCCCCGAAGCCCCAAATCCAATAATTCCTATGACAACTTCTCCCGCTCAACCCGTGGAATGTACGAGTACGGAACACCTCCCTGATCCCAAGTATCTGCAGCTCCCTGCTCATCAGGATACGTCCCCGAAACAAATCCCGATACTCGAAAGCTCGACCAGCTACTCCCCTTGCCGTCGTTACAGCTGCTATAGCTACCGCGACAACCGTCTTGACAATGGCTGCATAGCGCTCGTCGAAATACTTGACCATGTCAGTCTTAATAGACCCAAACATCTCCGGAAACTGTTCCCGAACAACTCGATCACCCCTTCCTGGATGATCTCCCTGACACGGTCCTCTGACAATGCTGGCCTACCCTGGCTGCCAGCTCCCGATCCTAACCTGGATCTGGTCTCAAGACGTCTCGTAATCACCATTCTGGTAAGACACTAGAAAGATCTCTGATAATCCATATAATGATAGGGGACCAACTCCCTACCCAACCCTAGGGATTGTGACTTCCTTGCTACGCGTATGGGTCCTGTGCTTTCAGTAGTACGAGCCCATACTACCTTCCACACCTACCAATATTTGTCTCAAGTATCATCACAAAACCCTAACAATATACATAAATATAGCGATCGCTCAATCGTCACTCCTAGAGGAATGCTAACTATCTCATAACTGGCCTCCCGGCCTCACACGACCCACCCATCCATGAAACTTCCACCAACCCTGCAGTACTAGTGTATGCTAGCCATACATAACGCTGGACCCTATAGACTTTAGAATATCTAATCCTACCCTAAGCTCCCAATCAAACAAGAACAGAACATAAGGCCAAATCAAACATTCTCAGGCTATAAGATCTTAATTATGTATAACCGTGATGCATACACTAAGCAACTACAGTAATGATGTCAATCTCATATAAAGGAAACTCTAGGCTAGTAGGCATCATGTAATCATGCAATTTTATCATGCAATTCCTGAAGATCCCTAACCTAGCACTAGCATGTTGCTCTAACATATCGCATAATCAAATAACTGTATGGTATTTTGGGGTCTACTTACTGGCTCCGGCTGATCGAACACTTTGCATCCTCCTTTACTTAATTTGAAAACCATTTTAGAAGTTATTTTGAAAATCTTTCCTTGATTTGAGACTGGATTCACAGGAATGTTCGTCCAATTCACTCAAACCAATGCTCTAATACCAACTTGTAACACCTATAAAAATCAAGCCAATTTAAAACTTTTTCAAGACCCAAAAGCCATTAGTTATTATAAAATGTTTTCAAAATAGTTTAATATCAGAGTATCCCAGAATCCATAAGTCCAAAACACGAGGATGTGTACGGTCACGCCTTCGCCTTGACAAGTCATCTGAAGTACCTGAAACAATAAATTGAAATTGTAAGCACGAAGCTTAGTGAGTTCCCCCAAAATACTCATACCGACAACAATACACATATAATCATAAACAACATACTATGGGTCCAATCAACCATCGGATTGGAATACCCCAGGCCCTCAACCAACATGTTGGAATGCCAACACACTATGGGTCCAATCAACCATCAGGTTGGAATACCCCAGGCCCTCAACCAATAGGTTGGAACGCCATACACACTAAGGGTCCAATCAACCATCAGGTTGGAATACCCCAGGCCCTTAACCAACAGGTTGGAATGCCACACACTATGGGTCCAATCAACCATCAGGTTGGAATACCCCAGGCCCTCAACCAACAGGTTGGAATGCCAACACACTATGCCTCCAATCAACCATCAGGTTGGAATACCCCAGGCCCTCAACCAACAGGTTGGAATGTCACACACACTATGGGTCCAATCAACCATCAGGTTGGAATACCCCAGGCCCTCAACCAACAGGTTGGAATGCCAACACACTATGGCTCCAATCAACCATCAGGTTGGAATACCCCAGGCCCTCAACCAACAGGTTGGAATGCCACACACACTATGGGTCCAATCAACCATCAGGTTGGAATACCCCAGGCCCTCAACCAACAGGTTGGAATACCACACACTATGGGTCCAATCAACCTTCAGGTTGGAATACCCCAGGCCCACAACCAACAGGTTGGAATGCCCACATACTATGAGTCCAATCATCCTCGGGATGGAATACTCACGGCCCACAACCAACAGGTTGGAATGCCCAGGTCTATTGGCTTTCGCACAAAGCAGATAAGCCTCAACCGTCAAAAAAACATGTGCACATATATAACAGATAATCACATAACAGTCTATAAGCAGACAAATCGATCTAACAGATCATAACAGCATAGCACCTCCTATCTACTAGGATACTGATCTAACAGATCATAGCAACATATAATATCCTATTTACCAGGATATTGACCTAACGAATCATACCACATAGCACATAATACCATCCTATCTGCCAGGATACCGTTCTAACAGATCATACTAGGATACATAACCAGATTACAATCAAAAGGGCCGGTCTTGGTGCCTTAGACCCTTAAGTATAATGAGGATAACTCACCTGACACTGCTGAAGTCCCGCAGATACAACTCCAGCTGCTGGTTGACAAATTCCAGAACTGTCAACATCAAACAATACCCAATTAATAATTGGGTTCCAAGCCCAAGGTCCAACTCCCACTACAAAAACCAAAAAGTCAAATAATGGGTTAAAGCCCAACAGAAAGGCCCATGTGAAATTATGGTTTTCACATGAAATGATGATTAGGATTAAATGTTCCTACTTAACTCATTAAGAACTTAATCCACTAAGGACTTAATCCATTAAGTCCAATATTGCTTTAGATTAATTTTTCCCAATGATTATTATTTAATATTTCAAGTTATTAAATAATTCTCGTGTGTGTCCCGATTAATTCTCAAAAATTAAGGTTTTATTGGAATTAGAGTTTTCCAAACCCTAATCAGGGTTTCCAACCCAATTACTAGCCCATTTATCAATTTGTTGGGCTTTTAGGTCATTTAGGGTTTTATTGGGCCTATTAGTCCCACTAGAATATCATTAAGCCCGTTAGGGTTTATTGGACCCACTTTGGCCAAGCATTCCCCAAACTAGTCAAACACAACAAGACAAGCACACCACCAGCCGACACAGCGGCCGGTGGTGGCAGGAGGCGGCAGCCACCACCTCACGGTGGTGGTTTTGACTTTCTGTCCATTATTCCATTTGTTACAATTTACAATACCATCCAAAAACACACACATACTAATAATACACACACAACCACTAAAACACACACCTACGATGGTGCATGGCGACAACGGGGTTTTCCTCGAATTTCCGGCCAACAGATACGCTCCAAAAACAATAATCACAGCAACACCCGACTTTACATACCCAAAACAGATGTGGCCACCCACCTGTGGCGGAAAATGACGGCAGCAGCAACACACACATCCATCAGCACACATCCACAACACCAAACGAGATGGAGTACCGAGCACACAACCCTCTCAGCCGCTTTGGGCGGCAGGCGGCCAAGAAAACGAGCAACACAGCGGCTATTGGCGGCAATGGCCAGCCCCTCCCTTCTCTCGACATCCCACTGCCGATGGCCAGCCCCTCCCTTCTCTCAACATCCCACTGCCGATCTTCCCCATCAGTCACGACAGAAGCAGCTACGGCCGATGACAGCGGGTTTCTTCCGGTTCGCGGTCCAACAACCACGATGGGAAGGGCGACGACGCATCCCGGTGGTGATTTGATGGCAGATCGACGACACAACCCCCGTCTGGTGGTTCTCCGGCTGCGAAACGGGAACGAAAGGCATGATGGCGACACAGCGGCGCTACTGGCGGCGAACGATCTCGCCAAAACAATTGGAGAAGGAGAATGAGTAGAAGGCGACCTTCCTGTGGTCGCTTGAGGTCGCTTGTCGATCGGAACAAGGTGGAGTTGGGTGACGCCGGTGCCGGAGATAGGTGAGGTTAGAGTGGCGGCTGGAGGATGAGAGCATTTAGGGTTATCGGGTGAATGGGAGGCAAGGATGATGACGAGTTTAAGTCCCGTCTCCTACTCCAAACTTAATCCTATTTGGCACTTTCAGTCCCTCCTTGTCCTTCTTTCTTCAAATTCAATCCAGAAATTACCATTCCCACCCTGCCTCCTAAAATCCTTACAAAATAAATCTGATATTTACTTTTTAACCCCTGCTTCCATAATTTCTTTTATATTAAGCCCCCAGAGATTCAAACATCGTCATTTGGCTTCCGGAAACCAACACTCCACTAATTATCGTTTGATTTTGGGCTATTATAACATAAATTAATAATAAAAATTACATCTCGGGGTTCCGATTTATTATTTAATCGCTATATTTTAGACGGGATGTTACAAGTTTCCAAAGAGGAATTATCGATCCCACCTTATTCCGAAGGTCAAATGGAAAACATCTCATGCTTGTCCAAATTTATCTGGATGACATCATTTTTGGATCCACGGATTCATCAATGGTTGCGGATTTTGCCAAACTAATGATCAATCGATTCCAAATGAGTATGAGTCATGAACTAAGCTTCTTCCTATGTCTTCAATTTAAACATACCAACAGGGGAATCTTTATTCATCAAGAAAAGTACATCTCGGAACTTTTCAAGAAATGTTCAACGGACACCTGTGCCTCGGCTAAGGTACCTATGGGTTTTAGATACAAGATCTTTTCGGACCCTTCAGGTGTTGCAGTTGATGAAAAGAAGTACAGAGGATTGATTGGATCTCTACTGTACCTCACAGAAAGTCGTCCGGACATCATGTTTTCAACATGTTTATGTGCCAGATTTCAAGTCAATCCAAAGATGTCCCATCTATTGGCTGTTAAGCAAATATTCCGATACCTCAAAGGTACTAAGAATCTCGGAATCTGGTACCCAGCAAACAAAAGTTTTCTTCTTCGAGCATACTCTGATTCCAACTATGGTGGTCTTCAACTTGACCGAACGAGCATATCTGGTGGTTGTCAATTCCTAGGTGGTCGTTTGGTTAGCTGGTCATCAAAGAAACAAAATTGCATTGCACTCTCAACAGCTGAAGCAGAATGCATTGTTGCTGCCAGCTGTACATCTCAAGTTCTATGGATGAAATCACGGCTTTTAGACTATGCTTACCGGTTTCAACAAATTCCAATCTATTTTGACTTGCAAAGTGTCATTGCCATCTCACACAATCCAATTCAGCACTCTATGACAAAGCACATTGATATACGGTACCATTTCATTAAAGATCATGTTTTAAATGGTAACACTGAACTTATTTTTATTCCATCTGACGATGAAATTGCTGATGTCTTTACTAAGGCATTAGACGAAACCAAATTCAATAGTTTTCTGAACAAAATGGGTATGATGATGCCTGATTCTCAATTCTTTCAAGAAGCATGTACACTCTGATGGCAACATCAGAAAGAAAATCAGTTCCGAAATAAAATTATATTTCATCTCGGAACTATTGCCTCTCGGAATGAATAGGATCATTTTATGTGTCTTTTTATCTAACCATCTCTTGTAGTTTTATGTTGAACAACTCACCTTGTGTCATGAAGTCTAAAACCAATATAGTTACATTGGTACAAATTCCTCTTCAGAACTTACTTCATAAATTTCATGCCTGATTTCAAATCTAGAACGGTACTGTAAGCTCATCTCTCACTTTGTCAGAAAACGTATTGACTCCGGAATCTCTCTCAAGGGATTGGCCATAGTCAACCCGGTTGACCAAATGGTAAAGAGAAAGGCTAAGTCTGAGATAGTCCCATTACCAAAGGGTCCATATGTTTATTTTGCCAAAGGAAGGGGCGTTGATTGCAAAGCTGCCAAATTTACCTAAGGATGTTAAAGTCAATAAGTTTGACTCTACATCAGGTAGAGCCCATTATCTAACTCTGTTAAGTTCTATTCTGAGATCCTCATTACATGATGTGACTGGGTCACATGTTGATGTTTTAAGAATCAAAGAATAGAGAGAAATCTTAAAGGAAGTATATGTTGATTCTGATCGCGAAGGTGGATTTCGATCGCATCAGAATTTTGAGCAGTTGCTTAAGAAGTTATGATATATTCCTAAGGAATAGATAACAACAATTTTCCATGTGGATTGTAAGGATAAGTTTTTCCGCAAAGTTTTAAAATAAAAGAAAATTGTTTAATTTTATTTATTTGAAGTATCCTTACAATGGCATTTGTGGAAAATTGTTGCTTATATGATTCCACTGACAGCAATATTGGAAAATGGATTTGATTCTTTCATTTGTGGTAGTGTCTAAATTTACCAAATCAGGAAAGTTCCTCATCGCCCAAGTTTCAATTGGACCGAAACTTGGAATCATGAAAGATGAATAGTATGATGAATGAGAACTTTCAAGCATTGGAAAATCAAGACTAATTACTTGTTCACATGGATGTGTGAGTCAAGTGAAGGACTAAAGGGATCGAGTACACATTCTTGTGCACTGGTCATGTCCACCACAAAGCTCGTTAAGACTATTTGATTTACTAAAGTGTAGTAAATATGGTTATACTTACAAGTTTAAGTATAATTCTGAAACATTGGAAAAGTCTCAATGTATGGCAGAACGAATGGGAAGAATCAAATTAGGCAGAAAGATAAAAGTTTCTCAAATCTGAAAGGATGGGAGAGTACTTTAGTATCATGTTTGTGATCATCTTAATGATTTAGAAATCATATCACAATTAGTCCTCTAAAGGTCATCTTAGTGCATTCTTATGACTAAGAAGAGGAGTCATGAATTGTTGAAATGGTTAGATCAGGAAGATGAGTCATACTTCGTTCCAAAACAATTCTTAGAGTCATACTCCAAGATTGTAACTTGAGTGACATATCTTAAAGAAAGGTTTAAAACACTTGTCAAATGTAAGAGTAAAAGTGTCCTACTCTTGTACATTTGAAATTGGTAAGTTGTGATGTTTTGGATAAAACAAAGACCAACTAAGGCCAATTGTGTGAAGTGTTTGTCTTGATAAAGAATCCGCACTATCTCTTGAATATTTGGCAAGATAGTCTTATATGTCAAGAGGATAATGGGGGTCTTAAAGATCCTAAAAAGAATTTCAAGAACTAATCAAGAATAAAACCTGAGGTTCTTCACTAGCACACGACTTGAGGTTTATAACCTATCGTGTTGACATATTCTCTGCCCATTCCAGTTAAAGTTGGCTTTGCATAGGAGTTCTAAAAGTTCTCAATTGGTTGCATAACAACTTGGAAGCAATGGCAGGCCCTGTACTGCCAGGTGGCAAGAAGTTAAGATTGCATAAGTTCAGTCCATATGAGTTTGGATTTGTCATTATCCTTGTCTTGCGACTATGGTTTTGACGATTCTCATGGATAAGAACACATACACCATAAAATCTAAGGGTCATAAGGTTTCTCTCCGATTCATGAAAATGATGGTGAGGAAACACTTCCACGAAGTAGATTTGAAGCAGATGGCAAAAGGTCTAAACAATTGAGACTATGATTACGGCATCCCTTTTCATAGTTCTGAAATTGTTTAGACACACATGCATGCTATCTAAGGAAAGGTGTATGATTTTGATAAAGTTTTATCAAAGCATCTCGTATCAGAAATCTGAACTTTGGTAAGAAAGTCAATAAAGTATTGATTTCTAGAAGTCCAGCTGATTTCTGAGTACATCTCAAAGCTAGTGGGAGCATAAGTGTTATGCTAATAATCATCATGTTAGTGGGAGCATGATAATTATTGTTAGTGTTGCAAGTTAGGAATGTTAATTATAGAAAACAAAAGTTTCAATTCGTGAGGCTGCAGGGATTGAAAAAGTTGTTTTGCTATAATTATGGGAGAGGATATACTTCATTTCAGTTCTAAAGGCTTAGATTGAGACCTTAATCATCTTTAGTCAAGAATATATATATATGAATTTCATGTTGGATTGGTTCAACTTAAGGAAATTCTATATATTGCGTTCTTAAAATTCGATTATGATTACGGCATCCCTCTTCATAGTCAAATTTTGAAAACATGGCAAATAAAAATATTGTAGCAAAAGACTGGTCTAGAATCATGTCTTTATGTGAGACATCATGAATTGTGTACCATTTGCTTTGGGTACAGGATCGATTGCATTTGCTATAATATTTGTCATTTCTAAATTTTTCCAAATGCCCAGAGGTATTAAGAAGGGAAAAGGTATATAATTGGATATGACTAAAATGATTAAGCAATTGTCGAGGACAATCTAAGGTTTACCAAAGATTGGTTGCTCAGGGACAGTTGGAAGTATAGTGCTAATTTTGGAAGGACCATATTGACATATTCTGAAAAGAGGCACAATTTATATGGATAGTCTTTTGAGAATAGTATATTTATGATTTACATTAATATATTATAAGTTCTAATATATTAATATGGAATCATATTATTTAATTAGTATTGATCAAGAATTAATTTAGAATTAATTAAGTGATCAAAAAGAACTAATTAAATATGGACTCTTATATATATGGAATGGGCCAAGTTAATTTAGGTTGGGCTAAGCTTTCATGGATGGTCCATGGAGCTTTTAACCCATGGATCCTATGTAAATGAAAGGTCATGGGTATTAGGGTTTACATGGATGTAACCCTAATCCTCCGTAATATATAAAGGGGTCCTTGGCTCACAAAATTGGCACAAGTGTGAAAATAAGAGTGGGCCGATTTTAATGTGCATACATATTCTCTCAAGTTCTTCCAAGGTGTTTTGGTGATTTGTGATTCCATTTGAGGCTTCCACACTATTGGGGCTAAGCTCTTAAAGCTTGAAGACATCAAGCTACATCAAAAGGTATGTCATCTAACTAGAACTTTGTAGTATAGGTGCTTCATAATATGCTAGTTAGGATGAAACCTTGGAATAGTTAATATTTGCATGTATAATAGAGAAAACATAGATCCAAGGTTTATAGGGTTGCATGTACACCATAGGAGTGTTAGAATGCTCAAAATCCAACAGGAATGTCAACCGAGAGTGAGCAAGAGGAACCGAACCTGCATGAAGACAAATGCTTTGTAGGCAAGCCCGTCAGTGAGAAGATCAACGACTGCGTTCGTTTGATCAAAAAGGTACAATCCCTTCTTGAATCTCTTAAAATTCCGGTAAATGATTATGAAAAGGATTTAAATGAACTAAAATTCAAATTTAATAATCTAAGCGGAAGTCTCATGCAAACTCGGTTAACAAATTCTAACCTAACTGACCAAATCAGCAGGGTGTAAACGAAGAGTGAGGAGAGACGAATGTGGATAGAGCTGAAGGAGCAGGAGTTAGTTAGGGATAGGGATGAGATAATTTATTTACAACGAGACAATTTAAGATTTTTAAAACAACGTAATGTTTTTTGCTTGATTGCTAAACGTTTATATACTAATATCACGCAATTGCAGTTAGATTGTGAAATAGGGAAAAAGATTCATAAAATGATCTTGCCCTTCCTTGAGTTTAAGGAGGATGAGGTCATTGTTGAATGTGAATCAATCATGTCCTCTGAAGAAACTTCCATTACTTATAAAATAGGTTTGGACAAAATTGAAACTTTCATTGATTCTAAGGAACATAAATGCATGTTAAAACAACTCTTAGATGAAAATGATAAGTTAAAAATTAAAACCGAGACCTTAAAAACATTTGACTCATCAAACGCGAAACTGATGACCAAACATAAAATAAATATTGAGAGTTCATCTGAGTTTGATGACGCAAGTGAGATGAGTGAGATCTCCGTGGAAGACGTAATCGATTGCTCAGAGTTCCTAAAGAGCGAAACCGAGACTGAAAAACCTCTAATATCTGAAAACTCAGTCGAATATGCTCGCTTTTCAGACAACAAGTCGAAGAAACTCAAAGAAAAGGCAGTGGTCTACCAAAAGGTTCAAACGGTTCCAAATCAGGTCTATGCTGTGAAAGGAGTATCTGAAAGACAAACAGCAGAACTGAAAATTTTGGTAGATCAAGACAACGCTAGAGGATGTGATGATTTCTTCTGGTCAGCACCAATCGATAATGCAGACGAAACCGTCGGTTTATCAGAGCAAACCTCATGGAGGGTGAAAGGGAGATACATTCCAGAACCTATTAACAAACCATCAAGCTTTGCCAAACCAAGCACAAGTGGAACAAAGGAGATACCAGAAGAACCCAAGAAGGAGTCCCATCAAGCCGAATCTCAAAAGGAAAATCCAAAACCAAAACCGAGTTTTAATATTCATAAATCTCAAAAACAATTGGCCAACCAAAAGCGCCAAAGAAATCAGAGATATATGAAAAACTTGAGTGAGAGAAAACGGTTTTGGAAGTCTCAAAATCCTGACTTTGTCCAAACCAAGAAGGATTCTCGAGCTGGAAATCAATCATACAAGGCCGGCGGTCAGTTGAACCAAAAGCCAAGTTTCGGTCCAAATTCCTTTCACTATAAGACACGAACCTCCCGTTTCGGTCCTCAAAATACTACAGTTCATAACCAACAACCCAACTTTGATCCTAACTTCAGATCCCAGAGCCGAACCTCCAGTCTCGGTTCAAAACTCAAGGACCAGAGCCGAACCTCTAGTCTCGGTTCAAAAACTAAGGATCTGAGCCGAAAATCCAATTTCGGTCCTTCTGGCCAATCACATAAGACACAATCCTTGAAAGATGTTAAAGGAAAAGGAAAGCTTGACTCTGAGACAAATAACACTAATATGAAAAAGTCAGCTGAACCTAGGGATCAATAGAAAATTCCTAATAACATAACACCATCTGATACACCTCAATTTAAACAAGATAAAAATAAAATAAAGGTGTACACCATCAAACGCAAAGATGAAACCACTATAGTTAAAAGAACATATTTGGTTGATCTTGCTGTAGTTATTCCATTTTCTGTGAAAAACTTACCAGGGCCCAAGAAACTTTGGGTTCCTAAATCTGCTTGAATTTGCAGGTGTTAAGTGACGAGCAGTTCGACGACGAATGGTACATTGACAGTGGCTGCTCGCGTCACATGACAGGAAGGAAGGAAGAGCTGAGGGATCTTCGGTCCCTAAAAGATGGTGGATGTGTGAAGTACGGAAACAACTCGTTTGGAACAATAAAAGGATATGGTATGATAACAAATGGGGAATTCTCAATTAGAAAAGTTGCGTACGTGGAAGGTTTGCATCATAACCTCATCAGTGTTTCGCAACTAGTTGTTGGAACTGGACTGAAAGTGTCGTTTGATGATGAGGGATCAGAAATCATTGAGAAGAACACGAAGAAAGTTCTGCTGAAGTCTCAACGCAAGGGAGAGATGTATCCTCTCAATCTCAACCCTATCAAGGGCAAACCGGCGATATGTCTACTGGCTAAAGAAAAATCTGATGAAAGCTGGTTATGGGATAGACGACTCTCGCATCTAAACTTCAATGACATCAACAAACTGGTGCTGGGTGACCATGTTCGAGGTCTTCCTCCTCTAAAATTCGATAAGGAGAACCTCTGTGCAGCATGTGAGATGGGCAAGCAGAGCCGAAAGAGTCATCCCACGCGCATCAATACAAAAATCATCGAATCTCTTAAGCTTCTGCATGTTGACTTGTGTGGACCTTCGGCTATCGAAAGCATCGGTGGTAGTAAGTTCATACTTGTTATTGTAGATGATTTTTCTCGCATCACCTGGGTTTTCTTTCTTAAACAGAAATCTGAAGCAACTCCCAAGTTGAAAGCATTTATCAAGCAGGTCGAGGTGCAACTACGTAAGACTGTAAGGAACATTCGAAGCGATAATGGGCTTGAATTCAAAAATAAGGAGTTTGAAGACTACTTGGCTGAAAGAGGAGTAACTCACAACTTCTCCGCTCCTTACACTCCACAGCAGAACGGAATCGTTGAAAGGCGAAACCGATCTCTATGTGAAGCTGCCCGCACGATGCTATCTTTCGCTTCACTTCCTTTGTATTTCTGGGCTGATGCCATCGCATGTGCTTGCTACACTCAGAACTGATCCCTTCTCAACAAGAGGTTCACCTTAACCCCATACGAGATCCTAAACAATCGAAAGCCCAACATAAAGTTTTTCCATGTATTCGGTTCCAGATGTTTTATTTTTAACTCCAAGGAGAACCGAAACAAGTTTGAAGTCAAAGCCGATGAAGGGATATTTCTTGGGTATTCACTGACCTCAAAGGCATATAGGGTTCTAAACAAACGATCCAAGCGTCTCGAAGAAACCTACTATGTTACCTTTGATGAAAACTATGTTAAGAAAATTCAAACAACCGACAACACTGCACTAGAAATCTTCCCTAAAACTGGTCAAATCTCAGCTCCTATTTCCAACTTGTTTGATGAATACATAAGGTTGTTCGATGAACCATAAAAGGCCATCAATTCGGAGGCAAATGCAGCGGACAACAAAGTTGATCATCTAAAGAAAATCATTGATGAAGCTGTACATGCTGCTGAAACCGATCCTCCTAAAGCAACCGAGAATCAACCTTCTGTTTCCAACACAGCAGAACTGCATGTCGAGGGGGAGCATCCGACTTCAAATCCTGAAGCTCAAGTCGAGGGGGAGTATCAAACTCCAACTCATAAAGCTCAAACCGAGGGGGAGCATCCAGCTGCAGGGGAAACTCCATCTCCAACCGAGGGGTAGCATCCCACTCTGACTGAGGGAGAAATACCTGAACCCGACGTTGGATATGCTTCGCCATTTGAGGGGGAGAATGACAATTCAAATGACGAAGATGAACATTCAGAACTCGAAAGAAGAGGTGAATGCAGAATTGGATCCAGCTTATGATCCGAACTATCCTCCTCTGATTAAATGGACAAGGGATCACCCCAAAACACAGATCATTGGTGATTCATATGAAAGAGTTCTTACACGTTCTCAACTGAAAGCGAAGCAAACTACATTATTTTCCCAAGTCGAATTTTGCGTGTTTAATTCTTTTGTCTCCAAAATCGAACCAAAGACGGTTAATATTGCACTCGATCATGCCGATTGGGTACAGGCAATGCAAGATGAACTGCATGAGTTCGAAAGAAATCGAGTTTGGAGATTGATTCCCACTCCTAAGGATGCTTCAATGGTCGGATTAAAATGGGTATTCAGGAACAAGATGGATAAAGAGGGCAATGTCATCCGGAACAAGGCTCGGCTAGTGGTGAAGGGATACTGCCAAGAAGAGGGGATAGATTATGAAGAGACGTTCGCTCCAGTAGCTAGATTGCAGTCAGTGAGAATATTCCTTGCCTATGCTGCTCATAAAAACTTCGAAGTCTTTCAAATGGATGTGAAGTGAGCTTTCTTAAATGAAGAACTGGAAGAGACAGTGTATGTAGAGCAGCCACCCGGGTTCGTGAATGAAAAGTATCCTGATTACTGCTACGTTCTAGATAAAGCGGTGTATGGTATGAAACAAGCACCGAGAGCATGGTATGAAACCTTAACTCGTTTCCTTAAAATGTCTAAGTTTAAACAAGGTTCGGTTGACCCAACCTTCTTTCGTAAGAAAGAGGGCGAACACCTGATGATTGTTCAAATCTATGTCGATGACATCATCTTCGGCTCCACGAATCCTAGCCTAACAGCTGAATTCAGGAAGTTGATGAAGACTACGTTTCAAATGAGCGCAATGGGTCCGATTAACTTTTTTATTGGACTGAACATTAGACAGGGACCAGAAGGTATATTCATAAATCAGGAGGCTTACACCAAGAATTTGCTGACAAAATTTGGAATGAAGGGAGACTCGAAAGTGAAGGTTCCCATGGCGTTTGGCACAAAATTGACGCCATCTCTGGATAAACCGGCCGTAGACATGGCACTCTATTGTCAAATGATAGGATCTCTCATGTATCTGACGGCTGGTAGACCAGATATAATGTTTTCAGTCTACTATTGTGCCAGGTTTCAAGCTAATCCAAGAGAACCTCACATGATAGCCGTGAAGAATATCTTTCGCTATCTGAAGAGAACCTCATCTCTCGGTCTTTGGTACCCTGCGAACTCCGGATTCTTTATACAAGCATTTTCTGATACTGATCTTGGTGGATGTGGATTGGATCGAAAGAGCACAACAGGAGGATGCCAATTCCTCGATGGCAAGCTCGTCAGCTGGCAGTCAAAGAAGCAGACGTGTGTGTCTCTTTCAACAACAGAAGCTGAGTATATTGCAGCAGCATCCTGTACATCGCAAGTGGTATGGATACAAAGTCAGCTCAGAGATTATGGTTTAAGTATGAAGAAGATTCCGCTTTACTGTGATTCTGAAAGTGCGATAAGGATATGTCACAATCCAGTGCAACACTCCAAGACCAAACACATTGCACTGAGATACCACTTCATGAAAGACCATGTTGAAGATGGAAATGTGGAAGTTCACTTTGTTCGATCATCAGATCAGCTTGCCGATATTTTCACTAAGGCCCTACCTGAAACGAGCTTCAATAGAACACTACATGGCTTAGGCATGATCGAAGCAGAGTCAGTATCGAAACACCTTTCGTCAACGTAAAAGGTTAGCTAAGTAAAATAGAACGTGGCTCGGTCTATTTTGGTTCCATGAAAAATTAAGGAACCGAAACGAACCGATCGCTCGGTCTATTTCGGCTTCGTATTTTTAGGAACCGATATAAGCCGATCGCTCGGTCTATTTCGGCTCCGTAATTTTAGAGAACCGATATAAGCCGACCGCTCGGTCTATTTCGGCTCCATAATTTTAAGGAACCGACATTCGCTGAACACTCGGTCTATTTTGCTTTAAATTCTCTAAAGGTTAGTTTCGGTTGTATAATTTGCTCATCTTTGTCTTTAAGTTTTTTTATACAGTTTCTTTTTCTTAATCAACAAAAACACAAAAATATTTTTCTTTTTAAAGTTTTTTTTAATCAACAAAAACACAAAAATATTTTTTCTTTTTAAGTTTTACTATGTTTTTTTATATAATCCAAAATATTTTTTTTGTTTTTGTTCTTTTCGTGTGGTTTCTCTTTATATTTTTTTGGTCTCAAAGACACAGAACCTTCATGATCTTAAAACAAGGGAAGGTATGAAATTTCTCATTATCAAACCAGTTAGGTGTCCCTAGAAGCATGCTGCTGCATGTAGACCGAAGCCTCAAAGACTCTGAGTAAGGCCTTAATGATTTGATCTATACCTATCGTTTCTACCCAATCAGGCCAAATTCACTCAAGTCGCGAGCTACCTTACTCTTCTCAGAGAAGTTAAGAGTTTTCTGCTTTGTCAATCTTTAGCAGCAGAGGTACTTTCGGTTCTTTAACCATCTAATCAATATTCTTCATCTACTTTCGGTTCAAAAAAGTAACCCTTGAGACTCTCGGTTTTTACCACTGAGGTTTATGGTTACAGAAAATCTGTGTTGATGATCTTGGTTGCGTATACCACGTGCTGAGTGCGACCCACAAAATCCAATACCAATAAGGAATTAATGTTGAATTTTAATATTGAAGATTTAACTTGTTACCCATTGAAATCTCTTTTTATTTTCTTTTATGCGAGATCTTTATGAAATTGTCTCACACCAAGACATTTCTTCCCAAAAGGTCCAGTTTTGTTTTATTTTTGAGATTTCAATTCCCAACCACTTATATATATATATATATATATATATATATATATATATATATATCTCACCTACTTGTTCAACAGACCACATCGGTCTCACAAGTACTTCGCCTGACCTTCGGTCTTATATCAAGTATCGAGGTTCGGTTGGAGATCAGCCACCTTTTAGAGCCGATAGTTGACAAGAAGCCTTTCGATGTTTATTAACAGACACTCGATCGTAATTTTACGGGGAACCATGCAAGCACTTCAAGTCTCTCTTGACTTTGAAGGAAGAGATTCGTGCCCGGAATCAACTACTTTAGGTCGATTTACGACATCACTCACATCCTATACACGTTTGTTTTATTTCTTTATCTTTGTCACTCTTGCACGAAAATTTATTGTAATTTTCCAAAATACTAATGATCGTTTTCAAATGCATTTTGATTGACCTATGTGTTGTGCAAGCAGACCACGCGTGATGACGTCTATCTGGGGAAACCAAGCTGTCAAATCCCGCTTTTTCAGGCGACGGTTCAGAGATCGCGTAATCATGACGAAAGATTCTTTCTCTCTCATGGCAATGGTATATAAAGGGTTTCTCACACCCATTGTACCTTCTTACCTTTCTCAACATCACTCCAATACAACAGGCGAATTCTCAACAGTTCAACAATGGCGGATTCATCTTCTCACCATGAACAAACAGCTTCATCTTCCCTACTGGTGATTAAACCCAACCAGAACTTGATCATCGAATTTAATCCGTATCTGTACGACTTGTATATGCTCCACGTTGTTGAATGCCTCAAGCACTCTCCACTATTTATGGCGTTATCTATGGTGGAATCTGTTCCTATGTCACTACTATCAGAAGTTTATTCCACTGCCACTTATGACAAGAACAGGGATAGGATCTACTTTCAGATTTTCAATCGCAAAACTTCGATTTCGAGAGTTCGATTCTGTTCGCTGCTAGGGCTTGCAGTCGATGCCTCTGTTATCTCACCTGATTTTGTTACGACGACTCAGCTGTTTGTCATGTTCTATGAGATGGGGTATAATGAGGTTCTTGTTTCTTTTACGAAGTTCAAGAAATCGTGTCTTCCGCCACAATGGAATGGGTTATTAACTCTGCTTCACAAGGGTTTGGGTGAATGAGTTGTAGGGTCAGATGGTTCAAACAGATGCTTCATGACCATTCTGTATGGCCTTTACAATGGACTCAATGTCGATTATGGATCATTGATTTGGTCTCAGCTGGTACAAAGCCTTACTTCCTCGACCAAGTACTCCGAAATTTCTTGTGGGCGTTTCTGGACGATAGTCACAAAAAGAGCCATCTCTTCACTTAACGTCCCGGTGATGCAGGATGCTCTGTTGTCTTCTGTGGCCACTTTCCACACCAAGAAGGTTATTCTTGCTGATCCGTTAAGATACCAGCATGTTGGCTCAATCCCAGAACCAATGTATCGATGTGTACCGATGAACAACAAAATTATGGAGACCTATCGAAAGCTTTGTCCTACCGGTCCCAGACAATTAACGCCGGAGATGAAGGCAACTTTGGAAGCTGTGGAAAAGCCCTCTAAACGTGGCAAAAAGAAGGAGGATAAAACCGAAGATCGAGTAGAGGGTGCATCTTCGAAAGCTGACAAACCGAAGAAGGGTGATAAAGCAGGAGCTTCGTCTAAGGACAAAAGATCAAAGAAGCGCAAATCAGAGAAAGGGGGATCCTCGGCTCATCCTAAGAAAGTCAAGAGGATGGTGAGGAAGTCTAAATCTCCTTCCTCCTCAAGCTCTGATCATCAAGAGGATGAATCGGCTGATAAGGAAGACGAAGTTCATCTTGAAGACTCACCAAGAGGAGACACACCTCCTAGATCTCGAACTCCGACTGATGACCTCAATGCCAAGGTACCTACCCCACCTGATTCACCACCGAAAGTTACTATTTCAGTTTCGGTTGCTCCTATTCCTCTATCTCCACCAAAACCTACTGTTTCTGAATCGGTTGCTCCAATACCTCCAATTTCTACAAATCAACCGATTTCTTCACCAATCCCACCACCACCTGTCTACACTACTCCCATTATTACTTCAACACCTATCATTACCTCAACCATAACCGATCCACCGGTAAATGTCAATGTATCTGATACGGGGGCATTTACTGGTACTGACCCTCCTGTTACCACTACACCAATCACACCCACTGCTTCTGATGACTCCAATCCGATTCTTGGAGGTGATGATTTTGAGTATGACTCCACCTATTACAATCCTTACCGGCTTCCAACTGAAGATGATGATTCTGCTCCTGCCACTAAGGAACAACTTGATAGTGCTCATGAGAAGCTTAACAAGCTGCTTGAGTGTTATCAGAAGCCTATTGATGTTGTCATGAAAGCCTTCATGGATACAGCCTTGGAACAATACACTCAATCCATGGATAAGTGCTCAGCTGCTATGCATGACTCCACTTCCCAGTGTAAACAAGCTACTAAGGATGTCAAGGATCTTATTCATGATTCTAAACTTTTCTTAGAGTCGCTTCAGGTCATGCCAACTCCAATGCTACCAAGGTAAGTGCTTCGGTTGATTCACTGACACAATCGCTTCAAGAAGAACAAGCAAAGTTTGATTCAGTTCGAGTTGATATTCAAGCCGAGAATACAACTCATCTTTCATCTATTGACTCTCGGTTAGAAAAACTCGTTGCTGATTTAACTATTGAACGACAACTGCGAGATGAACTTGCTAGACAGACTGCTACTGTGGCAGCTCAGCAGGTCCGGCTGGAAAAAGCAGAAAAGGAGATTGAATTGTTGAAGGTTGAACGTGCCGTTTTTCGGAGCTGGTCTGGTGATGCCCTGGGTATGCTGAACAACGTCATTCATGCTAATGATCCTGTTTTGACATTGACTATCAGGAATCATCTCACCACCAAACTCCTTCCGGCGATTGAACTCCTTCGTGAAATGAAGGGTGTTCCGAAGCCGATGGTCGCTCCGCAACAAGGGGGAGAAGGTGTGAAAGTAAAGGCAGAAAAGCCTTCAGGTCAACCTCCTGTACAATCGAAAGTCGTGATCAAACCTGAACCGAAGGGTAATGAAGCTTCGGGTTCTGGGGTTAAAGAAAAGAAGGGTCCATCCAATGATGATAGTGATGAAGACCAGGAAACAATAAACGACATCCTGAAAAGAAAGCAGAGGGATCGGGAGTTGAATGAGACTCAGAGGATTGTGAAGGAAGAAGAGGAGAAGGAAAGGAAGAAGAAAGAAGAGCATGATGCTCTTGAATGTAAGAAGGCCCTTTTTCCCCCATGGACTAGGGAAAAATTGATAAAAGAGGCGATTGAGTTCCCAAGTGTTTTCTGGTTGGAACCAGTGGCTTCATTTGATATTGACAACACGAGGGATTCTCAATTTGATATGCCTATGACGAGGAAGGCGTTCATTTTTCATTGCTTTGATTCTACTACTGAAGCCCCTTCGCCTCATCCTCAAATTGATCGAGAGCTTATCGACTTTTATTTGAAGTTTGGTCAACCTCAGTACTTGACGTGGAGTGTACAGAAGATCACATCAGTCAAAGTGCTGAAGCCTACACCTGCAGGGAAGTTTGTTAACGTTCAATTCAGAGTTACTCGAGGTTCAGACAACTCGGTCTCTATAATTTCCCTTGCAGATCTCCCAAACTTAAATCCTCATGATTGGATTTTGTTATACAACATTTTGCTTACAAATGCAAAGGAGTATGAACCGATCCTGAATCATTTGAAGAGGATGTTGGGATCGTATGTTTACGAAGTGGCTAAGATGGATAAGGAGATTGCCTCGGTTATGAACAAGAAACCGATTGTAAAGCCAACTTCGAAACCGGGAGATGTGAATAAAATGACAATGGGTCAAATTGATCCTAAGCATCTAACGGTCATGTTCACAAGAGCCGAACATAGCAGATTTTTATTTGCTCTTGTGGATAAACATATGTTCTCAACCGATTGCTTGGAGCACATTATCAACATTATTCATCGGTGCAAGAAGAACAGTGAGTCTGACAAGAAGAACCTCACAGACATGCTTCGGTGGTATATTAGATTTCGTCACACTCTTCTTGCCATTATATCGAAGTTGTTCAAGACTGTTAAGAAGTCTTCAGTTGCTCAACCGAACTGAGCTTTCGGTTCCATGGACGCAAAGGGGGAGATTGTAGGATAATTATGTTGCGTCATGGGCCTTATTTTGTATTAACCGGATTGGGCCTGTCCATCCATGTTTTATTAGGGTTATGTAGTATATATAGTGCATGCATGTATGCATTAGATACATTCTTGATTTTATTACTCTGATTATCGTTATGTAACCCTAAAACACCTCTACAGTCGAAGTTCTTCATCGAGCTCTTCTGGGGTGTTAAAGTTTAATCATTCGACAATATTTGAGCCATTCCCGTGTCTTGTTTTTTATTATTTTATTCACTGTTTAGAACATATCGATCCTACTAGGATTAGAATTCCAACAAGTGTGGACTTAGATAGTTTCATTTGGTCTGACCATACGACGCTCGGGTAGATTGAGCAGTGAGATAAACAAGGGAGCCCGTAGGATACATTAAAGTCATATACATCTAGAACTGTGGCTTAACATTTCCTCGATGTACGGACTTATGTCCTGAATTCCGGTACTGATAGGGCGAGTGGAGGGTTCTGATAAAGTAGGTCTGTAGGAAATTTTTTTCTTGCTTTTTATCTGTCTGTCATACGTTGCTTCCTCTATGTGATTGGAACATATCCGACCTGGAATGCAACATATGCAACTCTATCTCTATGCATCTCCTTGTCTATGCAATTCTTTCTATCTGTTAGCCATATGTTGTCTCCTCTGCGTGATTGGAAGAGATTTGACCTGGAACACAACATATGCAACATTCTACCTCTTAATCCCTCTATTCAATTTAGCCATATGTTATCCCTTTGCGTGACTGGAAGAGATCCGACCTGGGTATACAACATATGCATTTCTAAATCTGACTTCTCTCTTAATGATTGTCTACTCACCTAAAGTAAGGAGTTCTTTGGAAGTTCTTGATTACCAGGGTATGTCAGGAAGTAGGGAACACGCTCTAGTGCATCTAAAATTGAACCATTTAAAAGGTTGTCTGTAAATCTCGCTGCTGAATTTAAGTGGACAACAATATCCTTGGTCGTTGTCAGCAAAATGGTATATTTAGGAATATAGTTGCAACGTCTTGTCAGTTATATTATGTCCAACTTTTCAATATCCTTTTTGTTTAAGTGGATCACAATATTAGTGATTGGCCAGAGCTAACCATGCAGGCGTGTGTACTGATAAACGTTGTTAAAATGCCTGACAACTTTGATCCCAAAAAGTTTAAAATTTAGTTACTATTTTTGTTTTTGTTAAATTTGTTGATATTTTTCTTCTATGCACAAATTTAGGGGGAGAATTAAAAAAAATCAAACAAAAATCAAAATTTAAAAATCCAAAAATATGTTGATTTCTGTTTTTATTTATTTTTTAGAAGAATAAAAAATCCAAAAAATATTCTTATTGCTTTTGAGTGTGTTTTAATTTTATTTTTATCTCAAAATTTCTGTTGTCTTGAAAGGTGAATTTCAGAAGAAGATGAGACTCAAGGAGATTGTATAGGAATTTTCTGAGCCAAGGCTGGGTCCTTGAACAACTATGGTGAGAAGGGTCTTTATGATTCTGTGATCCACAGGGAATTTTTAGTCAATGGTTACTATTCAAGACGCATCGGTGATCGACAAAGAAAATTCATTCGAAGGAACGAGAAGTGAAGATCATTTTTCAACACTCAATCTTGTAACCCCAGAAGCAAGGTGAAGCTGTAGTCAAAGATTATGTGACAAGTTGCATTGAAGCCTCCTCAATCAATTTGCTGCTATTTATGAACCTGCTGAAGTGATACAGAAGAATCGGTCTTTCTGTTATTATCTCTGAAGTTTCTCAAAGCTGCAAGTGCTGATTTTCATGTAGAACTTCATATGCTCATCTTGAAGTTGTGAAGAAATCGAAGATAAAGTCTGAAGCCAAGCACATTGAAGATTGAAAAGAAAAGAAAGCTACAAACCCAGGGGGAGATTGTTAGGTCATAAGAAAAGAAAGCTATAAACCAATGGGGAGATTTTTAGGTCTAAATTTATTGTTTATACTTTGTTTTTCTAGGCATTTATAGTTTTTGGTCAAGGGCCGAAATCAGTCTTGGATTTTCGGTTGGTTGGACCGAAATCACATGTGATTTCGGTCAGGCTATTGGGTTTGGGCTTTGTATTTTAGTCCAGGTATATGTATATATATATATATATATATATATATATATATATATATATATATATATATATATATATATTGTATTATTTTAGGCATGACAAAAAAAAGAGGGTAAGACGTTGAAGGGGGTTGCCATATTCATAGGACGCGTTTTGAGATAATAAGAGAGAACTGTGTATTATCAAGATCTTGTGGACCAGACTATATTGAATATAGTGTGCATTGAAGACTATTCATCTTGTGTTCCTATTCTTCTTCTTTATACTATCTTGTATCATTCACTTGATTGGGATTCCGCACCATCAAATGAATTTGATTGATACATCAAGCCATTTTAGGGACTTACAATTTGAAACATCACCTAGAGACTTCAATTGTGTATAACCCTACACAATCCACACCTGTCTCTATTGAGCCCATTTCGGACATGGCCAATCCAGCTCCATCCGGAAAGAAAACGAACTTTGCTAAAAGAAAGACTTCTCCCTTAAAGCCAAAAGCTAGAAAGAGAACCAAAGTCGGTTCCTCCTCTCAAAAGGAAGGAGCCAAAGACACTCCGGCTGACTCTGGCCATCCGATTACCACTCCTACCCACTCTTCCAAGGTACACCTCGAAGTTTCAAAATCATATGCACACACCCACGAGGAGTCTCCACACAATCCACCCTCACCTTCTCAACAAGGTGATGTCGGTGTTGACGATAGTTCCTTGCCCCCTGGAACAAACCTACGTGTCACATTTGATATTGTAACATCCCGACTCCCAGGTATCATATTTTATTAATTTTCATGCTTGTGGATTGAGCAACTCGACAAGTTGGAGGCCCCAACTCGTCGAGTAAGGACGGATTTGGGCGCATGGGTTTAGTGATCAACTTGATGAGTTGGAGGGACTACCTCGACGAGTTGGAGCTGTTTGAGGAAACCCTAATTTTCAAGGTTAGTGTCCTATTTAAAGGACCTTAAGCCTCATATCCGTCTCCCTTGTCACCTTTGATCTCTGTGAGAAACCCGAGACCAGTTCCACTCGTTGTGAGAGAGAAAGGGATTAATTTGAGTGTTCTTTTGCATTTTTGGAAGGAGATTTGGAGAGCAACACGGATTGGATCGAGGAGGGACTTTTGGATCCAGAGTTCTTCAATGATTAGCTTCTGTTTGGAGGTAAAAGCTACCATCTTGAACATTTCTCTTGTTAGATCACATTCTTGGGAGTTTTAGGGTTTTCTCCCATCCATCTTTTGGTTGTTGTGTCACTTGAGCATATCATGACATTGAAACCTCTTATTTGGACTGTAGGAGGTACTTTGAGCCCAAAGATCTTGTAACAACGTAAATTTTTAACCAAAATTTTCAAATTTCAAAACACATTTATTTCAAGTTATAAAAACCCCAAAGTGTCACAATGTCAATTCATCAAAACTCATATCCAAAAACTGTATATATATAAAACTCCAGGATCCTCTCAGTCATAAATAAATCTCCGGTGTGTGTGTGTGTGCAATCAAGCTGGCGCCTTCCCGTGATCCTTAGAAGTACCTGAAACACATAACACGTAACACGGTAAACACAAAGCTTAGTGAGTTCCCCAAAATACCATGCACAGCTCATTAGCCACTCGAGGCTATATCACTGTAAGACCCTCAGGTCAATCTGTATCTATAGGACTCTCCAGCCCCAACTCAATTAGCTCATAAAACAATATTCATCATAAATCACATACATAATGCAGAATATCACAATACACAGCTAAGCACATAAGATAGCTCAATCACACAAAGATACCACAGTTAGTAAGTATATAGAGAAGACTCACCTCGTAAGTAGGCTAAGTGAATGAATACTCCTCGCACACGAATCACCAAATCTAGCCTCCGCCTAATCATACAAGATAATCATATCTAATTAACTCTTTAATTCACACAATAACTAAGTTATCATACACACACACACACACACTCTCTCTCTCTCTCTTGAAATGGGAAAAAGACCATTTTACCCCTCTATGGTTTCCCAAAGACATGGTTGACCAAACCCTAAAGTCAACAGGAGTCAACCCCGAGTCAACAGTCCATGTTGACCCTACTCATCGAGTGCACATATGGGACTCGACGAGTCTGCTCGCTATCCTCAGAATCATTCAAAAGTCTGACTCAACTCGCCGAGTTGCTGCATGATCAAAACCATCGGGACAACCCTATCCGACTCGTTGACTCGGCGAGCCCATTCAGAATCTCATCTCATTCAGTCGATTTCAAGTCAGAAAACCTTTCCAAACTCTAGATCTACACTCTTAAGGCTCCTTTATCACGTAAAGTCACAAGCTTTACGTTCATTCATGGCATTTAGAGCTTGAAATGCCAAAACACACTCAAGATCATTATCATGGCTGAATAAAGCAGGGACTTTAAGGCTCTAGGGACCTCACATGGTCCAGATCTGAAGTCCAAACCTCTAAAGGAACTTAAAATACTCTAGATCCCCATTTTAGATAGAAAAAGCCCTAAATTCCCATAAGATGCAAATGAGGCTATAAGTGCCTTTAAATAGGTCCCATACCTGGAGATTTAGGGTTTCTCATCACAGCGTCTACTCGGCGAGTCGGCTCTTGGATTCGTCGAGTAGGTCATTAATCCCATGTGGCACATCACGATTCTACTCGACGAGTTGTAGCACCGACTCGTTGAGTAGCTCAATAGTCCTAAAAAATAATTATATAAATAAACAATATGCCTGGAAGTTCGCATGTTACAATTCTCCCCCAGTAGAATCAGACTTCGCCCTCGAAGTCATGCCCTGGAAAAAACTCTGGATACTGCTGTCACATCTCGGACTCCGGCTCCCAAGTGAACTCGGACCCTCTTCGATGTTGCCACTGCACCTGAACCAGGGGTACCTCCTTGTTCCTTAGAACTTTCACCTTTCGGTCCATGATCGCAATCAGTCTCTCAATGTAATTCAGGCTCGCATCCACCTGAATGTCCTCTAAGGGCACCACTGCCGTCTCATCGGCTACACACTTCCTCAACTGAGATACGTGGAAGGTGTTGTGGATCTGACTCAATTTTGTAGGTAGCTCCAAACGGTACGCTACCTTACCCACTCTGGCGGTCACCCTGAAAGGACCGATGTATCGGGGACCCAGCTTGCCCCTCTTCTTAAATCGGATCACCCCTTTCAACGGGGATACTCTCCGGAGGACAAAATCTCCAACCGGAAACTCAAGCTCAGATCGTCGCCTGTCTGCGTCACTTTTCTGGCGACTATGGGCTGTCAGTAACCTCTGTCTGACCTGCTGAATCTGCTCGGTCGTCTTGAGCACTATCTCAGTGCTACCCATCACTCGCTGCCTTACCTCTCCCCAACAGATGGGCGTCCGACACCTCCTCCCATAAAGAATCTCAAAATGAGGCATACCAATACTAGAATGGTGGCTGTTGTTGTAAGAAAACTCAGCCAAGGGCAGATATGTATCCCAACTTCCACCGAAGTCCATAACACATGATCGAAGCATGTCCTCGAGCGTATGAATCGTCCGCTCGCTCTGCCCGTCTATCTGTGGGTGGTAGGCTATACTGAAGTGAAATCGCATACCCAACTCCTCATGAAACTTCTTCCAGAACCTAGAAGTAAAGCGCACATCCCGATCTAACACTATCGATGTCGGCACTCCATGCCGAACTACCAACTCTCTCACATATATCTCGGTCAATCTCTCTGTAGAAGAACTCTCACTAATAGAAAGAAAGTGGGCGCTCTTCGTCAATCGGTCCACAATCACTCAAATCGCGTCGACACCTCATGCGGTTCTCGGCAATTTGGTGATAAAATCCATGGAAATTTGTTCCCACTTCCACTGGGGAACCTCTAGTGGCTGCAACTTGTCATGAGGACGTTGGTGCTCGGCCTTAACCCGACGACATGTCAAGCACCTCTCGACTACCCAAGCCACGCCCCTCTTCATACAGGGCCACCAATAATCTTTCTTCAGGTCCAAATACATCTTAGTGGCACCTGGATGGATCGACAACCTCGATCTATGCGCCTACTCCATCAGAATATGGCGAGCTCCACCAGTATAGGGCACCCAAATCTGCCCTCGAAAAGTCATAAGCCCCCGACTATCTGTCGAAAACTCGGACACCTGCCCAATCACCCGCTCCCTCTTGCGGTTCTCCGGTCTCACGGCCTCTACCTGGGCCTCTCGAATGGTATCCAAGACTGGAGTCATCACTGTCATCCTCATACACACATCTCAGAGCGGAGCATTCTCTGCTCTACGGCTCAGGGCGTCAGCTACCACATTAGCCTTGCCCGGATGGGACAAGATCTTGCAGTCATAGTCCTTCACCACATCCAACCACCTCCTCTGCCTCATATTAAGGTTGGGTTGATCCATGTGTAGTGATTTATGAACATGGTTTGGCATGCAGAATTAAAGAACACACAATGAAAATGGTGATTTCGGTGTTTAAGAGATGCATTCGATTATGTATGGTGTTACAAAAAGGGATCTAGATCTAAATCTACATAAATAACACACACTTACACACTTAATTTTACACCTCTCAAGCACACCTCCATAAGTGGTATGAACCCACTTTATATAGAGGTGTTTACATGTCTCTCTCTCACTCTCTATCTCATGAGTCAAAAGGCTAATGCACCACATGCAAGTGGGTTTTACAAAAGTCAACACATTTACAAAGTCATACATGGATAAATTTGCACCCAACATTCTCCCCCTCAAAGTTAGGAATGGATGACCCACTTCAAATCTTCCAAAATCGAGCAACTACGCGATCCGAGCCTCAAGCGTGACACATGTTGAGATGAAATTCAAATATTCAATTCTTCCATGATTCTTCAATTTGGGCTCTAGGATGTGATACCATACGAACCGAGCATCAACGAATGATTAAGAGCATCCTAAACTCCAAATAATCACCCAAAAGTTGAGTATAAAAACACACCCCGAAAATCATCAATAAAACCAAACCCATTTCGAACCGAAATCACTTCCGAATCTCCAATCGCATGATTTCATAAACTTCAAAAATTCAAGGTCACTTCGGTCTTCAAGTTCGCGTAATATGAAAAATTCAACTTCGAATTTCCATATAAATTTCTCCCCCTTTTTATAATCGAAAATTGATTATAAAACCTTCAAGGAAAGAGAACGTGCTCTATTTGGAATTTTTCATGTCAAAACTCCCCCTTAACATGTAGCATAAACTTTGTGCTTTAATCCAGAAAATCCAAAAAATCTTCAATTTTTAGCTCCGTTCACGGACCGCCTTTGAAAATATTTCTCAAAAACGGGTAGAAATTGTCAATTTCAAAATTCTACAGTGACCCGGTGTGCCTAAAACAGCAAAAAAAGCGAAGCTCTCCCCCTTTTCCGAAGCTGGGTAGAAAGCGTCAATTCGCATAAACTGTAGGGGCCTGAAATGCATTTTCTTCAATTTTTCAGCAAATCAGTCCAATTTCGAAATTGGTTATAAACAACCAATTTTTCGAAACCTCAGGGACTGATGTCGAAATTTCTGCCTTTTGTCCTTCAAAATGTCGAAAATCACCTCAAATGTCGAAGTTGGTTATGTTGTGCCAAACTGTCGAAATTTCAGGGACTGTTTCTGAAAATTCTTCCTACTTTCTTCCAAACTATCCAAAGTAACTCCAAATGTGGAAATTGATTAAAATTTGGCAAACTGTCGAAACTTTAGGGTCCATTTTCGAAACTATGATATTTTCTTCTTCCGTTCGTAATTTTCAATCATGAAATCTACGGCGCCATTTTAACGAAATTTTTTTTTCTTGAAATGTTGAAAATTACAAACTTTCGTTATTCCCGGTATCACCAAATCCTTCAATTCGTTATTTCTCCAACCCAAATGTTCGAAATCACAATCCATCTCCTTTTCGTTATCTGATAACGAAAAATTACACAGCACCATTCTAACGAAACATTTTGTTTGAAATGTCGAAATTACGAACATTCGTTAGTCCCAGCCAAGAAGTCGACTGCAAAAAAACTTTTCGTTACTCAACAATCAATTCGTTGTTTATCCCCAACCCATTGACTTTCAATTTTCGTTCTTTGACCATCGATTTAGTATCCCAAATGTAAACTTTCGAGATTAATCGACATCCAAAATTGAATCGATATCAACCAATGCGTCAACTAAACAAACTTCGCTTTTATCATTCAAACCAAATCACGATTTCGTCTGCCTTCGTCTTCAATCAACCAGAGTCTGTCATCAAGAACATCGACACGGAAGCAAATACATCAAAATCGATTCTCGAATTCTAACAATTTGATTTCCAATCAAGTCGATACCAAATCAAGATACTCACATCGACATTAACAAGTCGATAGTGTCTCAAACTTTCGAACCTCAACTACAGACTCTAAAACAAGCTTATTTCGTCTTAAATTACTTTATCTGTCTTGACATCGAATTCAATAAAAACCCAACTTGTTTACTCGCGGTGAGCACAACAATCGACTCCAGGGGCAGTCCTAGCAAGGTGCCCGGTGTGGCACCGACAACACCTAGCTTCCGCGCACGTAGTAGAAAAAATTCCGTTTCTTTTTTAATTTTGACCTATTGTGCCACTACGTAAAAAAATCGTGCAACTACTAAAAATTTTTTGTACAACTAGCCAACTACATAAAAAAAATATTGTCACTGTATCGGGAATTACCAAACGAAAAAAAATAATAACGAGCCCAAATGCCCAATGTGTTAATCAATTATTGTCTAATAGTCCAATTGCCCAAAGTCCAAAATAAAACTTAATTGGATAAATTAGCAATTGGGCTAATTGCTTGTAAAAAAGATAACTCAATCCTAATTAATTGAGTGTTTAATTGAGTATTATCGGTACAAGGAAGAAAAAAAGATTACGATTACAGTTAATCGACAATTCGACTACTCGACTTCCTGATTTGCGTCCAAAATTCCTACAACCTTCGATCGTGCCTTGGCAGACTCATGACCTCACAATCGTTCATCCTTGACTTGATCGATTTCATTGTTGGATCGATCACAATCATTGATCGATTTCAACAATACTCAATCACTCAATGTCTCAATCTATCATTCTCTTGAAGACTTGAAGCAAGTATCGAACTTCTGTCTTTTTCAATTTCTACTGTTTTGGTTTATTGGTTAACAAATAACAAAATCCACTTCAAAGTTCAAACTTCAAAGCCCTACACTACAATGAAACAAGTAAGTTCTACTACCAATTCATTTAGATATTTGAAATTGATATGTTTTTTTGAAGTTATTGATTGACTTGGGTGAAATTGATTTGTTTTATTGAAGTTATATTGTTTGCTTAGGTGCAATAGCTATGTTTTTTATTGAATTGATTGTTTGATTAGGTGAAATTGATATGGTTTATTGAATTTATTGTTTAATTAGGTGAAAGCAACTTGTTTTATTGAAGTCATTGTTTGATTAGGTGTAATTGTTATGTTTTTATTGAATTTATTGTTTGATTAGGTGAAAGCAACTTGTTTTATTGAAGTCATTGTTTGATTAGGTGTAATTGTTATGTTTTTATAGGTTAAAATAAGTGGTTTTTTTACTAAAATACAAAGACCTAATCCTAATGAATGTGGTGAAGAATGTTCCCAAATACCAATCACCAATCAATCAATCCCTTTCGTTTCTAATCCTAATGCAACTCCACAAACACCAATAACCAATCAATCAATCCCTTCGGTTTCTAATGCAACTCCACAAACACCATGCTCTAACCAACCTAATGATAATGTTGACTTGAAAGATCTTCCAAAGGACCCGGTGGATAGGCCATTGATTACAAGTTACAAACCAAGTATAAGAGATGATGTAAGAAGAGCATATTTGCTTCAAGGACCGTGTCAAGTAAGAGCACATAAGTTTCCTAAAAAAATAGGTGATAGATTTAGAAGATTCATTCCTTCATGGTTTGATGACTTTGATTGGTTGGAATATAGTGTGAAAAAGAATAGTGCATATTGTTTATATTGTTATTTGTGTGGGGACCTCATGGGACAAAAAGGAGGGAGAGATGCATTTGTTTCCCAAGGTTTTGATACTTGGAATAAAAAAGATGCATTTTGGACTTATGTGGGTGGTGTTGATAGTTTTCATAACAAAGCAAAAGAAAAGTGTGAGTTTTTAATGAGGGAAAAACAAGCTATTAATGTAGTCTTGAGGAGAGAAAACCGAAGCAGAGGACCATAAATATAAATCTCGATTACGTGTTTCTATTATTGTTGTTCGACTTTTATTGAAAACCGGTTTACCGTTTCGTGGTCATGAGGAGTCAGTTAACTCGGAAAATAGAGGGCTTTACATTGAAGTGTTAAAAGCCATTCGAGAGACTAGTGAAGATATTTTCAAAAATACTTTAGAAAACGCTCCTAAAAACAATCAACTTATTTCCCCGAAAATTCAAAAAGAACTTGTGCAATGTTTTGCACAAGAAGTACTTTTGAGTATTCGTGAAGAGATTGGTCAAGATGTTTTTGCTTTACTAGTTGATGAATCTAGTGATGTTTCAAAAAAGGAAAAAATGGCTATTGTTTTGCATTATGTCGATAGTCTTGGCTTTGTGAAAGAAAGATTCATAGGACTAGTGCACGTGAAGGATACATCTTCTTTGACACTAAAAAATGTCATAAATGAAGTACTTACAAGTAATAAGTTGAGTTTTAGTCAGGTAATTTATTCTTCGCTTTTTTGTTATTTCAATTTAATTTAATTTAATATATATATATATATATATATATATATATATATGTATATATATATATATATATATATATATATATATATATATATATATATATATATATTAATTGTTTTAAATTTTAACAAATAAGAGGACAATGTTACGAT
The DNA here is from genome assembly GCF_052849685.1 of Lactuca virosa. NCBI lineage: Eukaryota > Viridiplantae > Streptophyta > Magnoliopsida > Asterales > Asteraceae > Lactuca > Lactuca virosa. The sequence goes on from NC_136426.1 coordinate 289,867,463, forward strand.
GGGGCTAGCAATATGCGGGGGGAATTCAATGGTTTGAAAGCTTTGATATTACAAGAGAATGACACGGATTTTTATGTACATTGCTTTGCACACCAACTTCAATTAGTAGTTGTGGCTGTAGCAAAGAAGCATGATGGTGTTAGTGACTTTTTTGAGCAAATTTCGTTGGTGGTTAATGTTGTTTGTGCCTCATGTAAAAGAAAAGACTTACTACGAGAGAAAGCAAGAGAAAATGTGCAAAAAGGCTTGTGTAGTGGTGAACTTGATGGGGTTCACATTTCAACACACTCACAAGTTTGATGAAGTTGTTTGTGGATGTTCTTGTAGTTTTAGATTTTGTGAAAGAGGAGGGAGGGTCATTGGCAAACCGTCAACAAGCATCTGGAATCTTATCATATTTTAAATCATATGAGTTCGTGTTTTACTTACATATAATGTATGACATTTTACACCTCACGGGTACATTGTCAAAGCAACTTCAAAGAAAAGATCTAGACATTTTAGAAGCGACTTCGATGGTTAGAGGGACAATGGAGGCATTGCAATCTTTTAGAAACATAGGGTTTGCTAGCATTTTGCCAAAAGTATCATCTTTTTGTCAAACACATGAAATTGATACTTTAGATATGGAAGAGTTGTATATTGGTGCGAGAAACCGTAGGACTACAAAGACTAATAGGTTTCATTTTGAGGTTGAAATCTTCAACACGGTGGTAGATATGCAACTTACAGAATATCGGGATCGATTTAGTGAAACAAGCACCCAATTACTAGAATACATGGGTGCTTTGAGCCCTTGTGATTCATTTGCACAATTTGACAACTCAAAGTTATTGAAGTTGGGTAAGTTATACAAGTATGACTTTGATGATTCAGATATGATAGACCTGGAAGGACAACTTGAGATATTTTATCACTCTTGCAAAAAAGATGAGCGCTTCACTAGTTTGAAAGGAATTTCCGACCTTTCTCGTTTGATGGTTAGTACGGGGAAGCATCGGTCTTATCCTTTGGTTTATAAGCTTTTAAAGTTGGCTTTGATATTACCCGTAGCGACCGCAAGTGTAGAAAGATGTTTTTCAAAGATGAAGCTCCTGAAGACCGACTTGCGTAACAAAATTGGCGATGAATTTTTGAACGACGCATTGCTTTGTAACGTCGACACCGAAGCACTTGCGAAAGTTGAGAATGAAAAAGTAATAGAGCCGTTTCAAAAGATGTCTGCACGAAGAGGACAAATTTAAATTCTAATAAATCGTTGTTATATTATGTTTAACCAGAAATTTTTTTTTTGTATTAGATGTTTTATATTATGTTTGACCGGATTTTATTTTTAATGTTTTATATTATGTTTGACCGGAAAAAAAAATTTGTGCAACCCCTACTACTAATTCCTGCGTCCGCCCCTGATCGACTCCAACAAACATCGACATCAAAACCATCAAAACCGAATTCAAACTCATCAACAACAAATTCAGACTCGTCATCAACACTCAAACAAACGACTTTAAATTTACTAAATCAACGAACTGAAATATGATTTTGACTTTTTGGAAACTCGATTGACTTTTCTTTTGAATCAAATTCAAGAATACGATTTCAAACCAAAATCAGTCAAATATAATCTCGATTGTAAACAATGACGATTTTGATTTTCAATTTCGATTCCCAGTAACTAATTTTTGATGAAGATAAATCGGAACTCAAGAAAAACAAATCGACTGATGAATAAGCAAATGTTATCGGATGGGCTTGATAGAATCAGATTATGAACAATATTGGATTGCAACATGGGCTTAAAACAATTTGTGAACAGTAAATTCGAGAAATGGATCGTTAAAAAAAATTGTGGGCTTTTGAATGAATTAAAATGGATCAAAATGATTTTAATTCAGTTTTGGGCTTGATCTTAAGAAAAAAAAATTATTGGATCATTAATGGGGTTTGAAACAATGAATCAAAATGGGGTTTAATCCAATGGATCATTAATGGGGTTTAATCCAATGAATCAAAACGATCAAAAATCAAGAACGTAACGCACGATTCAACAAGATTAAGAGAGATTATAGAGAGAGACTCACCAAACGCTCCAATTGTGACAAATTTTGCCAAACCGAGAATCGTTCTTCAAAAAATCACGTTGATCTTTGAAGACCCGCTCTGATACCAAATGTAGTGATTTATGAACATGGTTTGGCATGCAGAATTAAAGAACACACAATGAACATGTTGATTTCGGTGTTTAAGAGATGCATTCGATTATGTATGGTGTTACAAAAAGGGATCTAGATCTAAATCTACATAAATAACACACACTTACACACTCAATTTTACACCTCTGAAACACACCTCCATAAGTGGTATGAACCCACCTTATATAGAGGTGTTTACATGTCTGTCTCTCACTCTCTATCTCATGAGTCAAAAGGCTAATGCACCACATGCAAGTGGGTTTTACAAAAGTCAACACATTTACCAAGTCATACATAGATAACTTTGCACCCAACACCATGAGATACTTCAGGCTCTTCTGGTCAGTGTATATGGTACACCGAACACCATAAAGATAGTGGCGCCGAATCTTGAGAGAGAACACCACCGCCCCTAACTCCAAATCATGGGTGGGATACGTCGTCTCGTGAGGCTTCAGCTGCCTCGATGCATACGCTATCACGTGATCCCTCTGCATCAACACTGCACCCATCCCTGAGATAGACGCATCGCAATAGACCACAAAATCCTCCACTCCCTCCGGAAGGGCTAACACCGGAGCTTCGCACAATCTCTGGCGAAGAGTCTTGAACGATGCCTACTGCTCGGGCCCCCAAACAAAAGTAACGCCCTTCTGCGTCAACTTGGTGAGAAGAATCGCAATCTTGGAGAATTCCCTGATAAATCTCCGATAGTAGCCGGCCAATCCCAGAAAAATCCTGATCTCAGATGGGGATCTCGGCACCTCCCATTGCATAACCGCCTCAATCTTGGCCGGATCGACCAATATCCCATTCTGATTAACGAGATGTCCCAGGAACTGGACCTATCGTAACCAGAAATCACACTTGGAGAATTTGGCATAAAGCCTCTCAGACCTCAAAATCCAAAGAATCTCTCGCAGATGCTCCTCATGCTGCACTCTAGATCTCGAATATACTAAAATATCTTCGATGAACACGATCACCGACCGGTCCAACATAGGCTTGCACACCCAGTTCATGAGATACATGAATGTCGCCGATGCGTTGGTGAGCCCGAAAGGCATCACCATGAACTCGTAATGCCCATAACGAATTCTAAAGGATGTCTTCTGAATATCCTCCTCGCATACTCTCATCTGGTGATAACCGGATCTCAAATCAATCTTGGAAAACAAGGATTCCACTTGTAGCTGATCGAATAAATCGTTGATCCTCGGAAGTGGATAACGGTTCTTGACCGTCAACTTGTTCAACTCCCAGTGATCAATGTACATCCGGTGTGAACCATCCTTTTTCTTGACAAAAAGGATCGGCACTCCCCACGGCGAGCTACACGGTCGAATGAATCCCTTCCCCAACAGCTCCTAAAGCTGTGAGGATAACTCCTGCATCTCCGGTGGCGCTAGGCGATAAGGTGCCTTGGCGATGGGCGCCGCTCCCGGAACCAAGTCAATCTAAAACTCCGCTTGCCTCTCGGGAGGCACACCCGACAGCTCCTCGGGGAAACATCCTGAAACTTGCACACTGGAGCCATGGAGATAGAACTCTGCCTCTCTGAAACAGTCCGCGAATCCATAACGTACGCCAGGAATCCCATACAGCCCTACTCTAAACTCTGCCTCACCCTGGCAACAGAGCAGAAAGCCGAACCAGATCTGGTACCCTCGCCATATACTTTAACTCCTCCACTAGGGTCTTGTATAGTCACTAACTGCCGCTCACAGTCGATCACTGCTCCAAAGCGGCACAACCAATCCATGCCCACGATGACACAAACATCACCCATCGCGATCGGTACCAGGTCAATCGGAAACTCGACACCAAAAATCTCCAGCACACATCCTCAGAATACATCGGTAGCAAAAACTGAATGCTCATCTGCTATAGAAACCCTCAGAGGTTGACTCAACGCCTCACGCTGAATACCGATGTGACGACTAAAAGCTAAGGACACGAATGATCGACTCGCACCCGAGTCAAATAACACTAAAGCGGGTACAGAATTCACAAGAAATGTACCTAACATATAGCACAGAATAAGCACAATCAATCTCAGAATAAATAAATAGGGAAAAACGTACCAACCATGACATCAGGTGCTGCGCGGATCTCCTCCGCTGTCAGCTAAAAGCTCTCCCATGAGCCTTTGGAACCTGGGTCTTCACTGGCCGAACGTCAGTAGCACACAAAGTAGCAGGAGCGGAACCCTTGGCTGGTCTTTGAACAAGCTGAGGGCACTCGGCCTTTTGATGGCCGGTCTGATTACAGTGGAAACAGACTGCAAATCCCTTGGGGCAATCCTTCGCCATATGCCCCTCCTTGCCATATTTGTAGCAAATCCCCACCCTACATGATCCCTCGTGACTCTTGCCGCACTTACAACAAGTGCGGCCCTTCTGGCCTCCTGATCTTGAGTCAGCGGGCTTAGCCCGCTTGCCTTCCGGCTGCGACTGCACCGGCTGCCGGTCTCCCCCCTGAGTCTCTGCATCCTCCCTCGCCTGAGTCTCCAGCTCGATCTCCCTCCTCTTGGCATTTGCCTGAAGCTCAGCAAATGTCTGATAAGAAGAGTTCGCCATGAACTCTCGGATATCCCTCCTCAGAATGCTCAAGTACCGGCTCATGCGTGCCTGCTCCGTCGACACATGCTCGGGGCAGAACAACGCCCTCTCATGAAACATCCGCGTAACTACAGTCATCGACTCTGTCTTCTGTCTGAGATACATAAACTCCTAAGCCAATCGTTCCCTTTCCACCGGGGGAACATACTCATCTCGGAACATCCCAACAAATCTCTCCCAAGTCACCGTAGCATGCTCTGCAGGAGTAAAACTGTTCGTCAAGAACTTCCACCAGTCATTCGCTCCCAAGTAAAGCTGGTTCAGCGCGAACCGTACCCTCAAATGCTCTGGGCATGAGCAAGTGTAGAAACATCCCTCGATATCGGAGATCCATCTCATCGTAGCAATCGGATCCTGAGTCCTGTCAAACTCGGGTGACTTCATGTTGCTGAACTCCCAGTACAATAACGAGTCGCCTCCCTAAGTTCGGGCAGCAGCGACAGCTGCGGTGGTTGCAGCAGCAGCCGCCTCAGAAACTGCAGGATATCGCTCGTCAAACGTCTCGATCAAAGTGGTCTTAATAGACCCAAACATCTCCAGAATAGCATCCCGTATGGTTGCGGCCACCTCGTCGTGAATCATCCTTCGAATCTCATCATCACTGACTCCACTACTCTCTGGTGTGTGGCGTGTACCTACCATGACGTATCCGAAACACAACATACAAAAACATCAGATACTCGCCGAGAATACTCACACCCGACTACTCATCCATACTTGCTCCTTAGCATCCTAAGGATTCTTACTTGGATTTCACAAAGACCGGGTGCTTTCGGTAGTACAGGCCCAATACTACCTTCCATACCCCACTTGTATTCACCCCAAGTCCTCCTCCTAGGATTCAAGATCACAAATACTCTATATCTCACGAATCCTAAGCTACTCTCTCAGTAGACCCCTCTCTTAAGCTCATCTAAGTATCTCTTCCTAGATCATCTCCCGACTCTAGACTAAGCACATACTCAAATAAATCAAGATATCTCCTAGGCTAAGGCATCACAAATCAGGCAACTCTAGCCCTAGAATATGAAATACCTAGCCTATCCTCTAGCATGCGATCTTAACAAAATATCTCCTAAATATCTTACAAAACAAAAGCAAGGGTATTTTGGGAAATCACCGTTCGGGCTCTGGCTGATTGTATACAACGCTTCAACTTGTTTTCTCTTAAAACTCATTCTTGTTTTGGAAAAATTCTTTTCTTTTGAAAGTTCTTCTCAAATCCTCAGTTTGAGTCCAAACTGTAGCACCTGGTTCTTGGTGCGTATTTCCTTTTATTAACTATTTAAAAATCTAGCATTTGGCCTTGGACTCGGCGAGTTGAAGGACCAACTCGCCGAGTAGAAGCGAGATGGGACGTAGGATTTAAGCAGTGGACTCGACGAGTCGGGTCCCGGACTCGGCGAGTAGGCCCTGTTTGGACAAAAACCCTAATCTGAGGGTTTGCACCCTATTTAAACCTCTTTAAACCTCTTAGTGGATTTTGGTGGTTTGTGATCATAAGAAGGAAGGAAAAGGCTTGAGGAACCCAGAGGACACCAGAGGAGTTCGAGTTTGTGCATCATCTACAATTCTTTGGAGGTATAAAGTCTGTACCTTGCTTAATTGTTTGTTAGATCCCTTTTTGGGTAGGATTTAGGGCTTTTTAAGCCAAATGAGGTAGCCAACCATGATTGCAAACATGGTTGGGGGTCAAGACTTCGGATCTAGCACTTGGGGAGAGTCACAAGGCAGATTTGGGTTCCTTTTGCACCCAAGGAAGGCCCCATGCAACAAAAGAGCTATTCTAGAGCCTTTTTGGCTCAAAAGTCCCATGCATGCACGTAAAGTTTGTAACTTTACGTGCTAGAACGATTGTAGGAGCTTGGATCTATCATTTGATCAAAGGTTGTACACCAGAAATCGAAGAAATGGACTTGGATAGTTTAGACTCGGCGAGTCGTTCTTGGGACTCGGCGAGTCCGAGTCCAGACTTCCCTTTTCTGTTAGGGGTCAAGGAGACCCAGTTGTATGTTGGAAAGGTTTAGAGGGTCCATGGGAGTGACCCAACGTTTTGGGCTAAGCCATAGTCCTGGAGTTCATAGGACTCGGCGAGCGCATGAGCCAACTCGACGAGTCCAAGGCAATCTCCTTAAGATTGATGATGAACTCGACGAGTTGTTCATACAACTCGGCGAGTCGTGGTCAGGACTTGTTCATCTGAGGAAGGTGAACTCGACGAGTTGTTCATACAACTCGGCGAGTCAGATGAAGGATCATTCGATGTTCTTATAGAAGAGGAACTCGTCGAGTCATCGCCAAACTCGACGAGTCGAGTCATGGATAAGGACGTGTAAATGGATAGGGACTCGACGAGTTGACGACCCAACTCGGCGAGTCCGGTCAACTTGAAGTTGACTTTGACTTGGACTTGGTTGAGGGTAAAATAGTCATTTTACCCTAAGAATATATATCAGTTTTGACTGAGTGTCTGTGGGGATTGTAGCCGGAGGATTCCCGGAGCAGCAGCAGACAGAGATTTCCCACACAGATTACCAGCAGCTACTTGATCGAGGTGAGTTACCTTCCAGTAGCGGTGGGTCTAAGGCCACAATGTCGGCCCACCAGTAGGAGTTGTATGTTAGATGATTGTCTTTGTGATATCATCTAGGTTTGCTACTACCTGATATGTTATATGCCGGCATGATATGTTATACGTGATAGTAGTAGAGTTCGGTTGTTAGGACCGAAGGGTAGGTCAGGCACCCCAGATATGTCTGACAGTATGTGATAATATGTTAATATGATGGCATGATATGTTATACGTGATAGTGGTAGTAGAAGGGGGAAACAGTCCCCAAGTTCGGTTGTTAGGACCGAAGGGTAGTTTGGACACCCCATATATGTCTGATAATATGTTATGTTATGATATATGTGATAGTAGCAGTAGGGGGTGGAAAAGTCCCTGAGGGTCGGTTGTTAGGACCGACGGGTAGGTCAACACCCAAGAATGGCTTGACATGGGTAGGTCAGCACCCCAGAATGGCTTGACACGGGTAGGTCGGCACCCCAGAATGGCCGTACGGGTAGGTCGGCACCCTAGAATGGCCGTACCGGGTAGGTCGGGCACCCCAGAATTGCCTGGCAGTATGTATGTTATGTGATTGTATGGTATGTGGTACGATGGGGGAACTCACTAAGCTTCATGCTTATAGTTTACAGTTTTGGTTTCAGGCACCTCTTCAGCGAAGGGGAAGGAGCTGGCGCGGTAGCGGCACATCATACACACTCTTTGTTTTCCGCACTATGGATATTCTGGGATCGTACTCTGACATATTACCATTTTTATGACTTGGGTTTTCAGACATGTTACCTTGTTTTATGAGACGATGTGACTTTACAGTATTTACTTATGAATGTTTTTATACGTCAGTTAAATTAAAAATGAAATTTTTGGACTTGAAAATTGGGGCGTTACACGTTGGTATTAGAGCCCTGGTTTGAGGGATTCGGGCACACCTTCGGGGGTGTCTGGACTCAAATCGAGGGATTAAAATATTTTTACAAGAAAATGGTTTCCTAAAAGATAAGACAGAAGAGTTTTGAGAAAGAACAAGTGTGTGATGTGTGCAACCGGCCGAGGTCAAGTAAGTATTCCCCAAAGTACCCATACAATGTCTAGATTATGTTTATCAGTTCCAGTAGAACAGCATGCTAGAATAGGACTAAGTATCTAGGAATGATGCCTTATGTGCCTGCTTTATGTACTTCAACTTATGAGAATTGCATGCTAGTATTGAGTAGACAGTAGTAGGGTAGCCTGTTTAGGTTATGCCTGATAGTATGAGCTCAGCATTGTATGCTAGTACAGTTTCTTACTACGAGAACATATTTGTTTGAGATTGTTCCCTTTTTTTCTGAATGCTGCTTGCTTTGTGCTTTGTGGGACTTGGAGTGATGGCAGTTAGCTGTTAGGTGAATACGTTAAAGTCACATGTGATCAGGGTTGAATAATCTTAGAGGATTGGATTCGACCCTATTTCGCAGCTCTTGTTTGTGTCCTAACCGTTGTAGGGATGATTCCTTTACTCGAAGGATTATCCGAGCCTCGTTGCATGTAATTGTATTCAGGTAATGGCTAATTGACATTACGAAGATTCCTTCAGCAGCTGAGGACTGGTTTGGGTAGAGTCAGAGGTTCCCTAGGGTAAGCCTAGGATGAGAGTAGCCGCGAACAGTAGTGGTAAAGGTGGGGGCTTGGTGGAATCAAGGCAGTCCTCAAGGAAAGTACGTATAGATGTGGAAGGTAGTATGGGCCCGTACTACTGAAAGCAGAGGATCCGTACTCGAATCGAGGAGGGCTGAGACGAAACCAGGAAACTCATAGTAGATGTGATCCCTCTAGATGTATCAGTATCACTGACAGTTGTCATTATGTACTACAGAATGGTGGTACTACGTTCGAGGCCAGTAGTTGGCAGCTCAGGAGAGGGGTCGGGTTCGGGATCAGGTTCCGAGCCAGTAGATGAGAGGTTACGCGAGTTCATTGCGTCAGGGATCACCAGAGGCATCCTTGATGCGACCCCGGTTATCTTTGGGTCGATCAAGGAGGGGATTGTGGAGTTGATGGAGGATTGCCTCAGGGCGTTCAGGAGTGACATGGCATCTGGCCAGTCAGGATCCCGCACACTGTCCTTTAAGGACTTCAGGAGCAGTGGTGCGCCTGATTTCCATGGGGCAAAGGACCCCATTGCTGCCAGACGATGGATTGCGGACATTGAGTCTGCGCAGCTGACCAGCTTCTGCCCCAAGGGGTCGAAGGTACGATTTGCAGCAGGGTGTTTGAGGGACCGGGCTAGGGATTGGTGGGAGTCGGTTGGTGACTCTCTGGGAGCCTCGGCTGTTGAGGCTATGACATGGTCAGATTTTGTGACCCGGTTCAGAGCAGAGTTTGCGCCAGCTGTAGAGCTTCAGCAGCTGGCCAGGGAGTTTTTGGACATGAGGCAAACTACGGAGACTGTGGCGGAGATCACCGCCAAGTTCCAGGAGAGGGCATTGTTGGTGCCCCAGTATGCGGGAGATGAGGATATGAGGAGGACCCGCTACCATGTCATGTTGCGAGCTGACATTCGGGAGCATGTTAGTTTTTCAGCTTGCCCTACCCTGGATTCCATGATTGCCAGGGCAAGGGAGAGGGAGATCGATCTGGAGCATGTCCGGAAGAGGAAGGTAGAGGAGGGGCAGACGACTGGGGCTTTTTGGATAGAAGCCCAAGGGATCATATGGTAGGCCGAAAGGCAAGTCAGGACAGGGCCGCTGCAGGAAATGCGGCAGGCTACATGAGGGGGTGTGCAGATTGGGATCGTCGGGCTGCTATAAGTACGGCAAGACGGGGCACCTCAGCAGGGATTGTACCGCCCCTGCCCCAGTTATTCATACGTCTGAGTTGCTGTGTTTACATTGAAACCAGAGGGGCCACAAGAAGGCCAACTGCCCCAGTTGACAGCAGCAGCGCCAGTGAAGGCGCCAGCTCCAGCGACCCTGCGGATTACTGATGGCCGGCAGGGCAAGGCAGAGGCTCCGGTGGTGAGGAGCCGGACATTCCAGTTGACTGCCGAGGAGGCACGCGCTGCACCCGATGTGGTGACATGTATGACTCCTTATTTATGCTTTTATGATGCACTGTTGTGGTTTTGATATGTGATGCATGTGCTCTGTTTAGGATCGTTCCATGTGAACGGTATCCCAGTACAAGTATTGTTTGATTCGGGTGCTACCCGATCATTTGTCTCTCTTGCTCTTAGCAAGAAGTTTCCTGAGCCTTCGGGCATGTTGGATTGCCCTTTAGAGGTAGAGATTGCTGATGACCGATCGGTGCGAGCATCGGCGGTATTCCGAGATTGTGTGCTGAGATTATTCGAGGAGCACTATCTGGTAGACCTGGTACCTATTCCATTGAGAGAGAACAATGTGATTATTGGAATGGATTGGTTGAGCCCCAATGGGGCAGTGATAGATTGCGCACAGTAGCCGGTGCGGATCAGGACCCCAAGTAGGGGAGAGTTGGTAGTTCAGGGCGAGAGGCCACAGCAAGGACCAGCTGTATGTTCAGCAGCGAGAGCTATACGTTACCTTCAACAGGGTTGCGTAAGATATCTCGCTTATGTTATGGACACCCGGGAGGCGGGTAAGGTGACAGTGGGCGATGTGCCCGTGGTGCGAGATTTTACGGACGTATTTCCCGAGGAGTTGCCTGGGATACCTCCGGAGAGGCAAGTGGAGTTTAGGATCGACCTAGTCCCTGGTGCGGCTCCGATAGCCAAGGCACCGTATCGTTTGGCTCCTCCTGAGATGCAGGAGTTGTCTACAAAGCTGTAGGAGCTGTTAGACAAGGGATTCATTAGACCAAGTAGTTCTCCCTGGGGAGCCCCGATTCTGTTTGTGAAGAAGAAGGACGGGTCGCATCGGATGTGTATAGATTATCGGGAGCTGAACAAGGTAACGGTGAAGAACCGTCACCCACTCCCGAGGATTGATGACCTCTTTGACCAGCTACAAGGAGCATCTTGGTTCTCCAAGATTGATCTGCGTTCAGGATATCACCAGATGAGGGTCAGAGAGGAGGATGTACAGAAGACTGCGTTTCGGATGCGCTATGGCCACTACGAGTTTGTGGTGATGCCCTTCGGGCTCACCAATGCTCCTGCCGCGTTCATGGACCTCATGAACCGCGTGTGTAGACCGATGTTAGACCGGTCTGTGATAGTGTTTATTGATGACATCTTGGTTTACTCTAAGATGCAGGAGGAACACGAGGAGCATCTGCGAGAGGTTCTGGAGACTTTGAGGGGGGAGAACTTGAATGCTAAGTTCTCCAAGTGTGAGTTATGGTTGCGCGAGGTGCAATTCCTTGGGCACCTCGTCAACCAGGACGGGATTTCAGTGGACCCGGCCAAAGTGGAGGTCGTGATGAGATGGGAGGTTCCGAAGTCTCCATCTGAGATTCGGAGTTTCCTAGGATTAGCCGGCTACTATCGGAGGTTAATCCAGGATTTCCCCAAGATAGTCGTACCCCTGACCAGGCTAACAAGGAAGGCCGTGGTCTTTCGTTGGGGGCCTGAGCAGCAGGCCGCTTTCGAGACTCTGAGACAGAGATTGTGCGAGGCGCCAATCTTAGCCCTGCCAGAGGGCATGGATGATTTTGTTGTGTACTGCGATGCGTCCATCTCAGGTTTGGGCGCAGTGCTGATGCAGAGAGGGCATGTCATCGCCTACGCGTCGAGGCAGTTGAAGCCACACGAGGCGAATTACCCGACGCATGATTTGGAGCTGGGGGCTGTTGTGTACGCCCTCAAGATTTGGCGTCATTACCTCTATGGGGTTCGTTGTACCATCTACACAGATCACAAGAGTTTGAGGTACCTCATGGATCAACCGAATCTAAACATGAGGCAGTGTCGGTGGATGGAAGTGGTAAAGGATTACGATTGTGAGATCCTTTACCATCCGGGGAAGGCCAATGTGGTGGTTGACGCACATAGCCGCAAGGCAGCGCCGATCAGGGATATCTGTCTGAGGATGACAGTGGTGACTCCGCTGTTGGAGCGGATTCGGGAGGCCCAGCAGGAGGCCATGAAGGAGGAACATCGGAAGAGCGAGCGGATTGTGGGGCAGGTTTCCTCCTTCGACTATGACAGCCGAGGATTACTGACACTACACCGTAGGGTGTGGCTGCCATACCACGGAGGTGTGCGCCAGGTTTTGATGGAGGAGGCGCACAAATCTCGATTCTCCATTCATCCCGGGGCGACGAAGATGTATAGGGTTCTTCGTCTGGACTATTGGTGGCCCTGCATGAAGCAGGATGTGGCATGGTACATGGAGCGGTGCTTGACCTGCAGAAAGGTCAAGGCCAAGCATCAGAGACCACACGACAAGATGCAGCCGTTGGATATTCCGTTGTGGAAATGGGAAGACATCACGATGGATTTTATCACAAAGCTTCCCAGGACCGTGCGAGGAGTGGATTCGATCTGGGTCATCATCGACCGATTGACCAAGAGCGCCCATTTTATCCCGATTCAGGAGAGCATCTCGGCCGAGAAGTTGGCCGACATCTATATCAGGGAGGTGGTGGCGCGGCACGGGGTGCCAGTTTCGGTGATTTCAAACAGGGATGTGCGGTTCACTTACAGGTTTTGGAAGAAGTTTCATGATGAGTTGGGTACTCTTTTGCATTTTAGCACCGCCTTTCACCCACAGACAGATGGTCAGAGCGAGCGGACCATCCAGACTCTGGAGGATATGCTGCGAGCATGCGTGTTAGACTTCGGAGTTAGTTGGGATACCTACCTTCCATTGGAAGAGTTCTCCTATAACAATAGCTATCATGCGAGCATCGACCACCCTCCCTTCGAGATGCTGTATGCGAGGAGGTGCAGGACCCCGATATGTTGGGGAGAGGTTGGCCAGAGGGTAATGGGGAGCACTAAAGCAGTGCTCAAGACGACAGAGAGGATTCAGCAGGTCCGGAGCAGGCTTCAGACTGCTCAGAGTCAGCAGAAAAGTTACCCTGATAAGCGCCGATCAGACCTGGAGTTGCAGGTCGGGGATATGGTTCTCCTGAAGGTGTCCCCATGGAAGGGTGTTATCCGATTCAGGAAACGAGACAAGTTGGGCCCAAGGTACATTGGACCGTTCAGGGTTATATCCCGGGTGGGCAAGGTGGCGTATAGGCTGGATCTGCCAGCCGAACTCAGTCAGATACACAGCACTTTCCATGTTTCTCAGCTGCGAAAGTGCCTGGTGGACGACTCAGCAGTGGTGCCCTTGGAGGACATTCAGGTTGATGGCAGTCTGAATTACATTGAGCGGCTTGTGGCAATCCTCGACCGGAAGTCGAGGGATCTGAGGAACAAAATGGTGGAGCTCGTGAAGGTGCAATGGCAGCACCGGAAGGGCTCGGAATGGACTTGGGAGCCGGTGGACGAGATGATGGAGCATTACCCAGAGCTGTTTCAGGAGCGAGCAGCAGACTTCGAGGACGAAGTCTAAAATAAGTGGGGGAGATTTGTAGCACCTGGTTCTTGGTGCGTATTTCCTTTTATTAACTATTTAAAAATCTTGCATTTGGCCTTGGACTCGGCGAGTTGAAGGACCAACTCGTCGAGTAGAAGCGAGATGGGACGCGGGATTTAAGCAGTGGACTCGACGAGTCGGGTCCCGGACTCGGCGAGTAGGCCCTGTCTGGACAAAAACCCTAATCCAAGGGTTTGCACCCTATTTAAACCTCCTTATACAGCCTCCATCATCCCTTTATGCTCCTAGAACACCCCATACAGAAACCCTAATCGTTTTGTGAGATCTAAGGCATTCTTAGTGGATTTTGGTGGTTTGTGATCATAAGAAGGAAGGAAAAGGCTTGAGGAACCAAGAGGAGACCAGAGGAGTCCGAGTTTGTGCATCATCTACAGTTCTTTGGAGGCATAAAGTCTGTACCTTGCTTACTTGTTTGTTAGATCCCTTTTTAGGAAGGATTTAGGGCTTTTTAAGCCAAATGAGGTAGCCAACCATGATTGCAAACATGGTTGGGGGTCAAGACTTCGGATCTAGCACTTGGGGAGAGTCACAAGGCAGATTTGGGTTGCTTTTCCACCCAAGGAAGGCCCCATGCAACAAAAGAGCCATTCTAGAGCCTTTTTGGCTCAAAAGTCCCATGCATGCACGTAAAGTTTGTAACTTTTCGTGCTAGAACGATTGTAGGAGCTTGGATCTATCTTTTGATCAAAGGTTATACACCATAAATCGAAGAAATGGACTTGGACAGTTTAGACTTGGCGAGTCGTTCTTGGGACTCGACGAGTCCGAATCCAGACTTCCCTTTTCTGTTAGGGGTCAAGGAGACCCAGTTGTATGTTGGAAAGGTTTAGAGGGTCCAGGGGAGTGACCCAACGTTTTGGGCTAAGCCATAGTCCTGGAGTTCATAGGACTCGGCGAGTGCATGAGCCAACTCGACGAGTCCAAGGCAATCTCCTTAAGATTGATGATGAACTCGACGAGTTGTTCATACAACTCGGCGAGTCAAGGTCAGGACTTGTTCATCAGAGGAAGGTGAACTCGACGAGTTGTTCATACAACTCGGCGAGTCGGATGAAGGATCATTCGATGTTCTTATAGAAGAGGAACTCGTCGAGTCATCGCCAAACTCGACGAGTCGAGTCATGGATAAAGACTTGTAAAGGGATAGGGACTCGACGAGTTGACGACCCAACTCGGCGAGTCCGATCAACTTGAAGTTGACTTTGACTTGTACTTGGTTGAGGGTAAAATAGTCATTTTACCCTAAGAATAGTTATCAGTTTTGACTGAGTGTTTGTGGGGATTGTAGCCGGAGGATTCCCGGAGCAGCAGCAGACAAAGATTTCCCACACAGATTACCAACAGCTACTTGATCGAGGTGAGTTACCTTCCAGTAGCGGTGGGTCTAAGGCCACAATGCCGGCCCACCAGTAGGAGTTGTATGTTAGATGATTGTTTTGTGATATCATCTAGGTTTGCTACTACCTGATATGTTATATGCCGGCATGATATGTTATATGTGATAGTAGTAGAGTTCGGTTGTTAGGACCGAAGGGTAGGTCAGGCACCCCAGATATGTCTGACAGTATGTGATAATATGTTTATATGCTGGCATGATATGTTATACGTGATAGTGGTAGTAGAAGGGGGAAACAGTCCCCAAGTTCGGTTGTTAGGACCGAAGGGTAGTTCGGACACCCCAGATATGTCTGATAATATGTTATGTTATGATATATGTGATAGTAGCAGTAGGGGGTGGAATAGTCCCCGATGGTCGGTTGTTAGGACCGACGGGTAGGTCAGCACCCCAGAATGGCTTGACATGGGTAGGTCAGCACCCCAGAATGGCTTGACACGGGTAGGTCGGCACCCCAGAATGGCCGTACGGGTAGGTCGGCACCCTAGAATGGTCGTACCGGGTAGGTCGGGCACCCTAGAATTGCCTGGCAGTATGTATGTTATGTGATTGTATGGTATGTGGTACGATGGGGGAACTCACTAAGCTTCGTGCTTACAGTTTACAGTTTTGGTTTCAGGTACCTCTTCAGCGAAGGGGAAGGAGCTGGCGCGGTAGCGACACATCATACACACACTCATTGTTTTCCGCATTATGGATATTCTGGGATCGTACTCTGACATATTACCATTTTTATGACTTGGGTTTTCAGACATGTTACCTTGTTTTATGAGACGATGTGACTTTACAGTATTTACTTATGAATGTTTTTATAAGTCAGTTAAATTAAAAATGAAATTTTTGGACTTGAAAATTGGGGCGTTACACAAACACACCCGAAGGTGCATCCGAATCCCTCAAACCAAGGCTCTAATACCAACTTTTAACAACGTAAATTTTTAACCAAATTTTTTAAATTTCAAAACACATTTATTTCAAGTTATTAAAACCCCAAAGTGTCACAATGTCAATTCATCAAAACTCATATCCAAAAACTGTATATATAAAATTCCAGGATCCTCTCAATCATAAATAAATCTCCGGTGTGTGTGTGTACAATCAAGCCGGCACCTTCCCGTGATCCTTAGAAGTACCTGAAACACATAACACATAACACGGTAAGCACAAAGCTTAGTGAGTTCCCTAAAATACCACGCACAACTCATTAGCCACTCAAGGCTATATCACTGTAAGACCCTCCGGTCAATGTGTATCAGTGGGACTCTCCTTCCTAACTCAATAAGCTCATAAAACAATATTCAGCTTAAATCACAAAGACATAATGCAGAATATCACAATACACAGATAAGCATATAAGACAGCTCAATCACACAAAGATACCACACTTGGTAAGTATAGTGAGAAGACTCACCTCGTAAGTATGCTAAGTGAATGAATACTCCTCGCACACGAATCACCAAATCTAGCCTCCGCCTAATCATACAAGATAATCAAATCTAATTAACTCTTTAAATCACATCATAACTAAGTTATTACACTCTCTCTCCCCCTCTCTCTTGAAATGGGAAAAAGACCATTTTACCCCTCCATGGTTTCCCAAAGACATGGTTGACCAAACCATAAAGTCAACATGAGTCAACCCCGAGTCAACAGTCCATGTTGACCCTACTCGTCGAGTGCATATATGGGACTCGACGAGTCTGCTAGCCATCCTCAGAATCATTCAAAAGTCCGACTCAACTCGCCATGTTGACCCATCAACTCGCCGAGTTTCTGCACGATCAAAACCATCAGGACAACCCTATCCGACTCGTCGAGTCGGCTCCTCGACTCGGCAAGTCCATTCAGACTCTCATCTCATTCAGTCGATTTTAAGTCAGAAAAGCTTT
Source organism: Lactuca virosa (assembly GCF_052849685.1). Classification (NCBI taxonomy): domain Eukaryota; kingdom Viridiplantae; phylum Streptophyta; class Magnoliopsida; order Asterales; family Asteraceae; genus Lactuca; species Lactuca virosa. The sequence continues at coordinate 289,884,639 of NC_136426.1, forward strand.
CCAAACCCTGGATCTACACTCTTAAGGCTCCTTTATCACGTAAAGTCACATGCTTTACGTTCATGCATGGCATTTAGAGCTTGAAATGCCAAAACACACCTTAGAAAGGGTTTTTCACTCAAGATCATTATCATGGCTGGATAAAGTAGGTATTTTAAGGCTCTAGGGACCTCACATGGTCCAGATCTGAAGTCCAAACCTCTAAAGGAACTTAAAACACTCTAGATCCCCATTTTAGATAGAAAAAGCCCTAAATTCTCATAATCATGAAACTATTCAACAAAATGAGAAAGGTGCAAGCTTTATACCTTTCCCAGAAGCTTTGAGGTGAAATAGCCACATATTAGCTCAAATCTCTCTCTCTCTCTAAGCTCACAGGTTGTTTAGGGTTTGCTATCTTGGAGGTGTAGCCGCAAATGAGGCTATAAGTGCCTTTCAATAGGTCCCAAACCCAGGGATTTAGGGTTTCTCATCACAACGTCTACTCGGTGAGTCGGCTCTTGGAGTCATCAAGTAGGTCATTAATCCTATGTGGCACATCGTGACTCTACTCGACGAGTTGTAGCACCGAATCGTCGAGTAGCTCAATAGTCCTCAAAAATAATTATATAAATAAACAATATACTTGGAAGTCCGGATGTTACAGATCTAAGCTTTATTAAGCTAGAGACAAGCCTTTATGCATCTAACCCCATATATAAAGGTGCAAGCTTTATACCTTTCCCAGAAGCTTTGAGGCGAAATAGCCACATATTAGCTCAAATCTCTCTCTCTCTAAGCTCACAGGTTGTTTAGGGTTTGCTATCTTGGAGGTGTAGCCGCAAATGAGGCTATAAGTGCCTTTCAATAGGTCCCAAACCCAGGGATTTAGGGTTTCTCATCACAACGTCTACTCGGTGAGTCGGCTCTTGGAGTCATCAAGTAGGTCATTAATCCCATGTGGCACATCGTGACTCTACTCGACGAGTTGTAGCACCGAATCGTCGAGTAGCTCAATAGTCCTCAAAAATAATTATATAAATAAACAATATACTTGGAAGTCCGGATGTTACAGATCTAAGCTTTATTAAGCTAGAGACAAGCCTTTATGCATCTAACCCCATATATAGAGCTTATGATGGCATTTCGAGCCCCTTGTGTCATGCATGGAAGTAAATCTTGCAGCTTTACGTGGTATTTCAGCCTTGGGAGGCTAGATCTAGAATTTGGGGTTGTATTTCTGCCTTAAAACGTCTGAATGAGAAAATAGACTAAGGGACTCGACGAGTTGATGAGCCAACTCGACGAGTCGGTCAGGGTTTACCCTGATGGTCTGGATGCGTCACAGACTCGGCAAGTTAATGAGACAACTCGACGAGTAGGTGGGTTTTCCTGGTCTATTGAACATACATGAACTCGACGAGTTGATGAGACAACTCGGCGAGTTGGGGTGAGATTTCCCAACTTTTCTGAGAACAGGAGGAACTCGACGAGTCACCTAGATGAACTCGAGTAGTTAAGTTAACAAGGACTATTGACTTGAGCATTGAATTATGTTGACTTTTAGGGTTTGGTCAACTGTGGACTTGGGAGACCATAAAGGGGTAAAATGGTCTTTTCATCCTTTTGAGAATTAGTGGAGGAATTAGCTTAACAATTTTGAAATAGTCCTTACCAAATTGCTTGTTAGAGATAATTATATTATGTAGGCGGAGTCTAGTCTGTACGTGTGGTGCTAGAGCTACTTGCTTACTTACGAGGTGAGTCTCCTCACTATACTTACCATGAGTGGTAACTTTATATGACCAGAGGGTCTTGTATGCTTATATTGAGTATTGTCATAGCCTGCATTATGTCTTTGTGAGTTATGTTGTGTATTATTATTATGAGCTTTATTGAGTTAGGACCGGAGGGTCTACCCGAGTTGTGGGACCAGAGGGTCTCCACTGAGACACATTGACCAGAGGGTCTTATTGAGATATAGCCATGAGAGGCTAAAGAGATGTGTGTGGTATTTTGGGGAACTCACTAAGCTTCGTCCTTACCGTGTTATGTGATATGTGTTTCAGGTACCTCTCAGGATTGCGGGAAGGTGCCGACTTGATTGTACACACGTGAGAGAGTTATGTCACACCCCCAAACCAAGGATGGCGGAAACGTCCGGGGGTGGAGGACTTCATGTATAGTATCATAACAACAATTGTAATAGTAATTCAAGCAAACACAACCAACATATATATAATTGAAAAAGTTACATCATTGTATGAATTACATGTTTACGAATCAATTACAATATGTTGACAAAATATGAAATAGTAGACGCCTTAGCGTCCCATCCTCAAAAGCACTTGGTTACCTGTTTAATGATTTCCTGAGAATACAAGTTGTTTGGAAAAGTGTCAACACAAAGGTTGGTGAGTTCATAAGCTTTTGTTTGATATTATTAAAAGCCTTTCGTTTGTAAAAGTAGTATTTGTTTTAGAAAATCCAATATTTTCCTTAAAATGTATATGTAGTCTTAAATTCAAAGACCGAAATGTATAAGTAACTTTCCTTACTTATAATAAATAATGTAAGTTTAAATCGACATAAACTCGTTTAATTTTAATGAAGTTCCCGTAAATTCCAATATTTATTAATACTTTGTGTGAGTTTATTATAACCATGCTATGACCAAGGTTGCCTAAAACGACGTTCTTCGGGCGTCGGAAATGTTATGACATTTGTCACCCCAGACCTATCGGTCTAACTGTTGCATGCAGTTTAGGTGTGGGTTTGTCAAACCCAATATAGATCTATACACAACTATCACGCTCTCCCTCAAGGAGACTCTGGTTACAATACAGGACTTAATGGTAATTTGAAGTAAATGTCTCACAAAGTCATTAACGGAATTACGTGTTATGAAAACTTGGTACCGTATGGCCGTACCTTGCTTAATGAAAATATCCTTTGTATAAATGTACCCTTTTTAAATGTATGTGTTATGTAATGTATCATAAACTATACCTATTATAGTTTATCAACCAAGGGTAGTACGTAGTAATGTATGCAAACTATATTCAAAATAGTTTATTAAATGTTTGAATGTATCGGTTGTACTTTGATTATAATCACTTGTTATTCTTTATATTTTATATTTCCAAATCCATTTGTAAACTGATGTGTGTCTAAATATTAAGATAAAATGTCATATATTGCAATAACATATAATCACATAAAGATATACACCTTGCTCAACATGTTACAAGGTGAAATGAAATTGACAGCAACTTTTCGTTGAATACAGTTTCTGTTACTGTTCTTAGAAAATTTATAGAAAAACTATCAAAGCTCTAAATCCAAATCCGCAAATTCTGAGAGTTTGGAATATGAGTCTAGTTTGTTCGTAAATTTTATCATGATTTTTAGTGATCTCTAACAGAGGTGAAAATGTTCATAATCACAGACTGGTCCGGGTTTGCCTCTGAAATGACAGGCAGTTTTGTAAAAATCACCATAAATTGTAGAAAACTCATATGAAGATGTGCAAGTAGCCATTTTAAAGCTAAGAGTTTGAACTACTTGCACCTGGAACAGTTTTGAAAACTAAAATATTTACGTTGACCAAAACAGTCCGTGATCGAAGTTCATCTTTTATGATGTAATCTGATAGAAAAAGTTTAATTGTGTTCTTGATGATTTTACTTGTATTCCCCCCTTAAAACTTAAGAAAAACATGTAAATGTAGGGGTATGAACTCACCCTATGTGGTTTCAGTAGATGAAAGTGAGAGAGAGGAAGTGTTCAACCCAAGAACACTAAGAAGATGTCTTGATGATTCGAGAATCTAACATCGAATAAGATGGAATTTGTGTAAGATATCAATGATTTGAGTAGAATGGAGTGTAATAATTATATGAATGATGAAGATACTTACTAATTGAAGAAAGAAATCCCTGAAGAAAGCCTTGAAGTTCTTGAAGTTGAGAGAAAAGATGAGAGAATTTTGGAGAGTGTCCTTTGGTTGCTAAGTGTAGAATGAAAGAACTTTATGGAGAATGAGGAGAGAGGATCAATCCTCCAGCTCTTAGAACGTGGGAAGAGCTGGAGATTGGGTGTAAAGGTCCACTAAGGTGACAAGGAGTAGTGGAAAGAGTGGCTAATCATAGAGTGAGGTGGTGGTGGTTTGCTTTTGCCATAAATTAAGGAAAAGCAAATATTCCCTCAATAATTAGTTCAACCACTAATTCTTTTAATATATTTTTATAAAAACCCTGGAGATTTATATATTTTGGGGCCTTAGTTTATAAAATAAAGTTTTGGGTGAAATTGCCATGTTAAAATAATGAAAAACGGAGTTAAAACGAAGTCGTAGTCGAAAAACCGGTAAAAAGGGGCCGTCTGCGAGACCTCTCGCATGGAGGCCGGATTCGGACCCTCGCATGCGAGGCTGCTGTCTGATGGCTTTGGATTCGGTCTCCTGAGAGGCTTCAGCTTCGGTCCTGATGAGAGGCTTCGGATCCGAGGCCTCGGATGAGAGGCTTCGGTCCTGAAGCTTCAGTTCCAGGTCCTTAAGGCTATTTTACCAATTTTTACCCCGTTTCAAGCGATTTTTGACCCGGTTAAGGGTCGATATGACCCAAATGATTACAAAAAGTTAAAGTAACTTTTGAGAGAGATTTGGGAGAGATTTGGGAGAGATTTCAAATAGAAAGAGATAGAGTGAAAACGATTTAGAGAGGTTTCGTTTGTGATTAATTTGAGTGTCCGACTTCACAACGCAAGGTTCATAAACCCCGTTAAACCGTGTTTTAGTGTCGTACACAATCCCGATGATTGTGCAATAGTGTTTTATCGCTTTGGTTCGTTGTTTAGCACTGTTAAGGCTAAGGAAAATCAAACACATGAACTTTCCAAATGATGATTTCTCATTAAAATAGCGAATTGTATAGTGATTACATAACGTAAACCCTAACATACAAGGGTTATTGGAGTTGACCGGTTTGACTTGTTGACTTTGTTTGACTTTGACTTGACCGAAATTTGACGGTTGTCACATCATCCCCCCGTTAGAAGAAATTTCGTCCCGAAATTTTCATTTTAACTGGGATTTCAAGAGTTTGGGAAGAGATGTGGATACTTTTGTTTCATCTGATCCTCGCGTTCCCAGGTGAATTCGGGTCCTCGTTAGCGTTCCAACGGACCTTCACGATGGGAATACGACTTTGTTTCGTTCGTTTGATTTCCCGATCCATGATTTCGACTAGTTCCTCCACGAAGTGGAGATTTTCGTTAACTTCGATTTCGTCGAGTGGTATTACGAGTGTCTCATCAGACAAACACTTCTTTAGGTTCGACACGTGAAATGTGGGATGTACTTTGTCGAGTTCCTGAGGTAATCGAAGTTTGTATGCTACTGGCCCAATCCTAGCAAGGATTTCGAATGGCCCGATGTACCTTGGATTTAGTTTCCCGCATTTGCCGAATCGTATCATTCCTTTCCAAGGGGAAACTTTTAGTAGTACACGATCACCCACCTGGAATTCCAAGGGTTTGCGTCGTTTGTCTGCGTAACTCTTTTGCCGATCGCGAGACGCTTTCAGTCTTTCTCGAATTTGAACGATCTTTTCTGTGGTTTCCCTTATGATTTCAAGGCCAGTGAGGGTGTTATTAGAGACTTGCCCTCTAGCTAGCTGTGTATCCCCCACCTCAGCCCAACACAGGGGTGATCTGCATTTGCGACCGTAAAGAGCTTCGAATGGAGCGACTTTGATGCTAGTATGATAACTGTTATTGTAGGAGAATTCGATAAGCGGTAGATGGGTATCCCATGCTTTACCGAAGTCTATCACACAAGCTCTTAACATGTCTTCCAACGTTTGAATGGTTCGTTCGCTCTGTCCGTCGGTTTGTGGGTGGTAGGTCGTACTCATGTCAAGCCTAGTTCCCAATGATTTTTGTAGAGACTGCCAAAACCGTGAGGTAAATCTACTATCTCTATCGGAGATAATGGATATCGGCACACCATGGAGTCGTAAAATCTCTCTGATGTACGTTTTAGTCAGCTTCTCCATCTTGTCGGTTTCTTTTATCGGTAGGAAGTGTGCTGATTTGGTCAATCTGTCTACGATTACGCATATGGTGTCAAGCCCGCCCGATGTCTTAGGCAGCTTGGTTATGAAGTCCATGGTTATTCGTTCCCACTTCCACTCAGGTATATCCGGCTATTGTAATAGCCCGGATGGTTTCTGGTATTCGATTTTGACCTTGGCGCAAGTCAGACACTTGCTCACATAGGTAGCAATCTCAGCTTTCATGTTCGGCCACCAGTATAATTTCTTGAGGTCCATATACATCTTATCTGACCCGGGATGGATGGAATATCGAGTCTTGTGTGCTTCATTCATGATGACGTCTCGGAGTCCACCGAACTTCGGTGTCCAGATTCGATTCATGAGATAACGTACTCCATCATCCTTGACTTCTAAGTTTTTATCCATTCCCCTTAATGTCTCTCCTGCCACCTTTTCTGGTTTCAAAGCTTCTAGTTGAGCTTCCTTGATTTGTATGGTCGTGTGGGAATGGATCGTCATTGTTAAGGATTTTACTCGGCGGCCCGAGTACTCCTTCCTGCTTAGAGCATCAGCCACTACATTGGCCTTGCCCGGATGATAACGAATTTCGCACTCGTAGTCATTCAGCAACTCTACCCATCTCCTCTGTCGCATGTTGAGCTCTTTCTGATTGAGGATATGCTGAAGACTTTTGTGATCAGTGAAGATAGTGCATTTCGTGCCGTAGAGGTAGTGTCTCCAGATCTTCAAAGCGAATACCACTGCTCCTAATTCCAGATCGTGCGTAGTATAATTAACCTCGTGCGTCTTAAGCTGTCTTGATGCATACGCGATAACCTATCCTCTCTGCATGAGCACATATCCGAGGCCTTGATTCGAAGCATCACAGTACACTACGAAGTCCTCGGTTCCCTCTGGGAGAGACAAGATCGGTGCACTGCATAGGGCTTGTTTTAACGTTTGGAAAGCAGTTTCTTGTTTATTTTCCCACTTGAATATCACACCTTTCTGCGTCAAGGTGGTGAGTGGTTTCGCAATCTTGGAGAAGTTTTGTATAAATCTTCGGTAGTAGCCAGCAAGCCCAAGGAATTGTCGAATTTCGGTTGGCGTCTTGGGTGCTGACCAATTCTCGATTGCCTTGATCTTGGAGGGATCCACATGTATGCCTTTCTCACTTACCACATGGCCAAGGAAATCCACTTCTCTAATCTAGAATTCACACTTAGAGAACTTAGCATAAAGCTTCTCCGCTCTTAGTGTCTCTAGCACTTGGCGTAGATGTAGGCGATGCTCTTCTTCGCTTCGCGAGTAGATCAAGATATCGTCGATGAATACGATTACAAACTTGTCTAGGTAGGGTCGACACACTCTATTCATTAGGTCCATGAATACCGCAGGTGCGTTTGTTAAACCGAAGGACATCACCACAAACTCGTAGTGCCCATAGCGAGTTCTGAATGCAGTTTTGGGAATATCTTCTTCTTGAACTCGTAGCTGATGGTAACCTGACCTTAGGTCGATCTTTGAGAAGAAATTTGCTCCTTGGAGTTGGTCGAAAAGGTCGTCGATTCGGGGTAGAGGATATCGGTTCTTGATGGTGAGTTTGTTTAGTTCCCGATAGTCGATGCACATGCGAAAGGATCCGTCCTTCTTCTTTACAAAAAGGACTGGTGCTCCCCAAGGTGAGAAGCTTGGTCTGATGAACCCTTTGCTCAAAAGCTCGTTCAACTGACTGGACAACTCTTGCATTTCTGTTGGTGCGAGGCGGTATGGAGCTCTGGCTACGGGGGTAGCTCCGGGTATTAAGTCCATTCTGAAATCGACTTGTCGTGCGAGTGGTACACCAGGAAGATCTTCTGGGAACACATCCGGGAAGTTACACACTTCAGGGATGTCTTTGATGTCTTTCACGTCTTGTTTCTTGTCTACTACGTGGGCCAAGAAGGCGTGGTACTCCTTCCGGAGATACTTTTGGGCTTTGATGCATGAGATGATTTGTAAATTCGCACTAGGTTTGTCACCATAGATGAGAAGGGTTTCGTCATTTGGTAGATTGAGGCGAACGGCCCTTTCGTAACATAGAATGTCTGCACGGTGAGGAACTAACCAATCCATCCCGATGATTACGTCGAAGCTTTTTATGGTGACCGGCATCAGCTCAATTTTAAATGTATGGTTGTCTAGAGTGAGAGTACAGTCTGAGTATATATTGCTAGTGCGTTGTACTTTCCCATTTGCCATTTCTACTACATAAGTATCCTTTAGTGATTGGAGATTTTGTTCAAGTAATTGTTTATATTGGTGGCTCACGAAACTCCTCTCCGCTCCACTATCGAATAGTACACATGCATAAGAGTTATTGAGGAGAAACGTACCGGTAACCACCGCGGGATCCTCAACTGCTTCCCCATGTCCTATTGCCAGGATTCTTCCTACTCCACCAGCATTAGGGGCTTGTGCTTTGGGGCAGTTTCTTTTGAAGTGACCTGCGTCTCCACAGTTGTAGCAGGTTCGGGTTACCCCCGTACTGGCGACTTGGTTGATTGGTCGAGCCGACGCTTTACAGAAACGAGCAGTGTGCCCCTTCCTGTCGCAGTTGATACAGTGCATCTCCCTACAAGCACCATTGTGGTGAAAGTTGCACTTGTTGCACTTGGGTAGGGTTCCAGCATATGGCTTCGGTGGTGCAGTAGTGGCAGCATTAGTGGCAGCATGGACAGCAACAGTTTGTTGCTTCTTAGCGGGGTCCTGTGCTGGTTGGCTCTTCTTTTGGTTCCAGAACTTCCTTTTGTTGTTTCCCCCTTTTGATTGATCAGTGGTGGTGGTTGTAGTATTATGACCGGCTCGGTGGTCAACAAGTTGTTGTGCCAGCTCTCTGGCACTGTCAAAAGTAGTTGGCCTTGAAGCCAGGACACTACTTTGCACTTGGGGAGACAGTCCCCAAAGGTATCGCTCCACCTTTTTCTCCTCCGGAGTAACCATTGTTGGGCAGAGGAGAGCCAATTAATTGAATCGGGTGGTGTAGGTTTCAAGGTCGGAGCCCGTCATCCTGAGGTTCCAAAGTTCTTGTTCCGGCTTTTGAATCTCACCTCTCGGGCAGTACTCCTTCATCATCAACGTTTTTAGTTCTGCCCAGGTTATGGAGCTAGCCACTTCGAGAGTAAGTGAATTAATCCGGCAGTTCCACCAAGTAAGGGCCCGGCCGGTGAAAGTGAAGGCTGCGAACTTAACTTTGCTCGCTTCGGGGCAAGAGCACACCTGAAAGACTACTTCGGTCTTTTCAAACCATTGCATTAAAGTGATGACTCCCCCGCTCCCATTGAAGTTGTCGGGTTTGCCATTGGTGAAGTCTTTATAGGTACACTCTCTTGTGCGCACCCATCTGTCACCCTGGTTAGAGGGTGTAACACCTGGTCCAGATCCACCATTTCCATTAGAGACAATTTGGGACACAGCTACCGCTACTGCTGCTGCTATTGCAGCTTGGAGTATTGCTGGATCAAATTGTGGAAGTGGCGGCAGAGGTGTTGGTGATGGTGGCGGAGGTGTCGGTGATGGTGATGGTGGTGGAGGTGTTGGTAGTGGTGGTGGAAGTGTCGGTGATGGTGGTGGAGGTGTTGGTAGTGGTGGTGGAAGTGTCGGTAATGGTGGTGGAGGTGTTAGTAGTGGTGGTAGAGGTGGTGCTGCACTGCTAGATGGTCTAGTCTCCTTCCTTGGCGGCATGGTTATGTCATAAGTTGTAAACCAATGTACTTTTAGTACAAGTATATTTATAGGAAGAGAAATCTTTTATACATAAAGTATATTATTACGTTGTTTTCCGATATGTTTACGATACATACGATTTTATACTTTTAATTGACCCAATACATTGGCCTATGAGGTAAAATGAAAGTCTAAAATATTTTATTTGAGTTTCCTTGTTTCCAAGTATATGACCATTTGTAAGAGTTTCCCATATGCTAATTTAGTCGGGACATAATTAATATATTTATTATAGTAACACAAAATACTCCTTTAGTATTTGTAAATATTTAGTTTTGAGTTCTTAAAGTATCCTTTGTAGTGTGATATTAGGTTGTTAGATTTGTTGCCCATCCTGACCATCCCCCGGTATATGCAAGTCAATTCTCGGACTGATATAGTTGATCAGGCTATATCCTTCCCAGAATTAATCCACATATACTAAGGCATACTCAAAATGTTCAACTCTTCTTCTTTTGCTTTATGTTTTCTCTAGTCATGATATCATGCGAGCATGTAATGTATGTATGTATACTTTAATCAAGAAAATCATTTATTTTCTAAAAGTATATTTATTTGAAAAATGCACAATTCAGAGACTATTAGTCCCAATTGTGTTTATAGTTTGTATATCTTATGTGGTTTGATATACTTAATTCACTATAAACTGTGCTCTGATACCAATCTGTCACACCCCCAAACCAAGGATGGCGGAAACGTCCGGGGGTGGAGGACTTCATGTATAGTATCATAACAACAATTGTAATAGTAATTCAAGCAAACACAACCAACATATATATAATTGAAAAAGTTACATCATTGTATGAATTACATGTTTACGAATCAATTACAATATGTTGACAAAATATGAAATAGTAGACGCCTTAGCGTCCCATCCTCAAAAGTACTTGGTTACCTGTTTAATGATTTCCTGAGAATACAAGTTGTTTGGAAAAGTGTCAACACAAAGGTTGGTGAGTTCATAAGCTTTTGTTTGATATTATTAAAAGCCTTTCGTTTGTAAAAGTAGTATTTGTTTTAGAAAATCCAATATTTTCCTTAAAATGTATATGTAGTCTTAAATTCAAAGACCGAAATATATAAGTAACTTTCCTTACTTATAATAAATAATGTAAGTTTAAATCGACATAAACTCGTTTAATTTTAATGAAGTTCCCGTAAATTCCAATATTTATTAATACTTTGTGTGAGTTTATTATAACCATGTTATGACCAAGGTTGCCTAAAACGACGTTCTTCGGGCGTCGGAAATGTTATGACATTTGTCACCCCAGACCTATCGGTCTAACTGTTGCATGCAGTTTAGGTGTGGGTTTGTCAAACCCAATATAGATCTATACACAACTATCACGCTCTCCCTCAAGGAGACTCTGGTTACAATACAGGACTTAATGGTAATTTGAAGTAAATGTCTCACAAAGTCATTAACGGAATTACGTGTTATGAAAACTTGGTACCGTATGGCCGTACCTTGCTTAATGAAAATATCTTTTGTATAAATGTACCCTTTTTAAATGTATGTGTTATGTAATGTATCATAAACTATACCTATTATAGTTTATCAACCAAGGGTAGTACGTAGTAATGTATGCAAACTATATTCAAAATAGTTTATTAAATGTTTGAATGTATCGGTTGTACTTTGATTATAATCACTTGTTATTCTTTATATTTTATATGTCCAAATCCATTTGTAAACTGATGTGTGTCTAAATATTAAGATAAAATTTCATATATTGCAATAACATATAATCACATAAAGATATACACCTTGCTCAACATGTTACAAGGTGAAATGAAATTGACAGCAACTTTTCGTTGAATATAGTTTCTGTTACTGTTCTTAGAAAATTTATAGAAAAATCATCAAAGCTCTAAATCCAAATCCGCAAATTCTGGGAGTTTGGAATATGAGTCTAGTTTGTTCTTAAATTTTATCATGATTTTTAGTGATCTCTAACAGAGGTGAAAATGTTCATAATCACAGACTGGTCCGGGTTTGCCTTTGAAATGACAGACAGTTTTGTAAAAATCACCATAAATTGTAGAAAAATCATATGGAGATGTGCAAGTAGCCATTTTAAAGCTAAGAGTTTGAGCTACTTGCACCTGGAACAGTTTTGAAAACTAAAATATTTACGTTGACCAAAACAGTCCGTGATCGAAGTTCATCTTTTCTGATGTAATCTGATAGAAAAAGTTTAATTGTGTTCTTGATGATTTTACTTGTATTCCCCCCTTAAAACTTAAGAAAAGCATGTAAATGTAGGGGTATGAACTCACCCTATGTGGTTTCAGTAGATGAAAGTGAGAGAGAGGAAGTGTTCAACCCAAGAACACTAAGAAGATGTCTTGATGATTCGAGAATCTAACATCGAATAAGATGGAATTTGTGTAAGATATCAATGATTTGAGTAGAATGGAGTGTAATAATTATATGAATGATGAAGATACTTACTAATTGAAGAAAGAAATCCCTGAAGAAAGCCTTGAAGTTCTTGAAGTTGAGAGAAAAGATGAGAGAATTTTGGAGAGTGTCCTTTGGTTGCTAAGTGTAGAATGAAAGAACTTTATGGAGAATGAGGAGAGAGGATCAATCCTCCAGCTCTTAGAACGTGGGAAGAGCTGGAGATTGGGTGTAAAGGTCCACTAAGGTGACAAGGAGTAGTGGAAATAGTGGCTAATCATAGAGTGAGGTGGTGGTGATTTGCTTTTGCCATAAATTAAGGAAAAGCAAATATTCCCTCAATAATTAGTTCAACCACTAATTCTTTTAATATATTTTTATAAAAACCCTGGAGATTTATATATTTTGGGGCCTTAGTTTATAAAATAAAGTTTTGGGTGAAATTGCCATGTTAAAATAATGAAAAACGGAGTTAAAACGAAGTCGTAGTCGAAAAACCGGTAAAAAGGGGCCGTCTGCGAGACCTCTCGCATGGAGGCCGGATTCGGACCCTCGCATGCGAGGCTGCTGTCTGATGGCTTCGGATTCGGTCTCCTGAGAGGCTTCAGCTTCGGTTCTGATGAGAGGCTTCGGATCCGAGGCCTCGGATGAGAGGCTTCGGTCCTGAAGCTTCAGTTCCAGGTCCTTAAGGCTATTTTACCCGTTTTTACCCCGTTTCAAGCGATTTTTGACCCGGTTAAGGGTCGATATGACCCAAATGATTACAAAAAGTTAAAGTAACTTTTGAGAGAGATTTGGGAGAGATTTCAAATAGAAAGAGATAGTGTGAAAACGATTTAGAGAGGTTTCGTTTGTGATTAATTTGAGTGTCCGGCTTCACAACGCAAGGTTCGTAAACCCCGTTAAACCGTGTTTTAGTGTCGTACATAATCCCGATGATTGTGCAATAGTGTTTTATCGCTTTGGTTCGTTGTTTAGCACTGTTAAGGCTAAGGAAAATCAAACACATGAACTTTCGAAATGATGATTTCTCATTAAAATAGCGAATTGTATAGTGATTACATAACGTAAACCCTAACATACAAGGGTTATTGGAGTTGACCGGTTTGACTTGTTGACTTTGTTTGACTTTGACTTGACCGGAATTTGACGGTTGTCACAATTTATGTTTTGAGGATCCTGGATTTATAATCAAACAATTATGGATTTTGTGTTTAATAGTTTAGATACTTTGGGATTTGTGAAATGCGTTAATTAGATTTATGTGATTTTAAAATGAAAAATTTGTTTGGAAATTTACGATGTTACAGATATCCCACTTTCTTCTACACATGCATGGTCCGAAACACCTATTCCGGACCCCAAGCATTCCAAAGCAGGAGCAGTCTCTCCTACTTTGGATGCCTCAACTGGTCTGATACACAGTAAGGGTACAGGACGACTAGGTGTTAATGATCCTGCTTGGGAAGATTATGTCGACAGGGCTCAAACTTGACATCTGGAACTCACAAGATCTCAGGTCGAAGCAACTCTCATCTCCATGAGAAACGTGGTCATCCAAAGCAACATGCCCTTTGCTATTCCTGACGATGATGAAGCAAATTTGGAGTTTGCATCCGGTGAAACACAAGGCAACATCAATCCAAACCGCCTTTGTTCTGATCCTAATGAGGTACATTCTGAAGAATATATGTTCGATGAAGAAGGTACCGTTGTTGCAGCTCCTCAGCCGTTTGTCTCACACTTCTACTCATCAAAGCCATCCTCATCAAGGGCAAATCTTGATCTTGAACTATCATCATCTTCATCCGAACCACTTGATGATGAAATCCACATTGATAATCATTTCCAAACGCATCTTGGAGCTGGAACTGATTCCAGTCCTAAACAAGACAATAGTGATGCCACAAACAAGCCAGATCCCTCCGAGCCACCTGTGAACAAAAGAGACAACAAACACCCATCTTCCACTTCTTACACCAGATCCTCTGCCGGTAATTATGTTGATCCCTTCGCCAATTATGATCTCCAAGATAGTGTCTCTGACACTCTGAACAAGGTTGATGCAATTGGGTCCTCTGTGGCCGGACTCAACTCAAAAATTGATGAAAAGTGTACCGCCCCGATTTAACCAGTATCAATTTATGGTTATAAATTCTCATGATTTCAAGGCCTACTCGACGAGTTGTTTGCCTGACTCACCGAGTAGCAGCGGGTTAGCCCACGTGTTTAAGTGACCTACTCGCCGTGTCCAAGAAGGGACTCGACGAGTAGGAGCTGGTGGAGGAAAACCCTAATTCCGGGGTTTTGCACCCTATTTAAAGGATCATTGGCCTCCCCAACCTCCCCTTTACAGCCTCTTGACGTTCCAAAACCCTAATTCATGTGTGTATGCTACATTGGTGTGTGTTTAAGCTTTGAAGAAGGATTTTGGTGAGAGGAGCTTGAGGAAAACAAGTAGATTGAAGCAAGGAAATCGTGGGGAATGAGAGAACTACTTCAGTGGGTACTCATTTGAAGGTATCAAGCTGTTCTTTGGCTCATTTCCTCCTAGACCTCTTTTGGATGGTTTTTAGGAAGCTATTCTTATGTTTGAGTTAAGATCTGAAGTTTGCAACTTCAGATCTGAACTCTCTTTGGTCTCTAAGACCATAAAGTTTCCAGCTTTGACAAGTATGGACCTCCCCTCAAGTGTTAGACTTCATTTCAAGCTTACTTTTGTCATTTTAAGGCTTTTAAGCTTTGCATGCACGTAAAGTTTGCACCTATACGTGATAAGCATGCCTGGGAAAGTTGGATCTACAATATGGAGCCTTTGCATGGCTTAAAAAGCATCTCTATGGATGAAGGTATGAAGGGACTCGACGAGTCGGATGAGTGTCTTGGCGAGTCCGATGAAGATTGCATTGGACTCGGCGAGTCAGTTGAGTGACTCGGCGAGTTGGCAAGTTAAGCAAGAACTCGGCGAGTAGTTGAGGGTACTCGACGAGTTGAGGTTAACATGGACTGTTGACCTTGACAGTTGACTTTAACTTTGACCAAGGGTTGACAAGTTGACTTCTGGGGGCATTTTGGTAATTGAATATTATGGCAATGGATCATTGTGTTGGATAAGATGTCTAAGTCCATAAGTATTTCTGGTATGTACTTGACCCGGTTAGCTTGGTCCATTTGGATTGCATGGCATCATGACACTTGGATAGAGAAAAATGAGAGAAAGGATACTTATGGTTTATTAATATATTATAAGTTCTAATATATTAATAATATTATTTAATTAGTATTGGTCAAGAATTAATTTGGAATTAATTCTGTGATCAAAAGAGACTAATTAAATATATGAGGGTTGATTATGTAAATCAATTATTCTTATATAGTGCGCTAATGATCCATGGTGTATTGGATTGGGCTAAAACCTATTGGATGCTCCATGGATGCTCCATCGAGGTTAAAAACCATGGATCATGGAGGAAATGAAGAGCCATGTCAATTAGGGTTTACATGGTGTAACCCTACTTGTGAGACACTATAAAAGGAACCTCTTATGGAGCAAAATCGGCCACTAAGTGTAGAACAAGAGGGCTAGCCGATTTTGTGTGTGTGTATGTACTTCTCTCTAAGTTATTCCAAGAGTTGTGGTGTTGTGTAGAACACTTGAGGCATCACACTTGGGGTGCTAGGCTCACAAAGTTCTCAAGGAATCCAAGCAACAAGAAAGGTATGTTCTCGTACTAGCTTTCATGTTAAAAGTTCCCCATTCCATGCTAGATAGGTTAAGAACCTTGGAAAAATCAAATTTTCATGTATCTTAGTAAAACATAGATCCAAGGTTTCTAGGGTTGCATGTACACCTTAGGAGTGTTAGAATGCTCAAAACCCTTCAGTGGTATCAAAGCCTAGGCTTGTTTTCTTGATACGTGATGCAAATTGTTGAAAAAACTCAAGATTTGTGCATTCTATTGAGTGAAATCGCCGAGTCCATGGGGAGACTCGACGAGTCCATGTGTTATTTCATCCTACTCGACGAGTAGGTTCTTGCACTCGACGATTAGGTGGCCCAGAGTGCAGATTTTCGAGTTTTGCTGCTCGAAATGGACTAGAAAAATTACCCTAAAGTATTTTGGTCTTATAAAACTTGTTTTAGATGGTGTAATGGTTATGCTAATCCATTTACAATGGCTATTATCAAAATTTCAAGTTTTGTATATGTTTTTTTATGATTGTTGAAATTGTTGATATGAATGTTCATACACTTATGAGTTTAGAAGATCATAGGAATTATTTGTTAGTTTGAGTCTTGATCTTGATGTGCTTTAATGGAATCCATAATTTGTCCTCAAGTTATGGATTACCAAAAGTCTTTCTTTTAAAGTCCATTAAATAACACATAAGTTACATAAAAATGAAGAGTCTTCATTTTAATGAACCATTAAAACTCATAAGTTATGAATATAAAAGTTTTGAAGAATTACAAAACTTGCCCTCAAGTTTTGGAACTTGCAAAGTCACTTTAAAAACTTTAGTTCCAACCCCTAGAATTTTAAAAGTTAAAATTCAACCTTTATACTTTATAATATTATAAGTTAATAATATATATATATATATATATATATATATATATATATATATATATATATATATATATATATATATATATATATATATATATATATGTATAAGAACAAGGCGTTTTACCGTTAGTAGGCCTCATTCACGAAGCCGATCAATAAGGGGGGTATAAGGTTGTTGCCTATAAAATGGCAGCTTAATGGGTGTCCACTCTCACCCACCATTTCCTTGACTGGTGGAGGGTCGTTAGCCGAACGGGTAGGACAATGACTTTAATCCTCATTAAAAGTATGATGATTATAAAGTAACTAAATGTTTTATAAATTCCCAATCTTAGTTACTTTAGGAAAATGTGAATTTGGTGCTAACCCATGAAATTACACTTTGCACCTTGCTTAAGTCGTTAGTGGAGCATGTGTGGTTAACCGGCACACTAACTTGGATTTAACAAGGTAGGCAAATGGTGGCTTAAGGTTTATCATAGATCGGTGGAGGGCGTGTGGTTAACCGACACATCGGTTAGGCGAAAAACATTAAGAGTACCATGTAATTTGCATGGTTATTCACACCTTGTTTTGTGATCCTCGGCATCCCAGTCACAAAGCTTGAAGGGCACATTCGAGATTGAAACATGCCATTGAAAAGTTCAATGAATCTCAAAAGAATCTAGGAGTTTCAAAACCAATTAAAACTAAATAATACATTTCGTTTTTCATGGTGGAAATTGGTGAATCGTCATTCACCTACCTTCAAATATTTTATAGCTTGGATTACGGCATCCCTCTTCTAAGTTATAAAATATTGTGTTGGGTCCTAGCCTATATATTACATTTGGGTGTCTTATTAAGGACTATCTTTATATCTAATCTAATCTTGTCTTTCTTCTTTTTCAAATGTCTTCCAACAATGCTGCTTCTGGCTCAAACCCTACCGGCTCCTTCTCTCTCAAGAACCTTTGTGGGAGAGTCATCTTCGATGCTTCCAACTTTATGGATTAGATCCGGAACATCAGGATGGTCACTCGTTACGAGGACAAGGAATATGTCCTCGACAAGGAGCTTAAGGAACTCGATGAGTCTACTGCAACTCCAGAGGAGATAGCTAAATTCAGGACTCATGAGAGAGATGCCACTAAAGTGGAATGTATCATGATTACCACGATGACAGCCGAGCTCCAAAAGTCCTATGAGGACTTTTACCCTTTCGAGATGCACCAGGACTTGATGGAAAGGTACCATCAGAGTGCTCGTCAAGAGCGGTACGAAATCATCTCCTCCATGATAACAACCCGGATGAAGGATGGTGAACCCATCACAGGCCACATGCAGAAAATGCAAAGGTTTGTGGACTGTTTGCTGAAATTGAATGTGAACTTCCCTGAGGAGTTGTCAATTGACATCATTCTGCACTCCTTACCCTCGTGTTATGATCAATTCCCCATGACATACCACATGAACAAGGAGGAAGTTACCCTCAGCAAGCTTCAAGGACTTCAGAAGACCACCGAAAGTGGTCTTAAAGGTAAGTCGGTCGTTACTCCTACTCCTACTGCAGCTCCTGTCTTGGTAATCGGGAAAAGTAGAGGGAAGAAGAGGAAAACCCCTTCGAAGGGTACCAAAGGAAAGTCCCTTGATGGATCCTCTTCGAGTGGAACCAAAAGAGGTTAAGTTAATCCTTCTTCCGACCCAAAAGAGGCTGAATGCTTCTATTGCTATGAAAAGTCGAACTGGAAGCGAAACTTCCCAAAGTATCTGCAAGATGTTAAGGATGGGAAAGTAAAACCCAACCATGCAGGTATTTACACTATATTGTCTAATAACTCACCCTATTCTAACTCTTGGGTCCTTGATACAGGTTGTGGTATTCACATATGTTCTGATTTGCAGGGACTAAGAAGAAGTGAGAATGTGGAGCATGGGAAGATAAACTTAATCATGGGGAATAGGAAAGCTTCACCTGTCACCAAGATTGGAGTTTATTCTTTGTTGCTAAGTAGTGGGTTAACATTAGATTTGAATAAATGTTGTTACTCGTTCGAAATGGTGAGAAATATTATTTCCTTTCATGGTTTGTACAAACAAGGGCTTACCTTTTCGTTTGATAATGAATGTAGTGGTATTAATGCTTTCTTTAACAATGTTCCTTATTTTAAAGCATTACCTTGTGATGGTGTATATGAAACTGTGTCGGTTGTAGATAACCTAGGAAATAATGTGTTGTGTATTGATTCTTGCACTAACTTGGATAAAACATCATTATGGCATTGTCGTCTAGGACATGTGATCAAGAAACACATAGGCCAACTCCAAAAGGAAGGAGTCTTGGAGTCATTTGACCTAAAGTCGGATGATAGTTGTGAATCTTGTTAACTTGGAAAAATAACAAAATCACCCTTCACTGGTTCTTGTGCTAGGGGTGAAGGTTTGTTGGATCTTATACACACAGATGTGTGTGGACCCTTTAGAACTGCCACAAGGGATGCTAACCGCTTCTATGTGACTTTTACTGATGATTATAGTAGACATGGATATGTCTACTTAATCAAGCATAAGTCAGAATCCTTGGAAAAGTTCAAGAAGTTTAAACAGGAAGTGGAGAATCAATTGGGAAGGAACATTAAGATGCTTCGATCAGATCAGGGTGGTGAGTATCTTAGTATAGAGTTCCTTGACTATCTTAGGGAATGTGGGATTGTCTCACAATTGACACCTCCTAGAACACCACAACTTAATGGTGTAGCTGAGAGACGCAATCGAACCTTGTTGGACATGGTTCGTTCCATGATGAGTGGAGCTTCACTACCAATCTCAATTTGGGGGTATGCCTTAGAGACTGCGGCCCATATCCTTAATTTGGTCCCTACAAAGAAGGTTGCCAAAACACTTCATGAGATGTGGACTGGGAAAGTTCCCAATTTGGACCACATCAAGATTTGGGTTGCGAGGATTTCGTGAGGTGCAAGACTCACGATAAGCTCGAACCTCGAAGTGAGAGGTGTATTTTCATCGGCTACACACATAAATCCTTTGGTTACCTCTTCTACAGACCAAGTGATAATGTGGTCTTTGTAGCAAGGAGAGGTGTCTTTCGCGAGAGAGAATTCATAAGCCAAGGAAACAGTGGGAGGCAAATTGACCTTGAAGAAATTCAAGAGTCAAGTGGTGAAGGAACCTCAAACCCTAGCAGTCAACCTGAGGAGGAAACTCCTGTTGATCCGATTGACGAGTCTGTACCTCTGAGGCGTTCCACGAGAGTTAGGAATGCACCTGAGCGTTACTATGGTTTTCATATTATTGCGGAAGGTGATACACTTATCAGTGATAGAAAACTGGTAAGTCTGGATGAACCTAACAACTACATGGAATCCATGGCAGGCCCTGAGTCTACTAAATGGAAAGAGGCCATGGACAACGAGATACAGTCCATGTATGACAATCAAGTTTGGAACTTGGTTGACAATGTACCAGGTCATAAGACAGTCGGGTGCAAATGGATCTTCAAGAAGAAGACCGACATGGATGGTAATGTACACACTTATAAGGCGCGGCTGGTTGCAAAGGGCTTTTCACTAACTCCGGGAGTTGATTATGATGAGACCTTTTCACCAGTAGCAAAGATTAAGTCTATTAGGGTTATGTTAGCCATTGCTGCATTTCATGATTATGAAATATGGCAAATGGATGTCAAAACCGCTTTCCTTAATGGAAAGTTGGCTGAGGATGTTTACATGAGTCAGCCAGAGGGTTTTGTCAGTACAAAGTACCCTAGTAGAGTATGTAATCTTGAGAAATCCATCAATGGATTGAAACAAGCACCTCGCAGATGGAATCTTTGTTTCGATGAGAAAGTCAAAGAGTTTGGCTTTTCGAGGAGCGAAGATGAATCTTGTCTATATGTCAAGGATAGTGGGAGTATAGTTAGCTTTTTGGTATTGTAAGTAGATGACATACTACTCATATGAAATGACATCCCAACTCTGCAGGAAGTGAAGTCCTGGCTTGGGAAGTGTTTCACTATGAAGGACCTTGGAGAAGCTGCCTATATCCTAGGGATAAGGATTTTGAGAGACAGGAGTAAGAGACTAATTGGACTTAGTCAGAGTACCTACTTGGATAAGGTGCTGAATAGGTTTAGCATGCAGAATTCCAAGAAAGGAGAGTTACCGATCCAGAGTAACGCCAGATTGAGTAAGACTCAGAGCCCGAGTACAGAGGCTGAGATAGCTGAGATGAGTCGAGTACCATATGCTTCCGCTGTGGGCTCGATCATGTATGCTATGACTTGTACTCGTCCTGATGTGGCCTTTGCTTTGAGCATGGTCAGCAGATATAAGGGGAACCCTGGTAAGGCTCACTGGACTGCGGTAAAGAACATTCTCAAGTACCTGCGGAGTACTAAGGACTGGTTCCTTACCCTCGGTGGGAGTGATGACTTGAGAGTAGTAGGGTATAGTGATGTTGTTGGATTAGTGTCTAAGTCCATAACTATAATTGGTATGTACTTGACCCGACTTGGCATGGTCCATTTGGATTGCATGGCATCATGCATTTGGATAGACTAAAATGAGAGAAATAACACTTAAGGTTTATTAATATATTATAAGTTCTAATATATTAATAATATTATTTAATTAGTATTGATCAAGAATTAAATTGGAATTAATTAAGTGATCAAAAGGAGACTAATTAAATATATGGGTTGATTGTGTAAATCATCCATACTTGTATAGTGGGCTAATACTCCATGGTTTATAAAGTTGGGCTAAAACCCATAGGATACTCCATGGATGCTCCATGGTGTTTTTGAACCCATGGATCCAAGAAATGGAAAGCCATGATAATTAGGGTTTACATGGTGTAACCCTAATTGTGATACACTATATAAGCTTCTTATTCTTCCAAAAAATCGGCCACTATGTGTGAATGGTGAGGGCTAGCCGATTTCATGAAGTGTTAATTTCTCTCTAAGTTATTCCAAGTGCATTTGATGTTGTGTGAACCATTTGAGGTGTCACACTTGAGGCACTAGGCTCTTAAGCTCCATAGAATCAAGCTACATCAAAAGGTATGTCTTCTAACTTGCTTTATTACATATGAATCAATGTTTTGTATGCTAGTTAGGGTAACACATTGGAATACTCTTATTTTCATGTATAATAGAGAAAACCTAGGTCCAAGGTATTTAGGGTTGCATGTACACTTAGGAGTGTTAGAATGCTCAAAACCCAACAGTGGTATCAAATCCTAGGCTTGTTTTCTTGTTATACTTGCTGAAAAGTGCTTAAAAATCGAATTTTTTGCAGTCTGGACAGCAGACTCGCCGAGTCCATGAAGGGACTCGATGAGTCCAAGAGTAAATTCATCCAACTCGCCGAGTTGGTTCATGCACTCGACGAGTTGGACCCCCAAACAGCATATCTTCGAGTTTTAAAGCTGGAATTGGTCTAGAATCATTACCTTAAACTATTTTGGACTTATAAAACCTGTTTTTGATGTGGTAATGATCATGGTAAACCAATTTCAAGGTTGTTATCAAAATTTCAAGGTTATATGAGTTTATGTAATTCTTGAAATTGTTGATAGGATTGTTCATACACTTATGAGTTTTGGTAGATCATAGGAATTATTTGCAAAGTGTTGTTAGTTAATTCTTGACCTTAATGTATTTTAATGGAGTCCATAATTTATCCTCAAGTTATGGATTTCCAAAAGACATTTCTTCAAAATTTTCATTAAAATGCATGAGTTACAAAATTGAAGAGTCATTTTTGTTTTATGAACTCGATAACTTGTCCTCAAGTTATGGATGTTCAAGAGTCTTTTCATTAAAGCTTTTAAAACCTTAATTAAATTTATAAGTTATGAAAATCCAAAAGTTTTTGAATAGTTCAAAACTTGCCCTCAAGTTTTGGAATTTGTAAAGTTTCCCTCATGAATACTTTAATTCCAAGTTAAGCCCTTAGGATTTTAAAAGTTAAAATTCAACCCTTATACTTTATAGTATTATAAGTGAATAATATATATATATATATATATATATATATATATATATATATATATAAGAGCAAGTCAGTCTTACTGTTAGTAGGTCTCATTCACGAAGCCGGTCTATAAGGGGGGTATAATGTTACTGCCTATAAAATGGCAGTTTAATGGGTGTCCACTCTCGCCCACCGCTTCCTTAACTGGTGGAGGGTCGTTAGCCGAACGGGTAGGACAAGGACTAGAATTCTCCCTTCATTAAAAGTATTAATGATAAATACTAAGTAACTAAACCTCTTATAAATTCCCAATCTTAGTTACTTAGGAAATTGTGAATTTGGTGCTAACCCATGAAATTACACTTTGCACTTTGCTTAAGTCGTTAGTGGAGCGCGTGTGGGTAACCAAGGCACTAACTTAGATTTAACAAGGTAGGCAAAGGGTAAATAAATGTTTATCATAGTATCGGTGGAGCGCGTGTGGTTAACCGACACATCGATTGAGGGGTAAATATTATGGGTACCAAGTATATTTTCATGGTTATTCACACCTTGTTTTGTGATCCTCGGCATCCCAGTCACAAAATTTGAGAGGGCTCAATCGAGATTGAAACATGCCATTGAACAGTTCAATGAATCTCAAAAGATCTAGGAGTTTCAAATCCAAGTAAAACCTAATAAATTATTTCGTTTTCATGGTGGAAATTGGTGAATCGTCATTCGCCTACCTTCAAATATTTTATAGCTTGGATTACGGCATCCCTCTTCCAAGTTATAAAGGTATTGTGTTGGGTCCTAGCCTTAATATTTCAGATTGGGTGTTATATTAAGGACTTAAATCAACTTACTTGAATATCTCCCATATTAGATGTCTGGCTTAGACATCTATGATCTTCCCAAATCTCTTGAAACAAGCTTTCCTAATGAAGATGAAGTCCGATTATTCTCCCTAACCCACAAGTTCTTGAATAATTCAGGGTCACTCAAGCCCTATTGGCAAGCAAGGTCTATGTGTGATCATATCTTGGAGATGAAGTCACATATTGACAAGCCGGGAGAGTTGGGTGTCAAAGTCTTGAGAAAGTTGGATGTTCAATCATTTTCTAAGTCACATAGTGAGTTCCTTTGGGACTACTATGAAAAAGACTATGATATGACCCTTAATGATCTTATCTATTTGCTTGGTGCTGCTGAATCAGCAATGATTTGGAGGATTAGTAAAGCAAATTTGATTAGAAGATCAACTTCCCAAACCTTCAATGGACATTGACAATGGTAACATTGGATATCCAGAAAAAGCTTTATCTTCCCAATGGAAAGGGATCGGCCATAGTCAACTCGGTTGACCAAATGGTAAAGAGAAAGGCTAAGGCTGAGATAGTCCCATTACCAAAGAGTCCATATGTTTCTATTGCCAAAGGAAGGGCCATTGGCTGCAAAGCTGCCCTATTCACCTGAAAGATCATAAGGTTGATCAAGTCAATAAGTTTGACTCTACTTCAGGCAAATCCACTATCTAACTCTGTTAAGTTCCTATTGAGATTCTTATACATGATGTGACTAGATCACATGTTGATGTTTTAAGAATCGAAGAAAAGAGGAAGCTTAAAAGAAGTATATGCTGATTCTGATCGCGAAGATGGATTTCGATCGCATGGTTCGGTGGTCAGAATTTTGAGCTATTGCTTAAGAGTTATGATATATTGCTTAGGAATAGGTAACAACAAGTTTTTCATATGCATTCTAAGGATAAGTTTTTCCGCAAAGTTTTAAAAATAAAAGGAAAAAACGTTTTTATTTTATTTATTTTAAAATCTCCTTACAATGGCATTTGTGAAAAAATTGTTGCTTATATGATTTTAGTAATAGCAATATTGGAAAGTGGATTTGATTCTTTCATTTGTGGTAGTGTCTAAATTTGCCAAATAAGGAAAGATTTTCATCACCCAAGTTTCAATTGGACCGAAACTTGGAATCATGCAAGTTTTATTGTATGATGAATGAGAATTTTCGTCTTTGTAAAATTAAGACTAATTCCTTGTTCACATGTATATGTGAGTCAAGTGAAGGAAAAAGGGATCGGGTACACTTGGGTGTACGATGATCAGGTCCACCACAAAGACTATTCGTCTTGATTTACTAAAGTTTAGTAAATATGGTTATGCTTACAAGTTTAAGTGTAATTCTGAAGCATTGGAAAAGTTTAAATGTAAGGCAGAACGAATAAGAAGAATCAAATTAGGCAGGAAGATAAAAGTTTCTCAAATCTGAAAAGATGGGAGAGTACTTTAGTATCATGTTTTATGATCATCTTAATGATTGTGAGACCATATCACAATTCATCCTCTAAGGACATCTTAGTGCATTCTTATGGCTAAGAAGAGGAGTCATGAATTGTTGAAACGGTTAAATCAAGAAGATGAGTCATACTTCGTTCCAAAGCAAGTCTTAGATTGTAACTTGAGTGACACATCTTAAGAAGGTTTATAACACTTGTCAAATGTAGAGTATAGTGTTTTCTACTCTTATACATTTAAAATTGGTAGGTTGTGATGTTTTGTATGAGACAAAGACCAACTAAGACCAATTGTGTAAAGTGTTATCTTGATAAGGATCCATACTAACTCTTGAATATTTATTTTGTCAAGGAATGGTTCTTTACAAGATAGTCTTATATGTCAAGAGGACAGTGGGAGTCTTAAAGCTCCTGAAAGAATTTCAAGATCTAATCAAGAATATAAACCTGTAGTTTAACAAGAGCACACGACGTGAGGTTTATAACCTATCGTGTTGACATATTCCAATTTCTGTGCCCATTCCAGTTAAAGTTGGCTTTGCATATGAGTTTTGAGAGTTCTCAATTGGTTGTATAACAACTTGCAAGCAATGGCAGGCTCTTGTGCTGCCAGGTGGCTAGAATTTAAGATTGCATAAGTTTAGTCCATATGAATTTGGAATTGTCACTAACCTTGTCTTGTGATTATGGTTTTGACAAAATTCACATGGATAGGAACACATACACCATAGAATCAAAGTATCATAAGGTTTCTCTTGATTCATGAAAATGATGGTGAGGAAACACTTTCACTAAGTAGATTTTAAGTAGATAGCAATTGTGATATTTGCATTCTCAAAGTCGTTAATGGAGCGTGTGTGGTTAACCGGCACACTAACATGGACTTGTGAGAAATGGCAAAGGTCTAAACAATTGAGACTATGATTACGACATCCCTTTTCATAGTTCTAAAAATTGTTTAGACACACAAGTGAGCTATCTGAGGAAAGGTGTATAATTTTGATAAAGTCTTATCAAAGCATCTCGTATCAGAAATCTGAACTTTGGTAAGAAACTCAATAAAGTATTGATTTCTAGAAGTACTTCTGATTTCTGGATACATGTCAAAGGTAGTGGGAGCATAAGTGTTATCCTGATAATTATCATGTTAGTGGGAGCATGATTATTATGTTTAGTATTACAAGCTAGCAATGTTAATTATAGAAAACAAAAGTTTCAATTCGTGAAGTTGCAGGGGTTGAAAAGTTGTTTTGCTATAATTAAGGGAGAGGAAATTATACTTCATTTCAATTCTAAAAGCATAGATTGAGGTTTTAATCATCTTTAGTCAAGGATATATATATATATATATATATATATATATATATATATATATATATGAATGTTATGTTGGAATGGTTCAACATAAGGAAATTCTACATATGGGTCCATTATTTGCATTCTAAAAATTCGATTTTGATTACGTTATCCCTTTTCATAATCTGAATTATGAGAACTTGGCAAATAGAAATAGAAATATTGTAGCAAAAGACTGGTCTAGTATGATGTCCTTATGTGAGACATCATGAATCGTGTCCCATATGCTTCAGATATAGGATTGATTGCATGTGCTATAATATTCATCATTTCTAAATTTTTCCAAATGCTCAGGGCATTAAGTGGGGAAAAGTCTAGAATTGGATATGACTAAAATGATTAAGCAATTGTCGAGGACAATCGAAGGTTTACCAAAGATTGGTTGCTCAGGGACAGTTGGAAGTATAGTGTTAATTTTTGGAGAGGACCATATTGACATATTCTGAAAAGAGGCAACTCTTGTTCAGAACTGATTGTCAATATGAGAATATGAAAAATATTCCCAAAGGTGGAAGTTGTTCATTAAATCTGTGTAAGATTAGGAAACTTAATGCAAGAAGGATGTTCAAAGCAATGTACTTTGAATATGAGACTTCGTTTCCATAGAGTTGATCTACATTGGAATACTCTATAATGACTGTTGACAAGTCTCTGTGACTTTGTGCATAATCATTACAAGAGGATCAGTGCATATATGTTTAGAATCTAACAGATTTCGGTAAGTGGCAGGAATTTGGAATTCTTGCATTTGCGGTAAGGTTTTGGGACTGTGAAATGAGAATCATTGGAGTTATGTTCAATCAATCTATTTCACAAAGTAAAGATCATAGACAAACATAGTGTGCATACTTGGTGTATGGCATGACTAGTGTTTAGAAAACATATTGTACATGCTTGGTGCATGGGACAACTATTGTTTTAATTCAAGTATAAAGTTGATAATTTGAAACAGTATACAATGAAGAATGTGTAATCAATATGGTGATAAATAAAATTTGTTTTATTTATATTCATAAGTTCTGAGACCATATTGGATTCGATTATTCTTGTGTTTCACTTTGCATGTTTTGACTTCCAGAATAACTAGGTCGATCTTTCTGAATGACTAAGTTATTCAAACCATCCACAGTCGATAATACGTTGGAAGTAGGTATTAAGGCAAGACTGTCATGAATCGGGTTTGTAGATGTCCAAGTTAGTGGACATAGCAAGAGTTGCTACAACATTCATGAGTGCTCATAAGTTCTGAGTATTGGATTCAACCCACGCTCATTTGACTCACTTCATGGATTCATCACGAGTGATCATGAGACAATAATATCTTACATTCTTCAAACCTAGAGATATGACTTGTTGCCTATGAGTTGGTTATACATTGATTGTACGAAAACGCATTAGTAACTCGATGTTATAAAACGTGCTTTTGTGTATGATTCAACAAGTAGTAGAACAAGCATATGAGTCGAAGTTTATGCATTCCTTTTACCCTTAAAGGGATAAAAGCGATATCTGTGGGCCCCTCGATGATTTAGTGATGACACCCCGAAGTCCTTGGCCAAGCCAGGACTGATTTGATTTGTTCAATTAGTCGGTCGTCATAAATCGGAAATCGGGAAACAACAGATGGATAGAGAGAATGATTATAATCCATGTCTCAGTCCATATGATATCTAGAATGGAGGAATATATGATCCCTTATCTAATGGACGCATCATTGATTTGTTTAGAGTTCGACAGCAGCTTTCAAGAGCTACGATTTCCAGTTAGCTTTTGAAGTCATACACAATAATAGTTTTAGACTTATCCAAGTGGGAGACTGTTGGATTAGTGTCTAAGTCCATAACTATAATTGGTATGTACTTGAACCGACTTGGCATGGTCCATTTGGGTTGCATGGCATCATGCATTTGGATAGACTAAAATGAGAGAAATAA
This sequence comes from Lactuca virosa, assembly GCF_052849685.1. Lineage (NCBI taxonomy): Eukaryota > Viridiplantae > Streptophyta > Magnoliopsida > Asterales > Asteraceae > Lactuca > Lactuca virosa. The sequence continues at coordinate 289,912,981 of NC_136426.1, forward strand.
CACTTAAGGTTTATTAATATATTATAAGTTCTAATATATTAATAATATTATTTAATTAGTATTGATGAAGAATTAATTTGGAATTAATTAAGTGATCAAAAGGAGACTAATTAAATATATGGGTTGATTGTGTAAATCATCCATACTTGTATAGTGGGCTAATACTCCATGGTTTATCAAGTTGGGCTAAAACCCATAGGATACTCCATGGATGCTCCATGGTGTTTTTGAACCCATGGATCCAAGAAATGGAAATCCATGACAATTAGGGTTTACATGGTGTAACCCTAATTGTGACACATTATATAAGCTTCTTATTCTTCCCAAAAATTGGCCACTATGTGTGAATTGTGAGGGCTAGCCGATTTCATGAAGTGTTTATTTCTCTCTAAGTTATTCCAAGTATATTTGATGTTGTGTGAACCATTTGAGGTGTCACACTTGAGGCACTAGGATCTTAAGCTCCATGGAATCAAGCTACATCAAAAGGTATGTCTTCTAACTTGCTTTATTACATATGAATCAATGTTTTGTATGCTAGTTAGGGTAATACCTTGGAATAGTCATATTTGGATGTATAATAGAGAAAACATAGATCCAAGGTATTTAGGGTTGCATGTACACTTAGGAGTTTTAGAATGCTCAAAACCCAACAGATGCTAGCTTCCAGATAGATAGGGATAATTTCCGCTCTCAGTCAGGCTGGGTCTTTACCTTAAACGGAGGAGCAATTACTTGAAAAAGTTCCCAGCAGGAGACAGTGGCTGATTCAACTTGCGAATTAGAGTATATAGAAGCAAGCGAGGCAGCAAAGGAGGCAATATGGCTGAAGAACTTCATTGGAGACCTTGGAGTAGTACCTGATATAAAGGAGCCTATGGAAATTTTCTATGATAATGAAAGTGCAGTTGCCTTAGCCAAGGAACCAAGGGATCACGGAAGATCCAGACTGAAACGACCCAAAAATACAACCCGAAAATTTTTGTTTTAATATTACTAAAAATCTAAAACATCAAGTATCATATAGTAAAACTATACGTCGTGTATCTCCAAAAACCATAACAACGTATAATATCAAAGACTGTGTAAAATCATATCCAAAATATCAGAGTGAATTCCCAGGCTAACTGAAACTGTGGTGTGTGCCATGCCATCATCCCGAGTTCTTCCCTTTACTAGCGGAAGTACCTGAAACCAAAAACTAAAACTGTAAGCACAAAGCTTAGTGAGCTCCCCCAAACTACCACATACCATACAATAACATATAAAGCACATATTGGGCCTTGCCCACTGCATCAGACCGAAGTCCGGAACTAACTAGGGCCTTGCCCACTGCATCGGACCGAAGTCCGGAACTAACTAGGGCATTGACCTCTGCATCGGACCGAAGTCCGGAACTGCTTCGGACCGAAGTCCGGAACTAATCAGGGCCTTGCCCTCTGCATCGGACCGAAGTCCGGAACTGCATCGGACCGACGTCTGGAACTAACCAGGGCCTTGCCCTCTGCATCGGAACGAAGTCTGGAACTGACTGAACATAGCATAGCATAAGCATATCATATAGCATAAACACATATACTACATACTGCATCGGACCGAAGCCCGGAACACATAACACAAAACCTACTTGAATCACGAAGACATCAAGCATACTGGACTACTGCATCGAACTGAAGTCCGAAACTACTACTAACTAAACGGGCCGGCATTGTGGCCTTAGACCCGTTCCTACTGGAAGGAAACTCACCTCGTAACGCTGGCTGCTGAGATGCTAAATCTGAAACTGACTGACTGCTGCTCCGGAACTCCCCGGCTACAAATCCCATAAACACTAGATCAGATACTGATAACTGTTCTCAGGGTAAAATGACTATTTTACCCCTGGTCAAAGTCAACACCCTAGTCAAAGTCAACTTCCAGTTGACCGGACTCGTCGAGTTGGGCCGACAACTCGTCGAGTCCCTAACACCTTTTCTAACCTCTACCCGCTTCAACTCGTCGAGTTTGGCAAAAACTCGACGAGTTCTTCCTTCATACTAACATCGAGTCTAACTTCATTTGACTCGCCGAGTTGGATAAACAACTCGTCGAGTTCTCTTCCATCATATGAACACGCCCAGACTGTGACTCGACGAGTTGCATGAACAACTCATCGAGTTCCATGCATGCTATTACTATACAGCCGATTCTAGTCATTCTCATTGCATTCAATCCATAGATCTGGGCTTCTAGGGCTGGTTTTACACGTAAATCCTCCAATAATAAGCACTTAGGGCTTGGAACAAGGCTATATTTGCATAAAGGTAGCTACATTGATCTCCTAGAGCTCAATATCATCCAGATCTATGGTCTCCATCCTAAGGAGAGTTCAATTCTTGAGTTTGAATCATAAAAAGCTCCAAGAGAAACATAAACAAACATGAAATTGGGTTTAATGGAAGAATAAGCAAGGAAGTAACTTTATTACCAGAAAGTGTGGCAAAAGGAAGCTTGGTTCTAGATCTCCTTTCTCTTCTATTGATCTTCTTTCCTTCCTTCTCTTCTACAACCTCCAAGCTAGCACAAACACTCAAGCTCAACAAAGGGAGACTAGGGTTTTCAGGGAAATGCTCTAGAGGTGCTGGAGGATGGGATGGGAGGCTATAATGACATTTAAATAGGGTACAAACCCTGAGATTTAGGGTTTCACCCGGGCCGGCGGACTCGCCGAGTTCGGGATAAGAACTCGTCGAGTCGCCCACTTAAGACGCGTGGAGATCCCGACCCAACTCGACGAGTTGGCTACCGACTCGTCAACTTTCTCTTAAGAAAGGAAAATACTATATATTTAAATCACATACCAGAAATAGGGCGTTACAACTCTCCCCCAGTTGTCTTAGACTTCGCCCTCGAAGTCCGCTGCTTTTGAAACTAAAAACAACTCTGGATAATGCTCCCTCATTTCCTCCTCGGCCTCCCACGTCCACTCTGAACCCTTCCGGTGCTGCCACTGCACCTTCACTAACTGAACCACCTTGTTCCTCAAGGTCTTCGTTTTCCGATCCAAGATCGCAACGGGTCTCTCAATGTAATTGAGGCTGCCATCAACCTGAATATCCTCCAAAGGCACAATCGCTGACTCATCCACCAAACACTTCCGCAACTGAGAAACATGGAAAGTGTTGTGGATCTTGCTAAGCTCTGCTGGAAGGTCTAACCGATAAGCAACCCGAACCACCCAGGCCAAAACCCTAAATGGACCAATGAACGTGGGGCCCAGCTTACCCCTCTTCCGAAACCTGATAACACTCTTCCAGGGTGATACCTTCAGGAGGACCATATCACCCACTTGAAACTCCAAGTCCAAACGCCTCCTGTCGGCGTAACTCTTCTGCCGACTCTGCGCAGTCTGCAGTCTGCCACGGACCTGCTGGATCAACTCTGTGGTCTTGAGCACCACCTCGGTGCTCCCAATGACTCGCTGACCGACCTCGCCCCAACAAATCAGGGTCCTACACTTCCTCCCGTAGAGCATCTCGAAAGGAGGGCGGTCAATGGTAGTGTGGTAACTGTTGTTATACGAAAATTCCGCTAATGGAAGATACGTATCCCAACTGCCAGCAAAATCTAGGACACATGCCCGAAGAATGTCCTCGAGAGTCTGAATCGTCCTCTCACTTTGCCCGTCTGTCTGGGGGTGGAAAGCTGTGCTGAAATGGAGATGAGTACCCATCTCGTCATGAAACCGCTTCCAGAACCTGGAAGTAAAACGGACGTCTCGGTCCGACACCACCGAAACTGGCACTCCATGCCGTGCCACAACCTCTCGCACATAACTATCGGCTAGCTTCTCAGCCGATATACTCTCCTGGATCGGTATAAAATGCGCACTCTTCGTCAACCGATCCACAATAACCCAAATCGAATCCACCCCACGTGCAGTCCTTGGAAGCTTAGTGATGAAATCCATGGTGATATCCTCCCATTTCCATACAGGAATATCTAACGGTTGCATCTTGCCGTGGGATCTCTGGTGCTCTGCCTTGACCTTCCTGCAAGTCAGGCATCTCCCCACATACCAAGCGACATCCCGCTTCATGCAGGGCCACCAATAATCGGGTCGAAGATCTCTATACATCTTTGTCGCCCCCTGATGGATGGAGAACCGGGATTTGTGGGCCTCATCCGTCAACACTTTCCGTACTCCTCCCGAATACGGCACCCAAACTCTCCCATGAAGGGTCAACAATCCTCGACTGTCATAATCAAAAGAAGCTACTCGACCTACAATCCTCTCACACTTCTGCCTCTCCTCTTTCAGGCCCTCCACCTGTGCCTCTCTAATCTGCTCCAACAATGGAGTAATCACCGTCATCCTTAGACATATATCTCTGATCGGAGCCGCCATCGCTTTGCGGCTTAGGGCGTCAGCCACTACGTTGGCCTTGCCCGGATGATAAAGGATCTCACAATCATAATCCTTTACTACATCTAACCACCGACGCTGCCTCACATTTAGATTCGGCTGATCCATGAGGTACCTCAGACTCTTGTGATCCGTGTAAAATGGTACAGCGGACCCCATAGAGGTAATGCCGCCAAATCTTGAGGGCAAACACCACTGCCCCCAGCTCTAGATCGTGCGTCGGATAGTTAGCCTCGTGAGGCTTCAACTGTCTAGAGGCATAAGCTATCACATGCGCTCGCTGCATCAACACTGCTCCCATACCTGTGATCGGAGCATCACAGTAGACTAGAAAGTCATCCACTCCCTCTCGCAGGGTAAGAATCGGTGCCTCACACAATCGCTGTCTGAGGGTCTCAAATGATGCCTGCTGCTCAGGCCCCCAGTGAAACACCACCGACTTCCTAGTCAGTCGGGTGAGCGGAACTGCTATCTTGGAGATATCCTGGATGAATCTCCTGTAGTACCCTGCCAAACTTAGGAAGCTCCGAATCTCAGATGGAGACCTCGGTACTTCCCACTGCATCACGGCTTCAATCTTGGCCGGATCCACCAGAATACCCTTCTGGTTGACGAGGTCCCTAAGGAACTGCACTTCGCACAACCAGAACTCACACTTAGAGAACTTCGCGAAAAGTCTCTCCCTCCTCAGAGGCTCTAGCACCTCCCTCAGGTGCTCCTCGTGCTGCTCCTGAGTCTTGTAATAGACCAATATGTCGTCGATGAACACTATCACAGACCGATCCAGCATCGACCTACACACGCGATTCATGAGATCCATGAACGCGGCTGCAGCGTTGGTGAGTCCAAACGGCATCACCACAAACTCATAATGACCATAACGGCTCCTAAAAGCAGTCTTCTGCACATCCTCATCTCTGACCCACATCTGATGATACCCAGAGCGCAAATCAATCTTGGAAAACGAAGATGCTCCCTGAAGCTGATCAAACAAGTCATCTATCCTTGGAAGTGGGTAACGATTCTTCACCGTTACCTTATTCAACTCCCGGTAATCTATACACATATGGTGCGAACCGTCCTTCTTCTTCACAAACAGGATCAGGGTTCCCCATGGCGAACTGCTCGGCTTGATAAAACCCTTGTCTAGCAGCTCCTGCAGCTGCGCAGACAACTCCTGCATCTCTGGAGGAGCCAACCGATATGGTGCCTTGGCTATCGGAGCCGCACCAGGAATGAGGTGAATCCTGAACTCAACCTGTCTCTCGGGAGGTATTCTAGGAAAATCCTCTAGAAATACATCCGGGTAGTCTCATACTACCGGAACATCGTCGACTATCGCCTTGTCCTTCCCCCGGGCATCCAAAACATAGGCGACGAAAACTGCGCAACCCTGCTGGAAATAGCGCCTCGCTCTCGCTGCTGAACAAAGAATCGGTCCGTGCTGTGGCCTCTTGCCCTGGATCACTAACTCTCCCCACTGGGAGTGCGAACCCTCACTAGCTGCAGTTCACAATCAATCACTGCCCCATTGGGGCTCAACCAATCCATACCCACTATGACCTTGTTCCCTCGCAGAGGAATAGGAACCAAGTCTACCAAAAACTGCTCATCGAATAACCGAAGCGAACACCCCCTATGAATCCTCACGACCCTGACGGTCCTGTCATCAGCTATCTCAACCTCAAGTGGACAATCCAGCTCCCCCGGAGCTCTGCTAAACCTCTTGCTAAGCGCAAGAGAGACAAATGATCGGGTAGCTCCCGAATCAAACAACACTGTAGGTGGAATGTCGTTTACTAAGAATGACCCTATACACAAACATATAACATTAGAAACAATCCATAATAAATGCAGAGATAAGAGGAATATACATACCCGTCACCACGTCAGGAGTCGCTCGCGCCTCCTGTGCTGTCATCTGAAAAGCTCTACTCTTCGCCACTGGCGCCTCGGCCCGGCCCTGACGACCGTCCATACTCCTCAATGTAGCAGGGGCAGGTGCCGACACCTTCCCTGCTGCGGCTAAGATCGGACACTGGGACTTTTTATGTCCCCTCTGATTGCAATGGAAGCAAATCAGATCTGATGCCGCGGTGGCGGTGGTAGAAGCTGTACAATCTGTGCTCATATGCCCAGTCTGACCGCACTTGTAGCAGCCGGAACTCCCTGCCTTGCACGCCCCATCGTGCAATCTCCCACACTTGCCACACCGAATGTGGCTCTGCTGACCTCTGGACGTGTGATCCGAAACCTTGGGCTTTTTGCCCGAGCTCCCTTTACCCGAAGCCACCTCCAACTTCCTCTTCTTCTCCATCTCAAGATCAATCTCTCTCTCTCTCTCTCTCTCTCTCTCTCTCTCTCTCACCCTCGCAATCATATCATCCAGCGTCTTACAGCTGGACCGACTCACAAACTGGCGGATATCGCTCCGCAGCATCTCATGATAATGGGCCTTCTTCATTTCCTCATCAGCTGCATACTGAGGAACAAGAAGGGCCCTCTCCCTGAACTTGGCGGTAATCTCCGCCACTGTCTCTGTAGTCTGGGTAAGATCCTGAAACTGCCTCGCTAACTGCTGCACCTCAATAACCGGTGCAAACTCGGCTCTGAACCAGGTAACAAAATTAACCCAGGTCATCGCATCAAGAGCTGCGTCATCCCCAATGACATGTCTAATCTCCTCCCACCAATCTCGTGCCCTGTCCTTCAGGAGACAGGATGCTAATCTGACCTTGTCCCTCTCGGGACATCTGCTGGTGCGAAAAGCGTTGGCCACATCCGCCAACCATCTAGTACTCGCAATGGGGTCTCGGGCCCCATGATAGTCTAGAGCTCCACATGCTCTGAAATCCTTGAAAGTGAGTGTGCGCGACCCCATCATGGTCGCAACCTCAGCACAGAATGTGCTCAACCTCTCATCCATCAGCTCTAAGATACCCTCCTTGATCGAACCAAATATCACAGGAGTCTGCTCAAGTATGATGCGAGTAATCTCTGAAGAGAGAAACTCCCTAGTCTGCTCATCCATATGCTCGGCCCCCAAGCCTGATCCTGATCCCTCGCCGGCTCCAGAACTGCCGACTGCTGGCCTAGGTCGTAATACCACCATTCTCGTAATACAAAAGACAAACGTTAGAAACACTAATAATTCTCGAGGGATCACTACTACTACCAGTTCCCTGGTCTCGCCTCAGCCTTCCTTGACTTGAGTACGGATCCTCTGCTTTCAGTAGTACGGGCCCATACTACCTTCCACATATATCCGTACTTTCCTCAAGGACTGCCTTGACTCCACCAAGTCACTTCTACTGCTACTGATCTCTGCTACTCTCATCCTAGGTTTGCCCTAAGGAAATCTTCGACTCATCCAACACCAGTCCTCAGCTGCTGAAGGTCTCATTGTAATGCCCATTAGCTGCCTCGTGGGTACCATCACATGCAACGAGGCTCAGATAATCCTCCGAGTGAGGGACTCATCCCTACAACGGTTAGGACTCAAACAAGAGCTACACAATAGGGTCAAATCCAACACTCTGAGATTATTCAACCCTGATTGCATGTGACTTAACGTATCCACCTAACAGCTAATTCCCATCACTCCGAGTCCCACAAAGCACAAGGCAAACAACATTTAGACAAAGGAAACTGACTCAAACAAATTATATTCCTATACAGGAAACTGCACTAGCATACGATGCCAAGCTCTTACTATCAGGCATAACCTAATCAGGCTATCATACTGCTGTCTACTCAATACTAGCATGCAATTCTTATAAAACTGAAACACATAAAGCAGGCACATCAGGCATCATTCCTAGATCCTTAGTCCTATTCTAGCATGATGTTCTACTGAAACTGAATCTGATAATCATAATGTAAACTTGTATGGGTAATTTGGGAGTACTTACTTGAGCTCGGCTGATTGCATGCACCACACCCCTTTTCTTTTTTCAAAGTTCTTTCTTTTTAAGTTTCTTTTTCAAAAATTCTTTTCGAAAATGTTTTTCTTTTGAAAACCTTTTACCATTTCCTTAGTTTGAGTTCAGACACACCCGAAAGTGTGTCCGAATCCCTCAAACCAAGGCTCTGATACCAACTTGAAACGACCCAAACATACAACCCGAAAATTTTTGTTTTAATATTACTAAAAATCACAAACATCAAGTATCATATAATAAAAAAAGACGTCGTGTATCTCCAAAAACCATAACAACATATAATATTAAAGACTGTGTCAAATCATATCCAAAATATCAGAGTGAACTCCCAGGCTAACTGAAACTGTGGTGTGTGCCATGCCATCATCCCGAGTTCTTCCCTTTACTAGCAGAAGTACCTGAAACCAAAAACTAAAACTGTAAGCACAAAGCTTAGTGAGCTCCCCCAAACTACCACATACCATACGGTAACATATAAAGCACATACTGGGCCTTGCCCACTGCATCAGACCGAAGTCCGGAACTAACTAGGGCCTTGCCCACTGCATCGGACCGAAGTCCGGAACTAACTAGGGCATTGCCCTCTGCATCGGACCGAAGTCCGGAACTACTTCGGATCGAAGTCCGGAACTAATCAGGGCCTTGCCCTCTGCATCGGACCGAAGTCCGGAACTACATCGGACCGAAGTACGGAACTAACCAGGGCCTTGCCCTCTGTATCGGACCGAAGTCCGGAACTGACTGAACATAGCATAGCAAAAACATATCATATAGCATAAACACATATACATCATACTACATCGGACCGAAGCCCGGAACACATAACACAAAACCTACTTGAATCACGAAGACATCAAGTATACTGGACTACTGCATCGGACCGAAGTCTGGAAACTACTACTAACTAAACGGGCCGACATTGTGGCCTTAGACCCGTTCCTACTGGAAGGAAACTCACCTCGTAACGCTGGCTACTGAGATGATAAATCTGAAACTGGCTGACTGCTGCTCCGGAACTCCCCGGCTACAAATCCCATAAACACTAGATCAGATACTGATAAATGTTTTCAGGGTAAAATGACTATTTTACCCCTGGTCAAAGTCAACACCCTAGTCAAAGTCAACTTCCAGTTGACCGGACTCGTCGAGTTGGGCCGACAACTCGTCGAGTCCCTAACACCTTTTCTAACCTCTACCCGCTTCAACTCGTCGAGTTTGGCAAAAACTCGACGAGATCTTCCTTCATACTAACATCGAGTCTAACTTCATCTAACTCGCCGATTTGGATAAACAACTCGTCGAGTTCTCTTCCATCATATGAACACGACCAGACTGCGACTCGACGAGTTGCATGAACAACTCGTCGAGTTCCATGCATGCTATTACTATACAGCCGATTCTAGTCATTCTCATTGCATTCAATCCATAGATCTGGGCTTCTAGGGCTGGTTTTACACGTAAATCCTCCAATAATAAGCACTTAGGGCTTGGAACAAGGCTATATTTGCATAAAGGTAGCTACATTGATCTCCTAGAGCTTAATATCATCCAGATCTATGGTCTCCATCCTAAGGAGAGTTCAATTCTTGAGTTTGAATCATAAAAAGCTCCAAGAAAAACATAAACAAACATAAAATTGGGTTTAATGGAAGAATAAGCAAGGAAGTAACTTTATTACCAGAAAGTGTGGCAAAAGGAAGCTAGGTTCTGGATCTCCTTTCTCTTCTATTGATCTTCTTTCCTTCCTTCTCTTCTACAACCTCCAAGCTAGCACAAACACTCAAGCTCAACAAAGGAAGACTAGGGTTTTCAGGGAAATGCTCTAGAGGTGCTGGAGGATGGGATGGGAGGCTATAATGACATTTAAATAGGGTACAAACCCTGAGATTTAGGATTTCACGCGGGCCGGCGGACTCACCGAGTTCGGGATAAAAACTCGTCGAGTCGCCCACTTAAGACGCGTGCAGATCCCGACCCAACTCGACGAGTTGGCTACCGACTCGTTGAGTTTCTCTTAAGAAAGGAAAATACTATATATTTAAATTACATATCAGAAATGGGGCGTTACACAGACACATCGACAGAAAATACCATTTCATTAGACATCGAATAGAAGAAGGACTCCTCGTGGCAAAGGGGGTATCATCAAATGAAAACCTAGCAGATCCCCTCACGAAGGGACTGGGTAGGGCTAAAGAATGATATTAGTTTTAGAAATTAGATAGCTTTTGAAATTTGTAAAGTGTAATTGACATTTGATGATAAATAAAAGTTGTTGTTTATTTATAAGTAAAGTGTTGCTATCTTTTGTCAATCGTTTACTATCATTTCATTTTGCATTTTTTGACTTCCGGAATAATCATGTTATGGTATATCATATTATTCAAATTTTTCCACAGTCGGTTATATGTTGGAAGTAGATATGAATAAAGACTGTCATGAAGCTTGCTTGTAGATGTTTAAGGTGTTGGACATAGCACGAGTTGCTACAACATTCATGAGTGCTCATGAGTTCTAAATATTGGATTCAACCCACGCTCACTTGTATCACTTCAAACCAAGGCTTCAAACCTAGAGATATGAGTTGTTGACTATGAGTTGGTTATACATTGATTGTACGAAAACACATTGGTAACTCGACATTATAAAACGTGCCTTTGTGTATAATTCAACAAGTAGTAGAACAAGCTTATGAGTCGAAGTTTATCTGTTCCTTCTTGGATTAGAAGCGATATCTGGGCCCCTCGATGATTTTGTTTTGACCTATGTATCGGGCCCGGTCAGAACTAAATTGATATGTTCGATTAAGTTCTATGTCAAACAAATCGGAAATCGGGAAGCAAACTGTTGGACAATAAATACGACATTGTTCCATGTATTTGTCCGACGGGTATCATGAGAACAGAGGATTATATGATCACTTATCTTAAATGGCGTATCATCATCATCTCAGTTCCGCGAGACTTTGAAAGAGCTACGATTATTGATCGGTTCCTAAAGTCATACTTGCAGTTATAGTTATTAGACATATACAAGTGGGAGACTGTTGGATAAGGTGTGTAAGTCCATAACTATTTCTTGTATGTACTTGACCCGGTTAGCATGGTCCATTTGGGTTGCATGGCATCATGACACTTGGATAGACAAAAATGAGAGAAAGGATAGTTATGGTTTATAAATATATTATAAGTTCTAATATATTAATAATATTATTTAATTAGTGTTGCTCAAGAATTAATTTGGAATTAATTCTGTGATCAAAAGAGACTAATTAAATATATGAGGGTTGATTATGTAAATCAATTATTCCTATATAGTGGGCTAATGATCCGTGGTGTGTTGGATTGGGCTAAAACCCATTGAGTGCTCCATGGATGCTCCATGGAGGTTAAAACCCATGGATCATGGAGGAAATGAAAAGCCATGTCAATTAGGGTATACATGGTGTAACCCTACTTGTGACACACTATAAAAGGAACCTCTTATGGAGCAAAATCGGCCAATAAGTGTAGAACAAGAGGGCTAGGCGATTTTGTGTGTGTGTACTTCTCTCTAAGTTACTACAAGAGTTGTGGTGTTGTGTGAAACACTTGAGGCATCACACTTGAGGTGCTAGGCTCAAAAAGTTGTCAAGGAATCCAAGCAACAAGAAAGGTATGTTCTCCTACTTGCTTTTATGTTTAAAGTTCCCCATTGATGGTTATAGGTGTTGGAGTTTGGGACAGTGCTTCGAGAGCATGATTTCGTGGTTCAGTCGTCAGTTGCGTGGTGAGTTATCCTCACTATATCAACAGGGTCTAAGGCACCAAGCCCGCCCCTTTCTCGGATTGTATGCTGATGTTTATTTGATATGTTTATTGATCTGTTAGATCTGCATCCTGGCAGTTAGGATGGTATTATGTTTAGTGACCTAGTTAGGTCGGTATCCTAGTATTTAGGATGATGCTATGTTAGTGACCGGTTAGGTCGGTATCCTGGTTAGGATGTTGCTATGCTATATGATCTGCTAGATCGGGTTGTTGTCTATGGAGTATTATGTGATTATCTGTTATATGTGCACATGATTGTTTGATTGGGGGTTGGGTTGAGGCGGGTCCTGCTTTGTGCTGTAGGCCAACATACCCAGGGTGGACTGGATAGACTGCAGACCCGGGAGGGCACATAGTCAGGCCGAAGGCCCAACGAGTGTTCCGGATAGGCTGAAGGCCCCGAGAGGGCGGTCCAGACGTGCCGAGGCTCGGATAGTGGGCCAGATAGACTGAAGGCCAGGTGCAGGCGGTCCAGTCATACTGTAGACTCATAGAATGGACCAGTCACAATGTAGACTCAAGATGCATAGCTTTTCGGTATTGACTTGTATGATATGATATTACTATGCTTATATGAGGTTGGTATTTTGGGGGTACCTCACTAAGCTTTCGGGCTTACAGTTTCAGTTTATTGTTTCAGGTTCAGCGGATGACCGCGGGAAGGTGAAGGCGTGACCGTACACTTCCTCGATCGATGATTATGATTTCTGGGAATTCTGATGTTTAAACTATTTTGAAAACCAATTGTAATAATTAAATGGTTTTAAATGATTTAAAAAGTTTCAAATTGGCTCGGCTTTTATGGGGGTTACAAGTTGGTATCAGAGCCTTGGTTTGAGTGAAGTGGAGGAACACTCATGTGAATCCAGTCTCAAATCAAGGAAAGATTTTCGAAATGATTTTTTTAAATGGTTTTCAAAATAAGTAAAAGAGGATGCGAAGTGTACGATCAGCCGGAGCCAGTAAGTAGACCCCAAAATACCACACGCTTATTGATATTGTGATATGTTAGAACAGCATGCTAGTACTAGGCTAGGGATCTTCAGGAATTGCATGACAAAATTGCCTGATTACATAATGCCTGCTAGCATAGGGTTTCCTTTATATGAGATTGACATCATTACTGTAGTTGTTTAGTGTATGCATCACGATTATACATAATTAAGATCTTAAAGCCTGAGAATGTTTGATTTGGCCTTATGTTCTGTTCTTGTCTGATTGGGGCTTAGGGTAGGATTGGATATTCGAAAGTATATGGGGTCCAACATTATGTATGGCTAGCATACACTAGTGCTACAAGGTTGATGGAAGTTTCATGGGTGGGTGGATTGGGTAGGACCAGTAGGTCAGTTGTAAGACAGTTAGCCTTCCTCTAGGAGAGAGGATTGAGCGCTCGCTATGTTTATGTATTATGTTAGGGTGTTGTGATGATACTTGAGACAAATATGGGTAGGTGTGGAAGGGAGTATGGGCCCGTACTACTGAAACCACAGGACCCATACGCATAGCAAGGAAGTCACAACCCCTAGGATGTGGTTGGGGTTAGGTTCCCCGTCGTTGTGCGGAATGCCTAATATCTTCCTGTTATATTTTCAGTATGGTGGTTACAAGGAGTGTTGTGTCGGGATCTGGATCGGGATCAGGGCAAGGTGATCAGGAGGCCTCAATAGCCCCTGAGTTATTGGCCAGGAGGGGCCAGTGTTGACAGAGGATCGATTCAGGGAGATCATCCGCGAGGAGGTGGTCGAGATTGTATGGGGTCAGATCCCGGAATTGTTTGGGACAATTAAGTCTGCAATGATGGAGTACTTTGATGACAGATACGCAGCCTTAGCTGAGACGGCTGCCGCAGCAGCTACAACGGCTGTAACAGCAGCAGCGGCAGGAGTCGGTCGGGGTTTCCAGTACCGGGACTTCGACAACATGAGGCCCCTGACTTTTGATGGGATTCAGGACCCTATCATAGCCATGATTTGGCTACCAGACATCGAGGGGTGCTTTTTCACTTGTTCCTACCCGACTGGCCAGAAGGTCAGGTGTGCCCTGAACATGTTGAGGTCCGGGGCGAAGGACTGGTGGAGATTGATGATAGGGTCTTATTCGGATGACTGGAGAGCTGCAGTTTCTTGGGATCAGTTTAGGGAGATGTTCCACTCCCGCTAGATTCCACGGGTCGAGCGTGAGCGGCTAGCTCAGGAGTTGTTGGAGTTGAAGCAGGATTCGGAGTCGGTGACGGAGATCACCCGTATGTTCACGGAAAGGGCGATGTTTTGCCCGGAGTTTGCTTCCGAGCAGGCTCAGATGACGTGTTATCTGAACATACTCAAGACTGGCATTAGACAGTTTGTTGCTACCCAAAGATGTGACACGTTACTAGATTTACAGGACGCCGCTAAGCGGCGTGAGCTGAAGATCGAGTTACAGTTGAGAGAGCAGAGGCAGGCCCAGGTGCAGTCGCAGCCGGCGCCAAAGCGATCCAAGACCGTTGATTCTAGGAATGGGGGAAAAAGCGGCCACACTTGTGAGAAGTGTGGAAAAGGTCATTACGTAGTTTGTAGGTCCGGTGGTGCGTGCCGCAAGTGCGGAAAGGAGGGGCACTATGCAAGGGATTGTCGCCAGTTGGCCCCAGTTCAGGATATGAGGATTTGTTATCACTGCCATCAGGTTGGTCACATGAAGGCCAACTATCCACAGCTTGTTGTGAGACCGGTGCAGGCTCTAGCGCCGGCTACATTGAGGATTACGGACGGGGGTCAAGGTAGATCAGAGCCCCCGAGGGCTCAGGGTCGTGCCTTCCAGCTTACCGCAAAGGAGGCCAGGGCAGCGCCAGATGCAGCTGCTGGTATGTTTCTATCCCTTATCTTATTTTTTATGATTATATTGTGAAGTTTCCATTCTTTTTGCATTGGGCATAGGAGGGTTTGAGGGATTTTTGTATCAAGCGTTGTAGACGGTTAGTATCCGGGGGTGATGGTGATCGGGTGGTTAGGATATAGGACCGCTATTCCAGGGCTAGTGGTCGTGAAGCGGTGATGCAAGGGTGTTCGGCTGGGATATGGTTTCTTTGAAGTTCGGTTAATCCATGCCAGGAGGGTCGTTCTGTGGAGGTGGTTCACTCTGGGGTAAATCCTTCTATAATTAAGGGTGATAATACCTAGGGGAGCGGTTGAGTTGTGTTATGGTTTCGCCGCCAGCAGGTAGTAGTTAGTGTCCCAAGTGGGGGAGAATTGGAAATTCTCAGATGGAGCATCAGCCCTTGAGGGTTCTTTTAGCTGCCAGGGTCCGACAGTGCATTCAGCGGGTATGCAGGTAATTTAGCATAAGTGGTAGACGTGCGGATCAGGGAACAGACCACGGATTTCCGAAAGGATGGACAATCGACAGGAGGCCTAGGGTTAGGCCGAGGTTAGAGTCCACGGAATGGATCAGGAGTTCGGGGCCCCAAGTGGGTGAGAACGGTCTGCATGGGTAGGATCACCCGAAGGGGTGGTCCAGGAAGATGCTTAACAGTTTAGAGTAGTTCGGATAGACTGAAGGCCAGTGGGGCGTACCAGTCAGGCCGAAGGCTCGGAAAATGGTCCAGACAGGCTGAAGGGCCAGGAGAGGCGGTCCAGACATGCTGAAGGTTCTTTGAGTGGTCCAGATAGACTGAAGGCCTGGAGAGGCGGTCCAGTCATGCTGAAGACTATGTATGTGTTCGTAGATCTATGTGCGAGTATTGAGTATGCTGCTATGCTATAGCAATCAGCAGGTCTGTCCCCAGGTATTGAATATGTTGTTGGAGTAGGCTGAGGACTCCGGTGTATTTTTTTCGTATGATCAGAAGTTGTTATTGGAGATCAGATGGGGTACAGAGGATCTTGGTGATTTCATTAGTTCGGAGTGCCTCAAGGGATTAATCTTCTTGGATCGGGTAATACTCAATTAGGGACTGGGAAGTAGATCCGATTAGGTATTCGTCAGCCTTAGGAAGGCTTGGGATTAGAATATCATGTCATTCAGGTTCTGGGAACTGGGTTAGATCTTCTCCTGATCATCTATGGCAACACATTATATGTGGGTGAGGTTGAGGCGGTCCTGCTATATGTGGTAGGCCAAGATACCCATTGCGGGCCTTGTATAAGATGCAGGCACAAAAGTTCAAAGGGAGCGGTAGGGTTGAGGCGGTAGGCCAACATACCCTGAGAATTTCAAATTGATAGTTAAACTGATTAGACATGATGGTATTCCTACCCGGAGGGGGGTGATTTGGGTTAGAATTGAGTGTCGTACTGGTTGGCCGGTAGGGGTAGGTATGTCGATGCTGGTTTGGGCTATTGTGATGTGTCTCGGGTGGGTTATATCTGTGGATTAACCATAGCATGTCTGAAGCGAGGAGATGATGGGTCGCTGAAGATCAGGAAGGAGGTGAGGCTGCCTTGGGTCATGTAGCATTCATTATGTTAGCAGCAGGGCGTGGAAGCAAGTCCAGCCAGTCGGTTTTCTTTTCGAGAGACGCGTAGGTCTGCTGTTTGTGTGGGTCTTTTGGTTCCGTAATCAGTGAGGCGTCCGGTGTTCCGGGTAGTGGACAGACAAGTTGGGACCAGCAAGGTTTTGACTTCGTCTGGGAAACATAATATTGTAACACGAAGAGTTGAAGTCGGTTAGGCCCTTCGAGCGGCGGAGGAAAGTGGATATCTGCAGGGCCGGAGTGTTGGGCAACAGAAGTGACGATAGTAGTGTCGATCAGTCATCGGTAGCATTCCATTCATGAGCTGAAGGCCGGAGAGGCCATACCAGACTCAGGCTGTGGGCTCGGAGGCAATCCAAACCTATGATGAGGACCACGTAATGGTATTCCAGTCATAGGCTGTGGGCATAGAGATTATGTTGGTTATGTCTGTTGTAGGAGCGCGTTCCGACTGGATGTATTGTTGAAGATTCGGGGAAGTTAAACTCGGTTGTGACGAATCTGAGGATGGTGGATGAGACGCGAGGATAAATCCTTGGATATCAAGTTATGAGCAGACCTGAGCTATGTTCATAGAGGTATTCCAATCTGGGGTATTCCATCCTGAGGATGACCAGACCCTATGAATGATTGGACCTGATACGCTTTGTATTCCAGCCCGAGGCTGTTTGGGCCAGGCATGAGTGTGCGTGTTTTAGTGGATTGATTTTGTATGATATTATGGGACTAATATCCTGTCAGCACAAAGGGTTCGCTCCATGAAGAGGGAATGATGGGTTTCCGATACTTTAGATCATCAGGATTTTGTCAGGATGGCAAAATCGTATGAAGGATAGATCTTATGAAAAGGTTCGATTGGGATTTACATCACCTTTCACGGTTCGTTGTTGCGAAAGTGTATCATGGATCAGGAGGCGATAGTGTCGTTGGATGACATTCAGGTCGGTGAGCGCCTGGATTCTGTTTAGAGGCATGTGGCCATACCGGAAAGAAGGGTGAAGGTTCTGCGGAACAAGGAGGTACCTTTGGTAAAGGTACAGTGGGAGCACCATAGAGGGTCCGAGTGGACATGGGAGCCGGTGGCAGAGATGCAGGAGCGCTATCCTAGGATGTTCACCACATCAGACTTCGAGGACGAAGTCTAGTTCAAGTGGGGGAGAATTGTAACGCCCCGATTTCCCGAGTATAAATTTATGGTTATAAATTCTCATGATTTCATGGTCTACTCGACGAGTTGGTTGCCTGACTCGCCGAGTAGCAGCGGGTTGGCCTACGTGTTTAAGTGACCTACTCGCCGAGTCCAAGAAGGGAATCGATGAGTAGGAGCTGGTGAAGGAAAACCCTAATTCCGGGGTTTTGTACCCTATTTAAAGGATCATTGTCCTCCCCAACCTCCCCTTTACAGCCTCTTGACGTTCTAAAACCCTAATTCGTGTGTGTATGCTACGTTGGTGTGTGTTTAACCTTTGAAGAAGGATTTTGGCGAAAAGGGCTTGAGGAAAACAAGTAGATTGAAGCAAGGAACTCGTGGGGAATCAAAGAACTACTTCAGTGGGTACTTATTTGAAGGTATCAAGCTGTTCTTTGGCTCATTTCCTCCTAGACCTCTTTTGGATGGTTTTTAGGAAGCTATTCTTGCGTTTGAGCTAAGATCTGAAGTTTGCAACTTCAGATCTGAAGTCTCTTTGGTCTCTAAGGCCATAAAGTTGCTAGATTTGACAAGTATCGAGCTCCCCTCAAGTGTTCGACTTCATTTCAAGCTTAGTTTTTTCATTTTAAGGCTTTTAAGCTTTGCATGCACGTAAAGTTTGCAACTTTACGTGATAAGTGTAATACCCAAAAATTCAAGATAATTTAAAACCAACATTCATTACAACTTGTTCTCAAAATAGTCTATATCAGAGTTTTTCCCAAAAACATAAATAAACCATGAGGAGCTTTACGATCATGCCTTCGCCTTGCCGCGATCCCCTGATGTACCTGAAACATAAAACTGAAACCGTAAGCTCGGAAGCTTAGTGAGTTCCCCCAAAATACCAACTTCATATATCCATATTCACATCATAACAAAAACTACAGAATAGCATGCATAATGAGCCTTCAGCCTGACTGGACCACCTCGCAGGGCCTACAACGTCGATCAGGCCCTTCGAGCGGCAGAGGAAAGTGGATATCTGCAGGGCCGAAGTGTTGGGCAACTGAAGTGACGACAGTAGTGTCGATCGGTCATCGGGAGCATTCTAGTCATGAGCTGAGGGTCGGAGAGGGTGTAAGTCCCCAATCTGCTTGTGTATCAATCAGATCCGTTTGATGGTGCGGAATCCAAATCAAACGGATGATGCCAGATCAAATATTAGAGAAGAAGAAGAATAATAATATGAATCTCAATGTATTGATGAATAGAATGATGATCCTTTACATGAGATTCATACACACACTAACACACACTTGTTATTCTCTCTAGTTTCTCTCTCTACAATATGCTCTCCTTCTCTCTCTATTCCGTACATTCCTCACACCCTTCACCCCTATATATATACATGAGAAACATTGGCCGTAAACAGGGTTTACGACCATAAACCTGTATACGGCCGTAAACACCCACCTGGCCGAAAACCTGACCGTAAACTCATAAAACATTACAGAAAAATACAATTGCCTAGAAAAGCAAAGTATAAACCATAATTTTGACCCAACAATCTCCCCCTTGGTTTATAGCTTTCTTTTCTAATTGACCCAAGAAGCTCCCCCTAAAAAGTAGCTGAATTTTCTTGTTAATCTTCAGTTGGAGATTGGCTTCAGCGTTTATCTTCGATTTCTTCACAGCTTCAAGATGAACATGATGAATCTTCAATAATTGACTTCATCTTGAGCAGTTGGGCATTTTTTCAAGATTTGACTCTGAAGGCACATTGGGTGGGGAGGCTTGATGTACTGATTCTTGAAAGATAGTGCTTTCAGCTTGAGAATCTTCAGAGAGAACATTAGGGAGAACAAATCTTCTGGATCACTTCAGCAGGTTCAAGATAGCAGCATACTGATTAAGGAGGCTTCAATGCAATCCGTCACATAATCTTCAAGTGCAGCTTCACCTAGCTTCTGAGGTTGAAAGATTGAATGTCGAAAGAATAATCTTCATTTCTTGCTCCTTGGAATGAGAATTCTTCGATGATCACGGATGAAGCCTTCGCTCAGAAAATATTCGACACAAACTCCATCAGTCTTATATATACCTGAATTCACTTTTCAAGACAAAACAAGACTAAAAGAAAACTTAAAACAGAAACAAAACAGAAATAATACTATTTTTGGATTTTTAATTTTCTGATTTTTGTTTGATTTTTGAAATTTTATGATTTTTCTTTGTTTTTTTGAATTTTTATGATTTTTTGTTTGATTTTTTTAATTTTTGATTCTCCCCCTAAATTTGTGCATAGAGGAAAACTATGAACAAATTTAACAAAAACAAAAAAATATTTGGGATCAAAGTTGTGAGACAGCCTTAACTTGTTTATCGGTACCTTCACCTTCACGAATAGATCTGGTCAATTGCCGGTATTGTGGTCCACTTAAACACGAAAGATATCGACAAGCTTCTCTAAATAAACCATTCAGCTGATGACGACCACGGGTATTGTTGTCCACTTAAATTAAGCAGTGAGATCTATAGGCAACCTCTAAATGGTTCGATTTTAGTTGCACTAGAATGTGTTCCCCACTTCCCGATATACCCTGGTTATCAAGAACTACCTACAGACTCCTTACTTTAGGTGAGTAAACAATTATTAAGGAGGAAGACAGATTTAGAGATAAATGCATATGTTGTGTCCCAGGTCAGATCTCTTTCAATCACGCAGAGGGAACAACATATGACTAACAGAGATAGAGGGATTGAGAGGTAGAATGTTGCATATGCTGTGTCCCAGGTCGGATCTTCCGATCACGCAGAGGGGACAGCATATGACTAACAGATAGAAATAGTTTCATAGATAAGGAGATGCGTAGAAATAGAGTTGCATATGTTGCATTCCAGGTCAGATCTCTTCCAATCACGCAGAGGAAGCAACATATGACTGACAGATAGAAAGCAAGAAAATAATTTCCTACATACCTACTTTATCAGAACCCCCCAGTCGCCCTATCAGAACCAGAATTAAGGACATAAGTCCATACATCAAGGAAAAGTTGAGCCACAGTTCTAGATGCGTATTAATTTAGTGTATCCCGTGGGTTCCCATGTTTATCTCACTGCTCAATCTACCCGAGCGTCGTATGGTCAGTGCAAACAATCTTATCCAATTCCACAATGTCAAATCCTTCATGCCTACCAGCACATTGAACACATAGTCTAGACAATTCAGATTCAGTCCCTTACACTGGTTTTAGACTGCCCGTTATCACTTTCTTGATATCACTTCCCAAATAATACCTACTAACGAAAAACTATAAGAAAATGAAAAATTGTCTTTGAAAAGAATTAGATTAAGATAAACTCAGGAGTATAGAGAACACGCAAACCGTAATTCACCGATTGAATTTGCATCCAGAAGGTCTGAGAACAGCACGCATAATCTCAGAACAGATCCGAAAATTCTTCATGTCATTAAGCACTAACCCCATGAGTGATCCCTTCCTTTCCTCCTTTCCCGCAAAAGGACACATACTCTCAAACAAAGGTCTGAATGTTGTACAGTTGAGAGATGTCCCCTATCATGTGCCTGGAATAGGCACTACCAACAAACCGAAGTCTGATGATATGCCTCCATAGCTGCTCCGACACAGAGCGGGATCAGTTGGTCTTTGGAACCCAGTCCATTTTGAAACTGGGCTGACCTTTTTCATCCTTCCACGGTACTCTCTCCCATGACATAACTTGTTTATCACAAACAGAAGATGTAGAAATATTAGAATCGTTAGAAGATTTGGGAGATTGAGCTTTCGGAACCCATTTGTAGTTGGGTTTAACCCATTTCTTTTTCAATCCGATGGGTGTCTCGGTACTTGCATTTGAGCTCGAAGCCAATCGCCGAGATGACTTTGACCTACTCGGTCTTGGTTTCGCTGGAGCATCTCTTGAATTGGACTTCTTGGCTGTCATTCCCTTCTTGACCTTGGGATTTGGATTCTTAGCCTTGTGGGTTTGATTCTTGGCCTTCTGCGCGTTCCAGTCACCATTGTCTGAACGTGACCTTGAGGGGTTTCTTTTGGAGTGTCTCCCTCTTGGTGCATTCTGCCATCCTTGTGCATAGTAGGGAACGTATGCGCGATTTGGACAATTTCTGGCATTGTGTCCAGGTGTTCCACAGTGAAAACATGTCTTTTTATTCACTGTGAAGTTGTTTCTTCCTACCCCTGGTGGCGTATCCATGCCTTGTCTCTTGCTTTTCCCACACGCACAGTTACAACAGGCACTCTGTTTCACTGGAATTGGTGGCCTGTATTTCTCAACAGCAGGTTGATCAGAAGCAGCTGAGTTCGAAGCAACAGATTCAGAGTTAAAAGAGGTATTGGTTAGTTCAGTAGTGTTCTCCTTGTTCTCATCTTCTGCTACTTTACCCGCACATGAAGTAGAAACATTAGTATCTTTCATCTCAACACCCTCAGTTGGCCCTGATTGTTCAGTCGTAACTGAAGCTGGAACAGGGGTTTGGCCATACTGAAGATGTGCTTCATTTTCAATTTCTTCCTTAGTCAGAGGGGTATAAGAGTAGTTATGATTGAAAGGGGGGGGGGGACACTCTCATAACCTAGACCCTTTTGTTGGTTATTTTTAAATTGCAAACAATGGTCTATCATGTTAGCAACTACTTCGCTTGACACATCAAATTTTCTAAAATCAAAATCTGCAGTTTCAAATTTTCCTTTTAATGTGTCAAGCTCAGCAGTTAATTCAGCAAGTTGTCTCTTAACATAGTCATAATTTTCACATTTGTTGCTATAATCTTCTTGAAGCCTCCTAAATCTTTGGTTTTTGCTTCTAATTCAGCCTTTAGGGGTTTCTGTCCTTTCCTAAGTTGATATCCTTTGTATTTTAGGTCCTCGACTTCCCTTTTGAGCAAATCATTATGTTCACGAAGAAGTTTAATCGTAGTTTCACATGATTGAGAGCATGAAACTTCATTGACGGGAATGTTTGCGGAACTCATTGTTTTTCCACACTTCAAAGCGTCAAGTTTTTCAGTTACAGCAGCAAGACTAAGACGATTGAGATCTTTTGTCTTCTTGATGACAACCACGTTCATATCCCACGACTTCGGAAGTGCATTCAACAGCTTTTTGTTTATATCAGATATAGTCAAGAAGATCCCAGCTATATTCATCTCAATAGTAAGTGTAGTAAATCGCTGCAACTGAGCTTCCAGGGTTTCTCCAGGGATATAATTGAACATGTTGAACTTTTGTCTTAACATATCCTGACGACTCTCTTTCATGTCTTCAATTCCCTTGTAGATCTCAAAAACCATTAAAAGCACAACTAGAAGCCAAATCAAACATAAATTTAAAAATGCCCTTTGACTATAAACCTCAAAAGTCAACCTTAAAAGTCAAATTTAAAAGTCAAAGTCAAAAGTCAAACTTGAAAAGTCAAACATAAAAGTCAAACCGAAAAGCTAAATTTGAAAATTTAAAAGTTAAACGAGAAAGTTAAAGTTTAAAGTCAAAGGTCAAATTTTAAAAGTCAAAGTCAAAATTTTAAGTAAAAAGTCAAAAATAAAAGTCAAAATTTAAAAACTAAATTTTTTGGTTGAAAATGGAATTTTAAAATAAAAAGATATTGGTTTTTGGGTTAAAAGTGTCAATTTTGCGAAAATAGGTGCGATAAGGAGTGATTTTGAATTAAAATTGGGAGGGGAGTATCAACTCGCAGCCTAGATGAGTTGGAAGAGGCGCAGAAGTGAAGAATCAGAAGACCCGGGTTCGATTCCCGGTACCCTCAATTTCGCTTCCCTTTTTTTTATATGAACACAGTGCGAACTTCGGACACTATGCAAGGTTGACCACGAATCCGAGGCGAGGACCGCAAACCCCGACCGTACACGTGCGATGATTCTGAGCCATAAACACGAGACCGTAAACTCCTCGGAAACCCTAGCTGCTGGCCGTACACGCCGCCACCCCCTCGCTGGTTACGACAAAAAAAAATAGCGATTTTTGCCCCTTTTTGCTCCAAAACTCGATCAAAAACTCGTTTTTATGAAAAACACGAAGAACAAACCCCCCCTAATTTTCAGAGATCTATCTAAAAACGCCAAAATCCTTCCAAACTAAGATCAAATCAGCTCCAGATCTGACAAAATTGACTGATACAGTCCAAGCTCTGATACCAATTGTAAGTCCCCAATCTGCTTGTGTATCAATCTGATCCGTTTGATGGTGCGGAGTCCCAATCAAACGGATGATGCCAGATCAAATAGAAGAGAAGAAGAAGAATAATAATATGAATCTCAATGTATTGATGAATAGAATGATGATCCTTTACATGAGATTCACACACACTTGTTCTTCTCTCTAGTTTCTCTCTCTACAATATGCTCTCCTTCTCTCTCTATTCCGTACATTCCTCACACTACTCACCCCTATATATATACATGAGAAACATTGGTCGTAAACAGGGTTTACGGCCGTAAACCTGTATACGACCGTGAACACCCACCTGGCCGAAAACCTGACCGTAAACTCATAAAACATTATAGAAAAATACAATTGCCTAGAAAAGCAAAGTATAAACCATTTTTTGACCCAATAGAGGGCAAACCAGACTCATGTTGTGGGCACGGAGGCAATCCAGACCTATGATGAGGACCACGTAAGGGTATTCCAGTCATAGGCTGTGGGCATAGAGATTATGTTGGTTATGTCTGTTGTAGGAGCGCGTTCCGACTGGATGTATTGTTGAAGATTCGGGGAAGTTAAACTCGGTTGTGACGAATCTGAGGATGGTGGATGAGACGCGAGGATAAATCCTTGGATATCAAGTTATGAGCAGACCTGAGCTATGTTCATAGAGGTATTCCAATCTGGGGTATTCCATCCTGAGGATGACCAGACCCTATGAATGATTGGACCTGATACGCTTTGTATTCCAGCCCGAGGCTGTTTGGGCCAGGCATGAGTGTGCGTGTTTTAGTGGATTGATTTTGTATGATATTGTGGGACTAGTATCCTGTCAACACAAAGGGCTCGCCCCATGAAGAGGGAAAGATGGGTTTCCGATACTTTGGATCATCAGGATTTTGTCAGGATGGCAAAATGGTATGAAGGATAGATCTTATGAAAAGGTTCGATTGGGATTTACATCACCTTTCATGGTTCGCTGTTGCGAAAGTGTATCATGGATCAGGAGGCGATAGTGTCGTTAGATGACATTCAGGTCGGTGAGCGCCTGGATTCTGTTTAGAGGCCTGTGGCCTTACCGGAAAGAAGGGTGAAGGTTCTGCGGAACAAGGAGGTACCTTTGGTAAAGGTACAGTGGGAGCACCATAGAGGGTCCGAGTGGACATGGGAGCCGGAGGCAGAGATGGGGGAGCACTATCCGAGGATGTTCACCACATCAGACTTCGAAGAATAAGTCTAGTTCAAGTGGGGGAGAATTGTAACGTCCCGATTTCCTGAGTATAAATTTATGGTTATAAATTCTCATGATTTCAAGGGCTACTCGACGAGTTGGTTGTCTGACTCGCCGAGTAGCAGTGGGTTGGCCTATGTGTTTAAGTGACCTACTCGCCGAGTCCAAGAAGGGACTCGATGAGTAGGAGCTGGTGGAGGAAAACCCTAATTCCGGGGTTTTGCACCTTATTTAATGGATCATTGTCCTCCCCAGCCTCCCCTTTACAGCCTCTTGACGTTCTAAAACCCTATTTCGTGTGTGTTTAAGCGTTGAAGAAGGATTTTGGTGAGAAGAGCTTGAGGAAAACAAGTAGATTGAAGCAAGGAACTTGTGGGGAATCAGAGAACTACTTCAGTGGGTACTCATTTGAAGGTATCAAGCTGTTCTTTGGCTCATTTCCTCCTAGACCTCTTTTGGATGGTTTTTAGGAAGTTATTCTTGTGTTTGAGCTAAGATCTGAAGTTTGCAACTTCAGATCTGAACTCTCTTTGGTCTCTAAGGCCATAAAGTTGCTAGCTTTGACAAGTATGGACCTCCCCTCAAGTGTTCGACTTCATTTCAAGCTTAGTTTTTTTCATTTTAAGGCTTTTAAGCTTTGCATGCACGTAAAGTTTGCAACTTTACGTGATAAGTGTAATACCCAAAAATTGAAGCTAATTTAAAACTTTTCAAAAACATTTAAAACCAACATTGATTACAACTTGTTTTCAAAATAGTCTATATCAGAGTTGTCCCAGAAACATAAATAAACCACGAGGAGCTTTACGATCATGCCTTCGCCTTGCCGCGATCCCCTGATGTACCCGAAACATAAAAATGAAACTGTAAGCTCGGAAGCTTAGTGAGTTCCCCCAAAATACCTACTTCATATATCCATATTCACATCATAACAACAACTACAGAATAGTATGCATAATGAGCCTTCAGCCTGACTGGACCGCGTCGTAGGGCCTACAGTCTATCTGGACCGCTCCTAAGCCTTCAGCCTGAGTGGACTGCCTCATAGGGCCTACAGCCTATCCGGACCGCTTACTGGGTATGTTGGCCTATAGCACAAAGCAGGACCGCCTCAACCCAACACCCAACCCAAAACAACCATGTGCACATAAATATCATAAGCTTGCATATATAACAGTCAAACCGATCTAACAGATCACAAAACATAGCAACATTCCTATAATCGGGATACCGACCTAACAGGTCACTAGCATAGCATCATCCTAAATACCAAGATACCGACCTAACCAGGTCACTAGCATAGCCTCATCCTAAATACTAGGATACCGACCTAACCAGGTCACTAGCATAGCATACCACCATCCTAACTACCAGGATGTAGAAACAGTAAGCATATCACACGATAATCAAAATACAATCCATAAAGGGTTGGCCTTGGTGCCTTAGACCCTATTGATATAGTGAGGATAACTCATCTCGCAAATGTCGGCTCGGAAGATAAACTCCAACTCTCGGATCACTGCCACAAACTCCACCACCAATTATCATAATAGAACCATACCCGTAAGTTCCCAACTTTCCCAAGTGCCCCATAAGTCAACTAGTCAACCCCTGGTCAAAGTCAAAGTCAACAGTCAAGGTCAACAGTCCATGTTGACCTCAGCTTGTCAAGTACCCTCGACTACTCGTCGAGTTTGTGCTTAATTTGCCAACTTGCCGGGTCGCTTGACTGACTCATTGAGTCCAAGGCAATCTTCATCAGACCCGCTGAGTCACTTTATCGGACTCACCGAGCCCATGACCATCTTCAACGGACTCGCCGAGTCAACAATGCTACTGGCCGAGTCCCTTCAATCCTTCATCCATACAGACGGTTTTTAACCCATGCATAGCCTCCAAATTGCAGATCCAACCTCCCTAGGTGTGCTTATCACGTAAAGTTGCAAGCTTTACGTGCATGCAAGGCTTTAAGGCCCTAAAATGACAAAACTAAGCTTGCAATGAAGTCTCACACTTGAGGGAAAGCTCATACTTGTCAAAGCTGATAACTTTATGAATCTAGAGGCCAAAGGGACTCCAGATCTGAAGTTACAACTTAAGATCTTTGTTGAAACCCAAGAAGTTTTTCTTAAAACCCACCCAAAAGAGGTTAAAGATGAAATGAGCCAAGGAACCAGTCTAATAGGGGGCTGGGGGAGGCCAATGATCCTTTAAATAGGGTGCAATGCCCCGGAATTTAGGGTTTCATCTGCCAGCTCCTATTCGTCGAGTCCCTTCTTGGACTCGGCGAGTAAATCACTAAAACACACGGACCAACCCGCTGCTGCTCGACGAGTAGGGCAACCAACTCGTCGAGTAGACCTTGAAATCAAAAGAATTCTTACATAAATGAATACCTGAGAATCGGGACGTTACAATTCTCCCCCACTTGAACTAGTCTTCGTCCTCAAAGTTGGCTGGGGTAAACAACGTTGGCTAATGCTCTCGCATCTCTGCCTCCTGCTCCCACGTCGACTTGGATCCCCTCCGATGTTCCCACTGCACCTTAACCAAAGGTATCTCCTTGTTCCGTAGAATTTTCTTCTTCCTTTCCAAAATGGCCATAGGGCTCTCCATGTAATTCAGGCACTCATCAACCTGAATATCATCCAACGATACTACTGCCTCCTGATCCATAATGCACTTTTGCAACTGCGAAACGTGGAATGTGCTGTGAATCCGGCTAAGCTCCTCCGGTAGCTCTAGCCTATATGCCACCTTACCAACCCTGGCGATGATCCTGAACGGCCTAATGTAACGGGGACCCAATTCTCCCCTCTTTCTGAAGCGGATCACACCCTTCCCGGGTGAGACTTTCAGAAGTACCATATCACCCACCTGAAATTCTAACTCAGATCAGCGTCTGTCGGCATAACTCTTCTGCCGACTCTGAGCGGTCTGCAATCGCTGCCTAATCTGCTGAATCTTCTCGGTAGTCTATAGAACTACCTCCGTCCGTCCCATCACCCGGTGTCCAACCTCACCCCAACAGACCGGGGTGCGACATCTCCGCCCATACAATAACTCAAAGGGCGGGGCGCCAATGCTGGAATGATAGCGGTTGTTGTAAGCAAACTCTACAAGAGGTAGGTGGGAATCCCAACTCCCACCGAAATCAATGACACACGTCCTCAACATATCCTCGAGGGTCTGAATGGTCCGCTCGCTCTGACTGTCTTTCTGCGGATGAAATGTTGTGCTAAAGTACAAACGTGTGCCCGGTTCCTCGTGGAACTTCTGCCAGAGACGGGAGGTAAATCTAACATCCCGGTCTGAGAGAATGGAGACCGGAATTCTGTGGCAAGCAACGATCTCGCGGACATATACGTCGGCCAACTTCTCGGCCGAAGAACTCTCCTGAATCGCCAATAAATGAGCACTCTTGGTCAGTCGATCTACGATGACCCATATAGCATCGAACCCCTTCGCCGTCCTCGGCAGTTTGGTGATACAATCCATCGTGATCTGCTCCCGTTTCAACATGGGGACCTCAAGGGGCTGCAGCATGCCATGCGGTCTCTGATGCTCGGCCTTGACCATCCTGCAGGTCAAGCACCTCTCGACATACCAAGAGATTTCTTGCTTTATACATGGCCACCAGTAATTCAAACTCAGATCCCTGTACATCTTGGTGGCTCCTGGGTGAATAGAGAAGTGAGACTTATGAGCCTCCTCCATGACTGTCTGTCTGACCCTACCAGCCATCAGAACCCATACTCGGCCGCATGCCCTCAACCTGGGCATCTCTGATCAAGCTCATAAGCGGAGAATCCATCGCTATCCTCATACACACTGCTGGGGTGGAAGACCCAGCTGAATTGCGGCTTAAAGCGTCCGCAACCACATTCGCTTTACCAGGGTGGTAAAGGATCTCACAATCATAGTCCTTGACTACATCTAGCCACCTGCGCTGCCTTATGTTTAGGTTCGGCTGATCCATGATGTGTCTTAGTCTCTTGTGATCCATGTATATGGTACAACGGACCCCGTACAGGTAATGTCTCCATATATTGAGAGCGAACACCACCGCTCCCAACTCTAAATCATGAGTAGGATATCTCGTCTCATGCGGCTTCAGCTGCTACGGTGCGTAGGCTACCACTCGTCCTCTCTGCATGAGGACCGCCCCCAAACTTGTGATGGATGCATCATAGAATATCACAAAATCCTCAACTCCCTCCGGGACTGTAAAGTCTAGAGCCTCACATAACCGCTGACGGAGGTCTCGAACGCCCTCTGCTGCTCAGGGCCCCACCGGAAATCCACCCCCTTCATAGTCATACGAGTGAGAGGTACTACAATCTTTGAGAAGTCTTGAATAAATATCCGGTAGTACCCTGCTAAACGCAGAAAACTCTTGATGTCCGAAGGAGACCTCGACACCTCCCACTGCATGACTGCCTCGATTTTGGCCGGATCGACCAAAATCCCCTCCTGGTTGACGAGATGTCTGAGGAACTAGACCTCTCGCAACCAAAACTCACACTTCGAGAACTTGGCATACATCCGTTCTCGTCTCAGGATTCCCAACAACTCCCTGAGGTGCTCCTCGTGCCGCTCTCGGGTCTTAGAATACACCAAGATATCGTCTATAAACACGATGGCCGAGCGATCAAGCATCGGTCTGAAGACCCAATTCATCAGGTCCATGAATATTTCTGGCGCGTTGGTGATCCCAAATGGCATCACCACGAACTCGTAATGACCATAATGAGTCTGAAACGCGGTCTTCTCCACTTCCTCCTCTCTGAACCGGACCTGATGATACCCCGACCTCAGATCAATCTTAGAGAACCAAGATGCACCCTACAACCGATCAAAGAGATCATCTATCCTCGGGAGTGGGCAACTGATCAAAGAGATCATCTATCCTCGGGAGTGGGGAACGCGGTCTTCTCCACTTCCTCCTCTCTTAACCGTCAATTTCTTCAACTCTATATAATCAATGCACATCCTGTGTGAACCGTCCTTCTTCCTGACAAAAAGGATCGGTGCTCCCCATGGAGAATTTCTAGGTCGAATGAACTGCTTGCCCAACAGTTCCTGCAGCTGTGAAGACAACTCCTGTATCTCGCGTGCCGCCAAACGCTACAACGCCTTGGCAATAGGAGCCGCACCCGACACCAGGTCGATCTGGAACTCGACCTGCCTCTCCGGAGGTATCCCTGGCAACTCCTCCGGAAACACGTCGGCAAACTCCCTAACCACTAGAACCTCTGAAACTGAAATCTGGTCTCTAAACCGCGTATCCACCACGTACGCTAGGTAGCCCGCACACCCGTGCGGAATATACTGCCGATCCCTGGCGGCTGAACAGAACCCTGACCCTGCTCTGGTGCCCTCACCATATACAATCAATTTTCCCCCACTTGGGGTTCGAACTACCACTCGATGGCCCTCGCAGTCTATCATGGCACCAAATCGATTGAGCCAATCCATACCCACAATAACGTATACTTCCCCCATGGGAATTGGAATCAAATCTATAGGAAAGGCTACCCCGAAGATCTCCAACTCGCATCCTCGGTAGACCGATGAAGGAGAAACTCTATGTTCGTTGGAGATAGAGACTCGCAACAGACACTCTAGCTCGCCTACTGGCACACTGAACTCCTTACTAAACGTCTGAGAAACGAAAGACCGACTCGCCCCTGAGTCAAATAAAACCAAAGCAGGCAAGGAGTTCACTGAAAATGTACCTAATCCAAGGTATAACAGATAAGCATAATACCGATACATAAATGAGATAAAGGATAGAAACATACCAGCAACTACTTTCGGTGCTGCCCTGGCCTCCTCGGCTGTAAGCTGGAAGGCGCGCCCCTGAGCCTTCGGAGGCTCGGTCTTGACCGGCCTCCCCTCTACAATCCTCAATGTAGCCGGTGCTAGAGTCTGCGCCGGACTGGTGGTGAGCTGTGGACAGTTGGTCTTCACGTGACCAACCTGATGACAGTGATAACATATCCTCATATCCGATGCAGGGGCGGACTGGCGATAGTCCCAAGCATAGTGCCCCTCCTTGCCACACTTGTGGCACCCACTACCCGCTCGACAGACTCCAGAATGACCCCTGCCGCACTTTCCACAAGTGCGGCTCTGCTGACCCCCAGTCCTAGAATCAGCGGTCTTAGACCGCTTCGGCGCCGGCTGGGACTGTGCGGGGCCGGACGCTGCTCCCTCAACTGTATCTCAATCTCCAACTCACGCCGCCTAGCGGCCTCCTGCAACTCCAACAGAGTATCACATCGTTGGGTAGACACAAACTGTCGGATGTCAGTCTTGAGCATGCTCAGATAACGGGTAATCTGAGCCTGCTCGGAAGCAAACTTTGGGCAGAACATCTCCCTCTCTGTGAACATACATGTGATCTCCGTCACTGGCTCCCCATCCTGTCTCAAGCTCAAAAACTCTTGTGACAACCGTTCCCGCTCAACCCGTGGAAGGTATCGGGCGCGGAACACGTCCCTGAATTGCTCCCAAGTTACATCAGCCCTCTAATCATCAGTATACGACCCAATCGCCAATCTCCACCAGTCCTTGGCCCCAGACCATAACAGGTTTTGGGCACACCTGACCTTCTTGTCAGTAGGACACGAGCAAGTAAAGAAGCACCCCTCCACATCTGAAATCCACATCATAGCCTTGATGGGGTCCTGCGTCCCATAAAAAGTAGGGGCTTCGTGTTATCGAAGTCCCTGTACTGGAAGCCCCTACTGGCTTCTCCTCCCCCTGCCGCAGATACAGCTGATGCAGCTGCCGCGACAGTTGTCTCTGCAAGGGCTGCGTAACACTCATCCAAGTACTCGACCATGGCGGTCTTGATAGTGTTGGATTAGTGTCTATATCCATAACTATTTTCGTATGTACTTGACCCGATTATGAGCATGGTCCTTTTGGGTTGCCTTCACCATAGCAACTTGTAGGATGAATTATGGAGAGAGAGGATTAATTATGAATTATTAACATATTATGAGAATAATATATTAAAGGAGAAATCATATTGTTTAATTAATATTAGTCAAGAATTAATTAAGAATTAATTTTGTGGCTAAAAGAGATTAATTAAACTTAGGGGACTGGAATTGTAATTATAAGATAATTGCAATTGGGCTATGGATTACTTTAGAATAAAGGTTGGACGAAATCTATGGGGAGCCCATATGATTTTCGTCCAAGAGGTATTCTAAAGGGAGTCCATGGACTGCTTAGGGCTTAAGCAGTCAAATTAGGGTTTCCTTGTTTGATAACCCTAATAGCCTACCTATTTAAAGACCCCCCAAGCCCCAAAAACGTGGCTAACACTTCTAAGAGGGTTTCTGGACGTTTTTGGTGTTCTCCTTGTCCTCCTTCTTCATCCTTATTGCTTATGGTGTTTGTGACTCCATTAGAGGTGCAACACTTGAGGAACTAAGCTTTCTGAAGCTAATTACAAGAAGGAATAGATTGTTATTGCTATATAACAATCAAAGGTAATATCTTAACCCTTAATTTCGTTCATAGTATGATAGATCTAGGGTTTGAGAGCTTTGGATGATTATTGCATGTATAGTTAGATAAACCTAGATCCAAAGTTTAGGGTTTTGATGTATAGCATAAAACCCATGCTATACAGAGCCGAGGATGGTTTATTCTAATGTATTTGATGCAAAGTTTTTTCGTTCATAGCTGAAAATTTTCGTTTTTTCGAATTTTACAAGTTCCACGTCGTGGACATGCTGTTCATGTCGTGGACCCAGTCTGACAGCATGATTTCGAAAATTTTGCCTTAATTTGCTTTGGATAATTACGATAAACTGCTTTATTCAAATAAAAATTAGATTTTTTGTTATGGTAATTGATATCCTAATCAAATTAATGGATAATTGTCAAAAATTAAGATAATTATTTGTTTTATTAGATAAAGATTGATTATTTGATTTGAATTATCTTATGAAAATTAAATTACGTCAAATTTAGATAATTACAATTATTTGTTTGATTTAATTATTTGTAATTTGAGCTAGATAGTTTTGAAAAGTTTCAAAACTTGTCCTCAAGTTTTGGAATTTAAATTTTAATTAAAAGTTTAATTTTGAAATATTTAAATTCTAAACCCTGATGTTTTGAAAAGTTCAAAACTTGCCCTCAAGTTTTGGAATTTAAAATTTGATTAAAAGTTTAATTTTGAAATATTAAATTCTAAAACCCTAGTACTTTGAAAAGTTCAAATAACACCCTTATGATTTTGTTAATTAATTAAAGTGTATAATTAAAAGAGAGTTAACAAATCCATAAAATTTTGGTTTACATTTAATTAAATTAAAAGTATGATTTATTAAATTAGACCACCTAGTGTTTTAAAAGTTTAAAATACACCTTATACTATATATAAAATTAAAAGTCTGATATTATATATGTATAAGTGAAGAGTCAGTCTTACCGTTAGTAGGCCTCATTCACGAAGCTGGTCTATAAGGGGTGTTTAAGGAAATTACCTATAAAATGGCGATTGAATGGGTATCCACTCTTACCCACTGCACTCTTGACTAGTGGAGGGTCGTTAGCCGAACGGGTAGGATAGGACGAAACCTTCCATTATAAGTATAATGAAGTACAAAGTAACTAAACATCTTTTATAAAATTCCCAAATCTTAGTTACTTTAGGCAAAATGTGAAATTGTATGCTAATCCATGGAATTACACTTTGCACCCTTGTCGAGACGTTAGTGGAGCGTGTGTGGTTAACCGGCACACTAATTTGGGAGTGACATTGGTTGCGAAGGGTGACTCGATGTTTGTCATAGATCAATGAAGCGTGTGTGGCTAACCGGCACATTGATTAGGTGATGGTAACATGAGGGTACCAAGTACATTCGCATGGTTATTCACACCTTATTTGTGATCCTCGGCATCCCAGTCGCAAATGAAGGGCATAATCGAGATTAAAAATGCCATTGAAAAGTTCAATGAATCTCAAAAGATCTAGGAGTTTCAATTCATTTAAAACTTAAACTTCATTTTTCGTTTTTCATGGTGGAAATTGGTAAATCGTCATTTACCTACCTTCAAATATTATGCAACTAGATTACGGCATCCATCTTCTAGGTTGTAGAGTATTGTGTTGGATCCTAGCCTTGATGTTTTATTTGGGTGTTACATCAAGGATTCTTATCAACTAACTTGAATCTTCTCCCGTTTTGTAGATGTCAAAATCTAACAATGGTCTTCCCAAATGCCTTTGAACAAGCTTTCCAAATGAAGATGACGTTCCTAGATACGATCAAGGAAATGAGAGTCATGCTTCACTTCCTCCACCTCCTCCAATCAATCTCCCTGACCCATAAGTTCGAAGGCTTGAAAAGTTCAAGCTCACTCAAGCCCTTTTGGCAAGAGAACACAAAGATGGGAAACCTGTGTGTGCACACGTCTTAGAGATGAAGTCACACATTGACAGGTTAAGGATGTTGGGTGTCGAGATTTCAGGTGAGTTGGCTGTTGACTGGGTTCTTCAGTCACTTCCTGAATCATATAGTGAGTTCGTAAGAGAGTACTATATGATGGAACACGACGTGACCCTCATTGATCTCACTTATTTGCTTATAGCTGCTAAATCAACAATGATTTGGCGTGCTGGTCAAGCAAATTTGCTTGGTCAATCAAACTCCCAAACTTCAATGGACACTGGCAACATTGGAAGTCCAGGAAGGACTAAGTCTGTGATTGTCCGATGTGCAGTGCCAAAGGAGTCCATTTGCTTTCATTGTCATAAGAAGGGGCATTGGAGACGAAGCTGCCCTGTTTACCTGAGAGATCTAAGAGATGGGAGAGTCAAGACGTATGGCTCTACTTCAGGTAAAATCCATTAACTAACTCTATAAGTTCCTATTTTTGATTCTTGATACATGATGTGATAAGATTACATTTTGATGTTTTGCATGATCGAAGAAAAGAGAGGAAGCTTAAGGAAGAACCGTGCTGAATCTGATCATGAAGAAATGGATTTCGATCGCATGGATTCAAATATCAGATTTTTGAACTGCTACTCTAGAGTTAGGATAGATTGCTAAGAAATATGTAATAGCATAGTTTTTCAGTTGAATTGCATTGTAAGGACAAATTTTCCGCAATAAAATAACATTTGTTTTTGTCTTATTTATTCATCCTTGGGATGGCGCGTATGAAAAATTGATGTTTTGAATATTTCTATTATTAGCAATGATGGATTTGATTCTTAATTAGCTTATTTGTGGAAATGTCGAGAATTTACCAAATAGGGAGAGTTTCTCATCGCCCAAGTTTCAATTGGACAGAAACTTGGAATCATACAACTTGGTTTGTGTGATGAATGAGAAACTTTATATTTGGAAATTTAAGACTAATTCAAGTGAAAGCATTAAGAGATCGAGGTCGCAATGTTGTGCACTGGTCAAGTCCACCACGAAGAACGATAAAAGATTCGTCATGATTTATCAAAAGCTTGGTAAATATGATTATGCTTACAAGTTTAAGTATAATTCTGCATCATTGGAAAGGTCTCAATGAAAGGCAGAACGAATAATAAGAATCAATTAGGCGGAAAGATAAAAGTTTCTCTATTATAAGAAGAACGGAGAGTACTTTTTATCATATTTTATGATCGTCTTAATGATTAAGAACCATATCTCAATTAATCCTCTAAGTGAGTCTTAGTGCATTTGTATGTCTAAGAAGAGGAACTAGAATTGTTGAAATGGTTAAATCAAAAAGGTCAATCATACTTCGTTCCAATATCGAGTCTTAGAGTTATACTCCAAGATTGTGACTTGAGTGACATGTTTTTAGTAGGTTTATAACACTTATCAAATGTGGAGTTTGAAAGTTTCTTATTCCTGCACATTTGAAATTGGTAAGTTGTGATGCCTTGCAGAAGACGAAGACCAACAAAAACCAATTGAGCGAAGTGTTAGTCTTGATAGGATTTCGCACTAACTCTTGAATATTTGTTTTGTCAAGGAAAGTTCCTTGACAAGAGAATCATATATGTCAAGAAGTCAGTGGGAGTCTCAATTGTCTTGAAAAGTTCAAGAGCTAATCAAGAATAAACCGATAGTTAATCATAACACACGACTTAAGGTTGGCGACCTATCGTGTTGACATAAATTTTATTTATGTACCATTCTAGATTAAGTCAACTATGCAATATGAGGTTTATGAGATCTCAATTGGATTGCATAAAGGCAAGGCACCCTGATCAATGGAAAGTACATTGATAAGGTAAGGGTGAGCTGCTTAACAACCTGGAAGCAATGGTGGGCATTCATGCTGCCATAAGGTGAGAAATCAAGATTGAACAAGTTCAATCCATATGAGTTGGATTTGTCACAAACATTGTCTTATGATTGTTGTTATCACAAATTCACATGGATAGGAACACATACACTTTAAAATCTAAGTGTCATAAGGTTTCTCTCCTTCATGAAAATGATTGTGAGCAAATGCTTTCACTAAGAGAGATTTTAAGATGATTGCGATGGTGAAAATTGTATTCTCAAATTCGATTATGATTACGACATCCCTTTTCATAGTTCGAATTGTGAGATTTGGCAATTGGTCTGAACATTGGGACTTAGTAACATAAGTTCTGAATTTCTTTAGACACACGTGTGAGCTTTCTAAGGCAAAGGTGTATGATTTTAAGAAGCTTATATAAAGGCTTATCAAAGCATCAGGTATTAGAAATATGAACTTAAGGAATTCAATAAGCATTGTTTTCTGGAAGTTCAGATGTTTTCTGAATACATGTCAAAGCTAGTGGGAGCATAAGTGTTATGCTTGTATGGTAATAATCATCGTGTTAGTGGGAGCATGATTATTATTTCAAGTATTGCAATTTAGCAATATTAATTATAGAAAACAAAGATTCACTTTGCAAAGTTGTAGGGGTTGAAAAGTTATTTTGCTATAATTAAGGGAGAGAATATTATACTTCATTTCAAATCTAAAGGCTTAAATTATGGAATTTTAATCAAATTTAGTAAAATATATATGAATGTTGTGTTGGAATGGTTCAACATGAGGAAATTCTATATATGGAAAGGATAATTGCATTCTCAAAATTCGATTATGATTACGGCATCCCTCTTCATAGTTCGCATTTTGAGAACATGGCACATAAAATATTATGGCAGAAGACTGATAATGTATCATGTATTTATGTGAGACATTATGCATCGTGTCCCATACACTTTGGGTATAGGATCGATTGCATATGCTATAATATTTGACCGTTCTAAAATTTTCCAAATGCCTAGGGCATTAAGAGGGAAAAGGAACTAGAACCGGTTTTGACTAAATAATTGAACAACTGTCAAAGGACGATCTGAGGTTCACTAAGGATTTGTCGTTTGTGAGCAGTTGGAAGTATAGTAAAGGAAGGACCATGTTGACATTATTTTGAATAAATAAGATTCTATTTAGAATAAGTTGTCATATGGCAAATATGGTAGTGTTTCCATATTGGAAGTTGGATATTGAAAGTCTATGTCTAGATTAGAAACTTTTATGCAAGAAGGATGTTCAAAGGAATGTACTTTGAATGTGAGACTTCTCGTCTATGGAATTGTTTTGTAACAATTTCCGATAGAATACCTTGTAATTGCATTTGCTGAGTCTTGGTAACTTTGTGCTGTGACATTACAAAAGGATCGTTGCATAAAATGTTAGAATCTGACATATTCTAAAAGTGGCAAGAATTTGGTATTCTTACACTAATGATAAGGATTGAGAATTGTGAAATGAGTTTCATTGGAAATGTTTTTCGATTGATCTATTTCACAAAGTAAGGACCATAGGTAAACAAAGTGTGCATGCTTGGAGCATGGGGCAATTGTTGTTATAATTCAAGTGTTAAGTTGATTATCTGAAACATTAACAATAAATAATGAGTAGTCAATATGGTGTTTAAATAAAAGTGTTTTAATTACGCTCAAAATTTTTGGGGCCATATAGAATTAAGTATTATTATTGTGTTTCACTTTGCATGTTTTGACTTCCAGAATAACTAGGTTATTCAAACACCCACAGTCGGTCATACGTTGGGAGTAGGTATGATGAAAGATTGTCATGAATCTGTCTTTAATTGTAGTTTGTTGTTAGTCGTCATAAATCGGAAGTCGGGAAACAACTTATAGATAGAGAGAATGATTTAAATACATGTCTGAGTCTATAAGATATCTAGAATGGAGGAATATATGATCCTTTATCTAGAGGACACGCTTCTGATAAGATCAGAGTTGACAGCGGCTTTTGAAAGCTACGATTGCTGATCAGGTTCTGAAGTCATGCAAAATAGTTTGTAGACTTATCC
Organism: Lactuca virosa; assembly: GCF_052849685.1. Lineage (NCBI taxonomy): Eukaryota > Viridiplantae > Streptophyta > Magnoliopsida > Asterales > Asteraceae > Lactuca > Lactuca virosa. The sequence goes on from NC_136426.1 coordinate 289,951,515, forward strand.
AAGTAAGAGACTGTTGGATTAGTGTCTAAGTCCATAACTATTTTGGTATGTACTTGACCCGATTATGAGCATGGTCCTTTTGGGTTGCCTGCACCATAGCAACTTATAGGATGAATTATGGAGAGTGAGGATTAATAATGATTTATTAATATATTATGAGAATAATATATTAAAGGAGAAATCATATTGTTTAATTAATATTAGTCAAGAATTAATTAAGAATTAATTTTGTGGCTAAAAGAGATTAATTAAACTTAGGGGACTGGAATTGTAATTATAAGATAATTGCAATTGGGCTATGGATTACTTTGAAATAAAGGTTAGACGAAATCTATGGGGATCCCATATGATTTTCGTCCAAGAGGTATTCTAAAGGGAGTCCATGGACTGCTTAGGGCTTAAGCAGTCAAATTAGGGTTTCCTTGTTTGATAACCCTAATAGCCTACCTATTTAAAGATCCCCCAAGCCCCAAAAACGTGGCTAACACTTCTAAGAGGGATTCTGGACGTTTTTGGTGTTCTCCTTCTCCTCCTTCTTCATCCTTATTGCTTATGGTGTTTGTGAATCCATTAGAGGTGCAACACTTGAGGAACTAAGCTTTCTGAAGCCAATTACAAGAAGGAATAGATTGTTATTGCTATCTAACAATCAAAGGTAATATCTTAACCCTTAATTTCGTTCATAGTATGATAGATCTAGGGTTTGAGAGCTTTGGATGATTATTGCATGTATAGTTAGATAAACCTAGATCCAAAGTTTAGGCTTTTGCATGTGCACCATAGGATTGATGTATATCATAAAACCCATCAGATAGACCCAAACATCTCCGGTAATTGAGCCCGGAACGTAGTAGCAACCTCATCATGCAGGATCTTCTGAATCCTGGCGTCTAGCTCATCCGTCCCTATCTGAACCACAACCTCGGGCGCTATCAGTCCCTCCTGACTGCCATCACCTGATCCTGATCCCGATTTGGATCCAGTCGCAAAGCGCCTCGTAACCACCATACTGAAATTATAACAGGAAGATATCAGACAATCCGCATCAAAACTGAGAATCAATTTCCGACTAAGCCCTAAGGGTTGTGACTTCCTTGATACTCGTATAGGTCCTGTGCTTTCAGTAGTATGGGCCCATAATACCTTCCATACCTACCCATACTTGTCTCAACTATCACCACAACACCCTAAAACCCACATGAACCCGATGACCGATCAACCTCACCACTAGAGGAAGGCTAACTGTCTCACAACTGACCTACCGGTCGCACCCAACCATTCGGCCATGAAACTTCCACCAACCCCCTGCAACACTAGTGCATGCTAGCTGCACATAACGCTGGACCCTATAGACTTTTGAATATCTGGTCCTACCATAAGTCCCCAAATAAGAAAAAAACTTAAGGTCAAACGAACATTCTTACACTAAGCAACTACAGTAATGATGTCAGTGTCATATAAGGAAAACCGTAGGCTAGCAGGCATCATATAGTCAGGCAATTCTATCATGCAATTCCTGAAGATCCCTAGCCTATCTCTTGCATGCTGTTCTATCACATCATAATACCAAATAACTGTATGGTATTTTGTGGTCAACTTACTAGCTCCAGCCGATCGTACACACTGCATCCTCTTTTACTTATTTTGAAAACCATTTCATAAATCATTTTAAAATCCTTTCCATGATTTGAGACTGGATTCACAAGAGTGTTCCTCCAATTCACTCAAACCAAGGCTCTGATACCAACTTGTAATACCCAAAAATTCAAGCTAATTTAAAAGTTTTCAAAAACATTTAAAACCAACATTCATTACAACTTGTTTTCAAAGTAGTCTATATCAGAGTTTTTCCCTGAAGCATAAATAAACCATGAGGAGCTGTACGATCATGGCTTCGCCTTGGCGCGATCCCCTGATGTACCTGAATCATAAAACTGAAACCGTAAGCTCGGAAACTTAGTGAGTTCCCCCAAAATACCGACTTCATATATCCATATTCACATCATAACAACAACTACAGAATAGCATGCATAGTGAGCCTTCAGCCTGAATGGACCGCCTCGCAGGGCCTACAGTCTATCGGGACCGCTCCCAAGCCATCGGCCTGAATGGACCGCCTCGCAGGGCCTACAGCCTATCCGGACCGCTCACTGGGTATGTTGGCTTACAGCACAAAGCAGGACCACCTCAACCCAACACCTAACCCAAAACAACAATGTGCACATAAATATCATAAGCTAGCATATATAACAGTCAAACCGATCTAACAGATCACAAAACATAGCAACATTCCTATAATCGGGATACTGACCTAACAGGTCACTAGCATAGCATCATCCTAAATATCAGGATACCGACCTAACCAGGTCACTAGCATAGCATCATCCTAAATACCAGGATACCGACCTAACCAGGTCACTAGCATAGCATACCACCATCCTAACTACCAGGATGTAGAATCAGTAAGAATATCACACGATAATCTAAATACAATCCATAGAGGGCTGGCCTTGGTGCCTTAGACCCTATTGATATACTGAGGATAACTCACCTCGCAAATGTCGGCTCGGAAGATAAACTCCAACTCTCGGATCACTGCCACAAACTCCACCACCTATTATCACAATAGAACCATACCCGTAAGTTCCCAACTTTCAAAAGTGCCCCATTAGTCAACTAGTGAACCCTTGGTCAAAGTCAAAGTCAATGGTCAAGGTCAACAGTCCGTGTTGACCTCAGCTCGTCGAGTACCCTCGACTACTCGTCGAGTACCCTCGACTACTCGTCGAGTTCCTGCTTAATTTGCCAACTCGCCGGGTCACTTGACTGACTCGTTGAGTCCAAGGAAATCTTCATCGGACCCGCCGAGTCACTTTATCCGACTCACCGAGCCCATGACCATCTTCAACGGTCTCGCGGAGTCAACAATGTCACTCGCCGAGTCCCTTCAATCCTTCATCCATACAGACGCTTTTTAAACCATGCAAAGGCTCCAAATTGCATATCCAACCTCCCTGGGTGTGCTTATCACGTAAAGTTGCAAACTTTACGTGCATGCAAGGATTCAAGGCCCTAAAATGACAAAACAATGCTTGCAATAAAGTCTCACACTTGAAGGAAGGCTCATACTTGTCAAAGATGATAACTTTATGAATCTAGAGGACAAAGGGAGTCCAGATCTGAAGTTACAACTTCAGATCTTGGTTCAAACACAAGAAGTTTTTCTTAAAACCCACCCAAAAGAGGTTAAAGATGAAATGAGACAAGGAACCTGTCTAATACCTTCAAGAAAGTGCCCACTGGAGTAGATCTTTGATTCCCACGAGTTCTTGTCTCCACTTGCTTGCTTATCCAAGTGTTTCCCTCACCAAAAGTCCCTCTTCCAAGCTTAACACACCAAAGAAACACACATACACACACACAACTTAGGGTTTAAGAGAGACAAGGAGCTGTAAATGGGAGGCTGGGGTAGGCCAATGATCCTTTAAATAGGGTGCAATGCCCCGAAATTTAGGGTTTCATCTGCCAGCTCCTACTCGTCGTGTCCCTTCTTGGACTCGGCGAGTAAATCACTTAAACACGCGGACCAACCCGCTGCTACTCGACGAGTAGGGCAACCAACTCGTCGAGTAGACCTTGAAATCAAAAGAATTCTTACATAAATCAATACCTGAGAATCGGGGGGTTACAATAAGCATGCCAGGGAATGTTGGATCTACAATATAGAGCCTTTGCATGGCTTAAAAAGCATCTGTATGGATGAAGGTCTGAAGGGACTCGACGAGTCGGATGAGTGTCTCGGCGAGTCCGATGAAGATTGCCTTGGACTCGGCGAGTCAGCTGAGTGACTCGGCGAGTTGGCAAGTTAAGCAAGAACTCGGCGAGTAGTTGAGGGTACCCGACGAGTTGAGGTCAACATGGACTGTTGACCTTGACAGTTGACTTTGACTTTGACCAAGGGTTGAGTAGTTGACTTCTGGGGGCATTTTGGTAATTGAATATTATGGCAACGGATCATTGTTAGTTATAGGTGTTGGAGTTTAAGACAAAGCTTCGGGAGCGTGATTTCGTGGTTCAGTCGTCAGTTACGAGGTGAGTTATCGTCACTATATCAACAGGGTCTAAGGCACCAAGGTCGGCCCTTTCTCGGATTGTATGCTGATATTTATTTGATATGTTTATTGATCTGTTAGATCTGCATCCTGGTAGTTAGGATGGTATTATGTTTAGTGACCTAGTTAGGTCGGTATCCTTGTATTTAGGATGATGCTATGTTAGTGACCGGTTAGGTCGGTATCCTGGTTAGGATGTTGCTATGTTATATGATCTTCTAGATCAGGTTGTTGTCTATGGACTACTATGTGATTATCTGTTATATGTACACATGATTGTTTGATTGGGGGTTGGGTTGAGGCGGGTCCTGCTTTGTGCTGTAGGCCAACATACCCCGGGCGGACCGAATAGACTGCAGACCCATGAGGGCAAATAGTCAGGCCGAAGGCCCGACGAGCGGTTCGAATAGGCTGAAGGCCCCGAGAGGGCGGTCCAGACGTGCCTAGGCTCGGAGAATAGGCCAGATAGACTGAAGGCCCAATGCGGGCGGTCCAGTCATACTATATACTCAGAGAATTGACCAGTCACACTGTAAACTTGAGATGCATGGCTGTTCTGTATTGACTTGTATGATTTGATATGACTATGGTTATATGATGTTGGTATTTTAGGGGTAACTCACTAAGCTTTCGGGCTTACAGTTTCAGTTTATTGATTCAGGTTCAGCGGATGACCGCGGGAAGGCGAAGGTGTGAACGTACACTTCCTCGATCGATGATTATGATTTCTAGGAACTCTGATGTTTAAGCTATTTTGAAAACTAATTGTAATAATTGAATGGTTTTAAATGATTTAAAAAGTTTCAAATTGGCTCGAATTTTATGGGGGTTACAAAAAGGTTTCCAGATTGGATTCCAAACTTGATTGTATTATCCAATCCTTCTCCAAAACCAACAAATCCGGACCAACAGTTGCTGAACGAGAAGCTCAGCTGGATCAACTCATCTCCTTAAGGCTCAAACACATTATCGAGGAAGTCGAGAAGAAATATGATGAAAGTGTCGATCACTACCTTGACACCATCACCACCATGCTTAAAGTACATGATGACATGCTCAATGCAACAAATGAGCTCATCAAGAAAACTCACATCCGTCATGAAAAACAGATACAACGATTGGAGAAGGAGATCTGAAAGAAGGATGAAAGGAACCTGATTATTCACCAAGTGCTCCTCAAGCTCCTAAGGGCATCATGGAACATTGTAGATGTTCCGAACAATAAATTTGATGAGATGCTATCCGTTCTTGCCAAACTCTTCAAACATCTCAAAGCCCAAGCTACAATAGTTGAAGCTTATGATGCCCTCACTCTTCAAATAAACACCAGTTTTCTAAAGGTGTTTGAACGCTTTTCTGAACTTCAAGAGTCTTCTTCACTTGCACCAGTCACAAGATAGATGCAAGAGGGGGAGAAGGACCAAGCTGGAGAAATCAACCATGGACACCCGCCTCGGAATATCAGCTCCGAGATGAAAATTCTGATGATGAAGTCCAAGTTTTGTCTGGTCTTCTTGGTAATGATGACAAAATGATGATGAGAGTGATGAAGAGGACGTTTATGTCCGAAACAGAGTAGTAGGACTTCCAGCTCCAAGGAAGTATCCTGCTAAAGTGTTGACAGAAAAAGAGAAGAGGATTTGGTCAGCAGTCAATTGGCCATCCACTCTGGCTGATGTTTTGAAAAGAAGTAGAAAAGAGGCCAAGGTCAAAAGCAAAATAATTGTTGATGCCTTCTGAGCCACATCATTGATGCTGCCTCCGATCTCTCCTCCCAAGATAACTCCTGTTGATGAGGGTTCTCCACTTCGGAAGCCTGATGACATTCCGGAAGAGCCTCTTCCTTCCTCTCGTCCAAGATTTTCTATTGATGAGAACATGCAAACCATTCTCTCTGATCTCCACAAACAAAAGGACAAGGACAAAAAACCCATCACTGAAGCTTTTCACTCCGGACCTCCACCAAAAGAGAAATTAGGGTGGTCGCAAGAGGAGATTAATCAGGTCCTTGAAAATAGCATCCATATCCAATCTTTCAAGGATGATAATCCGCATCCAATGCTAGGGATCTCTCCTCTATCCTGAGATGGAATTCTCAAGGATGTTGATATAGTACCCTTTATGTACTATGATCTTCCGAACCAAGACTCTGTCCAGATTGATCTACCTATCTCTCCTTTCAGTCAGTTCTACACCAAGTTTGCTCCTCTTCATCTGGAAGATGGTCCTCATATGATCATCTGTACTGAACGAGAAAGACTGAAGACCTTTTACTCCAAGAATACACTTCCTCAAAAAGAAGTGTGGTCTCGGAAAAGAATCACCAAGATCTTCGGATTTGAAAGGAAGATCCTGACCATGTTTGATCTCAACTGAACGCTGTACTGGTTCTACATCTTCCGGAACAAAGAAATTCAAAAGACAATCACTGACGCTGACTTCCCTGCCATTAACCCTAATGACATCCTTACCATAGCTGCACACTTCAGAACTCTCCTGACCAATGATCTTAGCATGGGAGCTTATCATCCTGCCCTGGGCTTCTTGAAAGACTGCGTTGGTGAATTTTGCATGTTTGACTTCGATTTGGCCCATCTGTTCAGAACCGAGAAATACTTGGCCAAAATCGACTTTAAACAACCAGAAGCTGAAATCTTAGCTGAAGGACCTATTTATGATCCGGTACAAGGTTTTGTCTACCTTCATAGAAAAACTAATCAGAAGGATTTCTTCTGAGTCCTTGACAAACACCTGGTTCCCACCAAGACCCTTCAGAAGTTTATAAGTCGAGCATCAAAGTCCGAAGCACTTGAGCACATAAAGACAAAATTTGTCAGTCAACTATAGTGGTACATTGGAATCAGAGTATGGTTGTATTAGTCGTATGTGTTAATCAAAGAAGATTCAAACTAAACTGACCGGATTGCTAAGTTCACTTAGGGGGAGATTGTTAGTACCTGAAAGTGAACCGCTAGCAATCCTCAATCTCCAAATGTTCTGAAGTCAGTTTTAGTTCCGGAATGTTCTATGTTCCGGAGTCAGTGCTTGGTCAGGATTGAAGAATGAAGGTTGAAGTCCGAAGCCAATATATGTCCGGAATCAAGAAGTATTTTGTCTATCTTGTCATTAATTGTTCTTTTCTTTTATGTGATGTAACAGCTCATACGACTTAGTTCATTTTGTCAAAATGGATAATCAGAGTGTCAGGAGTAACTCTTTTATCCGGTCCTATGTATGTAAAATGGTATGTACGATGTAACATCTTTTCCTATATATGGAGCTTTCAATGAAAAGATTAGCAGATGGATTGTTGCTCTAAAGATAGATATTTTCGCATTTACTTCAATTATATCTTTCTCTCAAATCATCCTCTCAAACAATCCTTGTATTCATTTATTGTCTTTACATTGATTGTGCTTATATTCTCGTATTTAATACTTAAAGTACTTTGTTGATTATCTACTTCAGACTTGACTGGTCTTGCCAGACTTGACTGGAACAATTGTTTCAAGCAGACATTGATCTTAAGCATTAACTCTAGGTTTGAGTTTTGAAGCCTTGTCGCTGCACAATCGGATCCTTGTTCTCACATGTAGGCAAACGATTGGTGAACTTATTGGTGATTCGGATGAAGAAGCAGTTATTACATAGAATATCTACTTCGATAAGATTTTATTTATACTTTATCTTAAACCTGGTTTATTCTAATTAAACTTATGATGCAAAACTTCAATGGGGAGTTTCTTGGTAGTGATTTCTCTTCAGTATCATTTGTTATTATAAAAGTTCTTAAAATTGTCATCCATAGCAAGAATAGAGTTAAGTGTGTACGGGTAGAATCGGATGTTGATGCCTATGTCCATGAGTTGTAATTACAACTGTTAAAGCGCACATTTTTTTTGTGATTTATATATTAATGATTATTTTTTTGTTTATTTTTCAGCATAGTTGTGGATTTTGGTATCCCTGTTACAAATATAGTTGCATCTGATTTTCAAGTTCTTTTGGAGTAGTTTATGTCACTTTTTATGTTTTTTAAAAGTTACTAGCTTTTTCTAATGATAATGTTTTAGTTTTGTTATTTTATATGTTATGGATATGTACTTTGTTCATACATTGCTTTAGTTATAATATTAAGAGGTCTTATTATAATATTATTGTTCATACTTTTAGCACAATCAATTTTCCTTTAACAATGGAAAATTGGTACATAATTTTATACAGATTATAAATGATATGTTGAGTCAGTGTATTTGGTGATGTTATTTTTTGTATAGATCGGTTGCTGATTGTGCAATTGTTAAGGGTAACAAAATATAGGTTGGATCAACAATCGAGTTGTGAAGTACAAGCACCTATTAATTCAACAATGAATAAAAGGAAAATACTTATACTGATTTTAATCTTTTTTTATAATGGATTGTGTTTTTTATGTTACTTTATGTTCAATTTGCTTGATGTTTATGGAATTGACATTGATTTGGTAATTGTTAAGCCAAAGTAAACTCCATTGCTTCGAGATATCAATTGTGAGGTTTGTTTTCATTTTCTGGTTATAAGTGTAGTGAATTGTAATTTTAAATATTTTTGATAGGAAAAAAAAACATCTTCATGGTCTGCTGAAATTTGTTTTGTGGAAGATGTAGTAGATGGTCAAAATTTAGTTTAAGAAGGGGTAGCAATTCTTATTTTTTTTAGTATAGATTATGTTTGGCTATTTGTTTAAGTAAAAATATATACTATGTTAGTATTGATTAAGGTGATGTGTGGGAAATTGATTGGTGAACTTATTGGTTATTCAGATGAATTTGAGGTTGGTATATAGAATATGTAATTGCATATGCTTTTATTAATATTTTACCTTAAATATCTTTATTCTAATTAAATTTATGATTTAGAGCTTGAATAAGGATTTTGTTGGTAGTGATTTCTAAGTAGCTTCATATATTATTATAAAAGTTCCTTGAATTGTCATTCATAGTAGGAGTAGAGTTAAGTGTATACGTGTAGAATCGAATGTTGATGCCTACGTTCATGAGTAGTAATCACAACTGTCACAGGGTAAAAAAAAATTATGTATATTAATGATGAATGTTTTGTTTATTTGCAACATATGTCTAGATTTTAGTGTCCTTGTTACAAATTCAGTTGCATGTGCTGCTGAAGTTCCGTTGGAGTTGTTTATGCAAATTGTTATTTGTTTGTGTTATTAGATTTTGGCATTGAGAATGTTTTATTTTTGTAATTTATATGTTATGGATATGTACTATGTTTGATTTTTTTTGTTTACTCTGAAGGAGAACATAATTAATGTATTTGTTGCTTAACTATTAAATAAATTTAATATTTTGTTTTGTACTATAATCTTCAAAGTAATTATTAGACATCTGAATCTTGGATTTTTTTTTACAAAATGTAAATGAAATATAAAGTTATTTGTCATTTAGTTATAAAAAAAATAATTGTTATGATTTTCATTTATTTATTAGAAGACAAGGAATTGAATTTGAAATTTTAAATTATTGTCGTAGCATACATACGTGAAATAGCCTAAAGTTTTATGGAATGTTTAGTAGCTAATACTTATTTTCTTTTATTGTTTTTTTTGTTTATATGGGAATTATCGACACATTCGTTTAAATCTACGGTTATTTCAGTTGGGGGAAGTAATTGTAATGACTACGTATTGACTTTTGTCAATCCGCAGTCATGGATTATAAACATATCCACTTTTAATGAATGTTAAAGTTTTATACCCGATGCAATTAGATGATCAATATGTTGGGTTATTTAATGTGTTGTGTCAAATTTACTATGTATGTATTTAGCCTTTATTAATCGGATTGGGTCTTTCCATCCGCATTTATGTTGCTAGGGTTAGGCCATATATAATGCATGCATGTATTGTATTATGGTTAATCGTTTTTGTGATTCCCTACATTTTCTTCATAGAACAGTTCTCGTTGAACTATTCTAAGGCATTGATTATTAATCATTCAGCACAACTTCGATCATTATTCTTCTTATTTGATTGACTTTACTGATATTGAATCTATCGATCTATTATTTATTATTTCAACAATTGGTATCAGAGCAGGAGATTGTGTAATACATACACATATCTTCTATCAACCTTATTAGGGTTTTGAGTTTCTGTAAGATCCGTTCTTGTCGTCTTCATCATTCTCATCGATAATAGACGTTAGATTTGGGTTCTTGTTAAGCCCTAAACTCGATTTATATTTTACACATCTGATTCTATACAGGGTTTTGTGAATCAAAATCATGCAGCATGAAGATCCACATACTTTTGCCTTCAATCTGTCCAACAATATTGGATCTACTAACAGGATCCCTATTCTCTTCCAGCAAGACTATGAGGTTTGGGCCATACACTTTGAAGACTATGCTCTAGGTCTTGAAGAACATGATTCGACAATATGGGAGGACATGACGATGCAAACTTTCTCTCACATGGCTACAAGGAAGATTGTTAAAACTCAAGCTGACTACAACGCTATTCTAGTCGATCATAAAGATACTCCTCAAGATGAAAAGGACAAGCTTTTAAGCAACATCAAGGCAATGAAAATCATTAGGTTCGCTCTTCCTCCAGACACGTTTCGACTAGTAAGTTAATGTGATACGACCAAGGAAATCTGGGATATGTTAAAGGAACTCTACTCAAGCGACGAAGATCTGGAATACTCTGTACAAACTTTGCTTTTATCGGAGTTTCGTGCCTTTGTTCAAAATCCAAAAGAGAAACTTGATCTAACATTTAATTGTTTTAATCATCTTTTAAGTAGGATGTTAAAACACAAGATCAAGCGTGAAACGATAGAGCAAAAGGTCACTTTACGATTGGTTTGAGATCAGAATGGAAAGTTGTAGTGTCCACGGTAAAAGCTCATGAACAGTTTAAGAGCTATACATTGGCGAAGCTGGTGGTAATTCTGAAATCCCACGAAGATGAAGTGACGAAAGATGTTAAGCTTGTCTGCGGTATGGGTTCGTTGGCCCTGGTTGCGAAGGGCAAAAAGGTTGCTGCAGAAGATTCGAAATCCGACTTCTCGGATTGTGAACTTAACAAGGAAGAATTTGCAATGATGGTTTCTAATCAAAAAAATTTCATCAAAAAAACTTTGGTTTATTCAAAAACAGGAACGGGGGAGGAAACTTGAATTCAGAGAAGTCACCAGACAAAAGCTTCAAAAGCTCACCAAAGGATGAAGATAAACAAGAGAAAAAGTTGCTAGGTGGCTCAAGGTATGATTGCAACTACTGCCATGAAAATAATCATTTTGCCAAAGAGTGCATGTTGAGGAGGATGAGTGAGAAGAAGGAAGAAGAGAAGAATGAAGTCTACTATCTCCAAAAGATAGAAGAGCTTAGGAAGAAAAAGACTACTGATAATGCTAAACCTGCTTTGGTTGTACGGGAAGATGTGACGAGTTTGGACGTATTGAAGTTTGGTCAACTGATTCGGAAGACAAGGAAGTTCGGAAGCCCAAGCATGGAGGATGTTTCATAGTGAAGTCTAGTGTCCCTGAGTACGAGGGAAGATGATTGATGGTTGGCAGTGGTGTCTCAGAGCAAAAGGATACGTCACTGAAAGCGCGCATGCTTCTGACAACTATTTTGCTGCACGACCTGTTTTAGAACAGGTCAGTGAATGCGAAAGAGTCATCAGTAAGGTACAATCTATAGTCCAGTCTATTAATATGCCTGTCACTCGTTATGAATCTCAATTGGATGATTTGAAATATACTGTCTCTAGTTTCAGTGAAGCTTAAAAAGAACACGTTTATGTAATTCTAACCTAACGGATCAAACCAGCATGATAACAAACAAGAGTGAAGAGAGACGGATATGGATAGAGAAGTTGGAGTTAGAACTGACTAGGTCTAAGGATGATATTATTTATTTACAAAGAGACAAGTTAGCGCTTTTAAAACAAAGAAATATTTTCTGTTTGATTGCGAAGAGGTTATATTTTATCAATACCCAACTGCATGTTCACTGTGAAATAGGGAAAAAGATACACAAAATGATTTTACCCTTTCTTGAATTGAAAGAGGATGAAATCCCTGCAGAATGCGATAAATGCGAATCTATAGTCTCTTCCGAAGAGGTTTCAGATGCTTATAGGGTTGGACTTGACAAAATTGAAGCCTATATTTAGTCCAAAGATCATAAGAACATGTTAAAACTGTTGGATTAATGTCTAAGTCCATAACTATAATTGGTAAGACTTGACCCGACCCGGCATGGTCCATTTGGGTTGCATGGCATCATGCATTTGGATAGACTATAATGAGAGAAATAACACTTAAGGTTGGTTAATATATTATAAGTTCTAATATATATTAATAAGGTTATTTAATTAGTATTGATCAAGAATTAATTTGGAATTAATTAAGTGATCAAAAGGAGACTAATTAAATATATAGGTTGATTGTGTAAATCATTCATTCTTATATATGTGGGCTTGTGATCCAAGATTCCTTATGTTGGACTAAGTCCATGGGGTGACCCATGGATACTCCATGGAGGTTAAAATCCATGAAGCATAAGGAATGGGTAAAGTTATGAGTTACATGGTGTAACCCTAATAGCCACCATATAAAAGAATCCCATGGCTCAAGAAATCGTGCACTAATGTGTGAGTGTGAGGGCTAGACGATTTCAAGGAGTGTTCAAGTTTCTCTCAAGTTATTCCAAGTGTATTTGGTGTTGTGTGAACCATTTGAGGTGTCACACTTGGGGCACTAGGCACTCAAGCTTCATGAAGACATTCTACATCAAAGAGGTATGTATTCTATCTTGTTATATTTATTATTTTGTATGCTAGATTAGGATAATACCTTGGATGTTCATAATTGTATGTATAATAGAGAAAACATAGATCCAAGGTATTTAGGGTTGCATGTACATTTAGGAGTGTTAGAATGCTCATAACCCAACAGTGGTATCAGAGCCTAGGCTTGTTTTCTTGTTATACTTGCAAAAGTAGCTGAAAAATCGAGTTGGATGCATATATTCGATTGTTTTGGCTGGAATTGGACTAGGAACATTACCCTAAGATCTTTTTGGACTTATAAACTTGTTTTTGATGTGGTAATGTTCATGCTAATCCAATTTCTAAGATAATTGTCATAATTTCAAGATTTGTATTAGTTTGTATGTTCATGCTAATTTCTTGAAGATTGATGATTTGAATTATCTTGTTCTTATGAGGTTCTTAGATTAATAGAAATAGTTGTTTTCAATCCATTTTAATCTAAGAGTTGATTCCAAAGTGTGTTTTTGTAACTTGTCCTCAAGTTATATGAAAAGTCACATTTAAGAATCATAAAACTCATAAAAGTTGGCAAAGGTTACAAAATGAAGAGTCTAGTTCTAATTAAATGGTTTTATGACTCCATAACTTGTCCTCAAGTTATGGAGGTTCAAGAGTCTCTTCATTAAATTAAAAAAAAAAGTTTAACCTTAATTTGTTCCATAAGTTACAATAAAAAAAAGTTATTTTTTTTTATTAATTAGTTTAAAGTCTTCCATAACTTGTCCTCAAGTTATGGAACTTGAAGAGTTTTTTTTTAATTAAAACTACTTTAAACTCATAAGTTATGGAATTAATTAGTTTTGAATAGTTTCAAAACTTGCCCTCAAGTTTTGGAATTTGAAAAGTTTTCACTTATGAATACTTTAATTCCAAGTTAGCCCTTAGAATTTTAAAAGTTAAAATTCAACCCTTATACTTTATAATATTATAAGTTAATAATATTTATATATATGTATAAGAGTAAAGTCAGTCTTACCGTTAGTAGGCCTCATTCACAAAGTCGGTCTATAAGGGGGGTATAAGGTTACTGCCTATAAAATGACAGTTTAATGGGTGTCCACTCTCACCCACCGCTTCCTTGACTGGTGGAGGGTCGTTAGCCGAACGGGTAGGACAAGGACTATAATTATCCTTTCATTAAAAGTATTAATGATAAATACTAAGTAACTAAACTCTTATTAATACCCAATCTTAGTTACTTAGGAAAATGTGAATTTGGTGCTAACCCATGAAATTACACTTTGCACTTTGCTTAAGTCGTTAGTGGAGTGTGTGTGGTTAACCGGCACACTAACCTGGACTTAACAAGGTAGGCAAAGGGTAACTTAATATTTATCATAGTATCGGTGGAGCGTGTGTGGTTAACCGGCACACTGATTAAGGGGTAAATATTAAGGGTACCAAGTATATTTGCATGGTTATTCACACCTTGTTTTGTGATCCTCGGCATCCCAATCACAAAACCTGAAGGGCACACTCGAGATTGAAACATGCCTTTGAACAGTTCAATGAATCTCAATGATCTAGGACTTTCAAATCCAATTAAAACCTAATAAATTATTTCGTTTTTCATGGTGGAAATTGGTGAATCGTCATTCACCTACCTTCAAATATTTTATAGCTTGGATTACGACATCCCTCTTCTAAGTTATAAAATAGTTTGTTGGGTCCTAGCCTTAATATTTCATATTGGGTGTCATATTAAGGACTTTAAATCAACTATCTTGAATATCTCCCAAAAAGATGTCTGGTCTAGACATTTATGATCTTCCCAAATCTCTTGAAACAAGCTTTCCTAAATGAAGATGATGTCCCATGGATATCATACTTCTTTCACCTCCTCCAATTATTCTCCCTAACCCACAAGTTCCTAAAAAGTTTAAGGTCACTCAAGCCCTATTGGCAAGGCAAGGTCTAGGTGTGATCACATCTTGGAGATGTAGTTACATATTGACAAGCCGGGAGAGTTGGGTGTCAAAGTCTTGAGAAAGTTGGTGGCTCAACTACTTTCTAAGTCACATAGTGAGTTCTTTTGGGAATCCTATGAAACAGACTAAGACAAGACCCTTAATGATCTTATCTATTTGCTAAGATCAACTTCCTAAAACGCTATGGACATTGACAATGATGACATTGGATATCCAGTAAAGCTCTCTCTTCCCAATGGAAAGGGATCGACCATAGTCAACTCGGTTGACCCAATGGTAAAGAGAGAGGTGAAGTCTGAGATAGTCCCATTATCAAGGGTCCATAGGTAACTATTGCCAAAGGAAGGGGCATTGGTTACGAAGCTGCCAAATTTACCTAAGGATGTTAAAGTCAATAAGTTTGGCTCTACTTCAGGTAAAGTCCATTGTCTAACTCTATTAAGTACATGTTGATTCTGATCGCGAAGATGGATTTCAATCGCATGGTTCGGTGATCAGAATTTTGGGCTATTACTTAAGAGTTATGATATTTATATTGCTTAGGAATAGATAACAACAAGATTTTCATATGGATTGTAAGGATAAGTTTTTCCGCAAAGTTTTAAAATAAAAGAAAAAGGTTTTGATTTTATTTATTTTAAGTATCCTTATAATGGCATTTGTGAAAAGTTGTTGCTTATAAGATTCCATTGATAGCAATATTGGAAAAATGGATTTGATTCTTTCGTTTGTGGTAGTGTCTAATATTACCAAATAAGGAAAGATTCTCATCACCCAAGGTTCAATTGGACCGAAACTTGGAATCATGCAAGTTGTATAGTATGATGAATGAGAACTTTCAGCTTGGAAAATTAAGACTAATTCCTTATGTGAATAAGGAAATGACTAAGGGATCGAGTACACATTCTTGTGCACTGGTCAAGTCCACCACAAAAGATCAAGAAGACTATTCGTCATGATTTACTTAAGTTCAGTAAATATGGTTATACTTATAAGTTTAAGTATAAGTCTGTAGCATTGGAGAAGTTTCAATGTGAGACAGAACGAATAAGAAGAATCAAAGTATGGCAGAAAGATAAAAGTTTCTCAAATCTGAAAAGATGGGAGAGTACTTTAGTATCATGTTTATGATCATCTTAATGATTAAGATACCATATCATAATTGGTCCTCTAAAGTCATCTTAGTGCATTCTTATGACTAAGAAGAGGAGTCATGAATTGTTGAAATGGTTAAATCAAAAAGATGAGTCATACTTCATTCCAAAACAATTCTTAGAGTCATACTCCAAGATTGTAACTTGAGTGACATATCTTAAAGAGGGTTTGTTAACACTAGTCAAATGTAAGAGTAAAAGGTTATCTACTCTTGTACATTTGAAATTGGTAAGTTGTGATGTTTTGGATAAAACAGAGACCCACTTAGGCCAATTGTGTAAAGTGTTAGTCTTGATAAAGAATCCGCACTATCTCTTGAATATTTGACAAGGGAGTCTTATATGTCAAGAGGACAGTGGGAGTCTTAAAGCTCTTGAAAGTTTCAAGACTTAATCAAGAATAAAACCTAAAGTCCTTCACTAGCACACGACTTGAGGTTTATAACCTATCGTGTTGAAATTTTTGTGCCTATTCAAGTTGGCTTTGCATAGGAGTTCTGAGAGTTCTCAATTGGTTGCACAACTACTTGGAAGCAATGGCAGGCACCTGAGCTGCCAAATGGCAAGAATTTAAGATTGCACAAGTTTAAGGAATATGAGTTTGGATTTGTCACTAACCTTGTCTTGTGATTATGGTTTTGACAAATTCACATGGATAAGAATACATACACTATTAAATCTAAGTGTCATAAGGTTTCTCTCCGATTCATGAAAATGATGGTGAGGAAACACTTTCACTAAGTAGATTTTAGCTAGATAGCAATTGTGATATTTGCATTCTCAAAGTCGTTAGTGGAGCGTGTGTGGTTTACCGGCACACTAACATGGACTTGTGAGAAGTGGCAAAGGTCTAAACAATTGAGACTATGATTACGGCATCCCTTTTCATAGTTCTAAAATTATTTAGACACACATGTGATCTATCTAAGAGAGGTGTATGATTTTGATAAAGTTTTATCAAAACAATCTAGTATCAGAAATCTGAACTTTGGTAAGAAAGTCCGCTGATTTCTGAGTACATGTCAAAGCTAGTGGGAGCATAAGTGTTATGCTAATAATCATCATGTTAGTGGGAGCATGATAATTAAGGGAGAGGAAATTATACTTCATTTCAATTCTAAAAGCTTAGATTGAGATTTTAATCGTATTTAATCAAGGATATATATATGAATTTCATCAACATAAGGAAATTCTATATATGGGTCCATTATTTGCGTTCTAAAATTCGATTGTGATTACGGCATCCCTTTTCATAATCTGAATTTTGAGAACTTGGCAAATTGAAATGGAAATATTATAGCAAAAGACTGGTTTAGTCTTTATGTGAGACATCATGAATCGTGTCCCATATGCTTCGGATATAGGATCGATTACATGTGCTATATTCATCCTTTCTAAAAGTTTCCAAATGCGTGGGGCATTATGAAGGGAAAAGGTCTAGAATTGGATATGACTAAAATGATTAAGCAATTATCGAGGACAATCTAAGGTTTACCAAAGATTGGTTGCTCAAAGACAGTTGGAAGTATAATGTTAATTCTGGAAGGACCATATTGACATAATCTGTAAGGAGGCAACTCTTGTTCAGAAGTGATAGTCAAAATGGAATATGGAAATGTTTCAAAGTTAGAAATTATTCAATCTGTGTAAGATTAGGAAACTTAATGAAAGAAGGATGTTTCCAAGGAGCTGATCTCCTTTGGAATGCTCTGTAATGATTGTTGTCAAGTCTTTCTGACTTCGTGCATAATCATTAAGAGGATCAATGCATATAAGTTTAAAATCTAACAGATTTCAGTAAATGGCATGAATTTGGAATTCTTGCATTTGCAGTAAGGATTTGGGACTGTGAAAAGAGGATCATTGGAGTGATGTTCAATTGATCTATTTTACAAAGTAAAGATCATAGACAAATATAATATGCATACTTGGTGTATGGCATGACTAGTGTTTAGAAAACATAGTGTACATGCTTGGAGCATGGGACAACTATTGTTTTAAATTCAAGTATAAAGTTGATAAAACCGAAACAATGAATAATGAGTAATCAGTATGGTGATAAATAAAAGTGTTTATTTATATTCATAGGGTTTGATACCATATTTGATTCATTTATTCTTGTGTTTCACTTTGCATGTTTTGACTTCCAAAATAACTAAGTCGCTCTTCCTGAATGATTAAGTTATTCAAACCATCCACAGTCGGTCATATGTTGGAAGTAGATATGAATCAAGACTGTCATGGGTTGGTTTGTAGAGGTCCAAGTTGGTGGACAAAAGTGGTGCTACAACACTCATGAGTGCTCATAAGTTCTGAGTATTGGATTTAACCCGCGCTCATTTGAATCACTTCACGGATTTTATCACGAGTGATCATGAGACGATAATATCTTATATTCTTCAAACCTAGAGATATGAGTTGTTACTATGAGTTGGTTATACATTGATTGCACGAAAACGCATTGGTAACTCGATGTTATAAAACGTGCCTTTGTGTATGATTCAACAAGTAGTAGAACAAGCCATATGAGTCGAAGTTTATCCATTCCTTTTACCTTCGGGATAAAAGCGATATCTGTGGGCCCCTCGATGATTTAAAGATGATACATGTGAGTGCTTGGCCAAGCCAGGACTGATTTGATTTGTTCAATCAGTCAGTCATCATGAATCGGAAATCGGGAAACAACAAATAGACAGAGAGAATGATTGATAATCCATGTCTCAGTCCATATGATATCTAGAATGGAGGAATATATGATCCCTTATCTAATGGACAAGTCATTGACAAAGGTCAGAGTTCATCGACAAGGTCAGAGTTCGACAGAAGCTTTTGAGAGCTACGATTGCTGATCGGTTCCTGAAGTCATACGCAATAATAGTTTTAGACTTATCCAAGTGGGAGACTGTTGGATTAATGTCTAAGTCCATAACTATAATTGGTAAGACTTGACCCGACACGGCTGGTCCATTTGGGTTGCATGGAATCATGCATTTGGATAGACTATAATGAGAGAAATAACACTTAAGGTTGGTTAATATATTATAAGTTCTAATATATATTAATAAGGTTATTTAATTAGTATTGATCAAGAATTAATTTGGAATTAATTAAGTGATCAAAAGGAGACTAATTAAATATATGGGTTGATTGTGTAAATCATTCATTCTTATATATGTGGGCTTGTGATCCAAGATTCCTTATGTTGGACTAAGTCCATGGGGTGACCCATGGATACTCCATGGAGGTTAAAATCCATGGAGCATAAGGAATGGGTAAAGTTATGAGTTACATGGTGTAACCCTAATAGCCACCATATAAAAGAATCCCATGGCTCAAGAAATCGTGCACTAATGTGTGAGTGTGAGGGCTAGACGATTTCAAGGAGTGTTCAAGTTTCTCTCAAGTTATTCCAAGTGTATTTGGTGTTGTGTGAACCATTTGAGGTGTCACACTTGGGGCACTAGGCACTCAAGCTTCATGAAGACATTCTACATCAAAGAGGTATGTATTCTATCTTGTTATATTTATTATTTTGTATGCTAGATTAGGATAATACCTTGGATGTTCATAATTGTATGTATAATAGAGAAAACATAGATCCAAGGTATTTAGGGTTGCATGTACACTTAGGAGTGTTAGAATGCTCATAACCCAACAAAAACAAGTGTTGGATGAAAAAGATAAATAGCAAATTAAATCTGATACTGTGCAAAAATTTGGCTCGTTGTGCACAAAATTGAGTTCAGAAAATACTTTTGATGCCAACAACGTTTTTGAATTTGAAGAAAGTGACATGAGTGAAATTTCTGTAGAGGATGAGAGCGATTGTTCAGCATTTGTACAAAATGAGTCTAAACCAAAGATAAAGTTGATTTCTAAAAACTCTGTTGAATATGTTCGTGTTGTTGAAAATAAGGGTTCAGTTGTTTTAAAAGAAAAAGATGCCATTTTTCCGAAAGTAAAAACAATTCCGAACCAAGTGTATGTAATAATTGGACTAGACACAAATGATACCCCAGAACTAACAACCATTGTTAATAATGATAATGCTGATGGTTGTGCAAAAATTTTCTGGGATGGACCAATTGACAATGCAGATGAGACAAGAGGTCTATCCGAATTGACCTCTTGGAAGACGAAAGTGAGATACGTCTCTAATCTTCTTAACTCTGCCAAACCATGTAACAATCAGGCAAGTCCCAGTGGCACCAAAGCCGTCACAAGTGAAAACTCTTCTGAACTGTCCCGTCCTCTAATCAGAAAAGAGAAACCTAGAGCTAACATTGATAAGTCAGCTGAGGAATTCATTGCTAAGAAACGTCAAATGAATGCTAGATATCTGAAAATTTTAAAAGAAAGAAAACGATTCTTGAAATCTAAAAACTACAATCCTATTAACCCAGAAAAATCTACATATCAAATTGCTAAATTCTCTTCAACTGCGAAACCCAAAACATTTTCAAAGCCACAGTCTTCAATTCCATAGGTTTCAAAACCAAAAGTTTTTCCGAAACCATCATTTTCAAAACAAACGAAACCTTTGGAAAAGATAAAACCAAAATTTTCTTCAAAAACAAAATTTTCAAAATCTGTCAACACATCGAAATATGTTAAAGGCAAAGGAAAAGTTGTTTTGGAACGTGAAATTTCCTTCAAGGAATCGGAAACAAATTTGAAAAAGGAGGAAAAGAAGCTTATGAAGAATGTAGCCAGACAACAAATAGAAGCTAAACGAAGACAAAATCCTTTTAAAGAAAAGAATCCCAAAGATGATAGGATTGTTATTTTCAAAATCACCAAATGAGAGAATTCCACTTTGATAAAGAGATCTTATTTGTTTGATGAAGCTATCACTTTTCCTGTTCTTAAGAAAACCTCACAAGGACCCAAGCAAATCTGGGTTCCTAAATCTCTCTGAATTTTATAGGTGATTCGTGACGAACAGTATGGCTCAGAATGGTATATTCATAGTGGTTGTTTGCATCACATGACTGGAAGGAGAGAAGAATTGAGGGATGTTGATCACTGAACGACGGAGGGAAAGTGAAGTATGGAAATAATGCCACAGGAGAAATCAAAGGATATGGCATGATCACGAATGGCGAATTCTCCATTCGGAAGGTAGCATATGTGGAAGGCCCGCAACATAACCTGATAAGTGTTTCTCAATTAGTTGTAGGTACTGGGATGAAGGTTTCATTTGATGAAGAGGGATCTGAAATTATAGAGAAGAAGTCCAAGGCAGTGCTTCTGAAATCCAAAAGAAAAGGCGAAACTTATCCATTAAGTCTGAATCCGATCAAAGGGAAGCCATCTATTTGCCTTCTTACGAAAACATCCTCGGATGATATTTGGATTTGGCACAGAAGGCTCTCACATTTAAATTTCCAGGATATCAATAAACTTGTACATGGCGACCTTGTGCGAGGATTGCCTCTTCTGAAGTTTGATAAGGAGCATCTGTGTGCAGCTTGCGAACTAGGAAATCAAAGTCGCAAAACTCATTCGACTATTGTAAACACCAAAATAATCGAGCCACTGGAACTGTTACACATTGATCTCTGTGGTCCATTTGCCATCGAGAGCATTGGTGGTAACAAGTATATTCTAGTGATAGTTGACGATTTTTCTAGATTTACTTGGGTTTATTTTCTTAGACAGAAATCAGATGCAAATTCGAGACTTAAGGACTTCATCAAGAAGATCGAGCTCAAATTGCGAAAACTCGTTCGGAATGTTCGTAGTGATAATGGTTATGAATTCAAAAACCAAGTGCTTGAAGAATTCTTGACTGAAAAAGGATTTCCTGACAACTTATCTGTTCCTTATAATCCTCAGCAGAACGGTGTTGTTGAAAGAAGAAATCGGTCTCTCTGCGACGCTACAAGGACCATGCTTTCATTTTCAAACCTTCCACTCTATTTCTGGGCTGATGCTATCGGAACTGCCTATTTCACTCAGAATCGCTCTCTAATCAATAAGAGATTTCTTATCACGCCTTATGAGATTCTGAATAAACGAAAAGCTAACGTTAAGTTCTTTCATGTTTTTGGTTCCAAGTGCATTATATTTAATTCAAAAGGACAACAGAACAAATTCGATGTAAAGGCCGACGAAGGAATCTTTCTGGGGTACTCTCTTACTTTTAAGGCATATAGGGTTCTGAACAAAAATCCAAAAAGATAGAAGAAACCTACTATGTCACCTTTGACGACTCGTATCTGAAGAAGTATTAGAAAATTGATTGTCCTTCTGAGGAGATTTTTCCTTCAACAAATCCGATGACTATTCATCTTTCAAATCTTTATGAGGAATTCATGAATTTGCTTGATGATCCGGAAAAAGCTATCTCTTCAGAATCTAAAGCAGCAAATAATAAGGAACATGAACTGGAGAAAATCATTGATGACGCTGCTACGGATCTTGGAAACGAGCAACCAATTGCAAAGGGTTCAGAAGTTCCACCCTAGCCACAAGCTTCCGATGCTACAGTTCAGGGGGGAGGGATCGACGTCTGCCTCCATATCAGATACACCTGTTTAGGGGGAGCATTCAAGTCCTGAAGTCAATCATGATATTCCAATCCAAAGGGGAATCCGATTCCAGACGAAGCACCTCATGCAACATTCCAGGGGGAGAGTGAGAATGAAAATAATGACTCCGACGTTCAATTTGAATTTGAAGAAGTGAATGCAGAATTGGATCCAACTTATGATCCGAATTTCCCTCCATTGTCCAAATGGACCAATGATCATCCGAAATCTCAAGTTATCGGAGCGGCAACTTCTGGAGTTCTCACTAGAGCTCAACAAAAAGCGAATCAAACTGCATTATTTTCAAAAATTTCATTTTGCATGTTTAATCAGTTTGCTCTTAGTCATTCCGATTGGGTGCAAGCTATGCAGGAAGAGCTTAATGAGTTCGAACGCAACAAAGTTTGGAGACTGATTCCAACTCCGAAGGATGCATCTGTGGTTGGATTAAAATGGGCATTCTGAAAAAAGCTTGACAAAGAAGGCAATGTCATTCGGAAAAAAGCATGGCTGGTCGTAAAAGGGTATTGTCAAGAGGAAGGCATAGACTATGAAGAAACTTTTGCACCAGTTGCAAGGCTGGAATCTGTTCGTATTTTCCTTGCCTATGCGGTGTACAAAATTTTTGAAGTCTATCAAATGGACGTCAAGTGTGCGTTTCTGAATGGTGAATTAGAAGAGATAGTCTACGTGGAACAACCACCAGGTTTCGTGAATGAGAGATATCCAAATCACTGGTACATTTTGGATAAGGTTGTGTATGGTTTGAAACAAGCACCCCATGCATGGTATGAAACCCTAACTCGCTTCTTGAAACAATCTAAGTTTAAACAAGGCTCGGTCGACCCAGCCTTCTTTCACAAGAAAGATGGAGACCATCTAATGATCGTCCAAATTTATGTTGATGATATCATTTTCGGATCTATGAATCCTAATCTAACTGCTGAATTCCGAAAATTGATGCAAACTAAATTTGAGATGAGCTCAATGGGTCCGATTAATTTCTTCCTAGGTTTAAATATTAGACAGAGTTCGGAGGGTATTTTCATCAACCAAGAAGCCTACAGGAAGTCCTTGCTTGCGAACTTCGGCATTGTGGGAGATTCAAAGGCCAAGCTTCCTATGGCTTTCGGAACGAGGCATACACCATCCTTGGACAAGCCTGCAGCGGACATGACTCTCTATCAACAAATGATAGGTTCATTGATGTATCTAACAGCTAGTCGTCCAGACATTATGTTTTCTGTTTGCTATTGTGCCATGTTTCAGGCAAATCCTCGCGAACCCCATATGACTGTTGTAAAGAACATCTTCTGATACCTAAAACGAACATCCTCTCTCGGAAATTCGGTACCCTTCCAACTCAGGGTTCTTTATGCAAGTGTTCTCTGATGCTGATCTTGGTGGATGCGGTATCGATCGAGAAAGTACAATTGAAGGATGCTAGTTTCTTGATGGAAAACTCGTTAGTTGGCAATCCAAGAAGAAAACATGTGTCTCCTTATCGACTACTGAAGCTGAGTATATCGCAGCTGCCTCATGTACTTCTCAAGTGATATGGATTTAAATTTAGCTTAGAGATTACAAAATAAATATAAAGAGGATCCCCTTATATCACGATTCGCAAAGCGCAATTCAGATTTGTCACAACCCAGTGCAACATTCCGACGAAACATATAGCACTGACGTATCATTTTATAAAGGGTTACGTAGAGGATGGCAACGTAGAAGTACATTTCGTAAGATCCTCTGATCAACTTGCTGATATCTTTATGAAAGCCTTACCTGGAACAACCTTCAATCGAATTCTACAAGGCTTAGGAATGATAGAAGCATACTCAGTTTCGAAACCAGCTTCATAATCGAAATGCATTGGTTATGTTCCAAATGGGTTCGAGTCTTCGCAATGACTCGGAATACATTGTTCATACTCCGATTGGGTCCGAGCCCTCGGAACGCTTCAGAATTCACTGTTCATCTGGCAATTCGGAACATCCTGTATCCTTTGTATATTAAGTATTTTCTGACTGATTTGGAAGACTGTGTTTATTTATGTTCGTGTATTTTATTTTTAATTTTTATTTCTTTTTTAGAAAACTCCAAAAATACAAAAATATTTTCTTTATATTTTTTGTTTTTATTTCCTTTTCAAAAAAAATCCAAAAATTTATTTTTTTTATTTTCTGTTTTTATTTCTTTTTCGGAAATATCCAAAATACAAAAATGTTTTTCTTTTGTTTTTTGTGTTATTTTCAAAATTCGTTTTTGTCTTATGTATACTTTTGTCACCTAGAAGCATGTTGCTGCATGTTGACCAAATCCTCTGATACTCTATGATGAAGCCTTAATGACACTTTCACTCAAAATGTTTCTTCCCAATCAGGCTAATATTCACATAAGTCATTGAGCTACCTTACTCTGCTCATATCGAGTTAAGAGTTGACTGCTTAGTCATTCGTAATATAGCAGAGGTACACCTTTCTTTTCGGAACCACCTTACAATTTCTCCATCGCATTCGCTTTCACATTTGTAACCCTTGAGACTCTCAGAAATTACCACTGAGGTTTATGGTTACACAACATCTATGTTTATGATCTTCAAATCGTTATCACCACGATTTGAGTGAAACCCAAAATCCGAATCCTATTTCTGTATTGACGGTGAGCAATTAATATGTTCTAGATTTTTCACCATGGAATTGACGAATATCAACCCTCGTGGTTTGTACCTTGGAATCTCATTATTTTTATTTTTGCGAGATCTTAATGAAATGCTCTCCAGCTAGGACATTTATTCCCAATAGATCCAATTTTTATTTTTCTTGAGATTTCTACATTATCCACTCACTTAAATAAATCCAAAGCATACTTGTTATTATGGCTACACTGGTCAGACAAGTACTTCTTCCTTACTTTCGGACTTATGTTGAGTTTCGGAGTTTGGTTGAAGCTGAGGCCACCCTTAAGCCTAATTATAAGAGGCCTTTCACTATTTCTAAAAAAATAGATGATCGTAATTCGACAAGATACCACACAGACACTTTCGAGTCTCTCTTGACTCTGAAGGAAGAGATCGTTGCCCGAGATCCATGCTTTTGTGTTAATTTTTAAATTTACATCACAGATTCTCATATACACTTTCTTTTATTTCTTTATCTTTGGCACACTCTTGCATGAAAATCCTCGCGATTTTCCAAAAATCTGGTTCATAATTCCGAATGATTACTTCTAATTCCGAGAACAAGTTATGGTGATTGATGTTGAATTCTGAATGATAAAAACTGAAACGACAATTTTCTTGGGGGGTAAGATTTCAAATTATGGCGCATCCTTATTTAAAGGCTGATATCACACGTGTCAGTTGAAAAGTTGACTAAAATACATAGTTGTCACGTCTTTCTAGGCTACTTTACCGGGATATGATGAAATCAACCGGCATATTTCTCTCTCTACTCATGACGTATAAAAGGGTAAATCGTCACCTGATTTTCTCTCACCGTTCTCAAAATCTCTCAGGCACAAAAACCCTCTTCTCTCTCTATACTATTCATCATCTTCTCTAACGGTTTCAATGGCTGCTTCTTCCGAAACACCCTCTATTGCTGATCAAGCTGATTCCACAGTGATGTTGAACATCAAACCAAACCAGAATCTGAGTCTGGATCTTGATTCTTCAAAGTATGTTGATTCTCTCAAACCCTTGATAGAATGTCTTCGTTACTCTCCTTTGGCTCAAGCCCTGATAATGGCTAAAAGTGTACCACTAGTCCATATGTCCAAGGTATTCTCCACTGCAAACTACAACCAGAGTGAAGCTTTGATTTATTTTGATGTCGATTCTCACAAAACCTTTATCTCCAAAGCCCGATTTTGTCAACTACTAGGGTTTACTGCTTATGATGATCTCATCGACCCTAAATCAATTTCTTCATCTGCGATTCTTGAGATGTTCTATCAAATGGGGTATCTTTAGAATCTAACTCTACTATCCAAGTTTAAGAAGCCAAATCTTCCATCGATGTGTAATGAAATTTTCACGTTACTTTTCAAGAGTTTATCTGAAAGAGTCACCGGGTCAGAGAGTGCCAGCAAGCTCTTCTGTATGCTAATCTATGGTCTTTACAAGGGTGTTAATCTGGATTATGGTTCTAGTCTTTGGGCACAGCTTGTTCAGAGCACTCTTTCTTTATCGAGGCATTCAGAGATCTCCTGTGCTTGATTTTGGTCTGTCATTGTCAAGAGGGCTATTGCTCGTGTTCAGATTCAAGTGCACGAAGACTTTGTTCTTGCTGCAATCCCTGTCTTGCACACCTCCAACTTCATTGTTTCTGAGCCCATTAAATTTAGCTTTGTTGGTTCAATTCCCTAAGCCATGCTCTTAAATGTTCCAGCTGATAATGCAGTAATAAATGCATACCGAAAGAAGACCACTTCTAGTATTCGTCTAATGCCTAAAGATTTTTGAAAGGCACTTGAGGAGGGTAATAAGCCCAAAAAGGGAGGAAAGCGAAAAATGAAGGCTGGACCTTTTGAGCCTGTTGCAACTTCGAAAGAGAAAGTCAAGAAGGCTGCTCGGAAGCCTAGGTCACCTTCTCCAGTTGTCGAGGAGGATTCGGAGTCTCACAATGTAACACCTAGTTCCTGGTACATATTTAAATTCAAGTAAACTCATGTTTTGCTCTGGGACTCGGCGATTTGGAGGCCCAACTCGTCAAGTAGACGCGACTATTGCTTGGGAGGATAAGTGACCTAGTCGACGAGTCGGAAGACTGACTCGATGAGTAGGGCTTTCTAGAGAAAACCCTAATATTTGGGGTTTGCACCTTATTTAAACACCTTATAACACCCCAACCCATCCTCCATGGTCCCTCCCAACTCAGAGAAGCCCTAGATCGAAACCCTAGCCTTGTTTGTGTAATCTTGAGCCATTTGTGTGTTTTTATGGTGATTGTGAAGCTTGAAGAGGAAGTAAAAGCTTGGGGATTCTAGAAGAAGCAAGAAGATCCAGAGGTTTTTATTCATTCTCAGTTCATTCAAGGTAAAAAGCTTAAACCATGACCATCTATCTCTTAGATCTTGATTTGGGGCTATTTTCTACCTTTTTATGGGCTTAAGTGTACTATACTCGGATTTGTGTGTATATTTGCAGTTGCACTTCAGATCTGGAACCATTGAGGGATCCCATGGCATAAAGGTGCAAACTTTATGGCCATGGGAGACCCATTCTTCATATACATCTCTTTTTATTGCTTTTTGAGCAAAAAACCCCATGCATGGATGTGACAACCGTCAAAATTCGAGTCGGTTCTAGATTGGACTACACTTGGTTGCACATATAGGAACTACACATACTAGACTTAGTAACTAGAAGCTAAGTTATAACCTACTAGAAACTTGGAAACAATTAGAATCAATGGATAGTGTACTTATATTTCACATTGATATGTGAATTCTACATCTACTGAGCTATAGTGACTATCCATATTTGGGTCACTCTTTGACTCGAACAACATTTCATGAACCATATACACATATCATGCACTTGACCTAAAAGTAGAAGTTAGTTCAACGTCTCATAGAAACTTAAGTCAAAGTAAAGGACTAGGACTAGTATACTTGATTCCTCAATTTCGATTGAATCTCGGAATCACTACATATAATGCCAATAAACCGATAAAAATAAATTACAAACATTATTTATAACTATAAAAGAGTTATAATACCATAAGATAATTTGAAGTCTCAAATATTCAATTTATTTTGATATTCAAAGTTTACTAAACTCCAAAACCCTAAAAGCCCTAAAACCTAAATTTTATAAAGTTTAACATCAAGAATTTTATAAAAATAGTTATGAAACTTATAATATTATCTTAAAATAATTAAATTCAAGGAAATATAATCAAGGAAAATAAAAATTTAAGTCATTAACATTTACCCTTAATTTATAAGTCAAAAATCAAGGTTTCATGAGCAAAAACTTGGTTAGGGTGTATATTTTATAAAAAGTGTGATATTTTTATAAAAGACCTGAAATTTTTTATAAAATTAAAATAGAAGGAAGGCATAATACTGTCAAAACCGTCCACCCTCTTCCCAAGACACCTCCCCTCTTCCCAAAACACATAATCACTCATTTCTCTCTCACTCCACTTTCTCTCTCATTTTCTCTCACTTCTCTCTACCTTCACCACTCCATTTTCTCTCTTCCTCTCTCTAGGAACCACGAAAATTTCCAGGAAACAAGTCCAAGAACACTCATGATACTCAAAGTATTCATCATTTAGTGGTGTTCATTAAGGTAGAACACGATTTCCTTTCATTTTCCTCCATGTTTTCAAGGTTTTTCTTGCATTTCCTTCTTCTTCTACACCTTTCTCTTAGAAAATATATGTGCATGTTCATTCACTTCAGTTTTGATGATGATGGTGGTAAGATTTCACCCAAAAACAACATGCATGTTGTAAATGGTGAAACCTAAGTCAAGATCATGAAAATGCACTTTTCTACAAGTTTTGGTGGAAAATCACTACATGCACTCTAAGTTTTCTTTCAAAAACGATTTTTGAACATTTCAAACTCATGAATGGTCTTCAAACAAACATGCATGTGATGATCTTCAAGCTTAGATGCTAGATCATCAAAGTATGTTGTTAAAAGCTTTCAAATATGTTCATGAAGGATTTATTTCAAAATAAATATCTAAAACTCCTTTTCTGACCAAATCAGATTTTTCCCAGATTCCCATCAACAAAATGAGATGTTCAACAAATTTTCAGAAAATAATTCATTTTTCTCGAATTATTATAATTATTGAAATAAAATAGGGCAATAAATCATATAAAATACTTTCTGAGGTCTATAAATCCTAGGTAAATTCGTGGATGACCCCTATGCCAAACAATGTTCCCACATTAAATTTCATTGGTTTTTGTTACTGTTTAATATGGTTTTGAATTTTTTTTTGTTTGGCTCCAATAAATCATAAAAGCACTTTAGAGAATCTTAAATGATATATAACAATTTTCATAGTTGCTACCAGAGGTATAAGACTCAGAAAAATATTTTCAGAATTTTTCATAATGCATTCCTATTTTTCCCCAATTTTTGTATTTATAATGGCCTAAAAATAGAAAAAAATAGTTCTGCTCATCCAAGATTCGTGAAAATTTACCAGAACACCTTGTAGTCCATTAGGAGGCTACATAAAATTTTTGATGATTTTTCTCTTCGGTATACTATTTTTCGCCTATTTTCTAAGATTAAATACACTTAAATGAAGTGTACAAATGAAGTGTACAAAATTTTTGTATTTTTCCCCTAGGTAAAAACCACCTTTGGTATTTTTCCCAGATTATTTACTCTGTAAATGAAGTGTACAAAATTTTTGGTAATTTACTTTAACTATTTAATAATTATTATTCAATTAATGATTATTTAAGAGGATTAAACAAGGACAAATACAAACACTAACTGAAAAACATCTTTTATATTTTTCACAGCTTCTATATATGTAATAACAGTGTTACAAAATTTTTTTGGACAATTTTGGAAACTGTTTTCTATTTATCTCCATTTTTATTATAATAAATACACAAAAATCATAAAATTGGGTTAAATAGTTTAGAAATCAATTTTTATATTTTTCCCAACTTAATAATATTTAATAACAGTAATACAAAAAGTTTGGGTAATTTTGGAAACTGATTTCTATTTTTCATGAATTTGTATCTATTTAGAGAATTAAATATATGAAAAATGGTTATACATATTCATAATCCATGAAAATTTATCTAGAAGTCTTTTAGTACATTTAGAACCAAAATCTGAAGTTTGGTAATTTTTATTAACTGTTTAGTATTTTTCATGATTTTATGGTTATTCAAGAAACTAAAATCGTGAAAAATAGTCAGACAAATCAAAAATTCAAGAAAATTTATCTTGAGGTCTTTGACTTCAATTAAAACTGAAATGCAAACTTTGGGAAATTTTAGAACTAAATTGATTTAGTTTTTGAATATTTAATCATTGGAATACCTCTTAAAATGTTAAATATTAACATTTCAATAATGAGAATTTTCCACTTAAATTGTTATATAACAATTGATTCTTTGAAATTTAATTTTCACAAAAAAATGTTTCTAACTTATCAATATTAAATTTTGACACATTATTGGCATAATTCAATTAGGGACTCATTAGTATGTAACGTCGTTGTAGGAAAAACGATAGTGGTACGAGTGGAGCGTAGATCAAGGCACCATTTGCATCATCTCAATGCATTGTGAGTATTCATGCACTCCCCTATTATTTGTTCGTTGTATTTAAATTGATTTGTATCAAACATGATTGCTATTTTATTGCTATATCTCTCTATGTATGTCTATGCAACACGGAACATGAGAACTTATCGTCTTAAGGCCCTTCCCTTACACTTTTCTCTAACCATTAACTCTTTGAGCCAATGGTCATTGTGGATAGCGCTATTAGGAATTGACAACTCCTCACTCGCCCAATTGCTGGAGTGCATGATACGATATAATCTATGGAACGATAAGCATAGATCTTGATAGGGCTTCAGTCATAGGCTTGGTTGAGAACTCATTGTTTGCTCATACACATACAAACTCGTTACTTATTATAGCAATAAACTTGTTTATTATTTATAGCAATGAACTTTGTTTCTCATTACAACAACGAACTTTTATTACTGAAAACTTATATACATGTTTTAGCAATGAAATTGTTTGCTCCTTGTAGCAACGAAATTGATTGCTCATTTTAGCAATGAAACTTGTTTACTCGTTTGAGTAACGAACTTTATCTTCCATGAGAATATGAATGTTGCATCTTATTTGGGCAACATACTTTATCTCTCATGATGACAATGAACTTTGTTTTTTTTTTACAAACTTATTTACTCATTTTAACAATATACTTTTATTATTGGAAACTTTTATCAAAACTTTGATTTCAATTCATGGAACCAATATTATTTTGTTTATCTGTGAGTACTCACCAACTATTTTTATAGTTGACGCTCGTTTTACATGCTTTTCAGGAATCATCGAGTAAGTGGCACTTAGGGACACTTCACTTTTAGGAGCATTCGCATGTGTTATATTTCAATTTACATTGTAATTTCTTTTAAAAGTTGTTCAAACCCATTGTAAAATTGTAATGATTTTTAATACTATGGTTGGTGTTGTCTTTTAACTTTTGCTATGAAACCCTTTATACTGCCACACCTCGTGTTTCCGCTTTAGCGGGGTGTGACAGAAAATGGTATCAGAGCCGAAGGTTATAGAGAATACCGGTTTTCCTTTGGAGAACCACAACTATAGCCAAAAAAAAATTTCTAAACGTTTTTAACATACTGAACATACTACTGGTATAACTAATTCGAGTACGCATTATTGGACTTTAATTAAGTATAGCCTGGCCAACTATGCTTAATTAACGAAAGTTAATGTGAGGCTGGAAACGATTATACTAGAATTATGTTCAAAACAATTTTCAACTTAAACTTTTGAAAAACAAAAAATTTTTCGGTGTGCGTACGGGCATTGCATATTATAGGCATTCATCTAGATACACTTAGAAACTAAGTGCACTTTTATAACAATGCCTTTATTTAGAAATACTCTTACCCCTTATCAAGTGCTAGGTTAACCACTTAGGTTATATCACTAGCCACTCTAGGAGCAATGCACTTAGTACTGAGAATGAGTATTCCTCGGTAGCTGTTGACTTTAGATGTAAGGTTAGTAGTTATATATACACAAGTAATAATCTTAAGTCGAAACCTATACCAATTATTCCTCAATACCTCCTCATCGTCTTCGTACTAGAGTTACAACTAGGAAAGCGTTTTGATACCAACACGGATGAGAATTGGAGCATCGCGTAAGGAGATAGATGGGTCGCCACTAAGCAATCACTTGGATACCATTGGCGGGCATTCCGGATTCGACTCATGAGGAGACACGGAGGTTTAACCCATACGTGAGACTTCTCTACTACGCTACAAATTTAGCTTTAGGTTGTTTCCACCTTAAGCTTAAAACTTAACATAGGATATCCCTTTGACCTCTATAAAAGGTCGTAAACTACATTGACACCATAAAACATTTTTCAAACAATTTTTATTGTCCTTTATCTTTGGGAAAAAGACATTGGTACTTGTCTTATACTCGGCTTGTACTCGCCTTAGTATTTAGGTACGATCAGCTACACTAACATACTTATTCCTTACTTCTTAATCTTCCATCGAAAAATTATTTCGCTTCATCGGTTTTATTTATCATCGATAAAATATTTTATAACCACTTCATTCAACTTAGTATACATTTCCTAACAATTTAAGCCATATTCTCGCTACAACTTTTTTGACAACTTGCTTTAACTTAACGCTTTTCTTCAAAACTCAATTTAACCAATATTGGTTTTTAACATTGCTATTTCAATTTCATTTCAAATCCACTTCAATGGATAGATGTGCTTTAAAGGGCATATAAATCATTTTAATCCTTACTTACCATTTTGACACGTTTTCGAAAAACTTAGAAACATTTTCTTTTATAATCGTGTTTAAACTCTTTGCTACAAAACATAGACCTATGACATTGAAGTTCATTTTATGTGTAAAAGCTTCATTGAATCTTCAAAACACTTTTGTTTTGACACTTTTAACAACTTTCTCATTTAGACATTGTAATTTACTTTAATGTGTTTTCTCGAAACCCAACATGATATTTATGCAAATTTCTACTTCAAACATGTTTATAAGACATCTCTAATGCTTGTATTTTAAAACATACCTTATTTGTGTACTTTGTTTCAATATAGTTTTATAATCTGTAAAGTTTTTAAAATTTATAGCATTTGAAAATTTAGTGTTCACTTTTAAATTTTCCAGTGATACACTCTCAACAATGAATGATTATTCATCTAAATATATTGAGTCATTACCTTATCCCTTTTAATCGTTGTTGGACTTCAGTCTAAAAAGTCAAAATTGTCAGATTTTCAATTGCCATTTGTAGTGCTTCTTCTTTTTCACAATTGGAGTTTAACTTAATAGATAACTCGTGAATTTTTAGCAAACCTTAGAAAACACTTTAAAACTTCTTCATTTCTATTTAATCATCAATATACATCACATATTGAAGTTTGAAATATATCTCAACCTGGTTTTAATCTACCTATAGGTATTGTTCTTATAATTTTAACAATAACAATCATTGCCGCCGCTACCTTCCTTTTTCTTTCCCCCGAACTTTATTTCTCGCTCTCCTTCTGATTTTAGATCTCGCACGCCATAATATTAACATAATACATTGTCTAACTTTATTTCTGTCTATTTTGCCTCTCCTGGTATCAGGTTCGTACACATAAAGACTAGAAGTCTACCCTTCCGTTTTGAGCGATTAATACGTGTATAGTCGTGAGGCATACTTTTTATTTAGTCAGCTTTGATATATTCAATTACACCTTTTGTCATATACATCTTGTTTTTATTTTGAAATCTCTATAAACAATTGATCCTTATTTACATTGCCCTTTCGTTCTAAATCCAGAAACTTGATATGAAATGCAATTTTCATTGTATTTTTCCTTATAATTAATACACAAGGTAAATACCATTGTTCTTATCATTTTTCTAAATCCATAAAATATATGTGAAAGAATACATTCTCTTATGCTTCTTCTTTTCTTTAAATACATCAAAAGTTTTAAATTTTACTATTATATATTCTCTAAATGATTATTTATGTAGAAACACTAAATTAAGAATCCACTATTTTCAATGATCGATATTTTTACACATTTCTTAAAATAGCATTATAATGTAATTTTCATTGATTTCATATATTCTTAACTTTGTTTTCATAAATATTCTAACTCGTAAGCTTGAATTTGTCCTGACTTAGACAATTAGACAATTTTTCAAAAGAGTAATCAAAATATTTTTCTATAAATTCCCTTATTGATGACTTAAACCTGTAACCTTAATTAATCTTTATATTATTTTACTACTTCGTTTGATCGCCACACATGTATTTTCATTATCTTGGAATTATTACATATTTTGATAACAATGAGATTGTTATCACTTCTAAACACTTAAAATGCTATCTACACAATGTGATTTAATCGCCTCCATTTGCAACATTGACTCTCTAAATATATATATTCTTCGAATATAGATCTATTATTGTAAGAGTAACCGTAGTAGTAATTATAGCCTCGGAGATCCTCAATCATTTCGTAATTTATTTTGTAGCCGACGCTTAAATAGCCATTACATTGGAGATGTACCAAAACTTCGTTGCCTACCCTTAGTACGTTTTTTTGGGACTTACCCTCGATCGCTTCCCTTTCATTCGTGTTACCCCTTCTTATTTTGGAACATATATTTTCCAGATATAGTAGCCAACCCGAAATTGAACAAATTGTTCCCAATCTCTTCTTTATTAGGCGGCGAATTTACACTTAGTGTTAATTTAGAATGCGACTTGAGGATCAACGCGGATTTAACGCTCAATGCAGTGGGTGCTTCAGCAAAACTTATAACGTTCTTTTAAGTTAGATAATATCTAACTAGATAATATTTTCAACTAGGTCGCCAAGGTTGGCTCATGATTTCCATGAACCAGATTTCCCACAATCTAGACGATAGAACTCGAATTAAGGAGACACTAATTTGATTATAGCTAAAGAATTGGGCTTTTCCCTTGAGGAATTAACCCAAAATAATCAAAGAGCTCTTCAAGTCACTACCTCTCCAACTATACAATTGTATTCGGCTGAGTTCTAATAGAATACGTCACGAATTGAATTTCAGGACGAAATTCTTTCAACCGGGGGAGACTGTGACAACCGTCAAAATTCGAGTCGGTTCTAGATTTGACTAGACTTAGTTGCACATATAGGAACTACACATACTAGACTTAGTAACTAGAAACTAAGTTATAACCTACTAGAAACTTGGAAACAATTAGAATCAATGGATAGTGTACTTAGATTTCACATTGATATGTGAATTCTACATCTACTGAGCTATAGTGACTATCCATATTTGGGTCACTCTTTGACTCGAACAACATTTCATGAATCATATACACACATCATGCACTTGACCTAGAAGTAGAAGTTAGTTCAACGTCTCATAGAAACTTAAGTCAAAGTAAAGGACTAGGACTAGTATACTTGATTCCTCAATTTCGATTGAATCTCGGAATCACTACATAGAATGCCAATAAACCGATAAAAATAAATTACAAACATTATTTATAACTATAAAAGAGTTATGATACCATAAGATAATTTGAAGTCTCAAATATTCAATTTATTTTGATATTCAAAGTTTACTAAACTCCAAAACCCTAAAAGCCCTAAAACCTAAATTTTATAAAGTTTAACATCAAGAATTTTATAAAAATAGTTATGAAACTTATAATATTATCTTAAAATAATTAAATTCAAGGAAATATAATCAAGGAAAATAAAAATTTAATTCATTAACATTTACCCTTAATTTATAAGTTAAAAATCAAGGTTTCATGAGCAAAAACTTGGTTAGGGTGTATATTTTATAAAAAGTGTGATATTTTTATAAAAGAATTGAAATTTTTTATAAAATTAAAAGGGAAGGAGGGCATAATACTGTCAAAACCGTCCACCCTCTTCCCAAGACACCTCCCCTCTTCCCAAAACACATAATCACTCCTTTCTCTCTCACACTCCACTTTCTCTCTCATTTTCTCTCACTTCTCTCTACCTTCACCACTCCATTTTCTCTCTTCCTCTCTCTAGGAACCACGAAAATTTCCAGGAAACAAGTCTAAGAACACTCATGATGCTCAAAGTATTCATCATCTAGTGGTGTTCATTAAGGTAGAACACGATTTCCTTTCATTTTCCTCCATGTTTTCAAGGTTTTTCTTGCATTTCCTTCTTCTTCTACACCTTTCTCTTAGAAAATATGTGTGCATGTTCATTCACTTCAGGTTTGATGAAGATGGTGGTAGGATTTCACCCAAAAACAACATGCATGTTGTAAATGGTGAAATCCAAGGACCTAAACCTAAGTCAAGATCATGAAAATGCACTTTTCTACAAGTTTTGGTGGAAAATCACTACATGCACTCTAAGTTTTCTTTCAAAAACGATTTTTGAACATTTCAAACTCATGAATGGTCTTCAAACAAACATGCATGTGATGATCTTCAAGCTTAGATGCTAGATCATCAAAGTATGTTGTTAAAAGCTTTCAAATATGTTCATGAAGGATTTATTTCAAAATAAATATCTAAAACTCCTTTTCTGACCAAATCCGATTTTTCCCAGATTCCCATCAACAAAATGAGATGTTCAACAAATTTTCAGAAAATAATTCATTTTTCTCGAATTATTATAATTATTGAAATCAAATAGGGCAATAAATCATATAAAATACTTTCTGAGGTCTACAAATCCTAGGTAAATTCGTGGATGACCCCTATGCCAAACAATGTCCCCACGTTAAATTTCATCGGTTTTTGTTACTATTAAATCCTAGGTAAATTTGTGGTGATGCCGTTCGGGCTCACCAACGCTCCAGCCGCGTTCATGGACCTCATGAACCGCGTATGCAGACCGATGCTGGATCGGACTGTGATTGTGTTC
Organism: Lactuca virosa; assembly: GCF_052849685.1. Lineage (NCBI taxonomy): Eukaryota > Viridiplantae > Streptophyta > Magnoliopsida > Asterales > Asteraceae > Lactuca > Lactuca virosa. The sequence continues at coordinate 289,988,757 of NC_136426.1, forward strand.
ATTGATGACATCTTGGTTTATTCCAAGACTCAGGAGCAGCACAAGGAGCACCTGAGGGAGGTGCTAGAGACTTTGAGGAGGGAGAGACTTTTTGCGAAGTTCTCCAAGTGCGAGTTCTAGTTGCGCGAGGTGCAGTTCCTTGGTCACCTCGTCAACCAGAAGGGTATTCTGGTAGATCTGGCCAAGATAGAGGCCGTGATGCAGTGGGAGGTCCCCAAGTCTCCATCTGAGATTCGGAGCTTCCTAGGATTGGCAGGGTACTACAGGAGATTCATCCAAGATTTCTCCAAGATAGCTGTACCGCTCACCCGACTGACTAAGAAGTCGGTGGTGTTTCGATGGGGGCCTGAGCAGCAGGCAGCATTCGAGACCCTTAGACAGAGATTGTGTGAGGAACCGATTGTTACCCTGCCAGAGGGAGTAGAGGATTTCGTAGTCTACTGTGATGCTTCGATCACAGGTATGGGAGCAGTGCTGATGCAGCGAGGACGTGTGATAGCTTACGCCTCGAGACAGTTGAAGCCTCACGAGGGGTCCGTTGTACCATCTACACGGATCACAAGAGTTTGAGGTACCTTATGGATCAGCCGAATCTGAACATGAGGCAGAGGCGATGGTTAGATGTGTTGAAGGATTACGATTGTGAGATCCTTTATCACCCAGGGAAGGCCAATGTGGTGGCCGACGCCCTGAGCCGCAAGGCGGCAGCAGCCTCGATCAGGGATATATGTCTGAGGATGACAGTGATTACTCCATTGTTGGAGCAGATCAGAGAGACACAGGTCGAGGGCCTCAAGGAGGAGAGGCAGAAGTGTGAGAGGATCGTGGGCCGAGTAGCTTCCTTCGACTATGACAGTCGAGGATTATTGACCCTTCACAACAAGATGCAGCCGTTAGACATTCCAGTGTGGAAATGGGAAGACATCACCATGGATTTCATCACTAAGCTTCCCAGGACCACACGTGGAGTGGATTCGATTTGGGTCATTGTGGATCGGTTGACGAAGAGTGCTCATTTTATACCGATCCAGGAGAGCATATCGGCGGAGAAGCTAGCCGATGTTTATGTGAGAGAGGTTGTGGCACGGCATGGAGTGCCTGTTTCAGTGGTGTCAGACCGAGACGTCCGTTTTACTTCCAGATTCTGGAAGCGGTTTCACGACGAGATGGGGACTCGTCTCCATTTCAGCACCGCTTTCCACCCTCAGACGGACGGGCAGAGCGAGAGGACGATTCAGACTCTCGAGGACAAGCTCCGGGCATGTGTTCTAGATTTCGGTGGCAGTTGGGATACGTATCTTCCGTTAGCGGAATTTTCGTATAACAACAGTTACCATGCGAGTATTGACCGCCCTCCTTTCGTATAACAACACTATCTCTTGAATATTTTTTTATCAAGGAATGGTTCTTGGCAAGAGATTCTTATATGTCAAGAGGACAGTGGGAGACTTAAAGGTCTTGAAAGTCTCAAGAACTAATCAAGGATAAAACTTGTAGTTTATCATTAGCACACGACTTGAGGTTTGTAACCTATCGTGCTGACATAATTCTTGTTTTAGTGCTCATTCCGGTTAAAGTTGACTATGTATGTGAGTTCTATGAGTTCTCAATTGTGTGCATAACAACTTGGAAGCAATGGTAGCCCCTTGTGCTACCAGATGGCAAGAAATTAAGATTGAACAAGTTCAGTCCATATGAGTTTGGGTTTGTCACTAACACATACACAATAAAATCTAATTTTTATAAGGTTTCTCTTTGATTCATGAAAATGATGGTGAGGAAACGCTTTCACTAAGTAGATTTTAAGGAGATAGCAGTTGTGGTATTTGCACTCTCAAAATTCGTTCATGATTACAGCATCCCTCTTCATGGTTCGAATTGTGAGAATAGAAAAAGGTCTAAACATTATGATTACGACATCCCTTTTCATAATTGCTTACACATATATGTGAGCTATCTAAGGAAAGGTATATGAGTTTGAGAAGCCTAGATAAGGTCTTATCAAAGCATCTCGTATCAGAAATCTGAACTTTGGTATGAAAGTCAATAATGTATTGATTTCTAGAAGTCCAGCTGCTTTCTGAGTACATGTCAGAGCTAGTGGGAGCGTAAGTATTATGCTAGAAAAGTAATAATTATTATGCTAGTGGGAGCATAATCAATTATGGTAAATATTGCATGTAACGATCGTCTTTCGAGGTATTAATTAATTAATTTTTTTCTTAAGTGAATAGTTGGGCTATGTTTGAAATTGACATCTTGGTTTGGACCTTTAGACTTTTGGGCCGAGTTGTAGGCTGCCCATAAACCGTACGCGGGGCGTAACCCGTTGTACGCGGGGCGTAATGGCATTGGATGCGCGGGTTGTGGAGGCGTACCATAAGGTACGCCCAGCGTACGCGGTCAGACACTAAACCCTAATTTCGGGGTTTCAGAGCTATATAAACCCCATTATAGCCTCCCTCCCTGGTTTCTCATCAGCCTCCTCACCCACAAGAATACCCTAACTCGTTCTTACCCTCTCTTTGTGTGATTTTGCTCTTTGTGAGAGTTTTAGTGAGAAAGAAGTGGTAAAGAAGGAAAGCAAAAGTTGGAGAAGGAGCTTGAGCTCAGAGATCTGGTCTAGACTCATTCTTTGTCAGCAAAGGAAGGTATAAAGTTCTGAACTTTCTTACTCTTTCCTTTTAGATCTAGGTTATGGAAGTTTGGACCTTTTTAGGTCCAAAGGTTGAGTCTTGATCTTGTAAGTCGGTTGTGGAGCATGGATTGCCATCCTTAAGGCTTAGAAACATCTTCCTAGCAATAAAGTTGCAACCTTTGTGGTTTATATGGAACCATGCATGAGATCTAGCTAAGTCCATGGAAGTAGAATGTTATTTATGGAAGTTTGAGCCTTTATGAGACTTGTAAGCCATCAAGTAAGCAACTTTATGGCTTAAGACGTGGAACAAGCTTAGGATCTGGATTTGTAGCTTCTGGATCGGATTATTAAGCACTTAATGGGATTTTTGGCTTAACAGGGCTGTACGTTGGGCGTACAAGGAGGTACGCGCCGCATACAAGCCAGCAGCCAGTACGCTCAACGTACCTTGGTGTATGCCCCGCGTACACTGCCAGTTTGGACTTCGAGTGTTTGGGCCTCTGTGTGGGCTAAGTTTTAGACTTAGGGTCTTTGGGCCCTAGTGGCCATCAGAATTCAGTTTCTTTGTGTCCAAGGATTAGTATTGGGCTTGAGTAAGGCCCAATAAAAGCTTTTGGGCCCAATATAGAAAATTGGGCCTTTAGTGGGCCTATAGTGGGGCCATTAATGGACTTAGAAGGAATTGAGGGTTTGGGCCATTTTGTGACCCATGCCATAGCAGGGGTAAAAGGGTCATTTTACCCATAGGAGGATCCCTATTCTGATTTAGTGTTTTATTTCCCTTGATAGCCGGGAAGCAGCCGGAGCAGCAGTCAGGGATTTCTCATTCAGCAATTCAGCAGTCAGCCTCACGAGGTGAGTTTCCTTCCAGTAGGAACGGGTCTACGGCCACAATGCCGACCCATTTAGTTAGCAGTAGTTCCAGACTTCGGTCTGATGAAGTAGTTCAGTGTGCTTGATGTCTTTGTGATTCAATCATGATTTTGTGTGATGTGTTCCGGACTTCGGTCCGATGCAGTATGCAGTATATGTGTTTATGCCAGTAGTTGTGATTATGATATGCTATGTTCAGTCAGTTCCGGACTTCGGTCCGATGCAGTTTCCGGACTTCGGTCCGATGCAGTTTCCGGACTTCGGTCCGATGCAGAGGGCAAGGCCCTGGTTAGTTCCGGACTTCGGTCCGATGCAGTTTCCGGACTTCGGTCCGATGCAGAGGGCAAGGCCCTGGTTAGTTCCGGACTTCGGTCCGATGCAGTTTCCGGACTTCGGTCCGATGCAGTTTCCGGACTTTGGTCCGATGCAGAGGGCAAGGCCCTGGTTAGTTCCGGACTTCGGTCTGATGCAGTTTCCGGACTTCGGTCCGATGCAGTGGGCAAGGCCCAGTAGTTGCTTATATGTTATTGTATGGTATGTGGTAGTTTGGGGGAGCTCACTAAGCTTTGTGCTTACAGTTTTCAGTTTTGGTTTCAAGTACTTCCGCAAGTAAAGGGAAGAGCTCGGGATGATGGCATGGCACACACCACAGTTTCAGTTTATTCCTGGGAGTTTTGTTCATATATTTTGATATGGTTGATACAGTATTTGTTTTGACACAGTTACATGACTTTTGAGTTACTCAGTTATGATTTTTAGTATGTATGATATTTGGTGAGATGGTTTTTAGTAAAATTTAATCAAAAATTTTTGGGTCGTATTTTTGGGATGTTTCAAGTTGGTATCAGAGCCTTGGTTTGAGGGATTCAGGCACACTCTCGGGTGTGACTGGACTCAAACTGAGGAAATGGTAGAAAGATTTTCAAAAATGTTTTCAAAAGATTTTTGAAAAAGAAAACCTAAAAAGAAAAGAGTTTTGAGAAAAGGAAAAGGGTGTGGTGCATGCGATCAGCCGAGCTCAAGTAAGTACTCCCAAATTACCCATACAAGTTCATGTTATGTTTATCAGTTCCAGTTTTAGTAGAACAACATTCTAGAATAGGACTAAGGATCTAGGAGGATGCCTTATGTGCCTGCTATATGTGTTTCACTTTTATGAGAATTGCATGCTAGTATTGAGTAGACAGCAGTAGGATAGCATGTGTAGGTTATGCCTGATAGTATGAGCTTAGCATTATATGCTAGTACAGTTTCTCGTTATGAGGATAGATATGCTTGAGTAGTTTCCTGTGTCTGAATGCTGCTTGCTTTGTGTTTTGTGGGACTCTGAGTGATGGGAGTTAGCCATTAGGTGAATACGTCACGTCACATGTGATCAGGGTTGAATAATCTTAGAGTGTTGGATTTGGCCCTATTGCGCAGCTCTTGTTTGAGTCTAACCGTTGTAGAAACGAGTCCTTTACTCGAAGGATTATCTGAGCCTCGCTACATGTGATGGTATTCAGGTAATGGCTAATTGGCATTACAAGGAGGCCTTCAGTAGATGAGGACTGGATTGGGTAGAATTAGAGATTTCCCTAGGGCAAGCCTAGGATGAGAGTAGCAGAGATCAGTAGCAGTAGTAGTGACTTGGTGGAGTCGAGGCAATACTTGAGGAAAGTACGGATAGATGTGGAAGGTAGTATGGGCCCGTACTACTGAAAGTAGAGGATCCGTACTCGAATCAAGGAAAGCCGAGATGAGACCAGAAAACTTGTCGTAGTAGTGATCCCTCGAGATATATCAGTGTTCCTGACGTTTATTATGATGTGTTTTCAGAATGGTGGTATTACGCCCTAGACCAGGAGTCGGCAGTTCAGGTGCCGGAGGGGGATCAGGATCAGGCCCGGAGGCCGGGCAGTTGGATGAGAAGACTAGGGAGTTTCTCTCTTCAGAGATTACTCGCACCATACTTGAGCAGACTCCTATGATCTTCGGTTCGATCAAGGAGCGTATCTTAGAGTTGATGGACGAGAGGTTGAGCACCTTCCGTGCTGAGGTGGCGGCCATGATGGGGTCGCGCACGCTTACTTTCAGGGAGTTACGGGCATGTGGAGCTCCAGATTACCACGGGGCGCGGGACCCCATAGCGAGTACTAGATGGTTGGCGGATGTGGCCAACGCTTTCCGCACGAGCAGGTGTCCCGAGGGGGACAAGGTCAGATTGGCGTCCTGTCTTCTGAAGGACAGGGCACGATATTGGTGGGAGGAGGTAGGGCATGTCATCGGGGATGACGCAGCACTTGATGCCATGACTTGGGCTGATTTTACTACCAGGTTCAGAGCCGAGTTTGCACCGGTTATTGAGGTGCAGCAGTTAGCCAGGGAGTTCCAGGATCTCACCCAGACTACAGAGACAGTGGCGGAGATTACCGCCAAGTTCAGGGAGAGGGCTCTTCTTGTTCCTCAGTACGCAACTGATGAGGAAATGAAGAAGGCCCGTTATCATGAGATGTTGCGGAGTGATATCCGCCAGTTTGTGAGCCGGTCCAGCTGTAAAACGCTGGATGACATGATTGCCAGGGCTCGAGAGAGAGAGATTGACCTTGAGATGGAGAGGAAGAGGAAGCCGGAGGCGGCTTCGGGTAGAGGGAGTTCGGGCAAAAAGCCCAAGATGTCAGATCACAGGTCCAGAGGTCAGCAGAGCCACGGTCAGTGTGGCAAGTGTGGTAGATTGCACGATGGGGCGTGCAAGGCAGGGAGTGCCGGCTGCTATAAGTGCGGTCGGACTGGGCATATGAGCAGAGATTGTACGGCCACTACTACCGCCATTGCAGCATCGGATCTGATTTGCTTTCAGTGCAATCAGAGGGGACATAAAAAGTCCCAGTGTCCGAGTTTAGCTGCTGCAGGGAAGGTTTCAGCACCTGCCCCTGCTACCTTGAGGATTACAGATGGCCGTCAGGGCCGAGTTGAGACGCCGGTGGCGAAGAGTAGGGCTTTTCAGTTGACAGCAGAGGAGGCGCGAGCGACTCCTGATGTGGTGACGGGTATGTATTTTTCCCTTATCTCTGCATTTAGTGTTGATTGTTTCTTATGGTTATATGTTTTGTATAGGGTCGTTCTCAGTGAACGGCATATCAGCCACAATATTGTTTGATTCGGGGGCTACCCGATCATTCGTCTCTCTTGCACTTAGCAAGAGGTTTAGCAGGGCTCCTGGGGAGCTAGATTGTCCGCTTGAGGTTGAGATAGCAGCTGACAGGACCGTCAGGGTTGCGAGAGTACACAGAGGATGTTCCCTTCAATTATTCGGTGAGCAGTTTCCGGTAGACTTGGTCCCTATTCCCCTGCGAGGCAATAAGGTCATAGTAGGCATGGATTGGATGAGCCCCAATGGGGCGGTGATAGATTGTGAGCTACAGTTAGTGAGGGTTCGCACTCCCAGTGGGGGAGAGTTAGTGATTCAGGGCGAGAAGCCACAACGCGGACCAGTTCTGTGTTCAGCAGCGAGAGTGAGGCGCTACTTCCAGCAGGGTTGCGCCAGTTATATTGCCTATGTTTTAGATGCCCGGGAGTAGGGCAAGACGACAGTTGATGATGTTCCGGTAGTGCGAGACTACCCGGATGTATTTCCAGAGGATTTGCCTGGAATACCTCCCGAGAGACAGGTCGAGTTCAGGATTGACCTGATCCCTGGTGCGACTCCGATAGCCAAGGCACCGTATTGGTTGGCTCCCCCAGAGATGCAGGAGTTGTCTACGCAGCTGCAAGAGCTGCTAGACAAGGGTTTTATCAGGCCGAGCAGTTCGCCCTGGGGAGCGCCAATTTTGTTTGTAAAGAAGAAGGACGGGTCGCACCGTATGTGTATAGATTACCGGGAGTTAAATAAGGTAACGGTGAAGAACCGTTACCCACAACCGAGGATAGATGATTTGTTTCATCAGCTACAGGGAGCGTCTTGGTTTTCCAAGATCGATTTACGCTCCGGGTATCATCAGATGCAAGTCAGAGACGAGGATGTGCAGAAGACTGCTTTCAGGACCCGCTATGGTCATTATGAGTTTGTGGTGATGCCGTTCGGGCTCACCAACGCTCCAGCCGCGTTCATGGACCTCATGAACCGCGTATGCAGACCGATGCTGGATCGGTCTGTGATAGTGTTCATTGATGACATCTTGGTTTATTCCAAGACTCAGGAGTAGCACGAGGAGCACCTGAGGGAGGTGCTAGAGACTTTGAGGAGGGAGAGACTTTTTGCGAAGTTCTCCAAGTGCGAGTTCTGGTTGCGCGAGGTGCAGTTCCTTGGTCACCTCGTCAACCAGAAGGGTATTCTGGTAGATCTGGCCAAGATAGAGGCCGTGATGCAGTGGGAGGTCCCGAAGTCTCCATATGAGATTCGGAGCTTCCTAGGATTGGCAGGGTACTACAGGAGATTCATCCAGGATTTCTCCAAGATAGCTGTACCGCTCACCCGACTGACTAAGAAGTCGGTGGCGTTTCGATGGGGGCCTGAGCAGCAGGCAGCATTCGAGACCCTTAGACAGAGATTGTGCGAGGCACCGATTCTTACCCTGCCAGAGGGAGTAGAGGATTTCGTAGTCTACTGTGATGCTTCGATCACAGGTATGGGAGCAGCGCTGATGCAGCGAGGACGTGTGATAGCTTACGCCTCGAGACAGTTGAAGCCTCACGAGGCTAACTATCCTACACATGATTTAGAGTTGGGGGCAGTGGTGTTCGCCCTCAAGATTTGGAGACATTACCTCTATGGGGTCCGTTGTACCATCTACACGGATCACAAGAGTTTGAGGTACCTTATGGATCAGCCGAATCTGAACATGAGGCAGAGGCGATGGTTAGATGTGTTGAAGGATTACGATTGTGAGATCCTTTATCACCCAGGGAAGGCCAATGTGGTGGCCGACGCCCTGAGCCGCAAGGCGGCAGCAGCCCCGATCAGGGATATATGTCTGAGGATGACAGTGATTACTCCATTGTTGGAGCAGATCAGAGAGACACAGGTCGAGGGCCTCAAGGAGGAGAGGCAGAAGTGTGAGAGGATTGTGGGACGAGTAGCTTCCTTCGACTATGACAGTCGAGGATTATTGACCCTTCATGGGAGAGTTTGGGTGCTTTACTAGGGAGGAGTACGACAGTTACTGATGGATGAGGCTCACAAGTCTCGATTTTTCATCCATCCAGGGGCGACGAAGATGTATAGAGATCTTCGACCTTATTATTGGTGGCCCTGCATGAAGCGGGATGTCGCCTGGTATGTGGAGAGGTGCCTGACCTGCAGGAAGGTCAAGGCAGAGCACCAGAGGCCTCACGGCAAGATGCAACCATTAGACATTCCAGTGTGGAAATGGGAAGACATCACCATGGATTTCATCACTAAGCTTCCCAGGACCGCACGTGGAGTGGATTCGATTTGGGTCATTGTGGATCGGTTGACGAAGAGTGCTCATTTTATACCGATCCAGGAGAGCATATCGGCGGAGAAGCTAGCCGATGTTTATGTGAGAGAGGTTGTGGCACGGCATGGAGTGCCTGTTTCAGTGGTGTCAGACCGAGACGTCTGTTTTACTTCCAGATTCTGGAAGCGGTTTCACGACGAGATGGGGACTCGTCTCCATTTCAGCACCGCTTTCCACCCTCAGACGGACGGGCAGAGCGAGAGGACGATTCAGACACTCGAGGACAAGCTCCGGGCATGTGTTCTAGATTTCGGTGGCAGTTGGGATACGTATCTTCCGTTAGCGGAATTTTCGTATAACAACAGTTACCATGCGAGTATTGACCGCCCTCCTTTCGTATAACAACACTATCTCTTGAATATTTTTTTGTCAAGGAATGGTTCTTGGCAAGAGATTCTTATATGTCAAGAGGACAGTGGGAGACTTAAAGGTCTTGAAAGTCTCAAGAACTAATCAAGGATAAAACTTGTAGTTTATCATTAGCACACGACTTGAGGTTTGTAATCTATCATGCTGACATAATTCTTGTTTTAGTGCCCATTCCGGTTAAAGTTGACTATGTATGTGAGTTCTATGAGTTCTCAATTGTGTGCATGACAACTTGGAAGCAATGGTAGCCCCTTGTGCTACCAGATGGCAAGAAATTAAGATTGAACAAGTTCAGTCCATATGAGTTTGGGTTTGTCACTAACACATACACAATAAAATCTAATTTTTATAAGGTTTCTCTTTGATTCATGAAAATGATGGTGAGGAAACGCTTTCACTAAGTAGATTTTAAGGAGATAGCAGTTGTGGTATTTGCACTCTCAAAATTCATTCATGATTACGGCATCCCTCTTCATGGTTCGAATTGTGAGAATGGAAAAAGGTCTAAACATTATGATTACGACATCCCTTTTCATAATTGCTTACACACATATGTGAGCTATCTAAGTAAAGGTATATGAGTTTGAGAAGCCTAGATAAGGTCTTATCAAAGCATCTCGTATCAGAAATCTGAACTTTGGTATGAAAGTCAATAATGTATTGATTTCTAGAAGTCCAGCTGCTTTCTGAGTACATGTCAGAGCTAGTGGGAGCAAAAGTATTATGCTTGAAAAGTAATAATTATTATGCTAGTAGGAGCATAATCAATTCTGGTAAATATTGCATGTAACGATCGTCTTTCGAGGTATTAATTAATTAATTTTTTTCTTAAGTGAATAGTTGGGCTATGTTTGAAATTTACATCTTGGTTTGGACCTTTAGACTTTTGGGCCGAGTTGTAGGCTGCCCATAAGCCGTACGCGGGGTGTAACCCGTTGTACGCGGGGCGTAGTGGCATTGGATGCGCGGGTTGTGGAGGCGTACGCGCAGCGTACCATAAGGTACGCCCAGCGTACGCGGTCAGACACTAAACCCTAATTTCGGGGTTTCAGAGCTATATAAACCCCATTATAGCCTCCCTCCCTGGTTTCTCATTAGCCTCCTCACCCACAAGAAAACCCTAACTCGTTCTTACCCTCTCTTTGTGTGATTTTGCTCTTTGTGAGAGTTTTAGTGAGAAAGAAGTGGTAAAGAAGGAAAGCAAAAGTTGGAGAAGGTGCTTGAGCTCAGAGATCTGGTCTAGACTCATTCTTTGTCAGCAAAGGAAGGTATAAAGTTCTGAACTTTCTTCTTCTTTCCTTCTAGATCTAGGTTATGGAAGTTTGGACTTTTTTAGGTCCAAAGGTTGAGTCTTGATCTTGTAAGTCGGTTGTGGAGCTTGGATTGCCATCCTTAAGGCTCAGAAACATCTTCCTAGCAATAAAGTTGCAACCTTTGTAGTTTATATGGAACCATGCATGAGATCTAGCTAAGTCCATGGAAGTAGAATGTTATTTATGGAAGTTTGAGCCTTTATGAGACTTGTAAGCCATCAAGTAAGCAACTTTATGGCTTAAGACGTGGAACAAGCTTAGGATCTGGATTTGTAGCTTCTGGATCGGATTATTAAGCACTTAATGGGATTTTTGGCTTAACAGGGCTGTATGCTGGGCGTACAAGGAGGTACACGCCGCGTTCAAGCCAGCAGCCAGTACGCGCAGCGTACCTTGGTGTACGCCCCGCGTACACTGCCAGTTTGGACTTCGAGTGTTTGGGCCTCGGTGTGGGCTAAGTGTTAGACTTAGGGTCTTTGGGCCTTAGTGGCCATCAAAATTCAGTTGCTTTGGGTCCAAGGATAGTATTGGGCTTGAGTAAGGCCCAATAAAAGGTTTTGGGCCTAATATAGAAAATTGGGCCTTTAGTGGGCCTATAGTGGGGCCATTAATGGACTTAGAAGGAATTTAGGGTTTGGGCCACATTGTGACCCATGCCATAGCAGGGGTAAAAGGGTTATTTTACCCATAGGAGGATCCGTATTCTGATTTATTGTTTTATTTCCCTAGATAGCCGGGAAGCAGCCGGAGCAGTAGTCAGGGATTTCTCATTCAGCAGTTCAGCAGTCAGCCTCACGAGGTGAGTTTCCTTCCAGTAGGAACGGGTCTATGGTCACAATGCCGGCCCGTTTAGTTAGCAGTAGTTCCAGACATCGGTCTGATGTAATAGTTCAGTGTGCTTGATGTCTTTGTGATTCAAGCATGATTTTGTGTTATGTGTTCCGGACTTCGGTCCGATGCAGTATGCAGTATATGTGTTTATGCCAGTAGTTGTGATTATGCTATGCTACGTTCAGTCAGTTCCGGACTTCGGTCCGATGCAGTTTCCGGACTTCGGTCCGATGCAGAGGGCAAGGCCCTGGTTAGTTCCGGACTTCGGTCCGATGCAGTTTCCGGACTTCGGTCCGATGCAGTTTCCGGACTTCGGTCCGATGCAAAGGGCAAGGCCCTGGTTAGTTCCGGACTTCGGTTCGATGCAGTTTCCGGACTTCGGTCCGATGCAGAGGGCAAGGCCCTGGTTAGTTCCGGACTTCGGTCTGATGCAGTTTCCAGACTTCGGTCCGATGCAGTTTCCGGACTTCGGTCCGATGTAGTGGGCAAGGCCCAGTAGTTGCTTATATGTTATTGTATGGTATGTGGTAGTTTGGGGGAGCTCACTAAGCTTTGTGCTTACAGTTTTCAGTTTTGGTTTCAGGTACTTCCGCAAGTAAAGGGAAGAGCTCGGGATGATGGCATGGCACACACCACAGTTTCAGTTTATTCCTGGGAGTTTTGTTCAGATATTTTGATATGGTTGATACAGTATTTGTTTTTACACAGTTACATGACTTTTGAGTTACTCAGTTATGATTTTTAGTATGTATGATATTTGGTGAGATGGTTTTTAGTAAAATTTAATCAAAAATTTTTGGGTCGTATTTTTGAGATGTTTCATTGCAAGTTAGCAATGTTAATTATATAAAACAAAAGTTTCAATTTGCAAAGTTGCAGGGGTTGAAAAAGTTATTTTGCTATAATTAGGGGAGAGGAATTCATACTTTATTTCAATTCTAAAAGCTTAGATTGAGATTTTAATCATCTTTAGTCAAGGATATATATGGATTTTAAGTTGGAATGGTTCAACATAAGTAAATTATATATATATTGCGTTCTCAAAATTCAATTATGATTACGGCATCCCTCTTCATATTTCGAATTATGAAAACATGGCAAATTAAAAAAATATATATTATAGCAAAATACTGGTCTAGTATCATGTCTTTATGTAAGACATCATGAATTATGTCCGATATGCTTCGGATATAGGATCGATTGCATGTGCTATAATATTTATCCATTCTAAATTTTACAAATGCCTAGGGCATTAAGAGGGAAAAAAGAATAGAACCGGATATGACTGAAATGATCAAGCAATTATCGAGGAGAATATGAGGTTTACCTAAGATTGGTTTCTCATGGACACTTGGAAGTATGGTGTAAAATTTTGGAAAGGGACCATATTGACATATTCTGAAAAGAGGTAACTCTTGTTCAGAAGTAAGAGTCAAAATGGGAATATGGAAATGTTTCCATAGGTGGAAGTTACTCTCAAATTTGTGTAAGATTAGAAAACTTAATGCAAGAAGGATGTTCAAAGGAATGTACTTTGAATTTGAGACTTCATTTCCATGGAATTAATCTCCATTGGAATACTTTGTAATGCCTGTTGCCAAGTCTCTGTGACTTCTGTGCATAGTCATTACAAAAGGAACATTACATATAATTTTAGAATCTAACAGATTAAAGTAAATGGCAAGAATTTGATATTATTACATTTACGGTAAGGATTTGGGATTGTGAAATGAGCATCATTGGAATCGTGTTCAATTGATCTATTTCACAAAGTAAGGATCATAGACAAACATAGTGTGCATACTTGGAGTATGGCATAACTATTGTTTGGACAAACATAGTCTGCATGCTTGGAGCGTGGCATGACTATTGTTTCAATTCAAGTATTAAGTTGATTATTTGAAACATTAAACAATGAATAATGAGTAATCAATATGGCTCAAAAGGTTCGGGGCCATATAGGATTAGTATTATTCTTGTGTTTCAGTTTGCATGTTTTGACTTCCTAAATAACTAGGTAATTCAAACCATCCACAGTCGATCATACTTTGGAAGTAGGTATTGAGGCAAGACTGCCATGAATGGATCTGTAGTTTGTCTGGGACAAAGTGGCTGCAATGTTCATGAGTGCTTCTGGAATAAGATTCGAGTATTGGATTCAACCCACGCTCATCAAAATCACTTCATGGATTTTATCACGAGTGATCATGAGACGATAATATCTTATATTCTTCAAACGGAGAGATATGAGTTGCAGTCTACAAGTCGGTTGCACATTGATAATGTGAAAACGCACCAGTAACTTGGTGTTATAAAACGCATTGTTTTGTGTGATTTGATGAATAAATAAAGCAAGCATATGATTCGAAGTTTATCCATTCCTTTTACCCATGGAGGGATAAAAGCGATATCTGATGACACCCTAAGTGTTTGGCCAAGCCTGGACTGATTTGATTTGTTCAATTAGTCGGTCGTCATAAATCGGAAATCGGGAAACAACAGATGGACAGAGAGAATGATTATAATCCATGTCTCAGTCCATATGATATCTATAATGGAGGAATATATGATCCCTCATCTAATGGACAACGTCATTGACTGGGTCAGAGTTCAACAGCAGCTATAAGAGCTACGATTGCTAGTCGGGATCTTGGAGTCATATGCAATAATAGTTTTAGACTTATCCAAGTAGGAGACTGTTGGATTAGATGACTAAGCCCATAACTATAATTGGTATGTACTCGACCCGAGAGTAGCATGGTCCATTTGGGTTGCATGGCATTGGAACAATTGGATAGATAAATGAGAAAATGTTATTTATGATTTATATTAATATATTATAAGTTCTAATATATTAATATGAAATCATATTATTTAATTAGTATTGATCAAGAATTAATTTGGAATTAATTTTTTGATCTAAAGAGACTAATTAAATATATGGGAATTGCTTATGTAAATCATTCATTCTTGTATATGTGGGCTTGTGATCCATTATTCTTCATGTTGGGCTTAACCCATGTGGTAACCCATGGATACTCCATGGAGGTTAAAACCCATGGATCATGAAGGAAATGGAAAGTCATGGGTTTACATGGTGTAACCTTAATGAGCCACACTATATAAAGGACCCCATGGTTCATGAAAATGACACTAGAGTGTTGTCACTATGATGGCAAGGCCGAATTTCATAGAGTGCACCAAAGTAATCTTCTCCTCAAGTTATTCCAATTGTTGGTGGTGTTGTGTGAACCATTTTAGGTGCAACACTTGGGGCACTAAGCTCTTAAAGGTTCAAGACTTCAAGCTCCATCAAAAGGTATGTCACCTAACTAGACTTTTGTAGTATAGTTACTCCATAATATGCTAGTTAGGATGATGCCTTCGAATTTTGTATATTTGCATGTATAATAGTGAAAACACAGATCCAAAGCACATAGGGTTGCATACACACCATAGGAGTGTTAGAATGCTCAAAACCCAACAGGTCAGCACCCTAGAATGGCTTGACATGGGTAGGTCTGGCACCCCAGAATTGCCCGACAGTATGCATGTTGTATGGTATTGTTGGATTAGATGTCTAAGCTCATAACTATTATTGGTATGTATTCGAACCGAGAGTAGCATGGTCCATTTGGGTTGCATCGCATCAGAACAATTGGATAGACAAATAAGAAAAGGTTATTTATGATTTATATTAATATATCATAAGTTCTAATATATTAATATGAAATCATATTATTTAATTAGTATTGATCAAGAATTAATTTGGAATTAATTTTGTGATCAAAAGACACTAATTAAATATATGGGGATTGATTATGTATATCATTCATTCTTATATATGTGGGCTTGTGATCCATAGGCCTTCATGTTGGGCTTAACCCATGTGGTAACCCATGGATACTCCATGGAGGTTAAAATCCATAGATCATGAAGGAAATGGAAAGTCATGCACATTAGGGTTTACATGGTGTAACCCTAAATGAGCCACACTATATAAAGGACCCCATGGTTCATGAAATGAGACTAGTAGATACAAAAAAGAGGGCAAGGCCGAATTTTATAAGGGTGAACCAAATAACCTTCTCTCAAGTTATACCAATTGTTGGTGGTGTTGTGTGAACCATTTGAGATGCAACACTTGGGGCACTAAGTTGTTAAAGGTTTAAGACTTCAAGTTCCATCAAAAGGTATGTCATATAACTTGACTTTTGTAGTATAGTTACTCTAAATATGGTAGTTAGGATGATGCTTTCGAATTTTGTATATTTGCATGTATAATAGTGAAGACATAGATCCAAAGCACATAGGGTTGCATGTACACCATAAGAGTGTTAGAATGCTCAAAACCCATCAGTGGTATCAGAGCCTAGGCTTGGTTTTCAATTATACTTGATACAATTGCTAAAAAAATCGAAAATCTGGCTTTCTGGATAGTAGACTCGCCGAGTCCACTGGGGGACTCGCCGAGTCCAAGAGTAAATTTATCCTACTCATTGAGTAGGTTCATACACTCGACAAGTAGGAGGCCCAGAGTGCAGAATTTTGACTTTTAAGGCTGGAACTGGACTAGAATCATTACCCTAAGCTGTTTTGAACTTATAAACCTGTTTTTGATGTGGTAATGATCATTCTAATCCAATTCAAAAGATAATTGTCAAAAGTTTCATGTTTTGTATTAGTTTAATGGTTAGGCTAATTACATGAAAATTGTTTGATTTAAGTTGTCTTGTTCATATGAGTTTAATCTAGATCATGATTTTTTCTAGACTTGTTTGTTAGTTTATTAGATGATCTTAATGGCCTTTAATGGATTCCATAACTTGTCCTCAAGTTATGGAAAACCAAAAGTATTTCTTGTTAATGGGTCTTTAAAAGTCATGAGTTATGTTTTTGAAGAGTTTTTTCCCATAAATTGTTTTATGACCTCCATAACTTGTCCTCAAGTTATGGATTTTCAAGGGTCTTGCCATTAAAAGCCATATTAAACTCATATGTTACAGATTCCAAAAGTTCTTGAATTGTTCAAAACTTGCCCTCAAGTTTTGGAATTTGTAATGTTGCACTTTTGAATACTTTTGTTCCAAACCCTAGAATTTTAAATAGTTTAAAATTCAACCCTTATACTATTATAATATTATAGGATTAATATTAGTATATATGTATAAGAGTAAAAGTCAGTCTTACCGTTAGTAGGTCTCATTCATTGAAGCTGGTCTATAAGGGGGGTATAAGGTTACTGCCTATAAAATGGCAGTTTAATGGCTGTCCATTCTCACGCACCACTTCCTTGACTGGTGGAGGGTCGTTAGTCGAACGAGTAGGATATGACTCTAATTCTCCCTTCATTAAAATTATAATCATAAATATAAAGTAACTAAACACTTATAAATTCCCAATCTTATTTACTTAAGGAAAATGTGAATTTGGTGCTAACCCATGAAATTGCACTTTACACCCTTGTTAAGTCGTTAGTGGAGCGTATGTGGTTAACCGAAACACTAATCTGGGACTGAAAATGCGTGGCAGAGGGTAGCTTGATGTTAATCATAGATCAATGGAGTGTGTGTGGTTAACCAACACATTGATTAGGTGGTTGTAACATTGGGTGTACTGATGTGTAATTTAATATGCTTATATTTTATTCAAGTTAATTTATAAAAGTAATTCACTTTACTAGACTATTAAACACACTAGGCAGTGTACCTAATCGTGCAATAGTATAGCAATGGTAAGAATGAGTGTCGAACACAAGGAACGGTGTTTAGATTGCTTTATTTTACTATTGACTAATTAATAATTAAATTTAAAGAAGGGTTGTTTTCCTAGTTTTGCAAGACTAGATACTTATTTTACTAAAAGACTTCAAAATTCACTTAATGAAACGAGAACTAAAACTAAGCAAGTAACAAGTATGAATTACCAAGATGAGAAAGACACTTTCGTTCAGCTTCGGATTTGTTGTTATTATGGTTGTTTCATAGAAGTGCAATGGATTTAGTTTCTTTGGTTACCGATTCCTAAGATGACCAAATTGGTATTCACCAATTTAATGCTATAGCAAACCAGCTTATTTATTCGGTGATCAAGCGGACAAACTTACAAGTTCACTAGTGTTCGGTTCGAGTTGCTTAGACTTATAATTAATTGACCAATTAATTTTATTGATTCAATTCTATATATGATTTTCGTCATATATTGGCTCCTATACTTTTTTACCCACTTTTCTACTTAACCCTAGGTTTTAATAAAAACTCTAGTCCTACGATTTTGCAAGTCACAAGATCATAAGATTCAAATTCAATTAAGCAAAATAGTCATTATAACCTAATCAAATTCAGCAATAAGCAGATTAAAAGCAGTTATCAAAAGTACTTGAGGTTCTTTAATAAGCAAAAGTCAACAAATAGCCAAATCACTAAATCCTAACTATGAAATCAACCATGTTAAGTCAACTCATCCTAGCTAAACGAAAGTCATGAGTGTTTAGCTCATGATTTTAGCAAACAAAGTCTTAAAATCGAAATTCAAAAGTAAAGACATAGCTATTCCTAATGAAAAATCGAAAAGTAGAGTTTAGTTGCCTTTGATCTCCTCCTTCTAATGATTGTGATTGAATTCCTTGCTTCCAATGCTTAATTTCAGTGCCTTTGCCTCAGAAAGCTTCGAATTCTCCAGAGCCAAAAGCTCCCATTCGGAGGTTTATGTGATCTTTTTATACTATTTTCGAAAGGAGGGCACCACGTCGTGGTGTTTGTGTTTATCCCATATTCTCCAAGTCATCGAATCTGATCGGGAATCTTAAAAACGCCACGTCGTGGTGGGTGTTACCACGATGTGTTGGGGATATTTTTCTTCATTTTAGAGCTTTCATCCAAACTTTCAACTCCAAGCTTCCTTTTCGCTCCGAGCATGTCTTTTGGTACCTACGTCATGATTCATAGCAAATTAAGTATCTTTTGTTCTAATAAGGGCATGAAAGTATTTAAAATATCAAGATATGTTGTATAAATATGTGTATAAATATGCACATATCAAAATACCCCACACTAAGTCTTTGCTTGCCCCCAAGCAAATTCATTTAAAATTTTACCAACAAGATACAAAACAATCCATTTCAAACCCATCCATTATCCCAAGACCTCAATGCATGTAGTTGTGTCTATGATTCCTAAGAACTTCCCATTCCTAAATACTCACAATCCTTATGAATCTTCACCACTTTACTTATACGACATTCATTTTTGCAACCCTCCGAATCAATCCTCAGAAATATTGCTTACCCTCAAGGTGTTTTTGGCTAAACAACCAAGCATACATAAATTCTAGAAATTAAAACTTTGATACCATAATAGAGCTTTTTCAATTCTTCACTTTGTTGTATATTTGATCTTTGATTTACTTGAAATCACCAACTTGTTTGTTTTTTTTTTTTTTTTTTTTTTTTTTTTTTTTTTTGGTATCTTCAATTATTGATTTCTTCAGAATTTCTGATCTTTTGATCTTCATACTTTGATAGCTCCAAACTTCTTTAACTCTTTAGTAATTTCTTTCTCTTTTTTACATGTATTCTCACTTTTTTTTCTCTCAAATCCTACATGCTTAAGCAAGGAGCTTAACTTCAACCTTTATTGGCTAAGATATTAGTCTGAGAGCAATGACTACCTAAGCTTTCCTGGATAGATTTCAGATTTAGGCTGCAAAACGTGTTATGCCATAAAAGCTACCAGATTACCTCTCATACTTTATGGCTTTTCACTAGGAAATGAGACGCCAGAAATACACTATAACATGTGTTGGCTCAAGTAAACATTTGGGCTTTCATCGGATCATCTAATACCATACTAGCAAAAATTTTAATTGGCTAAGTTTCCTAAGTTAGCCTATTTAGAACTAAAAATTTAAAATTAAACGCTTTTCCTAATGCTAAATACCCCCTACCCCACACTAATTTCATGCAATGCCCTCATTGCATGGTATGCACAACATAAAATTAAAAAGAGGGAGAAAAAGGAACAGGCTCCCCTGGGATAGAAGATGTGACTTGACTTATGGAAAAAGACTTCTAACTTGCTGGAACGTGTGGACACAGAAATGGAAAAGTGAATAGCAGCCTCCTTGTGGCAACCGGTACAATTCTTCATTAAGGCGTGAAAATAAAATTCAAAGGTATGGGAACAGCTCATCCATACCATGAGAATGAATATAATGTATGCAACGCCATTCCAGAACACGTAGACTACTGGAAATACGAGAGCTGGTTCGAAAAATGAATCGAAAAGAAACACCACGTCGTGGTAGATATTACCACGGCGTGGTAAACCAAACAGAACACTTGTTGGTTTATGAAACTGCGACACCACGTCGTGGTGTCAGATACCTCGTCGTGGTGGCGTTAAAAAGTGAGACTCGGAAGGCAAATATAGTTGTAACTTGAACTAAAATGACACCATCTCTACCATACATCGTTAGGACATGACCCCTTCAGTCTATGACTCAATTAGACTCCCTAAAAATGCTCTCAAATCACGCTTCTCTCGACGTTCTCTTATACCTTCACTCTAACGAACTTTCTTGTGCCAAATATACCCTTACTTGACTCTTAAATATAACCTGGAACTTAAGACCAAGGAAACGGTAATAAAAGTAGGAAAAACATCCAAACAACCAAATCATCCACAAAAACATAAAACAAACCAAAGAAAAACATAATAAAGGACTAGTCTAACAAAAACAAAGACAAGGATAAAAACTCAAGCTTCTTCATCATCACCAGCTCCACCACCACTGCCTCTAGCTCCACCCAATTGCTCTCGCCAAATTTCGTCCCACGTTGGAACATGTGGGTACGCAGAAGGAAATTGCTCAGGACGAGATACACACATAGAACTCATCAAATGATCTAGGCTCATGGTGGTGTAGTTGGTAGCGCTAGACATGTAGTCCTCATATCGTCTCCTCGCCACACTGTAGGGATCCATAGGCATCTCATCTTCTTCCGGCACCACTGGCTCATATGCTCCGGCTTCATTACCCCGGTCCCTTCCACGGCTTGGAACCCGGTGTCGTGGAGTATCGTCAGGAATGCAAAAACCAGCCATTCCATGATCAACAATAATTCGAGCCCTCTTATAAAGAAGAGTGGAAAAGGGCTTTTGTGGCTCTACTGTAAGCATAGAAGCCTCCCGATTCTCAAAAATACCAAAAGATCGCACGAGTCGAGTAATCCACATACCGCCATAAAGCAGGGACCCACGCCTGTCCTTGGCTGCCCGAACTGTAAGGAACTCAGCCAAGTGAAAAGGTAAATCAACATAAACCTCATTTGAGGTTAAAACCCACAAAAAGAAAACATCCACAGTGGGACATTTATCCCCCTCCTGACGTTCATTCATGGTATTAGTGATCAGACGGTGTAAGAGGCGGTGAATTGGCGACCAGATGTCGCTTTCCTGTGCAGTACCCTTGTGGTAAACCCCATTAGCAATAGAATGTCAATGGTCCTCTGCTTTGAACCCGTCGATGTTCCAAATGGCAACTGTTATAAATGGTTGGTACAAGGGTGTATGGACTTCAGCTGGAAGGTAGATGCCAACTCGTAGTGCAAAATCAGCTAAGCTTAAGGAACACCTTTCCCCTCTAAGGTAAAAAGTGAGATTATCATCCGCATATATCCCGTCTTTTCTTGCGAAAGATACTGTGGCAAGAAACTCATACACCAACTCTTTGTAAACCACCTCTTGAATCTCAAAAATGCGTCTCCAGCCCAAACACATAAACTGTCCATGAACTCCATTAAATACCTTGTCAAGGTAAGGCTCCATAGCCTCCATCAAACCCGTACCTCCAATCCAGTGCCAATCAACCTCAGCTGGAACATGCACCTTTCTTTTCTTGAGAATGTCAAGCTTAACAGTCCAACGCGCATGTGTCTCAGGTGTAACATTCCGTGGAAAAGAATACCACGGAAAATCATGAGTAACGGGTTGACTTCTTCTGGACCTGATAGTCATTCCTGCAAAATAACCACAAAAGAACAACCAAACAACCCATGTGCATTATCATAATCGAAACAGAAGAATAAAATTGTCATAGCAGTGACCACGACGAGCTCGTCATGGCGTCGGTACTGTATCGAGAACTACTCTAATCGATCCAAGTTGTACACTATATTAACTAAATCCAAGTGCAGGGTTTGTTCAGTGGATGAAATGGAGTAGAATGGTAGCAAAATCAGGGACTAAAACATGCAAAAATTGGTCCGATTTTTGCAAAAATCGGAACTCTAAGTTCAAAAATTTCGGCCCTAAAACTGTTCTAATCAGAAATAGATGCTCTATACCACCTTAATAGTTGTTTAAGAGTACTAAAATCACTAGAAAAACATACCTTGTTTGAGAAAAATGCAAGAAATCGGATGGAAGGATGGAGAATTCTTCGTAGAGGCTGGCACGACAAGAGAGATGGGGTGGTGTAAAAAAATGAAATTGTTTTGACTTAAGTTTAAAAACCTAATTTGACTGCAGTAATATCCGTTGCCACAACGTGGTATAATCTCCACGTCGTGGTATCTCAACTAACCCGAGGTTTCGTGTTCTGGAAAATCACCACGTCGTGGTGGTTATTACCACGTCATGGTTGGTTACAAATCAATATTATTTGTCAATTTCTTAAAAATAATCACCCCACACTCATTCTATGCCACACCCCATGACGAATTCATAGATAAATCAGAAGAATGAGATAATAAAGACTTAATTAAAACTAAAAACAAATAAAAGTAAATAAAAGAAAAGAAAAGAAAATGCAAACTGAAAACCACAGGTTGCCTCCTGCAAGCGTTTCTTTTTTAGGAGTCATGAGTCGGACTCCTTTCCAGGTTATGTTGTTTCATCTCGTGTGAATTTGACGATTTCACCCTCCCTTTCTTCACTTGGCATTCCTTCCTCGTAATGCTTTACTCGATACCCATTAACCTTGAAAGGGGTCCCGTCTCTTGAAATAATCTCAATAGCTCCATGTGGAAAAACTTGTTTGACAACAAATGGACCGTCCCACCTTGTTTGCAATTTACCCGGAAAAAGTATTAACCTTGAATTGAAAAGTAGCACCCTTTGTCCTTCATGGAACTCTTTATTACCCTTAAGCCTCATATCATGCCACTTCTTAGTTTTGTCTTTATAAATCAAAGTACTTGTGTAGGCTTCGTTTCTAAGTTCTTCAAGAGCATTCATTTGCATCAACCGGTTGGCACGAAGTTCATCTAGCTCAAAATTACATATCTTCAAAGCCCAAAATGTTTTATGTTCTATCTCAACTGGCAAATGGCAACTCTTCTGATAAACCAACCTATATGGTGTAGTACCAATAGGTGATTTAAAAGTTGTTCTAAACGCCCATAGTGCATCATCAAGCTTATCCGACCACTCCTTTCTATTACTTCCAACCGATCTTTCCAATATTCTCTTCAATGCCCGATTTGTAACTTCAGTTTGCCCACTTGTTTGAGGATTATAGTATGTTGAAAATCTATGATGGACACCATATTTTTGCAACATCTTAGCTAACTGATCATTTGCGAAGTGGGGGCCTCGATCACTAATTAGAGCCTTTGGAACTCCAAATCTTGAAAATAACTTTTTGAGAAAACGTACCACCACTCGAGCATCATTCGTGGGTAATGCTTGTGCCTCCGCCCATTTGGATACATAATTGACTGCTACCAATATGTATTTATTTCCCTTTGACATTGGGAAAGGTCCCATGAAGTCGATTCCCCAAATATCAAATATTTCACAAACTTGAATGCTATTTTGGGGAATCTCATTTCGGGATGAAATGTTTCCCGACCTTTGGCATGAATCGCATTCTTTGACAAATTTTGTAGCATATTTACAAATATTAGGCCAATAAAAACCCGAATCAAAAACCTTCTTCGCCGTATATTGCGCTCCATGATGTCCTCCGGTGGGCCCACTATGACAATGCTTCAAGATTTCACGACTTTCCTTCCTGAATACACATCTTCTTATCATACCATAAGCACAACTATGAAAGAGGTATGGCTCATCCCAAAAGTAATACTTAACTTCTGAAAAGAATTTCTTCTTTTGTTGGCGGGTCAAGTCGTTTGGAATGTATTCACTTGCTAAATAGTTAGCTATATCTGCAAACCATGGAATCTCTCCTGCTATAACCAATAAATATTCTTCAGGAAACTCATCTCCAATCTTGTTTTCTTCTAACTCCTCCAAGTGCGGGTTTTGCAATCTCGATAAATGATCGGCAGCCACGTTCTCCATCCCCTTTTTATCTCGTATTTCAATGTCAAATTCTTGTAGCAGCAACACCCAACGAATCAACCTTGGCTTAGCATCTTGTTTAGCAAAAAGATACTTATGGGCAGAATGGTCGGTAAAAACTATGGTTTTTGACAAAACCAAATAGGAGCGAAATTTATCAAATGCAAAAATCACTGCTAGTAGCTCCTTTTCTGCAGTAGTGTAGTTCTCTTGTGTTGGGTTCAAGGTCTTACTTGCATAGTAGATAGGCTGAAAATGCTTGTCAATTCTTTGTCCTAAAACAGCTCCTATCGCAAAGTCACTAGCATCACACATAAGCTCAAAAGGAAGACTCCAATCCGGAGCTATCATAATAGGTGTAGTAGTCAACTTTTCCTTCAACAAATGAAATGCATCAAGACATTCTTTAGAAAAGTTGAATGGGGCATCCTTCAAAAGCAGTTGAGTCAAGGGCCTTGTGATCTTTGAAAAGCCTTTAATAAAGTGCCTATAAAACCCCATATGGCCTAGAAAGCTTCTTACCCCCTTGACATTTGTTGGAGGTGGTAATTTGGCTATAGTATCAACCTTCGCTCTATCCACCTCTATCCCCATCCTTGAGACCTTATGACCTAACACTATTCCCTCCTTCACCATAAAATGACACTTCTCCCAATTGAGAACAAGGTTTGTCTTCTCACATCTTGCTAGCATTAGATCCAAGTTGGACAAACAATATTCAAAAGAGGACACGGAAACCGAGAAGTCATCCATGAAAACCTCCATAAACTTCTGGATCATATCATGAAATATAGCCATCATGCACCTTTGGAAAGTGGCTGGTGCATTGCATAACCCAAAAGTCATGCGTCTATATGCAAATGTTCCACTTGGGCATGTAAAAGTGGTCTTCTCTTGATCTTGTGGGTCAATTGGAATTTGAAAGTATCCCAAGAAACCATCAAGGAGACAATAATAAAGATGCCCGGACAACCTCTCGAGCATTTGATCGATGAATGGTAGCGGAAAATGATCCTTGCATGTTGCATCATTAAGCCTTCGATAGTCAATACAAACGCGCCACCCGGTAACTGTCCTTGTTGGGATCAACTCGTTAGCTTCATTGGTGACCACTATCATTCCTCCTTTCTTTGGCACAACATGTACTGGACTCACCCACGTGCTATCAGATATTGAGTAAATGATACCAGCATCTAATAGTTTCACCACCTCTTTTTTAACTACTTCTTGCATGTTTGGGTTGAGTCATCTTTGGCGTTGTACTATGGGTTTAGCTCCTTCTTCTAAATTGATCTTATGAGAACAATAGGCTGGACTAATCCCCTTGATATCAGTGATCTTCCATGCAATGGCACCTTGTCTCTTCTTTAGAACTTTAACTAGGCTTTCTTTCTCGTGTTTTGCTAGGTCAGAAGCAATGATTACTGGCTTTTGTTGTTCTTCTTCTAAGAATGCATACTCCAGGTGTTCGGGAAGGGCTTTCAGCTCGAGTTTTGGTTCTGTGTTAGCCACCACGACGTGGTGATCCTGCCACTTCGTGGTGTCGTGGTTTTTAATTCCAAATCGTGAATAAAAATTTTGCCACGTCGTGGCGATCTCACCACGTCGTGTTGCCCCTTCTGTCTCTTGTATTGCTTCATTGTACTCGCTTTCTTCCAATAACTTCTCCAATTCTTGTAGTTCGAGTTCGGGATCAAAATTTCCTTCATCAAGCACCATAAATCCCTCATTTTCTTTTTCTTTCCAACCCGCTAGCTCTTTTTCTAGTACTTCATCCAACACATCAACTGAAAACGTCATGTCATCACTCATCCTTGAATGTTTAATCGCCCAATTAACACCAAAATTCACTGCTTCTTCTCCAACACGTAACATAAGCTTGGATTCCCTTATATCAACTAAAGCTCAGGCGGTGCTCAAGAATGGCCTTCCAAGAATGATCGGGACTTGTTCATCTTCCTCCATATCCAAAACAATAAAATCCGTAGGGAAAACGAACTTGTCAACTTTCACCAGTAGATCTTCACAAATACCCCTTGGGAAGGTCATAGTCTTATTGGCTAGATAGATAACCATGCGGACCGGTCTCGGTTCAGGAAGATCAAGCTTTTTGAAGAATGAGTATGGCATCAAGTTGACACTTGCTCCTGAGTCGGCTAGAGCATGACTTGTTGCTAGATTCCCGAATTAGCACGGTAAAGTTATGCTCCCTGGATCCCCCATCTTCTTTGGTAGCATGTTTAGCATTGCAGCAGAGCAAGTTTCATTCAGTACTAGCTTTGATAATCCTTCCATTTTCTTGCAGTTTGTCAACAGGTCCTTCAAAAACTTCGCATACTTCTCTTGAATTGCTCTGCTTGGGAAGGGAAGTGGTGGATGATATGGCTTCACCAGCTCGGTATTTTTCTCCTCAGTACCTTGCCACGTCGTGGTAGATTCACCACGTCGTGGTGGTTGCCCAGACTTGTTTTCTTTATTTTCTTCTTGTCCTTCCTTTTCTGCTTCTGGTTCGTTTCTGTCAATAGGGGTTAAGTGAGTGATAATTTTCCCACTTCTAGTGGTGATGGCTTGAATGTGAGCTCCTCTCGGGTTTTGTTTGGTATTTCCCGGAAGTCCTCCCGGCGTTCTTTCATTGAATTGCGTAGCTAGTTGCCCAAGTTGTTTTTCTATATTTAGGATCGAAGCTTGCTGGTTTTTCATCATCTCTTGTTGTTCCTTCATCATTAGTTGTTGCTCTTTGATTGCTAATTGTTGCTCTTTAATTGCTGCTTCAGTTACCTCGTGCCTTTTTTCAGATACTGCTGCAAATCGGGTGAACATACTCTCAAAATAAGATTTCTTCTCAATCGGTGGTTCCTCTCTTTGATAAATGCCTCTCCCTCTTTGTTCATACTTTTCTTCCTTGGCCTTCTTATACTCATCATAGGGTAGCCACTTCTTCTTAGGCTTTCTCCAATCTTCATCTAGACGATCACCACTTGAGTAGCAAGCTTGGACCTTCCGGGTTCCATTTTCATCAAGGTCACATTCCTTAGTTAAATGCGGCCCGTTGCAGTTTTCACATCCAACCGGAATAGCATGGATTGTTTGATCCATTTTAGTCATTCTTCTATCCATGCTTTGCAACATTGCCATTACCGTTGACATATCTTCCGAAGCAGCATTTGTTGAACCCCTTGTCACATCACTCCGTGGATTATGGTATTCTCTAGAATGTTTAGAGAATTCTTCGATAAGTTGCTTAATTTCCACCGGATTTTTCTTAGTAAGAGGGCCTTGAGAGTCAAGAAGTTGACGAGTAGTGACGTTCACCCCATCATAAAAGATCGAGACCTCTTGTTGCACATTGAGGTCATTTTGGGGGCAATTCCTTATTAGACGTTTATAGCGCTCCCATACCTCATATAAGGATTCCCCCAATTGTTGTTCAAAGTTGGCAATGACCTTTTTGAGCTTAGCCACCTTGGATGGTGGGCAAAATTGTTCCAAAAATAGTTCACGCATCTTTTCCCACGTTGTTACCGCGCCTGGTGGTAGTGCCTTTACCCAATACTTAGCGGCCCCCTTAAAAGTGACAGGGAGCATTCTTAACAATACTGTTTCTCTTGGCACATTTGGGATGTTAAAGTAGTCGGCAATGTTGTTCACTTCATCTAGATGCTTGTAAGCATCTTCGTGATCCTTTTCGGTGAAAGGAACCTCCTTTAGTGCGGTAAGTATATGCCCTTTGAGTTCAAAAGTTGCAGTGGCGGGTATGGTGGGGTGCACGAGGCCCGGTCCGGTGTCGTCTCGAACTCTCTTCTTGTATGCCTCCATCGAGAGGTCAGCAATGGTTGCCATGGTGTTATCGGGTTCTTCTTCTTGATTACTAACTTCAAAATCGGTAATACTTTCCTCCTTTTCGGTCTCGTACTCAGTGTCTTCTTTTGTGTTGCTGGACTCCCCAGCTTTCTTTCCCTTCTTCTTACCAAAAACCGATTTCAGACTCTTGAAAGATGACTTCTTTGGAGTATCTTTGTCGGCCTTGTCCTTGTTCTTTCGAAAACGGATTCCGGATCATCAAGTGGTGGAATCAAAGATGACTTTGATCCACGGGTCATACACGGTCTGCAAATAAACAAAGAAAACACGTAAAAGAAAAAAAAAACGAAAAATAAAATTCCTACAGTAGCTATACCACGACTTGGTGAATCTAAAATACGAAAATACTTCAAATAAAAACTAAACTCTAACAGAAAATAGTCCTAACAATAGCAATATAAAGTAATTAAAACTGAACTGTTTCCCGCCAACGGCGCCAAAAACTTGATGTGTAATTTAATATGCTTATATTTTATTCAAGTTAATTTATAAAAGTAATTCACTTTACTAGACTATTAAACACACTAGGGAGTGTACCTAATCGTGCAATAGTATAGAAATGATAAGAATGAGTGTCGAACACAAGGAACGGTGTTTAGATTGCTTTATTTTACTATTTTCTAATTAATAATTAAATTTAAAGAAGGGTTGTTTTCCTAGTTTTGCAAGACTAGATACTTATTTTACTAAAATACTTCAAAATTCACTTAATGAAACGAGAACTAAAACTAAGCAAGTAACAAGTATGAATTACCAAGATGAGAAAGAGACTTTCGTTCAGCTTCAGATTTTTTGTTATTATGGTTGTTTCATAGAATTGCAATGGATTTAGTTTCTTTGGTTACCGATTCCTAAGATGACCAAATTAGTATTCACCAATTTAATCCTTTAGCAAACCAACTTATTTATTCGGTGATCAAGCGGACAAACTTACAAGTTCACTAGTGTTCGGTTCGAGTTGCTTAGACTTATAATTAATTGACCAATTAATTTTATTGATTCAATTCTATATATGATTTTTCGACATATATTGGCTCCTATACTTTTTTACCCACTTTTCTACTTAACCCTAGGTTTTAATCAAAACTCTAGTCCTACAATTTTGCAAGTCACAAGATCATAAGATTCAAATTCAATTAAGCAAAATCGTCATTCTAACCTAATCAAATTCAGCAATAAGCAAATTAAAAGCAGTTATCAAAAGTACTTGAGGTTCTTTAATAAGCAAAAGTCAACAAATAACCAAATCACTAAATCCTAACTATGAAATCAACCATGTTAAGTCAACTCATCCTAGCTAAACGAAAGTCATGAGTGTTTAGCTCATGATTTCAGCAAACAAAGTCATAAAATCGAAATTCAAAAGTAAAGACATAGCTATTCCTAATGAAAAATAGAAAAGTAGAGTTTAGATGCCTTTAATCTCCTCCTTCTAATGATTGTGATTGAATTCTTTGCTTCCAATGCTTAATTTCAGTGCCTTTGCCTTAAAAAGCTTCGAATTCTCCAGAGCCAACAGTTCCCATTCGGAGGTTTATGTGATCTTTTTATAGTTTTTCGAAAGCAGGGCACCACGTCGTGGTGTTTGTGTTTATCCCGTATTCTCCAAGTCATCGAATCTAATCGGGAATCTTCAAAACGCCACGTGGTGGTGGGTGTTACCACGACGTGTTGGGCATATTTTTCTTCATTTTAGAGCTTTGATCCAAACTTTCAACTCCAAGCTTCCTTAATCCAGCTTCCAACTTCCTTTTCGCTCCGAGCATGTCTTTTGGTACCTACGTCATGATTCATAGAAAATTAAGTATCTTTTGTTTTAATAAGGGCGTGAAAGTATTCAAAATATCAAGATATGTTGTATAAATATGTGTATAAATATGCACATATCATGTACCAAGCTAATTTGCATGGTTATTCACTCCTTGTTTGTGATCATCGACATCCCAATCACAAACTTGAAGGGCACAATCGAGATTTAAACATGCCATTGAATAGTTCAATGAATCTCAAAGGATCTAAGAGTTTCAATCCAATTAAAACATAATGAACATTTTCGTTTTTCATGGTGGAAATTGGTAAATCGTCATTTACCTACCTTAAAATATTTTATGGCTTGGATTACGTCATCCCTCTTCCAAATTATAAAATATTGTGTTGGGTCCTAGCCTTAATATTTCATATTGGTTGTTATATTACTGACTTAAATCAACTAACTTGAATTTCTCCCTTGTAGATGTCTAGATCTGATAATTTTGGTCTGCCCAAATCTCTTGGAACAAGCTTTCCTAATGAAGATGATATCCCACATGGCAATCAAGGTGAAAGATCAATCCCTTTGTTATGCATTAATGGGACTGAACATCATACTTCACCTCCTCCAATTATTCTCCCTGACCCACAAGCTCGAAGACTTGAAAAGTTCAAGCTCACTCAAGTCCTATTGGATAGAAAACACAAAGATGGAAGGCCAGTGTGTGCACATGTCTTGGAGATGAAGGCACACATTGACAGGCTGAGAATGTTGGGTGTCGTTTTCCCAAGGAAGTCAGCTATTAACTGGGTTATTCAGTCACTTCCTGAGTCATATAGTGAGTTCATTAAGGACTACTATATGACAGATCACGACATGACCCTAATAGATCTTACCTATTTGCTAATTGTTGCTGAATCAGCAATGGTTGCGCATAATGGTCAAAAAAATTTGATTGGAAGATCTGCCTCTCAAGCTAACATGGGCATCCCAGAAATGATTCCTCCTCCTAAAGGAAAGGAATTGGCCATGGTCAAAAGTGTTGATCATAAGAGAAAGGCCAGTGCTGAGATTGTACCAAATGAGCATATGTGTTTCTATTGCCAAGGAAAGGGACATTGGAATCGAAGCTTCCTTGACTACCTGAGAACTTTAGTCAGAATGTATGGTTCTGGTTCAGGTAAGTCCATTATCTAACTCTGTGTAACATCCCAAAATCGAAACCCAAAAATTTTAGTTTTAAAATATATTACTTGTAAAAATAGTTAACGGAAAACAGCATTAAAATCCTTTTAACATAAAATTACAAATCATAAGTCTCAAAAAAACCATATTATCAAATAGTATAATATTAGAATACAAATCCGAGGTTCCTCAAATGCGGAAAATCATGTGTGAATGTGTGATGCGTTGCTACCCTGGCGACTCCTTCTCCATAGATGATGAGGTACCTGAAACCAAAACTAAAAACCGTAAGCACAAAGCTTAGTGAGTTCCCCCATCATACCCATATATAATAATGCATAATCTTCGGTATCTTTCAACTGGTAACCGTCAGGCATAGCCAGGAGCTGAGCTCCCCCTCGGTATCTTTCAACCGGTAACTGGGAACCAACCTCCCCTTCGGTATCTTTCAACCGGTAACTGGGAGCTACCCTCCCCTTCAGTATCTTTCAACCGGTAACCTGGGAGTATTTCACCCCTACTACTTCTAATACATATCAAACACAATAAGCATATCAAGCACAATAATCATATCAAGTACAGTAATAATATCACATATCAATCCTAGATGATTATCACAAAGACAATCATCTATCCAACACTCTTACTTGTGGGTCAGCATTGTGGCCGTAGACCCACCCCTACTAGGAGGAAACTCACCTCAAATTCGTGTAGTGTCTGCACTGATCTTGGTATGAAAACCAACTCCTCTCGATTCCTCAATCCCTACACAACAAACTTTCTAACTTAGCAATTCATGCTTGTACCCTTACAAGGGTCAACTCAAGTCCAAAGCCAAAGTCAAAAATCAATTCAATCAAAGTCAACATCCAATTGACTCTACTCGCTGATTTGGTTCGCCAACTCATCAAGTCCCCATGTTTACGAAAACGTCACAACCTCGTCCCTACTCGTCAAGTCTAGAAAGAGCTCGACGAGTTCTCCTTCAACCAAACATCGGGACCTTCTTCAACTGACTCGTCAAGTTCGTCCTTGAACTCGTCGAGTCCATCTTGATCCGTATGAATGTGTTCAGTCTACGACTCGCCGAGTTCTCCCTGAACTCGTTGAGTCCACCTTCATGTGGTAGGGACATTGCCTTGAACTCACCGAGTCTGTTCATCCACTCGCCGAGTTCCATGATTTCCAGGCCCCTAATGAGCCTAGACAACTGGGTGTCCTTTATCTTAGTGTTTGGTCCCTCAACAGAAAGGATTCGATGAGGAACACGACCCGACTCGTCGAGTCCCATGAACGACTCGCCGAGTCCCTTTATGTCAAAAACTATACAGTCGATTATAATGGGTCTTAATGCATCAAAACCATAGATCTGACCTCCTAGGGTCCATTTCATACGTAAAGCTACGAACTTAATGTCCATGCATGGGGTTTTTGACTCAAAAGACCATAAAAAGAAGTCCACAAGATGCATGGGGTGCTTATGGCAACAAAGTTGGCACCTTTATGCCATAAGGACCCCCAATGATTCCAGATCTAAAGTGCAACACCAATAACACATGCAAACCCCGATTGTGGCTACACTATGCTCATAAAAAGGGTAGAAAATATCCCTAAAACAAGATCTAAACAATAAATAGCCAAGGTATCAACTTTATAGCTCAATTGAGCAGGAAATATGCCAAAACTTCTGGATCCACTTGCTCTCTCTTGTTCTCCCAAGCTTACTTCTCCTCTTCCAACTTCAAACACACACAAAAAGGTACCAAAAACTCAAGAACACTCCAATAAGGCTTAGGATTTTCGATTTAGGGTTTCTCTGAGATGGAAGGAACAATGGGGGTTGTGATGGACATTATAAGTTGTTTAAATAGGGTGCAAACCCTCAATTTTAGGGTTTTATCCAGATAGCTCCTACTCGTCGAGTTGGTCACCTAAATCCCCGAAGAATGTCGAGTCTACTCGACGAGTTGGGCCTCCAACTTGCCGAGTCCTAGAGTAAAACATGAAGTTTCCTGAATCTAAATACGTACCAGGAATCGGGAGTTACAAATCTCCCCTACTTATTTTAGACTTCGTCCTCGAAGTCTGCTGCTGAGTCTTGAAAAAGCTCGGGGTAGTGCTCCCTCATCTCGTCTTCTAGCTCCCAAGTCCATTTCGAGCCATTGCGGTGCTGTCACTGCACCTTCACCAGCTCCACCCTCTTGTTCCTCAGATCCTCCGACTTCCTGTCGAGGATCGCAACTGGCCGCTTGATGTAGTTCAGGCTGTCATCCACCTGAATATCCTCCAAAGGCACCACCGCCGAATCGTCCACTAGACGTGAAAAGTGCAATGAATCTGGCTGAGTTCGGCTAGCAGGTCCAGCCTATATGCCACCTTGCCCACCCGGGCTACAACCCTGAAAGGTCCAATGTACCTGGGGCCCAGCTTGCCCCGCTTTCTGAACCGAATGATGCCCTTCCAAGGCGACACTTTCAGGAGTACCATATCCCCGACCTGGAATTCCAGGTCCAATCGACGCTTGTAGGCATAACTTTTCTGTCGACCCTGAGCAGTCTGAAACCTGCTCCAAACCTGCTTTATCCTCTTGGTAGTCTTGAGTACCACTTCGGTACTCCCCATGACCCTCTGACCAACCTCGTCCCAACATATCGGGTTCCTACGCTTCCTCCCGTACAACATCTCGAATGGAGGATGGTCGATACTCGCATGATAGCTGTTATTATAGGAAAACTCAGCCAAGGGAAGGTAAGTATCCTAACTACCTCCGAAATCTAAAACACACACCCGCAGCATATCCTCCAGAGTCTGGAAGGTCCGCTCACTCTGACCATCCCTCTGCGGGTGAAAAGCGTTGCTAAAATGTAGACGAGTATCCAGCTCGTTGTGAAACTTCTTCCAGAACCTGGAAGTGAACTGCACATCCCTGTCGGAAATCACCGAGACTGGCACCACCTGCCGAGCCACTACCTCTCTGATATAGATGTCGGCCAATATTTCGGCCGAAATGCTTTTCTGAATCAGAATGAAATCGGCGCTCTTGGTCAATCGATCCATGATGACCCAAATCGAACCCACTCCCAGCGCGGTCCTGGGAAGCTTTGTAATGAAATCCATAGTAATATCCTCCCATTTCCACAGCGGGATATATAATGGCTAGGTCTTGCCGTGAGGCCTTTGGTGCTCAGCCTTAACCTTCCTGCAGGTCAGGCATCTCTCCACAAACCAAGTTGCATCCCGCTTCATGCAGGGCCACCAGTAATCAAGACGAAGATCCCTATAGATCTTCGTCGCCCGGGATGAATGGAAAACCTGGATTGGTGCGCCTCCTCCATCACTACCTGGCACACACATCCATGATATGGGACCCACACCCTCCGGTGTAGAGTCAACAGCCCACGACTGTCATAATCGAAGGAGGAAACCTGACCCACAATACGCTCACTGTTACGATGTTCCTCCTTCATAGCCTCCTGTTGGGCCTCTCGAATCCGCTCCAATAGCAGAGTCACAACGGTCATCCTCATACAAATATCTCTGATCGGCGTTTCCTTGCGGCTAAGCGCATCTGCTATGACATTGGCCTTCCCCGGGTGGTAGAGGATCTCGTAATCGTAAACCTTTACAAGATCAAGCCACCGACGCTGTCTCATATTCAGATTTGGCTGATCCATGAGATACCTCTAACTCTTATGGTCCGTGTAAATGGTACAACGGACCCCATCGAGGTAATGACGCCTGATCTTGAGGGCGAAAACAACTGCCCCCAACTCCAAATCATGCGCCGGATAGTTCGCCTCAAGAGGCTTCAGCTGCCTTGAAGCGTAGGCGATAACATGCCCTCTCTGCATCAATACCACGCCCAAACCTGAGATGGATGAATCGGAATACACAACAAATTCCTCCACGCCCTCAGGCAGGGTTAGGATTGGTGCCTCGCACAATCTCTGTCTCAATGCCTCAAATGCGGCCTGCTGCTCAGGCCCCAAGCGAAAGACCACGACTTTCCTTGTCAACCGGGACAAGGGCACGGCTATCTTGAAGAAATCCTGAATGAACCTCCGATAATAACCTGCCAATCCCAGGAAGCTCCAAATCTCAGATGGAGACCTCGGAACCTCCCACCTCATCACGGCCTCCACCTTAGCCGGGTCTACCGAAATCCTGTTCTGGTTGACAAGGTGTCCAAGAAACTGCACCTCGCGCAACCAAAACTCACACTTGGATAACTTAGCATACAAGCTCTCCCTCCTCAGAGTATCCAAAACCTCCTGCAAGTGCTCCTCATGCTGCTCTTGCGTCTTCGAATAAACCAAGATGTCGTCAATGAAAACGATCACAGAACTATCCAACATCGGTCTACACACGCGGTTCATGAGATTCATGAACGCGGCAGGAGCATTGGTGAGCCTAAAAGGCATCACCACGAACTCATGGTGACCATATCGCGTCCGAAAAACAGTCTTCTGCACATCCTCCTCTCTGATCCTCATCTGTTGATAACCCGAATGCAAATCAATCTTGGAGAACCAAGATGCTCCCTGAAGCTGGTAAAAGAGATCATCAATCCTCGGGAGTGGGTAAAGGTTCTTCACCGTTATCTTATTCAACTCTCGGTAATCTATACACATCTGATGCGACCCGTCCTTCTTCTTCACAAATAGAATCGGGCCTCCCAGGGTGAACTGCTCAGTCTGATGAATCCCTTGTCTAACAGCTCCTGCAGCTGTGTAGACAACTCTTGCATCTCAGGAGGAGCCAACCGATACGGTGCCTTGGCTATCGGAGCCGCACCAGGGACTAGGTCGATCCTGAACTCTACCTGCCACTCCGGAGGTATCCCAGGTAGCTCCTCTAGAAATACATCCACGTACTCTCGTATCACTGGCACATCACTCATCATCGCCTTACCCGCCTCCCGTGTATCCAAGACATAGGCGACATACCCTGCACACCCCTGCTAGAGATAGTGCCTAGCTCTCGCTGCTGAACATAAAGTTGGTCCGTGCTGTGGCCTCTCGCCCTGAATCACCAGCTCTCCCCCACCTGGGGTCCTGACCCTGACCAACTGATGCGCACAGTCGATCACCGCCCCATTGGGGCTCAACCAATCCATGCCTATAATAACCTTGTTTCCCCGCAACGGTATGGGAACCAAGTCTACCAAGTAGCATTCTCCGAACAACCTCAGAACACAATCCCTGAAAACCCCTGATGCTCGCACTGATCGGTTGTCCGCAATATCGACCTCTAAAGGGCAATCCAACACGCCCGAAGACTCGGGGAACCTCTTGCTAAGCGCAAGAGAGACAAATGATCGGGTAGCACCCGAATCAAACAACACCTGAACTGGGATACCGTTCACATGGAATGATCCTAAGCAAGAAATATAACATGGCATATCAATATCACAAGCGACATATAATAAACGTTAAGGAGAACAAATCATACCCGTCACCACATTGGGCGTGGTGCGTGCCTCGTCGGCTCTCAACTGAAAAGCTGGGCTCCTCACCATTGGAGCCTTCGACTTGACCTTTCGGCCATCCATACCTCGTGCAGTCGTTGAAGTTAGCGCCACCGCTGGCGCTGCTGCTGCTGCTGTCAATCTGGGACGGTTGGCCTTTTTATGGCCCCTTTATTGCAATGAAAGCATATCAGGTCTGACGTCTGAACCGTGGGAGCAGGGGCAGTACAATCCCTGCCAAAATGCCCGGTCTTGCCACACTTATAGCAGCCTGATCCCTGTTGGATAAGGTGTCTAAGTCCATCACTATATTTGGTATATAGTTGACCTGACCCGGCATGGTCCATTTGGGTTGCACTTCACCCGAACAATTTGTGTGGATAATCTTTTGAGAATAGTATATTTATGATTTATTAATATATTATGTGTTATAATATATTAATATGAAATCATATTATTTAATTAGTATTGGTCTAGAATTAATTTGGAATTAATTTAGTGATCAAAAGTAACTAATTGAATATGGACTCTTTTATATATATATGGAATGGGCTAATGTTCATTTGGAATGGGCTAGGCTTGCATGTAAGTCCATGGATAGTCCATGGAGCTTTTAACCCATGGATCCTATGGAAAGGAAAAGTCATGGGTATTAGGGTTTACATGGATGTAACCCTAATCCACCATAGTATATAAGGATCGCACTAGTGTGTGTTAGAAACAAGGGTGGGCCGATTTCTAGTGTGCATACTACTCTCTCAAGGTTTTTCCATGTTGTGTGGTGATTTATGATTCCATTTGAGGCATCCACATTATTGGTGCTAGGCTCTCAAACTCCAAGTAATCAACCACAAGAAAAATGTATGTCATTCTACTAGTCTTTTATGATTCAAGTTCCCCATGCCATGCTAGTTAGGATGAGAACCTTGGAAAACTCTTATTTGCACGTATTTTAGAGAAAACATAGATCCAAGGTTTCTAGGGTTGCATGTACCCCATAGGAGTGTTAGAATGCTCAAAACCCATCAGTGGTAACAGAGCGTAGGCTTGTTTTCTTGATACTTGATGCAAATTATTGAAGAAAATCGAAAAATATGCATTGTAAACAGTGGACTCGCTGAGTCCATGGGAGGACTCGACGACTCCAAGTGAATCTTCAACCTACTCATCGAGTAGGTTCATACACTCGACGAGTAGGAGGCCCAAAGTGCAGTTTTTCGAGTTTTTAAGCTGGAATTGGACTAGAATAATTACACTAAACTGTTTTGCACTTATAAAACCTGTTTTCGATGTTGTAATGATTATGCTAATCCAATTTCAAAGGCTATCATCAAATTTTCAGGTTTTGTATGTGTTTATATAATTCTTGAAATTGTTGATATGCATGTTCATACACTTATGAGTTTTCGTAGATCATAGGAATTATTTGCAAATTGTTTGTTAGTTTAATTCTTGATCTAAATGTGTTTTAATGGAATCCATAATTTGCCCTCAAGTTATGGATTACAAAAAGTCACTATTTTAAAGTCCATTATTGAACACATAGGTTACATAAAATGAAGAGTCTTCATTTTAATAAACCATTAACTCTTAAGTTATGAAATGAAAAGTTTTGAATAGTTTCAAAACATGCCCTCAAGTTTTTGAATTTGTAAAGTCTCACACATCTTAGAAAACTTTAATTCCAACCCTTAGAGTTTTAAAAGTTAAAATTCAACCCTTATACTTTATAGTTTTATAAGTTAATAATAATAATTATATATATATATATATATATATATATATATATATATATATATATATATATATATATGTATAAGATCTAGTCGTTTTACCGTTAGTAGGCCTCATTCACGAAGCCGGTCTATAAGGGGGGTATAAGGTTGTTGCCTATAAAATGGCAGCTTAATGGGTGTCCACTCTCACCCATCGCTTCCTTGATCGGTGGAGGGTCGTTAGCCGAACGGGTAAGACAATGACTTTAATTCTCATTAAAAGTATAATGGTTATTATAAAGTAAGTAAATGTTTTTATAAATTCCCAATCTTAGTTACTTTAGGAAAATGTGAAATTGGTGCTAACCCATGAAATTAACACTTTGTACCTTACCAAGTCGTTGGTGAAGCGTGTGTGGTTAACCGACACAGTAACTTGCACTAGTAAGGATGGCAAATGGTAACTTAATGTTTATCATAGATCGGTGGAGCGCGTGTGGTTAACCGGCACATCGATTAGGTGATAAAGTTAAGGGTACCAAGTTAATTTGCATGGTTATTCACACCTTGTTTTGTGATCCTCGGCATCCCAATCACAAAACCTGAAGGGCACAATCGAGATTGAAACATGCCATTGAAAAGTTCAATGAATCTCAAAAGAATCTAGGAGTTTCAAAACCAATTAAAACCTAATAATTTATTTTGTTTTTCATGGTGGAAATTGGTGTATCGTCATTCACCTACCTTCAAATATTCTATAGCTCTGATTACGGCATCCCTCTTCTAAGTTATAAAATATTGTGTTGGGTCCTAGCCTTAATATTACATTTGGGTGTCTTATTAAGGACTCTATCTAATCTAAACTTTGCTTTCTTCTTTTTTAGATGTCTTCCAACAATACTTCTGGCTCAAATCCTATCGGCTCCTTCTCTCTCATGAACCTTTGTGGGAGAGTCATCTTCGATGGTTCCAACTTCAATGATTGGATCAGGAACATCAGGATGGTCACACGCTATGAGGACAAGGAATATGTCCTCGACAAGGAGCTTAAGGAACTTGATGAGTCTTCTGCTACTCCAGAGGAGATCGCTGACTTCCGGACTCATGAAAGAGATGCCACTAAAGTGGCATGTATCATGTTGACCACGATGACAGCCGAGGTGCAAAAGTCCTATGAGGACTTTTACCCTTTTGAGATGCACCAGGACTTGATGGATAGGTACCATCAGAGTGCTCGTCAAGAGCGGTATGAAATCATCTCCTCTATGATAACAACCCGAATGAAGGATGGTGAACCCATCACGAGCCAGATGCAGAAAATGTAAAGGTTTGTGGACCGTCTGCTGAAGTTGAATGTGAACTTGCCCGAGGATTTGGCCATTGACATCATATTGCACTCCTTACCTTCTTGTTATGATCAATTCCGAATGACTTTTCACATGAACAAGGAGGAAGTCACACTCAGCAAGCTTCAAGGACTTTTGAAGACCGCCGAAAGTGGTCTTAAAGGTAAGTCAAATGTTACCACTACTACTCCTACTGCAGCCCCTGTTCTGGCCATCGGTCAAGGTAAAAGGAAGAAGAGGAAAACCCCTTCGAAGGGTACCAAGGGAAAATCTCTTGATGGCTCCTCATCAAGTGGAACCAAAGGTGGTTCTACTACTCCTTCTGCCAACTCTAAGGAAGTTGATTGCTTCTATTGCCATAATAAGGGGCACTGGAAGCAAAACTTCCCAATGTACTTGCAGGATGTCAAGGATGGGAAAGTAAAACCATCCCATACAGGTATTTACACTATATTGTCTAATAAATCACCATGTTCTAACTCTTGGGTCCTTGATACAGGTTGTGGTATTAACATATGTTCTGATTTGCAGGGCCTAAGAAGAAGTGAGGATGTGGAGCATGGGATGATAAACTTAATCATGGGGAATAGGAAAGCTTCACCTGTCACCAAGATTGGAGTTTCTTCTTTGTTGCTAAGTAGTGGGATAATTTTAGATTTTAATAAATGTTGTTACTCGTCTAAAATGGCGAGAAATATTATTTCTTTTCACGGTTTCTACAAACAAGGGTTTACTTTTTCATTTGATAATGAATGTGGTGGTATTAATGCTTTTTATAATAATGTTTTTTATTTTAAAGCATTACCTTTTGATGGTGTGTATGAAACTTTGTCGGTTGTAGATAACCTAGGAAATAATGTGTTGTGTATTGATTCTTCCAATAGCTTGGATAAAGCATCATTATGGCATTGTCGTCTTGGACATGTAAGCAAGAATTGCATAGGACAACTCCAAAAGGATGGAGTCTTGGAGTCATTTGACCTAAAGTCGGATGAAAGTTGTGAATCTTGTTTACTTGGAAAAATGACAAAGTCACCCTTCACTGGTACTTGTGCTAAGGGTGAGGGTTTGTTGAACCTCACACATACTGATGTGTGTGGACCATTCAGAACCGCCACAAGGGATGCTAACCGCTTCTATGTGACTTTTACTGATGATTACAGTAGATATGGTTATGTCTACTTAATCAAGCATAAGTCAGAAACCTTTGAAAAGTTCAACGAGTTTAAACAGGAAGTGGAGAATCAGCTGGGCAGGAAGATTAAGATGCTTCCATCCGATCGAGGTGGTGAGTATCTTAGTACAGAGTTCCTGGACTATCTTAAGGAATGTGAGATTGTCTCACAATTGACACCTCCCAGAACACCACAACTTAATGGTGTGGCTGAGAAGCGTAATCCAACCTTGCTAGACATGGTTCGTTCCATGATGAGTCGAGCTTCACTACGAATCTCATTTTGGGGGTATGCCTTGGAGACTGCCGCCCCTATCCTTAATCTAGTCCCTACAAAGAAGGTTCCCAAAACACCTCATGAGATGTGGACTGGGAAAACTTTCACTTTGGACCACATCAAGATTTGGGATTGCGAGGCTTTCGTGAGGCGCGAGACTCACGATAAGCTCGAACCTCGAAGTAAGCGACGTATTTTCATTGGCTACCCACAGAAATCCTTTGCTTACCTCTTCTATAGACCCAGTGAGAATGTGGTCTTTGTGGCAAGGAGAGGAGTCTTTCTAGAGAGAGAATTCATAAGCCAAGGAAACATTGGGAGGAAAATTGACCTTGAAGAGCTTTAAGAGTCAAATGGTGAAGGAACATCAGAAACTAGCAACCAACCTGAGGAGGAAACTCCTGTTGAGCCAACTGACGAGTCTGTACCTCCAAGGCATTCCACTAGGGTTAGGAATGCACCTAAGTTTTATTATGGATTCCATAATACTACGGAAGGTGATACATTTATCAGTGATAGTACACCGGTAAATTTGGATGAACCTAACAACTATGGGAAGCCATGGCAGGCCCGAAGTCTGCTAAATGGAAAGAGGCTATGGACAGCAAGATTCAGTCCATGTATAACAATCAAATTTGGAACTTGGTTGACAATGTACCAGGCTGTAAGACAGTCGGGTGCAAGTGGATCTTCAAGAAGAAGACCAACATGGATGGAAAGGTGCACACTTATAAGGCACGACTGGTTGCGAAGGGTTTCACTCAAACTCAGGGAATTGATTATGATGAAACCTTCTCACCAGTAGCAAAGATTAAGTCTACCAGGGTTATGTTGGCCATTGCTGCATTTCATGATTATGAAATGTGGAAAATGGATGTTAAAACCGCTTTCCTTAATGGAAAATTGGCTGAGGATGTTTACATGAGTCAGCCAGATGGTTTTATCGATGCAAAGTACCCTAATAGAGTGTGCAAGCTTGAGAAATCCATTTATGGATTGAAACAAGCATCTCGCACCTGGAATCTTTGTTTCGATGAGAAAGTCAAAGAGTTTGGCTTATTGAGAAGCGAAGATGAGTCATGTGTATATGTCAGAGCTAGTGGGAGTATCATTAGCTTTTTGGTACTGTATATAGATGACATACTACTCATAGGAAACGACATCGCAATCCTGCAGGAGGTTAAGTCCTGGCTTGCTGTTGAACCTCTGCATGTTGAACCTCTATTATACATGCAATTATGAATTTTCCAAGGTATTACCCTATCTAGCATACAATACTTGATACTTGGGTAATCAAATGGATAGAATACATACCTTTGTTTGATGTAGCTTGTCTCCATGAAGCTTGAGTGCCTAGTGCCCCAAGTGTGACACCTCAAATGGTTCACACAACACCAAATGCACATGGAATGACTTGAGAGAAATGGAACACTCCTTGAAATCGTCTAGCCCTCATATTCACACATTAGTGCACGATTTCTTGAGCCATGAGATTCTTTTATATGGTGGCTATTAGGGTTACAGCATGTAACTCATAACTTTACCCATTCCTTATGCTCCATGGATTTTAACCTCCATGGAGTATCCATGGGTCACCCCATGGACTTAGTCCAACATAAGGAATCTTGGATCACAAGCCCACATATATAAGAATGAATGATTTACACAATCAACCCATATATTTAATTAGTCTCCTTTTGATCACTTAATTAATTCCAAATTAATTCTTGATCAATACTAATTAAATAATCTTATTAATATATTAGAACTTATAATATATTAACTAACCTTAAGTGTTATTTCTCTCATTATAGTCTATCCAAATGCATGATGCCATGCAACCCAAATGGACCATGTCGGGTCGGGTCAAGTCTTACCAATTATAGTTATGGACTCAGACATTAATCCAACAGTCTCCCACTTGGATAGGTCTAAAACTATTATTGCGTATGACTTCAGGAACCGATCAGCAATCGTAGCTCTCAAAAGCTTCTGTCGAACTCTGACCTTGTCGATGAACTCTGACCTTTGTCAATGACTTGTCCATTAGATAAGGGATCATATATTCCTCCATTCTAGATATCATATGGACTGAGACATGGATTATCAATCATTCTCTCTGTCCATTTGTTGTTTCTCGATTTCCGATTCATGATGACTGACTAATTGAACAAATCAAATCAGTCCTGGCATGGCCAAGCACTCACATGTATCATCTTTAAATCATCGAGGGGCCCACAGATATCGCTTTTATCCCGAAGGTAAAAGGAATGGATAAACTTC
This sequence comes from Lactuca virosa, assembly GCF_052849685.1. Lineage (NCBI taxonomy): Eukaryota > Viridiplantae > Streptophyta > Magnoliopsida > Asterales > Asteraceae > Lactuca > Lactuca virosa. The sequence goes on from NC_136426.1 coordinate 290,031,606, forward strand.
GACTCATATGGCTTGTTCTACTACTTGTTGAATCATACACAAAGGCACGTTTTATAACATCGAGTTACCGAATGCGTTTTCGTGCAATCATACAACCAACTCATAGTAACAACTCATATCTCTAGGTTTGAAGAATATAAGATATTATCGTCTCATGATCACTCGTGATAAAATCCATGAAGTGATTCAAATGAGCGCGGGTTAAATCCAATACTCAGAACTTATGAGCACTCATGAGTGTTGTAGCACCACTTTGTCCACCAACTTGGACCTCTACAAACCAACCCATGACAGTCTTGATTCATATCTACTTCCAACATATGACCGACTGTGGATGGTTTGAATAACTTAATCATTCAGGAAGAGCGACTTAGTTATTTTGGAAGTCAAAACATGCAAAGTGAAACACAAGAATAAATGAATCAAATATGGTATCAAACCCTATGAATATAAATAAACACTTTTATTTATCACCATACTGATTACTCATTATTCATTGTTTCGGTTTTATCAACTTTATACTTGAATTAAAAACACTAGTTGTCCCATGCTCCAAGCATGTACACTATGCTTTTCTTAAACAATAGCTTTGCCATACACCAAGTATGCACTCTATGTTTGTCTATGATCCTTACTTTGTGAAATAAACCAATTGAACATAATTTCAATGATTCTAATTTCACACTCCCAAATCCTTATCGAAAAATGTGAGAATTTCAAATTCATATCATTTATCGAAATCTGTTTAGATTTTAAACTTATATGCACTGACCCTCCTATAATGAATATGTACAAAGTCACAAAGACTTGTCAACAGTCATTATAAGGTATTCCAATGGAGATCAACTCCATGGAAACTAAGTCTCATATTCAAAGTACATTGCTTTGGACATGCTTCTTGCATTAAGTTTTCTAATCTTACACAGATAACTTCCACCTATGGAGACAACTCCATATTCTCATTTTGACTATCACTTCTGAATAAGAGATGCCTCTTTTCAGAATATGTCAATATGGTCCTTCCAAAATTAGCACTATACTTCCAACTGTCCCTGAGCAACCAATCTTTGGTAAACCTCAGATTGTCCTCGACAATTGCTTAATCATTTTAGTCATATCCAATTCTAGATCTTTTCCCTTCTTAATGCCTCTGGGCATTTGGAAAAATTTAGAAATGACAAATATTATAGCGCATGCAATCGATCCTGTACCCAAAGCAAATGGTACACGATTCATGATGTCTCACATAAAGACATGATTCTAGACCAGTCTTTTGCTACAATATTTTTATTTGCCATGTTTTCAAAATTTGACTATGAAGAGGGATGCCGTAATCATAATCGAATTTTGAGAACTCAATATATAGAATTTCCTTAAGTTGAACCAATCCAACATGAAATTCATATATATATTCTTGACTAAAGATGATTAAGGTCTCAATCTAAGCCTTTAGAACTGAAATGAAGTATATCCTCTCCCTTAATTATAGCAAAACAACTTTTTCAATCCCTGCAACCTCACGAATTGAAACTTTTGTTTTCTATAATTAACATTGCTAACTTGCAACACTAACAATAATTATCATGCTCCCACTAACATGATGATTATTAGCATAACACTTATGCCCCCACTAGCTTTAACACGTACTCAGAAATCAGCTGGACTTCTAGAAATCAATACTTTATTGACTTCCTTACCAAAGTTCAGATTTCTGATACGAGATGCTTTGATAAAACTTTATCAAAATCATACACCTTTCCTTCGATAGCATGCATGTGTGTCTAAACAATTTCAGAACTATGAAAAGGGATGCCGTAATCATAGTCTCAATTGTTTAGACATTTTGCCATCTGCTTCAAATCTACTTGGTGGAAGTGTTTCCTCACCATCATTTTCATGAATCGGAGAGAAACCTTATGACCCTTAGATTTTATGGTGTATGTGTTCTTATCCATGTGAATCGTCAAAACCATAGTCACAAGACAAGGATAATGACAAATCCAAACTCATATGGACTGAACTTATGCAATTTTAACTTCTTGCCACCTGGCAGTACAGGGCCTGCCATTGCTTCCAAGTTGTTATGCAACCAATTGAGAACTTTCAGAACTCCTATGCAAAGCCAACTTTAACTGGAATGGGCACAAAATATGTCAACATGATAGGTTATAAACCTCAAGTCGTGTGCTAGTGAAGAACCTCAGGTTTTATTCTTGATTAGTTCTTGAAATTCTTTTTAGGATCTTTAAGACTCCCACTGTCCTCTTGACATATAAGACTATCTTGCCAAATATTCAAGAGATAGTGCGGATTCTTTATCAAGACAAACACTTCACACAATTGGCCTTAGTTGGTCTTTGTTTAATCCAAAACATCACAACTTACCAACTTCAAATGTACAAGAGTAGGACACTTTTACTCTTACATTTGACAAGTGTTATAAACCTTTCTTTAAGATATGCCACTCAACTTATAGTCTTGGAGTATGACTCTAAGACTTGTTTTGAAACGAAGTATGATTCATCTTCTTAATTTAACCATTTCAATAATTCATGACTCCTCTTCTTAGTCATAAGAATGCACTAAGATGTCCTTAGAAGACCAATTGTGATGTGGTTCTTAAATCATTAATATGATCACAAAACATGATACTAAAGTACTCTCCCATCTTTTCAGATTTGAGAAAACTTTTATCTTTCTGCCTAATTTGATTTTTCTCATTCGTTCTGCCATACATTGAGACTTTTCCAATGTTTCAGAATTATACTTAAACTTGTAAGTATAACCATATTTACTAAACTTTAGAAAATCAAATAGTCTTAACGAGGTTTGTGGTGGACATGACCAGTGCACAAGAATGTGTACTCGATCCCTTTAGTCCTTCACTTGACTCACACATCCATGTGAACAAGTAATTAGTCTTGATTTTCCAATACTTGAAAGTTCTCATTCATCATACTATTCAACTTGAATGATTCCAAGTTTCGGTCCAATTGAAACTTGGGCGATGAGGAACTTTCCTGATTTGGTAAATTTAGACACTACCACAAATGAAAGAATCAAATCCATTTTCAAATATTGCTGTCAGTGGAATCATATAAGCAACAATTTTCCACAAATGCCATTGTAAGGATACTTCAAATAAATAAAATTAAACAATTTTCTTTTATTTTAAAACTTTGCGGAAAAACTTATCCTTACAAACCACATGGAAAATTGTTGTTATCTATTCCTTGCTCAAAATTCTGATGCGATCGAAATCCACCTTCGCGATCAGAATCAACATATACTTCCTTTAAGATTTCTCTCTATTCTTTGATTCTTAAAACATCAACATGTGACCCAGTCACATCATGTAATGAGGATCTCAGAATAGAACTTAACAGAGTTAGATAATGGGATCTACTTGATGTAGAGTCAAACTTATTGACTTTAACATCCTTAGGTAAATTTGGCAGCTTTGCAATCAACGCCCCTTCCTTTGGCAAAATAAACATATGTACCCTTTGGTAATGGGACTATCTCAGACTTAGCCTTTCTCTTTACCATTTGGTCAATCGGGTTGACTATGGCCAATCCCTTTCCATTGGGAAGAGAATGCTTTTTCTGGATTTCCAGTGTCACCATTGTCACTGTCCATAATGTTTTTGGGAAGTTGATCTTCTAATCAAATTTGCTTTACTATCGTTCCAAATCATTCCTGATTCAGCAGCACCAAGCAAATAGATATGATCATTAAGGTTCATGTCATAGTCTGTTTCATAGTAGTCCCAAAGGAACTCACTATGTGACTTAGAAAGTGATTGAACATCCAACTTTCTCAACACTTTGACACCCAACTCTCCCAGCTTGTCAATATGTGACTTCATCTCTAAGATGTGATCACACATAGACCTTGCTTGCCATTAGGGCTTGAGTGACCTTGAACTTGTGGGTTAGGGAGAATAATTGGAGGAGGTGGAGGAAGTAAAGTTCCAAGAGATTTGGGAAGATCATAGATGTATGAACTAGACATCTTTTGGGAGATATTCAAGATAGTTGATCTAAAGTCCTTAATATAACACCCAATATGAAATATTAAGGCTAGGATCCAACAACCTATTTATAACTAGAAGAGGGATGCCGTAATCCGAGTTATAAAATAGTTGAAGGTAGGTAAATGACGATTTACCAATTTGCACCATGAAAAACGAAATAATGTAATTAGGTTTTTAATTGGATTTGAAACTCCTAGATCTTTTGAGATTCATTGAACTTTTCAATGGCATGTTTCAATCTCGAGTGTGCCCTTCAGGTTTTGTGACTGGGATGCTGAGGATCACAAAACAAGGTGTGAAGTAACCATGCAAATATACTTGGTACCCTTAATATTTACCCCTCAATCGATGTGCCGGTTAACCACACGAGCTTCACCGATACTATGATAAATATTAAGTTACCCTTTGCCTACTTTGTTAAATCCAGGTTAGTGTGCCGGTTAACCACACACGCTCCACTAACGGTTTAAACAAAGTGCAAAGTGTAATTTCATGGATTAGCACCTTATTCACATTTTCCTAAGTAACTAAGATTGGGAATTTATAAGTGTTTAATTACTTAGTATTTATCATTAATACTTTTAATGAAGGGAGAATTATAGTCCTTGTCCTACCCGTTCGGCTAACGACCCTCCACCAGTCAAGGAAGCGGTGGGTGAGAGTGGACACCCATTAAACTGCCATTTTATAGGCAGTAACCTTATACCCCCCTTATAGACCGGCTTCGTGAATGAGGCCTACTAACGGTAAGACTGACTTCCTCTTATACATATATTTATTATTAACTTATAATACTATAAAGTATAAGGGTTGAATTTTAACTTTTAAAATTCTAAGGGCTAACTTGGAATTAAAGTATTCATGGGGAAAACTTTACAAATTCCAAAACTTGAGGGCAAGTTTTGAAAATATTCAAACCTAATTAATTCCATAACTTATGTGTTTAAAGTAGTTTTAATTAAAAAGAACTCTTCAAGTTCCATAACTTGAGGACAAGTTATGGAAGACTTTAAACTAATAAAAGAATGTAACTTTTCTTTATTTTTGTAACTTATGGAACTAATTAAGGTTACACATTTTATCATTTAATGAAGTGACTCTTGAACCTCCATAACTTGAGGACAAGTTATGGAGTCATAAAACCATTTAATGAGGACAAGACTCTTCATTTTTGTAACCATTGCCAACTTTTTATGAGTTTTATGAAACTTAAATGTGACTTTTCATATAACTTGAGGACAAGTTACAAAAACACACTTTAGAATCAACTCTTAGATTAAAATGGATTGAAAACACATAATCAATTAACTTTTCTATTAATCTAATAAACTCATATGAACAAAGATAATTCACATCAAATTTTTTTTCAAGTAATTAGCATAACTTTTAAACTAATACAAAACATGAATCTATTGACAATTATCTTTGAAATTGGATTAGCATGAACATTACCGAATATATGCTGTCAGGGGTTCCAAAATTCGATTTTTCAGCTAATTTTGCAAGTATAACAAGAAAACAAACCTGGGTCTGATACCACTGATGGGTTTTGAGCATTCTAACACTCCTAAGTGTACATGCAACCTTAAATACCTTGGATCTTTGTTTTCTCTATTATACATGCAATTATGAACTATCCAAGGTATTACCCTATCTAGCATACAATACTTGCTACTTGGGTAATCAAATGGATAGAATACATACCTTTGTTTGATGTAGCTTGTCTCCATGAAGCTTGAGTGCCTAGTGCCGCAAGTGTGACACCTCAAATGGTTCACACAACACCAAATGCACATGGAATGACTTGAGAGAAATGGAACACTCCTTGAAATCGTCTAGCCCTCATATTCACACATTAGTGCACGATTTCTTGAGCCATGGGATTCTTTTATATGGTGGCTATTAGGGTTACAGCATGTAACTCATAACTTTACCCATTCCTTATGCTCCATGGATTTTAACCTCCATGGAGTATCCATGGGTCACCCCATGGACTTAGTCCAACATAAGGAATCTTGGATCACAAGCCCACATATATAAGAATGAATGATTTACACAATCAACCCATATATTTAATTAGTCTCCTTTTGATCACTTAATTAATTCCAAATTAATTCTTGATCAATACTAATTCAATAACCTTATTAATATATTAGAACTTATAATATATTAACCAACCTTAAGTGTTATTTCTCTCATTATAGTCTATCCAAATGCATGATGCCATGCAACCCAAATGGACCATGCCGGGTCGGGTCAAGTCTTACCAATTATAGTTATGGACTTAGACATTAATCCAACAATGACTTGTACCCGCCCTGATGTGGCATTTGCTTTGAGCATGGTCAGCAGATATCAAGGGAACCCTGGCAAGGCACACTGGATTGCGGTGAAGAACATTCTCAAGTACCTGCGGAGGACTAAGGAATGGATCCTTACCCTCGGTGGGAGTGATGACTTGAGAGTAGTGGAGTATAACGATTCTAGCTTTCAGACTGATAAGGATAATTTCCGCTCTCAGTCAGGCTGGGTCTTTACCTTGAATGGACGGGTAATTACTTGGAAGAGTTCCAAACAAGAGACAATAGCTGATTCGTCGTGTGAATCAGAGTACATAGCAGCGAGTGAAGCGGCGAAGGAGGCGATATGGCTGAAGAACTTCATCGGAGACCTTGGAGTTTTACCAGCTATAAAGGAGCCTATGGAGATTTTCTGTGACAGCAATAGTGCGGTTGCCTTAGCCAAGGAACCTAGAGATCATGTCAGATCCAGACACATTGACAGAAAATATCACTTCATTAGACACAAGATAGAAGAAGGACTCCTCATGGCAAAGAGGGATCGTCAGAAGAGAATCCTGCAGATCCCCTCACGAACGGACTGACGAGGGTTAGGCATTTGCAACATGCGAGGGGCTTCGGGCTGAAGGACGATATTAACTTTACAGATTAGATAGCTATTTCTGAAACTTGTAAAATGTAATCGACATTTGATGATGAACAAACGTTCTTGTTTATTTATGAATAAAGTGTTACTATCTTTTGTTAATTATTTACTATTGTTTCAACTTTGCATGTTTTGACTTCCAGAATAATTACTTTATTCAAACTCTCCACAGTCAGTCATACGTCGGAAGTAGGTATGAATTAAGACTGTCATGAATTGGGCTTGTAGATGGCTTGTATCACTTCATGGAATTTATCTCAAGTGATCGTGAGACGGTAATATCATATAAGTCTTCAAACCTAGAGATATGAGTTGTTGACTATAAGTTGGTTGTACATTGATTGTACGAAAACGCATCAGTAACTTGATGTTATAAAACGTACCATTGTGTATGATTCAGCAAGTAGGTAGTACAAGCATATGAGTCGAAGTTTATCTGTTCCTTCTAGTCCTTGGTGGATTAGAAGCGATATATGGGCCCCTCGATGAATTTGTTTTGAACTATGTACCGGGCCCGGTCAGAACTAAATTGATGTGTTCAATTAAGTTCTATGTCAAACAAATCGGAAATCGAGAAACAAACTGTTGGACAATAAGTATGACGTTGTTCCATGTATTTGTCCGGCTGATATCTTGAGAACGGAGGACTATATGATCACTTATCTAAAATGGCGCTTCATAGTTCAACAGAGTTTTAAGAGCTACGATTGATGGTTGGTTCCTGAAGTCATATCCGCCAATATAGTTATCAGACTTATCCAAGTGGGAGACTGTTGGATAAGGTGTCCAAGCCCATAACTATATTTTTTATACATTTGACCCGACCCGGCATGGTCTATTTGGGTTACACTTCACCCGAACAATTTGTATGGATAATCTTTTGAGAATAGTATATTTATGATTTATTAATATATTATGTGTTATAATATATTAATATGAAATCATATTATTTAATTAGTATTGATCTAGAATTAATTTGGAATTAATTTAGTGATCAAAAGTAACTAATTGAATATGGACTCTTTTATATATACGGAATGGGCTAATGTTCATTTAGAATGGGCTAGGCTGTCACGGAAGTGCATGGATAGTCCATGGAGCTTTTAACCCATGGATCCTATGGAAAGGAAAAGTCATGGGTATTAAGGTTTACATGGATGTAACCCTAATCCACCATAGTATATAAGGATGTCTTTAGCACATTAAATTGCACTGGTGTGTGTGAGAAACAAGGATGGGCCGATTTCTAGTGTGCATACTACTCTCTCAAGGTTTTTCCAAGTTGAGTGGTGATTTGTGATTCCATTTGAGGCATCCACATTTTTGGTGCTAGGCTCTCAAACTCCAAGTAATCAACCACAAGAAAAAGGTATGTCATTCTACTAGTCTTTTATGATTCAAGTTCCCCATGCCATGCTAGTTAGGATGGGAACCTTAGAAAAATTTTATTTTCATGTATTTTAGAGAAAACATAGATCCAAGTTTTTTAGGGTTGCATGTACACCATAGTAGTGTTAGAATGCTCAAAACCCATCAATCCCGACCCAGTGCGGCAAACTCCCTCGTGTGACCTACCGCATTTCCCACAATAGTCTTGGCCCTGCTGGCCCTTTGACCTAGCGTCGAATCCCTTGGGTTTCTTCCCCGAAACCCCAGCAACCTGCCCTGTCTCCTCCTTCCTCTTCGTGAGATGCTCCAGATCAATCTCCATCTCCCTTGCCCTGGAAATCATGGAATCCAGGGTCGGGCAAGCAGAATAGCTGACATGCTCCTGAATGTCAGCTCTCAGCATATCATGATAGCGGGTCTTCCATATCTCCTCATCCCCTGCATACTGAGGTACCAACACGGTCCCTCCCGGAACTTGGCGGTGATCTCCGCCACAGTCTCTATAGTCTGCCTCATATCCAGAAACTCCCTGGCCAGCTGTTGAAGCTCCACGGCTGGCACAAACTCGGCCCTGAACCTGGTCACAAAATATGAACAAGTCATAGCCTCAATGGCTGGAGCCCCAACAAGTCACCAACTAACTCCCACCAATCTCTGGCTCGATCCCTCAAACAACCCGCAGCAAAGCGAACCTTCGACCCCTCCGGGCATAACCTCGTCAGCTGTGCAGACTCAATGTCTGCAATCCATATCCTAGCCATAATGGGGTCCTTCACCCCGTGGAAGTCTGGCGCACCACTCCCCCTGAAGTCCTTGAAGGACAGTATGCGCGTCCCGGACTGGCTGGACGCCAAGTCGCTCCTAAATGACTGGAGGCGATCCTCCATCAGCTTAACGTTCCCCTCCTTGATCGACCCGAAAATGACCGGGGTCGCCTCAAGGACACCTCTCGTGATCTCAGACGTGATGAACTCATGTAAACCGTCATCAACCTTCTCGGATCCCGCACCCAAGCCTGATCCTGATCCTGTCCAAGATCCTGAACCTCCCGCTCGATGTCGCGTAATCGCCATACAAAAAATAAACACATAAACGTCAGGGTCATACATGCTCTCGAGAGGTCTCACACACTCTCCAAGTTTCCTAGTTCCATCTTAGCCCTCCTTGACTCAAGTACGGATCCTCTTCTTCCAGTAGTATGGGCCCATACTACCTTCCACATCTATCCGTACTTTCCTCAAGGATTGCTTCAACTTCACCAAGTCCCCTATACTAGTACTTCTAATCTCATCCTAGGCTTTTCCTATGGCACTCTCCGACCTACTCTCCGCCATCAGCTGCACAAGGAGTCCCTACCATCCTTCTTTAACTAGCTTGCGAATACTATTACATATTCGCTTACTAGTTAGTTAAAGCTAGCTAGAACCCCTATAGCACAAAGCAAGTAGCATTCGTGCATAGAGTAACCAAATCAAGCATAACCTAATCAGGCTATCATACTGCTGACTAAACAGCCCTAACATACAGCTCAATAAGCTCATACAACAGGCACATAAGGGATCCTTCTAGATCCTTAGCTCTAATCCAGCATGCATTTCTCATAAGCACATAACAGACATTCAAGGCATCATTCCTAGATCCTTGGCCCTATTCTAGCATGCAGATCTCATAATCATATCATATAACATAACATAACAAGTATGGGTATCTTGGGGAAAACTTACTTAAGCTCGGCCGGTCGCACGCATCACACACCTTGTTCTTTGTCAAAACTTCTTATTTAGATTTTAGAAAACTATTTTCTTGTAAAACTATTTTAAGCCCTCGATTTGATTCCAGACACCCCCGAGGGTGTGTCCGAATCCCTCAAACCAAGGCTCTGATACCAACTTGTAACATCCCAAAATCGAGACCCAAAATTTTTTGTTTTAAAGTATATTACTTGTAAAAATAGTTAACGGAAAACAGCATTAAAATCCTTTTAGCATAAAATTACAAATCATAAGTCTCAAAAAAACCATATTAGCAAATAGTATAATATCAGAGTATAAATCCCAGGTTGCTCAAATGCGGAAAATCATGTGTGAATGTGTGATGCGCTGCTACCCCGCCGGCTCCTTCCCCTTAGATGAAGAGGTTCCTGAATCCAAAACTAAAAACCATAAGCACAAAGCTTAGAAAGTTCCCCCATCATACCCCTATCAAATAATCCATAATCTTCGGTATCTTTCAACCGGTAACCCTCAGGCATAGCCGGGAGCTGAGCTCCCCCTCAGTATCTTTCAATCGGTAACTGGGAACTAACCTCCCCTTTGGTATCTTTCAACCGGTAACTGGGAGCTACCCTCCCCTTCGGTATCTTTCAACCGGTAATCGGGGACTATTTCACCCCTACTACTGCTAATACATATTAAGCACAATAAGCAAAGCAAGCACAATAATCATATCAAGCACAGTAATTATATCACATATAAATCCTAGATGATTATCACAAAGACAATCATATATCCAACACTCTTACTTGTGGGTCGGCATTGTGGCCATAGACCCACCCCTACTAAGAGGAAACTCACCTCAAAGTCGTGTAGTGTCTGCACTGATCTCGGTATGAAAACCAACTCCTCTCGATTCCTCAATCCCTACACAACAACCTTTCTAACTTAGCAATTCATGCTTGTAACCCTTACAAGGGTCAAATCAAGTCCAAAGCAAAAGTCAAAAATCAATTCAATCAAAGTCAACATCCAATTGACTCGAATCGCCGAGTTGGTTCGCCAACTCATCGAGTCCTTATGTTTACGAAAACGTCACAACCTCGTCCCTACTCGTCAAGTCTAGCAAGAGCTCGACGAGTTCTCCTTCAACCAAACATCGGGACCTTCTTCAATTGACTCGTCAAGTTCGTCCTTGAACTCGTCGAGTCCATCTTGATCCGTATGAATGTGTTCAGTCTACGACTCGCCGAGTTCTCCCTGAACTCGTTGAGTCCACCTTCATGTGGTTGGGACATTGCCTTGAACTCGCCGAGTCTGTTCATCCACTCGCCGAGTTCCATGATTTCCAGGCCCCTAATGAGCCTAGACAACTGGGTGTCCTTTATCTTAGTGTTTGGTCCCTCAACAGAAAGGATTCGATGAGGAAAACGACCCGACTCGTCGAGTCCCATGAATGACTCGCCGAGTCCCTCTATGTCCAAAAATATACAGTCGATTATAATGGGTCTTGATGCATCAAAACCATTGATCTGACCTCCTAGGGTCCATTTCATATGTAAAGCTACGAACTTGATGTCCATGCATGGGGTTTTTGACTCAAAAGAACATAAAAAGAAGTCCACAAGATTCATGGGGTACTTATGGCAACAAAGTTGGCACCTTTATCCCATAAGGACCCCCAATGATTCCAGATCTGAACTGCAACACCAATCACACATGCAAAACCCGATTGTGGCTACACTATGCTCATAAAAAGGGTAGAAAATAGCCCCAAAACAAGATCTAAACAATGAATATCCAAGGTATTAGCTTTATACCTCAAATGAGCAGGAAATATGCCAAGACTTCTGGATCCACTTGCTCTCTCTTGCTCTCCCAAGCTTACTTCTCCTCTTCCAACTTCAAACACACACACAAAAAAGGCACCAAAAACTCAAGAACACTCCAATAAGGCTTAGGGTTTTCGAATTAAGGTTTCTCTGGGATGGAAGGAACAATGGGGGCTGTGATGGGCGTTATAAGTTGTTTAAATAGGGTGCAAACCCTCAATTTTAGGGTTTCATCCAGACAGCTCCTACTCGTCGAGTCGGTTCCCCAACTCGTCGAGTAGGTCACTTAAATCCCCAAAGAATGTCGAGTCTACTCGACGAGTTGGGCCTACAACTCGCCGAGTCCCAAAGTAAAACATGAAGTTTCCTGAATCTAAATATGTACCAGGAATCGGGTGTTACACTCTGTTAAGTTCCTAATTGTTGATTCTTGATACATGATGTGACTAGATTGCATTTTGATGTTTTGTAGGATCAAGCAAAGGGAAGGAAGCTTAAAAGAAGAGTATGTTGAATCTGATCGCGAAGATGGATTTCAATCGCATGGTTCGAAGATCGAATTTTTGAGCTGCTTAGGAGTTATGATAGATTGCTAGGGAATATGTAATAGCATAGTTTTCATTTGTAATTGCATTGTAAGGAAAGTTTTTTCCGCATTTTAAAAATAAATAAAATTTTGTTTTTATTTTATTTTATATCTCCTTGCAATGGCATTTATGTGAAAAATTGATGCTTGTATGTTTCAATGTTAGCAATATGAATTTGATTCTTTCATTTGTGGTAGTGTCTAAATTTACCAAATAAGGAAAGATTCTCATCACCCAAGTTTCAATTAGACAGAAACTTGGAATGATGCAATTTCTATTGAATGATGAATGAGAATTTTAATCTTTGGAAAATTAAGACTAATTCCTTGTTCACATGTATATGTGATTCAAGTGGAGGACCAAGGGATCGAGTACACATTCTTGTGCACTAATCAAGGTCCACCACAAAGATCGATAAGACTATTCGTCATGATTTACTAAAGTTTAGTAAATATGGTTATACTTACAAATTTAAGCATAATTTTGAAACATTGAAAAAGTTTCAGTGTATGGCAGAATGAATGAGAAGAATCAAATTAGTTAGAAAGATAAAAGTTTCTCCATTCTGAAAAGATGGGAGAGTACTTTAGTATCTTGTTTTATGATTACCTTAGTGATTATAAAACCCTATCACAATTGATCCTCTAATAACATCTTAGTGAATTCTTATGACTAAGAAGAGGAATCATGAATTGTTGAAATGGTTAAATCAAGAAGATAAGTCATACTTCGTTCCAAAACAAATCTTAGAGTCATACTCCAATATTGTAACCTTGGGTGACATAAAGAAAGGTTTAAAAAACTTGTCAAATTTAGATTAAAATGTTTTCTACTCTTGTACATTTGAAATTCGCAAGTTGTGATGTCTTGGATAACACAAAGACCAATTGTGACCAATTGTGTGAAGTGTTTGTCTTGATAAAAATCCGCACTATCTCTTGAATATTTGTTTTTCAAGGAATGGTTCTTGGCAAGAGAGTCTTATATGTCAAGAGGACAGTGGGAGTCTTAAAGGTCTTGAAATTCTCAAGAACTAATTAAGGATAAAACCTGTAGTTTATCACTAGCACACGACTTGAGGTTTGTAACCTATCGTGCTGACATAATTCTTCTTTTTGTGCCCATTCCAGTTAAAGTTGACTATGTATGTGAGTTCTATTTGTTCTCAATTATGTGCATAACAACTTGGAAGCAATGGTAGGCCCTTATGCTACCAGGTGGCAAGAAATTGAGATTGAACAAGTTGAGTCCATATGAGTTTGGATTTTGTCACTAACCTTGTCTTGTGGTTATGGTTTTGACAAATTCACATGGATATGAACACATACACCATAAAATCTGAGTGACATAAGGTTTCTCTTCGATTCATGAAAATGATGGTGAGGAAACGCTTTCACTAAGTAGAATTTAAGGAGATAGCAGGTCTGGTATTTGCACTCTCAAATTCGATCATGATTACGGCATCCCTCTTCATGGTTCGAATTGTGAGAATGGCAAAAGGTCTAAACATTATGATTACGGCATCCCTTTTCATAATTGCTTAGACACCCATGTGAGCTATCTAAGGAAAGGTGTATGAGTTTGAGAAGCCTAGATAAAGTCTTATCAAAGCATCTCATATCAGAAATCTGAACTTTGGTAATGAAAGTCAATGAAGTATTGATTTCTAGAAGTCCAGCTAATTTTAGAGTACATGTCAGAGCTAGTGGGAGCATAAGTGTTATACTAGTAAGATAATAATTATTATGCTAGTGGGAGCATAATTAATTATGGTAAATTTTGCAAGTTAGCAATGTTAATTATAGAAAAGAAAAGTTTCAGTTTGCAAGTTGCAAAGTTTGAAAAAGTTGTTTTGCTATAATTAAGGGAGAGGAAATTATACATCATTTCAATTTTAAAAGCTTAGATTGAGATTTTAATCACATATAGTCAAATATATATATATATATATATATATATATATATATATATATATATATATATATATATATATATATATATATATATATATATATGACTGTTATGTTGGAATGGTTCAACATAAGGAAATTCTGTATACGGAAATGATAATTGCATTTTCAAAATTTGATTATGATTACGGCATCCCTCTTCATTATCAAATTTTTTAGAACATGGCAAATAGAAATATTATAGCAAAAGACTGATCAAGTATCATGTCTTTATGTTAGACATTATGAATCGTGTCCCATATGCTTCCGCTATACGATCGATTGCATATGCTATAATATTCTCGTGTTCTAAATTTTTCCAAATGCCTAGGGCGTTAAGGGGGAAAAAGGCATAGAACCGGTTATGACTAAAGTGGTTAAGAAATTGTCTAGGACAATCTGAGTCTTACCTAAGATTGGTTTCTCATGGACACTTCGAAGTTTGGTGTAAAATTTTGGAGAGGGACCATATTGACATATTCTGAAAAGAGGTAACTCTTGTTCAGAAGTAATAGTCAAAATGGGAATTTTGAAACGTTTCCATAGGTGGAAGTTATTATTCAAATCTATGTAAAATGGGAATGTGCTTTGAATGCGAGACTTCGTTTCCATGGAATTGATCTCCATTGGAATACTTTGTAATGTCTGTTGCCAAGTCTTTATGACTTTTGTGCATAGTCATTACAAAAGGAATATTGCATATAAGTTTAGAATCTAACAGATTAAAGTAAATGGCAAGAATTGGATATTCTTACATTTACGGTGAGGATTTGGGATTGTGAAATGAGCATCATTGAAATGTTGTCAATTGATCTATTTCACAAAGTAAGGATCATAGACAAACATAGTGTGCATACTTGGAGTATGGCATAACTATTGCTTCGATAAACATAGTGTGCATGCTTGGAGCATGGCATGACTATTGTTTCAATTCAAGTATTAAGTTGATAATTCGAAACATTAAACAATGAATAATGAGTAATCAATATCCCTCAAAAGGTTCGGGGCCATATAGAATTAGCATTATTCTTGTGTTTCACTTTGCATGTTTTGACTTCCCGAATAACTAGGTTATTCAAACCATCCACAGTCGATCATACTTTGGAAGTAGGTATTGAGGCAAAACTGTCTTCAATGGGTATGTAGTTTGTCTGGGACAAAGTGGTTGCAGTGTTCATGAGTGCTCCTCGAATAAGATTCGAGTATTGGATTCAACCCACGCTCATCAGAATCACTTCATGGATTTTATCACGAGTGATCATGAGACAATAATATCTTATATTCTTCAAACGGAGAGATATGAGTTACAGTCTACAAGTCAGTTACACATTAATAATTTGAAAACGCATTATTGTGTGTGATTTGATGAGTAGATAGAGCAAGCATATGAGTCGAAGTTTACCCATTCCTTTTACCCTTGGAGGGATAAAAACGATATTTGTGGCCCCTCAATGATTTAGTAATGACACCCTAAGTGCTTGGCCAAGCCTGGACTGATTTGATTTGTTCAATTAGTCAGTGGTCATAAATCGAAAATCGGGAAACAACAGATGAACTGAGAGAATCATTATAATCCATGTCTCAGTCCGTATGATATCTAGAATGGAGGAATATATGATCCCTTATCTAATAGACAACGTCATTGACTGGGTCAGAGTTTGACAGCGGATTTAAGAGATACCGTTGCTAGTCGGGATCTAGGAGTCATACGCAATAATAGTTTTAGACTTATCCAAGTGGGAGACTGTTGGCTTAGATGTCTAAGCCCATAACTATTATTGGTATGTATTCGACCCGAGAGTAGCATGGTCCATTTGGGTTGCATTGCATCGGAACAATTGGATAGACAAATGAGAAAAGGTTATTTATGATTTATATTAATATATTATAAGTTCTAATATATTAATAAGAAATCATATTATTTGATTAGTATTTATCAAGAATTAATTTGGAATTAATTTTGTGATCAAAAGACACTGATTAGATATACGGAGATTGATTATGTAAATCATTCATTCTTATATATCTGGGCTTGTGATCCATAGTCCTTCATGTTGGGCTTAACCCATGTGGTAACCCATGGATACTCCATGGAGGTTAAAATCCATGGATCATGAAGGAAATGGAAAGTCATGCAAATTAGGGTTTACATGGTGTAACCCTAAATGAGCCACACTATATAAAGGACCCCATGGTTCATGAAATGAGACTAGTAGATACACAAAAGAAGGCAAGGCCGAATTTCATAAGGGTGAACGAAATAACCTTTTCTCAAGTTATTCCAATTGTTGGTGGTGTTGTGTGAACCATTTGAGGTGCAACACTTGGGGCGCTAAGCTCTTAAAGGTTCAAGACTTAAAGTTCCATCCAAAGGAATGTCATCTAACTTGACTTTTGTAGTATAGTTACTCCATAATATGCTAGTTAGGATGATGCTTTGGAATTTTGTATATTTGCATGTATAATAGTGAAAACATAGATCCAAAGCACATAGGGTTGCATGTACACCATAGGAGTGTTAGAATGCTCAAAACCCATCATGTATGTGGTATGATGGGGGAACTCATAAGCTTTGTGCTTATGGTTTTTAGTTTTGGTTTTAGGTGCCTCTTCATCTAAGGGGAAGGAGCCAACAGGGTAGCAGCGCATCGCACACACATGATTCTGCGTTTGAGAACCCTGGGATTGTACTCTGCCATTTTTATTAGTTGATGATGTGATTTTTTAGACTTGTGATTTGTGTTTGGATGTATTGAAATGATATCGATGATGTTTTCCGCGAACTATTCTTATAAGTAATATAATTAAAACAATATTTTTTGGTCTTGATTTTTCGGATATTACAAGTTGGTATCAGAGCCTTGGTTTGAGGGATTCGGGCACACCATCGGGGGTGTCTGGACTCAAATCGAGGGCTTGAAAGATTTTTACAAGAAAAATAGTTTTAAAAATTTAAAGTAAGGAGTTTTGAGAAAGAACAAGGTGTGTGATGCGTGCGACCGGCCGAGCTTAAGTAAGTTTTCCCCAAGATACCGATGCTTGTTATGTTATGTAATATGATGTGATTATGAGAAATGCATGCTAGAATAGAGCTAAGGATCTAGGAAGGATGCCTTATATGCCTGTTGTATGAGCTTTTTGCGTTGTATGCTAGGGCTGTTTAGTTAGCAGTATGATAGCTTGATTAGGTTATGCTTGATTTGGTTACTCAATGCACGAATGTTGCTTGCTTTGTGCCTATAGGGGTTCTAGATAGCTTTAACCAACCAGTATGGATGTGTAATAGTATTTGCAAGCTAGTTAGGGAAGGATGGTAGGGACTCCTTGTGCAGTTGATGGCGGAGAGTAGGTCGGAGAGTGCCTTAGGGCAAGCCTAGGATGAGTTTGGAGAGCAGTATTAGTAGAAGGGACTTGGTGAAGTCAAAGCAGTCCTTGAGGAAAGTACGGATAGATGTGGAAGGTAGTATGGGCCCGTACTACTGGAAGCAGAGGACCCGTACTCGAACCAAGGAGGGCTAAGATAGAACCAGGGAACTTGGAGAGTATGTGAAACCTCTCGAGAGTATGTATGACCCTGATGTTTATATGTTTTATTTTATAATGGTGATTACGCGTCATGGAGCAGGAGGTTCAGGGTCTGGATCAGGATCATGATCAGGCTCGAGTACGGGATCCGAGCAGGTTGATGACGGGCTACGCGAGTTCATCGCATCTGAGATCACGAGAGGTATCCTTGAGGCGACCCAGGTCATATTCGGGTCGATCAAGGATGGGAATATTGAGCTGATGGAGGATCGCCTCCGGACATTCAGGATACACTTGGCGTCTAGCCAGTCAAGGACGCACACACTGTCCTTCAAGGACTTCAAGGGGAGTGGTGCGCCAGACTTTCATGGGGTGTAGGACCCCATTGCTGCTAGGAGATGGATCGCAGACATCGAGTCTGTGCAGTTGACGAACTTCTGCCCAGAGGGGTCGAAGGTCCGCTTTACTGCGGGATGTTCGAGAGACAGAGCTAGGGATTGGTGGGAGTCAGTTGGCGACTCACTGGGAGCCCCAGCCATCAAGGCTATGACTTGGTCGGACTTTGTTACCAGGTTCATGTTGGATTAGGTGTCTAAGTTCATAACTATTTATGGGTTGTACTTGACCCGATTAGCATGGTCCATTTGGGTCGCATGGCATCATGCATTTGGATTGACTAGAATGAGAGAAATAACACTTATGGTTTATTAATATATTATAAGTTATAATATATTAATAATATTATTTAATTAGTATTGATCAAGAATTAATTTAGAATTAATTAAGTGATCAACAGATGACTAATTAAATATATGGGTTGATTGTGTAAATCATCCATACTTGTATAGTGGGCTAAAAGGCTCCATGGATTATCAAGTTGGGCTAACACCCATAGGATGCTCCATGGATGCTCCATGGAGGTTTAAACCCATGGGTCATTGAAATGAAGGGCCATGTCACATTAGGGTTTACATGGTGTAACCCTAATGCAACACACTATATAACGAATATGACACTCTCCAAAATCGGCTACACTAGTGAGACAAGAGGGCAAGGCCGATTTCAAGTGTTATACAATTCTCTCAAAGTCATTCCAAAAGCATTTGGTGTTGTGTGAGACATTTGAGGCATCACACTTGGGGTGCCAGGCTCACAAGGTTCTCAAGGAATCCAAAATACTGCAAGGTATGTTTTCCTACTATCTTTTATGTTTAAATGTTCCCCATGTATGCTAGATAGGAAATGAACCTTGGAAAAACAATTTTTTATGTATTTTAGACAAACATAGATCCAAGATTTATAGGGTTGCATGTACACCTTAGGAGTGTTAGAATGCTCAAAACCCAACAGTGGTATCAGAGGCTAGGCTTGTTTGTTTGATACTTGATGCAAAATAGTTGAAAAACTTGATTTTCATGCTGCCTGCACAGGGGACTCGCCGAGTCCATGGGGGGACTCGACGAGTCCAAGCGAAACTTCAACCAACTGGGCGAGTCAGTTCATGCACTCGACGAGTTGGTCATGCAGAATGCAGTTTTTCTATTTTTGCTGCTGGAAATGGACTAGAAACATTACCCTAAACTGTTTTGGTGTTTTAAAACTTGTTTAAGTTGGTGTAATGGTTGTTCTAATCCATTTACAATGGTTAAATATCAAAATTCATGATTTTATGTGTTCATGAAATTTTCATGTTCATATGAGATTAGATGATCATAGGAATTATTTGTAACTTCTTGCAAGTTTTAATTCTTGATCATTATGTGTTTTAATGGAATCCATAATTTTTCCTCAACTTATGGATTACCAAAAGTTTTTATCTTTTAAAGTTCATTAAAAACACATAGGTTACATAAAATGAAGAGACACTCATCTTAATGAACCCATTAATCTCATAAGTTATGAATTGAAGAGTTTTGTAAAGTTACAAAACTTGCCCTCATGTTTTGGAACTTATAAAGTTAAATTAATAAACTTTAGTTCCAACCCTTAGAATTTTAAAAGTTAAAATTCAACCCTTATACTTTATAATATTATAAGTTAATAATATATATATATATATATATATATATATATATATATATATATGTATAAGATCAAGTCGTCTTACCATTAGCAGGACTCATTCACGAAGCCGGTATATAAGGTGGGTATAAGGTTGTTGCCTATAAAATGGCAGCTTAATGAGTGTCCACTCTCACCCACTGCTTCCTTGATCGGTGGTGGGTCTTTAGCCGAACGGGTAGGACAATGACTTAAAAATTCTCATTAAAAGTATAATGATTATTATAAAGTAACTAAATGTTTTATTAAATTCCCAATCTTAGTTACTTTAGGAAAAATGTGAATAAGGTGCTAATCCATGAAATTACACTTTACACTTTGATTAAGTCGTTAGTGGAGCGTGTGTGGTTAACCGGCACACTAACTTGGTAGGTAAAGGGCGACTTAAGGTTTTTCATAGGTCGGTGGAGCGCGTGTGGTTAACCGGCACATCGATTGAGTGAAAAACATTAAGGGTACCAAGTATTTTTCATGGTTACTTCACACCTTGTTTTGTGATTCTCGGCATCCCAGTCACAAAACCTGAAGGGCACACTCGAGATTGAAACATGCCTTTGAAAAGTTCATCGAATCTCAAAAGAATCTAGGAATTTCTAAGAACCAATTAAAAACCTAATAATATTTCGTTTTCATGGCGGAAATTGGTGAATCGTCATTCGCCTACCTTCAAATATTCTATAGCTTGGATTACGACATCCATCTTCCAAGTTATAAAATATTGTGTTGGGTCCTAGCCTTAATATTTCAAATTGGGTGTTATATTAAGGATTTAAATCAACTAACTTGAATTTCTCCCATTGTAGATGTTTGTTTTAGACAACAATGATCTTCCCAAATCTAATGGAACAAGCTTTCCTAATGAAGATGACTTCCTGAGCTTGGCTCATGGAAATCATGCTTCTCTTCCTCCTCCTCCTCCAATTATTCTCCCTGACCTACAAGCCCAAAGACTTGAAAGGTTCAATGTCACTCAAGCCCTACTAGAAATGAAACATAAAGATGGAAGACATGTGTGCACTCATGCCTTAAGAATGAAGTCACACTTTGACAGGTTGAGAATGTTGGGTGCTGTTATTTCAAGGAAGTTCGCTATTGACAGGGTTCTTCAGTCACTTCCTGAGTCGTATAGTGAGTTTATTAAAGACTACTATATGACAGATCATGACATGACCATAATAGATCTTTCTTATTTGCTTATTGCTGCTGAATCAGAAATGATTTAGTGCAAGAGTCAAGCAAATATGGGTGGAAGGTCTACTTCTCAAACTTCCATCAACATGGACAATGGTAACATTGGAAGTCCGGAAAAACTTTCTCTTCCCAATGGAAAGGGATTAGCCTTGGTCAACCTGGTTGACCGGAAGGTAAAAAGAAAGTATAAGTCTGGAATAGCCTTTTGTATCATTCCTAAAGAGTCTATATGTTTTCATTGTGAAGAAAAGGGGCATTGGAAGCGAAGCTGGCCTAACTACCTGAAGGATCTGGAAGAAAAAAAGAATCAAAAAGTTTGACTCTGATTCAGGTAAGTCCACTATCTACCCCTGTTAAGTTCCTAATTTCTTATTATTTATACATGATGTGACTAAGTTACATTTTGATGTTTGGCAGGATCAAGCAAAGGGAAGGGAACTTAAAGAAAGAGTATGTTGAATCTGATCGCGAAGATGGATTTCTATCGCATGGTTGAAGATCAGATTTTTGAGCTACTACTTAGGGGTTATGATAGATTGCTAGAAAACATGTAATAGCAAGCATTTCAAGTTGCATTGTAAGGAAAAAAAATTCCGCATTTATAAATAAATAAAATTTGTGTTTTATTTTATTATATCTCCTTGCAATGGCATTTTATGAAAAGGTTGATGTTTGTATGGTTCTAGCAATGATGGAAATGTGAATTTGATTCTATCATTTGTGGTAGTGTCTAAATTTACCAAATAAGGAATATTCTCATCAACCAAGTTTCATGTGGACCGAAACTTGGAATCATACAAGTTGTATAGTATGATGAATGAGAATTTTCATCTTTGGAAAATTAAGACTAATTCCTTGTTCACATGTATATGTGAGTCAAGTGAAGGACTAAAGGATATAGTACACAGTCTTGTGCACTGGTCAAGGTCCACCACAAAAGATCGACAAGACTATTCGTCATGATTTACTAAGGTTGAGTAAATATGGTTATATTTACCTGTTTAAGTATAATTCTGCAGCATTGGGAACGTTTCGATGTATGGCAGAACGAATAAGAAGAATCAAATTAGGCAGAAAGATAAAAGTTACTCAAATCTGAAAAGATGGGAGAGTACCTTAGTATCATGTTTTGTGATCATCTTAATGATTAAGAAACCATATCACAATTGGTTCTCTAAAGACATCTTAGTGCATTCCTATGGCTAAGAAGAGGTATCAAGAATTGCTGAAATGGTTGAATCAAGGAGATGATTCATACTTCGTTCCAAAACAAGTCTTAGAGTCATACTCCAAGACTGTAAGTTGAGTGACATATCTTAAAGAAAGGTTTATAATACTTGTCAAATGTAAGAGTAAAATGTTTCCTACTCTTGTACATTTGAAATTGGTAAGTTGTGATGTTTTGGATAAAACAAAGACCAACTAAGGCCAATTGTGTGAAGTGTTTGTCTTGATAAAGTATACGCACTATCTCTTGAATATTTGGAAAGATAGTCTTATATGTCAAGAGGACAGTGGGAGTTTTAAAGATCCTGAAAGGATTTCAAGATCTAATCAAGAATAAAAAACCTATAGTTTATCACTAGCACGCGACTTGACGTCTATAACCTATCGTGTTGACATTTCTGTGCCCATTCCAGTTAAAAGTTGGCCTTGCTTATGAGGTCTGAGAGTTCTCAATTTGTTGCATAACAACTTGGAAGCAATGGCAGGCCCTTCTGCTGCCAGGTGGCAAGAAGTTGAGACTGCACAAGTTCAATCCATATAAGTTTGGATTTGTCATTAACCTTATCTTTTGATTATGGTTTTGACAAATTCACATGGATAGGAACACATACACCATAAAATCTAAGTGTCATAAGGTTTCTCTCCTATTCATGAAAATGATGGTGAGGAAACACTTCCACTAGGTAGATTTTAAGTGGATAGCAATTGTGATATTTGGATTCTCAAAGTCGTTAGTGGAGCCTGTGTGGTTAACCGGCACACTAATATGGACTTGTGAGAAATGGAAAAGGTCTAAACAATTGAGACTATGAGTACGACATCCCTTTTCATAGTTCTAAAATTGTTTAGACACACATGTGAGCTATCTAAGGAAAAGTGTATGATTTTGATAAAGTTTTATCAAAGCATCTCGTATCAGAAATATGAACTTTGGTAAGAAAGTCAATAAAGTATTGACTCCTAGAAGTCCAGGTGATTTCTGAGTACATGTCAAAGCTAGTGGGAGCATAAGTTTTATGCTAATAATCATCATGTTAGTTGGAGCATGATAATTATGATTAGTATTGCAAGTTAGCAATGTTAATTATAGAAAACAAAAGTTTCAATTCGTGGAGTTGCAGGGGTTGAAAAGTTGTTTTGCTATAATTAAGGAAGAGGAAATTATACTTCATTTCAATTCTAAAAGCTTAGATTGAGGTTTTAATCATCTTAGTCAAGGATATATATATGAATTTTACGTTGAATGGCTTCACATAAAGAAATTCTATATATGGGTCTATTATTTGCGTTCTAAAATTCGATTATGATTACGGCATCCCTTTTCATAATCTGAATTATGAGAACTTGGCAAATAGAAATGGAAATAGAAATATTGTAGCAAAAGACTGCTCTTGTATCATGTCTTTATGTGAGACATCATGAATCGTGTCCCATATGCTTCGGATATAGGATCGATTGCATGTGCTATAATATTCATCCTTTCTAAATTTTTCCAAATGCTCAGGACATTAAGAAGGGAAAAATCTAGAATTAGATATGACTAAAAATGATTAAGCAATTGTCGAGGACAATCTAAGGTTTACCAAAGATTGGTTACTCAGGGACAGTTGGAAGTGTAGTGTTAAATTTGGAAGGAGCTTATTGACATATTCTGAAAGGAGGCAACTCTTGTTCAGGAGTGATAGTCAAAATGAGAATATGGAAATGCTTCCATAGGTGGAAGTTATTTATTAAATCTGTGTAAGATTAGGAAACTTAATGCAAGAAGGATGTTTCCATGGAGTTGATCTCCATTCGAATACTTTGTGCATAATCATTACAAGAGGACCAATGCATATAAGTTTAAAATCTAACAGATTTAGGTAAATGGCAGGAATTTGGAATTCTTACATTTACGATAAGGATTTGGGACTGTGAAATGAGAACCATATGAGTTATGTTCAATCAATCTATTTCACAAAGTAAAGATCATAGACAAACTTAGTGTGTGTACTTGGTGTATGTCATAACTAATGTTTGGACAAACATAGTGTGCATACTTGGTGTATGGCATGACTAGTGTTTAGAAAATAAAAACATCGTCTACATGCTTGGAGCATGGGACAACTACTGTTTTAATTCAAGAAGAAAGTTGATAGCTGAAACAGTATACAATGAATAATGTGTAATCATATGGTGATAAATAAAAGGTCTTTTATTTATATTCATAAGTTCTAAGACCTTATTGGATTCAATTACTCTTGTGTTTCACTCTCCATGTTTTGACTTCCAGAATAACTAAGTCGCTCTTCCTGAATGACTAAGTTATTCAAACCATCCACAGTCGTTCATATGTTGGAAGTAGATATGAATCAAGACTGTCATGGGTTGGCTTGTAGAGGTCTAAGATGTTGGACAAAGTGGTGCTACAACACTCATGAGTGCTCATAAGTTCTGAGTATTGGATTCAACCCACGCTCACTGGTATCACTTCATGGAATTTATCTTGAGTGATCGTGAGACGGTAATATCATATAAGTCTACAAACCTAGAGATATGACTTGTTGCCTCTGAGTTGGTTATGCATTGATTGTACGAAAACGCATTGGTAACTCGATGTTATAAAATGTGCCTTTGTGTATGATTCAACAAGTAGAAGAACAAGCGTATGAGTCGAATTTTATCTGTTCCTTCTTGGATTAGAAGCGATATCTGGGCCCCTCGATGATTTTGTGCTGACCCATGTACCGGGCCCAGTCAGAACTAAGTTGATGTGTTTAATTAAGTTCTGTGTCAAACAAATCGGAAATTGGGAAACAAACTGCTGGAAAATAAGTAAGACATTGTTCCATGTATTTGTCCGGCTGATATCTAGAACAGAGGATTATATGATCACTTATCTTAAATCGCATATCATCATCTTCTCAGTTCCGAGAGACCTTGAAAGACCTACGATTGCTGATCGGTTCCTGAAGTTATTCTTGCAGATATAGTTATTAGACTTATCCAAGTGGGAGAGTGTTGGATTAGGTGTATAAGTTAATAACTATTTCTGGGTTATACTTGACCCGATTAGCATGGTCCATTTAGGTTGCATGGCATCATGCATTTGGATTGACTAGAATGAGAGAAATAACACTTATGGTTTATTAATATATTATAAGTTATAATATATTAATAATATTATTTAATTAGTATTGATCAAGAATAAATTTAGAATTAATTAAGTCATCAACAGATGACTAATTAAATATATGGGTTGATTGTGTAAATCATCCATACTTGTATAGTGGGCTAAAAGGCTCCATGGATTATCAAGTTGGGCTAACACCCATAGGATGCTCCATGGAGGTTTAAACCCATGGGTCATGTAAATGAAGGGCCATGTCACATTAGGGTTTACATGGTGTAACCCTAATGCAACACACTATATAAAGAACATGACACTCTCCAAAATAGGCTACACTAGTGAGACAAGAGGGCAAGGCCGATTTCAAGTGTTATACCATTCTCTCAAAGTCATTCCAAAAGCATTTGGTGTTGTGTGAGACATTTGAGGCATCACACTTGGGGTGCTAGGCTCACAAGGTTCTCAAGGAATCCAAAATACTACAAGGTATGTTTTCCTACTATCTTTTATGTTTAAATGTTCCCCATGTATGCTAGATAGGAAATGAACCATGGAAAAACAATGTTGAATGTATTTTAGACAATCCATACTTGTATAGTGGGCTAAAAACATAATCTAATGATTGAAACATGGTTCATGCAAAAGAATAAGATAAAAGTAATGTGTTATTGCCTTTGATCTTCTTCCAAATTGATATCTAAGATGAAATCTCGAAAACCACAGCTTCTAAGAACCCTTCTGGCCTCCAAAAATCGTCCAAGGCTTCCCCCATTTGTTAAGGTTCGAATGAGAAGCGTTTCTATATATATTCTGAAAACAGGGGCGACTCGGCGAGTTCAGTGACCGACTCGGTGAGTCCATTACTTAAAATCCCATGTATGGCAAGTCAGCGTCGAAAATCGCGAACTTTCTAATCAACTCATCGAGTTGAGGGCCAACTCGTTGAGTCCATTTGGAATCAACATTATCTCAAAACGCGAATGTCGTCCGAAATTGTGTCTAGTTTTCTGAACATTTTGAATCTCGTTAATCGGAGTTACGGTTCATGAGATATGGCCAAAACACTGACGAGGGGTCAAACTGTCCAGCAACAACCTTCTTTCTTCAAAATCCAATATCCAAGCTTCCAATTGCTAAATCCGATTCCTTTTGCATCCGAGCATGTCATTGTTGCTGAAAATACAATTTCAACATAATTAAGTATCTTTTGTTCATAATTTTCAATAAAATGGCCAAAACGTATTAAGATTTTACACAAAATATATGACTAAATATGCACATATCAGCAGTGATCGACTGCGCGCAGCAGTTGGTCAGGTTCAGGACCCCAAGTGGGGGAGAGTTGGTGATACAAGGCGAGGGGCCACAGCATAGACCAGCTTTATGTTCAGCAGCGATAGCTAGGCGCTATCTCCAGCAGGGGTGCGCAGGTTATGTCGCCTATGTCTTGGATACCCGGGAGGCGGGTAAGGCGACGGTGAGTGACGTACCGGTGGTACGAGAGTACGCGGATGTATTCCCAGAGGAGCTACCTGGGATACCTCCGGAGAGGCAGGTAGAGTTCAGGATCGACCTAGTCCCTGGTGCAGCTCCGTTAGCTAAGGCACCGTATCGGTTGGCTCCTTTTGAGATGCAGGAGTTGTCTACACAGCTGCAGGATCTGTTAGACAAGGGATTCATCAGACCGAGCAGTTCACCCTGGGAGCCCCGATTCTAATTGTGAATAAGAAGGACGGGTCGCATCAGATGTGTATAGATTACCGGGATCTGAATAAGGTAACGGTGAAGAACCGTTACCCACTCCCGAGGATTGATGATCTCTTTGACCAGCTTCAGGGAGCATCTTGGTTCTCCAAGATTGATTTGCGTTCAGGTTATCATCAGATGAGGTTCAGATAGGAGGATGTGCAGAAGACTACTTTTCGGACACGATATGGTCATTATGAGTTCGTGGTGATGCCTTTCGGGCTCACCAATGCTCCTAGCACGTTCATGGATCTCATGAACTGCATGTGCAGACCGATGTTGGATCGGTCTGTGATAGTTTTCATTGATGACATCTTGGTTTATTCCAAGACGCAGGAGCAGCATGAGTGTGACAACCCGAAATTTTTATCTCGTATAGTCATTCAATTCAATCAAAGTCAGACTTGTATCTGCTAACTTTTAGCACTGTTTTGAGTCTGTTTGAACTTTCTGAGCTTAGTAAATCAAAGGATCAAATACTAGGATGGGTCAACTAGGGTTCCAAACCATCAAGCAAGCCTTAAACCCTCAAATGAGGAGTTTACGGCCATGAGACCATGGGTTTACGGCCGTAAGCTCATGGGGTCGTAAACTCCATGCCTATATAAGGAAAACTTGGCCATTTTCAATCATTGTTACCATTTCAAGTCTAGAATTCGGGTTTTCTCTCAAGTATCATCCCTTATCTTCAAAAGTCGTAAGTGTTCTTTCTTTAGTATGTGGTTAATCTTTCATAACTAGCTTCATACTCATGATTCATCCATGGAAATCATGTTTTCTTAGATCTTCAAGAAACACCAAGAACACCAAGAACACACACTAGTGTTCTTGACCAAAATCAACCCTTTCAAGCTTCTATATTGTAAGTACACTACCCTTAGCTTGTTGTGTACATGAATCAATTAGTTTAGACCTTGAATCCACCAAGAACACAAGAAGTTCTTGAGTTTACGGCCCAAGATCTTCCTTGGCCGTAAACTAAATGTTGATGAACATTTGGACCTTTAACTCTTCTAGTGATCAAGCTTTGGACCTTGAACCTTCATAGGATGTTGTAGGATCTTGAAACATACACCTTTGTACATTTGACCATGAGTTTACGGCCGTAAACTCCCTTGGCCGTAAACCCATGGCAGTAAACACCTTTCATGGTGATTTCTCTTCCCTTTGTTGAATCGCATGTGATTCAACACTTCGTGTCAATACCCTTTGGTCCAATATATTGTTTTCCATATCCTAGGGTGTTTTACTTGCTTAATTAGTTGTTTAAACACTAATTGTATGCATACATATATCAATATATGATATATAGGATCTGTGTGTTGTGTTCAAGTCTTCACTTGACACTTAGCATCCTACCGAGCACTTTCCTTCGGACCACTCACTACAGGTGAGTTCATACCCCTCAATCAACCTTATAAATGTTTTTAAATGCTTTTATGGGGGGGGGGAATACAAGTTGAATCATTATAGTTATTATATCAATCACATGTGATTAATAACTATCAAACTGTGGATTTACAACGCTTTTAGCTGTTTTACCAAGCAAACTACTTTAAAATGTTTTCTCAAACGTTTTTACATGTTAAACTCTTTATCAAACTTGTTTTATATACTAAATCTTTCCTTTCAAATTCTGTTATAACTGTGTTTCAAACAAAGGATTTCATGTACTTCAAACTGTGTTTCAAACAAAGGATTTCATGTACTTCAGACTATGTTTCAGACAAATGATTTCTTATACTTTAAACTGTTTATATCAAACAAACTGCTTTTAAATCGTTTTATAAATTGACATCAAGTCATCAATATTTATTATTAAGCTCTTCAAATATTTTACAAAACTTCTTCTTATATTTATATATTGTCAAATGCATGCCTATATATGTATAGTTATGTAAGTAATGTTTAAAGGACTTAGGACTGCTAACTCGCTTTAATTCCTTTTCCTTGTTTGGATGTGGCCTTAGGGTATCGGTTATTTGTCCGCATTTCGTCTAAATATTAGTTATATATTATGTATACATATGTATACATAAAAGTTCTATCAGTCAGTTCAGTACTTTTGGGTAGCAAAGGCATACTTTCATTCATTCTTATACACACACTACTAGTAAACTATAATAGGTATAGTTTAGGAGATACTATTTACTATTCCTAGTACAAGGAAGCACACATGAGTCAGTTCATTCATGAGTCTATACAAGTATACTATACGAAGAGAATTGCAATATACTATACTAGGAAGACTACTACATACTATATGAAGAGAATTGCTATATAATATACTAGGAAGACGTTTACACACTACGGGACTGACCATCCTACACCCGGCTGCTAGCTATAATGGGATCTGCTTATCTACGGATGACCTTGGTTATACTGTTCAGCGAGTTACCGCGTCGTGTTTATCCTAGACAAATGGATACGATTTCAATGATTATATAATTTTCCTTATTACCTTTATTTTGTGACACATTCACATAAACGATGAGGTAATCTATATTTTGATATAGAATTTCCCTATTACCTTTATTTTGTGACACATTCACATAAACGATGAGGTAGTCTATATTTTGATATTAATAGTTGTACTTGGGAAAAACCTTCATTTTTACAGAGAAGCAAATCTTCAAAACATTCGGGTCTTGGTAGAAGACTACTTTTTATACTAGTAGGAAATATGGGATTTTATAGGGTTTTCATACTTATACAAACTTTTTCATTTAACATTTACAAGTCTTTTTATCAAAACTTTACAAATCAATGACACTAAAGTACTTATGAATTCACCAGCTTAAATGCTGATCTACGCTTTCAAAATAACTTGTATTCACAGGTCACCAGTAGACAGGTACGATGACCAGGTTTCGAGAAGACGGAGCAGTCAAGACTCGTCTTTTATGTTGATTACTTATTTTGGTGTCTTATTACTATGAAAGAATACACATGTATTAAAATTCTACTATTAATGCAATGGATGATGTTGTTGCTTGTTTACTACTTTACATTTTTAAGATACTTTACATGACGTCCTCCACCCCCGAGCATTTCCGTCGTTCCGGTTTTGGGGTGTGACAATGAGGAGCACTTGCGAGAGGTGTTGGATACTCTGAGGAGGGAGAGCATGTATGCCAAGTTCTCCAAGTATGAGTTCTAGCTGTGCAAGGTGCAGTTTCTTGGGCACCTTGTCAACCAGAACGAGATTTCCATCGATCCGGCCAAAGTGGAGGCCATGATGAGGTGGGAGGTTTCAAGGTCTGCATCTAAGATTCGGAGCTTCCTGGGACTGCAGGTTACTATCGGAGATTCATTCAGGACTTCTCCAAGATAGTCGTGCCCTTGACCAGATTGACGAGGAAAGTCGTGGTCTTTCGCTGGGGGCCTGAGCAGCAGGCTGCCTTTGAGACACTGAGACAGAGATTGTGTGAGGCGCCAATCTTAGCCCTGCCAGAAGGCGTGGAGGATTTTGTTGTGTATTGCGATGCGTCCATCTCGGGTTAGGGCGCGATATTAATGCAGAAGGGGCCTGTTATCGCCAACGCTTCAGGGCAGCTGAAGCCTCACGAGGCGAACTATCCGATGCCTGATTTGGAGTTTGGGGCAGTTGTTTTCGCTCTCAAGATTTGGCATCATTACATCTATGGGGTCCGTTGTACCATTTACACGGACCATAAGAGTTTGAGGTACCTCATGGATCAGCCAAATCTAAATATGAGACAACGTCGATGGCTAGATGTGGTGAAGGATTACGATTGTGAGATCCTCTACCACCCGGGGAAGGCCAATGTCGTGGCCGATGCGCTTAGCCGCAAGGTAGCACCGATCAGAGATACTTGCTTGAGGATGACCGTGGTGACTCCGCTGTTGGAGCGGATTTGAGAGGCCCAACAGGAGGCTACGAAGGAGGAACATCGTAAGAGTGAGCGTATTGTGGGTCAGGTTTCCTCCTTCTATTAAGACAGTTGTGGATTGTTGACACTACACCGTAGGGTGTGGGTCCCATATCATGGAGGTGTGCTCCAGGTATTGATGGAGGAGGCGCACAAATCGAGGTTTCTATCCATCCTGGGGCGACGAAGATGTACAGGGATCATCGTCTTGATTATTGGTAGGCGTGCATGAAGCGGGATGTAGCTTGGTATGTTGAGAGATGCCTGACCTGCAGGAAGGTCAAGGCCGAGCACTAGAGGCCTCACGGCAGGACCCAGCCGTTGGATATCCCGCTGTGGAAATGGGAAGATATCACTATGGATTTCATCACAAAGCTTCCAAGGACCGCACGGGGAGTGGATTTGATTTGGTTCATCATGGAACGATTGACCAAGAGCGCCCATTTCATTCTGATTCACGAGAGCATTTCGACCTAAAAGTTGGCCGACATCTACATCATAGAGGTAGTGGCTCGGCACAGGGTGCCAGTCTCGGTGATTTCCAAAAGGGATGTGCCGTTTACTTCCAGATTCTGGAAGAAGTTTCACGACGAGCTGGGAACTCGTCTGCACTTTAGTACCGCTTTTCACCCACAGACGTATTGTCAGAGCGAGTGGACCATCCAGACCCTGGAGGATATGTTGCGGTCATGCAATTTAGATTTCGGAGGTAGTTGGGATACTTACCTTCCTTTGGCAGAGTTTTCCTATAATAACAGCTATCACGCGAGTATCGACTGTCCTCCCTATTGGATTAGTGTCTAAGTCCATAACTATAATTGGTATGTACCTGACCCCACTTGGCATGGTCCATTTGGGTTGCATGGCATCATGCATTTGGATAGACTAAAATGAGAGAAATAACACTTAAGGTTTATTAATATATTATAAGTTCTAATATATTAATAATATTACTTAATTAGTATTGATCAAGAATTAATTTAGAATTAATTAAGTGATCAAAAGGAGACTAATTAAATATATGGGTTGATTGTGTAAATCATCCATACTTGTATAGTGGGCTAATACTCCATGGTTTGTCAAGTTGGGCCAAAACCCATAGGATACTCCATGGATGCTCCATGGTGTTTTTGAACCCATGGATCCAAGAAATGGAAAGCCATGACAATTAGGGTTTACATGATGTAACCCTAATTGTGACACACTATATAAGCTTCTTATTCTTCCCAAAAATCGGCCACTAGTATGAATGGTGAGGGCTAGCCGATTTCATGAAGTGTTTATTTCTGTCTAAGTTATTCCAAGTGCATTTGATGTTGTGTGAACCATTTGAGGTGTCACACTTGGGGCACTAGGCTCTTAAGCTCCATGAAATCAAGCTGCATCAAAAGGTATGTCTTTTAACTTGTATTATTCCATATGAATCAATGTTTTGTATGCTAGTTAGGATAATACCTTGGAATAATCATATTTGCATGTATAACAGAGAAAACATAGATCCAAGGTATTTAGGGTTGCATGTAGACTTAGGAGTGTTAGAATGCTCAAAACCCAACACTCCCTTTGAGATGTTGTATGGGAGGATGTGCAGGACCCCGATATGTTGGGGTGAGGTTGGACAGAGGGTTATGGGGAGTACGGAAGTGGTACTCAAGACTACAGAGAGGACCCAGCAGGTACGGAGCAGGCTTGAGACTGCTCAGAGTCGGCAGAAAACTTATGCCGACAAGCGTCGTTCTGACCTGGAACTCCAGGTCGGGGATATGGTGCTCCTGAAGGTGTCGCCTTGGAAAGGTGTCATTCGATTCAGGAAGCGGGGCAAGTTGAGCCCTAGGTATATTGGACTGTAACACCCCGTTTATTAAATGAATAAATGAGCGAATTAATAAATTAATGGTAGCCCTAAATTCCGTAATAATATAGCAAAGTGTTGGTCTCGAGGGTTAATTGTTACAATTTTAGAAGTTGGGGGTTAAAAGTGTAAGTTCTGGATTTAATTTAAAAATGATTTCAGAAGTCAGGGTCCGTTTGGTAATTAATGGACTTAAACTGAAAAGATTTGAAGACTTAGGGGGTTGGCTGGTAATTTCGGGACTTATTATGAAAGGAAATAATGGGATCATGGGCTAAAGGGTAAATATTGGATTAAGATTGAAAGAAAATGTTATGGAGAGGGGCAATTCCTGCCATTATAGAAGGTAGTTTCATAAGGCACGGTATTTAACTGTTGCATTGTTCTTCCTAACCCTAACCCTAACGTTCACTTCATCATCCGCCATGCACCCTTATGCCTCCCTCACCGGCGCCGCCACCACCCCATTTCCGATCAGCCAACGACCACAGCAACCTCCGGACATCTAATGTTCTCCTCCTTCTCCATCTTCATTCACCGCCATGTGGAGCCTCGTCCACCATTCGAGCCCATTGTTGTTCTGACCAACCAAGAACACGAAGGATTATGGCCGTCGGCAAAGTTTACTGCTGAGAACCGCTGCAACCCAGCCGCCGATATGTGGACTGAGAACTTTGGGATGCTACCTCCGCTGCGCCGCAACCGGTGAAGACTCAGTCGCCACTCCATTGTAGCGATGTTGTTCCGCTGCCGACGTTCTCCAAGCTGTTACGTCGCCATTGCTGCTTCAGCACGTGATTCTTGTTTTGATGACACCGCTATTACAACCTTTAGCCGCTATTGATGCCGCTACCGCTATGTTACCCTTATCTGCCGCCACTAGCCACCGTGAAAGGTGGCTGTGTGTGTGCTTTGGTGCGTTT
Source organism: Lactuca virosa (assembly GCF_052849685.1). Taxonomy (NCBI): domain Eukaryota; kingdom Viridiplantae; phylum Streptophyta; class Magnoliopsida; order Asterales; family Asteraceae; genus Lactuca; species Lactuca virosa. The sequence goes on from NC_136426.1 coordinate 290,065,585, forward strand.
TTGTTTATTACTGCAGTGAGAGGGTGATGTGTGTGTGTAGTTAGCATTAGTGTGTGTGTTTATTTTGGAGATTGGCATTGTAAATTGTAACCAAAAAATGTAATAATGGAAAGAAAGTCAAAACCACCACCGTGAGGTGGTGGTTGCCACCACCGGCCACCGTGTCGGGTGGCGGTGTGACTCATTTGTATTGTGACTCGTTTGGGTTGTTTGGACAAGGGACTAAAACCCTAATGGGCCTAATAAACCCTAGCAGGCCCAATGAAACCCTAATGGGCCAAATGAAGCTCTAATTGACCTAAAAGCCCAAACATGTGACTAAAGGGCCAAATGAAAACTAATTGATCAAAAGACCTAGCTATTTGGCCTATTGGGCTAAGATGGGGTTGGAAACCCTAATTAGGGTTTAGAAAACCCTAATATTGGATTTATGGGCTTGGACTTAATGGGACCCACATTTGGGCCATTGGAATGGAATTCTATATTAAGCCCAATCACACCGTATGACTTATTTAGAAGAGTGATGGACTTAATGAATTAAGTCATTAATGGGTTAAGTGAGAAACACTTAACCCTAATCGTCATTTTATGTGAAACCCTAATTTCACTTGGGCTTTATGTTGGGCCTTTCTATTGGGCTTTGGTGTTTGGGCCATCCACGAATAACCATATGGACTAGAATATGTCGATGGGCTTTAGGGTAAGGCCCATATGAGGGTGTGGGCCCAATTTGGAAAATTGGGTGGTAGATGGGCCATAGTTTGGGCCTTAATGATAATATGATATTGGGCCATTAGAAATGCAGAATGTTTGGACTGGACTAAGTAGTTGGACCTTTAATTATGATCATGTAAAGGTTTGGGCCCAATTTGGAAAATTGGGCCATATGTTGGGCTTTGATTCCTTGTTTGACTTTTGGGCCTTTAGATTGGGCATTGGGCTTGGATCAAGCTAAGATTGAGGTAAAGCAGTCTTTTACCACAAGGATGGACTTATGGTTATGTATTGGAACCCAAATATTAATTGGGTGTTATTTTGATGTTGACAGTTCGGGAATCTGTCATCCAGCAGTTGGGATTGTGTCTACGGGACTTCAGTAGTGTGAGGTGAGTTACCTTCCAGTAGAAGTGGGTCTAAGGCACCAAGGCCGGCCCACTAGTAAGAGTTATAGTAAATATAATTGTTTATCCGGTATGTTGCTATCTGTTATGATTATGTGCCAGTAGGCTATGATGTTATGTGTTATGTGATAGGAGGGGGTAGGTTAGACCCCAGTACCGGTCGAAAGGACCGAAGGGGTAGTTAGTACCTAGTTACGTTAGACAGTTTATGATATATGTGTTGTGTTATTATCTGGTAGTGGTAGGGTTGAAATAGTCCCCAGTTACCGGTTGAAAGATACCGAAGGGCAGGCCAGCAGCCAGATATGCTAGGCAGTAACCGGTTGAAAGATATTGACGGGGAGGCCAGCACCTAGATATGCTAGGCAGATACCGGTTGAAAGATACCGAAGGGGATGCCAGCACCCAGATATGCTAGGCATTATGTGTTTATATGGTAAGTGGTATGATGGGGGAACTCACTAAGCTTCGTGCTTACGGTTTTCAGTTTTGGTTTCAGGTATTATGCTTTCAAAGGAAAGGAGTCGGCGATCGCAGCGCATCACACTATGTTTTCCGCACATGAGATCTTTGGGATTACACTCTGATATGTTTTTTATGATGACACGTTTTGATCATTGACATATTGGTTTTGACATGAGATATCAATATGAGTGTTTATATATTGATGGTTTTGTGTTATAACTTACTTAAAAATGAAATTTTTGGCCTTGAAGTTTGGGATGTTACAAGTTGGTATCAAAGCCTTGGTTTGAGGGATTCGGGCACACTCTCGGGTGTGTTTGAACTCAAACTAAGGACTTGGTATGAAAATTTTCAAAAGTAAAACCCTTTTATGAAAAGAAGTTTGAAAAGAATTTGAAAAGAGAACAGAACTTTGAAAAGAACAAAGTGTGTGATGCGTGCAATCAGCCAAGCTCAAGTATGTTTTCCCCAAGATACCTATACATGTTATGTTATGATATGATATGATTATGAGAACTGCATGCTAGATTAGGGCTAAGGATCTAGGAAGGATGCCTTATATGTCTATTGTATGTGCTTGTAGACTTGCATGCTAGTACTGATCAGTCAGTGATAGGATGTCCTGTTTAGGTTATGCCTAATTGTATGAGCCTTTGAATTGCATGTACAGATTCCTAATTAGAGGATAGAGCGATTTGATTGGATTATGATGGTTAGATTTTTCATTGTCTTAATAATGTTTACTTTGTGCTTTGTGGGACTCTTAGTGATGTGAGTTAGCTACTAAGTGAATATGCTAAGTCACATGGGACACAGGCCAGATAATCTCCAATTGATGGACTTGACCCTATTGCACAGCTCTTGTTTGAGTCCAACCGTTCTAGGGATGGATCTTTTACTCGAAGGATTATCTGATATTTGTTGTATGTGGCTATATTCATGAGGTAGCTAGTTGACATTACTGGGAATCTTTCAGCCGCTGAGGATTGGGTGGGTTTGGGAACCTAGGAAAGCATATGATATGTTTCAGTGGGTTGGTAATGAGGATCAGTGAGACTTGGGTGTACCAATTTAAGGAAGTGACTTGGAGGATTCGGGAGGATTGCTGAGGAAAGTATGGATAGGTGTGGAAGGTAGTATTGGGCCCGTACTACTGAAAGCACAGGATCCATACTCGAATCGGTGAGAGTCCTGGAGAATCTGAGCAGCTTCGGGGAAGAGTTTGTGACCCGATTTGGGGACAGAGAATGTTCCAGTTGTTGCAGCTTAGCCATGGGCAAGTGAGCTAGTGAGCGCGACAGGGAGTCAGGCCCTGAAGGATATGATTTCCAAGAGGTTACAGATGCGAGATCGATTTGGAGTACTTTGAGAAGTGAGGTTCATGCCAGGTGCGTATAGTAGAGGGTCCTGGGAAGAGACCCATGACTTTTGATCATCGGGTCAAAGGCCAGCAAGGCCTGAGTCAGTGCAGCACCTACCGGAAAGTGCACAAGGGAGTTTGTCGCTCCAAGGGTTTAGGCTGCTACACGTGTAGCGGGGTTGGTTATGTCAGCAGAAGGTGATCAGGATTCCTCCAGATGTTGCGGGTATGTCATCTTCTACTACTATTAGGTGGATGTTGGGAATATGTATCGCTTTGCAATTGTGAGTGAGTTTGGATAAGTCAGATCTCTGGTCGGTTTCTGCTAGTGTTTGGGTTATCAAGGATCATATATGCCATCATGCATGCCAAAAAGTCCTTGATGAACCCACCGAGGGACTCATCTTGTGGAGTGGGTTCCGCATGGACCGTTATCATTCCGGACCTTTGTCGGGATATGTGTAGGAGTATTATTTAGAGGATACTCGGTCAGGGTTAGAGCGATAGTTCTTCAGTGAAGTCAGCGTTCAGTGGTTCTATCATGGTTTAGGTGTGCTCAACAATTGTCTATGGATGAACTTTGGAGTTCAAGGCACTACTGTTGCAAGGACAGGACTGGTAACATGAAGAGGGTAGTGTCAGTTGCGGGTGTTAGATGCATAAGTGGTTGGTCATCGGATGTTCAATAGAATTATATTTTCGCATGGGTTGTGTTCGGTTAGAGTTTAATGGTGTTGCGAGATTGGAAGTGGGAACGAGGACTAGTCAGCCAGAGTGAAGATTAAGGCCTCTAGTTGTCAACATGGGAAGTGGATTGAGGTGTCAGACTCGACCAGATTTCAAGAGTACTCATCAAAATTTCTGAGGGTGGGTGATCTCAAGGTTTAACCGGTGATTAATCGCTAACATTGGTAAGCTCAGATTGTCGGCAGCGGACTATTAGGAAGTAATAAGGAATGGGAATCCTTCAGTTCTCACGTGCAGTGAAGACTTAGTCGAATCTAAGTGGGGGAGAGACTTTTTGTAAAGTTCTCCAAATGTGAGTTCTGGTTGCGCGAGGTGTAATCTCTTGGTCACCTTGTAAACCAGAAGGGTGTTCTGTTCGATCCGTTTAAGATAGAGGCCATGATGCAGTGGGAGATTCCGACGTCTCCAACTGATATTCGGAGTTTCCTGGGTCTAGCGGGCTATTACCGGAGATTTATACGTGACTTATCCGAGATTGAGGTTCCTTTGACCCGACTGACCAAGAAGTCGGTGGCCTTTCGCTGGGGGCCTGAGCAGCAGGCAGCCTTCAAGACTCTCAGATAGCAGGTTTCGGGAACCATGGTAGAGCTCCAGTTAGGACTCAAGTTCAGTTGTGTGTTAGGTCGAGTGCGTGTTCGACCCAGTATGGAAAGTGTTGTAAGACTACGGGGGTAGCCGTAGCATTCACTAACAGTCAGATGGTATGGAAAGTGTTGTAAGACTACGGGGGTATCCGTAACATTCACTAGCAGTCAGATAGTATGGAAAGTGTTGTAAGACTACGGGGGTAGCCGCAACATTCACTAGCAGTCAGATAGTATGGAAAGTGTTGTAAGACTACGGGGGTAGCTGCAGCATTCACAAACAGGCAGAAAGTGATAGAATGTTGTAAGTATGCGAGTGTAGCCGTAGCATTCACTAGGTTAATAGATAGCATGAGTGCGTTGTTAGAACGCGGAAGGAACAGTAGTACCCACCAGTCCGGGTGTAGCAATGAGGATATGGAAATCCACGGATTGGTTTATGGATTTCCCCAGAGGGATTAGATCTGGTTAAGCCAGTGATAAGACTGTAGGAACGTCACTACAGTTATGAGACCAGGGAAGCAATGGACTGCTTAAGGACCTACCATTGGTCAGATAGCAATCACTTTTAGTCTTGGATTTGATGATGACAGGATTCGACGCATGGACCCGATCGGTTAGATCAGGAGGTTGTTAGAGCCATAGTGGCATGATAACTAGTGGCAACTAGTTCCAGAGAAGGATTTCGTTTAGAAGTCGTGTGAGGCGACTAAGTGGGAGTCCTATGGCTCTGCAGCCAGGACGGAACCTGATATTTCAGATGAATTGCGAACGAATTGAGACCCGGAAGGTCTCGGTAGAATTTGGGAAAGTAGTCATGTGACAACATACTGCTTCAGGCAGTTTGGTGTTTCGGGCAGTTTTGGGATCTCGAGCAGTATTAGTGTTTCAGGTTTGCAGGTGCGAACAAAGAAACTGGTTGATTAGGAAGTGACAAGCCACTCACAGCGGGATCAGTTGAGCATAGGCCAAGTATAAGTGATCTGCAGGGATAATTAGGTTTGTGATCCATCTTTATAGTGGGAACCTCGAGCTATTAGAAGTTGAATAGTCCGTTGAGGGATAAACAGACTTGATTCAAAGATAGGATTCCGTGTGAGTAGGCTGCCATGGAATCAAGCCAACTCGAGACAACAGATTTTAGGGCTTTGCGAAGATTGGTCACGGTTACCCTGGGGAGGCCAGGGTGTGCCCATGATTGTGGCCATGATACTTGAGTGGTTGGTGCGTAAGGGATGGTCTCGAGTGGTTGGTGCCCATGATTGTGGCCATGAATAAATAAGCGAATAATAAATTAATAGTAGCCCTAAAATCCGTAATGATATAGCAAAGTGTTGGTCTCGAGGGTTAATTGTTATAATTTTAGAAGTTGGGGGTTAAAAGTGTAAGTTCTGGATTTAATTTAAAAAGGATTTCAGAAGTCAGGGTGCGTTTGGTAATTAATGGACTTAAATTGAAAAGATTTGAAGACTTAGGGGCCTGGTTGGTAATTTCGGAACTTATTATGAAAGGAAATTATGGGATCAAGGGCTAAAGGGTAAATATTGGATTAAGATTGAAAGAAAATGTTATGGAGAGGGGTCATTCCTGCCATTATGGAAGGTAGTTTGATAAGGCACGGTATTTAACTGCTGCATTATTCTTCCTACCCCTAACCCTAACGTTAACTTCATCAGCCGCCACCCACCCTTATGCCTCCCTCATCGGCACCGCCACCACCCCATTTCCGATCATCCAACGACACAACAACCTCCGGACATCCAACATTCATCTCCTTCTCTGTCTTTAGTCACCGCCATGTGGAGCCTCGTCCACCGTTCAACCCCATTGTTGTTCCGATCAACCAAGAACACGACGGATTGTGGCCACCGGCAAAGTTTGCTGCTGAGAACCGCTGCAACCCAGCCGCCGATACGTGGACTGCGAACGACGGGGTGCTACCGCCGTTGCGCCGCAACCGGTAAAGACTCAGTCGCCACTCCGTTGTAGCGCTGATGTCCGGCCGCCGACGTTCTCCAAGTTGTTACGCCGTCATTGCTGCTTCAGCGGGTGATTCTTGTTCCGATGACACCGCTATTACCACCTTGAGCCGCCATTGATGCCGCTGTCGCCATGTTACCCTTATATGCCGCCACTAGCCACCGTGAAATGTGGTTGTATGTGTGCTTTGGTGCGTTTCTGTTTATTACTGCAGTGAGAGGGTGTTGTGTCTATCTGTATTTAGCATTAGTGTGTGTGTGTTTATTTTGGAGATTGGCATTGTAAATTGTAACAAAAAAATGGAATAATGGAAAGAAAGTCAAAACCACCACCGTGAGGTGGTAGCTGTCGCCTCCTGCCTCCACCGGCCGCCGTGTCGGGTGGCGGTGTCACTCGTTTGTATTGTGACTCGTTTGGGATGTTTGGACAAGGGACTAAAACCCTAATGGGCCTAATAAACCCTAGCGGGCCCAATGAAACCCTAATGGGCCCAATGAAGCCCTAATTGACCTAAAAGCCCAAACATGTGACTAAAGGGCCTAATGAACCCTAATTGATCAAAAGACCTAGCTATTGGGCCTATTGGGCTAAGATGGGGTTGGAAACCTTAATTAGGGTTTAGAAAACCCTAATATTGGATTTATAGGCTTGGACTTATCGGGACCCACATTTGGGCCATTGGAATGGAAATGTGTATTAAGCCCAATCAAACCATATGATTTATTTAGAAGAGTGATGGACTTAATGGATTAAGTCCTTAATGGGTTAAGTGAGAAACACTTAACCCTAATCGTCATTTTATGTGAAACCCTAATTTCAATTGGGCTTTATGTTGGGCCTTGCTATTGGGCTTTGTTGTTTGTCATATGGACTAGAATATGTTGATGGGCTTTAGGGTAAGGCCCATATGAGGGTGTAGGCCCAATTTGGAAAATTGGGTCGTAGATGGGCCATAGTTTGGGCCTTAATGATTATATGATATTTGGCCATAAGAAATGCCAAATGTTTGGACTGGACTAAGTAGTTGGGCCTTTAATTATGACCTTGTAAAGGTTTGGGCCCAATTTGGAAAATTGGGCCATATGTTAAGCTTTGATTCCTAGTTTGACTTTTGGGCCTTTGGATTGGGCATTGGGCTTGGATCAAGCTAAGATTGGGGTAAAGCAGTCTTTTACCCCAAGCATGGATTTATGTTCTGTATTGGAACCTAATTATTAATTGGGTGTTATTTTGATGTTGACAGTTTGGGAATCTGTCATCCAGCAGTTGGGATTGTGTCTACGGGACTTCATTAGTGTGAGGTGAGTTACCTTCCAGTAGAAGTGGGTCTAAGGCACCAAGGCCGGCCCACTAGTAAGAGTTATAGTACAGATAATTGTATTTGTGATAATTATCTGGTATGTTGCTATCTGTTATGATTATGTGCCAGTAAGCCATGATGTTATGTGTTATGTGATAGGAGGGGGTAGGTTAGACCCTAGTACCGGTCGAAAGGACCGAAAGGGTAGTTAGTACCCAGTTACATTAGACAGTTTATGATATATGTGTTGTGTTATTATGTGGTAGTGGTAGGGGTGAAATAGTCCCCAGTTACTGGTTGAAAGATACCGAAGGGGAGGCCAGCAGCCAGATATGCTAGGCAGTTACCGGTTGAAAGATACCGAAGGGGAGGCCAACACCCAGATATGTTAGGCAGTTACCGGTTGAAACATACCGAATGGGAGGCCAGCACCCAGATATGCTATGCATTATGTGTTTATATGGTATGTGGTATGATGGGGGAACTCACTAAGCTTCGTGCTTACGGTTTTCAGTTTAAGTTTCAGGTACTATGCTTTCAGAGGAAAGGAGCCGGCGATCGCAGCGCATCACACTACGTTTTCTGCACATGAGATCTTTGGGATTACACTCTGATATGGTTTTTATGATGACACGTTTTGATCATTGACATATTGGTTTTGACATGAGATATCAATATGAGTGTTTTTATACTGATGGTTTTGTGTTATAACTTATTTAAAATATGAAATTTTTGGCCTTGAATTTTGGGATGTTACATGGACCTTTCAGGGTTGTCGCCCGGGTGGGCAGGGTGGCGTATAGGCTGGACCGATCAGCCAAACTCAGTCATATTCATAGTACTTTTCACGTCTCCCAGTTGCGGAAGTGCCTGGTAGACGATTCAGCAGTGGTGCCTTTGGAGGATATTCAGGTGGATGACAGCCTGAACTACATCGAGTGGCCAGTGGCGATCTTCGACGGGAAGTCGAAGGATCTGAGGAACAAGATGGTGGAGCTGGTGAAGGTGCAATGGCAGCACCGCAAGGGCTCGGAATGGACTTGGGAGCCGGAGGACGAGCTCAGGGAGCACTACCCCAAGCTTTTTCAGGATTCAGCAGCAGACTTCAACGACGAAGTCTAAAATAAGTGGGGGAGATTTGTAACACCCGGTTCCTGGTACGTATTTAAATTCAAGTAAACTCATGTTTTGCTCTGGGACTCGGCGAGTTGGAGGCCCAACTCGTCGAGTAGACGCGACTATTGCTTGGGAGGATAAGTGACCTACTCGACGAGTCGGAAGACCGACTCGACGAGTAGGGTTTTCTAGATAAAACCCTAATATTTGGGGTTTGCACCCTATTTAAACACCTTATAACGCCCCAAACCAGCCTCCATTGTCCCTCCCAACTCAGAGAAGCCCTAGATTGAAACCCTAGCATTGCTTGTGTAATCTTGACCGATTTCTGTGTGTTTGTGGTTATTGTGAAGCTTGAAGAGGAAGTAAAAGCATGGGGATTCCATAGGAAGCAAGAAGATCCAGAGGTTTTGCTTCATTCTCAGTTCATTCAAGGTAAAAAGTTTAAACCTTGACCATCTATCTCTTAGATCTTAATTTGGGGCTATTTTCTACCTTTTTATGGGCTTAAGTGGACTATACTCGGATTTGTGTGTATATTTGGAGTTGCACTTCAGATCTGGAACCATTGAGGTTCCCATGGCATAAAGGTGCCAACTTTATGGACATGTGAGACCCATGCTTCATATATACCTCTTTTTATGGCTTTTTGAGCCAAAAACCCCATGCATGGACATCAAGATTGGAACTTTACGTATAAAATGGACCCTAGGAGGTCAGATCTATGGTCTTGATGCATTACGACCCATTATAATCGACTGTATAGTTTTGGACAAAGAGGGACTCGGCGAGTCACTTGGGTGACTCAGCGAGTCGGGTCGCAGTTTCCCTTAAAACTCTTCTGGAAATGGTTTTTAGTTGAGTTGAAGGGAAACTCAACTTGTTGAGGGTTCGTTATGGACGTGAAGATCGAAGGACTCGACGAGTTCAGGGAAGAACTCGTCGATTTCCAGGCAATGTCCCAACCACATGAAGACGGACTCAACGAGTTCAAGGAGAACTCGGTGAGTCATAGACTAAACACCTTTATACGTATGAAGATGGACTCGACGAGTTCAAGGACGAACTCGGCGAGTCAGTTGAAGAAGGTCCTGATGTTTTGTTGAAGGAAAACTCATCGAGCTCTTGCTAGACTCGACGAGTAGGGACGAGGTTGTAGCATTTTGTGGACGTGGGGACTCGACAAGTTAGTGGACCAACTCGGCGAGTCGAGTCAGCCAGATGTTGACTTTGACCAAGGTTTTGACTTTGACTTTGACTTGGACATGAATTGACCCTTGTAAGGGTTGCGAGTATGAAATAGTAATTTAGAAGGGTTGTTGTGTAGGGATTGATGAGTCGAGAGGAGTTGATTTCCATATCGAGGACAGTGCAGACACTACACGACATTGAGGTGAGTTACCTTCCAGTAGAGGTGGTTCTACGGCCACAATGTCGGCCCACCAGCAGGAGTTGTCTTCAGATGATTGTCTTTGTGATAATTATCTAGGTTTTCTATTACCTGATGTGTTTTATGTGCCAGCATGATATGTTATATATGGTAGTGGCGGTAGGAGGGGAATAGTCCCCCGACTCAGTCGTTAAGAGCGAAGGGTAGATCAGTACCCCATATATGCCTGATAGTATGATTATGATATGTTATTGTGTGGTGGTGGTAAGGGGTGAAATAGTCCCCGTTACCGGTTGAGATATACCGGAGGGTAGGTCGGCACCCCAGAATGGCATGACATGGGTAGGTCAGCACCCCAGAATGGCTTGACACGGGTAGCTCAACAGCCCATAATGGCTTAACATGGGTAGGTTGGGCACCCCAGAATTGCCCGACAGTATGCATGTTGTATGGTATGTGGTATGATGGGGGAACTCACTAAGCTTTGTACTTACGATTTTTAGTTTTGGTTTCAGGTGCCTCTTCATCTAAGGGGAAGAAGCCGGTAGGGTAGCAGCGCATCACACACACATGATTCCACATTTGAAAACCCTGGGATTGTGACATTTTTATTAGTTGATGATGTGATTTTTGAGACTTGTGGTTTGTGTTTGGATGTTTTGAAATGATATCGATGACGTTTTCCGTGAACTATTTTTATAAGTAATACAATTAAAACAAAATTTTTTGGTCTTGATTTTTGGGATATTACACACACTATTTCGGATGTTTGGAGAACAGAGCAAGTCACCAAAGATACAACTGCGACTTCGCAACCAATGGTCTCGGAACCATTTCATACTCACTCCAATCCCAAGGTATCATTTTCGATCCCAAATTATGTTCCATTAACAGACAAATTCTTTCAGGGTCTTACCCCTCCATCTTCTCCTCTTACCACTTCTACTCCAACTTCAACACCAATTACTATTGCTCCATTTCCGAATGCTTCTCTCGTTGTTTCGCAACCTCAAGTTTTGGTTCCACTTTCTACTCCATTCTATACTGATTCCACCACTTCCCCAACATCTAGCTTCTTCAGTACTCCGATGTCGACTGTCAACGTATCTGATACGAGGACAGGTGATTTTGATGTTACTGTTAGTTCCAGTTCCTTCCCAGTCTCTCCCTTAAGGGATGATGATCCTGATACGAATTTTGGTGATGATCAGGATGATTTTCAAGACTTCCACTTCAGTCCCTTCACTGTTCATCAGTCGAGTGATGATGATGAGGCTCCCATGACGAAAGGGCAGTTCAAGATTCTTAAAAACAAGTTGGATACTCTGCTCGAGTCTTCCAAATATTCGTCCAGTAGCGAGTATTCACTTGAGTCTCACATAGCCCTATTCGAGACTTTAACAAAGGAGCATGCCACGAATCTTGCTAACTCCAACAAAGCAATTGAGAGTTCTGAGAAAACAGTTAGGGAAACGACCAAAAAAGTCGAGAAACTACTTTATGATGTTACCCAATTCATGGAGGATTTCCGAAGTTCTTCTAATAAGAACACTGTTGCTGCGAACAAAGTTATTACGAGTCTCAGAACAACCCTTCAGATGGAAAAAAATGCTCTTTCAAAGGTTCGTTCTGACCTCAGGGTTGATAATGCAAAAATGAATGCTTTTATAGTCTCCAAGATCGAGAAGCCATAGGAGGATCTTGCTGCTGAGAATGTCATCATGGACAAACTTGTAGTAAAAAATTAAAAGTTGAAAGTTCTTTCAGTGAAGTTGTCACATGCCAACCATCAGATTGATGATTTAAAGTCCGAGAAGGCAGTTCTAAAAAGTTGTGTCGTAGATGTTAATCAATACCTGCAAACCCTCGTAGAGACTTTCAAACCTGTCACGGTATGCCAACATCTTGCTGAAAAACTCAAACATGTCTTCTCCATGCTCAATCGTATACAATGTGTTTCGGAATCTAGTTCTCTTCCGAAACAAATGGGGAGAAGCTAACATCTGGTGAAGAACCCAACAAAACAGCTGGTGATTCTGGTGTCACACCCCAGCCATCGGCGGAAACATCGGGTGGTGTAACGTCATTCTTCGTATCACAGTTATATAACATACATTGAACAGTACTAAAGAAAATACATACCTTTATTGATAATTGAGAATTACATTATTATTTTTCCTAGTATTTATTACATAATATCCGATAATGGCATACTCCTTAATGAACAGAATGATAATAGTAAAACTTCTCCTGTTCGAATACATACCAGCTTTTCAAATTCCTGAAAACACATGCATTTTAAAATACGTCAACATAAAGTTGGTGAATTCACAGGTTTTGACTCCATATGAAAATAATACATTTTCTGAGTTCAAAAGTTTAGTTTTTGAATGTATCATTTTGACGCTCCAACATTTGGTATATATATTAGACATAATAGTCTACTTATCAAATAAGCGTTATGTAACACCCGATTCCTGGTATGTCTTTTATTCAAGTATTTTGAGATTTTCTCTGGGACTCGACAAGTTGGAGGCCCAACTCGTCGAGTAGGGTCGGGATCCGTGGTCAGATTAAGTGACCTACTCGACGAGTCGGGAGACTGACTCGGCGAGTAGGTGTTGTTTGAGCAAAACCCTAACTCTGAGGGTTTGCACCCTATTTAAACAACTTAACTCAGCCTCCCTTGTCCCTAACACTCCCAAGAGACTGCATATCGAAACCCTAGCCATTTTTTTGTGATCTAAGGCCATTTTGGTGCTTTGTGGGTGGTTGTGAAGCTTGGAAGGGAGAAGAAGCTTGGGAATCCGAGTTGGGGCTTGTAGATCCAGAGATCTTATTCCATTTTTAGCTCAATAAAAGTAAAGTGCCCCTGTCTTGGTTTTTTATGAGCATTATTCATCTTTGGAATTGGGATTTTGGGGGTTTTCTAAGTCATTTCGGATTTGTGAGGTGGTTCATGGGGTTCTACTTTAGATCTAGGCCTTAAGAGGGGTCTCATGGCATAAAGGAGCCAACTTTATGGCCATGAGAGCCCCATGCACATTGTAGAGCACTTTCTATGGATTTTTGAGCCAAAAACCCCATGCATGTGCATCAAGTTTGGAGCTTTACGTGTAAAATGGACATTAGGAGGCCAGATCTATGGTTTTGATGTGTTAAGACCCATTTAAATCGACTGTATAGTAAGGTTCAAGTATGGACTCGACGAGTTGTTCTTGGTACTCGGCGAGTCGGTGCCTATTGACCACCAAATCCCTTCTGTGGATGGATCAGTGGGAGGAAGGGAAGTCCCTTAGTTGTTTAGACACGAAAAGGGACCTGGACATCATGGGACTCGACGAGTGGAATGAGCAAACTCGGCCAGTCCAAGGCAATCTCCCAACCTTTGAAGATGGACTCGACGAGTTGTTCATACAACTCGGCGAGTCATAGACTGGACGAGTTCTTATGAGGGAGATGAACTCGACGAGTTCAAGGAGGAACTTGGTGAGTCGGATGAAGATGGTCCCGATATTATGATGAAGGAAAACCCGTCGATTTTTTGCTAGACTCGACGAGTTGAGTCGGGGTTTGTACCGGTTTGAGGAGCATGGCTCGACGAGTTGGTAGGCCAACTCGGCGAGTCAGGTCAACTGGATGTTGACTTTGAACGATGTTGACTTTGACTGGACTTGAGTTGACCCTGGTTAGGGTTGTATGTTCTGTTTGGTGACGAGAGGGTTGTCGTGTAGGGAGCGAGGAGTCGCGGGGAGTCGACTTGTACGTCGAGGATAGTTCAGACGCTGCACGACATCAAGGTGAGTTACCTTCCAGTAGGGGTGGGTCTAAGGCCACAATGTCGGTCCACCAACAGGGGTATTTGGTAGATAATTGTCTTTGTGATAATTATCTTGGTATGGTTATGTGATTTGGTCATGAGATATGCATGTATGATATGCTATGTGCGTTTATGGTAGTAGTAAGGAATAGTCTTTCCCTGATATCGGTCTTTAGGATCGAAGGGTAGGTCAGTACACAGTTATGCCTGGCTGTATGATTATATCTTGTTATGTATGATAGTGGTAGGGGTGAAATAGTCCCCAGTTACCGGTTGAAAGATACCGATGGTAGCTACCGGTTGAAAGACACTGATGGCGGTTACCGGTTGAAAGATACCGATGTTAGATATTGGTTGAAAGATATCGAAGGCAATTATCGGTTGAAAGATAACGATGATATTGTATGGTATGTGGTATGATGGGGGAACTCACTAAGCTTTGTGCTTACAGTTTCAGTTTTGGTTTCAGGTACCTCTTCGTCCAAAGGGAAGGAGCCGGCGGTGTAGCAGCGCATCGCACACACACACACATAGTTTCCGCATTGGGTTTCTGGGATTGTACTCTGATTTTTATTATTTTCGATGTCATGATTTGGGAACACAACAATATGATTTTGTACTTCTTGCTATATTGACAATGTTTTGGTAAAATGTTTTTATAAAGTACTGAATCAAAAATGATATTTTTGGTCTCGAAATTTGGGATGTTACATGTTATACCTAAACATTCCTTGAACCTAGGGTATAAGTAGGGGGAAACTTATACATAACATTAATACTTGTATACGACAAAGTTTAATGTTTCTAACCATTTGCTACCATGAGCCTGTAACCGCTGCTATGACATAGTAGCTCTGATAAAACCCACTCATGATTTCCATGAGGACAACCCACTCATGATTTCCATGAGGACAACCCACGCATGATTCCCATGAGGACAACACCGTACGCTTCATCGATGTCGGAACAATAACAAGTAAAAGGGAAGTTCGCCATTCGCTTATGGTTGACTGTAGCTAACAATCATAAGTAGGGTGGTCAACCCGTATACTAATTATACATGACTTCCTCGCTCACACAGGATTAACGGTTACAGTTCAGAGGATTTCTGCTAAGATCCCCAATCTTAGTTGATGAATACAATTACTCATGTAGACTTCGGCGGCTTCCTATAGCTCTAACAACAAAAGCATTTTCGTGTCTAAAACCCTAAGTTACTAGACTATGCTTTTAAACATTACTCCTAACTTCATAATATTTAGGCAGTATAACAGCTATAACTTGAAGTAATACCAGGTTTTATCTTGACATAAAACCAATAACAACAACAACATATAACATACCAAGTTTTATCTTGTCACAAAACTAACAATAACAACATATAGCAAACCAAGTTTTATCTTTACATAAAACCAATAATAGCAACATACTTTATAAATTAACATATAGAACTTCCGAATATAACTTTGGAACTATATCGCACAAAACATATATATAGAATCTTAAGTATAACTCAATATCTACATTAGTATAATAACATGCTAACAAGTTGATAATAGTTGTATATATTGAAAATATTATATTTAGAATAACTATATCACGGTTAATATAACTATCTACGTTGATACTAACATACCATCATATATACATAATAGTAACGTATATACAATACTTAGAATGCGTTTTCCCAAGAAAATATTCGAAAGTGGGGCCGTGAAACTCACCTTAGTATCGTGATTTTATGTAATGTAAGCAGATATGGTCAGCGGTACGAGGTCGTCGGGGCTTGGGATGTAAGTGGGCTTCAGTAAATGAGAGAAAGAGAAGAGATATTGGGGTGAGAAGAGCTGAGGTCGAACATGCTATTTATAGCAAGTTTTTGGACTCTCACATCGCGAGCCATATAGTCTCAAGTCGTGAGCCATGGTTGGTCACCTCGTAGACTTGCCATTTGCGCCCCTAGCTTCGGAAAGTGTCCTTATGACTCCTCACGTCGTGAGAAATCCTTGCTCACGTCGTGAGCTTATAACTTATCCCTTCGTAGCCTCGTCATGCACCCTCTAGGTCCGAAATGTGGCAATTTGACTCCTCACGTCGTGAGCCATCTTGCTCACGTCGTGAGGCTTGGCAGATTACGGTTTCTGCCCCGTGTCATGCTCTGAGACAGCTGTAACTTCGGAAGGTCGTAACTTTCGCATACGAACTCCGTTGTTGACGTTCTTTATATCCACGCGTAGGTATTTACGAGTACTACAACTCTATTTTAGACTCCAATAGCTAATTCTAAGTCTATTTTATATTCATCTTATTATAGAGATATATAGTGTTCGGTTTATCACAACTTCCTTATGCGAAGTCAGATTCAGACTTTCTCTATATCTTTGGAATCGTATGGACATATACTTTAAGTTGTATTATAAAGAAAGTTTGTATTTGTATTAGAATTTATCATGAACTAATAGTACGCTTATCACATTACTAGTTCACAAAATCACATTACATGATTGGTAAAATCACATGTGATTGTCTATTGACCTATTTCGACTGGTGTTATATTCTCCCCCCGTTAGAACAATTTTGCCCCGAAATTTATCTTGAGGATGGGGTTTTGTCAAATAGTTGGGGGTACTTTTATTTCATTTGATCTTCACGTTCCCAAGTAAATTCTGGTCATCGTAAAGAGTTCCATCTAACTTTCACTATGGGAATACGACTTTGCTTTAATCGTTTGACTTCTCGATCCATGATCTCGACAGGTTCTTCTACAAAGTTGAGTTTGGTATCGACTTGTATCTCGTCGAGAGGTACAACAAGAGTGTCATCGGATAGACATCTTTTGAGATTTGATACGTGAAAAACATCGTGTACATTACTTAGCTCTTGAGGCAACTTGAGTTGGTATGCGACAGAACCAATTCTAGCTAGAATTTCAAAAGGTCCTATATACCGTGGGTTTAGTTTGCCTCGCTTCCCGAATCGAATTACACCTTTCCAAGGAGATACCTTCAACATTACTTTATCTCCAGCTTGGAATTCTAAAGGCTTACGTCTTACGTTCGCATAGCTCTTTTGACGATCATGTGCAGCCTTTAATCGATCCTTAATTTGCACGATCTTTTCAGTTGTCTCTTGGATTATTTCTGGTCCAGTACGTAAGGTATCGCCTGTACGTTCTCTGGCCATCTGCGTATCTCCAACTTCTGCCCAACATATTGGGGAACGGCATTTTCGTCCATAAAGAGTCTCAAACGGTGCAGCCTTGATACTGGTGTGATGACTATTGTTGTAGGAAAACTCAATTAATGGTAAATGAGTATCACATGCATTTCCAAAGTCAATAACACAGGCTCTGAGCATATCTTCTAATGTCTGAATGGTTCTCTCGCTCTGACCATCAGTCTGTGGATGGTAAGCTGTACTCATATCTAGACGTGTTCCTAAGGATTTTTGTAGAGATTGCCAAAATCATGAAGTGAATCTACTATCTCGGTCAGAAATAATAGAACTTGGAACTCCATGCAATCTAACAATTTCCTTAAGATAAACTCTAGTCAGCTTCTCCATCTTGTCGTTCTCCTTAATTGGTAAGAAATGGGCGGACTTAGTCAACCTATCGACTATTACGCAAATAGTGTCGAACCCACTAGGAGTTTTGGGTAACCTAGTGATGAAGTCCATTGAAATCTGCTCCCATTTCCATTCAGATATTTCTGGTTGTTGAAGTAAACCTGAAGGCTTTTGATGTTCTGCCTTTACTCTAAAACAAGTCAAGCATTTGCTCACATAAGTAGCAATTTCAGCCTTCATGTTTGGCCACCAATAATGTACTTTTAAGTCTAAGTACATTTTGTCAGAGCCTGGATGCACAGAATATTTGGACTTGTGGGCCTCTTCTAAGACCAAGTCCCTGACTCCACAGAAATTAGGCGTCCAAATTCGGTTCATAAAGTGTCGCGTTCCGTCATCTTTTTGTATAAGTTGTTTTTCCATTCCTCGCAAAGCTTCGTTCTTGATGTTTTCCTCTTTTAGAGCCTCAAGTTGAGCTTCTCTAATTTGTGCGGCAAAGTTAGAATGGATAGTAATGGTTAATGCTCGTACCCGACGGGGTTTAATATATTCTTTCCGGCTCAAGGCATCTGCTACCATGTTTGCCTTTCCGAGATGATAACGAATCTCACATTCGTAATCATTTAAAAATTCAACCCATCTTCGTTGTCTCATATTAAGATCTTTTTGGTCGAAGATGTGATGGAGACTCTTATGGTCGGTAAAAATAGTACACTTAGTACCGTATAAGTAATGTCTCCATATTTTTAGTCCAAAAACTACAGCTCCCAATTCAAGATCATGGGTAGTGTAATTATTCTCATGTACCTTAAGTTGTCGTGATGCGTAGGCGATAACCTTTCCTCTTTGCATCAACACACATCCCAATCCTTGATTTGATGCGTCGCAGTATACGACAAAATCTTCTGTCCCCTCTGGAAGGGATAGGATTGGTGCACTACACAACATTTGCTTCAGTTTCTGAAAAGCAGCTTCTTGTTTGTCTTCCCAGTTGAAATTCGTATCCTTCTGGGTTAGTGTTGTAAGCGGCTTGGCTATTTTGGAGAAATTCTCTATGAATCTGCGGTAATAGCCAGCAAGTCCTAGGAATTGACGCACTTCTGTTGGCGTCTTTGGTGCTTCCCAATTCCTGATTGCTTCAACTTTGGATGGGTCAACATAAATTCCTTCGTTGCTAACTACATGACCTAAAAATTGTACTTCCCTAATCCAAAACTCACATTTGGAGAATTTGGCGTACAACTTTTCTTTTCTTAGTAGTTCCAAAATTATTTGCAAGTGTTGACCATGTTCTTCCTTGGTTCGTGAATATATCAATATATCATCGATAAATACGATCACGAATTTATCCTTGTATGGTTTGCAAACACGATTCATGAGATCCATAAACACTTCTGGGGCGTTGGTTAATCCAAAAGACATAACTAAGAACTCAAAATGACCATAACGAGTTCTAAATGTTGTTTTTGGAATGTCGTCTTCTTGTACTCTGAGTTGATGGTATCCTGATCTGTGACAACCGTCAAAATTGAGTCAAGTCAAAGTCAAACAAAGTCAACAAGTCAAAACCAATCGACTCAATTAACCCTTGTATATTAGGGTTTACACTATGTAATTACTGTACAATGCAATATCTTAATGAGAGAAACATCATTTGGAAAGTTCGTGTGTTGAATTTCCTAAGAAAACATTGAACCAAAACGATAAAACATTATTGCACACTCATCGGGAGTGTGTACGACACTAAAAGACGGTTTAACGGGGTTTATGGACCTTGCGTTGCGAAGCCGGACACTCAAAAAGATCACAAACAAAACCTCTCTCAATCTCTTTCACTCAATCTCTCTCTATTAAAATCTCTCCCAAATCTCTCCCGAATCTCTCTCAAAAGTTACTTTAACTTTTTGTAATCATTTGGGTCATCTCGACCCTTAACCGGGTCAAAAACCACTTGAAACGGGGTAAAAACGGGTAAAATAACCTTAAGGAACCAAAACCCTCCTATTAGAAGCGAAAACTCTCATGAGAAGCCTCTCAGGACCGAAGCCTCTCAGGACCGAAGCCTCTCATGAGAAGCCTCTCAGGACCGAAGCCTCTCATTAGAAGCCTCTCAGGACCGAAGCCTCTCAGGACCGAAGCCTCTCATGAGAAGCCTCTCAGGACCGAAGCCTCTCATTAGAAGCCTCTCAGGATAGAAGCCTCGCATGAGAAGCCTCTCAGACAGCCCATGCGAGAGGTCTCGCAGACGGCCCCTTTTTACCGGTTTTTCGACTACGACTTCGTTTTAACTCCGTTTTTCATTATTTTAACGTGGGATTTTCACCCAAAACTTTATTTTATAAACTAAGGCCCCAAAATATATAAATCTCCAGGGTTTTTATAAAAATATATTAAAAGAATTAGTGGTTGAACTAATTATTGAGGGAATATTTGCTTTTCCTTAATTTATGGAAAAAGCAAACCACCACCACCTCACTCTATGATTAGCCACTCTTTCCCACTACCCCTTGCCACCTTAGTGGACCTTTACACCCAATCTCCAGCTCTTCCCACGTTCTAAGAGCTGGAGAATTGGTCATCTCTCCTCATTCTCATTAACTTCTTTCATTCTACACTTAGCAACCAAAGAACACTCTCCAAAATTCTCTCATCTTTTCTCTCAACTTCAAGAACTTCAAGGCTTTCTCCAGGGATTTCTTTCTTCAATTAGTAAGTATCTTCATCATTCATATAATTATTACACTCCATTCTACTCAAATCATTGATATCTTACACAAATTCCATCTTATTCGGTGTTAGATTCTCGAATCATCAAGACATCTTCTTAGTGTTCTTGGGTTGAACACTTCCTCTCTCTTACTTTCATCTACTGAAACCACATAGGGTGAGTTCATACCCCTACATTTACATGTTTTTCTTAAGTTTTAAGGGGGGGAATACAAGTAAAATCATCAAGAACACAATTAAACTTTTTCTATCAGATTACATCAGAAAAGATGAACTTCGATCACGGACTGTTTTGGTCAACTTAAATATTTTAGTTTTCAAAACTGTTCCAGATGCAAGTAGTTCAAACTCTTAGCTTTAAAATGGCTACTTGCACATCTCCATATGATTTTTCTACAATTTATGGTGATTTTTACAAAACTGCCTATCATTTCAGAGGCAACCCCGGGCCAGTCTGTGATTATGAACATTTTCACCTCTGTTAGAGATCACTAAAAATCATGATAAAATTTAAGAACAAACTACACTCATATTCCAAACTCTCAGAATTTTCGGATTTGGATTTAGAGCTTTGATGATTTTTCTATAAATTTTCTAAGAACAGTAACAGAAACTGTATACAACAAAAAGTTGCTGTCAATTTCATTTCACCTTGTAACATGTTGAGCAAGGTGTATATCTTTATGTGATTATATGTTATTGCAATATATGACATTTTATCTTAATATTTAGACACACATCATTTTACAAATGGATTTGGACATATAAAATATAAAGAATAACAAGTGATTATAATCAAAGTACAACCGATACATTCAAACATTTAATAAACTATTTTGAATATAGTTTGCATACATTACTACGTACTACCCTTGGTTGATAAACTATAATAGGTATAGTTTATGATACATTACATAATACATACATTTAAAAAGGGTACATTTATACAAAGGATATTTTCATTAAGCAAGGTACGGCCATACGGTACCAAGTTTTCATAACACGTAATTCCGTTAATGACTTTATGAAACATTACGTAACACATACATTTAAAAAGGGTACATTTATACAAAGGATATTTTCATTAAGCAAGGTACGGCCATACGGTACCAAGTTTTCATTACACTACACGTAAATTCGTTAATGACTTTGTGAGACATTTACTTCAAATTACCATTAAGTCCTGTATTGTAACCAGAGTCTCCTTGACGGAGAGCGTGATAGTTGTGTATAGATCTATATTGGGTTTGACAAACCCACACCTAAACTGCATGCAACAGTTAGACCGATAGGTCTGGGGTGACAAATGTCATAACATTTCCGACGCCTGAAGAACGTCGTTTCAGGCCAACTAGGTCATAGCATGGTTATAATAACTCACATGTGGTATTAACAAACATAGAATTTACGGGGATTTCACAAAAATTAAACGAGTTTATGTCGATTTAAACTTGCATTGTTTTACTATAAGGAACGAACACTACTTGTACATTTCGGTCTTTGGGTTTTAAGACTACATTTACACATTAAGGAAAATATTGGATTTTCTGGAACGAACACTACTTTTACAAGAAAAGGTTATAATAAACTCACACAAAGTATTAATGAATATTGGAATTTACGGGAACTTCATTAAAATTAAATGAGTTTACGTCGATTTAAACTTACATTATTTATTATAAGTAAGAAAATTTACTTGTACATTTCGGTCTGTGGATTTAAGACTACATATACATTTTAAGGAAAATATTGGATTTTTCTAAAACAAATACCACTTTTACAAACAAAAGGCTTTTAATAATACCAAACAAAAGCTTATGAACTCACCAACCTTTGTGTTGACACTTTTTCAAACAACTTGTATTCTCAGGAAATCATTAAACAGGTAATCAAGTGCTTTTGAGGATGGGACGCTAAGGCGTCTACTATTTCATATTTTGTCAACATATTGTAATTGATTCGTAAACATGTAATTCATACAATGATGTAACTTTTTCAATTATATATATGTTGGTTGTGTTTGCTTGAATTACTATTACAATTGTTGTTATGATACTATACATGAAGTCCTCCACCCCCGGACGTTTCCGCCATCCTTGGTTTGGGGGTGTGACAGATTGGTATCAGAGCACAGTTTATAGTGAATTAAGTATATCAAACCACATAAGATATACAAACTATAAACACAATTGGGACTAATAGTCTCTGATTTGTGCATTTTTCAAATAAATATACTTTTAGAAAATGAATGGTTTCTTATTAAAAGTATAAATACATGCATACATGCTCACATAGTGTCATAACTAGAAGAACATAAAGTAAAAGAAGAGGAGTTGTACATTATGGGTATGCCTTGGTATATGTAAATCAAGTCTGGGAAGGATATAGCCTGATCAACTATATCTGTCCGATGAGTGACTTGCATATACTGGGGGATAGTCATAATGGGCAACAAATCTAACAACCTAACTACACCCTACAGGGAATACTTTAAGAATCGAATCTAAACACCTAAAAATACTATAGAAGTATTTGGTGATACTATAACCAACTTATGTGAAAACTAAAGACCTCTATTAGTAGGCCTATGATAACTGAGTGCATACGCCAAGGTTATACATAATTAAAGATATTATAGACTCAGAATCTATGACTATTGCTCTACTTCCTGTTCCTTGTTTGGTTGTGGACTTAGAGTAGAGTCATTTATTCGAAAGTCTATTCTATCTCAAATTATGTATAACTGATATGCATTACGTGATTATAGACGTAATTAATAAGGATCACCCCTATAAGTAATTATAGGATTAGGCGTCTATTAATTATCTCTTCTATCCCTATTTTCGCACGAGCAACATGATGTGTAAAATTTTAACGCCCGTACAAAACCTACTTCTACCCACTACCATAACTCCGTTCCAAGACGTTAACAGAAACACCAAGAATAGTTCACTAAAGTGCGAAATTATACATGTGTATATAAATGCTAAGGATATTTACTAAAAGGTTTATCAATGAAATAGGCATGTATTTTATTTCATTGAATCTCACTACTTGGTATTACAAACAATTTACAACTGGTAACTCTAAGATTCTTTAGGTGTACCTCGAAGTTATGTGTAATTAAGAAATGATTGACCTAGAAATGGTGAGTCCGCCTTAGGACCTGTTCCTTGTTTGGTTGTGGACTTAGGGTAGACTCATTAGGATCAACAGTCTAATAAAATTTTAATTACACATAATTGGGGGCATGTCAAGTGAATCTTAGGAGTGGATCAGACATGGAACAAATCACAAGATTATAATCAAGTTATTCCTACTAAATTCATAAGTCTATTTATATAGACCTCTGGTATAGAGTCGTCGGCGTAGTCGTGTCGGCAATCTAGAATATGGCTAAATACATAATACAAACTATAATACCCAAATTATACAAAATTTTCTGCATTAAAAATCAATAGACAAATACATAAAATGAAACTAAAAAGGGTATCAAACTATCAAGAGAAAAACACATACAATGTAGATTAAAATCCACAAATTATACCAAAATGGCTAAGGATTGTTAAGTCCTCTCTTCTTATAAATAGCTTTGAAGCAAGCTTGCCTAAGCTTCTTTGTTCTTTCTGTCAATTCCATACCTGGCAATTTCTCCATCATCTTCTTGTGCCCTTCTAACGTCTCTATCTCCTCCTTTAATCCCAACTCCTAAATTTTTTTTAAGGTAGATACAATATATATTTCATGTGAGTTCACAAAATTTACAATGAGTTAAGTTTATATAAATATAAATCAGGAGATCGTAGTAAATCAATTGATTTGATGTGGCATATGCCTAGGACCTATGTTTAGTTATAAAGAAACTAACGATTAAAATTTTAGAAAATACCAAAACTACTTTGGTTACCAAGTGCATGAGTAATGTATAGAAGGTTATTATCATAATTTACCTTGGCATTTTCAATGAGGGATTGAAGGCTCTTAAGTTTTCTATGAGGCCATCTGTTTATGTTTAGCTCTCTGCATCTTTTCTTCAACACTGTTAAACTTATCCCTAGTTCCTTTGCTGCCATGATTATCGGCATCCCAAAATACTTCTCTATCTCTTCAAACTCCAATGGTCTCAATCTCTTTGCCACCTTCCGGCCACCGTGATCAGTGGTGGCAGCACTAGAACTACATGTAGCCTCACCACCGGATTTACAGTCTTCACTGAAACTAACCAATGGTAAATTACCATCCTCCCAACAATCCCATAAGCTTATATCTTCAAGGGGATCAAAATCGTGAAACTCATTTCTAGAAATGATGTTTTGATCTTTGTTAAGTACTGTGGAAACGTTCTGATCGAGCACTTCAGGCAATTTTTCCGACAACTCGTAATCATGATGGTTGAGCATGTCACCACTGCAAAAAAAAAAAAAAAAAAAAAAAAAAAAACTCAAGATAATCAAATCCAACACGATGAAAGACTCTTTTTAATCACTACAAATCCAAACCATGTTTTGATCAATGTCGACAAAATCACTTTTCTGTGCGTAAGATGGTGTAATAAGTGACGTTTATATATACCTAAAAAGATCTTGATGATCAAAGTACTGAAACCAATCGAGGTCATCTATGGGGTTTTGATGATCTGCAGGTGGATCCGTTTGTGAGGGAGAAGTTAAAAGTCGCGGTAAGAATGTGATGATTTATATAAGTAAAGTGGGAGAAGTAATTAATAGCAAATTGTTGGGAATGCAACAAAACAAGTTAAGCACTTCTGAAAAATTGATAAATGATTTCGGTAACACTCGCGGAATATAAACTAGTGAAAATTACAAATGAAATGGAATATATATAGTCTATGATGTTATGGTTATTGTGTATCTAACAAATGAAGAGAAAATGAATATATATATATATATATATATATATATATATATATATATATATATATATATATATATATATATATATATATATTCTTTGAGCCGTAACCTTCTTCTTCAATTCACACACATATACGGATATGTTGCTGCAAATTATGACTTGTGTGCCTCATGCATTTAATGCATCACATGCCTACTGCATATTCTTGACTTTGAAGCTACGTACCAGTTTCCAATTTCCCCAGTAGCACAGTTTCATTAGAAAGTACTCCAAGTCTTCACACATAAACCAGTTAGAAAGTACTCCAAGTCTTCACACATGCAAATTATGACTTGTGTGTCGCTATAGGTATGTCGTTGGCTCTTGTTAAAAACCTATAGCGACAACAAGTCATCGTAATAGATTAAACCTGTGGTGACGACAAGTCGTCGCTATAGGTAACTAATAAAACTTTATTTTTTTAACCCCGAAAATATGATTGACAAAATCTATCCGACGAGACCCTCGTAATACCACTCGACGAAATCAAAGTTAACAAAAATCTCCACTTCGTGGAGATACCAGTCAAAATCATGGATCGGGAAATCAAACGAACGAAACAAAGTCGTATTCCCATCGTGAAGGTCCTTTGGAACGCTAAACGAGGGCCTGAGTTCACCTGGGAACGCGAAGATCAAATGAAACAAAAATACCCACATCTTTTCCCCAACTCTTGATGTCCCAGTCAAATGCAAATTTCGGGACGAAATTCCTTCTAGCGGGGGGATGATGTGACAACCGTCAAAATTGAGTCAAGTCAAAGTCAAACAAAGTCAACAAGTCAAAACCAATTGACTCAATTAACCCTTGTATATTAGGGTTTACACTATGTAATTACTGTACAATGCAATATCTTAATGAGAGAAACATCATTTGGAAAGTTCGTGTGTTGAATTTCCTAAGTAAACATTGAACCAAAACGATAAAACATTATTGCACAGTCATCGGGAGTGTGTACGACACTAAAACATGGTTTAACGGGGTTTATGGACCTTGCGTTGCGAAGCCGGACACTCAAAAAGATCACAAACGAAACCTCTCTCAATCTCTTTCACTCAATCTCTCTCTATTAAAATCTCTCCCAAATCTCTCCCGAATCTCTCTCAAAAGTTACTTTAACTTTTTGTAATCATTTGGGTCATCTCGACCCTTAACCGGGTCAAAAACCACTTGAAACGGGGTAAAAACGGGTAAAATAACCTTAAGGAACCAAAACCCTCTTATTAGAAGCGAAAACTCTCATGAGAAGTCTCTCAGGACCGAAGCCTCTCAGGACCGAAGCCTCTCATTAGAAGCCTCTCAGGACCGAAGCCTCTCAGGACCGAAGCCTCTCATGAGAAGCCTCTCAGGACCGAAGCCTCTCATTAGAAGCCTCTCAGGACAGAAGCCTCGTATGAGAAGCCTCTCAGACAGCCCATGCGAGAGGTCTCGCAGACGGCCCCTTTTTACCGGTTTTTCGACTACGACTTCGTTTTAACTCCGTTTTTCATTATTTTAACGTGGGATTTTCACCCAAAACTTTATTTTATAAACTAAGGCCCCAAAATATATAAATCTCCAGGGTTTTTATAAAAATATATTAAAAGAATTAGTGGTTGAACTAATTATTGAGGGAATATTTGCTTTTCCTTAATTTATGGCAAAAGCAAACCACCACCACCTCACTTTATGATTAGCCACTCTTTCCCACTACCCCTTGTCACCTTAGTGGACCTTTACACCCAATCTCCAGCTCTTCCCACGTTCTAAGAGCTGGAGAATTGGTCATCTCTCCTCATTCTCATTAACTTCTTTCATTCTACACTTAGCAACCAAAGAACACTCTCCAAAATTCTCTCATCTTTTCTCTCAACTTCAAGAACTTCAAGGCTTTCTCCAGGGATTTCTTTCTTCAATTAGTAAGTATCTTCATCATTCATATAATTATTACACTCCATTCTACTCAAATCATTGATATCTTACACAAATTCCATCTTATTCGGTGTTAGATTCTCGAATCATCAAGACATCTTCTTAGTGTTCTTGGGTTGAACACTTCCTCTCTCTTACTTTCATCTACTGAAACCACATAGGGTGAGTTCATACCCCTACATTTACATGTTTTTCTTAAGTTTTAAGGGGGGAATACAAGTAAAATCATCAAGAACACAATTAAACTTTTTCTATCAGATTACATCAGAAAAGATGAACTTCGATCACGGACTGTTTTGGTCAACTTAAATATTTTAGTTTTCAAAACTGTTCCAGGTGCAAGTATTTCAAACTCTTAGCTTTAAAATGGCTACTTGCACATCTCCATATGATGTTTCTACAATTTATGGTGATTGTTACAAAACTGCCTATCATTTCAGAGGCAACCCCGGACTAGTCTGTGATTATGAACATTTTCACCTCTGTTAGAGATCACTAAAAATCATGATAAAATTTACGAACAAACTAGACTCATATTCCAAACTCTCAGAATTTGCGGATTTGGATTTAGAGCTTTGATGAGTTTTCTATAAATTTTCTAAGAACAGTAACAGAAACTGTATACAACAAAAAGTTGCTGTCAATTTCATTTCACCTTGTAACATGTTGAGCAAGGTGTATATCTTTATGTGATTATATGTTATTGCAATATATGACATTTTATCTTAATATTTAGACACACATCAGTTTACAAATGGATTTGGACATATAAAATATAAAGAATAACAAGTGATTATAATCAAAGTACAACCGATACATTCAAACATTTAATAAACTATTTTGAATATAGTTTGCATACATTACTACGTACTACCCTTGGTTGATAAACTATAATAGGTATAGTTTATGATACATTATATAATACATACATTTAAAAAGGGTACATTTATACAAAGGATATTTTCATTAAGCAAGGTACGGCCATAGGGTACCAAGTTTTCATAACACGTAATTCCGTTAATGACTTTATGAAACATTACATAACACATACATTTAAAAAGGGTACATTTATACAAAGGATATTTTCATTAAGCAAGGTACGGCCATACGGTACCAAGTTTTCATTACACTACACGTAAATTCGTTAATGACTTTGTGAGACATTTACTTCAAATTACCATTAAGTCCTGTATTGTAACCAGAGTCTCCTTGAGGGAGAGCGTGATAGTTGTGTATAGATCTATATTGGGTTTGACAAACCCACACCTAAACTGCATGCAACAGTTAGACCGATAGGTCTGGGGTGACAAATGTCATAACATTTCCGACGCCTGAAGAACGTCGTTTCAGGCCAACTAGGTCATAACATGGTTATAATAACTCACATGTGGTATTAACAAACATACAATTTACGGGGATTTCACAAAAATCAAACGAGTTTATGTCGATTTAAACTTGCATTGTTTTACTATAAGGAACGAACACTACTTGTACATTTCGGTCTTTGGGTTTTAAGACTACATTTACACATTAAGGAAAATATTGGATTTTCTGGAACGAACACTACTTTTACAAGAAAAGGTTATAATAAACTCACACAAAGTATTAATGAATATTGGAATTTACGGGAACTTCATTAAAATTAAATGAGTTTACGTCGATTTAAACTTACATTATTTATTATAAGTAAGAAAAGTTACTTGTACATTTCGGTCTGTGGATTTAAGACTACATATACATTTTAAGGAAAATATTGGATTTTTCTAAAACAAATACCACTTTTACAAACGAAAGGCTTTTAATAATACCAAACAAAAGCTTATGAACTCACCAACCTTTGTGTTGACACTTTTTCAAACAACTTGTATTCTCAGGAAATCATTAAACAGGTAATCAAGTGCTTTTGAGGATGGGACGCTAAGGCGTCTATTATTTCATATTTTGTCAACATATTGTAATTGATTCGTAAACATGTAATTCATACAATGATGTAACTTTTTCAATTATATATATGTTGGTTGTGTTTGCTTGAATTACTATTACAATTGTTGTTATGATACTATACATGAAGTCCTCCACCCCCGGACGTTTCCGCCATCCTTGGTTTGGGGGTGTGACATGATCTAACATCTATCTTTGAGTAGTAGCTGGATCCTTGCAGTTGATCGAATAGATCATCAATTCTTGGAAGCGGATAACGATTCTTGATCGTTAGCTTGTTCAGCTCCCGATAATCAATACACATTTGAAAGGATCCATCCATCTTCTTGACAAACAAGATTGGTGCTCCCCAAGGTGAAAAACTTGGTATAATAAAGCCTTTGTCAAGAAGTTCTTGTAGTTGGCAAGATAATTCTTGCATTTCGGATGGAGCCAACCGATAAGGAGATTTCGCTACTGGTGCTGCTCCTGGAATTAAGTCGATTCGAAACTCGACTTGTCGGACGGGTGGTATTCCAGGTAGATCTTCAGGAAACACGTCAGGGAAATCACATACTTGAGGTATGTCCTTCATTTCTTTTGTCTTTCTTTTCTTATCTACAATGTGGGCTAAGAATGCGCTACATTTCTAATGTAGATATTTCTGGGTCTTGGTACAAGAGATGACTTTGAGGTTTTTCCCAGACTTATCACCATAGATAATCAGGGCTTCGCCGTTTAGTAAGGGTAGTCGTATGGCTTTCTCATAACATAGAATTTCGGTGCGGTGTGAAGATAACCAATCCATGCCAATTATGACATCAAAACTACCGATAGGCATTGGCATGAGGTTGACGTGAAAGAGGTAGTTATTAAGAGTTAATAGACGGTTTTCTCGGATTTCATGTGTTTTCTCGGTTTGACCGTTAGCGATTTCTACTTCATAGATTTCTTTTAATTTGCTAGACTCATGACTTAACAATTTTCTAAACGTCGGAGTTATAAAACTTCTATCTGCTCCAGAGTCGAAGAGTATGGTAGCATATAAATTATCTATGAGGAACGTACCAGATACGACCGAAGGGTCCTGGATAGCCTCTCTGCTTCCGATCATAAATGCCCTGCCACGACCTATGCCTCATTGACTCCTTAACTTTGGACATTCTCTCTTGATGTGTCCAACCTCTCCACATTCATAACACTTTCTTTCTTCACCATGGCCTATTCCAGTATTTGTTTGTTGATTAACTGTTGCAGGTGTTGTGCTCCTGCAGTGATTAGCAGTATGCCCCTTCTTCTTGCACTTCGTGCAAACAAAACAGTCACATGGGTGATGACGGTTGCACTGGTTGCACCATGCAGACTTTGGTTGAGGGGTTTCTGCCGTTGTGACTGGATAATTGGTTGCCACTTCTTGTCTTTTCTCAGATGATTTTCTGGGATTCTTCCCATTAAACTTGCGCTTGTTTGTTCCAGATTTGGGAGACTCGGCCTTTGAGACCACTACTGCTCCTTGGATCTCTGTGAGGGTTAGTTGATGAGCTATTCTCTGGGTGCTGTCATAGGTTGTAGGGTTTGATGCGATCACCATGCCTTTGATTTGCGATGCTAAACCCCAGATATGTCGCCTAATCTTCTTATATTCAGGGGTTACAAGTGCTTGACACATTACTGCAAGATCATTAAATCTAGCAGTATAAGCTTTTATCTCTGAACCCTTCATGGTTAGGGTCCACAATTATTGTTCCAACTTATGTATTTCCTCCCTAGGACAATACTCTTCTACTAGCATCATTTTTAGCTCTTCCCATTTCATTGAATTTGCGGTACCAATTCCCATTGTATTCACATGGCTGTTCCACCATGTAAGTGTTGCATCAGCGAAAGTACATGGTGCAAATCATACTTTACAATCGTCTGGACAGAAGCTTATTTGAAAGACGGACTCTGTCTTTTCTATCCACCTAGTCAAATTAACAATCCCTTCATTTCCATGAAAGCTCTTTGACCTGCAATTCATAAAATCTTTGTAGGTACACGTTCTAGCGGTCCCTACATTGCCTTCATTTCTAACTCCACCTCTTGTGACATTAGATAGAGCAACAGCAATTCTTTGAGCTATGATTTCTTCAAGTTCTACTGTACTTATTGGGGGGTTTGGTTCTGGTGGTGGTTGTTGTGGTGCTGTTTGTTGCGTAGGGTTTAGCCAAGCACTACTTCTTCTAGGCATTTTGTTTAGTTTCCTATTATAAATAATAAGAATTTTATAAGTTTTATGAAATATTAGTCATTTACTACACAAGCACCAAACACTTCAATTATTCTTCATAGAGGATAACACAACGATTATTGTAATATATGTTTTATATTATAACCAGTGGTTACATCAGTTTATTTAGACTTATAAGAGAAAGTTTCTATAAACATTGCAAAATTTGCAAGGTTTTCTACATCCTTGATATAAACTTTACTCTTCTTGCCTCAGCTAGTATGATTTTCTCTATTTACACCACCACTAGTTCTATTTCATCTACCAATAACCTAGGTGATGACCCAACACGTCAGTGACATGAATCACTTGCTCCTCAAGTGCTTGAGTTCTCTGCTCAAGACCTCCTGTGCGCTCCTCATTTTTTGAGGTTTGATTGTAGAGCTCTAACTCTGCCAGCCTTGCATCGTGAGTAATCATGTCGTTGTAAGCGAA
The DNA here is from genome assembly GCF_052849685.1 of Lactuca virosa. Lineage (NCBI taxonomy): Eukaryota > Viridiplantae > Streptophyta > Magnoliopsida > Asterales > Asteraceae > Lactuca > Lactuca virosa. Next base: position 290,097,211 of record NC_136426.1, read on the forward strand.
GTTTATACGATGATAGACATCCATCACTGATTCTTGATCTCGCGTCCTCTGTCCTTCTAGCCTTCGCACTCTTCCGGAGAGATGAGTAGCCCTTCCTTCGGCAATTTCCATCTTATCTTCAATTTTCACACTTTTCTCAAACAATTGAGCTAAGGTGTTAACTTCAGATGATTGTGGGGGATGTGGTCGAGATGACTGACCAGTCTCATACATCCTAGCAGCTCTTTCTTCTGCCACCCACCTATCAACGGTTTGTGCTATCCGTGCAGTTTCATTTTGAACTCTATGTGTTTCTTAAGATGTCGCCTTCTGACTCTTCTTAATCTTTTGCCGTATCGGTATGGATTTACGAGCCATGCGCTTCATCTTTGCTCCTCCTAGAACTCGATGGTAAAGAGTGTTCATTGGTGGTAAAGATGATGCCACCGATTTTGTCTCCTCCATTGGCTCGCTTTCTTCCATTGGTTCACTCTCTTCCCATTCGTTAGAAGGTAAAGGTGCTCCATCGTCAGAGGGTATTAGATGAAAGGTAGTTGGATTTATAGGGTAGTAAGGATCGCCTACCAACATGGGGAATGAAACTTCTTCTTCTTCATCTATATCCTCGATGATTATCCATTCTCGTGAATGTGCCATGTCGAATTCCTATATATTTTGGATCACCAAGTGTTTAGTCTATCAAATATTACTCCCAAATTAAATAGTTCATATGATCTGATCATAATAAAATCTAGTTGCGCACCTACACCTTGTTGTGATAGGATATACACACATATAAACTTTAGTTGGAATATTTGATCTAAATCCTTGAGATCAAAAACATTCCGGGTGTTAAAGTGTATTCTCATCATGGTTCTGAGTCTTTATATATGACTCTATATTCTCATTTATTGTATTCACGCTTTAATTATTGGTCATTACTTCAGGTCTATCTGATAAGGCTCTAGCCAATCAGGACAGTCGAAAGGGTAGGATCATTTTAGCATATAGTCGTTCTGGAATCCAACAACCCAAATCGACATGTCTATCCTGTCACCGCTCCTGTAAGCAGTCCTTCAATAGAATAATTAATAATACTTTTTATTGTAGGCTAAGGGATATACCTAAACCTAATAGAGTAAGCCCTAAACTATAGACGTGCTTTCCTAAGAAAGTACTAGTTCACTATAGTTAATAGCTCTGATGCCAATCTGTCACACCCCGGCCATCGGCGGAAACACCGGGTGGTGTAACGTCATTCTTCGTATCACAGTTATATAACATACATTGAACAATACTAAAGAAAATATATACCTTTATTCATAATTGAGAATTACATTATTGTTTTTCCTAGTATTTATTACATAATATTCGACTATTGCATACTCCTTAATGAACAGAATGATAATAGTAAAACTTCTCCTGTTCGAATACATACCAGCTTTTCAAATTCCTGAAAACACATTCATTTTAAAATACGTCAACATAAAGTTGGTGAAATCACAGGTTTTGACTCCATATGAAAATAATACTTTTTCTGAGTTCAAAAGTCTAGTTTTTGAAAGTATCATTTTGACTCTCCAACATTTGGTATATATATTAGACATAATAGTCTACTTATCAAATAAGTGTTATACCTAAACATTCCTTGAACCTAGGGTATAAGTAGGGAGAAACTTATACATAACATTTATACTTGTATATGACAAAGTATAATGTTTCTAACAATTTGCTACCATGAGCCTGTAACCGCTGCTATGACATAGTAGCTCTGATAAAACCCACTCATGATTTCCATGAGGACAATCCACTCATGATTTCCATGAGGACAACCCACTCATGATTCCCATGAGGACAACACCGTACGCTTCATCGACGCCGAAACAATAACAAGTAAAAGGGAAGTTCGTCACTCGCTTATAGTTGACTGTAGCTAACAATCACAAGTGGGGTGGTCAACCCGTATATTAACTATACACGACTTCCTCGCTCACACGGGATTAACGGTTACAGTTCAGAGGATTTCTGCTAATATCCCCAATCTTAGTTGATGAATACAATTACTCATGTAGACTTCTGCGGCTTCCTATAGCTCTAACAACAAAAGCATTTTCGTGTCTAAAACCCTAAGTTACTAGACTATGCTCTTAAACATTACTCCTAACTTCATAATATTTAGGCAGTATAACAGTTATAACTTGAAGTAATACTAGGTTTTATCTTGACATAAAACCAATAACAACAACAACATATAACATACCAAGTTTTATCTTGTCATAAAACTAACAATAACAACATATAGCAAACCAAGTTTTATCTTTACATAAAACCAATAATAGCAACATGCTTTATAAATTAACATATAGAACTTCCGAATATAACTTTGGAACTATATCGCACACAACATATATATAGAATGTTAAGTATAACTCAAGATCTACATTAGTATAATAACATGCTAACAAGTTGATAATAGTTGTATATATTCAAAATATTATATTTAGAATAACTATATCCCGGTTAATATAACTATCTACGTTGATACTAACATACCATCATATAGACATAATAGTAACGTATATACAATACTTAGCATGCGTTTTCCCCCGAAAATATTAGAAAGTGGGGTCGTGAAAGTCGCCTTAGTATCGTGATTTTATGTAATGTAAGCAGAAACGGTCAGTGGTACGAGGTCGTCGGGGCTTGGGATGTAAGAGGGCTTCAGCAAATGAGAGAAAGAGAAGAGATTTTGGGGTGAGAAGAGCTGAGGTCGAACCTGCTATTTATAGCAACTTTTTGGACTCTCACATCGTGAGCCATATAGTCTCACGTCGTGAGACATGGCTGGTCACCTCGTAGACTTGCCATTTGCGTCCCTAGCTTCGGAAAGTGTCCTTATGACTCCTCACGTCGTGAGAAATCCTTGCTCACGTCGTGAGCTTAGAACTTATCCCTTCGTAGCCTCGTCATGCACCCTCTATGTCTGAAATTTGGCAATTTGACTCCTCACGTCATGAGCCATCTTGCTCACGTCGTGAGCCTTGGCAGATTAGGGTTTCTGCCCCATGTCATGCTCTAAGACAGCTGTAACTTCGGAAGGTCGTAACTTTTGCATACAAACTTCGTTTTGACGTTCTTTATATCCACACGTAGGTATTTACGAGTACTACAACTCTCCTTTAGACTCCAATAGCTAATTCTAAGTCTATTTTAAATTCCTGTTATTGTAGAGATATATAGTGTTCGGTTTATCACAACTTCCTTCTACGAAGTCAGATTCAGACTTTCTCTATATCTTTGGAATTGTAAGGACGTATACTTTGAGTTGTATTATAAAGAAAGTTCGTATTTGTATTAGAATTTATCATGAAATACATAGTACGCTTATCACATTACTATTTTATAAAATCACATTACATGATTGGTAAAATCACATGTGATTGTCTATTGACCTATTTTGACTGGTGTTACATCTGGTGAGTACAAAAATAAACCACCGCCGGAAACAAACGATCAGAAGGATAATGAAGCTTCTGCATCGAAAGGAAAAGGAAAAATAAATATGGTTAATGACGATGATGAAGAAGAAGAATATTTATCTAAAGAGGCAAAGATCAAAAGAAAATCTCATGAAAAAGAGTTTGACGAAATTGAGCGTGTTGCTAAAGAAGTCGAAGCTCATGAAAAGATGGCTCGTGATGCACAGGTCGCCCTTGAAACGAAGAAGGCCCTCTTCCCTCCTTGGTGTATAGAGCGGATTCTAAACGAGACCATTGACAATCCGAGTTTTTATTGGTTGGAGCCAGTTCTCTCATTTGAATTCGAAAACTCTTCGGAATCTCAGCTTGATTTCCCGATCACTCTGAAGGCCTTTCTGTTCCGATGTTTTGAGAAGACTGAGAAAGCTCCTGTTACGAATAACGATGTCAATCAAATGCTTTTCTCATTCTATCTTAAGTACTGGAAGCCTCAATAGTAGATATGGAGTTCGATGAAGATAGTTGCAGTCAACGTTTTTGGACCGGTTGAAACTGAAAGCTTCATCAACGTTCGATTCAAAGTAGTCCGAGGAGCAGGGAGTTCGGTCTTTGAATTCACTCTTACTGACTTACCGTGTCTTAATCCATACGACTGGATTTCTTTGTTCACTCTCTTCTCAACAGACGAACAAAAATTCGAACCGATAGTGGCACATCTGAAAAGAATGTTAGTCTCCTACATTCAAGAAATTGGGAAAATGGATGTGGAGATTGTTGCTGTACTCAGAAAGAAACCAATTGTGCAAACAAAAGAAGCTCTGAAGGATATAAGTAAAATGAGGCGTGGTCACGAGAAGCGAGAATGTTCAGAAGTTCTTGTTCTACTTACCAGACAAGCATCTTTATTCTACATCCTGTCTGAACTATATTTTGGGGATAGCGGAACAATGCAAAGCGAATGATGTTGTGGATAAGAAGTGTTTCGCAGATATGATAAAATGGTATATTGTGGTTAGCAAAACTTTACTTGGTCTAATGCCAAAATTATTTAAATTTCAGAAACGTCAACAACAGTGAAGGTTCTCCACTCCTTATTTGACACAAAGGGGGAGACTATTAGGTTATTTAATGTGTTGTGTCAAATTTACTATGTATGTATTTAGCCTTTATTAATCGGATTCGGCCTATCCATCCACATTTATGCTGCTAGGGTTAGGCCATATATAATGCATGCATGTATTGTATTAGGGTTAATCGTTTTTGTGATTCCCTACATTGTTTTCACGAAACAGTTCTCGTTGAACTATTCTAAGGCATTGATTATTAATCATTCAGCACAACTTCGATCATTATTCTTTGTTGGGTCAAAAATATAGTTTATACTTTGCTTTTCTAAGCATTTATTGTTTTAATTATTTGGGCCAAAAATAGTATAGGATTAATTGGTCTAGCATTGGATTATTTGTATTTTGGGCTTGGCCTTAGGTCCATATATATATATATATATATATATATATATATATATATATATATATATATATATATATATATATATATATATATATATATATATATATATATAGGGTGAGGAGTGCATGTGAGGGAGAGAGCCAAGGAGCTTAAGTGTGTGCATTCTAAGGTGTGAGAGAAACAAGAGAGAAGAGTGTGTGTAAGTGTGTGTGAATCTCACGTAAGGATCATCATTCTATTCATTAATACATTGAGATTCATATTATTCTTCTCCTCCTTCTCTTCTATTTGATCTGACATCATCCGTTTGATTGGGATTCTGCACCATCAAACGGATCTGATTAATACACAAGCAGATTAGGGACTTACAATTGGTATCAGAGCTTGGATTGTATCAGTCATCTTTGTCAGATCTGGAGCTTATTTGATCTTATTTGCGTTTTTGGACCTTTCAATCATAACTACACATCCATCCCTACGACACAGGAAGAAATTGACAGGGAGGCATATATTCAATATGGCAAAGCAGCTGGATTTGTGTCAGGAGGTATTCAGGTTTAAAATACTAATGTTTCTACTTCATGTACAGGTAAAGTAGCAGAGGATGAGAACAAGGAGAAAACCACTGAACAAACCAACATCTCCTTGAGCCCTGAATCTGTTGCTTCGAACTCAGTTGCTTCTAATCAACCTGTTGTTGAGAAGTACAGGCCACCAATTCCAGTGAAACAGAGTGCCTGTTGTAACTGTGCGTGTGGGAAAAGCAAGAAACAAGGCAAGGATACGCCACCTGGGGCAGGAAGAAACAATTTCCCAGTGAAGAAAAGGACTTGCTTTCACTGTGGAACACCTGGACACATTGCCAGACATTGTTCAAATCGCGCATACGTTCCCTACTATGCACAAGGGTGGCAGAACGCGCCAAGAGGGAGATATTCCAAAAGAAACCCCTCAAGGTCACGTTCAGACAATGATGACTGGAATGCGCAGAAGATCAAGAATCAAACTCCAAAGGCCAAGAATCAAACCTACAAGGCCAAGAATCCGAATCCCAAGAGAAATAAGGGAATGCCGGCCAAGAAGCCAGATCCAAGAGATGCTCCTGTGAATCCAAAATCAAAGTCATCTCAACGGCCGACATCAAGATCAAAAGCAAGAACTGAGCCACACATCAGATCGAAAAAGAAAACGGTTAAACCCAACTACAAATGGGTTCCAAAGGCTCACTCTCCCAAATCAACTAATGACTCTAATATTTCTTCATCTTCTGTTTGTGATAAACAGGATATGTCATGGGAGAGAGTACCGTCCAAGGATGACAAAGGTCGACCCAGTTTCAAAATGGACTGGGTTCCAAAGACCAACTAATCCCGCTCTGTGTATGAGCAGCTATGGAGGCATATCATCAGACTTCGGTTTGTTGGTAGTGGCTGTTCCAGGCACATGATAGGGACATCTCTCAACTGTACAACATTCAGATCTTTGTTTGAGAGTATGTGTCCTTTGTGGGAAGGGAAGAAAGGAAGAGATCACAAATGGGGTTAGTGCTTAACGATGTGAAGATTTTTTGGATCTGTTCTGAGATTACGCGTGCTGTTCTCAGACCTTCTGGATGCAAATTCAATCGGTGACTTACGGTTTGAGTTTTCTTCTCTATACTCCTGAGTTTTTCTTAAGCTGATTCGCTTTAAAGACTAATTTTTGTTTTAGGATAGTTTAAATTTGCGCATTTACTTTCGTTTCTCTCCTATGCACAAATTTAGGGGGAGAAATAAAAACAAAACAAAAATTTTAAAATTTTAAAAAATCCAAAAACATTAGAAAATCAAAAAATCAAAAAAAAATGTTGGTTATGGAATGTGCTTGAGGGAGATGTTTTGGGAAGTGATATAATCATGTGATAACATGCAATCTGAATCTGTGTAAGGGACTAAATCTGAATTGTCTAGGCTCTGTGTTCGATGCGCTGGTAGGCACGAAAGATTAAAATGGACTTGACTAGGCATTAATGAACTTAAGGAATCTAGAGACTTGACAAATCTTGACCTAGATAGATCCATTTAGCCTGACAATACGACGCTTGGATAGGTTGAGCAGGGAGATATACATGATAATCCACCGGTCACATTAAAGTAATCCGTATCTAGAACTGTGGTTTAACTCTTCCTCGATGTGCGGATTCTGTCCTTAATTCTGGTATTGATGGGGCGACTGGGGAATTCCGATAAAGTAGGTCTGTAGGAAATTATTTTCTTGCTTTCTTTCTGTTAGTCATATGTTGCCTCCTCTGCGTGATTGAAATACATCCGACCTGGACTGCAACATATGCAACTCTACTTCTCTGCATCCTCTACCTATGCAATTCTTTCTGTCTGTTAGCCATATGTTGTCTCCTTTGCGCGATTAACCATCCGACCTGGTACACAACATATGCACCATTCTACTTCTCAATCCCTCTAAATCTGGTTAGTCATATGTTTCACCCTCTGCGAGATTGGAAGAGATCCGACCTGGGTGTATAGCATATGCATTCTAAATCTGACTTCTCTCATAATAATTGTCTGCTCACCTAAAGTAAGGAGTACTTTGGAAGTTCCTGATTATTGGGGTATGTCAGGAAGCGGGAAACATGTTCTAGTACATTTAAAATTGAACAATCACTAGGTTGTCTGTAGATCTCGCTGCTCAATTTAGGTGGACAACAATATCTTTGGTCGTCGTCAGCTGAATGGTCCTTAAGAAATATTATCTAGGAACTTAGGATCACTTTGTCTTGTCACGTATAGTATGTCCTAATTTTGTCACAATCTCTCGTGTTTAAGTGGACCACAATACCGGCGATTGACCAGATCTATTCATGAAGGGAGAGGTACTGATAAACGGATAAAGGTTGTCTAAAAACTTTGATCCCAAATCACTCTTAAAGTTAGATATCATTTTTATTTTTGTTAAATTTGTTCATAGTTTTCTTCTAATTTAAATATTAGGGGAGAATTTAAAAAAAAAATTAGTGTTATTTCTGTTTTATTTCTTTTTCAGAAAATATGAAAAATCCAAAAAATATTGTGTGTTAAGTTTTCTTTTAGTTTTGTTTTGTCTTGAAAAGTGAATTCAGGTGAAGATGAAACTCATGGAGTTTATGTCGAAGATTTCTGAGCCAAGGCTTCATCCGTGAGCATTGAAGAATTCTCATTCGAAGGAGCAAGAGATGAAGATTATTCTTTCGACATTCAATCTTTCAACCCCAGAAGCAAGGTGAAGCTGCACTTGAAGATTAGGTGACGGATTGTATTGAAGCCTCCTCAATCAGTCTGCTGCTATATTAAACCTGCTGAATTGATCCAAAAGATTTGTTCTCTCTGACGTTCTCTCTGAAGATTCTCAAGCTGAAAGCGCTATCTTTCAAGAATCAGTACATCAAGCCTCCTCACCCAATGTGAGTTCAATGCCAAATTCTGAAGAAAAGCCCAACTACTCAAGATGAAGTCATTCATTGAAGATTCATCAAGTTCATCTTGAAGTCGTGAAGAATTTGAAGATTAACGCTGAAGCCAAAGCTCCCAATGAAGATTAACAAGAAAAGCCAGCTACTTCTTTGGGGGAGCTTGTTGGGTCATTTTAGAAAAGAAAAGAAAGCTATAAACCAAGGGTGAGATTGTTGGGTCAAAAATATGGTTTATACTTTGCTTTTCTAAGCATTTATTGTTTTAATTATTTGGGCCAAAAATAGTATAGGATTAATTGGTCTAACATTGGATTATTTGTATTTTGGGCTTGGCCTTAGCTCCATATATATATATATATATATATATATATATATAGGGTGAGGAGTGCATGTGAGGGAGAGAGCCAAGGAGCTTAAGTTTGTGCATTCTAAGGAGTGAGAGAAACAAGAGAGAAGAGTGTGTGTAAGTGTGTGTGAATCTCACGTAAGGATCATCATTCTATTCATTAATACATTGAGATTCATATTATTCTTCTTCTCCTTCTCTTCTATTTGATCTGACATCATCCGTTTGATTGGGATTCCGCACCATCAAACGGATCTGATTGATACACAAGCAGATTAGGGACTTACAATTGGTATCAGAGCTTGGATTGTATCACTCATCTTTGTCAGATCTGGAGCTTATTTGATCTTATTTGCGTTTTTGGACCTTTTAATCATAACTACACATCCATCCCTACGACACAGGAAGAAATTGACAGGGAGGCATATATTCAATATGGCAAAGCAGCTGGATTTGTGTCAGGAGGTATTCAGGTTGAAAATACTAATGTTTCTACTTCATGTACAGGTAAAGTAGCAGAGGATGAGAACAAGGAGAAAACCACTGAACAAACCAACATCTCCTTGAGCCCTGAATCTGTTGCTTCGAACTCAGTTGCTTCTAATCAACCTGTTGTTGAGAAGTACAGGCCACCAATTCCAGTGAAACAGAGTGCCTGTTGTAACTGTGCGTGTGGGAAAAGCAAGAAACAAGGCAAGGATACGCCACCTGGGGCAGGAAGAAACAATTTCCCAGTGAAGAAAAGGACTTGCTTTCACTGTGGAACACCTGGACACATTGCCAGACATTGTTCAAATCGCGCATACGTTCCCTACTATGCACAAGGGTGGCAGAACGCGCCAAGAGGGAGATATTCCAAAAGAAACCCCTCAAGGTCACGTTCAGACAATGATGACTGGAATGCGCAGAAGAGCAAGAATCAAACTCCAAAGGCCAAGAATCAAACCTACAAGGCCAAGAATCCGAATCCCAAGAGAAATAAGGGAATGCCGGCCAAGAAGCCAGATCCAAGAGATGCTCCTGTGAAGCCAAAATCAAAGTCATCTCAACGGCCGACATCAAGATCAAAAGCAAGAACTGAGCCACACATCAGATCGAAAAAGAAAACGGTTAAACCCAACTACAAATGGGTTCCAAAGGCTCACTCTCCCAAATCAACTAATGACTCTAATATTTCTTCATCTTCTGTTTGTGATAAACAGGATATGTCATGGGAGAGAGTACCGTCCAAGGATGACAAAGGTCGACCCAGTTTCAAAATGGACTGGGTTCCAAAGACCAACTAATCCCGCTCTGTGTATGAACAGCTATGGAGGCATATCATCAGACTTCGGTTTGTTGGTAGTGGCTGTTCCAGGCACATGATAGGGACATCTCTCAACTGTACAACATTCAGATCTTTGTTTGAGAGTATGTGTCCTTTGTGGGAAGGGAAGAAAGGAAGAGATCACAAACGGGGTTAGTGCTTAACGATGTGAAGATTTTTTGGATCTGTTCTGAGATTACGCGTGCTGTTCTCAGACCTTCTGGATGCAAATTCAATCGGTGACTTACGGTTTGAGTTTCTTCTCTATACTCCTGAGTTTTTCTTAAGCTGATTCGCTTTAAAGACTAATTTTTGTTTTAGGATAGTTTAAATTTGCGCATTTACTTTCGTTTCTCTCCTATGCACAAATTTAGGGGGAGAAATAAAAACAAAACAAAAATTTTAAAATTTTAAAAAATCCAAAAACATTAGAAAATCAAAAAATCAAAAAAAAATGTTGGTTATGGAATGTTCTTGAGGGAGATGTTTTGGGAAGTGATATAATCATGTGATAACATGCAATCTGAATCTGTGTAAGGGACTAAATCTGAATTGTCTAGGCTCTGTGTTCGATGCGCTGGTAGGCACGAAAGATTAAAATGGACTTGACTAGGCATTAATGAACTTAAGGAATCTAGAGACTTGACAAATCTTGACCTAGATAGATCCATTTAGCCTGACAATACGACGCTTGGATAGGTTGAGCAGGGAGATATACATGATAATCCACCGGTCACATTAAAGTAATCCGTATCTAGAACTGTGGTTTAACTCTTCCTCGATGTGCGGATTCTGTCCTTAATTCCGGTATTGATGGGGCGACTGGGGAATTCCGATAAAGTAGGTCTGTAGGAAATTATTTTCTTGCTTTCTTTCTGTTAGTCATATGTTGCCTCCTCTGCGTGATTGAAATACATCCGACCTGGACTGCAACATATGCAACTCTACTTCTCTGCATCCTCTACCTATGCAATTCTTTCTGTCTGTTAGCCATATGTTGTCTCCTTTGCGCGATTAACCATCCGACCTGGTACACAACATATGCACCATTCTACTTCTCAATCCCTCTAAATCTGGTTAGTCATATGTTTCACCCTCTGCGAGATTGGAAGAGATCCGACCTGGGTGTATAGCATATGCATTCTAAATCTGACTTCTCTCATAATAATTGTCTGCTCACCTAAAGTAAGGAGTACTTTGGAAGTTCCTGATTATTGGGGTATGTCAGGAAGCGGGAAACATGTTCTAGTACATTTAAAATTGAACAATCACTAGGTTGTCTGTAGATCTCGCTGCTCAATTTAGGTGGACAACAATATCTTTGGTCGTCGTCAGCTGAATGGTCCTTAAGAAATATTATCTAGGAACTTAGGATCACTTTGTCTTGTCACGTATAGTATGTCCTAATTTTGTCACAATCTCTCGTGTTTAAGTGGACCACAATACCGGCGATTGACCAGATCTATTCATGAAGGGAGAGGTACTGATAAACGGATAAAGGTTGTCTAAAAACTTTGATCCCAAATCACTCTTAAAGTTAGATATCATTTTTATTTTTGTTAAATTTGTTCATAGTTTTCTTCTAATTTAAATATTAGGGGAGAATTTAAAAAAAAATTAGTGTTATTTCTGTTTTATTTCTTTTTCAGAAAATATGAAAAATCCAAAAAATATTGTGTGTTAAGTTTTCTTTTAGTTTTGTTTTGTCTTGAAAAGTGAATTCAGGTGAAGATGAAACTCATGGAGTTTATGTCGAAGATTTCTGAGCCAAGGCTTCATCCGTGAGCATTGAAGAATTCTCATTCGAAGGAGCAAGAGATGAAGATTATTCTTTCGACATTCAATCTTTCAACCCCAGAAGCAAGGTGAAGCTGCACTTGAAGATTAGGTGACGGATTGTATTGAAGCCTCCTCAATCAGTCTGCTGCTATCTTAAACCTGCTGAAGTGATCCAAAAGATTTGTTCTCTCTGACGTTCTCTCTGAAGATTCTCAAGCTGAAAGCGCTATCTTTCAAGAATCAGTACGTCAAGCCTCCTCACCCAATGTGAGTTCAATGCCAAATTCTGAAGAAAAGCCCAACTGCTCAAGATGAAGTCATTCATTGAAGATTCATCAAGTTCATCTTGAAGTCGTGAAGAATTTGAAGATTAACGCTGAAGCCAAAGCTCCCAATGAAGATTAACAAGAAAAGCCAGCTACTTCTTTGGGGGAGCTTGTTGGGTCATTTTAGAAAAGAAAAGAAAGCTATAAACCAAGGGGGAGATTGTTGGGTCAAAAATATGGTTTATACTTTGCTTTTCTAAGCATTTATTGTTTTAATTATTTGGGCCAAAAATAGTATAGGATTAATTGGTCTAACATTGGATTATTTGTATTTTGGGCTTGGCCTTAGCTCCATATATATATATATATATATATATATATATATATATATATATATATATATATATATAGGGTGAGGAGTGCATGTGAGGGAGAGAGCCAAGGAGCTTAAGTTTGTGCATTCTAAGGTGTGAGAGAAACAAGAGAGAAGAGTGTGTGTAAGTGTGTGTGAATCTCACGTAAGGATCATCATTCTATTCATTAATACATTGAGATTCATATTATTCTTCTTCTCCTTCTCTTCTATTTGATCTGACATCATCCGTTTGATTGGGATTCCGCACCATCAAACGGATCTGATTGATACACAAGCAGATTAGGGACTTACAATTGGTATCAGAGCTTGGATTGTATCACTCATCTTTGTCAGATCTGGAGCTTATTTGATCTTATTTTTGAAGGATTCTTGCGTTTTTGGATTGATCGTGGCAAAATAAGGGGGGTTTGTTCTTCGCGTTTTTGATAAAAACGAGTTTTTGATCGAGTTTTGGAGAAAAAAAGGTGAAAAATCGCGTTTTTCCGTCGTAAACAGTAAAACCCCGTTTCCGACCGTAAACCCCGTTTACGGCCGTAAACCCCGTTTTCGACCATTAAACCCCGTTTTCGGCCAAAAACCCCGTTTTCGATCAAATAACTTAAAAAAAAATTAAATTATTATTAATTAGCTTTTAATTTTTTTTAAAATTCTAAATTGACTTTGACTTTTCAAGTTTAACCTTTGTCTTTAAACTTTGATTTTTAAATTTTCAAATTTAGGTTTTCGGTTTGATTTTTTAAATTTGACTTTTAAGTTTGATTTTAGCTTCTAGTTGTGTTTTAATGGTTTTTGAGGTCTACAAGGGAATTGAAGACATGAAAGAGAGTCATCAGGATATATTAAGAAAAAATTTCAACATGTTCGATTATATCCCTGGAGGAACCCTGGAAGCTCAGTTGCAGCGATTTACCACACTCACTACTGAGATGAATATAGCTGGGATCTTCTTGAACAAATCTGAGATAAACAAAACGCTGTGGAATTCACTTCCGAAATCATGGGATAAGAACGTGGCTATAATCAAGAAGACAAAAGATCTCAATCGTCTTAGTCTTGCTGATATAATTGAAGAAATTGACGCTTTGAAGTGTGGAAAAACAATGTGTTCCGCAAACCTTCCGGTCAATGAAGTTTCATGTTCTCAATCATGTGAAGTTTCGTGTTCTCAATTATGTGAAGCTACGATTAAACTTCTTCGTGAACATAATGATTTATTAAAAAGAGAAGTTGAGGACCTGAGATATGAAGGTTATCAACTCAGGAAAGGACAGAAACCCTAAAGGCCAAGTTAGAAACAAAAATAAAGGACTTTAGGAAGCTTCAGGAAGAATTCAGCAACAAGTGTGAAAATTATGACTATATTAAGAGACAACTTGATGCTGTAACTGAAGAACTTGACGCTTTGAAAATTAAGTGTGGAAAAACAGATGTTAGTTTCAAAAATTATACTGCGTCAAGTAAGACAGTCGAATCCTTATTTGAAACCCAATTAAAATTCAAAGATAATCAAAACAAGGGTCTAGGGTATGATAGTGTTCCTCCACCTTTCAATCATAACTACACATCCATCCCTACGACACAGGAAGAAATTGACAGGGAGGCATATATTCAATATGGCAAACCAGCTGGATTTGTGTCAGGAGGTATTCAGGTTGAAAATACTAATGTTTCTACTTCATGTACAGGTAAAGTAGCAGAGGATGAGAACAAGGAGAAAACCACTGAACAAACCAACATCTCCTTGAGCCCTGAATTTGTTGCTTCGAACTCAGTTGCTTCTAATCAACCTGTTGTTGAGAAGTACAGGCCACCAATTCCAGTGAAACAGAGTGCCTGTTGTAACTGTGCGTGTGGGAAAAGCAAGAAACAAGGCAAGGATACGCCACCTGGGGCAGGAAGAAACAATTTCCCAGTGAAGAAAAGGACTTGCTTTCACTGTGGAACACCTGGACACATTGCCAGACATTGTTCAAATCGCGCATACGTTCCCTACTATGCACAAGGGTGGCAGAACGCGCCAAGAGGGAGATATTCCAAAAGAAACCCCTCAAGGTCACGTTCAGACAATGATGACTGGAATGCGCAGAAGAGCAAGAATCAAACTCCAAAGGCCAAGAATCAAACCTACAAGGCCAAGAATCCGAATCCCAAGAGAAATAAGGGAATGCCGGCCAAGAAGCCAGATCCAAGAGATGCTCCTGTGAAGCCAAAATCAAAGTCATCTCAACGGCCGACATCAAGATCAAAAGCAAGAACTGAGCCACACATCAAATCGAAAAAGAAAACGGTTAAACCCAACTACAAATGGGTTCCAAAGGCTCACTCTCCCAAATCAACTAATGACTCTAATATTTCTTCATCTTCTGTTTGTGATAAACAGGATATGTCATGGGAGAGAGTACCGTCCAAGGATGACAAAGGTCGACCCAGTTTCAAAATGGACTGGGTTCCAAAGACCAACTAATCCCGCTCTGTGTAGGAGCAGCTATGGAGGCATATCATCAGACTTCGGTTTGTTGGTAGTGGTTGTTCCAGGCACATGATAGGGGACATATCTCAACTGTACAACATTCAGATCTTTGTTTGAGAGTATGTGTCCTTTGCTGGAAGGGAAGAAAGGAAGAGATCACAAACGGGGTTAGTGCTTAACGATGTGAAGATTTTTTGGATCTGTTCTGAGATTACGCGTGCTGTTCTCAGACCTTCTGGATGCAAATTCAATCGGTGACTTACGGTTTGAGTTTTCTTCTCTATACTCCTGAGTTTTTCTTAAGCTGATTCGCTTTAAAGACTAATTTTTGTTTTAGGATAGTTTACTTTCGTTTCTCTCCTATGCACAAATTTAGGGGGAGAAATAAAAACAAAACAAAAATTTTAAAATTTTAAAAAATCCAAAAACATTAGAAAATCAAAAAATCAAAAAAAAATGTTGGTTATGGAATGTGCTTGAGGGAGATGTTTTGGGAAGTGATATAATCATGTGATAACATGCAATCTGAATCTGTGTAAGGGACTAAATCTGAATTGTCTAGGCTCTGTGTTCGATGCGCTGGTAGGCACGAAAGATTAAAATGGACTTGACTAGGCATTAATGAACTTAAGGAATCTAGAGACTTGACAAATCTTGACCTAGATAGATCCATTTAGCCTGACAATACGACGCTTGGATAGATTGAGCAGGGAGATATACATGATAATCCACCGGTCACATTAAAGTAATCCATATCTAGAACTGTGGTTTAACTCTTCCTCGATGTGCGGATTCTGTCCTTAATTCCGGTATTGATGGGGCGACTGGGGAATTCCGATAAAGTAGGTCTGTAGGAAATTATTTTCTTGCTTTCTTTCTGTTAGTCATATGTTGCCTCCTCTGCGTGATTGAAATACATCCGACCTGGACTGCAACATATGCAACTCTACTTCTCTGCATCCTCTATCTATGCAATTCTTTCTGTCTGTTAGCCATATGTTGTCTCCTTTGCGTGATTAACCATCCGACCTGGTACACAACATATGCACCATTCTACTTCTCAATCCCTCTAAATCTGGTTAGTCATATGTTTCACCCTCTGGGAGATTGGAAGAGATCCGACCTGGGTGTATAGCATATGCATTCTAAATCTGACTTCTCTCATAATAATTGTCTGCTCACCTAAAGTAAGGAGTACTTTGGAAGTTCCTGATTATTGGGGTATGTCAGGAAGCGGGAAACATGTTCTAGTACATTTAAAATTGAACAATCACTAGGTTGTCTGTAGATCTCGCTGCTCAATTTAGATGGACAACAATATCTTTGGTCGTCGTCAGCTGAATGGTCCTTAAGAAATATTATCTAGGAACTTAGGATCACTTTTTCTTGTCACGTATAGTATGTCCTAATTTTGTCACAATCTCTCATGTTTAAGTGGACCACAATACCGGCGATTGACCAGATCTATTCATGAAGGGAGAGGTACTGATAAACGGATAAAGGTTGTCTAAAAACTTTGATCCCAAATCACTCTTAAAGTTAGATATCATTTTTATTTTTGTTAAATTTGTTCATAGTTTTCTTCTAATTTAAATATTAGGGGAGAATTTAAAAAAAAATAGTGTTATTTCTGTTTTATTTCTTTTTCAGAAAATATGAAAAATCCAAAAAATATTGTGTGTTAAGTTTTCTTTTAGTTTTGTTTTGTCTTGAAAAGTGAATTCAGGTGAAGATGAAACTCATGGAGTTTGTGTCAAAGATTTCTGAGCCAAGGCTTCATCCGTGAGCATTGAAGAATTCTCATTCGAAGCAGCAAGAGATGAAGATTATTCTTTCGACATTCAATCTTTCAACCCCAGAAGCAAGGTGAAGCTGCACTTGAAGATTAGGTGACGGATTGCATTGAAGCCTCCTCAATCAGTCTGCTGCTATCTTAAACCTGCTGAAGTGATCCAAAAGATTTGTTCTCTCTGACGTTCTCTCTGAAGATTCTCAAGCTGAAAGCGCTATCTTTCAAGAATCAGTACGTCAAGCCTCCTCACCCAATGTGAGTTCAATGCCAAATTCTGAAGAAAAGCCCAACTGCTCAAGATGAAGTCATTCATTGAAGATTCATCAAGTTCATCTTGAAGTCGTGAAGAATTTGAAGATTAACGCTGAAGCCAAAGCTCCCAATGAAGATTAACAAGAAAAGCCAGCTACTTCTTAGGGGGAGCTTATTGGGTCATTTTAGAAAAGAAAATAAAGCTATAAACCAAGGGGGAGATTGTTGGGTCAAAAATATGGTTTATACTTTGCTTTTCTAAGCATTTATTGTTTTAATTATTTGGGCCAAAAATTGTATAGGATTAATTGGTCTAGCATTGGATTATTTGTATTTTGGGCTTGGCCTTAGGTCCATATATATATATATATATATATATATATATATATATATATATATATATATATATATATACATATATATATATATATATATATATATAGGGTGAGGAGTGCATGTGAGGGAGAGAGCCAAGGAGCTTAAGTGTGTGCATTCTAAGGTGTGAGAGAAACAAGAGAGAAGAGTGTGTGTAAGTGTGTGTGAATCTCACGTAAGGATCATCATTCTATTCATTAATACATTGAGATTCATATTATTCTTCTTCTCCTTCTCTTCTATTTGATCTGACATCATCCGTTTGATTGGGATTCTGCACCATCAAACGGATCTGATTGATACACAAGCAGATTAGGGACTTACATTCTTCTTATTTGATTCACTTTACTGTTATTTAATCTATCGATCTATTATTTATTGTTTCAACACAATGATGTATCATTGGTAACTAGATGTGTTACTCTCCGTATTAATATTTATGCGCCCAAAAATTTCATTTGCTCTGCTTTATATCTTACGAGCCTTAGATTTGTGTGATTTGTGTAAGTGTCTTTCAAACCGTTCCATAATGGTGAAATCATCTACATCTTCAAAGGCTCTATCTTCCTCCCACATTCAACTGGATGATTATAAGATTGGATATTGCAACTACTTTGCAGATTTTGATATATCTCATTATGATTTGAAGCTACACATAATTATTGAGATAATCAAGAGGAAAACCTTTTCATTCTGTTCACTCACACCATAGACAATTTCCTATTGAGGTTTCTCTACAAGGCATTTTCAACTGCTACAGTCTGCATTGATGAAGATTGTATTGTCTTCTCTGTTGTTGATGAAACTCAAGTCACTTTGGACCGGGAGACGTTTCTCAGTTGCATTGGTTTCCCTCTTTAAACCACTGAGCATGTGTATGAAAACCATATTGATTATCATCTTGTGGTCATGATGAAACAAATGGGTTATGGTGATAACAAACCTAACCCTGAAAACTGGAAGAAGGAAAATTTTCCTATTATTGGGCACTTTACTATTCACTTTATTTTGAGGTGTTTGTCAGGTAAAACAGGGGGAACGGACTCAACTAAATGATCGTGGTTGAAGGTATTATGGGGATTATTCTATGAAAAGCCGGTTGATGTTCGCACTTCTCTATGGGATGATTTCAAGTTATTCATCAAGAAGGACAAAAAGATAATTCCAAGTGCTAGCTTTTTGGCCCTCTGTATCAGCCAGTTGTGTGGGGATTTAAACAAAACAGACAAAGAAAAATACTATTTGGCAACTCCATTAAGTCATTATACCCCAAATGACAAGTCACTAGTCGATAAGTTCCATCTTCCAACTTATTCCAAGAAATTCAAAGGTGTTAAAGCAATGTCTTGCTCTCACCAATGATTTTACCAAACCAAATATTGAGACCTGCGTTGTTGATGTATACTTACCCTCGAATGAAGCCTCAATGGTTATGAAAGGATCAAGATCAACAACTCTTAAGAGAAAAGTAGATGGATTTCCTCCTACTACTATTAAGAAGACCAAGATTGCAGTACCTGAGTCTGATAGTACCAAATTCACGAGTCTTTATGAAATTGCTCCTGCGAATTTATTGCATATATCCAGTCGTCAATCAAAGGTTAGGCTTGTTCATGCACAAAGAAAAGGTCAACGAAGCTTTGGAAATCCTACCAACCAGAAAACAAAAGCAATTTTGGGTGTAGGGGGCCTTAATGATCCAATTGGATCTGCGCATGATGTAACTGATATACATGGGATGTGTGAAGGTAAAAGTAAGTTATCTGGTTATAACTCTGTTCAAGCTTTAAGCATTGCACTGTTTAAATGCATAATTGTTGTTTACTAAGGGTACCAATTTGATTATAGGTGGAACAATTTTTGTTCAACAAATAGATTCTCTACTTGTATAGGAAAATGACCAATTAAAAATGTTGAAAGGTAAGCAAGAAACAACCAATAAAGCATATATGCAAGCAGTTGGGGAATGGAAAGACAAATTTGTTGATGATCATCAATATGATATGCATGAACAATGGAACGGAAGCATTATACCTAATGAAGTTAAGAAAAGGAAATTTGAAGAAGACAATTCCAAAGCAGTTGAAATGGGTATGATATTTGGAAGTTGAAAAAAAGAGAATTGAGGAAGAAAAGAAATGACATGTTGAAAAGGCAAAAAAAAAACAAATGGAAGAGGAAATTGTTGTAAGAGGAAGTTGGGATGCTGCAGCAGAAGCAGTTGAAATGGCCACGAGAGAAGAAGACGAAACTTTAAAAAAATAGAGGAAGAGAAGCAATGACTTTCTGCTGAGAATGTAGAGAAGAAAGGAATTGAAGAGGAAAATGTTGCTAAAGCACATGAGGATGATGCAGTTAATGAACTCTCTCAGTGTTCTTTTGAAGGAAGAACATCCGCATCACAAGTTGATAAATATGCTTTGGTTGCCAGTGTTCTGACCTACAAGTAATGAGTCTGTCAGTGTTCCACATGGTTGTCTATAACAACTACTCTATGTTCCAATCTCGTATACAACCGTTTTATGATTACTACCTATTTATTCAACTTACTTTAAATTCAAAGTCCCTTGTAGCTCTTAGTTTATAACTACACCAGAATATAATATAAATAGTCAACTTTCAATATGAATTCCCTATAAATGCAATATCATTGCGACACAGGGTCTAACTAAGCATTTATTCAACTTACTTCAAACTAAGCATCATTAATAAGTCTTACTTTATCACTAGACAAAACTATAATGCACGCAATCAACTTCCAAAACATTTTTCCTATTGTATGAAATACTTTCATCCTACAGGTGTTTATATTCAACACATAATTCAACCGCTAAGTATTCGGTATACCTTAAATCTTTCTAAGTAATAATGCTTATATTAAGATTGTCACGTGGTATAACCAATAATACCTTTAGAACTTAAATAATCATATATGGCTCGCATAGAGTGTTATATAGTATTATCAAATATACAGTTAACAAATATTCCAGATAACACACATTTAGTTCACATATAAAGTATATTATCAACATAGAATGCAAATAAGAAACTTTTAACATATATTTAGTCCTTAAAGTATATATTAAATCGTGCTCATGAAAGTCACTATGCACTCACATGATTGAGAACGCAAATTCGCGAGAAAGTTAGCTCCTTGACTAACCCTTCAGCTTTTTTCTTTTAAATGATCTAAATACGAATATTACTTTAATTTAGTATTCGTTTGTATTTAAACGATTATACTAATCATTTCCCAGATTCTTCAATAAAACCAAAGAATACTTCAATTTCTAGCCGATAAGGAATGACCAGGTAAGATCATATCGGATGTAGGATCCGTTTGGTATACAGAGTATACTATTTGGAAAATCCATTCTAAACACCACACTAGATCTAGCCTAGACAACACTCTCGTAAGTTGATCAATCAATATTATGACTGGAAGCACTGATAAATCTTATTTATAAATTTGTAATAATGACTATGAATATAAATATAGGTTACACTTACATCGTAGTAAGTGCAAATTAACTTACAAAGTTTTCTGAAAAAGTTTGGAAAGTCCCGGGCAGAATTTCAACTCCGAAAGCTTCTTTTCGTCGGGCTCCTAGACGTCGTAGCGCTTCGATAAAGTAGTCGGAAACTTGAGAATATTGGGCTCGAGGCTAGAGAAGAGTTTCCAGAGAAAATTGGAAGATTTTGTGTGAGAAATGAGCCATTTTTGTTCACTATTTATAGGCTGATTAGGGGGTAGGCCTGGTTGTGACCATGACATAAGCACGCCGCACCTATGTGTATGCGACAAGTATTCGATTCCTAAACTGGCACGTGCCAAACTCTGGCTGGTGCTGCGTCGCTCATGCCGGGTAAAATTTTAAATCTTCGAAAAATAATATCTTTCGCATACAAGCTCCGTTTTCGATGTTCTTTATATCCCCAGTTTTGCATGGACAAGTACTACACCTTTCATTTGGACCTCGTCATCTAATTCACATTCTATTTCTATTTTACATTTTATAACAATAACATTGTAAAAGACCTTGCGAAATTCGTATCTTCTTTATACGAGCTCCGTTCTCGACGTTCGCTATATCGACAAATTAGTATTTACAAGTACTTCGATTCCTCTTTACAATGATTTGGCTAAAAAGCAACCGATCTCTATTTGAGTTTTTATGACACACATTGTTATGTCTGATTGAACGCAGAATTTTGAAAAATCATAACTTCTTCATACAAAGTCAAATTTGGGCGGTCTTTATACCCACAGAATCGTCATTACGATTACTACAACTTTCATTAAGATTATTTTTCCTAAATAATTTCTTTTTAAAATGTTAATTTATCGCTCACGATAAATTTATAAGATTTCCTACAAATAATATATAGTCATACTATTTTTCCATTCAACGTGTATATACTATATAAATATTTATATAGCATTTAACGCGTATAACGAATAATTATCCTATTAGAAGATTTTATTTATTCAATAACTAGTTTATAACCCGTGAGAATCACGGTTATAAAATTAATTAAAATCTCATAGTAAAAATTTAAAATTTTTAATCAATTATTTCAAATAAATTATTATTTAAGAGATATTTTTTTAGTTATATAAAATTATAATCGTTGATTTAAATAAATACATTAAATTATATAACCTTATAATATATATGAATTTTATTTTATTTTTTATTCTAACGTTATTAATTTAATGTAATTAGAGTGTGAATTTTAAAATTTGAAATTTGAAATAAAAAATCAATTATTAATTTAATTTAACTAGTGTGAGAAATTTAAAATTTAAAATTTAAAATTTAAAATTTAAAAGAAGAATTAATAGGTTGACATGTGGCAAAATATGTTGCATATAATATTAATGAGGATTTGTAATATTGTGACACTTGTCAATAGGAGAATAAACTTATTCATTTATTAGAATAGGAAGAAATGAATAATTATATCTAAGGCCCCGTTTGATACACATCTTTCCAGGTCCAAACAGATATTTCTGGCTGAATAGACCGGAAAGACTGTTTGATTTGCACAAAAAAGGGGTCTTTCCCGGTAAGCTATGTCTTTCCCAGAAAGCCCCAAAAGCATATCTTTCTAGCTGAATGGGTTGGAAAGACAATTATGCACCAAACCCCGCCTCTTTCTTTCTTTCTTGGATTATTTTTTTTTTAAATAACTTTTTTTAAATTTATTTTTTATTGAATTATTACTTTTTTTCATCATTCAGCACAATCAATCAGATGTACAATCAAACAGCATGGTTTCTTTCCCAATCAAAAAACTTTCCCAGACAGCACTTTACCAGACATCACTTTCCCAGACATAAACTATCAAACGGGACCTAAAACCATTTACTTGTTTATCCCTAACTTATAGGCATTATAATTATATATAAGAATTAGAATCTAATCAAACTCCAAAATTCTATATACTAATCTTATCTGATTATTTTCTAGGACTATTAAAATTACGTGGAGGAACTAAAAATCAGAAAGTATACAACAAATTTAGGGGTTGTTTGATATGGTATCTAACTGGGTCCAAAGAGGGACTGGGTCAATAAAATAACAATTGGCATTTTTGATAGAGATTATAGATGTAGGGACTCGGTCCATTACGTGGACTCGGTCCAATAAAAACACCAAACTCGGTCCTTGCTTTCTATTTGATGGACTGAGAAAAAGAAAAAAAACCAAAGTTGCCCCGCAAAAGTTGCGACTGAGATTCTGATTTCATCCCCTCCCTTCGATAACCTCCCCTCGACGAAGCAACGAGAGTTCCATTCGTGATCAAAAGCAACAGAGGAGTAACCGTGATCAACAGCAACATCATCAACAGGTATTGATTTTCTTTTTTTGTAAACTATAGCAATATCCTTAGTTGCCCTTTCTCTCCTTCTCATGTCAAAAACCTTCTTCTCATTCTTAACTCTGGACGCGAAAACTTCTCCCACCACTGGTTCAACTTGCAGCAACGCCGACTTCCTCTCCTTCAGTTTTCTTCCGTCGAGGTCGTCACTGCACTGTCGTTTTCCTCAGGCAGAGCCGCCACAAGCCGTCGACCTCTGCCTCTCCTAAGCTAGCATCGATCATTCAGGTAATTTCTTTGTTTTTTTCTCTATCTTGGTAAAAATCGGAAATCGCACTTGGATCCTTCAGTTATATGTTGAAATTTGGATTTAGTTACCTCTGGATCTGATAGAGATTTGGTGAGTTTCGATTTTGGTTTCACTAATCTGTATGTTTATTATGTTTTTCTGTTTTCATATGAATGTCAATTTTCAGATGTGAATTTCTGATTCTTTCATAGAAAATTAAATGGCCTGCAACTAAGTGGTATAATGGTAATATCAGGCTAATCTCAATCTGAATCTAAGAGATGGCTTCAACTAAGTGGTATAATGGTAATTTCAATCTCATTCCTCACTTTTGATGCCAATTCCAAGGTACAAATCAAAGTTATGTTATGGCAACAATGTCTATCTCCAAATGAAGTTTCCCCAATCGGGCTACCGGATTGTGTCATAGTTTCTTAGACATGAGTGTTTGAGGATAATTTGCCACTTCTTCAACATCTACAAGACCACATGCCATACTATGTGGATTTTAGTTTTGATCAATAAAACTTGAGGTTGAACTGTTATGAAGATTTTTATACTAATGTTATATATATATATATATATATATATATATATATATATATATATATATATATATATATATATATATGGTTAACTGTATGTTAAAAACCTTAAGCAAGAATGTGTGAAGTATACCAATGTTAAAAAGTATACAAGTGTCCATTACAAAAAATGTCATTTGAGGGTAATATAGTCATTTTGCATAGTCAGTCACATGCAAAATCAAACAACAAATTTCAGTCAGGAGTTAACTCAGTCATAACTTCTAACACAGTCAGCTTCTAACCTGGTCAACTCTAACCCAGTTAGCATCTATCAATCGACCCCTTACAAAAAACCAAGAAATCAGAATAGGAGAATCAAAACAAATCCTAAACCAGAACAATTGTTGTTCTTAAGATAGATTATACGGTAAGATATTTGAAAATATTTGCTCACATAAAAAACATAATCGATGTTGGAGTGCTCGCAACAACATAGACTACTCATCGTTGGAGTCCTCACTACTCCCTCTCCTCTCTGTTTGCGCTCTTTATCTCCTCTCTCATCCGTTCGCTGAAATGAAGTCTGCAACACCGACCAGCAACCTCTGTGACTCTATTGTCGGTGTGCTCCTCACTCCTCCCTGCTGAGCATCGTAACTATGGTTGTAAGATTTCTCTCTCTCTCTCTCTCTCATGGAATGGAATAGAATTCGATGCTCCCCTTCTTTCTAAATGCAAGCGTCTTCTCTTTCGTTCTTTTTTTCTATCACTAATCTAATACTAGTGTAATGTGAAGCTTTAAAGTTGAAATGCCAACTACAAACATTAAGTTTATGCCTACACCATTATTTCTCTTGAAAATATAGAGAACTATTGAAATACTTTAATGAAAGGCTACAACGGTATGTGTTATTTATTTTTAATATTTTGCCAATTTATATTGGATTTATTGTTATTAATTACTTTAACTATTTATTAAATTTCGTTATCATATGATTACCAAAATCTAATAGAACCCTTTTAGTTACCCTTTTTGTTCAAATGTTTAGATGTTCTAACTTAAATCAAAATAAATTTATTTTTATGTATCTTTTCAACTTTTTATTTCTGCCCCTCCGTTTACAATATCCGTGTTCCTCCCTGCTATAAATCAATTATCCAAAAAAAGTTAAAGACCAAAAACTATTACCAACAGTTCCTAAACAATACACCATTCGTGTAATTTACTCTATACATAGGAATAAAAGAATAAAAGGTAGAAAAATATTTATTGTCTCTTAACTTAATTAATGTAAGACTCCAAGATCTTAATTAATGTAAGACTCCAAGATCTGAGACAAAACAGGTCGTACATAAAATAAGGTTGTTCCATTTTTCACCACAAAATTACCAACAGAAAGCGTTCTAAAAGCATATATATTCCAAAGAAATTGGCAGCAGAGTAACAACAACAAATAGGTAAAACCGACAAAGAAATTCAGATTTCTATGTGATTTAAAGCTAAATCTCGTAAGCTTCAAAATTGTAATGATTCTCAGCTTTCTCAGGATGTTTAGTGATCGCTTAGTTGATTCACGTACCCAAAAATTGAATTTATTGATGGATTTGTAAATGTAAAATTCTAGGGTTTGTGCATAGCAATTAAATCCAGTTTTTCTTGATTTCACCACGTTTATTGTTGCTAAAATAACACTAGATCCATGGATGTGTCTAGGATCTGGGCAATATCCATGGTGTAAAGTTCATATTATACAAAAAATCTCATGAGAGATAATAATTTGAATTCATTTGTAGTGGAAGGTACAATGGAAATATTAAGTTATGGGGTACACCACAAATTTCACCACAAGGCAGAGAAAATTTAAAAGAAGACACACTGAGGTTCCAAATGGAGGTACGATCTATGTTTCAATCTTTGAGTATTAATTAGTTGCAAGTTTTGTTTAAAAATTATGAATTCAAACTCATTGCTGTATTCGACATTGTGTTCCATAGAAATGTTGCTAATTAATGATAAAATAACGATTTTAGAATATCTATTGCAACTAAACACCTTTTTATACTGTTAGAAATTTTGTTTAAATTATTCGTGATTCGTGAATTATGTAAAATTCATATTCTTTTGTAGATGTGACGAATATAAGATTTGGACACTATTTTATAAGTAAACTTCGATGATCTGCCGAGTTGTTGGCATAAAGTGCGAGTTATTGGAAAAATACTATATAAATCATTAAACGATATTGGCAGTTGTATAAATCTTAAAATTTGTAGTGTTTTATAAGAGCTGAAATTATAAGTATAAATTAACCTTATAAGTTCATGTTTGATACGTGTAGGAGTTCCACAACGCAAGATATTTGCAATGCTAGGGGCAACATTGTCTAGGTAAGTTTCATGTAAATTTTTAAGGGGACTCGTTGCGTTAAATTTATTGAACTTTAATTCTTTAAATATTCTTCCTGCTTACACCATGTTTTTGGAAATTGCATGTTGTACACTTTTAAATTGCATACGCTTTATTTGTTGTAAATTCTCATGTGGGATATATAATTGACATGCTTAGTGTGTTGGTGTCTAACGGGAGTTTCGTAGAAATGAGCTGACAATTAGAAAGTATTGCACTACTCTATGTATAGTGAATTATCTTAACGCTGATTCTGAATTAAATTATTAAATTAATATCAATTCTCCAAACTAAATTTGTTGAACTTAAGATTTTTATCGTCCCATTATATTAAGGGAATGGCAACCAATCTTTACACTTAATTTTTGTTTGCAGATTCTCGGTTTTAATGGACATTAACGATGACTTTAAAAGCGAGATTTTGTTGTGAGTCATTTTATTTTTACTTTTGTAAGCATGTTTGTCTATAGATTATGTAATTAGTTATTATATGAGTTTGTGATTTTGTGATTTCTTTTTTTCAGGTTGACAAGATACCTTCTTGATTACTTCAGGAGATTTGGGTTCATAAGAGGCACTCATAATTTTGCCAAGGAAGCAAATATTGATCTTGAACAACGTATAGTTGTATATATATATTCACTTTTTACATTATTTTTATTCTTGTTCGTCATAAAGTGATTAGGTATCTTGATTAATGTGTTCTTCATAAATCTTTATTGTTCTTTTGGGGTTGGTGTTTCGTGGGCTATGAAATGTTACCTTTGTTTTCTTCTTAGATAACCAAGAAAGTTCATATATAGAATCTCTTTTGGTTATCTTATTGAAATGGATAATCTTTTTTTTCTGAGTTATATGATTTTATGATTCCTTTTAATTTTGGTAGCACTCGATGGAACCTTGTTGAGATGTTGGGAAGTGTACTCGAATAATAGAACCAATAATGTGGATTATTGGACCTTTTTCTGGCATACAACGCTGAAAGAACTGAAAGAACACACTTTTGCGGTGATTTTGTAGAAAAACTATTTTTTTCTAAAGCTTTGATTTGTATTTCTAAAATCTCATATTTCTTATGTAATCTTACATAATTGTCAGGGTAAAGCCTTAACTATTACAACACCAAAGCATCAACCCTTGACTGTTGATCAATCATATACCAGCTTTACAAGGTGATTTGTTGTGCATATTTGATGATAAAATTGTTGTAAAAAAATTGATGGATTTAACGATTCTTGTAGTCATAACTGACAATGAGATGATATTGATTTTAATTATTCATAGATTGCATTTACCCCTTCGACAAGTTGGTGCTATGCATTCAGGTGTAAGAACATTTCTGGATAAAG
This sequence comes from Lactuca virosa, assembly GCF_052849685.1. Lineage (NCBI taxonomy): Eukaryota > Viridiplantae > Streptophyta > Magnoliopsida > Asterales > Asteraceae > Lactuca > Lactuca virosa. Next base: position 290,124,944 of record NC_136426.1, read on the forward strand.
GTTTGTATAAATTAGAGTTTCATTTATACTATTTTTTGAGTAAATTACACAAATGGTCCTTATGGTTTGGGGTAATTTGCATGTTTGGTCCCTAACTTACTTATTTTTTTAATTCGGAAGGTCCCTACTGTTTGTTTTTGTTGCGCGCTTGGTCCTGTCTTACCTAAAAAAAATACTATTTTGCCCTTGATTTCATTAAATAATTTAAAAAATCAAGTGCAAAATAGTCTTTTTAGGTAAGACAGTGACCAAACATACAAATTACCCCAAACCATAGGAACCTTCCGAATTAAAAAAATAAGTTAGGGACCAAACATACAAATTACCCCAAACCATAGGGACCATTCGTGTAATTTACTCTATTTTTTTTATCTTGTATTGCATGGCAAATGGGGCCTAAGTGACCTAATCGTACTCTTAACTACATTGTGGTTGCCAATTAGAGTTTCATTTACATATATATTTTTTCATCTCGAGCATATTTTGTGCACGTTGCATATTATCATGTTACTAATGATTTATGAATTGATCATGGTACTTTTACTTTTCAGGCATGATCCACCCTCACCCTGCAAAACGAATTTTATATCGGATGTGAGTCTTCTTGTTTTATACTTGATGATTTATGCGTAATTCTTGGTTTTATTGTTAAAGACGAGATTTTGATGCGATTCAATATATTTTATATTTGTAAGCATAGTCGTCTATAAATTATATGCAATTAATTATGTTTGTGTGATTTTCTTTTTGACAGGCTAAAAAGATACTTTTACGATTATTACTTTGGAAGATGTGAGGGTGAATTTATTGGTGATTATCTTGATTAATCTTTAATATTTTATAAATCTTTATTAGTCTTTAGCTATTATCATGCTAACTCAAAGTATCCTATTATCATGCTAACTCAAAGTATGTACAAAATGATGATTTATGCATAATACTTGATGTCTTAACATTCAGGAAGTACAAGTTCGAACTTCCAATCAGTTGGTTCGTATGGTTAAAAGTAACAGCTTATTGTTTCAAATTTATGTTGGACATAACAGGAGAAATGTTAACTTTTTTTTTCCGGATGCATCCAGAGTAAAAAGAAGACATCTATGCAATGGTGAAATGTGAAGATCGAAAAAGGGTTCTGCAGGGGTGTTTAGTAAAAATATAAAATGACAAATTATGCTACACCCTAATTTGAAGTATCGGTGGAGTGTTTCCACCGTCACTTCAAACCCTTTAGCTTTTTTAAAGTTGAAGTTTTTAGCGTTCTATTTTTAAAATGTTACTTTTAGTCCTTGGACTTTAAGCTTTTTAAAATTTGAAGTTCACCTTCTCAAATTTATAAAGTTGTGTTTTCCCAATATATATATATATATATATATATATATATATATATATATATATATATATATATATATATATATATATATATATATATATAGAGAGAGAGAGAGAGAGAAAGAGAGGTGGGTTCCTTTAAGATTAAAAATAAAATAGAGATTTGTCGCTCTAACCCCAGGCGTACCGGCGCAGCAGGCTTGGTATAATCATAAATGATTATACATCGCCGCCCGTTCATTTCTCCTCCGCCAATATCCCCACCACCGTAACCGCCACAGCCACCACCACTACCACCACGTCTGACACCAGCCGCGCCCATCACTGTCACCTCCGTCACTTATACTACCTCCACCTCTATCACCACCACGTCTTGAGCTACCGATTGTTATAATCAAATATAATTACTCAATCTGTGAACAGGCATATATGTATAATCATTTATGATTAAGCATACCCCACTGCCGCTGGAACGCTGGAACGTTAGGGCGGTAAATGAGAAATATATGACTGAGGTTGAATCTCAAGATCTTGATTTTTTTTAATCTCAAAGTGAACTATATATATATATATATATATATATATATATATATATATATGGTTATGATTAAATGCAAATTATATAATTGTGTGAGTGTGTGACAAATTTTGGACAATGAGATTAGATTTATATATGGATCATATATGGTGTACACTAGTTACAACGGAACGCAATACACAAAAGCATTTTTCTTAATAAAAGAAAATTAAAAATAATAATTATAAGCACATAGCTTGACATTTTTATTCATCCCAATAACAGAATTAAAGATAATATAATTATCTTATTCAAAAGCAAATATTTTGTTATCAAAATCAACTCTTATTCTCTGGATATTTAAAAAATGATATTATATGAATCACACTGAACAGGCGAAGAATTCTTCCAATAAATAGAGAAAGAAGGCCGATGATAAAAAACATGAAAAAGAATACGAGTTCATTCTTAAAGATTGCGGGTTAATTTCAAATACTTTTAAGAATTGAATATTATTAAATAATATGACTATATATATTCTCAATAATAACAATTTGTACGAAAAATAAAATATTCTTAAGGAATACACACATATATTATACAATAACATATCAAAAATTTTATTATACAATGGAACACATTCAAATCTTGTTTCCGGTTCATTCTCTCTCTCTCTCTCTCTCTCTATATATATATATATATATATATATATATATATATATATATATATTTAATTCTTAAAGAATACAATTTCATTCAAGATATCTTATTACTTATTAGAATTAACATTCTTTAGAAAAATACGAATGCATTTTATAACACAAGAATATATACAAATTTTGACAAATATACACAACATTCTATACTACATTCTGTAAGAAATTGTTTGTAATATATACATTACATTCTTCGTTTAATATACAACATTCTTGAAAAATATATACAAAAACATTATTGAAAATATAAACAAAAAAAAATAAAGTATATAATATAGTCTTTAAGAATCTTTTGTCAAAAGGCTAAACTAAAATACGCAAAACCTACATTCTTCTTCACTATTCATTAATTTTTTTTATCACTTATGTGCATCTTCGACCAGCCAACACTGCATGCAACATTCTTGAACCATCAATTCTCTCTTATTTTATTTTATTTTATTTTTATTTTTATTTTTTTAGCCTTTCATTCTTAAATAATATGCTACTTTCAATATTTCATCTTAAAGAATAACTTTATCATACGCTAGTTTCAGTCTTTCATTCTAAAAGAATACAAAAACCTTTGTTCAACGTTAAAAAGTGAACACAACCTGCAAATCAGATTTAAAGATCACATTAGCAACAATTAGTCAAATACCAAATGAAATCAACAATTAACCAAACTAAATTTAGATAAAAGTTAAATATTAAATGAAATCGGGCCTTTTCTGACAAGGTTTAATAAGTGGATATGTTTGGAAGCAAAAATCTAGTGGAAAAGAAAGAGTATCCATGGGTTTTTTGTAACGACCGGAAGTCATCATGTAGTATGATTATTATTATTATTAAAGTCAATTGTATTTTCTTTAGTATGGAGGACTTAAGGCGTATGTTGGGCGTACAAGGTGTACGCGCGGCGTACATAGGAGAGGCGCGCATCGAGGAGGCTCCATGCGTACGCGGGGCGTAGGGTGTTCAGATGCAAACCCTAAATTTTAGGGTTTGCAGCCTATTTAAACAACTTATAGCCTCCAACACCATTATCCTCTCAGCCTCCCTTGCCCTCTCAGTGTCCATCTCGAACCCTAACCCTCTCATTTGTATCTTGAGCTCATTTTGGAGTTTATTGGTGTGTTTTGGTGGTTTTGAAGAGATAGAAGGAGCAAGAAGTTGGAGAAAGCTTGTAGATCTAGGGGATTAGCATCATTTTAGACTTAATTGAGGTATCAAGCTCCAAACTTGATTATTGCTTGCTTAGATTTGAGTTTTGGGATGTTTTCTGTCACTTTTGGACTCCATTGTTGAGGCTTCTTGTATCTTGATGGTTTCAGACCTTAAGAACTGTCCTTTTGAGCCCTTAGAAGCACTTAGAGTCATAAAAATCGGACATGGTTGGTTAAGACCCAACCGTGCAAGTGTTTGATGGTCACAAAGTCTGTTTTAGGACCAAAATCATGTTTTGACCCCCACCCATGCATGCAAGCACATAAAGTTTGTAACTTTATGGACTAAGATGTCTTTAAGGACCTAGATCTGCATTCTAGATGTGAGAGCTTAATGGATTAAGTCACAAATAGAGCCCCAAGGAAACTGGCCAGTACGTTGGGCGTAATCCTTGTACGTTGCGCGTACTGGATCAATTTCCCGCTTTTGGTGAAGGCCAGCGTACACTGGGCGTACGTGCCAAGTACACCGTGCGTACGCATGCAGAGTGGCGAACCTGGGCTTTTGGGCCTTTGAAGTTTGGGCCTGGAGAGTTGGGCCCCATGGCCCACTATGGAGTTGAGTTTGGGCCTAGGACTGAGAATTATAGTATTTGGGCCATAATGGTCCACTCGAAATTAGTTATTTTGGGGCTAAGGATTTATTGGGCTTAGGGCAACGCCCATTTGAGGAATTGTGCCCAATTTGGAAAATTGGGCCATTAGTGGGCCTTTCGTGGGTCATTGGTGGGTGGGAAGGAAAAGATGGGTTTGGGCCATGGCTCTGGTCCAATTTTAGACCAAGGGGTAAAATGGTCATGCTATTGATAGTCGGGAGTCACCGGAGAAGCTGTTAGAGGTTTCTTCCCGTGATATTCGACATTCAGCATTACGAGGTGAGTTTTTATCCAGTAGGAACAGGTCTACGGCCACAATGCCGGCCCGTATAGATATTAGTAGTTCCGGACCTCGGTCCGATGCCGGGGCAAGTGGTATAATGGTAATATCAGGCTAATCTCAATCCGAATCTAAGAGATGGCTTCAACTAAGTGGTATAATGGTAATTTCAATCTCATTCCTCACTTTTGATGCCAATTCCAAGGTACAAATCAAAGTTATGTTATGGCAACAATGTCTATCTCCAAATGAAGTTTCCCCAATCGGGCTACCGGATTGTGTCATAGTTTCTTAGACATGAGTGTTTGAGGATAATTTGCCACTTCTTCAACATCTACAAGACCACATGCCATACTATGTGGATTTTAGTTTTGATCAATAAAACTTGAGGTTGAACTGTTATGAAGATTTTGATACTAATGTTATATATATATATATATATATATATATATATATATATATATATATATATATATATATATATATATATGTTAATGTGTAGTTGGATAGAAAATACTATGTAGATTTTAGTTTTGTAATACAAAATGGAATGAGATTTATACATGAAAAGAATGAGTTCAATGTAATTTTCTATAATGAAGACAATTTATATGGTTAACTGTATGTTAAAAACCTTAAGCAAGAATGTGTAAAGTATACCAATGTTAAAAAGTATACAAGTGTCCATTATAAAAAATGTCATTTGAGGGTAATATAGTCATTTTGCATAGTCAGTCACATGCAAAATCAAACAACAAATTTCAGTCAGGAGTTAACTCAGTCATAACTTCTAACACAGTCAGCTTCTAACCTGGTCAACTTTAACCCAGTTAGCATCTATCAATCGACCCCTTACAAAAAACCAAGAAATTAGAATAGGAGAATCAAAACAAATCCTAAACCAGAACAATTGTTGTTCTTAAGATAGATTATACGGTAAGATATTTGAAAATATTTGCTCACATAAAAAACATAATCGATGTTGGAGTGCTCGCAACAACATAGACTACTCATCGTTGGAGTCCTCACTACTCCCTCTCCTCTCTGTTTGCGCTCTTTATCTCCTCTCTCATCCGTTCGCTGAAATGAAGTCTGCAACACCGACCAGCAACCTCCGTGACTCTATTGTCGGTGTGCTCCTCACTCCTCCCTGCTGAGCATCGTAACTATGGTTGTAAGATCTCTCTCTCTCTCTCATGGAATGGAATGGAATTCGATGCTCCCCTTCTTTCTAAATGCAAGCGTTTTCTCTTTCGTTCTTTCTTTCTATCACTAAATTAATACTAGTGTAATGTGAAGCTTTAAAGTTGAAATGCCAACTATAAACATTAAGTCTATGCCTACACCATTATTTCTCTTGAAAATATAGAGAACTATTGAAATACTTTAATGAAAGGCTACAACGGTATGTGTTATTTATTTTTAATATTTTGCCAATTTATATTGGGTTTATTGTTATTAATTACTTTAATTATTTATTAAATTTCGTTATCATATGATTACCAAAATCTAATAGAACAATTTTAGTTACCCTTTTTGTTCAAATGTTTAGATGTTCTAACTTAAATCAAAATAAATTTATTTTTATGTATCTTTTCAACTTTTTATTTCTGCCCCTCCGTTTACAATATCCGTGTTCCTCCCTGCTATAAATCAATTATCCAAAAAAAGTTAAAGACCAAAAACTATTACCAACACTTCCTAAACAATACACCATTCTTGTAATTTACTCTATACATAGGAATAAAAGAATAAAAGGTAGAAAAATATTTATTGTCTCTTAACTTAATTAATGTAAGACTCCAAGATCTGAGACAAAACAGGTCGTACATAAAATAAGGTTGTGCCATTTTTCACCACAAAATTACCAACAGAAAGCGTTCTAAAAGCATATATATTCCAAAGAAATTGGCAGCAGAGTAACAACAACAAATAGGTAAAACCGACAAAGAAATTCAGATTTCTATGTGATTTAAAGCTAAATCTCGTAAGCTTCAAAATTGTAATGATTCTCAGCTTTCTCAGGATGTTTAGTGATCGCTTAGTTGATTCACGTACCCAAAAATTGAATTTATTGATGGATTTGTAAATGTAAAATTCTAGGGTTTGTGCATAGCAATTAAATCCCGTTTTTCTTGATTTCACCACGTTTATTGTTGCTAAAATAACACTAGATCCATGGATGTGTCTAGGATCTGGGCAATATCCATGGTGTAAAGTTCATATTATACAAAAAATCTCATGAGAGATAATAATTTGAATTCATTTGTAGTGGAAGGTACGGTGGAAATATTAAGTTATGGGGTACACCACAAATTTCACCACAAGGCAGGGAAAATTTAAAAGAAGACACACTGAGGTTTCGAATGGAGGTACGATCTATGTTTCAATCTTTGAGTATTAATTAGTTGCAAGTTTTGTTTAAAAATTATGAATTCAAACTCATTGTTGTATTCGACATCGTGTTCCATAGAAATGTTGCTAATTAATGATAAAATAACGATTTTAGAATATCTATTGCAACTAAACACCTTTTTATATTGTTAGATATTTTGTTTAAATTATTCGTGATTCGTGAATTATGTAAAATTCATATTCTTTTGTAGATGTGACGAATATAAGATTTGGACACTATTTTATAAGTAAACTTCGATGATCTGCCGAGTTGTTGGCATAAAGTGCGAGTTATTGGAAAAATACTATATAAATCATTAAACGATATTGGCAGTTGTATAAATCATAAAATTTGTAGTGTTTTATAAAAGCTGAAATTATAAGTATAAATTAACCTTATAAGTTCATGTTTGATACGTGTAGGAGTTCCACAACGCAAGATATTTGCAACGCTAGGGGCAACATTGTCTAGGTAAGTTTCATGTGAATTTTTAAGGGGACTCGTTGCGTTAAATTTATTGAACTTTAATTCTTTAAATATTCTTCCTGCTTACACCATGTTGTTGGAAATTGCATGTTGTACACTTTTAAATTGCATAAGCTTTATTTGTTGTAAATTCTCATACGTGGGATATATAATTGACATGCTTAGTGTGTTGGTGTCTAACGGGAGTTTGGTAGAAATGAGCTGACAATTAGAAAGTATTGCACTACTCTATGTATAGTGAATTATCTTAACGCTGATTCTGAATTAAATTATTAAATTAATATCAATTCTCCAAATTAAATTTGTTGAACTTAAGATTTTTATCATCCCATTATATTAAGGGAATGGCAACCAATCTTTACACTTAATTTTTGTTTGCAGATTCTCGGTTTTAATGGACATTAACGATGATTTTAAAAGCGAGATTTTGTTGTGAGTCATTTTATTTTTACTTTTGTAAGCATGCTTGTCTATAGATTATGTAATTAGTTATTATATAAGTTTGTGATTTTGTGATTTCTTTTTTTCAGGTTGACAAGATACCTTCTTGATTACTTCAGGAGATTTGGGTTCATAAGAGCCACTCATAATTTTGCCAAGGAAGCAAATATTGATCTTGAACAACGTATAGTTGTATATATATCTTCACTTTTTACATTATTTTTATTCTTGTTCGTCATAAAGTGATTAGGGATCTTGATTAATGTGTTCTTCATAAATCTTTATTGTTCTTTTGGGGTTGGTGTTTCGTGGGCTATGAAATGTTACCTTTGTTTTCTTCTTAGATAACCAAGAAAGTTCATATATAGACTCTCTTTTGGTTATCTTATTGAAATGGATAATCTTTTTTTTTCTGAGTTATATGATTTTATGATTCCTTTTAATTTTGGTAGCACTCGATGGAACCTTGTTGAGATGTTGGGAAGTGTACTCGAATAATAGAACCAATAATGTGGATTATTGGACCTTTTTCTGGCATACAACGTTGAAAGAACTGAAAGAACACACTTTTGCGGTGATTTTGTAGAAAAACTATTTTTTTCTAAAGCTTTGATTTGTATTTCTAAAATCTCATATTTCTTATGTAATCTTACATAATTGTCAGGGTAAAGCCTTAACTATTACAACACCAAAGCATCAACCCTTGGCTGTTGATCAATCATATACCAGCTTTACAAGGTGATTTGTTGTGCATATTTGATGATAAAATTGTTGTAAAAAAATTGATGGATTTAACGATTCTTGTAGTCATAACTGACAATGAGATGATATTGATTTTAATTATTCATAGATTGCATTTACCCCTTCGACAAGTTGGTGCTATGCATTCAGGTGTAAGAACATTTCTGGATAAAGGTTTGTATAAATTAGAGTTTCATTTATCCTATTTTTTGAGTAAATTACACAAATGGTCCTTATGGTTTGGGGTAATTTGCATGTTTGGTCCCTAACTTATTTTTTTAATTCGGAAGGTCCCTACTATTTGTTTTTGTTGCGCGCTTGGTCCCTGTCTTACCTAAAAAATACTATTTTGCCCTTGACTTTTTTAAATAATTTAAAAAATCAATGGCAAAATAGTTTTTTTAGCTAAGACAGTGACCAAACATACAAATTACCCCAAACCATAAGGTCCTTCCGAGTTAAAAAAATAAGTTAGGGACCAAACATACAAATTACCCCAAACCATAGGGACCATTCGTGTAATTTACTCTATTTTTTTTATCTTGTATTGCATGGCAAATGGGGCCTAAGTGACCTAATCGTACTCTTAACTACATTGTGGTTGCCAATTAGAGTTTCATTTACATATATATTTTTTCATCTCGAGCATATTTTGTGCACGTTGCATATTATCATGTTACTAATGATTTATGAACTGATCATGGTATTTTTACTTTTCAGGCATGATCCACCCTCACCCTGCAAAACGAATTTTATATCGGATGTGAGTCTTCTTGTTTTATACTTGATGATTTATGCGTAATTCTTGGTTTTATTGTTAAAGACGAGATTTTGATGCGATTCAATATATTTTATATTTGTAAGCATAGTCGTCTATAGATTATATGCAATTAATTATATTTGTGTGATTTTCTTTTTGACAGGCTAAAAAGATACTTTTACGATTATTACTTTGGAAGATGTGAGGGTGAATTTATTGGTGATTATCTTGATTAATCTTTAATATTTTATAAATCTTTATTAGTCTTTAGCTATTATCATGCTAACTCAAAGTATCCTATTATCATGCTAACTCAAAGTATGTACAAAATGATGATTTATGCATAATACTTGATGCCTTAACATTCAGGAAGTACAAGTTCTAACTTCCAATCAGTTGGTTTGTATGGTTAAAAGTAACAACTGATTGTTTCAAATTTATGTTGGACATAACAGGAGAAATGTTAACTTTTTTTTTTTCGGATGCATCCAGAGTAAAAAGAAGACATCTATGCAATGGTGAAATGTGAAGATCGAAAAAGGGTTCTGCAGGGGTGTTTAGTAAAAATATAAAATGAAAAATTATGCTACACCCTAATTTGAAGTATCAGTGGAGTGTTTCCACCGTCACTTCAAACCCTTTAGCTTTTTTAAAGTTGAAGTTTTTAGCGTTCTATTTTTAAAATGTTACTTTTAGTCCTTGGACTTTAAGCTTTTTAAAATTTGAAGTTCACCTTCTCAAATTTATAAAGCTGTGTTTTCCCAATATATATATATATATATATATATATATATATATATATATATATATATATATATATATATATATATATATATATATAGAGAGAGAGAGAGAGAAAGAGAGGTGAGTTCCTTTAAGATTAAAAATAAAATAGAGATCTGGAGATTCAACGTCAGTCACATATTTCAAATATGTCGCTCTAACCCCCGGCGTACCGGCGCAGCAGGCTTGGTATAATCATAAATGATTATACATCGCCGCCCGTTCATTTCTCCTCCGCCAATATCCCCACCACCGTAACCGCCACCGCCACCACCACTACTACCACCTCTGACACCAGCCACGCCCATCACTGTCACCTCCGTCACTTATACTACCTCCACCTCTGTCACCACCACGTCTTCAGCTACCGACTGTTATAATCAAATATAATTACTCAATCTGTGAACATACATATATATATATATATATATATATATATATATATATATATATATATATATATATATATAATCATTTATGATTAAGCATACCCCACTGCCGCTGGTACGCTGGAACGTTAGAGCGGTAAATGAGAAATATATGACTGAGGTTGAATCTCAAGATCTTGATTTTTTTTAATCTCAAGAGAACTATATATATATATATATATATATATATATATATATATATATATATATATATAGATATATATATATATATATATGGTTATGATTAAATGCAAATTATATAATTGTGTGAGTGTGTGACAAAATTTGGACAATGAGATTAGATTTATATATGGATCATATATGGTGTACACTAGTTACAATGGAACGCAATACACAAAAGCATTTTTTTAATAAAAGAAAATTAAAAATAAAAATTATAAGCACATAGCTTGACATTTTTATTCATCCCAATAAGAGAATTAAAGATAATATAATTATCTTATTCAAAACCAAATATTTTGTTATCAAAATCAACTCTAATTGTCTGGATATTTAAAAACTGATATTATATGAATCACACTGAAGAGACGAAGAATTCTTCCAATAAATAGAGAAAGAAGGCCGATGATAAAGAACATGAAAAAGAATACGAGTTCATTCTTAAAGAATGCGGGTTAATTTCAAATACTTTTAAGAATTAAAAATTATTAAGTAATATGACTTAATATATTCTCAATAATAACAATTTGTACGAAAAATAAAATATTCTTAAGGAATACACACATATATTATACAATAACATATCAAAAATTTTATTATACAATGGAACACATTCAAATCTTGTTTCCGGTTCATTCTCTATGCATATATATATATATATATATATATATATATATATATATATATATATATATATATAATTCTTAAAGAATACAACTTCATTCAAGATATCTTATTACTTATTAGAATTAACATTCTTTAAAAAAAATACGAATGCATTTTATAACACAAGAATATATACAAATTTTGACAAATATACACAACATTCTATACTACATTCTGTAAGAAATTGTTTGTAATATATACATTACATTCTTGGTTTAATATACAACATTCTTGAAAAATATATACAAAAACATTATTGAAAATATAAACAAAAAAAAAATAAAGTATATAATATAGTCTTTAAGAATCTTTTGTCAAAAGGCTAAACTAAAATACGCAAAACCTACATACTTCTTCACTATTCATTAATTTTTTTTATCACTTATGTGCGTCTTCGACCAACCAACACTGCATGCAACATTCTTGAACCATCAATTCTATCTTATTTTATTTTATTTTATTTTTATTTTTATTTTTATTTTTTTAGCCTTTCATTCTTAAAGAATATGTTACTTTCAATATTTCATTCTTAAAGAATAACTTTATCATACGCTAGTTTCAGTCTTTCATTCTAAAAGAATACAAAAACCTTTGTTCAACGTTAAAAAGTGAACACAACTTGCAAATCAGATTTAAAGATCACATTAGCAACAATTAGTCAAATACCAAATGAAATCAACAATTAACCAAACTAAATTTAGATAAAAGTTAAATATTAAATGAAATCGGGCCTTTTCTCACAAGGTTTAATAAGTGGATATGTTTGGAAGCAAAAATCTAGCGGAAAAGAAAGAGTATCCATGGGTTTTTTGTAACGACCGGAAGTCATCATGTAGTATGATTATTATTTATATATATACTAATTTACAACTGCATGATGAACAGTTCTTCTTTGTGATTGGTGGGATTTTTTTTTTCTTTATGTTTTGTTTACTTTCTGAATTTAATGTATATAATACTTAATTGACAGATATGGGTCGGTGACTGCTACGTGTTATCTCCTGTAAACCCACCCATTCCCCAACCGATGACATAACGATTGCATTGTTTCTTCCAATAATCACCGCTTCATCTCGATCATCCCTGTTTCTTTCACAGTTCCTCACCGCCTTCCCTTTTATCTCTTTCGTTATGGATGGTTCCCACCGGTATAATAGTCCCCCACCAATAAGCCCATCTCAATCACATGTTTATACTCCGCCACCGTCGCTGCACCACCAGCTTCGGCCTCCGCGCAAGATCAGGTTTTTAATTTCGCCACTGGACCCACCACGCTGCCCGAAAATGTTATCCGTAAAGCCGAATCGGAGCTCTACAATTGGCGGGGAGCTGGAATGAGTGTTATGGAGATGAGTCACAGAGAGAAGGAATTCCTCTCCATCATCCAAAAAGCAGAGTCAGATCTGAGACAGTTACTCGATATCTCCGAAGATTACGCCGTTCTCCTCCTCCAAGGCGGCGCCACCACCCAATCCGCCGACATCCCTCTCAACATCTGTACACCCGAAGATCCCGTTGATTACATTGTGACCGGGTCGTGGGGCGACAAGCCATTCAAGGAAGCAACAAAATACTGCAAGCCTAAGGTGATCTGGTCCGGTAAATCGGAGAAATACACCGCGATTCCGTCGTTCGATGAGTTGGATTAGAACCACAACGCCAGGTATTTGCATATATGCGCGAATGAAACTATTCATATGGTCTTTCAGAAGATCCAGGTGACTAATTGATCTTGATCAGGTAATAGATGAGTATCAAAAGTGTTTGGTTATTCATGGAGGACAATACAAGCTGATAGCACCCAACCATACACAACCTTAATCAAGTGGATAGCTGATGGTTTCCGGATTCCTTTCTGTTCATTTAATCAACGATATTGGAGGTAAATTTTCTTCTTTTAGTTCAATTTCGTTGTAATTTTACAAGATTGTTGCTGCGTGTTTCTTGAATGCCTTTGTAGTTGTAAATATGATCTAATTTCAACGATTTGTATCAGGATCTATCATCAGGTTGCTTAATTTTTCAAGACACGGCGTGTTGAAAAACATTTCATCAGCTCTCAAACCCTTAAGCGAGAAATACACAGAAGACAAAGGAATCAAATCTGTGAGAAGTCATGCCCACCAGCTGTTTGATATAAGTTCTCAGTTGCAGTATAAACTGAACTGGTAAAGTTACAAATGGTTGAACTGCTGAAGTTTTCTTCTAAAGTCACTGGAAAGTTTTTTTTCCTGAAAGTGATTGAAATTTCTCAGACGGTTGAGGCAATATCTTTATAGACAATGCCATATGATGCAAAAACAACGTCGGAAGCATATGTGTTTGTTTATGGTTCGATAACAAATTCTTCATTTATTTCTAATTTTCTCCTATATTTCGATGCATGTTGCAGAAAACGAAGCCAATGGTGGAAAAGAAAGGTCTTGGGAAGGATAAACAAGGTATCACATAACATTACTGTTGAAGTTCTTGCATTTTGTCTTTTGTTGTGCATATAGTTTTTGTAGTTATGCTAATTATGTTTTTTTGGCTATCTTATAAATCATTTGGTTTTCATATTTTTAAAATCTGATTTAGATTGTTTCTCTACAATGTGAGATTTATGTTTTTATTTTGATTTTCTTTGTTTTTGGAAATTCTTTTTTCTATTGAAGACATCTCTTTCATAAATAAGATGTACATTTATGAATTCTTTTATATTGTTATTATGTACAATACCTATTTCTTTCATTCCAGATAACAACACCTAATTACCTAATAGATTGATTTTGTTGTGTATTTTCAGGAATCTTGAGAAGGTAAGGATACTAAAGTATCCTGAAAAATGAATAATTACATGATAGGAATATCTTTACAACCTCCATTACCCGGTTGAAGAAGGAAAGAGGAGTTAGGAAGTGCTTTTGTCTTATTAAAAGTATTTAAGGTTTGGATATAGTTTTATTATTCTGTTGATTTTGAAATGAATTTGTGCTTTTGTTTTTATCTGATCTTTCAAGTTGGAAGACACATAACGAAAGGGCTAAATGTTTGTTTGTCATCAAAAGAATGTGTGTTGCTAATCTTTTCATTTAATCTGTTTAGGTCTAAATGAAAGAAATAGCATTGTACTACAGATCTATTATAACATTTCATTTGTCTGCTATCTCAGAAAAGTTGAACAACATCTTCAACATTTCTTTCTCAGTCATGCTTAACTATCGATCAAAGGGGAATGTGACTTTGATTTTTTTAGTGTGCAACAAAGTCAAACCTAAAAAAAGAAAAAAAAGAAAAAAGGAAAGGGGAGTTCTATAATACCCATTTTGGAAAAGAAACATCTCTCTTTTTTGGTTCTCGGAGTACTGGGCAACAAAAAAGGAAGAACGAACAAAAATGTTTTTTTTTCTTTTTGTTTTGTTTTTTGCTGCTTAATTCTCAATTGGGGACCAATCTTTTGTTCGTTTGGTTCTTGGTTGAATTAGCACACATGTTGAATCTAGGATTTTAGTGTCTTCTGTACTCTTTACACTTAATTTTTCTCTGACTAAGTTTTTTAAATTAACCCTTGGTAAATAAATATAAAAGGTTTGAACATCAACAATTTTGGTTCTTTAGTTTTTATTATTTAGAGATATTTATTTCAGTTGCTTTTGTAGTTTGTATTTTTCTGAATTTAGATGGTAATATTGTAATTGAAGAGAAATATGCATGGGAAAAAAGTCAGATCATTGATATGTATTTAAAAGATTGCCCAAATCTCCAAATATCAGAAGTGCAATTTCTCCGCAAGTAAATCTCCATTTTCAATCTTTCTCATACATTTCATTGAATTTTCTAATACATTTGTCATTCTTTCCAATAGACATGCAAGTTATTTTAATTCTAGACATACTAACTGCTTTTTCATTTTGAAAGATTGATCCAACTAACATCTAATCTCATTCCCCTAAATTATACATCTACATACACTTCATTTCATGGGTAAGTCTTGCCTTTTTTTTTTGTTGATCAAAGTTCTTATTCCGACATATTACATTGTGATTATGTTTGCAGAACTCCATCAATTGGGTTAAAAAGTTGTTCCTACTATCGTAAGGACGGTTGCTCACTTGGTGATGCCAAGTCTAAGGTAGAACATATGACATTCTTGATCATAATGATATATCTAACTGATCTGTGTGTGAATTTTAACTAACCACTAATACTGGTGGGGGATAGGTCATAATGTAATTAATCTGTGTGTGTTTTTTTTTTTTTTTGCGACTCATGTGCTCTTAAGTATGAGGAGAAAGGTATCTTGCATTCTGAGGGTTTATAATCAGGTAAAGCTGCTGATCATTTTTTATAATTTGAAGGAAATGAATAACACAAAACCCGCAAACAGATTTTTTTTAAAATTCAGCAGCGATTTCGAGGAAGGAAAGAAGATATTTCAAATCCACAAGGAACCAATGGATCTTGCTATCCAACTGTTGTTCATACTTCATCTTCCTGGAGCAAGGTACCAATGATTTCAATTACAATTGAACTATGTATTTCAAGCTCTAACCTTGGAAAGAGTTTACCTTCTTCTGATCAAAACAAAACGATTTTTAATCTACACTGGATGTATTAGCATATGAAAGTGGCTTGAAATACTCAAGGTATGTATTTGATATTTGTTTTTCAGTGTATAGAAACCAAGGGCTGATTTGTCTTTTCACAGGGAGGCTTTTGGTGACTTTAAAGATGGGTCATTTGATCATGAGAAATGTGATTCCTTTGACTAATCAAACTTTGTTGACCTAGATTGGACAAATGAAAGGTGTTAAAACTTCACCATTGAACCCTTCCCTCTGTATTGTATGCAATTTACATTAGCCATCTCCTTCAATGATGTACAACCAAAAAATTACCTTGGAGCATACGCTATAACATTGTACTTTGTTTCGTTTCAAAAATAGTAGAATGCAAATCCAACCCCGCAAAGCGGGGATTCTTCACTAGTTATTATTAAAGTCAATTGTATTTTCTTTAATATGGAGGACTTAAGGCGTATGTTGGGCGTACAAGGTGTACGCGCGGCGTACATAGGAGAGGCGCGCATCGAGGAGGCTGGGCGTACGCGGGGCGTAGGGTGTTCAGATGCAAACCCTAAATTTTAGGGTTTGCAGCCTATTTAAACAACTTATAGCCTCCAACACCATTATCCTCTCAGCCTCCCTTGCCCTCTCAGTGTCCATCTCGAACCCTAACCCTCTCATTTGTATCTTGAGCTCATTTTGGAGTTTATTGGTGTGTTTTGGTGGTTTTGAAGAGATAGAAGTTTGAAGAAGGAGCAAGAAGTTGGAGAAAGCTTGTAGATCTAGGGGATTAGCATCATTTCTGACTTAATTGAGGTATCAAGCTCCAAACTTGATTATTGCTTGCTTAGATTTGATTTTTGGGATGTTTTCTGTCACTTTTGGACTCCATTGTTGAGGCTTCTTGTATCTTGATGGTTTCAGACCTTAAGAACTGTCCTTTTGAGCAATTAGAAGCACTTAGAGTCATAAAAATCGGACATGGTTGGTTAAGACCCAACCGTGCAAGTGTTTGATGGTTACAAAGTCTGTTTTAGGACCAAAATCATGTTTTGACCCCCACCCATGCATGCAAGCACATAAAGTTTGTAACTTTATGGACTAAGATGTCTTTAAGGACCTAGATCTGCATTCTAGATGCGAGAGCTTAATGGATTAAGTCACAAATAGAGCCCCAAGGAAACTGGCCAGTACGTTGGGCGTAATCCTTGTACGCTGCGCGTACTGGATCAATTTCCCGCTTTTGGTGAAGGCCAGCGTACGCTGGGCGTACGTGCCAAGTACACCGCGCGTACGCATGCAGAGTGGCGAACCTGGGCTTTTAGGCCTTTGAAGTTTAGGCCTGGACAGTTGGGCCCCATGGCCCACTGTGGAGTTGAGTTTGGGCCTAGGACTGAGAATTATAGTATTTGGGCCATAATGGTCCACTCGAAATTAGTTATTTTGGGGCTAAGGATTTATTGGGCTTAGGGCAACGCCCATTTGAGGAATTGTGCTCAATTTGGAAAATTGGGCCATTAGTGGGCCTTTAGTGGGTCATTGGTGGGTGGGAAGGAAAAGATGGGTTTGGGCCATGGCTCTGGTCCAATTTTAGACCAAGGGGTAAAATGGTCATGCTATTGATAGTCGGGAGTCACCGGAGCAGCTGTTAGAGGTTTCTTCCCGTGATATTCGACGTTCAACATTACGAGGTGAGTTTTTATCCAGTAGGAATGGGTCTACGGCCACAATGCCGGCCCGTATAGATATTAGTAGTTCCGGACCTCGGTCCGATGCCGGGGCAAGGCCGAGGAATGTTTGTATGCTTGATGTCTTCGTGATTCTTGCATGTTTTTGCTTATGTGTTTCCGAACTTCGGTTTGATGTCGGGGCAAGCCTGATGTATGTTATGTGCTATGTTATGTGTTTATGTTATATGTGTTGATATGCTTTGTATATCGGACTTCGATCCGATGTCGGGCGGGGCCCGATGTAGTGGGCTAGGCCCAGTATATGCTTTATGTGATTATGTGTATGGTATGTGGTAGTTTGGGGAGCTCACTAAGATTCATGCTTACAGTTTTCAGTTTTGGTTTCAGGTACTTCCACTAGCAAGGGGAAGGGCTCGAGATGATTGCATGACACACACCGCAGTTTCTTTGGCCTGGGATATTACTCTGATATTTGATATGTGATTTGGATACATTGACACTTATTTTGTTATGATGTTTTGAGTATTGTGACTTATGTTTTATATATCGAATGGTAATTATGGTTTTCTTAATGTTTTAAAACAAAATTTTTGGTCATGATTTTTGTGTCGTTTCAAGTTGGTATCAGAGCCTTGGTTTGAGGGATTTGGGCGCACTCTTGGGTGTGCCTGAACTCAAACTAAGGAATTGGTATAGAAGTTTTCAAAAGAAAATCGTTTTTATAAAAGGAACTTAAAAGAGAAAAGAGTTTTGAAAAAAAAGGAAAAAGGGTGTGGTGCATGCAATCAGCCGAGGTTAAGTAAGTTTCCCAAACTTTCCATACAAGTTATTTGATATGATATGACTATGTGTTCAGCATGCTAGATTAGGGCTAAGGATCTAGGAAGGATGCCTTGTATGCCATTTGTGTGAGTTTTGAGCAGTATGCTAGTACTGATTAGTCAGTAACATGATAGCCAGAGTAGAGTATGGATACTCAATGCCCGAATGTTGCTTTCTTTGTGCTTATAGGAGTTCTAATTATCTTTAATTAACTAGTAAACGAATACGTTAAAGTTACATATTATAAGGACTAAGTAATTTGAGAAGGCTAGGTTTTAATGCTATTGCGCAGCTCTTGTTTGAGTCCTAACCGTTGTAGTGAGATACCTCTCATTCGAAGAATTATCTAGTCTGATTGATATGTAATTGTATTCGTGAGCTAGTTAGGGAAAGTTAGCAGGGACTTCTTATGCAGCTGATGGCGGAGTGTAGGTCAGCAATTTCCCCTACGGCAAGCCTAGGAAGAGAGTAGCGTATGTAGAGGAAGTAGTAGAAGGGACTTGGTGGAGTCAAGGCAATTCTTGAGGAAAGTACGGATAGATGTGGAAGGTAGTATGGGCCCGTACTACTGAAAGCAGAGGTTCCGTACTCAAATCAAGGAGGGCTAAGATGAATCTGGGAACCTTATTTTATGAGTAGATCCCTAGAGTATAATGAGTTCTGATGATTTTATGTTTTGTTTCAGTATGGTGGTTCTACGCCCTAGACTAGCAGTAGGCAGTTCAGGTGCCGGTGAGGGATCAGGCTCGGGCTCTGGAGCCAAGCAGCTAGATGACCAGATGAGGGAGTTCATATCCATCTAAGATTCGGAGTTTCCTTGGTTTAGCGGGTTACTATCCTACTGTCCTACTGACCCGAATGACTAAGAAGTCGGTGACATTCTGCTGGGGGCCTGAGCAACAGGCGGCCTTCGAGATACTCAGACAGCAGTTGTGCCAGGCGCCGATTCTCACTCTGCCAGAGGGTGTGGAGGATTTCAAAGTATACTGTGACACTTCGATCACATGTTTAGGTGCAGTTTTGATGCACCAGGGTCACGTGATAGCATACGCTTCGAGGCAGCTGAAGCCTCACGAGGCTAACTATCCTACGCATGATTTGGAGTCGGGGGCTGTGGTTTTCGTCCTCAAGATTTGGCGGCATTACCTCTATGGGGTTCGTTGTACCATTTACACGAACCACAAGAGCTTGAGGTACCTTATGGACCAGCCAAATCTGAACATGAGGCAGCGCCGGTGGTTAGATGTGGTGAGGGATTATGATTGTGAGATCCTTTACCACCCCGGCAAGGCCACTGTAGTGGCCGATGCCCTGAGCCGCAAGGCGGTGGCGGCTCCGATACGAGACATATGTCTGAGGATGACAGTGATGACCCCACTGCTGGAGCAGATTCGAGAGGCGCAGGTTGAAGGTATGAAGAAAGAGAGCCGGAAGTGTGAGAGAATTATAGGCCAGGTGGCCTCATTTGATTATGATAGTCGTGGGATGTTGACCCTACATGGGAGGGTCTGGGTACCCTATTGGGGAGGTGTACGGCATGTATTGATGGAGGAGGCCCACAAGTCCAGGTTCTCCATCCATCCCGGGGCGAAGAAGATGCACCGGGATCTTCACCCCGATTATTGGTGGCCCTGCATGAAGCGGGATATAGCTGTTGGATAAGGTGTCTAAGTCCATAACTATATTTGGTATGTACTTGACCCGAGAGTAGCATGGTCCATTTGGGTTGCATTTCACCGGGACAATTTGTAGGATGGACTTTTGAGAAGAGGTTATGATTTATTAATATATTATAAGTTCTAATATATTAATATGAAATCATATTATTTAATTAGTATTGATCAAGAATTAATTTAGAACTAAGTTTGTGATCAAAAGAGACTAATTAAATATATGGGCTTGATTGGTTAAATCATTCATTCTTGTAAAATGGGCTAATGATTCATGATTCCTTATGTTGGGCTAAACCCATGGTGTGATCCATGGATACTCCATGGAGGTTTTAACTCATGGAGCATGAGGGATATGAAAAGTCATGCACATTAGGGTTTGCATTGTGTAACCCTAATGTAGCCACACTATATAAGAAACCCATGTATGCATGAAATCGGCACCCTAGTGATCTTGTGAGAGCCATAGCCGAATTCTTGAGTGCAAAGTAACCTCTCTCTATTCTTCCAATTTTTGGTGGTGATTTGTGGTTCCATTTGAGGCGTTCACACTATTGGTGCTAGGCTCTTAAAGCTTCAAGGCTTCAACTACAACAAAATGTATGTCATTCTACTAGATTTTTGTATTACATATACTTCATTATATGCTAGCTTGGATGAAACCTTGGAAAAATGAAAGTTTGCATGTATTATAGAGAAAACATAGATCCAAGGTTTCTAGGGTTGCATGCACACCTTAGGAGTGTTAGAATGCTCAAAACCCATCAGTGGTATCAGAGCCAAGGGTTGTTTTCCTATATACTTGATGCTACTTGTTGTTTGAAGTTGAAAAAATCGAGTTTTTGGCATTCTGACTGATGAACTCGCCGAGTCCACTGATGGACTCGACGAGTCCATGTACAAAATCATCAACTCGACGAGTCTAGTTCATGGACTCGCCGAGTTGGCTAGGCAGGGTGTTGAAAATCGATTTTTAGGCCACAAATGGATAGGATCATTACCACAAACTGTTTTGAATCATAAAAATGTGTTTTTTAAGATATGGTAATGATCATGCTCATCCATTTGAAACGTAATTATCAATGTTTCATGTTTAGTATTAGTTTGTGTGATTAATCTATGTACATGAAACTTGATTGATTTGAATTTCCATGTTCATATGAGTTTGATTGAATCTTCCATGATTATTTGATTAAATTGTGTTAGTTAAATGATTTTAAATACTTTTAATGGACTCTATAACTTGTCCTCAAGTTATGGAGGTTATAGAACATGAAAGGTTTCTTCTTTTAAATAGATTATTAAACTCCTATGTTACAAACTTGAAGAGTTTTGACAAGTTTCAAAACTTGCCCTCAAGTTTTGGAATTTGTAAAGTCTCACTAAATGAAAGATTAATTCCAAACCTTAGAATTTTAAAAGTTAAAATTCAACCCTTATAATATTATAATATTATAGGTTTAATATTTATATATTTGTATAAGACAAGTCGGTTTTAACATTAGTAGGCCTCATTCACGAAGCCGATCTATAAGGGGGTATAAGGTTACTGCCTACAAAATGGTGGTTTAATGGGTGTCCACTTTCACCCACCGCTTCCTTGACTGGTGGAGGGTTGTTGGGTCAAAGTTATGGTTTATACTTTGCTTTTCTAGGAAAATGTATTTTTATGTAAAGGACCGTAAACAGGTCAGTGTTTACGGCCGTAAACAGGTTTACAGCCGTAAACCCATTTACGGCCCATGTTCTCCGGCCCATGTTCCCCTTGTATATATATAAGTGTTAGGGGTGAGGAGTAGAGATTGATGAACGTGTGAGACATAGAACAGGAGCTTAAGTGTGTGCATTTGAAGGTGTTCTAGAGAGAGAGAAGAGAGTGTGTGTTAGTGTGTGTGAATCTTGTATCCGTATCTTCATTCATATCAATACATACAAGATTCATCATCTTCTTCTTCTACTTCTTCTTCTATTTGATCTGACATCATCTGTTTGATTGGGATTCCGCACCATCAATTGGATCTGACTGATACACAAGCAGATTAGAGACTCACAATTGGTATCAGAGCCAGGGCAAAATAAGGGGTGTTTGTTCTTCGCGTTTTTCCTAAAAACGAGTTTTTGATCGAGTTTTGGAGCAAAAATGGTGAAAAACATCGTTGTAAGGTCCAAATAAGGATCTTTACCAGTAGTTAAGCAGCAAACAAACACGAATAGAAGAATAAGATGAAAAGAAATCGAGCTTGCACACGTTTGTATTCAAATAAACGTCAGGTACAACTCGATGCGACTCTCTGTAAACGCAATGGCATCAACAACCATGCAATGAACAACACCTCCCCTATTTATACTCGACAAGACCGCAAACAGGGTTTACGACCGTAAACTGGGTTTACGGTCGTAAATGTGTTTACGGCCGTAAACTCTGTTTACGGTCGTAAACATACTTTCTTGACCAAAACTGCTAAAACAACCCATAAACAACATTACAGACTCATACTGAATACAAAACAATGAAAGCCTAGACCAAACCATTTACTGGGTCCTTCAATCTCCCCCTTGGTTTGGTGCTAGCTTGGACTCAGCTCTTATCGACCACCAGTACATCTGATTTTCCCATCGCTCCGTTCCACATTTTCTTTTCTATAATATCAGCCACCATCGAAGTGTATTCTTTGGCAGCAGCCTCGAAAATATCTTCAGCCACCGTGATCTGATGAATCGAGAGTTGATGAATGTCCCACTTGCCGAATTGTAGCAAGTCCCTTTTGTCATATAAGCGAATGCAACCATCCTTGAGCTTGATGACAGCAACATCTGTGGATTCATCATACACCCAATATAGCATTGATGCGAGAGATCCATCACGATAATTTTGAAGAACGGGAACTTGCTTCACTTGGGCGGTAGCAGGCCACATCACTGTTCGAAGGGGCTGGCTTGTTTTGGGATCAATGACTTTATCGTAAACCTTGATAATAGACTCAACAGTCTTCATCGAAGGGAAGCCTTTAGCTACTTGATCTTCCAAAAAACGATTTGAACTGACCCGCCCTGGGATTGTTTGATGGATTAGAGAATGGGGCTTTAGATAGCTCTGTAAGATCAACTCTTGTAAAGGAATTGAAATCGTGAGCATCCTTATATAACTCAGTGTTGCCGCTCTTTCTCCTTACCATAAACATATTCATCGTATCATGGAATCCCCACGAGATGATTCCTGATCGATCACCATAGACATCTCTGAAGCGATGTTCGCCCAGATCCGTAACAGTGATATGAGGTTTATCCCAGGGTGCTTGATGATCTGCGCTCCTTTTGAATAAAAGTTGACCTTTTTCAGCTGATTGGGCCAACTTCTTGCGTTTTAAAGCCACTATACTTGGAGCTTGAGCTGGTTCCTTTTCAAAGCGATTCACGACGGTGGTGGTTCTGGTAGGTTGCGGAGCAATGGGAGCATCTTGGTTGGGAAGATAAATTTGTGGCTCGTCAACGGATGACTTGAATTCGTCCCCAAATTTATCTTCCAGCTTTTTCTTCGAATCGTAGTAGCTGGCGTCCTTGAAGGTCAAGCACAATATTTATCTTATCCAACTCAATGTTTATCTGGTTCAGAGCGTCGATCTGCTTCTGAAGACCAAGAAGTGTAAGACCCTCTTCTCCTGTGCTACCACCCCCTATAGAAATTCCTTTGCCATGTGGGGGTGATGTTGAAAATTGTTCTCTGGCCAAGAGCCTGGCTAATTTAACAGAGGTAGCGTCGTGCTCTGGCCTAGGAGGAGAGAAATCCGTTGGGAAGGACGAGCCACCAGCTTCGAAGAAGGTACTAGGACCTTCACTGATTGGTTCAGTTGAGACTATAACTGGAGTTGTTGTTTGTTGAGCTGTAAAACTTTGAAGTGCACCAGAATCTGTAGTTCCCAGTCTTGGGTCGAGTCTTCGTCTTTTACTTGGAGGAGGTGAGGTTTGAGTGACTGGAGGATCACTTTCTAAAGGCGCAGAAGTAGGTAAGACAACATCAAGGGGAGGAATCCCTAACGTTTCCACCATAGGAATTGCTATTTCCGCCGATGTATTGGTAGGAGGAGGTGTAGCTTCGAGAACGTCTTCTTTTTCCCTTGTCTCTGTTGCTGGATCAACAACTTCATCGACATTGTCAAGCAGCTCATTGAGGTTCATCCCGGTCATAAAATCTTCATTACTCTCAAAATTGATAGAAATTTCATCCTTGTCAAATCCTGTGAGATCCAGGCCTTCATACAAATCAATTTCCGATCCCGACCCCTCATGAAAATCTTCTTGTACTCGAACGGATGTCAATTCATGTTCCTCAGCTACTTGAGCGTTTGGTGCTGGATTTTCTTCCTCATCATGATCTGAGACGGTGATGACGTCTTCAGAAACAACCCTCTCGGAGGAAGTTGGCTCAGATGACATCTTGTCTGAAGTCCCATGAGACTCGGAAGATTCATTAATTTCAGTGAATTTTCCAAACTTCTCAAGAGGATGTAGGCCCTGGAAAACGACTTTGCCCTTTCGATTTTGCTTGATTAGACCAACCGTGTGTGGGCCTAGTGACTTGATATCCATCTTTCACCATCTCCGGGAATTGATTGTCGATGAACACCTGAATGAATCTTGGGTACAACAAGAATGCATCTCTGGTTCCCCGGGATATAGCATTTATGTTCACCAAAAATTCATCTAGAATGAACTTCGAGAAATTGAACTTTATGCTAGCTGCCAATGAAACGATTGCCCCTGTGTTCCGTAGCGAGATCTCATCAGCTCCTGATCTCCTCCCCGATATGCAGCTTACGAAGACATGTGCCAAAAATCTCCAGTAGGGAGGTAGGAGTTTCTTCACCGTGGGAGGGTAGATACCCTCATATCCCATCCTACTGAGAATCCTTTGAACATCATCAATCCCAATTTCCGTAGGAAAATCAGGTTGATCATCGATCAGCAAAGTCTCTCTTATATACTGTTCGGTGATCACTATCTTGCACCCTTTGACCTCAGCTTTAATGGCAATCACACCATTTTCCTTTGACATTTTGGCCGTTTGCTAGAACTCCCGGACAATGTTTTGATAGATGATAGGATTCACTGTGATGGCACAAGACAGACAACACTCTCTCATTCTGTAGATCATTGATTTGAATTCTGCATGAGCGACCGGAGGTTCATCCAAGACAATTGCCAGGTTGTGCATGTCTGCAAACTTAAGATTCGCCATTGATCTGCACTAAACAGGCCAAGTAAGAAAACAAAGTATTTAACAATAAAAAGCTTTAAGTTTTCTTAATTAAACAGTTTTATTTTGGCCTTTAAAAATTAGTTTAACCACAAAAGATTAGAGTTTACGGTCAAAATGGGTCAAACTGGGTTTACGGTCAAAGTTGGTCAACAGACCGTAAACTGAGTTTACGACCAGTTTACGGTCGTAAACTCAGAGGAGTTTACGGTCGTAAACCCAAATTGAGTTTACGGTCGTAAGGCCAAAACGGGGTTTACGGTCGTAAGGCCAAATGGAGTTTACGTTTATGAATCTCCCCAAACCGTAAACCCATCAAGAACCGTAAACGCAGTCGGCCACTAAAACTCAGATTACTCCTCCAGTTTTGATCGTTTCGATGAACAAATGGCAGATTCCCAGTCGGTTTTGTCATACCTTCGAAGTGGACTAGTCGATTTCGCACAAAACTCACAATTTTTTTTCGAGGAGAGAGAGTAGAGAGAGAGAGAGGAAGCTTGCGGCTGTAAAGAGGAGAAGTGGGAGAGGAAAGGGTTTACGGAAGTAAACTCTTCCTTTTATACTCCTTAAGCATTTACCTGTCTCCCACACAGTATAAGGCCCAGTCCAAAATTCGATTAAATTTTCAAAAATAAAAACTTTTTGAGGATATAAAAATAAAAATAAAAATTAAACTAAAAACTAAAAAATAAAAATAAACTAATTTCTAAAATTTAAAAAAATTAAATTTTTGACACTTATAAAAAATAAAAAAATAAAAATAAAAATAAACATAGACAAAAATTTATCTTAGGATTCACTGAAAAATTTTCTTGTGACACTGGGATCAAAGTTGTTAGACAACCTTAATCCACTTGTCGGTACCTTTCATCTTCACATCTTTATCTGGTCGATCGCCGGTATTGTGGTCCACTTAAACACGAAAAATTGTGACAGATTTAAGACATACTATTTGTTACAAGACAAGGTGAACTTAAGTTCCTAGATACTATATCTGATCCTAAGTTCCTAGATACTATATCTTAAGGACCATTCAGCTGACGACGACCAGGGATATTGTTGTCCACCTAAATTGAGCAGCGAGATCTATAGACAACCTGTGAGTGTTCAATTGTTAATTGTACTAGAACATGGTTCCCGCTTCCTGATATGCTCCAATAATCAAGACCTTCCGAGATACTCCTTACTTTAGGTGAGTAGACTATTATTCATAGAGAGGATAGATTTAGATTATTATTAATTATAGTTTTAGAGGGATTTAGAAGTAGAAGGTTGCATATGATGTGTACCAGGTCGGATTGTTAATCACGCAAAGGAGACAGCATATGGCTAACAGATGGGAAGAATTTCATAGATATAATATGCAGAGAGATAGATTTGCATATGTTGCAGTCCAGGTCGGATCTCTTCCAATCACGTAAAGGAGACAACATATGACTAACAGTAAGAAAGAAAGAAAATAATTTTCTACAGACCTACTTTATCGGAATTCCCCAGTCACCCCATCAATACCGGAATTAAGGACAGAATCCGCACATCGAGGAAAAGTTAATCCACGGTTCCAAGTACAGGTTCTTTAATGTGACCAGTAGATTCCCATATATATCTCCCTGCTCAACCTATCCAAGCGTCGTATTGTCAGGCTAAACGGATCTAACTAGGTCAAGATTTGTCAAGACTAAGAATTTCTTAAGTTCAACTCTGCCTAGTCAGGTTCATTTATAATCTTTCGTGCCTACCGGCGCATCAAACCAGAGCAAAGACCCTTCAACTTTGGGTACGTTACGCAGACTCAGATTGCCTGTTATCACTAGATAATATCACTTCCCAGTACTATATCAACAAGCAAAACTGTAATCGACAATATTTTTGATTTTTCTGAATTTTTAATGTTTTTGGATTTTTGAATGTTTTCTGAAAAAAATAAAACAGAAATAACACTATTTTTGGATTTTTAATTTTCTAATTTTTTTGATTGGTTTTTGTTTATTTCTCCCCCTAAATTTGTGCATGGGAGAGAATGAAATGACTAAAATGCGCAAATTTAACCTAAGTCTAACCAATAACAAAAAGTTTAATCCTCAAAACGAATCATTTTCAAAAATCCCACAAACACATCGAATCGAGCTTTGTTAAAAGGCTTGGTGAACAGATCCGCCACATTATTTGCAGTGGGAACCTGTTCTAGCCTAATGAGCGAGCGCTCATAACAATCTCTGATAAAATGAATTTTGATATCAATGTGCTTGGTTTTGGAATGTTGGATCGGATTCTTAGTGATTTGGATAGCAGCCTCATTATCACAGTGAATTGGGGTTTCTAAATAATTCAAACCGTAGTCCAACAGCTGATGTTGGATCCAGATAACTTAAGAACAGCAGGCAGATGCAGCAACGTATTCCGCTTCTGCTGTTGAGGTAGAGACGGTATGCTGTTTCTTGCACTGCCACGGCACCAGCCTATCACCAAGGAATTAACACCCTCCTGATGTTGATTTCCTGTCAAGCTCACAGCCTCCATAATTACTGTCAGCAAAAGCATATAGATCAAATTCAGAATTCTTCGGATACCAAAGACCCAATTTTGGGCTGCCTTTGATATACCGAAAAATCCTTTTGACAGCAATAAGATGAGAGAGTTTAGGAATAGCCTGATAGCGAGCGCATTGACACACTGCAAACATAATGTCGGGACGACTTGCAGTAAGATACATCAACGATCTGATCATCGATCGATAGTGAGTTCAATCTACAGATTCGCCATCAATATCTGGATTCAGCAGGGGTCTTTCAGCCATAGGTGTCGATGCAGGTTTTGCGTCTTCAAACCCGAACTTCTCAAGAATATCCTCCACATATTTAGCTTGATGTAGCAGGATTCCGGTTGAATTTTGTTTGACCTGAAGCCCCAGAAACATGGTCATTTTGCCTAGAGAACTCATCTCAAACCATTTCTTCATCACGCCTTCGAACTCTTTGCAAAGCTGTGGACTGGTAGACCTGAAGATAATGTCGTCAACGTAGATTTGAACTAGTATCTGATCATTACCAACATGCTTGATGAATAAAGTTTGATCAATCGTGCTGCGAGAGTATCCATGCTCGAGCAAGTGCTTTGTTAGAGTAGCATACCATGCTCGAGGAGCTTGATGTAACCCATACAATGCCTTGTCCAACTTGTAGACATGATTAGGAAACTTTGAGTCAACGAACCCAGGAGGTTGATCAACATAAATTTCTTCCTTCACCTTGCCATACAAGAAGGTAGTCTTGACATCCATTTGGTAGACCGTGAAGTTCATGTAGGAGGCATACGCGAGAAAGATACGAATGGCTTCCAACCGAGCAACTGGCGCATAAACCTCAGTATAGTCAAGACCCTTAACTTGTCGAAACCAGCGAACCACCAACCTTGCTTTATTTCGCACTATTACATCAGAATCGTCTTGCTTATTACGATAGACCCAACGCATGTCGAGAGACCTTTTGCCCTT
Source organism: Lactuca virosa (assembly GCF_052849685.1). NCBI lineage: Eukaryota > Viridiplantae > Streptophyta > Magnoliopsida > Asterales > Asteraceae > Lactuca > Lactuca virosa. Next base: position 290,153,944 of record NC_136426.1, read on the forward strand.
TGGTAACTCAACCAACTTCCAAACCCCGAGCTTCTCAAACTGATTGAGCTCTTCATGCATTGCATCGACCCAGCTGGGCTCATTCAAAGCCATGTCAACGTTCTTGGGCTCTATTTGAGAGATAAAGCAAGAATAGAGACATGCATTAACATCTCCACTCTGACTTCTAGTTTTAACTCTGTCGCCCAGCTGGCCAATGACGTTATCGATCGGATGATCGCGTTGAATTCTTGAAGGAATGTCTTGGATGATATCATTGAGTGAAACAGGAAGAGTGTGGATATTGAAGTCTCCATCATTTGCTGATTGATTCATATGTGATGAATCTGCTACAAACTCATTGGCAATTTCTTCAGGCAAGAGTAGTTCCATAAAAGTTGAAGTGGTAGCGGAAGCATCTCTAGACATGAACTCTCTTTCAATAGGGGTAAGAGGTGTAACATCAGCATCATGAGTTCTATCTTGAACTTTAGACTCTGGACTAGTAGGTTGATCAGATGATTCCCCCTCAGGTGAAGCAGAAGGCTCCCCCTCAGATGGAGTAGAGGACTCCCCCTCAACCGTTGGAGGTCTGTAGACAACTTCTTCGTCTTTGTCTTCAAGAACAATCTTCAAACCAGAAGAGGATCCATTCGAACTATCTGAAGACACATTTAAGGATTTGAAAAGCGATGTGTAATCAAATAGCCAGTCAGGACCCACTCGAGCGTCTGTTTCATTCTCCTCCAACCAACGCACGTCATAGGATTCGACAATCTGCTTAGTCTTCTTGTTGAAAACCCTACAAGCAGTGCGCGCAGCATATCCCACAAAGTAACAATCATCAGCTTTGGAATTGAATTTAGGGTTGGATTCCAAGTGAAGAAGGGTGCAAGGTCATCCAAATACGCGGAAATGGCTGGCAGAAGGCTTGTGTCCATAGAGAATCTCGTACGGTGTCTTCATCTGAGCTTTGTTGATTAAAACACGATTTTGCACGTAACAAGCAGTGTTAATCGCCTCGGCCCAGAAGAAAACAGGTAGTTTGGAATCACAAAGCATCGTCCTTGCAGCGTCTTTTAACGTTCTATTTCTCCTTTCAGCAGCACCGTTCTGTTGAGGCGTGTGAGCAGAGCTGAATTGACGCACGATTCCCTTTTCTGCGCAAAAATGGTCAAGGACTGCATTCTTGAACTTAGTTCCATTGTCAGTACGAAGCGCCTTCACTTGGTTGTTGGTTTGCTTCTCAATCATCACAACGAACTTCTTTATCAGATCAGCAACCCCCGCTTTGTTGGATAAGAAGAAGACCCAAGTAAACCGAGAGAAATCATCGATCACAACGAGAGAGTACGAGCGTCTGTTAATGCTTAGGACGTTGACCGGACCAAATAAGTCCATGTGTAATAATTGAAGCACCTGACTGATTGAGTTGACTTGCTTGGGCAGGAGTGGTTTCCGATGATGTTTGCCTTGAGCACAGGAAACACACTTCTCAAATGTAATGAAGTCTCTGACGGGTAGGCCTCGGACCATCTCATTCCTAGCAAGGCGATTCATGTTTTTCGCGTTAGCATGACCGAGCCTTCGATGCCACATCATTGCGTTTTGTTCGGAGACTTTTGAGAAAAGGCAAGTGGCTTGTTCAGGGAGATTGGTGTTCATGTCAATAATGTAAGCATTCCCATCCCGCTTAGATTTGACGAGGATCCATTCTTCCGGGATGACAATGCCTAGCTTTAGAATCATACATTCCTTGTCGGTAAAATGGGTAGAATAGCCTTTGTCGCAAATTTGGGAAACGCTCAAAAACCTGTGCTTTAACTCGGGAGCGAAGTTGACATTTTCAAAGCTTAGCACTCCATTTGTAACAGTTCCTCTTTGCGTGATCTTGCCACCATCTCCGCCCGCGAAGGAAACATACCCCCCCCCCATTAAAAGATTGAATTTCGCTCAATTGGGAGATGTATCCAGTCATATGCCGGGAGCAGTCGCTGTCGACGTACCAGGGACGAACGACATTCCTCCGTAACTGTCCGTGCAAAATGAGTGGAATCATTTAGATTTGGGAACCCAGGTCATCACTGTCCTGGGTTTCCTTTTCGCTTTCTCTGTTTTATCCTTTAAAGTTTTCAAATTAGGATCCTCATTCCTGATCACTTCAGAGGATGGTAATGATGGATTGGAAATTGACTTGGGCACCCAATGATATTTAGATTTTACCACATTCTCAGGTGGTTTTGAAAAAGGTTTCTTTTTAGTTTGCGCTGAGCCTCTGGATGTTCTACCAGAAGTGGTTGAAGATCCAGAATGCCTTTTTGACGAAACCGATCTTGGCGGAGCCTTGTTTGGTTTTGGCAAACTATTTTGAGCTTTGTTAGTAAAAACCCTTTTATTCTTTTGAAAAGCAGCCCTTTTTCTACTTCGGTCATCTTTCCAATCATCATTTCGAGAACGATTTCTTGAGGATTTTCTAATTAAAGACCTTCCTCGAGATTCGTTCTCTCCTCTTGGTGACAAATAGTTCACAAAGATCCTATTTTGACAACTTCTAGCAATACGACCACCAACGCCACAATTAAAACAAATCTGTTTATTATTTGAACTTGTACTACATTTCTCAGATTTATTTTCTTGATAGACACTCTTACTTTTCTCAGAAGAACATGCATGAGAAACAGATTGTGAGATAAGTGAGGGTGCCTCAGATGGTGTGACATGTGGAATTGATGGTTTTTCATGAGAATTGCAAGCATCAGAATTACCAAACAGTTCATCAAACATATCAAAGAAGTTAAATTCAACAGAATCAGAAGTAGAAACATCACACAAAACACTATCAGTCTTAACATCAGAATCACAAACAGTAACAGAAATATCAGAATTAGGAACAGAAACAGAAACTTCAACTCCATGCTTCGCCTGATCTAAGGGATGATCTGCAGAGGAAGTAGAAGCGTCAGTACTTTCAACATTTATAAATCCTCCTGAAACAAAACCAGATGGCTTGCCATAAACCATGAAAGATTCATTGGCAATCTCATCTTTGGAAAGGGGTTGATACTGATAGGTATGATTATATGGAGGAGGTACACTATCATATCCTAAACCCTTTTGTTGGTTTCGTTTAAAATCCATGCAATGATCGATCATGTTGGCAACTACCTCGCTTGATCCATCAAATTTTCTAAATTTAAAATCTGCTTTTTCAAATTGACCTTTTAATGTATCAAGCTCGGTAATTAGCGCATCATTTTGTCTCTTAACGTAATCATACAGTTCACACTGTTCACTGTATTCTGCCTGAATTCTTCTAAAATCTTTTATTTTAGTTTCTAACTGGGCTTTAAGAGGCTTTTGTCCTTTCCTAAGTTGGTAGCCCTCATATCTAAGGTCCTCTACTTCTCTACGTAATAATTGGATTTCATCACGAAGAATTTTAACATATTCTTTACATGCATGAGAACAAGATGGTAGGTTTACCTCGCTTTTCTTGGGTTTAGAAGAAGTAGACACCATTAGAGCAAGCTGCAGCTCCATCATCTCTGCTTCGGGATCAACTTCATCATTCTTCAAGGCAGCATCATCAATCTGAGCTAGGTGAGCATTTTCTGGCCCTGAGATATTCAAAGCCTGAATCTGGTCCTCCCAGTCAAAAGATTGAGCGACCATTGCAGTTTCACCATTAGTTGTAGCACCTGCACGGTTGTTTCCCACTGCAACCATCGTCCTGTTGTTCAGTCTACAATCTGGCTTTGGACAATCACGAGCAAAATGACCCGGATCGTGGCAGTTGAAACATCTCAGCATGCCCTTGTTGAATCCCACCTTCTTATCTACATTCATGCCCCAGTTGCTCTTCCCTGTCTTCTTAGCAAACTGCTTGGCCCTAAAGACAGCCATAGCAATCTGCCATGTGATATCCATCTCCTCCACATCTTCTGGATGAATCTGATCCAGGTCAGCAAATGACAGTTGCGGTGGAAGCTCTCCAGCTACAAAAGCATTGTAGCAGTTAACAAGCCCAATAGCTAGAGCCAGATTTTCATCAGTGTCCTTGGTGTTTGAGGAAGAGGCTACAGCAGGCACATTTGGAGAAGGAACAACTTGTGGAGTGACAAATGGCTGATTCTGAGGATGAGAAATAGATGATGCAGCAGCGAAGGTCTGAATCTGAGGTGGTTGAGCAGCAAACCCTTGACCCGAAGATGACATGATTGAGGAGAGAGCATTGTTGGATGAGATTCTAAGATTTGCATTAGAGTATGAGCTCACATGATTAATCTCTCTCTGCTTGTCATCGATGTCACAAGCTTTGATAATCGCCATGATTTCAGCAAGAGTGAGGCGGTTTAAATCCTTAGTCTTCTTAATCACAACAATATTCATATCCCATGATCTAGGAAGAGCATTTAGAAGCTTCTTGTTGATTTCTGACTTGGTCAAGAAAATCCCATATATGTTCATGTCAGTTGTGAGAGTCGTGAACCGCTGCAGCTGAGCCTCAAGAGTTTCTCCTGGAATGTAGTTGAACATATTGAACTTTTGTCTCAACATGTCCTGGTGACTTTCCTTCATATCTTCATTGCCCTCATAAACCTCAATTAGGGCTTCCCATAGATCTTTAGCTGAAGTGTACTCACGAAAACCTTGAGCAATATCGGGAGATAATGCCATGGTTAAAGTGGCTAAAGCCCTTTCCTGCTCCTCAACTTTCTCAAACTCCTCATCAGTGTAGTTCTCAACAGCCTTGTCAATTACCTGTCCTCCAACTGTAATAGTGATCCTGACAGGTCCTCTAAGAATGCTTCTCCAGATCTTAAAGTCCTTCATTTTGATATACTTTTCAATTCTATTCTTCCACTCAGGGAAGCCATCTGCAGACATTAATCTTGGAATACGTGTGGTAGTGCCCATGACAGTGTCAAGTTCATGGAAATGATTTTGACTTTGAGATTCCATTTTGAAATTGGAGCAAATTAACCAAATTAAGTTCAAAAGGGTGTTTACGGTTGATGAGGCTTATGACCGTAAACTGAGTTTACGGTTGAGGGTTTACGACCGTAAACTTGGTTTACGGTTTTGCAGTTTACGACCGTAAACTGTGTTCACGGTTAAGCAGTTTACGGTTTATACGTTTCGGGTTTATGTGTTTACGGTAAGTGAAGATTTGTTTACGGTTTTTGAAGATTCTGAGTTTACGGTTTTTGAAGATCTTGATTTAACAACCGTAAATAGGGTTTACGGTTGACAGCAAACTCCTAAAAAGCCTTCCAAAACACGTTTTTGTAGTAGATTCAATTCCCTTTACCACGAAAAACACAAAAACAAGCTCGAACAATGAGAATATCGGTTGAAATAGCCCAAAAATCGAGTGAATGAAGCTTTAACACCGGTTTTTGCTCTGATACCAATTGTAAGGTCCAAATAAGGATCTTTACCAGTAGTTAAGCAGCAAACAAACACGAATAGAAGAATAATATGAAAAGAAATCGAGCTTGCACACGTTTGTATTCAAATAAACGTCAGGTACAACTCGATGGAACTCTCTGTAAACGCAATGGCATCAACAACCACGCAATGACAAACACCTCCCCTATTTATACTCGACAAGACCGCAAATAGGGTTTATGACCGTAAACTGGGTTTACGGTCGTAAACGTGTTTACGGCCGTAAACTCTATTTACGGTCGTAAACATACTTTCTTGACCAAAACTGCTAAAACAACCCATAAACAACATTACAGACTCATACTGAATACAAAACAATGAAAGCCTAGACCAAACCATTTACTGGGTCCTTCAATCGTTTTTTTCGCGATCTGGAGCTGAGTTTACGGTCGCCGGAATTTACGGCCGGCGGTTTACAGCCGGAGTATACGGTCTGACGAGTCATTGATCAGCAGTGTACACTTAAAAAAAAGGATTTTGAGGGGTGCAAGGAATCAAAACTCGAGACCTCTAGCTCTTCACACACACTCCTTACCAGTTGAACTACCAAGGAATACGTTAAGTTTCTTCCATTTTTTTCTTATATTGTCTTCGTAGCATCAGAAAATAATCAAAAGGAGTTTTGGGGGTGCCTGGATTCGAACCCTCGTCATTTGCTTTCAAATCCCACACGCCTTACCAACTCAACTAGGAAGCCACTTGTTTCTTTCCTTCCGATTTTAATTGAAAAACACTCCCTTTCGCCTCTAGTTTCGCAAATTTCACACTTTTAGCCCAAAATTCAAATTTCTTTTAATTTTAAATTCCATTTTCAACCAAAAATTTTAGCTTTTAATTTTTAAATTTCAAAATTTGACTATGACTTTCAAATTTGATCTTTGACTTTAAACGTTGACTTTCTCGTTTAACTTTTCAAATTTCAAATTTAGCTTTTCGGTTTGACTTTTAAGTTTGACTTTTGAGTTTGACTTTTTAAATTTGACTTTTAAGGTTTACTTTTGAGGTTCATAGTCAAAGGGCATTTTTAAATTTAAGTTTGACTTTTTAAGTTTTATTTTAGCTTCTAGTTGTGTTTTTAATGGCTTTTAAGGTCAACGAGGGAAATAAAGACATGAAAGAGAATCGTCAGGATATGTTAAGACAAAATTTTAACATGTTCAATTATATCCCTGGAGAAACCCTGGAAGCTCAGTTGCAGCGATTTACTACACTTACTACTGAGATGAATATAGTTGGGATCTTCTTGACTAACTCTGAGATAAACAAAAAGCTGGTAAATTATCTTCCGAGGTCATGGGATATGAACGTGGCTGTCATCAAGAAAACAAAAGATCTCAATCGTCTTAGTCTTGCTGCTGTAATTGAAGAACTTGACGCTTTGAAGTGTGGAAAAACAATGAGTTCTGAAAACATTCCGATCACTGAAGTTACATGTACTCCAGCTTGTGAAACTACGATTAAATTTCTTCGGGAAGAAATTGATTTATTAAAAGGAGAAGTTGAGGACCTGAGATATGAAGGATATCAACTCAGGAAAGGACAGAAACCCGTGAAGGCTTATTAGAAGCAAAAACCAAAGACTTTAGGAAACTTCAAGAAGATTATAGTAATAAATGTGAAAATTATGACTATGTTAAGAAACAACTTGCTGAATTAACTGTTGAGCTTGACACATTAAAAGGCAAATTTGAAACTGCAGATTTTGATTTTAGAAAATTTGATGTGTCAAGCGAAGTATTTGGTAACATGATAGATCATTGTATGTAATTTAAAAATAACCAGCAAAAGGGTTTAGGATACGATAATGGACCTCCTCCTTTCAATCACACATATCAGTATCACCCTTTGTCTAAAGAGGAGATTGCCAACGAACCATTCATGGTTTATGGCAAACCAGCTGGATTTGTGTCAGGAGGAGTTATTAATGTTGAAGATACTAATGTTTCTACTTCATGTGCAGATAAAGTAGCAGAACATGAGAACAAGGAGAACACTACTGAACAAACCAATATCTCTTTGAACTCTAAATCTGTTGCTTCGAACTCAGTTGCTTCTAATCAACCTGCTGTTGAGAAATACAGGCCACCAATTCCAGTGAACCAGAGTGCCTGTTGCAACTGTGCGTGTGGGAAAAACAAGAGACAAGGCAAGGATACGCCACCAGGGGCAGGAAGAAACAACTTCACAGTGAAGAATAAGACTTGTTTTCACTGTGGAACACCTGGACACATTGCCAAAAATTGTCCTAATCGCGCATATGTTCCCTACTATGCACAAGGGTGGCAGAACACACCAAGAGGGAGATACTCCAAAAGAAATCCCTCTAGGTCACGTTCTGATAATGGTGACTGGAACACGCAGAAGGCCAAGAATCAAACCCACAAGGCCAAGAATTTGAATCCGAAGGGCAAGAAGGGAATGTCGGCCAAGAAGCCCAATCCAAGAGATGCTCCAGTGAAACAAAGACCGGTTAGGTCAAAGTCATCTCAACGGCCGACATCAAGATCAAAAGAAAGTACTGAGCCACCCATCAGATCGAAAAAGAAATGGGTTAAACCCAACTACAAATGGGTTTCGAAGGCTCAATCTCCCAAATCAACTAATGACTCTAGTATTTCTTCATCTTCTATTTGTGATAAACAGGATATGTCATGGGAGAGAGTACCCTGCAATGATTACAAAGGTCAACCCTATTTCAAAATGGACTGGGTTCCAAAGACCAACTGATCCCGCTCTGTGTCGGAGCAGCTATGGAGGCATATCATCAGACTTCGGTTTGTTGGTAGTGGCTGTTCGTGGCACATGATAGGAGGCATCTCTCAACTGTACAACATTCAGAACTTTGTTCGAGAGTATGTGTCCTTTGCGGGAAAGGAAAGAAAGGAAGAAAGGAAGGGATCACATGGGGTTTGTGCTTAATGACATGAAGAATTTTCGGATCTGTTCTGAGATTATGCGTGCTGTTCTCAGACCTTCTGGATGCAAATTCAATCGGTGAATTACGGTTCGCGTTTTCTTCTCTATACTCCTGAGTTTATCTTAATCTGATTCGTTTTAAAGATAATCTTTTATAGTTTTTCTTTAGTAGGTGTCTGTTGGGAAGTGATATCAAGAAAGTGATAACGGGCAGTCTAAAACATGTATAAGGGACTGAATCTGAATTGTCAAGACTCTATGTTCAATGTGCTGGTAGGCACGAAGGATTTGACAGTGTGGATTTAGTTAGGATTGTTTGGACTGACCATACGACACTCGGGTAGATTGAGCAGTGAGATAAACACGGGAACCTACAGGATACACTAAATTAATACGCATCTAGAACTGTGGTTTAACTTTTCCTTGATGTACGGACTTATGTCCTTAATTCAGGTTCTGATAGGGCGACTGGGGGGTTCTGATAAAGTAGGTCTGTAGGAAATTATTTTCTTGCTTTCTATCTGTCAGTCATATGTTGCTTCCTCTGCGTGATTGGAAGAGATCCGACCTGGAATGCAACATATGCAACTCTATTTCTACGCACCTCTTTATCTATGAAATTCTTTCTATCTGTTAGTCATATGCTGTCCCCACTGTGTGATCGGAAGATCCGACCTGGGACACAGCATATGCACACTACTATCTCTATATCCCTCTATCTCTGTTAGTCATATGTTGTCCCCTCTGCGTGATTGAGATATATCCGACCTGGGACACAACATATGCATCTATCTCTAAATATGACTTCCTCCTTAATAATTGTTTACGCACCTAAAGTAAGGAGTCCTTAGGAAGTTCTTGATAACCAGGGTATATCGGGAAGTGGGGAACACGTTCTAGTGCAACTAAAATTGAAACATTTAAAAGGTTGTCTGTAGATCTCGCTGCTTAATTTAAGTGGTCAACAATACCCGTGGTCGTCGTCAGCTGAATGGTTTATTTAGAAAAGTTTGTCCATATCTTTCGTGTTTAAGTGGACCACAATACCGACAATTGACCAGATCTATTAATGAAGGTGAAGGTACCGATAAACAAGTTAAGACTGTCTCACAACTTTGATCCCAAAATGCTTTAAATCTAGTTAGTATTTTTGTTTATGTTAAATTTGTTCATAGTTTTCCTCTATGCACAAATTTAGGGGGATAATTAAAAAAAAATTCAAAAATCAAACAAAAATCAGAAAAATTCAAAAATCAAACAAAAAAATCAGAAATTTAAAAATAAAAAAATAGTGTTATTTCTGTTTTATTTCTTGTTCAAGAAAATTTAAAATCCAAAAATATTTTTTTTGTGTGCTAAGTTTTCTTTTAGTTTTGTTTTGTCTTGAAAAGTGATTTCAGGTATAGATAAGACTCATGGATTTGTGTCGAAGATTTTCTGAGCCAAAGCTTCATCCGTGAGCATCAAAGAATTCTCATTCGAAGGAGCAAGAAATGAAGATTATTCTTTCAAATTCAATCTTTCAACCCCAGAAGCAAGGTGAAGCTGCACTTGAAGATTATATGACGGATTGCATTGAAGCCTCCTCAATCAGTCTGCTGCTATCTTGAACCTGCTGAAGTGATCCAGAAGATTAGTTCTCTCGGATACTCTCTCTGAAGATTCTCAAGCTGAAAGTGCTATCTTTCAAGAATCTTTTCATCAAGCCTCCTCACTCAACGTGCGTTCAGAGTCAAATTTTGAAGAAATGCCCAACTGCTCAAGATAAAGTCATTCATGGAAGATTCATAATGTCATCCTGATGTTGTGAAGAAATTGAAGATAAAAGCTAAAGCCAAGCTCCCAATGAAGATTATCAAGAAAAGCCAGCTACTTTTTAGGGGGAGCTTGTTGGTTCAATTAAGAAAAGAAAGCTATAAACCAAGGGGGGGATTGTTGGGTCAAAATTATGGTTTATAATTTGCTTTTCTAGGAAAATGTATTTTTATGTAAAGGACCGTAAACAGGTTAGTGTTTACGGCCGTAAACAGGTTTACGGCCGTAAACCCATTTACGACCCATGTTCTCCGACCCATGTTCCCCTTGTATATATATAGGTGTTAGGGGTGAGGAGTAGAGATTGATGAACGTGTGAGACATAGAACAGGAGCTTAAGTGTGTGCATTTGAAGGTGTTCTAGAGAGAGAGAAGAGAGTGTGTGTTAGTGTGTGTGAATCATGTATCCGTATCTTCACTCATATCAATACATACAAGATTCATCATCATCTTCATCTTCTTCTCCTTCTTCTTCTATTTGATCTGACATCATCCGTTTGATTGGGATTCCACACCATCAATTGGATCTGACTGATACACAAGCAGATTGGGGACTTACAAGAGTCGTTAGCCGAACGGGTAGGACAAATGACATTAATTCTCATTAAAAGTATAATGATAATTATAAAGTAACTAAACTTTTATAAATTCCCATTCGTAGTTACTTTAGGAAAATGTGAAATTGATGCTAATCCATGAAATTACACTTTGCACCTTACCAAATCGTTGATGGAGCGTGTGTGGTTAACCGACACATTAACTTGGACTAGTAAGGGTGGCAAAGGGTAGCTTGATGTTTATCATATATTGGTGGAGCACGTGTGGTTAACCGACATATTGGTTAGGTGATAAATGACATCGAGAGTACCAAGCACATTTGCATGGTTATTCACACCTTGTTTGTGATCCTCGGTATCCCAGTCACAAACATGAAGGGCATAATCGAGATTTAAACATGTCATTGAATTGTTCAATGAATCTCAAAGGATATAGGAGTTTCAAATCCAATTAAAACTTAATAAACAATTTTGTTTTTCATGGTGGAAATTGGTAAATCGTCATTTACCTACCTTCAAATATTTTGCAAGTTGGATTACGGCATCCCTCTTCCAACTTGTAAAATATTGTGTTGGGTCCTAGCCTTAATATTTCATTTGGGTGTTATATTAAGGATTCTTATATCTAATCTAAACTTTGTTCTCTTTCTTTTCAGATGTCTTCCGACAATGCTGCTTCTGGCTCTAACCCTACCGGCTCCTTCTCTCTCATGAACCTTTGTGGGAGAGTTATCTTTGACGGGTCTAATTTCAATGATTGGATTAGAAACATAAGGATGGTCACTCGTTACGAGGACAAGGAATATGTCCTTGACAAAGAGCTGAAGGAAATTGATGAGTCTGCTGCTACTCCTCAGGAGATTGCTGATTTTAGGACTCATGAAAGAGATGCCACCAAGGTGTCTTGTATCATGTTGGCCACCATGTCTCCCGAACTCCAAAAGTCCTATGAGGACTTCTACCCTTTTGAGATGCACCAGGATCTGATGGAAAGATACCATCAGAGTGCTCGTCAAGAGCGGTATGAAATCATTTCTTCCATGATAACAAATAGGACGAAGGATGGTGAACCCATCACGGGCCACATGCAGAAAATGCAAAGGTTTGTGGACCGTTTGCTGAAGTTAAATGTGAACTTCCCTGAGGAGCTAGCTATTGATATCATACTGCTATCTTTACCTCCCTGTTATGATCAGTTCTGCATGACCTATCATATGAACAAGGAGGAGGTCACACTTAGCAAACTTCAAGGGCTTTTGAAGACTATCGAAGGTGGTCTCAAAGTTAAATCGGTTGTTATTACTCCTACAGCAAATGCCCATGTTCTAGCAATTGGGCAAGGTAAGGGGAAGAAGAGGAAGGCTCCTTCCAAGAGCCGCAAGGGAATATCCCTTGATGGATCCTCTTCGAGTGGAACCAAAGGAGGTTCTTCCCAAAGGAAGCAGAGTGCTTCTATTGCCATGAAAAGGGGCACTGGAAGCGCAGCTGCCTCAAGTACTTGCAAGATGTTAAGGATGGGAAGGTTAAACCCACCCATGCAGGTATTTACACCATTCTATCTAAAAACTCATCACATACTAACTCTTGGGGTCCTTGATACAGGTTGTGGATTTCACATTTGTTCTGATGTGCAGGGACTAAAAAGAAGTAAGGATGTGGAGCACGGGAAGATAAACTTGATCATGGGGAATAGGAAGGTGTGACATCCCCAATTTCACGGCCAGAAAATACCGATTTGTTTATGCTTTGTTTTATAAAATCAGAGTGATCGTTTAAAGAAAACGGTTGCGGAATTTGTTCCCAAAACAAAATATGATAAGAGTTTATCAAAGCATTTCTTTAAAGAAATGTATTTTCATTATATAACAAAATCTCGGGATGTCATGTTCAATACAGACCAAAAGCATAAACAGAACAAAATAGACCTTACAACAGTTATTTATAACTACTGATCTATAATCCAAAACCTCTCGTCAAGTCCACCAACTTATACTCTTGTGCCATTACCTGTAATGCAAAGAAAACCGAGTGGGTCAGGCTTGGGAGCCTGGTGAGCATATAGGGTTTTCAAACCACAATAAATAATTAATTTAATTTCATCAACCAATAATAACCCAATTACCCATTCCCGTTATTCTCACTTTACGTCCCTAAGACAACTAACACAAGGGACCTAGTCTAAGAATATTTCATCGGGGCGACAACACATGCTTCGGGGGTTCCTCAACAATATAAGTCAAATAAAGCAACCATGAGGGGGATGGAATACAGCGAATAAACACCCAAGTTCATTAACACCTACAGGTTATGAGCCTGCTGGTGTTCCACGGGACTGTCTAGAAAGAGTCCGTGGTCGTCATCTAAATTCCGCTAGATGACTGGATCACAATGACATCGAGGCCTCTCAACATTTTTATTTCATCACACATCACTATCTACCCATGTTCTATCCACATATTTGTAGATAAAATATATTTGTTTATATACAACATAAAACCTGTATAACAAATTCTTTCGACACTCATATCACATGAGAAATAGTATCTATTCACATAGCACATATTTTATAGAGTATAATCTATATATGTGTGTTAACAGAAAGCAACCACACACACTTACCCATTCCAAATAACGAGATAATATACATATAACACATAGCACGTATTTTATAGAGATACTTCATATCTATGTGTTAGAAGAAAGTAACTACACACTCACACCAAACATATACTTAATACATTCAAACAATACTTGTATTAAAATCGTGTTTATGAAAGGGACTATACACTCACTTGATCAGAAGATGATCAGACAGCACTACGGCTTGTAGAAGTAGTATTCTTCGGTAGATCTGGAAGATCTTCACAAAAACCAGACTCCTCGCGGGCAGAGCTTCGGCTCGGAAACTCTTTTCTTCTCGGGATCTTTGGGCTTCGGGACTCGCTTCGGGTCTCGGGATGAGACCGGGGCTTCGGGATATTTCTTGCACGTAAATCGAGGTAAAACGGGAGAGAGAGGAGAGAAAATAGCAACCCTAAACGGCTGGCCCTTCAAATCTATTTATAGGGCAAAATCTGCCCTTGCCACGTCGTGGCACCTTTTTCCACGTCGTGGGCTTGATCGTCACTGCATGCGTCATCGCAAGTTGCGTCTGGGGGACTCCCGGAGGTGTCAGAAGACCTGCCACATCGTAGCATTGCTTGCCACGTCGTGGTCTCTGACACAGCTTTGGGGTTTGCGCCCCGAACTTCAGAAATTCATAACTTTCGCATACGAACTCCGTTTTCGACGTTCTTTATATCGACGCGAAGGTGAGATTATGATCTACAACTCTTGTTTAGACTCCGTTGGCTAATTTTGATTTCATTTTTAATATATTATAAATATATTACTTATATATTATTTTTAGTAGGCCGGGATAGGAAAACTCCGTTCGAAATTCATAACTCCTTCAAGTGAACTCCGTTTTCGTCTGTCTTTTTATCGTTGGAATACTATTGATGAGATCTTCAATTCTCATTTAGAAAGTTTTGGCTAAATATCACTCGACCTCAATCTCGAGTTTCGGGCTGCATACTGCTAATGCTGAAACTTCAAAAAATCATAACTTCCTCATCCGAAGTCAGATTTAGACGTTCTTTTTATGCACGCTCTCGGTTTAACGTACTCTACGACTTTCATTTAGATCGCTAAGGCCAAATATCGCTCTAACGTAAATTCACTATTTACATCGCGCTGTGTCGTGCCGGTTCTTTCGCGAAACTTCGACAGGTCATAACTTCTTCATTATAACTCGGATTTCGGCGTTCTTTATATTTTCAGAATCCTTGTAACATATACTACAACTTAGTTAAGATTAATCCTTCTAAATAATCTTCCATCAAAAAGTCATTTTTGATGCTTATTGTCTCTAAATTGACTGGCCCTAATCTACGGGCGTTACAATTATCTCCCCCTTAGGATGATTACGTCCCGGAATCATCAACGAAATAGGATTCGTATACTGACTCCATACGTTATCTCTCCATCGTAAGTATTAACTGTAAGTTCTATATTTCCTCGAAAGAGTATCTAACTCTTGGACTTCTCGATAGCAGGTAGTGCTCAATCCTGCATCTGCTCTTCGTACTATGTTGTACTTTCAATTGTAACCTTCGAGTTACAAAATAAATCCTTATTGTGACTCCTTCTTCTTCTTAGGATAAATACTTTCCTTTATCTATTGTAACAGACCGATGGGTCATGTTCTAATGACCTCTCATCGTATGATGCAACGCTTAGACTCAAGTCTCTTAGAGTCAAATTCCAGAATGGATTATACCTTCCTTTATATTCTAATGTGATATAATCACATTTTAGCTTGTAGCATTTCTAGCTACTAACTTCTTTAACAACGAGCGCGATGCTATCGATCGCATTGATTTCAATCTCCTGACTTAAGTCAGATGCTACATCAAACTCGGTTCTCGGAACCACGTAACAAACTCATTGCAGTCGGACTCAATTTGTCATGACCGCTAGGGTCAGAATAACAACCCTCTTACTAGTCATTACCGAAACAATGGTAATGACATACATGAATAAAACGGAATCAATTACTAGTTTCTTGGTAACCTTGCGACTTTCCCTGATTCAAGCGTGAGTCCTATGCTTCCAGTAGTATAGATCTCTACTACTATTCACACCTACTCATACTCGTCCCATGTATTATCTCGCAGTCCCCAAGTCCTAAAATCACAAAACAATTTAACACGTACTAATGTGTCCAATTAATCATAAAAATTCTCCTAGACTCTACTAGGACTTCTTCCATGCGTATCTTCAATCATTAATTCTACTTCAACTCGGTTGGTGATGGAAATTCCAGACGATGGGATAACTTCAAGAATTACACCAATCGTTCCATCATCTTGCCAATCGCAGGTGTACTTCAGACGTATCATACTCCTCTTAACGTTCCGTTATTTTATCAGACATATTCTGAAGGCAAGATACCACTCTTACGATATCCTTCGATAGGTGTCATTCAACACATTAGATAACAAAACCAGGGTTTATATTAATTCTTGAAACTATTACACAAAAGTTCAAGTTCACCCTATACTATGCCCCTAATAGGCTACACTTCCTAATACTAGCTATACCTTGATATGAAGTCTTCATCCTTGATTCCTCGCTTTATCATCTGCTTCGTCAAGGATCATTTAAAATGCTTCTGCCTTTGGCTGTGGCAGTGCATTTGGTTTTACTCCCTCATTCTTCTTTGGGCAGTCCCTAGATAAATGCCCTTCTCCTCGGCATTCATAACACACCCTCTTTTTGGATACACACTTGTTGGCATAATGCCCTGTCTTTCCACACTTGTAGCAAGTCACCTCTTCGTCGCATCTCTCAAAATGTTTCAGTGGAATATTTGGCTTTGTAGCTTCTTCCCTCTTTGGGCAGTCCTGTTTGAAGTGCCCTTCCTCATTACATCCGTAACATACCTTTTCGTTGAATGTACATTCATTGGCATAATGCCCATGCTTTCCACACTTAAAACATGTCACCTCCTCGCCACTTTTTCTCGAGTTTTTCTTTTTGCATTTCCCGCACCATTTTTCTTTATCTCCTCTTTTTCTAGACTTCGAGAACATGTTGCTCTTGTCAGACTTTGAAGACCCCTCAAATTTCCTCTTCTTGCCAACTTCAACCTTGTTGGCGATACAACCATTGATCACTTCTTCGACTGACTTAGCAACCCTGATAGTTGTCTCAAGAGTAGGTTCCTGGCGTACTGGCACAGTATGTTCATCCTTACTTTGTTGAAGTAAACGCCTTGTTTCCTCCATCTGATGATCCAACATCATTCGCACCATTGCGTATACTCCCGCCATCGTGATTGGCTCAGGTGCAACTGATAGCTCTGATGCACTCCCAATCACGTGTGGCTTAGGCTGCGGGTTATCGTTTCCCAATCCATTTTGTGTGTTTTACATTTCGATCTATACACCAAATTAGGTGAATTTAGATCTCTATTTCGATAGACGTTCAAATCATCCTTTTCACTCCGAAACGTTTACATGCTAGTTCTAATACCGTATTCGTACGCTTAGAATCCTAAACACATAAGGTTTCCAGACCCGGTCGGCAACAGACCATAGATCCGAACAAACAATATCATATATGGCAAACATATAGCATTTAGCAAATAAAAGCATTTTAGGCATCTCTCCTAAAGCATACTAGTGCTCGTGTCAATTTAGGTGTACTGCCTAAAATATAAAAGACACACTCAACTCACAATCATCGCTTAGCATCCTAAGTTTAAGTCTAGAAATTTACTACAAATTCCTAGTTCGATTAAACTAATGCTCTGATACCAACTGTGACATCCCTAATTTCACGGCCAGAAAAGACCGATTTGTTTATGCTTTGTTTTATAAAATCTGAGTGATCGTTTAAAGAAAACGGTTGCGGAATTTGTTCCCAAAACAAAATATGATAAGAGTTTATCAAAGCATTTCTTTAAAGAAATGTATTTTCATTATATAACAAAATCTCGGGATGTCATGTTCAATACAGACCAAAAGCATAAACAGAACAAAATAGACCTTACAACAGTTATTTATAACTACCGATCTTTAATCCAAAACCTCTCGTCAAGTCCACCAACTTATACTCTTGTGCCATTACCTGTAATGCAAAGAAAACCGAGTGGGTCAGGCTTGGGAGCCTGGTGAGCATATAGGGTTTTCAAACCACAATAAATAATTAATTTAATTTCATCAACCAATAATAACCCAATTACCCATTCCCGTTATTCTCACTTTACGTCCCTAAGACAACTAACACAAGGGACCTAGTCTAAGAATATTTCATCGGGGCGACAACACATGCTTCGGGGGTTCCTCAGCAATATAAGTCAAATAAGGCAACCATGAGGGGGATGGAATACAGCGAATAAACACCCAAGTTCATTAACACCTACAGGTTATGAGCCTGCTGGTGTTCCACGGGACTGTCTAGAAAGAGTCCGTGGTCGTCATCTAAATTCCGCTAGATGACTGGATCACAATGACATCGAGGCCTCTCAACATTTTTATTTCATCACACATCACTATCTACCCATGTTCTATCCACATATTTGTAGATAAAATATATTTGTTTATATACAACATAAAACCTGTATAACAAATTCTTTCGACACTCATATCACATGAGAAATAGTATATATTCACATAGCACATATTTTATAGAGTATAATCTATATATGTGTGTTAACAGAAAGCAACCACACACACTTACCCATTCCAAATAACGAGATAATATACATATAACACATAGCACGTATTTTATAGAGATACTTCATATCTATGTGTTAGAAGAAAGTAACTACACACTCACACCAAACATATACTTAATACATTCAAACAATACTTGTATTAAAATCGTGTTTATGAAAGGGACTATACACTCACTTGATCAGAAGATGATCAGACAGCACTACGGCTTGTAGAAGAAGTATTCTTCGGTAGATCTGGAAGATCTTCACAAAAACCAGACTCCTCGCGGGCAGAGCTTCGGCTCAGAAACTCTTTTCTTCTCAGGATCTTTGGGCTTCGGGACTCGCTTCGGGTCTCGGGATGATACCGGGGCTTCGGGATATTTCTTGCATGTAAATCGAGGTCAAACGGGAGAGAGAGGAGAGAAAATAGCAACCCTAAACGGCTGGCCCTTCAAATCTATTTATAGGGCAAAATCTGCCCTTGCCACGTCGTGGCACCTTTTTCCACGTTGTGGGCTTGATCGTCACTGCATGCGTCATCGCAAGTTGCGTCTGGGGGACTCCCGGAGGTGTCAGAAGACCTGCCACGTCGTGGCACTGCTTGCCACGTCGTGGTCTCTGACACAGCTTTAGGGTTTCATTTCTGGGCCGGGTACGCCCCGCATACACATTGGTACGCCCCGCGTACCGGGCAATCCTCCGCGATCAAACACGCGCACGAGTACGTTGAGCGTACACCCCAGTACGCCCCGCGTACCCGTCTTCCACTCTTTTCTTGACAAGGGCCTAAATGGACAACCGCCCAAAGATTAGGGTTCGTAAGCATACCTGATTTTCGGGATGTTACATAGTGATCCTCTAAACTATACCTATTATAGTTTACTAGAAAATTATGTAGTTGAATGAATGATTCTGTATGTACACCTTTGCTGCCCAAAGGTATTGAACTGATTGATAGTACTTTTATATCTACATATATATACATAATATATAACTAAGATTTAAGCGACATTCGGACAAACAACCGATACCCTAACTCCACATCCAACCAAGGAAAAAGAAATAAAGCGAGTTATCAGTCCTAAGTCCTTTAAACCTTATTTATATAACTATATCTATATAGACATGCTTTTGACCATATAAGTTTAAAAAGAGTTTTGTAATACATTTGAAGAGTTTAACTATTTGAATAAATAATGATGACTTGATCTAATTTTATAAAATGATTTGAAACCGTTTGTTTGATAACACAGTTTGAAGTATAAGAAATCCTTTGTTTGATAGTTATAAATCACATGTGATTGACTATATAACTATACTGTTTTCTACTTGTATTCCCCCCGTAAAAGCATTTAAAACCATTAAAGGATTAGTTTAGGGGTATAAACTCACATGTAGCGAGTGATTCAAATGAAATATTGATAGAGGATGCTAAATATGCCATGTGAAGTCCCGAGCACAAACAGATCCTAATAAGCATATAATAACATATATATATATGTATACAATTAGTGTACAAAACAACTAATCATGTAAGGGAAACATCCTTAGTAATTAGGAATCACTCACAATGGAGTGTATCAATCACATATGATTGATTGAAGGTAGTTCACGACCACTCTTTAAGTGTTTACGGCCAAATCATGATCTTATGAAGGGTTTACGGCCAAAGGAAGAGTTTACGGTCGTAAACTTTTGAAGATCATGCACTAATTGATTGTTTCATGGCTTGGAATCAAGTGTTTCTTATGGATAACTAGATGATAGAAGAGATACTCACACTTTGGAGGTCTTTAGGTTGTTTACGGCCAAAGAAACAAGTGTGTGTTCTTGGTGAAAAGGATGATGATTTGAAGATCTAACCCAAAAGAGTTGAATTCATGGATGAAATCAAAGGCTTTCACAAGATCAAGAATGAGATCAAGAAAAAATGGAAGAATCACTTACAATATTGAAGAGAAATGGAAGTGTTCTTGATGATACTTGAGAGAGAAATGAGTTTCAGCCTTGAAGATGTGAGAAGTGTTGAAGAAATAAAGGAAATTGATACTTAAGGGGAGGGGTTCACGGCCAACATGGAGTTTACGGCCGTAAACCCTAGTTTGCGGTCGTGAACTCCTTGTGATAGAGTTTCCGGCACGATTGCAACTCAATAATCTTTAGTTAGCTCATTCCTAGACTCAATCCTCGAATGTACTAGGCTTAGAACACTCAAACAGACCCTAAACAATGCATAACAGATAGCAGAAACAAGTCTGACTTCGGATTGAATTGATTGGCTTTAGAAGATAGAAATTTCGGGTTGTCACATCATCCCCCTGTTAAAGGAAATTTCGTCCCGAAATTAGAGTTTAAGAAAATATAGATAACTATGTGAAAAGATGTGGATATTTCAGTTTCATTTGATCCTCCCACTCCCAAGTGAATTCAGGTCCTCGCTTGGCATTCCAGCAAACCTTCACGAGTGTCTCATCAGATAGACACTTTTTAAGGTTGACCTCACGGTCCATGATCTCTACTGGTTCTTCCACAAAATGTAAGTTCTCGTTCAATTCGATCTCCTCGGGTGGGATCACGAGTGTCTCATCAGATAGACACTTTTTAAGGTTCGAGACGTGGAAAGTAGGGTGTACGTTACTAAGTTCCTGAGGTAGTAAAAGTTTGTAAGCTACGGGGCCAATTCGCGCGAGAATCTCAAAAGGCCCTATGTATCTTGGATTTAGCTTCCCACGCTTTCCGAAGCGTATCAAGCCCTTCCAGGGTGAGACCTTCAATAGAACACGGTCACCAACCTAGAATTCCAAAGGTTTCCTTTTCTTGTCAGCGTAGCTTTTCTGTCGGTCTCTAGAGGCTTTTAATCGTTCATGAATCTGAACAATCATCTCTGTCGTTTCCCGAATGATTTTCGGACCCGTGAGAGTGCTGTCAGGGACTTGCCCTTTAGCTAACTGAGTATCACCCACTTCAACCCGACACAGAGGTGATCTGCACTTGCGGCCATAGAGTGCTTCGAACGGTGCAACCTTTATGCTGGTGTGATAATTGTTATTGTATGAGAATTCGACAAGGGGTAAATAAGTATCACATGCCTTCTAAAAGTCTATCACGCAGGCTCGCAACATATCTTCTATTGTCTGAATGGTACTCTCACTCTGTCCATCTGTCTGTGAATGGTAGGCTGTACTCATGTCCAGCCTAGTTCCTAGTGCTTTCTGTAGTGACTGCCATAACATCGAGGTGAATCTACTATCTCTATGGGAGATAATAGATATGGGTACACCATGAAGTCGCACTATTTCTCTTAAGTAAGTTCTGGTCAGTTTCTCCATCTTGTTAGTCTCCTTGATAGGTAGGAAGTGCGCGGACTTGGTCAATCTGTCTACGATCACCCAAATGGTATCAAGTCCACCTGTTGTCTTGGGAAACTTGGTTATGAAGTCCATCGTGATCCACTCTCACTTCCACTCAGGTATCTCTGGCTGTTGTAGTAAACCTGAGGGTTTCTGGTATTCGACCTTCTTCAAAAGTAAGACACTTACTCACGAAGGTAGCAATCTCATCTTCATGTTAGGCCACCAATATAACTTTTTGAGATCCAGATACATCTTATCTGAACCTGGGCGAACGGAATATCGTGTATTATGTGCTTCTCTCAGGACAACGTCTCTGAATCCATCGAACTTCGGTGTCCAGATGTGATCCATGAGGTATAAGACTCCGTCACTCTTGCCTTCTAGGTTCTTATCCATCCCTCTAAGGGATTCACCCGCCACATTTTCAGGTTTCAAGGCTTCCTATTGAGCCTCCTTAATTTGTGTGGACAGGTGTGAATGGATTGTTATAGTCAATGATTTGAGTCGTCGATCTGAGTACTCTTTCCGACTTAGGGCGTCAGCTACTACGTTGGCTTTACCCGGATGATAACGAATTTCGCATTCGTAGTCATTGAGTAGCTTGACCCACCGTCGTTGTCTCATGTTGAGCTCCTTCTAGTCGAAAATGTGTTGAAGGCTTTTGTGGTCTGTAAAGATAGTGCTTTTCGTACCATACAGGTAGTGTCTCCAGATCTTCAGAGGAAATACCACTGCTCCTAACTCAAGATCATGTGTGGTGTAGTTGACTTCATGTGTCTTTAGCTGGCGAGAGGAATAGGCGATGACCTTTCCTCGTTGCATAAGAACACAGCCAAGCCCTTGGTTGGATGCATCGCAATACACTACGAAATCTTCTATCCATTCTGGGAGGGATAATATCGGTGTGGTGCATAAGGCTTGCTTCAGCGTTTGGAACGTTTTTTCTGGTTTCTCTTCCCAGTCAAAGGTCACACCTTTCTGGGTCAAGGTCGTAAGTGGTTTCGCGATCCTTGAGAAGTTCTGAATAAACCTACGATAGTATCCAGTGACGCCTAAGAGTTGACGAATCCTGGTAGGCGTCCTGGGTGCTGACCAGTTCTCAATGGATTTGATTTTGGAAGGGTCCACGTGAATACCCTCTTCGCTAACCACGTGACCTAAAAATTCGACTCTTCGAATCCAAAATTCACATTTAGAGAACTTCGCGTAAAGTTTCTCTGCTCGCAGTGTTTCTAGAATCAGTCGCAAGTGCTGACTATGTTCCTCCTTACTGCGTGAGTAGATAAGTATGTCATCAATGAATACTATCAAGAACTTATCTAAGTAAGGACGCCACTCCCAATTCATTAAGTCCATGAATACTGCCGGTGCATTAGTTAATCCGAAGGGCATCACTACGAACTCGTAGTGACCATAACGAGTTCGGAAGGCTGTCTTCGGAACATCCTCCTCTAACACTCGCAATTGATGGTACCTGGATCATAAGTTAATCTTCGAAAAGTAGTTCGCCCCTTGTAGTTGATCAAATAAGTCGTCTATGCGAGGTAGTCGTTAACGATTCTTAATTGTAAGTTTGTTCAGTTCGCATAGTCGATTCACATACGAAACAATCCGTTTTTTTTCTTCACGAACAAGACCAGTGCTCCCCATGGTCAGAAGCTTGGTCTAATAAATCCTTTACTGAGAAGTTCATTAAGTTGACTGGAAAGTTCCTGCATCTCTGCTGGATCTAGACGGTAAGGTGATTTAGCTATTGGGGTAGCTCCTGGGATTAAGTCGATTCGGAACTTGACTTGATGTTGCGGTGGTAATCTTGGCAGTTCTTCGCTGAAGATGTCAGGAAAATCGCGGACTTCTGGAATGTTTTGCATGTCTTTCACTTCTTGTCTCGCATCAACCATGTGAGAAAGGAATGCATGATATTCCTTTCGTAAGTACTTCTGGGCTTGCATACTTGATATGATGCGAAGGTTCGTACCTGGTTTGTCGCCGTAGATAACTAGAGTTACATCGTTTGGGAGGTTTAGACAGGCGACTTTCTCAAAGCACATGATGTCGGCGTGATATAGACTCAACCAATCCATGCCGATAATGACGTCGAAACTTTTAATTGAGATCGTCATGAGATCGATTTGAAACGAACAGTTATCTAAAGATAGGGTACATCCTATGAATATACAGTTTGTGCTCTCTGTCTTTCCATTAGCCATTTCTACGGTGAACGGTTCTTTCAGTGCTCGTGATTGTTGTTTAAGTAAGTGTGCAAATTTTTGGTTCACGAAACTCCTCTCCACTCCAATATCAAATAGTATGCATGCATATGAGTTATCGAGGAGAAACGTACCAGTGACCACTGTAGGGTCTGCTACTGCTTCCTCATGACTTATCGCCAAAACTCTACACACTCAACCAGTATTTCCTGCCTTCGGGCAGTTCCTCTTATAGTGACCAACCTCGCCAGATCCGTAGCAAGCCTGGCCCACTCCAATGCCAGGGACCTGGGTGATTGGCCTAGCCGGGGATTTGTTGAAACGGTTAGTATGCCCCTTCTTGTTGCAGTTTGCACAATGCATTTCCCTGTAGGGTCCGATGTGGTGGAAGTTGCACTTGTTGCACTTTGGCAAGCGCCCAACATACTGTTTCGCCAGCGCAGTGGCAGCAGGTGTTATCGCGGCATGAACCGCCACGATTTGCTGCTTCTTAGTAGAGTCCTGCGCGACATTGCTTTTCTTCTTGTCCTAAAATTTGCGTTTGTTGCCGGCTGTTTTGGATGGTTCTGGGATGGTAAGGGTTGTTGTTGTTGTTGTGCGAATTCCGTGATCGATGAGCCGCTATGCCAATCGCTTGGCACTGTCGAAGGTTGTGGGGTTTGAAGCTAAAACAACCCCTGAAATGGAGGCACCAGCCCCCAAATATATCTCTCGACCTTCTTTCTCTCAGTAGGGACCATTCCTGGACATAGAGCCACCAGATCACTGAACCTGACAGTGTAGGCTATATGTCGGGGCCCTTCACGGTTAGGCTCCAGAGTTCCTGTTCAAGTTTCTGAACTTCGCCCCTCGGGCAGTACTCCTCAATCATAAGCTCCTTTAGAGCTTCCCAGCCCGTTGCATTAGCCACTATCAGTGTAAGTGACTTAACATGGCTATTCCACCACGTTAGGGCTCTATCCGAGAAGGTGCAGGCAGCAAATTTTACTTTGCTTCCTTCCGGACAGGAGCAGATATCAAAAATCAACTTCGTCTTTTCGAACCATTGCGACAGAGCAATGATCCCACCGCTGCCATTGAAGGCTCTGGGTTTGCAGTTGGTGAAGTCCTTATAGGATCAATCTCTAGAGCGCACGGGAACATCACCTTGGGTAGAATGTATAGTTGTTCCACTCCCGCTAGTACCGCTAGCGCTGAATTGAGCTAAAGCTGCCGCAGCCACCGCAGCTTGGAGGGCTGATGGATCAAATTGTGGAGGAGGTAGTGATGGTTGAGTTAGAGTTATCAGGGGATTGCGTCTTGTTTATCTACATGGAGGCATCTTTCAACTATAAGTTTACAAAGATGGAGGTAATGGTAAGAATTCAATAGTGAGGATAATGAAAGTGACCCATGAACTAAATCACCATAGTTGAACAAATAGATGAGAGTGTGATTTCGATAGAGTTCTAACAATAGAAGGATGAAAGTATTTGGACAAAGATTTCCCCAGGAGATTAGATGTCTGTCAATATCATTGGTACTAAAGATGAGATAACTTCGGGAAAATTGACCTTGGAGTAGGTCTTACATCATACCAGAAATGAGAAAATTTTGACAGCACGAAGACCTAACAGAGTGAAAGTTTGAGGTCTTAACATAAGCAGGAAATTAATACTAGAGTCTATACATAGACCTAATTTATATCCAAAAGAGAGAGTATAGTACAATCTACTTCCTACTAGACCCGACTCTGGATTTGGACAATTGGCGTTCTAGCTCAAACAAACGTCTTTCCTGTACCATCTGACGGTCTCGCAGTTCTCTAAATTCAGCTTGGGATGCTGCTAGTTCTCTTTGCAAGAAGTTTGTATGATCTCTTATGGCATCATGATTGTATTGCAGGTTGTGAAGATGAATGGTATTGATTCCAGTCGTAGCATCAACCTGCATAACTCGGTTGATGGCGGCTCTTCCCTGTTCAGTGGTGCGAGCAACACGACGAACCAGTATGGGAAGTGCCCTATTTGCCGAACCCCCTGCTTCTAGATTGTAGAAGCTTCGGTCTCCTTGGTAGGGGTGATTATGTCCTTGTTCGTCACTCCACCTATCTAAGTTTATGGCCCACAGAGGCTTCGAGCCTTGAAAGTTCTGACGAGCGTTAGGGTTCTGAGCAACTTGAGGTGGATTGTAAGCCTCTGATCCTGAATCGTCGTCTTCGGGAAAGTCTTCTTCAAAGTCCTCTTCTATGGGAACCGCAGAATCTTCTTCTGGTTCGGCTTCGAGCTAGCCAGCATTCCTTCGGGAAGATGGAACCCAGCCATTATTATCTAAGCGAGAAATAAGGATATAAGAAATATTTAACAATTCTAAATAAAGTGATTAAACAATTAGACTTTTCTGTATTAGAAACTTACAGATAAATAATAAATTAATCTACTTAATATGACTCTTACTGGGTCCTTCTATGAAAACATAGTGCACACCAACTATATATTAGTTGGGTCCGATAGACCTTTGAATAAACGATCATACTCTAAGTCCACATCCAAACAAGGAAAAGGAAAAGAAGCTTAGATCACATATTCTCAGTCTATGAAACCTAATTATATATAACCGTACTGCATGCACTTAGTACTCCTAGAACTATCAACAAAAGCCTTTTGTTCTCATGTAGTTTATTCTTTGAATGAATAGTGCCTAAATACTCCTATAGTATTTTACTTTATGTTCTGTTCTAACGTTCTTCTGTATGTAGTATATGTATAGTTTGGTAAGTTTTAGACCTGTCGCAACACCACTATCACTCCCAAACACATGTTCATCGTATCTCAAATAAATATAGTTGATCATGCAATATTGATCCCAAATATGATTACATAACTGTCCAGGTTTGACTGTAGTATCCAACATCAAATTACTTTTGTTCTGTTTCTAGTATGACACTGTTCTGTAGTATATATGTAAGTATGTATACTTTAGTAAAATATTTTATTATTTAAAAAGTATATACTCTTGGTCAGAGTGTTTTAATCCCGATGTGTTTATAGTTGTATATATTTTTGTTGAGTATTAGTATTGCGTCATTGGGCTTATTATCTTGTATATCCAAAATGGGCCTGTCCATCCGTGATTATTAATTAGGGTTAAGTTATTTATAGTGCATGCATGTATAACATTAGAGGTAATCGTTCTCATTAATAGCTGCATTGTAACCCTAAACACCTCTACAATCGAAGTTCTTAATCGAGCTCTTCTGAGGTGTTAAAGTTTAATCACTCGACATCGTTTGAGCCATTCTCGTGTTCTTTACGTTATTGTTCTTGTTTTTCTGTTTAGAATCAATCGATCCTACTAGAACTTTATTCTATCAATTGGTATCATAGCAGGAGACTGTGTAACTAATACACATTCCTTCTGTTTGAAGAAATCTTTAGGGTTTCCGCTTTTATCGAATATATAGAGGCCGTCTTCTTCCTATCGACGGTAACTCTTGTGTTTGATAAAACCCTAATCTCAAGATTACAGGTCTGATTCTAGCAGTACCAAGGAAAGGATCATCATGTCTCATGACGACTCTCAATCTAATCCCATCAACATCTCCAACAACATTGGATCCAGTACCAGGATTCCCATTCTTTACACTCAAGATTATGAAGTATGGTCGCATCACTTTGAAGATTACGTAGTTGGATATGAAGACAATGGTTATCTCATCTGGGAAGCAATCACACTGGGTCCATTCGTTCACTCTGGAACGAATAGAACAGTAAAGACTCAAAAAGAGTATAATCAACTCTTGGTGGACGTGGAGAAAATCCCTTAAGACGAGAAAGACAAGCTGTTGTACAATATCAAAGCTTTGAGGATGATCAGATTTGCCTTACAAGCCAACACCTTTCGTCTGGTAAGTTCATACACTACCGCTAAAGAAATATGGGACAGGTTGAAAGAACTGTATTCAACCGACGAGGATCTGGATCACTCGATCCAAACCCTATTACTCTCTGAGTTTGGAGCTTTTGCACAAAAACCTGAAGAGACACTACTTCAGACTTTCGACCGTTACAATCATCTGCTTAGAAAGATGATGAAGCATGGTATTGAAAGGAAGGGGATTGAACAGAAAGTCACGTTTATGAATGGCCTGAGACCCGAATGGATGGCGGTTGTCTCAACAGTGAAAGCTTATGAACAATTCAAATCATATTCGCTGGCGAAACTGATGGGGATTTTAAAATCTCATGAAAGCATAGTGACAAAAGAAGCGAAGGTAGTTTCAGGTGTAGGTTCATTGGCTCTCGTTTCTAAAAGCAAAAGTGTGGCAGACGAGGAGGAAGAATCTGACATGTTAGAATGTGATCTAACCAGTGAAGAATATGCAATGATGGTCACAAACCCAAAGAAGTTTGCTCGAAAGAAATTCCCTGTCAATAAGAACCAAAACTGGCAAGGCAGCTATAGTTCGAAGAAGGTGAAGGAAGAGACAAAGAACACTTCTCAGAAGGATGAGGAAAAGAAGGAAAGCAAGCTTGTGGGAGACTCGGGGTACGATTGCCACTATTGTCATGGCAAGAACCACTTAGCCAAGGATTGTATGCTAAGGAAGATGGCTGAGAAAAGGGATGGTGAAGACGACGAAGCTTACTACATGAGAAAGCTTGAAGAAATAAAGAAAAAGAATGCAACTAACAGTCCCATGAATGCCTTGATCGTGCAGGAAAACGTAGATGAAGATGAGTTCGGTGGTGTTGAAGTTTGGTCCACAGATTCTGAGGATGAAGAGGTCAGAAAACCCACACATGGGAGATCTTTTGTGGCAAAAGAGGAGGATGGAAATTCGGCTGGGAAATGCTTAATGGTGACTGCTGGAGTGTCAACAGAAGATAATCATGAGGAACCGAACGTGTTTGAAGATAAATGCTTTGCAGCCAAGCCCGTCAGTGAAAGGATCAACGACTGCGATCGGTTGATCAAGAAGGTACAATCCGTCCTTGAATCTCATAAAATTCCGGTAACTGATTATGAAAAAGAATTAAATGAATTAATATTCAAATTCTCTAACTTAAGTGGTAGTCTTATGCAAACTCGCTTAACGAACTCTAACTTAACCGACCAACTTAGCAGGACGACTTCAAAGAGTGAGGAGAGAAGGATGTGGATAGAGCTGAAGGAGGCGGAGTTAGTTAGAGCTAGAGACGAACTTATTTATTTACAACGAGACAATTTAAAGTTTTAAAAGCAACGAAATGTTTTTTGTTTAATTGCAAAACGTTTATATACGAATATTACTCAATTGCACTTAGATTGTGAAATAGGGAAAAAGATTCATAAGATGATTTTACCCTTCCTTGAATTTAAGGAGGATGAGGTCATTGGTGAGTGTGAATCTATAATGTCCTCAGACGAGACTTCCATCACTTACAAAATCGGACTGGACAAAATTGAGACCTTTATTGACTCCAAGGAAAACAAATGCATGCTTAAGAATCTTTTGGATGAAAATGATAGGTTGAAAATTAAGTCCGAGACCATACAAACATTTGACTCGTCAAATGCCAAAGTTAGTTCAGAACATAAAATCGATGTAGAAAGCACGTCTGAATTTGATGAGGAAAGTGAGATGAGCGAAATATCAGTGAATGATGTGGTTGATTGTTCTGAATTTCTGAAGAGTGAAACCGAGAATGAACAACCCCTCATATCTGAAAACTCGGTTGAATATGCTCGCCTGTCAAAAGACAAATCAAAGAAACTCAAAGAGAAGGCAGTGGTCTATCAGAAAGTTCAAACAGTGCCAAATCAAGTATATACTGTTAAAGGTGTCATCAAGAAACAAACGGCAGAATTGAAAATCTTGGTCGACAAAGATAATGCTGAAGGATGCGACGATTACTTCTTGTCCGCCCCTATCGATAATGCAGACGAAACCGTCGGCTTATCTGAGCGAACTTCGTGGAGGGTAAAGGGTAGATACGTTGCTGAACCTATCAACAAACCCTCAAGTTTTGACAAACCAAGCTCAAGTGGAACAAAAGAGATACCAGAAGAACCAAGGAAGGCATCCAATGTATCTTCCAAGACAACCGAAGCTCAAAAGGAGAAACCGAAACCAAGCTTCAATATTTATAAATCTCAAAAGAAGCTGGCTGATCAAAAACGCCAAAGAAATAAGAGATACATGAAGAACCTAAATGAGCGAAAACAGTTTTGACAGTCACACAATCCTGACTTTGTCCCAACCAAGAGAGAAACTAGTGCCAAATCTCCTTCAAACAATCACCACAAACCTAGCAGTCAGATGAACCGAAAGCCCAGTTTCGGTCCCAACTCTTTCTACTCTCAGAACCGAAACCCTAGTTTTGGTCCTAACTCCAAAGTTCAAAAACGAAAGCTCAGTTTCGGTCCCAAAGACAAAGTTCAGAACCGAACATCAGGTTTCAGTCATAAAATCCATCATCCTCACTCCCAATCAAAGCCTAACTCTGAGAAGGATATCAAAAGTAAGAGAAAGCTAGTCTCGAAATCTGAAGTCAACGATAAGAAAAAGGCAGCTAACTCTAGGACTCAAAGCAAAACTTCACCTGAAAAACCATCTAACAAGAAACCATCTGATACACCACAACTTAAAGAAGATAAAAATAAAATCAAAGTGTACACCATCAAAAGAAAAGACGAAACCACTTTAATTAAACGAACATATTTGGTTGATCTTTCTGTTGCTATTCCCTTTTCTGTAAAAGACTCACCAGGGCCTAAGAGACTTTGGGTTCCTAAATCTGCTTGAATTTGCAGGTGATTAGTGACGAGCATTTTGACGACGAATGGTATATAGACAGTGGCTGCTCTCGTCACATGACAGGAAGGAGGGAAGAATTAAGGGAGTTTCGGTCCCTTAAAGATGGTGGTTGTGTCAAGTATGGAAATAACTCTTATGGAACGATCAAATGGTATGGGATGATAACCAATGGATAATTCTCAATAAGAAAAGTGGCTTACGTGAAAGGCTTGCAGCACAACCTCATCCGTGTTTCTCAACTAGTTGTGGGAACCGGGTTGAAAGTTTCATTCGATGATCAGGGCTCAGAAATAATTGAAAAGCAAACCAAAAAGGTGTTGTTGAAGTCTGAACGCAAGGGAGAGATGTATCCTTTACATCTCAATCCAATTCGAGGAAAACCAGCCATATGTCTGCTAACGAAGGCGAAATCTGATGAAAGCTGGTTGTGGCACCGACGACTTTCTCACCTGAACTTCAATGATCTTAATAAATTGGTGCTTGGTGATCATGTTCGCGGTCTTCCTCTTCTTAAGTTTGATAAGGAACACTTATGTGCAGCATGTGAGATGGGCAAGCAAAGCAGAAAGAGTCATCCTACTCGTATCAACACAAAGATCATCGAACCCCTTGAACTTCTGCATATCGATTTATGTGGCCCTTCGACTATTGAAAGCATCGGTGGTAATAAGTTCATTCTTGTAATAGTTGATGATTTTTCACGCTTCACCTGGGTTTTCTTTCTTAAACAGAAATCATAGGCAACTCCCAAGCTAAAAGCATTCATCAAGCAAGTGGAACTGCAACTGCGAAAGGTGGTGAGGAACATCAGAAGCGACAATGGGCTTGAGTTCAAGAATAAAGAGTTTGAAGACTTTCTGGCTGAAAGGGAGTAACTCACAACTTTTCTGCTCCCTATACTCCACAATAGAATGGGATTCTTGAAAGGCGAAACGTTCCTTATATGAAGCAGCCTGAACCATGCTGAGCTTCGCCTCTCTTCCACTTTATTTCTGGGCTAATGCCATTGCAAGTGCTTGCTACACTCAGAACCGATCCTTCCTCAACAAGCGATTCTCAATAACTCCATACGAGATTTTAAACAATCATAAGCCCAATGTAAAGTTTTTCCATGTTTTCGGTTCTAGATGCTTCATTTTCAACTCCAAAGAGAACCGAAACAAGTTTGACGTCAAAGCAGATGAAGGGATATTTCTTGGATATTTGCTTACATCGAAGGCATATAGGGTTTTGAATAAACGCTCCAGGAAGATTGAAGAAACCTACTATGTGACTTTTGATGACAATTTTATGAAGAAGATTCAAACAAGCGAAGGTACTGTAGAAGACATCTTTCCAGAATCAGGTCATGTCTCGGTTCCAATCTCCAATCTGTTTGAAGAGTATATGCTACTCTTTGATGAACCTGAGAAGGAAATAAACTCGGAAGCGAAAGCAGCAGATAACAACATCGACCACCTCAAAAATATCATGGATGATGCTGCAAAGGAAATGGAAGGTGATCATCCCACACCAACCGAAACTCAACCGACTCAAGACCCTCCAAGTGAAAGCGCTACATTCAAGGGGGAAGGTTCATCTGTACCAAAAACAACCGAATTGCCTTTCGAGGGGGAGAATCCAACTCCTACGCCAACCAATGATGGTCCAACCGAGGGGGAGAGTCCTGAACCCGATATGGATTACGCTTCCCCATTTGAGGGGGAGAATGAAAATGCAAATGACGAAGGCGAACAATCTGAACTTGAAGAAGAAGTAAATGCAGAGTTGGATCCTGTTTATGACCCGAACTACCCTCCTCTTACGAAACGGACAAAGGATCATCCCAGAACGCAAATAATTGGTGAATCATCTAAGCGAGTTCTCACACGCTCCCAACTTAAAGCGAAACAAACTGCTTTATTCTCACAAGTTGAATACTGCATGTTTAATTCGTTTGTCTCCAAGATTGAACCGAAAACGGTCAATGCTGCCCTTGATCACTCTGATTGGGTACAAGTGATGCAAGGCGAACTCCATGAGTTTGAACGTAATCGTGTTTGGAGATTGATTCCCACACTAAATGATGCATTTGTGGTTGGTCTGAAACGGGTTTTTAGGAATAAGCTGGACAAAGAGGGCAATGTCATTCGGAACAAAGCAAGACTGGTGGTGAAAGGATATTTTCAAGAAGAAGGGATTGATTATGAGGAGACCTTCGCTCCTGTAGCAAGGTTGGAATCTGTAGGAATCTTTCTGGCATACGCTGCACATAAAAACTTCGAAGTTTTCCAAATTGATGTAAAATGAGCTTTCTTAAATGGAGAACTAGAAGAAAGGGTGTACGTTGAGCAACCACGTGGGTTTGTGAACGAAAAGTATCATGATCATTGCTATGTTCTGGATACAGCAATATATATGGTCTGAAGCAAGCACCGAGAGCCTGGTATGAAACTCTAACTCGCTTTCTCAAAATGTCGAAATTTAAACAAGGTTCGGTTGACTCAACCTTCTTTCGCAAGAAAGAAGGCGAACACTTAATGATAGTTCAAATTTATGTCGATGACATCATCTTCGGCTCCACGAATCCTAGCTTAACAGCTGAATTCAGGAAGTTGATGAAGACTAAGTTTGAAATGAGCGCAATGGGTCCAATTAACTTTTTCCTTGGACTGCACATTAGACAGGGACTAGAAGGCATATTTATTAACCAGGAGGCTTACACCAAGACCCTGTTGGCGAAGTTTGGCATGATGGGAGATTCTAAAGTGAAGGTTCCCAAGGCGTTTGGCACAAAGCTTACACCGTCTCTGGATAAACCGGCTGTTGATATGACCCTCTATCTTCAAATGATAGGGTCTCTTATGTATCTAACAGCTAGTAGACTAGATATTATGTTTTCTGTGTGTTATTGTGCCAGGTTCCAAGCTAATCCTAGAGAACCTCATATGACTGCTGTGAAGAATATTTTCCGGTATCTGAAGCGAACCTCGTCTCTCGGTCTCTGGTATCTAGCTAAATATGGATTCTTTGTTCAAGCCTTTTCTGACGCAGATGTTGGTGGATGTGGTCTGGAGCGAAAGAGCACAACTGGAGGATGCCAATTTCTTGATGACAAACTCGTCAGTTGGCAGTCAAAGAAGCAGACATGTGTGTCACTTTCAACAGCCGAAGGTGAGTACATTGCAACAGCATCCTGTACGTCACAAGTCGTTTGGATACAAAGCCAGCTTAGAGATTATGGACTGAGTATGAAGAAGATTCCCCTTTACTGTGACTCAGAAAGTGCGATAAGGATATGTCACAATCCAGTCCAACACTCTATGACCAAACACATTGCACTAAGATATCATTTCATCAAGATGGCAATATGGAAGTACATTTCGTTCGGTCCTCTGATCAACTGGCTGACATCTTTACTAAAGCCTTACCAGAAGCAAGTTTTAATAGAATATTACAAGGCTTGGGAATGATGGAAGCAGATTCGGTACCGAAACCCCTTACATCTCTTTAAAATTAGACAAGAGAAATAGAGCGAATGCTCGGTCTATTTCGGTTCCGGAATTTTCGGGAACCGAAATGAACCGAACGCTCGGTCTATTTCGGCTCCGTAATTTTCGGGAACCGAAATGAACCGAACGCTCGGTCTATTTCGGCTCCGGAATTTTAGGGAACCGAAATGAACCGAACGCTCGGTCTATTTCTCTTCTTCTTTTCTAAGGTTAGGTTTCGGTTGTATATCTTGTATATTTTCTTCAATGTTTTTGCTCGCCTTTTTTTATCTTTTAACCTTATCTGCTATCTTTTAATTTTCTGTTTTTATTATTTTTTCAGAAATTCCAAAATCACAAAAATATTTTCTTTTCTATTTTTATTACTTTTCAGAAATTCCAAAATCACAAAAATATGTTATTTTTCTGTTTTTATTATTTTTCAGAAGTTACGAAAATCCAAAATTATTTTCTTCTTGTATTTCGTGTGGTTTCTTTTCTTTCTTAGGTCTCAAGAACACAGAAGGTACATACAGTGAATCAAGGGAAGGTACAAATTTTCTTATCTATGAAGTAGTTAGGCGTCCCTAGAAGCATGCTGTTGTATGTAGACCGAGGCCTCTAAGACTCTGTGTGAAGCCTTAATGATTCGATTTACACCAATCGTTTCTTCCCAATCAGGCTGCTAAATTCACTCAAGTCACGAGCTACCTTACTCTTCTAATATGTGTTAAGAGTTTTTTGCTTTTTCATTCTTATACAACAGAGGTACTTTCGGTTCTTCAACCACCTCATCTGCTTTCTCGATCTCGCCTCATTCCACCAATGTAACCCTTGAGACTCTCAGCTATTACCACTTAGGTTTATGGTTACACAAAATCTGTGTTTATGATCTTAGATGCGTACACCACGTGCTAAGTGAGACCCAAAATCCAACACCAACAATGAATTGACGGTGAATAGTTACTATTCAAGCTATTACTTGTTACCTTATGAAGTCTCTTTTTATTTTTGATTGATCTTTATGAAATTGTCTAACACCAAGGCATTTCTTCCCAAAAGATCCAGTTTAGTTTTTGTTTTTGAGATTTCTATTAAACATCCTGTCATTACAAATTGTATCCAACCTACTTGTTCAACAGACCACATCGATCTCACAAGTACTTCACTCAACTTTCAGTCTTATATTAAGTATCGAAGTTCGGTTGAAGATAAGCCACCCTTTAAAGCCAATATTTGAAAAGAAGCCTTTCGATGTTTATTAGAAAACGCTCGATCGTATTTTCTCGGGGAACCACACAAGCACTTCAAGTCTCTCTTGACTTTGAAGGAAGAGATTCATGCCCGAAATCATCTCCTTCATGCCTTATTAAAGACATCACTCACATCCTATACACATTTTGCTTTATTTCTTTATCTTTGGCACACTCTTGCACAAAAATTCTTTGTGATTTTCCAAAACTCTGGTTGGTGTTACTAATGGCTCGTTTCAGTTTTATGTTTGCGGATCTGACAGTACTGGTGTTTCTATGACATATGGAGCGAAAGTGGTTACTTTGAAGCGAAAGAATGAATTCTGTTTAATATTGCGTGTGTTGCAAGTCGAAGATTGTTTTGAAGAGACGATATGTGGATAAGAATTCAAACCAAGTGATCGGATAAGCATTAAATTGGGCACGTGAATTTGAAATGGTTCCTAAACCCACGCTTGATGACGTCTATCTAGGGAAACCAAGCTGTGAAATCATGCTTTTTCAGGCGACGTTTCAGTGATCATATCATCATCACGAAGATTCTTTCTCTCTCCTGGCAACGATATATAAAGGGTTTCTCACACCTATTGTACCTCCTTACCTTCTACGATTTCCTCTTTGAATACAACAGGCGATTTCTTACTATTCATCATCTTCCTTAACTACAACAATGGCAGAATCATCTTCTATGCAAGATCAGACAGCTTCATCAAACTTGCTTCCTATCAAACCCAACCAAAATCTTATCATACAACTGAATCCTTTTCTGTATGATGTATACATGCTACATATGGTAGAGGTGCTCAAGTATTCCCCATTGGTGATTGCTCTTACGCAAGTCGAATCAGTGGCAATGTCCTTGTTATCGCAGGTCCACACTACCGCTTCTTATGACAAGAACAAGGAACGCATCTATTTTGAGATCATTAATCACAAGACCTCCGTTTCCAAATCCCGCTTCAGTTCTTTGCTAGGGCTTGCTGTTGATACCTCTGTCATCTCTCCTGATTTCATCACTACGACTCAGTTATTCTCAATGTTCTATGAAATGGGTTATACCGATGTCCTCACTATAGTGACAAAGTTCAAGAAGTCCTGTTTGCCACCGCAATGGAATGGATTACTGACTCTCATCAACAAGGGTTTGGCAGAACGGGTAGCTGGGTCGGATGGTACTAGTAAAGGTTTTATGACCATTCTCTATGGTCTCTATAATGTCATTAACCTAGATTATGGTTCTCTTATCTGGTCACAACTGGTGCAAAGT
The DNA here is from genome assembly GCF_052849685.1 of Lactuca virosa. Taxonomy (NCBI): domain Eukaryota; kingdom Viridiplantae; phylum Streptophyta; class Magnoliopsida; order Asterales; family Asteraceae; genus Lactuca; species Lactuca virosa. The sequence continues at coordinate 290,190,260 of NC_136426.1, forward strand.
CTCAACTCCTCAACCAGACATTCAAATATTTCCTGTGGTCGTTTCTGGACCATAGTCACTCGAAGGGCCATTGAGCACTTTCAGATTCCGGTTATGAAAGATGCAATGCTCTCCTCTGTGGCTACTTTTCACACCAAGAAGATTATATTCTCTGATGCAACCAATTTTCCTTCAATGGTTCGATACCTGAAACGATGTACAGGTGTGTGTCAAGCGAAAGTAATGTGATGGCTGAGTACCGGAAGCTTCCTCCCAAGGGTCCACGACAACTGACTCCTGAAATGCAAGCTGCATTGGATGCTGTCGAGAAGCCAGCAAAGCAAGGGAAGAAGGCAGATACCAAAAAGGTGGAAACCGAAGGTCCTTCTACAAAGCCTGTCAAGTCCAAGAAGCGAAAAGCTGAAAAAGCTGCCTCTTCGGCACCAAAGAAATTCAAGAAGATGGCAAGGAGACAAAAGAGTCCTTCCCCTTCTAGCTCTTATCATGATGAGGAGTAGTCTGCTGATGAGGAAGAAGAAGTTCAGCTTGAAGGTTCACCCAGAGGTAATACACCTCCTCGTTCTCCAACTCCTACTGAACAACTTAATGACAAGGTTCCAACTCCTCGTCCATCTCCACCGAAGTCTACTGTTCCAGTTTTGGTTGATCCAATTCCACCAACTCCTACAACTCAACCTACTACTACTGTTCCACCTCCTCCACCAGTTAGCACAATACCAATATCTACAACTCCACTCCCACCTCCAATTTTCTCCCAAGCCGCTTTTACTACTACCCCAATCACCATAACTTCAACCGAACCTCTAGTAAAAGTCAACGTATCTGATATGGGGGCTAATACTGAAACCGAAACCCCTGTTACACCCAAACCTCTTTCACCCTCACCCTCCTGTGATGTTGCTCCTACTCTTGGTGGTGATAATTTTGAGTTTGACTCAACTTATTATAGTCCATATAGACTTCCCACTGATGAGGATGATGAAGCTCCGGTAACGAAACAACAACTGCAGGGTCTTGATGATAAGTTTGATCGATTGCTTGCTTCTTCATCAACGTATAATGATGTGGTTATGAAGGCCTTCCTGGACACTGCTCTAGAGCAGTATACAGAGTCAATTGACAAATCAACAATGGCGGTTGATGCATCCACATCGTCATGCAAGAAAGCTACAACCGAAGTGGCAGAACTCATTCACAATTCAAAGATCTTTCTTGAATCTCTTAAGGGTCATGCTGATACAAATGCAGCAAAAGTGACTGCCTCGGTTGATTCCCTCTCACAGTCTCTTCAAGAGGAGAAAGCTAAATTTGATTCAGTTCGGTTTGAAATTCACACTGAGAACACTTCTCTCATTAGCTTAGTGAGCACTCGCTTGGAAAAGCTTCACGCTGATTTGGCGATGGAAAACCGAATACTGGATGATCTGGCTCACAAAACTAGACTGATGGAAATCAAGAAAGTTCAACTTTCCCAAGCTGATAAGGAAATTGCTTCATTGAAGACTGAGCGTGCAATTCTAAAAAGCTATGCAACTGATGTTCTTACTCTGTTGAGTAATGTTCTTAATGCTCATGATCCCATTCTCACTCTCACTTTCAGGAATCATTTGACTTCTAAACTTCTTCCGGCGATTGAAATCCTAAGCCAGATGAAGGGTGTTACGGAGCCGATAGTCACTCCGCAACAAGGGGGAGAAGGTGCTGTGAAGAAGACTCATCCTGTTCCTCCCAAGGTCATCATCAAAACCGAACCGAAGGGTAATGAAGCTTCGGGTTCTGGTATTAAAGACAAAAAGAAAGGGGTTTCTGATGAAAGCGACGAAGACGATGAAACAATTGCTGAAGCTTTAAAACGAAAGCAAATGGATAAAGAGTTGGATGATAATCTTCGGGTTGCTAGAGAAGAAGAAGAGAGAGAACGAAAGAAGAAGGAAGAGCATGATGCTCTGATTTGCAAGCAGGCTCTGTTTCCTCCTTGGACTAAGGATAAACTTATCAAAGAAGAAATTGAGTTCCCTAGCACTTACTGGCTGGAACCTGTTGTCTCCTTTGATTGTGATAACTCAAGGGACTCACAGTTCGATATGCCTATAACCAGAAAGGCATTTGTTTTTCACTGTTTTGATTCAACAGTTGAATTTCCCTCACCCCATCCACAGGTTGATCGTGATCTCATTAATTTCTATCTTCAGTTCAGTCAGCCTCAATACAAGACATGGAGTGCTTAGAAAATAACCTCTGTCAAGGTTTTTAAACCCACAACTGCTGGCAAGTTCATTAATGTGCAGTTCAGAGTAACACGAGGAAACAACAACTCTGTTCATATGATTTCCTAGGCTGATCTTCCAAATCTTAATCCTCATGATTGGATTTTGTTGTTCAATATTCTACTTACCAACTCTAAGGAGTATGAACTGATCCTGAATCACATCAAGAGAATGTTGGCGTCTTATATCCATGAAGTTGCTAAGATGGATCAGGAAGTTGCTCATGTGCTGAGGAAGAGACCGACAGTGAAGCCTACGGCGAAGCCAGGAGATGTAAACAAAATGAATCTAGGCCATATTGATTCAACTCATCTCACTGTCATGTTCACAAGAGGCTAAGGTGACAGGTTTTTGTTCGCTCTTTTTGATAAGCACTTATTCTCCACCGACTGCTTGGAACACATTCTCAATCTCATCCATCGGTGCAAGAAGAACTCTAACTCAGACAAGAAGAATTTTACTGACATGCTTCGGTGGTATATCACTTTTCGTCAAACTCTTTTGGCCATTATACCGAGTGTGTTCAAGACTATCAAGAAGTCCGCTATTGCTCAACCCAACTAAGCTCTCGCCTCAATTGACGCAAAGGGGGAGATTATTGGGTATTAGTATTGCGTCATTGGGCTTATTATATTGTATATCCGGAATGGGCCTGTCCATCCGTGATTATTAATTAGGGTTAAGTTATTTATAGTGCATGCATGTATAGAATTAGAGGTAATCGTTCTCATTAATAGTTGCATTGTAACCCTAAACACCTCTACAGTCGAAGTTCTTAATCGAGCTCTTCTGAGGTGTTAAAGTTTAATCATTCGACATCGTTTGAGCCATTCTCGTGTTCTTTACGTTATTGTTCTTGTTTTTCTGTTTAGAATCAATCGATCCTACTAGAACTTTATTCTATCAATTTGATGGGTTGATATACTCAATTCACTATAAACAAAGCTCTGATACCAATCTGTCACACCCCAAAACCGGAACAGCGGAAACGTTCGGGGGCGGAGGACATCATGTACAGTATCATAACAATGCACAATAGTAAAGCAAGCAACAACATCATCCATTGCATTAATAATATAGTTAATACAAGTGTGTTCTATGTATAGTTGTAAGACACCAAAAATATGTAATCAAAATAGAGACGAGTCTTGAATACGCTCCGTCTTCTCAAAACCTAGTCATCTGTACCTGTCTACTATCGACCTAAGAATACAAGTTATTTTGAAATCGTAGATCAACATTTAAGTTGGTGAGTTCATAAGTATTTTTAGTGTCAAATGTTTGCATTAGTTTCTTGAAAATGTTTGTAAAGTTCTATAAAAATGTTTGTAATAGTTTAAATCCTTTCCAGAAAATCCTATATTTTCTTCTTTAAATGCAATGTAGTCTACTCCCCAAGACCGACCTGTTTGTTTACTTTGTTTCTCTTAAAAGTGATGTGAAGTCTATGTTTGTACTTGAAATAGTATAAAATGAGTGTTTTCCATATTAGTAACTATCTTTACTAGAAAATAGTTTGCTTATCTCATGCGATAAATTCATTGAATGAATGTGATGGAAAATGAAGACTTATAGTAGTACTGATAGTTTATATAACTTATGCTTTAACTACCTTTTAACACTGAAATGGTTATTTAAGGTAAAATGTGATGAGGTTATAACCATGCTTGATTGACTAGTGTGAAACACGACGATCAAAAGACGTCGAAATGGTATGCCATTTGTCACCCGTACACCTGTAGGTCCCACTATAGCTAGCAACAAGGTGTAGGATAGTCAATCCCGTATAGATCTATACACAAACTTACGCTCTCCCTCCAGGAGACTCTGGTTACAAAACGTGACACAAGAAATATATTGCTATGCCATGAAATAGTGGCTCACATTATGTAATCTTGTTGTTGTTATAGTATGTTTGTTATAGTGGTAGTGTTCCTTTCTGTACTCGTTATAGTGATAGTGTTCCTTTCTGTACTTGTTATAGTGATAGTGTTTAGTGATCCTCTAAACTATACCTATTATAGTTTACTAGAAAATTCTATAGTTGAATGAATGATTCTATATGTACACCTTTGCTGCCCAAAGGTATTGAACTGATTGATAGTACTTTTATATCTACATACATATACGTAATATATAACTAAGATTTAAGTGACATTCGGACAAACAACCGATACCCTAAGTCCACATCCAAACAAGGAAAAGGAAATAAAGCGAGTTATCAGTCCTAAGTCCTTTAAACCTTATTTATATAACTATATCTATATAGACATGCTTTTGACAATATAAGTTTAAAAAGAGTTTTGTAATACATTTGAAGAGTTTAACTATTTGAATAAATAATGATGACTTAATGTCAGTTTATAAAATTATTTGAAACTGTTTGTTTGATAACACAGTTTGAAGTATAAGAAATCCTTTGTTTGGTAGTTATAAATCACATGTGATTGACTATATCACTATAATGTCTTCTACTTGTATTCCCCCCATAAAAGCAATTAAAACCATTAAAAGATAAGTTTAGGGGTATGAACTCACCTGCAGTGAGTGATTCGAATGCAAGATTGATAGAGGATGCTAAGTATGCCAAGTGAAGTCCCGAGCACAAACAGATCCTAATAAGCATATAATAACACATATATGTATACAATTAGTGTACAAAACAACTAATCATGTAAGGGAAACATCCTTAGGAACTAGGAATCACTCACAATAGAGTGTATCAATCACATATGATTGACTGAAGGTAGTTCGTGGCCACACTTTAAGTGTTTACGGCCAAATCATGATCTTATGAAGGGTTTATGGCCAAAGGAAGAGTTTACGACCGTAAACTCTTGAAGATCATGCACTAATTGATTGTTTCATGGCTAGGAATCAAGTGTTTCTTATGGATAACTAGATGATAGAAGAGATACTCACACTTTGGAGGTCTTTAGGGTGTTTACGGCCCAAGAAACAAGTGTGTGTTCTTGGTGTTCTTGGTGAAAAGGATGATGATTTGAAGATATAACCCAAAAGAGTTGAATTCATGGATGAAATGAAAGGGTTTCACAAGATCAAGAAGGATATCAAGAAACAATGGAAGAATCACTTACAATATTGATGCGAAATGGAAGTGTTCTTGATGATACTAGAGAGAGAAATGAGCTTCAGCCTTGAAGATGTGAGAAGTGTTGAAGAAATGAAGGAAATTGATACTTAAGGGGAGGGGTTCACGGCCACCATGGGTTTATGACCGTAAACCCTAGTTTGCGGCTGTGAACTCCTTGTGATAGAGTTTCCGGCACGATTGCAACTCAATAATCTTAAGTTAACTCATTCCTAGACCCAATCCTTGAATGTAGTAGGCTTAGAACACTCAAACAGACCCTTAACAATGCATAACAGATAGCAGAAACAAGTCTGACTTTGGATTGAATTCATTGGCTTTACAAGATAGAAATTTCGGGTTGTCACAACTTAAGGTCGGATGACACTTGCGAGTCTTGTTTGCTTGGAAAAATGATTAAGTCACGCTTCACTAGTTCTTGTGAGAGGGGTGAGGGTTTGTTGGATCTCATACACACCGATGTGTGTGGGCCCTTCAGAACCGCCACAAGAGATGCTAACCACTTCTATGTGACTTTTACTGATGATTACAATAGATATGGCTATATTTACTTAATCAAGCATAAGTTAGAAACCTTTGAGAAATTCAAAGAGTTTAAGCAGGAAGTGCAGAATCAGCTGGGCAGGAAGATAAATATGCTCCGATCCAATCGAGGTGGTGAGTATCTTAGTATCGAGTTCCTTAACTATCTTAAGGAGTGTGAAATTATTTCACAGTTGACGCCACCCAGGACACCACAACTTAATAGTGTGGCTGAGAGGCGCAACCGAACCTTGTTGGACATGGTTCGCTCCATGATGAGTCGAGCTTCGTTACCAATCTCATTCTGGGGGAATGCCTTAGAGACTGCCGCCCATATCCTTAATCGACTCCCAACTAAAAAGGTTGCCAAAACACCTCACGAGATGTGGACAGGGAAGGCTCCCTCGTTAGCACACATCAAGGTTTGGGGTTGCGATGCTTTCGTGAGGCGCGAAACTCACGACAAGCTCGAACCTCGGAGTGAGCGGTGTATTTTCATCAGCTACCCGCAGAAGTTGTTTGGTTATCTCTTCTATAGACTGAGTGACAATGTTGTCTTCGTTGCGAGGAGAGGGGTTTTTCGGGGGAGGGAACTCATAAACCAAAGGGACAGTGGGAGGAAAATTGACCTTGAAGAACTTCAAGAGTTAACCGATGAAGGAATCTCAAACACTGGCGATCAACCTGAGGAGGAAACTCCTGTTGAGCCGATTGACGAGTCTACACCTCTGAGGCGTTTCGGTAGAATTAGGGTTCCACCTGAGTTTTATGGGTTCCATATTACTACAGAAGGTGATACATTTATCAGTGATAGCACACTGGTAAATTTGGATGAACCCAACAACTACAAGGAAGCTATGGCAGGCGCCGAGTCTGCTAAATGGAAGGAGGCTATGGACAACGAGATTCAGTCCATGTATGACAATCAAGTTTGGAACTTGGTTGATAATGTACCAGGTCGTAAGACAGTCGGGTGCAAATGGATCTTCAAGAAGAAGACCGACATGGATGCGAATGTACACACATATAAGGCACGATTGGTTTCAAAGGGCTTTACTCAAACTCCAAGAGTTGACTATGATGAGACCTTCTCACCAGTAGCAAAGATTAAATCTATTAGGGTTGTACTGGCCATTGCTGCATTTCATGACTATGAAATATGGCAGATGGATGTCAAAACCGCTTTCCTTAATGGGAAGTTAGTTGAGGATGTTTATTTGAATCAGCTAGAGGGTTTTGTCGATGCGAAGTACCCTAATAGAGTGTGTAAGCTTGAGAAATCCATTTATGGATTGAAACAAGCCTCTCGCAGATGGAATCTTTGTTTCGATGAGAAAGTCAAAGAGTTTGGCTTTTCGAGGAACGAGGATGAGTCCTGTGTATATGTCAAAGCTAGTGGGAGTATAGTTAGCTTTCTGGTGTTGTATGTAGATGAGATACTTCTCATAGGAAATGACATCCCGACCCTGCAGGAGGTGAAGTCCTGGCTCGGGAAGTGTTTCGCTATGAAGGACCTTGGAGAGGCTGCCTATATTCTGGGTATTAGGATATTGAGAGACAGGAGTAAGAGACTAATTGGACTTACTCAAAGTACCTATGTGGATAAGGTGTTGAAGAGGTTCAACATTCATAATTCCAAGAAAGGTAACTTACCGATCTAGAGCAATGCCAAACTAAGTACGGCTCAGAGTCCGAGTACAGAGGCTGAGAAAGAAAAGATGAGTCGGTTACCATATGCTTCCGCTGTTGGCTCGATCATGTATGCTATGACTTGTACTCGCCCTGATGTGGCCATCGCTTTGAGCATGGTCAGCAGATATCAAGGGAATCCTGGCAAGGCACACTGGACTGCAGTGAAGAACATTCTCAAGTACCTGCGGAGGACTAGGCGTGGTCCTTACCCTCAGTGGGAGTGATGACTTGAGAGTGGTGGGTATAGTGACGCCAACTTTCAGACCGACATGGATAATTTCCGCTCTCAGTCAGGTTGGGTGTTTACCCTAAATGAAGGAGCAATTACTTGGAAAAGTTCCAAGTAGGAGACTGTAGCTGATTCAACGTGCGAATCAGAGTACATAGCAGCAAGCGAAGCGACAAAAGAGGCGATATGGCTGAAGAACTTCATCGGAGACCTTGGAGTTGTACCAGCTATAAAGGAGCATGTGGAGATTTTCTGTGACAGCGATAGAGCGGTTGCCTTAGCCAAGGAACCAAGCGATCATGGTAGGTCCAGACACATCGACAGGAAATATCACTTCATAAGACACAAGATAGAAGAAGGACTCCTCGTGGAAAAGAGGGTATCATCAGATGAGAACCCGACAGATCCCCTCACGAAGGGAATGAGTAGGGTTAAGCATTTATAGCATGCGAGGCGCATCGGGATGAGGGATGATATTAGTTTTAATGGTTAGATAGCTTATGGAAACTTGTAATAGATAAATTTTAATTGACATTTGATGATTAAATAAAAGGTGTTTTTCATTTACTAGTATGGTACCGTCTTATGTCAATCGTTTATAATTGTTTCATTTTTGCATGTTTTGACTTCCAGCATAATTCAATTATTCAAACTATCCACAGTCGATCATACTTTGGAAGTAAGTATTGAGGCAAGACTGTCATGAATTGGGCTTGTAGATTGTCTAAAGTGGTTAGACATAGCAAGGGATTGCTACAACATTCATGAGTGCTCATAAGGTCTGAGTATTGGATTCAACCTGCGCTCACTTGAATCACCTCATGGAATTTATCTCGAGTGATCGTGAGACGATAATATCATATAATCTTAAAACCTAGATATATGAGTTGTTAACTATAAGTTGGTTATACATTGATAGTACGAAACCGCATTGTCACACCCCAAAACCAAGAACAGCGGAAACGTTCAGGGGTGGAGGACGTCATGTAAAGTATCACAACAGTGCAATGTAGTAAACAAGCAACAACATCATCCATTGCATTAAACGTAAAGTTTTAATACATGTGTGTTTCTTTTCATTGTATTAAGACACCAAAATATGTAATCAAAATAAAAGACTCAAACAGACCCTTAACAATGCATAACAGATAGCAGAAACAAGTCTGACTTTGGATTGAATTGATTGGCTTTACATGATAGAAATTTCGGGTTGTCACAACTTAAGGTCGGATGACACTTGCGAGTCTTGTTTGCTTGGAAAAATGATTAAGTCACGCTTCACTAGTTCTTGTGAGAGGGGTGAGGGTTTGTTGGATCTCATACACACCGATGTGTGTGGGCCCTTCAGAACCGCCACAAGAGATGCTAACCGCCTCTATGTGACTTTTACTGATGATTACAATAGATATGGTTATATTTACTTAATCAAGCATAAGTCAGAAACCTTTGAGAAATTCAAAGAGTTTAAGCAGGAAGTGCAGAATCAGCTGGGCAGGAAGATAAATATGCTCCGATCCAATCGAGGTGGTGAGTATCTTAGTATCGAGTTACTTAACTATCTTAAGGAGTGTGGAATTATTTCACAGTTGACGTCACCCAGGACACCACAACTTAATAGTGTGGCTGAGAGGCGCAACCGAACCTTGTTGGACATGGTTCGCTCCATGATGAGTCGAGCTTCGTTACCAATCTCATTCTAGGGGCATGCCTTAGAGACTGCCGCCCATATCCTTAATCGACTCCCAACTAAAAAGGTTGCCAAAACACCTCACGAGATGTGGACAGGGAAGGCTCCCTCCTTAGCACACATCAAGGTTTGGGGTTGCGATGCTTTCGTGAGGCGCGAAACTCACGACAAGCTCGAACCTCGGAGTGAGCGGTGTATTTTCATCAGCTACCCGCAGAAGTTGTTTGGTTATCTCTTCTATAGACCGAGTGACAATGTTGTCTTCGTTGCGAGGAGAGGGGTTTTTCGGGGGAGGGACCTCATAAGCCAAAGGGACAGTGGGAGGAAAATTGACCTTGAAGAACTTCAAGAGTTAACCGATGAAGGAATCTCAAACACTGGCGATCAACCTGAGGAGGAAACTCCTGTTGAGCCGATTGACGAGTCTACACCTCTGAGGCGTTCCGGTAGAGTTAGGGTTCCACCTGAGTTTTATGGGTTCCATATTACTACAGAAGGTGATACATTTATCAGTGATAACACACTGGTAAATTTGGATGAACCCAACAACTACAAGGAAGCTATGGCAGGCGCCGAGTCTGCTAAATGGAAGGAGGCTATGGACAACGAGATTCAGTCCATGTATGACAATCAAGTTTGGAACTTGGTTGATAATGTACCAGGTCGTAAGACAGTCGGGTGCAAATGGATCTTCAAGAAGAAGACCGACATGGATGCGAATGTACACACATATAAGGCACGATTGGTTTCAAAGGGCTTTACTCAAACTCCAGGAGTTGAGTATGATGAGACCTTCTCACCAGTAGCAAAGATTAAATCTATTAGGGTTGTACTGGCCATTGCTGCATTTCATGACTATGAAATATGGCAGATGGATGTCAAAACCGCTTTCCTTAATGGGAAGTTAGTTGAGGATGTTTATTTGAATCAACTAGAGGGTTTTGTCGATGCGAAGTACCCTAATAGAGTGTGTAAGCTTGAGAAATCCATTTATGGATTGAAACAAGCCTCTCGCAGATGGAATCTTTGTTTCGATGTGAAAGTCAAAGAGTTTGGCTTTTCGAGGAACGAGGATGAGTCATGTGTATATGTCAAAGCTAGTGGGAGTATAGTTAGCTTTCTGGTGTTGTATGTAGATGACATACTTCTCATAGGAAATGACATCCCGACCCTGCAGGAGGTGAAGTCCTGGCTCGGGAAGTGTTTCGCTATGAAGGACCTTGGAGAGGCTGCCTATATTCTGGGTATTAGGATATTGAGAGACAGGAGTAAGAGACTAATTGGACTTACTCAAAGTACCTATGTGGATAAGGTGTTGAAGAGGTTCAACATTCATAATTCCAAGAAAGGTAACTTACCGATCTAGAGCAATGCCAAACTAAGTACGGCTCAGAGTCCGAGTACAAAGGCTGAGATAGCAAAGATGAGTCGGTTACCATATGCTTCCGCTGTTGGCTCGATCATGTATGCTATGACTTGTACTCGCCCTGATGTGGCCATCGCTTTGAGCATGGTCAGCAGATATCAAGGGAATCCTGGCAAGGCACACTGGACTGCAGTGAAGAACATTCTCAAGTACCTGCGGAGGACTAAGGCGTGGTCCTTACCCTTGGTGGGAGTGATGACTTGAGAGTGGTGGGTATAGTGACGCCAGCTTTCAGACCGACATGGATAATTTCCGCTCTCAGTCAGGCTGGGTGTTTACCCTAAATGAAGGAGAAATTACTTGGAAAAGTTCCAAGTAGGAGACTGTAGCTGATTCAACGTGCGAATCAGAGTACATAGCAGCAAGCGAAGCGACAAAAGAGGCGATATGGCTGAAGAACTTCATCGGAGACCTTGGAGTTGTACCAGCTATAAAGGAGCCTGTGGAGATTTTCTGTGACAGCGATAGAGCGGTTGCCTTAGCCAAGGAACCAAGCGATCATGGTAGGTCCAGACACATCGACAGGAAATATCACTTCATAAGACACAAGATAGAAAAGGACTCCTCGTGGCAAAGAGGGTATCATCAGATGAGAACCCGACAGATCCCCTCACGAAGGGAATGAGTAGGGTTAAGCATTTATAGCATGCGAGGCGCATCGGGATGAGGGATGATATTAGTTTTAATGGTTAGATAGCTTATGGAAACTTGTAATAGATAAATTTTAATTGACATTTGATGATTAAATAAAAGGTGTTTTTCATTTACTAGTATGGTACTGTCTTATGTCAATCGTTTATAATTGTTTCATTTTTGCATGTTTTGACTTCCAGCATAATTCAATTATTCAAACTATCCACAATTGATCATACTTTGGAAGTAAGTATTGAGGCAAGACTGTCATGAATTGGGCTTGTAGATTGTCTAAAGTGGTTAGACATAGCAAGGGATTGCTACAACATTCATGAGTGCTCATAAGGTCTGAGTATTGGATTCAACCCGCGCTCACTTGAATCACCTCATGGAATTTATCTCGAGTGATCGTGAGACGATAATATCATATAATCTTAAAACCTAGATATATGAGTTGTTGACTATAAGTTGGTTATACATTGATAGTACGAAACCGCATTGTCACACCCCAAAACCAAGAACAGCAGAAACGTTCAGGGGTGGAGGACGTCATGTAAAGTATCACAACAGTGCAAGGTAGTAAACAAGCAACAACATCATCTATTGCATTAAACGTAAAGTTTTAATACATGTGTGTTTCTTTTCATTGTATTAAGACACCAAAATATGTAATCAAAATAAAAGACAAGTCTTGACGGCTCCGTCTTCTCAAAACCTGGTCATCGTACTTGTCTACTGGTGACCTGAGAATACAAGTTATTTTGAAAGAGTAGATCAGCATTTAAGCTGGTGAATTCATAAGTATTTTAGTGTCATTGTATAAGTGTGATGAAAAGACTTGTAGATGTTCAATGTAAATGTTTGTGTACGTTTGAAAACCCTAGAAAATCCCATATTTCGTACTAGTATAAAATGGAGTCTTCTACCAAGACCCGACTGGTTAGAAAGTGTGTTTCTCAGAAAGAATGACTATTTTTCCCAAATACAACTATTAATATAGAAATATAGCTTACCTCATCGTTTATGTGAATGTGTCACAAAATAAAGGTAATAAGGAAAATTATATAATCATTTGAAATTGTATCCATTCGTCTTATATGATATACACGACGTGGTAACTCGCCGAAAAATATGACCGTAGACATCCGTCGATGTGCAGTTTCCCACTGTAGCTAACAGCCGAGGTGTAGAATGGTCAGTCCCGTAAGTATGTAGTAGTATCTATTCATATAGTATGTAATAGTATCACTTCATATAGTATCTAGTAGTATCTCTTCATATAGTATGTAATAGTATCTGTTCATATAGTATGTAATAGTATATCTTCATATAGTATGTTATAGTATCTCTTCATATAGTATGCAATAGTATCTCTTCATATAGTATGTAGTATAACTACATAGTATCTCTTCATATAGTATGTAGTATACAACACACGGATCCTATAGATCATATATAGACACATATATGTATATAATTAGTATTTGTACTACTAATTAAGCAGGTATTGAGACCCTAGAACATGGAAAACACTTTGATTCAAGTGTTAGAAGATCATAGGGTTGCATCTAATGGTTGTAGGGCCCTACTTAGGAGTTTACGGCCCAATAGCAAGTCACCCATGAGTTTACGGCCAATGGGTTTGCGGCCCAATGATTTTACGGCCGTAAACTCATGGTGTCTAGTACCATTTTGATGTTTAAGGTCTATTAGCTATCTTGAGGTTGTTCTAGACTTGATTCCAAGACTTAGGAAGAAGTTGTGGCAACATTGCACCACAAATTAGGGTTTACAGCCTATGAAGATCTTGGGCCGTAAACTCTTGGTCTTGAAGATTTCTTGATGTTTAACACATAGTCTAGCTTTAAAACATGTATAGGAGGTGATTACTTACAACTTGGAGGTGAAAGGAGGGTGTTCTCGGCCCAAAACACCTAAGTGTTCTTGGTGTTCTTGAGGATCTTGAAGATCTACCCAAATCAAGTAATTTCATGGATGAAATTAAGAGTGATACAAGGAGGAATGGTGTAATAACACACAAAGGGAAGTAATCACTTACACTTGTGAAGATTTGGAAGAAAGTTCTTGAAGATCCTTGGGAGAGAATCCGAGTTCTAGATTAGAAATGGTAACAATGTTTGAAAAATGGCCAAGTTTTCCTTATATAGGCATGGAGTTTACGGCCCCATGAATTTATGGCCGTAAACTCATGGTCTCATGGCCGTAAACTCCTCCTTAGAGGGTTTAAGGCTAGCTTAATGGTTTGGAACCCTAGTTGACCCATTCTAGTATTTAATTCCTTCATTGTACTAAGCTCAGAAAGTTCAAACAGACTCAAAACTGTGCTAAAGTTAGCAGATACAAGTCTGACTTTTGATTGAATTGAATGACTGTACAAGATAGAATTTCGGGTTGTCACATCATCCCCCCGTTAGAGAGAATTTCGTCCTGAAATTAGAGTTTAAGCAAATAAGTAGTTACAAATAACTAAGTAAAAAGATGAGGATATTTCAGTTTCATCTGATCCTCGCGTTTCCATGTGAATTCAGGTCCTCGCTTGGCGTTCCAGCGAACCTTCACGATCGGGATACGGCTTTGCTTCGTTTGTTTGACCTCTCGGTCCATGATCTCTACCGGTTCTTCCACGAAGTTGAGGCTCTCGTTAATCTCGATCTCGTCAAGTGGGATAACAAGAGTCTCGTCGGAAAAACACTTTTTCAAGTTCGAGACGTGGAAAGTTGGATGTACGTTACTGAGTTCACGCGGTAGATTGAGTTTGTAAGCTACAGGGCCGATTCTTGCAAGAATCTCGAAAGGCCCTGCGTATCTTGGATTTAGCTTTCCACGCTTTCCAACGCGTATCAAGCCCTTCCAGGGTGAGAATTTCAATAGAACGCGGTCTCCCACCTGGAATTCCAAAGGTTTCCTCCTTTTGTCAGTGTAGCTTTTCTGTCGGTCTCTAGAGGCTTTGAATCGTTCACGAATCTGAACGATCTTCTCTGTCGTTTCCCGTATGATTTCCGGACCTGTGAGAGTGCTGTCAGGAACTCGTCCTTTAGCTAACTGCGTGTCGCCAACTTCAGCCCAGCACAGAGGGGATCTATACTTACGGCCATAGAGGGCTTCGAATGGAGCAGCCTTTATGCTCGTATGATAACTGTTGTTGTAGGAAAAAATCGACAAGGGGTAAATGGATATCCCATGCCTTTCCAAAGTCAATCACACAGGCTCTCAGCATATCTTCCAATGTTTGTATCGTTCTCTCACTTTTCCCGTCGGTTTGTGGATGGTAGCCTGTACTCATGTCCAGCCTAGTTCCTAAGGAGTTTTGTAGCGACTACCAGAACCTTGAAGTTAATCTACTATCTCTATCGGAGATAATGGATATTGGGACACCATGCAGTCGTACGATTTCCCTTAAGTAAGTTCTTGTAAGCTTCTCCATCTTGTCAGTCTCCTTGATTGGTAGGAAATGCGCGGATTTGGTCAATCTGTCGACGATGACCCATATGGTATCAAGTCCACCCATTCTCTTGGGCAACTTGGTTATGAAGTCCATAGTAATCCGTTCCCATTTCCATTCTGGTATCTCCGGTTGTTGTAGTAATCCTGAGGGTTTCTGGTACTCGACCTTAACCTTAGCGCAAGTAAGACATTTACTTACGAAGGTAGCAATTTTCTGCTTTCATGTTAGGCCACCAGTACAGTTTCTTAAGATCCAGATACATCTTATCTGAACCTGGTTGGACGGAATATCTGGTGTTGTGAGCTTCTGTCATGATCAAGTCTCTGTAGCCACCGTGTTTTGGTGTCCAGATACGATCAATAAGATATAACGCTCCGCCACCCTTGATTTCTAGATTTTTATCCATTCCTCTCAAGGATTCACCCGCCACATTTTCAGGTTTCAAAGGTTCTAGCTGAGCCTCCTTAATTTGTGTGGACAAGTGTGAATGGATAGTCATAGTCAGAGATTTGACTCTCCGACCAGTGTATTCTTTTCGACTGAGGGCGTCAGCTACTATATTGGCCTTGCCAGGGTGATAACGAATTTCGCATTTGTAATCATTGAGTAGCTCGACCCACCGTCGTTGTCGCATGTTGACTCCTTCTGATTGAATATGTGTTGAAGGCTCTTGTGGTCGGTGAAGATAATACTCTTTGTTCCGTACAGGTAGTGTCTCCAGATCTTTAGAGCAAATACCACTTCTCCTAACTCCAGATCGTGTGTCGTATAGTTGACTTCATATGTCTTAAGCTGGCGGGAGGCATAGGCAATGACCTTTCCTCTCTGCATAAGAACACAACCAAGTCCTTGGTTTGACGCATCACAATACACAACGAAATCTTCTATCCCTTCGGGGAGGGATAGTATCGGTGCGGTGCACTAGGGTTGTTTCAGTTTTTGGAATGCCTTCTCTTGTTTCGCTTCCCAGTCAAAGGCCACACCTTTCTGGGACAATGTAGTAAGAGGTTTCGCGATACTAGAGAAGTTCTTTATGAACCTGCGATAGTAGCAAGCGAGACCTAGAAATTGACGAATTTCTGTAGGTGTCTTCGGTGCTGACCAGTTCTCAATGGCCTTAATTTTGGAGGGGTCCACGTGAATTCCCTTTTCTCTAACGACGTGGCCCAAGAATTCGACTCTTCGAATCCGAAACTCGCACTTGGAGAACTTCGGATAGAGCTTCTCCGATCGTAATGTTTCTAAGACTTTTCGTAGGTGCTGACTATGTTCCTCCTTACTTTAGGAGTAGATAAGTATGTCATCGATGAAGACGATAACGAACTGATCCAAGTAAGGACGGCACACCCTATTCATCAGATCCATGAATACAGCTGGTGCGTTGGTTAATCCGAACGGCATCACTACAAACTCGTAGTGTCCATAACGAGTTCAGAAGGCTGTCTTGGGAACATCCTCCTCTAGCACTTGTAATTGGTGATACCCGGATCTTAGATCTATCTTTGAGAAGTAGTTCGCTCCTTGAAGTTGATCAAATAAGTCGTCAATGCGGGGTAAAGGGTAACGATTCTTGATAGTAAGCTTGTTCAGTTCTATGTAGTCAATGCACATACGGAACGATCTGTCTTTCTTCTTTACGAACAAGACCGGTGCTCCCCATGGTGAGAAACTTGGTCTAATAAATCCATTTCGGAGGAGTTCGTTAAGCTGACTGGAAAGTTCTTGCATCTCTGCTGGTGCCAGACGATAAGGCGATTTGGCTACTGGGGTAGCTCTTGGAACTAAGTCGATTCTGAACTCGACTTGACGTTGCGGTGGTAATCCTGGTAGTTCTTCTGGAAAGATGTCCGGAAAGTCGCGTACTTCTGGAATGTTCTGAATGTCCTTCACTTCTTGGCTCGTGTCGACGATGTGTGCAAGAAATGCATGATAATCCTTCTGCAAACACTTTTGAGCTTGGATGCACGAAATGATGTGAAGGTTCGCACTTGATTTGTCGCCATAGATAACGAGGGATTCGTTGTTAGGGAGATTAAGACGAACTGCTTTCTCGAAGCACATGATGTCGGCACGAAGAAGACTCAACCAATCCATGCCGACTATGACGTCAAAACTTTTAATTTGGACCGGCATGAGGTCGATTGGGAAAGAACGACCGTCTAAAGTTAATGTGCAACCTACGTATATGCAGTTACTGTTTTCCGTTTCCCCGTTTGCCATTTCTATAGTGAATGATTTTTCTAACGCGTGAGGTTTTTGTTTAAGTAAGTGAATGAACTTCTGACTTACGAAGCTTCTCTCTACTCCACTATCGAATAATATGCATGCATACGAATTATCGAGAAGGAACGTACCAGCAACTACCGTAGGATCAACTACGGCTTCCTCGTGGCCTATAGCCAAAACTCGTCCCACTCCGCCGGTATTCGCTGCCTTCGGGCAGTTTCTTTTGTAGTGACCCACCTCGCCACAACCGTAGCAAGCTTGGCCCACACCAGCATTGGGAACTTGAGTGATCGGATTTGCGGGAGTCTTGCAGAAACGGACA
Source organism: Lactuca virosa (assembly GCF_052849685.1). NCBI lineage: Eukaryota > Viridiplantae > Streptophyta > Magnoliopsida > Asterales > Asteraceae > Lactuca > Lactuca virosa. The sequence continues at coordinate 290,207,842 of NC_136426.1, forward strand.
GTGTGTCCGTTTCTGTTGCAGTTGGAACACTGCATTTCCTGACAAGGTCCATTGTGGTGGAAAGTGCGTTTGGTGCACTTTGGGAGGTTACCCACATAAGGCTTTGCTGGGATGAGATTTGTAGGAACAACAGTAGGTACAGTAGCAGCATTACTGTAACTAGCTGTTGTTTCTTTGAGGATTCTTGTGAAGACCCACTTTTCCTCTTGTTCCAACCTTTCTTCCTGTTACTGTTGTTATTGTTTCCCCTTTGTTGTTCTGGTGCAGAAATCGTTGCATTCTGATGGTTTCTGTGATCAATAAGAGATTGTGCCAGTTCTTTGGCACTTTCAAAAGTGTCAGGTCTTGAAGCTAACACACTTGATTGAATTTGGGGCGACAGTCCCCAAATATATCTTTCTATTTTCTTGCTCTCAGGAGCAATCATATCCGGGCAAAGAATTGCCAGATCACAGAATCTGTTGGTATATGTTGATATATCAGTACCAACCATTTCAAGATTCCAGAGTTCATGCTCGAGTTTTTTAATTTCCCCTCGTGGACAGTACTCTCTCATCATCATGATTTTTAAGTTCTCCCAACTTATCGAATTCGCCACTATTAGAGTCAGTGCCTTAACGTGGCCATTCCACCAAGTTAAAGCTCTCTCAGAAAGGGTGCAAGTGGCAAACTTGACTTTGCTGTGCTCGGGACAGGAGCAGATTTCAAAGACTGATTGTGTCTTTTCGATCCACTGTCTCAATATCATAACACCTCCAGTTCCATTAAACATCCGGGGTTTGGCATTCATAAAGTCCTTATAGGTGCACTCTCGGGAGTGCCCATGACTCTCGCCATGGTTAGAAGGAAGTGTGCCAATTCCCGAACCAGTAGCAACAGGAGTATTGATATGCGACATGGCAGCCGCCACAGCCGCCATGACTGCTGCTTGGAACATAACAACATCGAACTGAGGAGGTGGAGGCGGTGGTGGTATCGGTGCTTCCTCACCATTGTTACGTCTTGGATTTCTACGAGGAGGCATCTTTCAACTGTAGGTTGAAAATATGAAGATAATGATAAGAATCCAATAGTAAAGAAAATGAATGTGTCTCATGAACTAAATCGCCATAGTTCAACAAAAGATGATAGTATGAGTTCCATAGAGTTCTAATGATAGAAGAATGAATGTTTTTGAACACAGAAATTCCACAACATATTTACTGACTGTCGTTAACACTGATATTTAAGATGTAATGAGTTTGGGAAAATTGACCTGATAGTAGGTCTTACATCATATCGGAAGTAGGAAAAATCATGACAGCACAAAGACCTATTAGACTAGAAGTTCAAGGTTTTAACAGAAGTGGAGAATTAGTACTAGCGTCTACATATCGACCTAAGTTATATCCAAAAGATAAAGTAGAACAGTCTACTTCTTGCTAGATCAAACTTTGGATTTAGACAGACGGCATTCTATTTCATGCAAACGCCTATCCTGCATCAATAGACGATCTCGTAACACTCGAACTTCGGCTTGGGATGCAGCTAGTTCCCCTTGCAGGAAGTTGTTACGATCTCTTGTCGCGCTATGTTGGACTTCCAGATTGCAAAGTCGAACATCATCGGCTCCGACATTAGCTTCAATCTGCATCATGCGATCAATGGTAGCTCTTCCATATTCGGTATTCCGAGCAATACGGCGAACCAGCACGGGAAGTGCTCTATCGGCAGACCCTCCAGCTTCCAAGTTATAGAAGCTCCGGTCTCCTTGACAGGGGTGATTCTGCCCTTGTTCATTACACCACCTATCTATAGCTACGCCCCATAGAGGCGTTGGTCCGTGAAAAGCCAGACGAGGGTTAGGAATTAGGGCTTGTAGAGGTAAGTCCTCAACTTCGGGTTCGGAGTCGAGGTCCTCTGAGGAATCTTCAGCAAGTTCATCATCAAGGGGGATTGCAGGTTCTTCTTCTGGTTCAGCATCGAGCCAACCAGCATTCCCTTGATTCGGGAAGTACGGATCTCTAGGAAGATTAAATCCGGCCATTTATCTAGTCGAGAAATAAAGGATAAGAATGATTAATAATCCTAAGTAATGCGGTAAACAAGTACAAGTTTCTGTAAGAGAAACTTACAGACATGACAATATGACTCTTGTTGGTTCCTTCTATGAACACATAGTGCATACTAATTATATATCACTTGAGTTGAATAGACCTTCGAATAAGTGATCCCACTCTAAGTCCACATCCATACAAGGAAAAGGATAAATAAGTTTAGATCACTCATTCTCAGTCTATGCAACCTAGTAATATATAACAAATAAATATGCACTTAGTGCTCATAGAACTATCAGCAACAGCCTCCTATTCTTATAAATTTCCTTGGGATAGTGTTGGTAAGTTTATAGACTTGTTGCCACTTCACAACCATTCTCGGGCATATGCTAATCACTTCTCGGACCAAGATAGTTGATCAAGCTATGTCATTCCCAGAACTGACCATACATCCCCGAGCCCACCTGTGATGTTCAACAATCGTAATACTTTTGTTTTTGTCATAGTGACACTGGTTTTAGTATGAATGTGGGTATGTATACTTAGTTAAATATTTTATTATTTAAAAGTATAAACTCTTGGTCAGAGTATTTTAATCCCGTTATGTTTATAGTTTGTATATCTTTTATGGGTTGATATACTCGATTCACTATAAACAAAGCTCTGATACAATTCTGTCACACCCCAAAACCAAGAACGGCAGAAACGTTCAGGCGTGGAGGACGTCATGTAAAGTATCACAACAGTGCAAGGTAGTAAACAAGCAACAACATCATCCATTGCATTAAAAGTAAAGTTTTAATACATGTGTGTTTATTTTCATTGTATTAAGACACCAAAATATGTAATCAAAATAAAAGACGAGTCTTGACTGCTCCGTCTTCTCAAAACCTGGTCATCGTACCTGTCTACTGGTGACCTGAGAATACAAGTTATTTTGAAAGAGTAGATCAGCATTTAAGCTGGTGAATTCATAAGTATTTTAGTGTCATTGTATAAGTGTGATGAAAAGACTTGTAGATGTTCAATGTAAATGTTTGTGTACGTTTTAAAACCCTAGAAAATCCCGTATTTCGTACTAGTATAAAATGGAGTCTTCTACCAAGACCCGACTGGTTAGAAAGTGTGTTTCTTAGAAAGAAATACTATTTTTCCCAAATACAACTATTAATATAGAAATATAGCTTACCTCATCGTTTATGTGAATGTGTCACAAAATAAAGGTAATAAGGAAAATTATATAATCATTTGAAATTGTATCCATTCGTCTTATAGAATATACACGACGTGGTAACTCGCCGAAAAATACGACCGTAGACATCCGTCGATGTACAGTTTCCCACTGTAGCTAACTGTCGGGGTGTAGAATGGTCAGTCCTGTAAGTATGTAATAGTATCTATTCATATAGTATGTAATAGTATCACTTCATATAGTATGTAGTAGTACCTCTTCATATAGTATGTATTAGTATCTCTTCATATAGTATATAATAGTATCTCTTCATATAGTATGTAAAAGAATCTCTTCATATAGTATGTAATAGTATCTCTTCATATAGTATGTAATAGTATCTCTTCATATAGTATGTAGTATAACTACATAGACTCATGAATGAACTGACTCATGTGTGTTTCCTTGCACCAGGAATAGTAAGTAGTATCTCCTAAACTATACCTATTATAGTTTACTAGAAATGTAGTTTGAATGTCTTAGTATGTTTATACACCTTTGCTACACAAAGGTGTTGAAACTGAAGTAAAGCTTTCATATCAATACATATATACTCAAAACATAAGTGTATAGATATGGTTTTAACAATGTATAAGTTTAAAATAGGTTTTGTAATACATTAAAAGGGTTTGAAACAATAAAACTAAATGACTTGATGTCAGTTTATAAAATGATTCAAAAGTATATTGTTTGATTACAAAGTTTAAAGTATAAGAAATCCTTTGTTTGAAACACAGTTATAAATCACATGTGATTGATTATATAACTATATGTTTTCTACTTGTATTCCCCCCATAAAAGCATTTAACATCATTTAAACGGTAGATTAACGGGTATGAACTCACCTGTAGTGGGTGTTTTGGATGAAAGCATTGTATAGGATGCTAAATGTCAAGTGAAGACTTGAACACAACACACGGATCCTATAGATCATATATAGACACATATATGTATGTAATTAGTATTTGTATTACTAATTAAGCAAGTATTGACACCCTATAACATGGAAAACACTTTGATTCAAGTGTTAGAAGATCATAGGGTTACATCTAATGGTTGTAGGGCCTCACTTAGGATTTTACGGCCCAATAGCAAGTCACCCATGAGTTTATGGCCCATGGGTTTGCGGCCCAATGAGTTTACGGCCGTAAACTCATGGTGTCTTGTACCATTTTGATGTTTAAGGTCTATTAGCTATCTTGGGGTTGTTCTAGACTCGATTCCAAGACTTAGGAAGAAGTTGTGGCAACATTGTACCAAAAATTAGGGTTTACGGCCTAAGAAGATCTTGGGTCGTAAACTCTTGTTCTTGAAGAATTCTTGATGTTTAACACATAGTCTAGCTTTAAAACATGTATAGGAGGTGATTACTTACAAATTGGAGGTGAAAGGAGGGTGTTCTCGACCCAAAACACCTAAGTGTTCTTGGTGTTCTTGAGGATCTTGAAGATATACCCAAATCAAGTAATTTCATGGATGAAATTAAGAGTGATACAAGCAGGAATGGTGTAATAACACACAAAGGGAAGTAATCACTTACACTTGTGAAGATTTGGAAGAAAGTTCATGAAGATCCTTGGGAGAGAATCCGAGTTCTAGACTAGAAATGGTAACAATGTTTGAAAAATGGCCAAGTTTTCCTTATATAGGCATGGAGTTTACGGCCCCATGAGTTTACGGCCGTAAACTCATGGTCTCATGGCCGTAAAGTCCTCCTTTGAGGGTTTAAGGCTAGCTTAATGGTTTGGAACCCTAGTTGACCCATTCTAGTATTTGATTCCTTCATGGTACTAAGCTCAGAAAGTTCAAACAGACTCAAAACTATGCTAAAGTTAGCAGATACAAGTCTGACTTTTGATTGAATTGAATGACTGTACAGGATAGAATTTCGGGTTGTCACACGCATCTGTAAATCGATGTTATAAAACGTGTTGTTGTGTATGGCTCAATGAATAGTTAGTACAAGCATATAATGTCGAAGTTTATCTGTTTCTTTTAGTCCTTGGAGGATTAAAAGTGACATCTTGGGTCCCTCGATGATTTTTTTTGACTTACCGGGCCCGGTCAGAACTAAACTGATGTGTTCGATTAAGTTCTATGTCAAAAAAATCAGAAATCAGGAAACAAAATGTTGGACAATAAGATCGATTGTGTTCCATGTGTTTGTCCGGCGGATATCTTGAAAATAGAGGATTCTATGATCACTTTTCTAAAATGGTACGTCTAAGTTCGACAAAGGCATTTAAGAGCCACGATTGCTAGTCGGATCCTGAAATTATACTTACAACTATAGTTATTAATCTTATCCAATTGGCAGACTGTTGGATAAGGTGTCTAAGTCCATAACTATATTTGGTATGTACTTGACCCAGAGTAGCATGGTCCATTTGGGTTGCATTTCACCGGGACATTTTGTAAGATGGACTTTTGAGAAGAGGTTATGATTTATTAATATATTATAAGTTCTAATATATTAATATGAAATCATATTATTTAATTAGTATTGATTAAGAATTAATTTTGTGATCAAAAGAGACTAATTAAATATATGGGCTTGATTGGTTAAATCATTCATTCTTGTAAAATGGGCTAATGATTCATGATTCCTTATGTTGGGATAAACCCATGGTGTGATCCATGGATACTCCATGGAGGTTTTAACCCATGGAGCATGAGGGATATGAAAAGTCATGCACATTAGGGTTTGCATGGTGTAACCCTGATGTAGCCACCCTATATAAGAAACTCATGTATGCATGAAATCGGCACCCTAGTGATCTTGTGAGAGCCATAGCCGAATTCTTGAGTGCAAAGTAACCTCTCTCTAGTCTTCTAATTGTTGGTGGTGATTTGTGGTTCCATTTGAGGCATTCACACTATTGGTGCTAGGATCTTAAAGCTTCAAGGCTTCAACTACAACAAAAGGTATGTCATTCTACTAGATTTTTGTATTACATATACTTCATGATATGCTAGCTTGGATGAAACCTTGGAAAAATGAAAGTTTGCATGTATTATAGAGAAACATAGATCCAAGATTTCTGAGGTTGCGTGCACACCTTAGGAGTGTTAGAATGCTCAAAACACATCAATAGCCTGGTACGTAGAGCGATGCTTGACCTGCAGGAAGGTCAAGGCAAAGCACTAGAGGCCCCACGACAAGATACAGCCGTTGGACATTCCCGTGTGGAAATGGGAGGACATCACTATGGATTTCATCACAAAGCTTCCCAGGACCGCGCGTGGGGTGGATTCGATATGGGTTATTATGGACCGGTTGACAAAGAGTGCTCATTTCATCCCGATTTGTAACGTCCCAAAAATCACAACTAAAAATTTCTTTTAAATACGTTACTAAAACCATATTTATAAAAACATATCATAAGTCATAACATAATTTCCGAATGTTAATTCAAAACATAATCTTATTATCATAGTAAAACATCTCAGGCTGTCTAATCTATGGTGTGTGCCATACGATCACCCCGAGCTCTTCCCTCCGCTACCAGAAGTACCTGAAACCAAAACTGAAAACCGTAAGCACGAAGCTTAGTGAGTTCCCCAACCTACCACATACCAAACACATAACCGCAAACCACAAGTACTGGGCCACGCCCTCTACCTCGGGCCTCACCCTCTATCTCGGGCCTCGCCCGCTACAACGGCCTCGCCGCTCCAGGCCTCGCCTGCCTTCAAGCCTCGCTCGGATACATATCTGTTTCACTTAGGTCTCGCCTGTCACTGGGCCTCGCTCGCTACAACAGGCCTCGCCTGCCACTGGGCCACGCCCGCTAACATATACTAACACGTAAACATATCATAAAACATAAACTAAGCACATACTACTGGATTCCTATTCTAAGGCCTCGCCTATCTTGGGCCTCGCCCCTGTACTGTTACTGATGAGTCATGGAACCCCGTCCACACTCCTACTGATAGTGAGATACGGGCCCGGCCCACACTCACTCTTTCCCTAACTTGGGCCTCGCCCCTGCTCTGCTGCTAATGAGATATGGAACACCGTCCACACTCTGCTATTGGTGAGATACGGGACCTCGCCCGCACTCACCTCCCTACCAGGCACATACATGTATCACACAGACAACAAGTATACTCTAACATGCAAACCGTTCCTTGGGCGCCCGCCCGCTATCAATGGACCTTGGTCCTGAATATCATACTGGCATACAGTGCCTAGGGCTAACCCCTGGGTCTTCCTACTCATAACTACATTGGTCGACATTGTGGCCTTAGACCCATCCACACAAAGGGAAACTCACCTGCACTTGCTGAACTTTGCTGGTAACCCTCTGGCTGCTGTCTGATAACTCTCCGAACCGCTGCTCCACTAGCTCCCCGAGCTACTAATATCAATAATAGCACTTAGTCTAACTGTCCTCCAAAAGTCAACTATGTCAACTCTGGTCAAAGTCAAAGTCCTGGTCAAAGTCAACCTTCCAGGTCGACCCTACTCGCCGAGTCAGCCTACTGACTCGCCGAGTTCATAAGCTCAGAAACCCTTCATTCGCGACTCGACTCGCCGAGTCAGCCCATGACTCGCCGAGTCTACCGATTTCCGAGTCCTGTCCTGTCCAACTCACTGAGTCTCCACTCAACTCATTGATCTGAGCCTTAACTAGAAGGGTTTGGGGTTCTACGACCAGACTCGCTGAGTCCAAGAACAGACTCGCCGAGTCCAAGGCAATCTTCAACAGACTCGCCGAGTTGTTCTTCCAACTCGTCGAGTTCCTGCCTATCTTCATCCAACTCGTCGAGTCCACCCATGTGACTCGCCGAGTCTCTTTAGTTCTTAATCCATACAGTGGCTTTTCGAGCCATGTAGGGGCTCCAACTCATAGATCCACACTTCTAAGGCCTATTCCTCACGTAAAGTTGCAAACTTTACGTGAAACCAAGGGGCAATACGCTTAAAACACTCTAGGGCTAGGGTTTAAGGCAAAAATTCTTCACCAACACACCAAAGACTGTTACTTTATCGCTCTCTGGATCCTTAATAGCGTAGATCTGAGGTAGCAACCTCAGATCTACTCCAAACCCGAAATAAACCTCATCCTTACTCAAAATGCCCAATTCTCAAACATAAGATGGATCTAGATGCAATAAGGTCAGCTTATTACCTCGAAGTTGACCTCCCACTGAAGAGTAATCCAAATCTCTGCAAAGTCCCTTGCTCCAAGCTTCTTGATCCTCAATATCTCTTCACTAAAACCCTTATCTAGGCTCCAATGGCTTCCAAGGGTTCTCACACACGGTTTAGGGTTTCTGGAGCTAAAAGAGGAGTAAAGAGGCTGGGGAAAGGGTGTAATGTTCTTTAAATAGGGTGCAAACCCCGGATTTAGGGTTTTTCTCTTCAGACCAGACTCACCGAGTCCACTTTCCAACTCGCCGAGTCGGTCACTTACTCTATGCCCCGGATCCCGCTCCGACTCGTCGAGTTCCTCCCTGGACTCGACGAGTCGGCCCCTTTAACTTATGGTTTTCCTTTCCTTTCTTGGCCTTTCTGATTTCGGGTGTTACATGATTCAGGAGAGTATATTGGCCGAGAAGCTGGCCGAGGTCTACCGGTTGACAAAGAGTGCTCATTTCGGACCGGGATGTCCGTTTTACGTCCAGATCTTGGAAGCGGTTTCACAACTTGATGGGTACGTGTATTTATTTCAGCACCGCTTTCCACCCTCAGACGGATGGACAGAGCGAGAGGACGATTAAGACTCTCGAGGACATGCTTCGTGCATGTGTTTTGGATTTCGGTGGCAGTTGGGATACGTATCTTCTGTTAGCGGAATTTTTTTATAACAACAGTTACCATGCTAGCATAGACAACCTCCCTTTGAGATGCTCTATGGGAGAAAGTGTAGGACCCCTATATGTTAGGGTGAGGTCGGTCAGAGGTTCATCGGGAGTACCGAAGTGGTGCTCAAGACTACAAAGATGATCCAGCAAGTCCGGAGCAGGCTTCAGACTGCTCAAAGTCGGCAGAAGAGCTACGCCGACAACCGATGTTCAGATTTGGAGTATTAGGTGGGTGACATGGTCCTCCGGAAAGTGTCACCCTGGAAGGGTGTCATCCGGTTTCGGAAACGGGGCAAGATAGGCCCCATGTATATCGGCCCCTTCAGGGTCATAGCCCGGGTGGGCAAGGTGGCTTACCGATTGGATCTTCCGGCAGAGCTCAGTCAGATCCACAACACTTTCCATGTTTCCCAGTTATGGAAGTGCTTAGTTGATGATTCAACAGTCGTACCCTTGGAGGATATTCTGGTTGATGACAGCCTGAATTACATCGAGAAACCAATTGCGATTTTAGATCGGAAGACGAAGACCTTGAGGAACATAGTGGTTCAGCTTGTGAAGGTGTAGTGGCAGCACAGTAAGGGTTCTGAGTGGACGCGGGAGCCCGAGGAGGAGATGAGGGAGCACTACCTGGGTTTGTTTTCAGATCCAGTAGACTTCGAGGACGAAGTCTAAAATAAGTGGGGGAGATTGTAACACCCGGAAGTCATCAGGTATTATGATTATTATTATTCAATTCAATTGTATTTTCTTTAATATGGAGGACTTAAGGCGTATGCTGGGCGTACAAGGTGTACGCGCGGCGTACATAGGAGAGGCGCACATTGGGGAGGGCGTACGCATGCGTACGCTGGACGTACCCATGCGTACGCGGGGCGTAGGGTGTTCAGATGCAAACCCTAAATTTTAGGGTTTACACCCTATTTAAACAACTTATAGCCTCCAACACCATTATCCTCTCAGCCTCCCTTGCCCTCTCAGTGTCCATCTCGAACCCTAACCCTCTCATTTGTATGTTAAGCTCATTTTGGAGTTTATTGGTGTGTTTTGGTGATTTTGAAAAGATAGAAGTTTGAAGAAGGAGCAAGAAGTTGGAGAAAGCTTGTAGATCTAGGGGATTAGCATCATTTCTGACTCATTTGAGGTATCAAGCTCCAAACTTGATGATTGCTTGCTTAAATTTGATTTTGGGGATCTTTTGTGTCAATTTTGGACTCCGTTGTTGAGGCTTCTTGTATCTTGATGGTTTCAGACCTTAAGAACTGTCCTTTTGAGCCCATAGAAGCACTTAGAGTCATAAAAATCGGACTTGGTTGGTTAAGACCTAACCATGCAAGTGTTTGATGATCACAAAGTCTGGTTTAGGACCTAAATCATGTTTTGACCCCCACCCATGCATGCAAGCACATAAAGTTTGTAACTTTATGGACTATGATGTCTTTAAGGACGTAGATCTGCATTCTGGACGAGAGAGCTTAATGGATTAAGTCACAAATAGAGCCCTAAGGAAACTGGCTAGTATGCTGGGCGTAATCCTTGTACGCTGCGCGTACTGGGTCAATTTCCCGCTTTTGGTCAAGGCCAGCGTACGCTGGGCGTAGGTGCCAAGTAAGTCGTGCGTACACATGCAGAGTGGCGAACCTGGGCTTTTGGGCCTTAGAAGTTTGGGCCTCGACAGTTGGGCCCCATGGCCCACTATGGAGTTGAGTTTGGGCCTAGGACTGAGAAGTATAGTATTTGGGCCATAATGGTCCACTCGAAATTAGTTATTTTGGGGCTAAGGATTTATTGGGCTTGGGGCAAGGCCCATTTGAGGAATTGGGCCCAATTTGGAAAGTTGGGCCATTAGTGGGCCTTTAGTGGGTAATTGGTGGGCTGGGAAGGATAAGATGGGTTTGGGCCGTGGGTATGGTCCAATTTTAGACCAAGGGGTAAAATGATCATTTACCCTAGGAAGTATTATGGATTTTGATTAAGTGTTGTTATGCTATTGATAGCCGGGAGTCACCGGAGCAGCTGTTAGAGCTTTCTTCCCGCGATATTCGACGTTCAGCATTACGAGGTGAGTTTTTCTCCAGTAGGAACAGGTCTACGGCCACAATACCGGCCTGTATCGATATTAGTAGTTCCGGACCTCGATCCGATGCCGGGGCAAGGCCGAGGAATGTTTGTATGCTTGATGTCTTCATGATTCTTGCATGTTTTTACTTATGTGTTTCCGAACTTCGGTTCGATGTCGGGGAAAGCCCGATGTATGTTATGTGCTATGTTATGTGTTTATGTTATATGTGTTGATATGCTTTGTATACCGGACTTCGGTCCGATGCCGGGCGGGGCCCGATGTAGTGGGCTAGGCCGAGTATATGCTTTATGTGATTATGTGTATGGTTTGTGGTAGTTTTGGGAGCTCACAAAGCTTCATGCTTATAGTTTTTAGTTTTGGTTTCAGGTACTTCCACTAGCAAGGGGAAGGGCTCGGGATGATCGCATGGCACACACCGCAGTTTCTTTAGCCTGGGATATTACTCGGATATTTGATATGTGATTTGGATACATTGACACTTATTTTGTTATGATGTTTTGAGTATTGTGACTTATGTTTTATATATCGAATGGTAATTATGGTTTTATTAATGTTTTTATAAGAAAATATTTGGTCATGATTTTTCGGTCGTTTTAGGTTTTTATCACTGTTTCAAGCAAAAAAACTAGGGGAGTATAACAACAACATTATGCGCTGCAAACATCAAGGAAAAACATGAATAACAGGAGAAAATTGTATAGAAATTACTTGGCAGCCAAACACATAGGGGTGTTCAAATGCGGATATCCGAAAATTCGGATATCCGAAAATTTCGGATACTATATATTGTTATCCGAATCAATATCCGAAATCCGAAATTTCGGATACGGATTCGGATAACAATATGGATATCCGAATATTTTATCGTGCTATTATTTACAACCAACAAACCAACTATAAATAAACATTTTAGCATGAAAATAAACTAATTGTACGAACGTAAACAATACATAAATTCAAAACACCACAAAACTAAAATGATAATGTGTTCTGTCGAGCTTCAACGTCAATGCAAAGTTGCAAAGATCCATTTATAAGAAAGCCGTGATTTGTAAATTAAAAACTCACTTTTAAAAATTGTATATTGAATTGAAAATGATAAGAAAAAAGAAGGATAGTAATGTAATCGGTAACAAGAATATTAGCATATTGCAACATATAATTATTTGTTTATATCAAAAACACAAAGCTAAAGTCTATTAGGTTCCACCTTTTCAAATTTTACTTTAACATAAATTAAAAATATATATAATTTTAAAACTAATTTTCGGATATCGGATATCCGAACTATCCGAAATTTATTGAAATCAATATCCGTATCCGAATCTGAAAATACGGATATCCGAATTTCGGATATCCGAATATTCGGATATCCAAATTTTTCGGATAATTTCGGATCAGATTTTCGGATTTGCGGCTCGGGTAGCGGGTATCGGATGTTTTTGAACGGCCCTTTTTGAACAGCCCTACAAACACATATATAAGTTGTTTAGTGTGCACCTACCTAAGCACAAAAGGACAGTAACAACTGATTGTTTCAAATTTATGTTGGACATAATAGGAGAAAAGTTAACTTTTTTTTTTTTCAAATGCATCCAAAGTAAAAAGAAGACATCTATGCAATGGTGAAATGTGAAGATCGAAAAAGGGTTCTGGAGGGTGTTTAGTAAAAATACAAAATGACAAATTATGCTACATCCTAATTTGAAATATCGGTGGAGTGTTTCCACCGTCACTTCAAACCCTTTAGCTTTCTTAAAGTTGAAGTTTTTAGCCTTCTATTTTTAAAATGTCACTTTTAGTCTTTAGACTTCAAGCTTTTTAAAATTTCAAGTTCATCAAATTTATAAAGTTGTCTTTTCCCACTATATATATATATATATATATATATATATATATATATATATATATATATATATATATATATATATATATATATATATATATATATATATACACAGAGAGAGAGAGAGAGCTAGGTTCAGGTATTTAAAGTAATTATTGTGTTATTGTATGAATAAATGTAGACCAATTATTTCAAAAAGATAAATATGTAATCTTACATTTAATTAATTGTGGTAAATATATAAATCAATTAATATCCCTTTAATTTAGGAATATCAGTTTTAAAACCCAATTTCTAGTCCGCCTCTTCCTTCTTCTATTATATTCATCGACTCCGGCAGATTCAAGGAGGGCATCGTAACCCGCGGATCACGTCACCGTGGCGTCGTGCCAGTCATCACCTGCCTCACAGTCAAAGGAGTCGAAGATGTCCTCAACAAGCAGTTCGCTTTCGAGCTATCTACCCGATCCGATACTATGTACTTCATAGCCGATTCTGAGAAGGAGAAGGAGGATTGGATCAATTTAATTGGACGCTCAATTGTTCAGCACTCGAGTCTGTTACTGATAACGAGATCGTTGATTATGATAGCAACAGATAATTTTATTAAATCACTGTTTTTTTCTGAAATTTACATGTAAAGTTAGGTATGATGCCATTTCCTCCTTTATGTTTATGCTTCCTATGTTTGAGTATGAATCAAATTGTTGTCTCCAGTTAGGTGTCTCGAGCAGCAGCAGTGAAGAAGAAGGGGGTGATCGACGAGCAGGTCATTATCGCATTCTGATGGTGCTCTGAAGATCGTCGACGCTGATGAGGAATCAAAATCAATTGTGGTTTTAGGGTTTCCCCCCCAAAAATACCAAAATCAATTGTCGTTTTAGGGTTTCTCTTGATCATCTCCAAATCGTAAGTGATACTGTGCTCTGTTGCTTTCACTGTATTTTACTTATCTACCCGATTCCGATATTGATCATTATATTCACGGTGCTTTTCTTGTGTCGATTTCTGATCATCGACATGTGTATATCTGTTGTTGAATTTTTGAACTATTTTTTTAAATCAACGAATTGTTGCTTCATAATGGTCATCTATTGTTGTTGGACATAATCGATGATCATGATTTGACTTTATGCCACGAAACCATTTCCCTTATATTAGAATCTTTAGATTTATGTGGTTTTTAGTAATCAGAAGTGATGATAAAAATTCAATAATCCAAGAAGGACGCACTCGTGGTAGGTTTGCTTTTATGCTTTATCAGGAATTTACCCATATGATTTCATTTTTCTTGAAATATAGAAGGGTTTTACTTGCACGTTTTTGGTTTTGATCATGCTCACTTGATGTTAGAGTTCTACCACTGTGATAATTAGACCTAAATTAGGTTGCTTTTTATGCCTTGTTTTATATATTGTTATACAATTTAGAATAGGAATAATGGTTTTCCTTTATTTAACATCTTACAAATTTTCCATTATTTAAGTTTTCCTTCCATTTCCCTAGTGCCTTCATTTTCTCATTAATTTTTAAACATCATTTATCCCGACAACACTTGGTATTCTATCTGAATGGTATTTCTTCGTTTATAGTATTCTATCTGAAAAGAATGATTTTTATGATAATCATGAACATATTCTGTTAAAATGCCCCGAATTAATATAATTATTGGTAAAGGAATTCCAATTCTATCAGAATGGAATCACGAATTCCAATTATGTTGGAATGGAATATTGATATTTTCTCACTAATTTATTCATTGGATTTGTTTCCACAGAAGCTGATGCTTAAAGAACGGACCACGAAATTTGAACGACGCCTCTTAGCAACATTATTCTTTTAGAATGAATTAGTGTATTTGTTAGATTTTGACGTTTTTTCCCGATTTGAAAGGTTTTTAGTTTTATTCTTTAACAATAAATGTAATTCTTAGCAATTGTTACATGTATTCTATAAGAATTAATATAATTTTTGTTTTAATTCTTCAATTGTTGGTTCGAGAATTTGTTATTCTACATGAATTTTTTAAAGTCATGATCAAGAAAATATGTTCAAGAATATATTTTTTTATTTTATGCTTCTAGAATATTTTTATTTTTGAACATACACAAACATATTCTGTCAGAATGTCCGAATTAAAAACCTTATAACTAATAAAATCAGATTTTTAAAATTAATAGAATCTATGATTCCTTAAAATATGCAAATTTCCTTTATTAAATCTATATTAATTTACTAAAATACCCTTCTAGTTAAATTAGATGGTATTTTTCGATTATTTTTAATTCAATAATATGTATTAATCACTTTTTTAAAATAAGTAAAATGCTTGGCCCACATTTATGCATAAAATAACACAATAATTACTTTAAATATAATAACCTAAGCCTATATATATATATATATATATATATATATATATATATATATATATATATATATATATATATATATAGAGAGAGAGAGAGAGAGAGAGAGAGAGGTTCCGTTGAGATTAAAAATAAAATAGAGATCTGTAGATTCAACATCAGTCACATATTTCAAATCTGCCGCTCTAACCCCCTGGCGTACCGACGCAGCATGCCTGGTATAATCATAAACGATTATACAGCGCCGCCCGTTCATTTCTCCTCCGCCATCATCCCCACCACCATAACCGCCACCGCCACCACCACCTCTACACCACCCGAGCCCACCACTGTCACATCTGTCACTTATACTACCTCCACCTCTTTCACCACCACGTCTTCTGCTGCCGACTGTTATAATCATATATGATTACTCAACCTGTGAACAGACATATATGTATAATCATTTATGATTAGGCATACCCCGCTGCCATTGGCACGCTGAAGCGTTAGAGCAGTAAATGAGAAATATATGACTAAGGTTGAATCTCAAGATCTTCATTTTTTTTAATCTCAAGTGAATTGTCCCATATATATATATATATATATATATATATATATATATATATATATATATATATATATGGTTATGATTAAATGCAAATTGTATAATTGTGTGAATGTATGACAAATTTTGGACAATTAGATTAGATTTTTATATGGATCAGATTATATGGTGTACAATAGTTACAATGGAACACAATATACAAAATCATTTCTTTTTAATCAAAGAAAATTAAAAATAATAATTATAAGTACATAGTTGTCATTTTAATTCACTCCAATAAGAGAATTAAAGATAATATAATTATCTTATTCAAAAGCAATATTTTGTTATCAGAATCAACTCCAATTCTCCGGATATTTAAAAAATGATGTTATATGAATCACACTGAAGAGGCGAAGAATTCTTCCAATAAATAGAGAAAGAAGGCCGATGATAAAGAACATGAAAAAGAATACGAGTTCATTCTTAAAGAATGCGGGTTAATTTCAAATACTTTTAAGAATTAAGGATTATTAAATAATATGAGTTCATATATTCTTAATAATAACATATTGTACCAAAAATAAAATATTCTTAAGGAATACACACATATATTATACAACTAGGGAAGAGTCCCACTTTGCGGGATTCGACCCGCCAAAAAAACTTGTTTAGGGTCAAAACGAAGAAAGCAATAACACAAAAAAAAACAAAAAACACAAATGGAAAACCATTTCTTTTTCAACTAAATACAAACTTGAATTCCACATAAAGAAATAGACCGTCATTTTCATCCATGTATATAATCTAAAGTTTTGGTGACAATTTCTGTTGGTGTAGTCTTGCTCTTTGACATCTATACCCTTGGAGACATGGTTATATTATTGAGTCATTTCAGATTCCATGTCTAGCGGTGATTCGTGGTTTAAGTCGATGAGTTTTGGTGTATCCTGTGTGGTCACACACAAAGTTTAGAATGTTGACTTTTGTAAAAAATACATATCTAATATAAGAGAGGTGTCAGTTATCATTTATTTGAAGTCCTATTCAAAATTATAAGGTTTTTCTTTGTTGACAGCATAAAAATAAAATTACATATTTATCCATTATCATCATCAAACAAATTAATGATATTGATTCAGTCTTGTAAATATTGAAGGATCTTTATGACATTTAACCAAATAAACAAAATCCAAAAGGGCATCCATATCTTGCACGTTTAATGATATAAATGCAATATTCTTTTTTTTTTAAATAATGACAAAATAAAAGCAAAAAAATGTTTATTTCTTAGCCTATAAGTATATAACATCAATCATCAATTTGGATCCGTATGTTTACCCTTTACTTTATCATTGTCTAATAGTCAAACAAAATGTAAGATATGAGATAATATGCGAAATATTACCTTTCTTCACTGGTAGTGCCCAAGTCTTCTTTCCCAAGGTAATGATTCATGCACAAATCTTCCAAAGGAGATTGAAACAGAGTGCGGGAGTTCTACTACAGTGATAAAAAATTATAGTCTTTAATTGAGTTTTTTTAAACGAAGAAAAAATTATTTTATATATATGCCAAGGTGGAATATTTCAACATAATGTTAGTGTTAGATACTAGAACAATCCATCTAGCTGTTGTGGCTTCAGATATACACCTCCAGTTATACAAGAAGCCTGCAAATTATACAGCGACAATATATATTCAGATAAGGGCAGAATGGTCATTTTCATAAACATTCATTCTCTCTCTTAATCTTATCTCTTGATTTTGACACTTACATTGATCTAATGAGTAGGAAAATTGGTAGGAATAAAAGGTTGGAGGATATTTGATTTCTCAAAAAAAAATATTGGATTAAATGAAGTACTAAGAATTACATTTATGATAAAAGAATATTGGATTAGATGCAAGAAATAGCAATACACTTGGATTGTTTTTTTTTTTTTTTTTGTTTTTGTTATAGGATCCTACTTTCATTTCTTCCTATTACAGAATTGTACTTTGAAAAATATACCAATTTACAGAAATTTCATCTAAATAGAAAGCAAATTCCACTGCTATGATAAGAAAAAAATGGAAAATACAAAATATAAAAATGTCACCCCTTTCAGATTATTAACTCAATTAGGTCGTTTTTTTATTTTTCTTTTATTTTGCAATTAAGTTTGTCAGGATAAATGATGTTTAAAAGATATTTGAGAAAATGACAACACACTAAAGGAAATGAAAACAAAAAAATGAGGTAAAACATGTAAAAAGATAAGGCTTAAATGGTTAAAGCCTAATAAGTAACAGAAACAGAGAGCATATCAAGTAGATTGACATTTAATCATTTACATACATTAAATTAACAATAAATAATTAATACCATGAGTTTTTTCTGAATCAAACAAAATTAATTTTAGTTTAATTTGTGTTACAGATTTGTTCCAAATCTAAGCACTTCAAGATAATTTACATTACCTAGAAATCGTTAGTTCCAAATTAGGTTGAATCCTTGGTATTTCAGAAAAGATAAGACGACTTCTCTGCTCCTCAAACAAAGTTTCCCATTATGCTCTGCAAAAAGATGCATTATGTTTAACTCAAAGTTGTAACATTGTCTTAAAAACCACTTTGTAACCTCATTAACTGAAAGAAGAAAATCAAAAGGGTATAAAGATAGTTGATGAGCCTACATGTATCTTTTATAGAAAGTACTTTTATACTTATCCATAGATTACAGTTAGCTAAAATACAATTAACAGGTGTTCCTTTTTGAATTAATACATAAAGACTTAAAGTGTGTCTAAACAGGGGAAGTGAGTACTTGATTCATACGAATTACACGTAAAGAGAAGGGTAGAATTGTCATTTACTTACATTCAGAAAGTTCATTCAATCCAAGAAAGAAAGTCTTTATATCTACAACACTTACCTAGTCAGACATCATTTATCCATATAGCACTTGATGGGAGTAAAAAAAAAAAGAAAAAAGAAACAGGCCCTTAGTTATTAGTTATTACCAAATTTGATATTAACCATTGTGCTCCTTTTTCTATAAAAATGAATATGAAAAAGAGAAGGTGAAGGAATTATTATCCTAGTAGGATCGATATGTTCTAAACAGTGAATAAAATAACAAGAACAAGACACAAGAATGGCTCAAATATTGTCGAATGATTAACTTTAACACCTCAAAAGAGCTCGATGAAGAACTTCGACTGTAGAGGTGTTTTAGGGTTACAAACGATAATCAGAGTAATAAAATCAAGAACATATCTAATGCATACATGCATGCACTATAAATACTACATAACCCTAATAAAACACGGATGGACAGGCCCAATCCGGTTAATACAAAATAAGCCCATGACGCAACATATTATCCTACAATCTCCCCCTTTGCGTCAATGGAACCGAAAGCTCAGTTCGGTTGAGCAACAGAAGACTTCTTGACAGTCTTGAACAACTTCGATATAATGGCCAGAAGAGTATGACGAAATGTAATGTACCACCGAAGCATGTCCGTGAAGTTCTTCTTGTCAGTTGCATTGTTCTTCTTGCACCGATGGATAATATTAATAATGTGCTCCAAGCAATCGGTTGAGAACAGATGTTTATCCACAAGAGCAAATAAAAATTTGCTATGTTCGGCTCTTGTGAACATGACCGTTAGATGCTTAGGATCAATTTGACCTATTGTCATTTTATTCACATCTCCCGGTTTCGAAGTTGACTTCACAATCGGTTTCTTATTCATAACCGCTGCAATCTCTTGATCCATCTTCGCTACTTCGTACACATACGATCCCAACATCCTCTTCAAATGATTCAGGATTGGTTCATACTCATTTGCGTTTGTAAGCAAAATGTTGTACAACAGGATCCAATCATGAGGATTCAAGTTTGGGAGATCTGCAAGGGAAATTATCGAGACCGAGTTGGCTGAACCTCAAGTGACTCTAAATTGAACGTTGACGAACTTCCCTACAGGTGTCGGCTTTAGCACTTTGACGGATGTAATCTTCTATGCACTCCACGTCAAGTACTGTGGTTGACCGAACTTCAGATAAAAATCAATCAGTTCACGATCAATCTGAGGATGAGGCGAAGGGGCTTCAGCAGTAGAATCGAAGCAATGAAAGATGAATGCCTTCCTCGTCATAGGCATATCAAATTGAGAATCCCTCGTGTTCTCCACATCGAATGAAGCCACTGGTTCCAACCAGAAAACACTTGGAAACTCAATCGCCTCTTTGATCAATTTTTCCCTAGTCCATGGAGGAAAGAGGGCCTTCTTACATGCAAGAGCATCATGCTCTTCTTTCGTCTTCCTTTCCTTCTCCTCTTCTTCCCTTGCAACCCTTTGAGTCTCATTCAACTCTCTATCCCTTTGCCTTCTTTTCAGAATGTCTGTTATTGTTTCCTCGTCTTCATCACTATCATCATTGACTGGACCCTTCTTTTCATTAACACCAGAACCCGAAGCTTCATTACCCTTCGTTTCAGGTTTAATCACGACTTTCAGTTTAACAGGAGGTTGTCCTGAAGGCGTTTTCTACCTTTACATGCACACCTTCTCCCCCTTGTTGCGGAGCGACCATCGGCTTCGGAACACCCTTCATTTCACGAAGGAGTTCAATCGCCGGAAGTAATTTGGTAGTAAGATGATTCCTGATAGTTAGCGTCAAGACCGGATCATGAGCATGAATAACGTTATTCAACATACCGAGGACATCACCTGAACAACTCCGAAAGACAGCACGTTCAACCTTCAGCAATTCATTTTCTTTTTCTGCTTTTTCAAGCCGGACCTTCTGAGCTTCCACAGCTGCAGTTTGTCTAGCCAGGTCATCTCTCAGTTGGCGTTCCATAGTTAAATTAGCAACAAGTTTTTCCAACCGAGAGTCAATGGATGAAAGATGAGTTGTATTCTCGGCTGAATTCCATCTCGGCTTGAATACCAGCTCGAACGGCTTCAAATTTGGCTTGCTCTCCTTGAAGTGATTGTGTCAAAGATTCAACTGAAGCATTTACCTTGGTAGCATTGGTGTCAGCATGACCCTAAAGCGACTTTAAGAAAAGTCTAGAATCATGAATGAGATCCTTAACATCCTTAGTAGCTTGTTTGGACTGCGAAGTAGAATCATCCATAGCATCTGAGCACTTATCCATTGAATGATTATTTTGTTCCAAGGCAGTATCCATGAAGGCTTTCATGACAACATCGACAAGCTTCTGATAACACTCAAGCAGCTTGTCAAGCTTCTCATGAGCACTATCGAGTTGTTCCTTAGTGGCAGGAGCAGAATCATCATCTTCAGTTATTAGACAATAAGGACTGTAGTAGGTTGAGTCATACTCAAAATCATCTCCTCCAAGAATCGGATTTGAATCATCAGAAGCAGTTGGTGAAATTGGTGTAGTGGTAATAGGAGGGTCAGTGCTAGTAAATGCCCCCGCATCAGATACGTTGACATTCACCAGTGGATCGGTTACGGTTGAGGTAATGATAGGTGTTGAAGTGATAATGCGAGTAGTGTGGACAGGTGGTGGTGGGATTGGTGAAGAAATCGGTTGTGTTGTAGAAATCAAAGGTATTTGAGCAACCGATTCTGAAACAGTAGTTTTGGATGAGATGGAGGAATAGGAGCAACCGAAACTGAAATAGTGACTTTCGGTGGTGAATCAGGTGGAGTAGGTACCTTGACATTGAGGTCATCAGTCGGAGTTGGAGATCTAGGAGGTGTATCTCCTCTCGGTGAGTCTTCAAGATGAATTTCGTCATCCTCATCAGCTGATTTATCCTCCTGATGATCATAGCTTGAAGGGGAAGGAGATTTTGACTTCCTCGCCATACGCTTGACTTTCTTAGGATGAGCCGAGGATCCCCCTTTCTCCGATTTGCGCTTTTTAGATCTTTTGTCCTTAGATGAAGATCCTTCTTTCTTACCCTTCTTCGGTTTATCAGGCTTTGAAGATGCACCCTCTACCTGTTCTTCAGATTTATCCTCCTTCTTTTTGCCCCTTTTGGAGGGCTTTTCCACAGCTTCCAAGGCTGCCTTCATCTCCGGTGTTAATTATCTTGGACCGGTAGGACAAAGTTTTCGATAAGCCTCCATAATTTTGCTGTTCATCGGTACGCATCGATACATTGGTTCAGGGATTGAGCCTACATGTTGGTATCTTAACGGATCAGCAAGAATGACCTTCCTGGTGTGGAAAGTGGCCACAAAAGACAACAGAGCATCCATTATCACTGGAACGTTAAGTGAAGTGATAGCTCTTTCTGTGACTATCGTCCAGAAACGCCCATAAGAAATTTCAGAATACTTTGTCGATGAAGTGAGGCTTTGAACCAGCTGAGACCAAATTAATGATCCATAATCGAGATTGAGTCCATTGTAAAGACTATAGAGAATGGTCATGAAACACTTGTTCGAACTATCTGACCCTGCAACCCTTTCACCCAAACCCTTGTGAAGCAGAGTTAATAAACCATTCCACTGTGGTGGTAGACATGACTTCTTGAACTTTGTAAAGGAAGCAAGAACTTCAGTATACCCCATCTCATAGAACATGGAAAATAGCTGAGTCGTCGTTACAAAATCCGGTGAGATAACAGAGGTATCGACTGCAAGCCCTAGCAATGAGCAGAATCGAATTTTCAAAATCGAAGTCTTGCGATTGAAGATCTGAAAGTAGATTCTATCCCTGTTCTTGTCATAAGTGGCAGTGGAATAAACTTCAGAGAGTAGAGACATTGGAACAGATTCCAACATAGACAATGCCATAACCAGTGGAGAGTGCTTTAGGCATTCAACAACGTGAAGCATATACAAGTCGTACAAATACAGATTAAACTCGATAATCAAGTTCTGGTTGGGTTTGATCACCAGTAGGGAAGAAGAAGTTGTTTGTTCATGGTGAGAAGATGAATCCGCCATTGTTGAACTGTTGAGAATTCGCATGTTGTATTGGAGTGATGTTGAGAATGGTAAAAAGGTACAATAGGTGTGAGAAACCCTTTATATACCATTACCATGAGAGAGAAAGAATCTATCGTCATCATTACACGATCTCTGAACCGTCGCCTGAAAAAGCGGGATTTGACAGCTTGGTTTCCCCAGATAGACGTCATCACGCGTGGTATTAGGAGCCGTTACAACTTCACACGCCTATTTCCATCCTTATCTCGTAAAATCGTTTCAAATTCTTATCCACACAATGCCTTGTCAACTGAATTTTTTTCCTTGCACAACACATAGGTCAATCAAAGTGCATTTGAAAACTATCCTTGGTATTTTGAAAAATTACAATAAATTTTTGTGCAAGAGTGACAAAGATAAAGAAATAAAGCAAACGTGTATATGATGTGAGTGATGTCGTAAACCGACATAAAGCAGTTGATCCCGGGCACGAATCTCTTCCTTCAAAGTCAAGAGAGACTTGAAGTGCTTGCATGGTTCCCCGTACAATTACGATCGAGTGTCTGTTAATAAACATCGAAAGGCTTCTTGTCAACTATCGGCTCTAAAAGGTGGCTGATCTCCAACCGAACCTCGATACTTGATATAAGACCGAAGGTCTGGCGGAGTACTTGTGAGACCGATGTGGTCTGTTGAACAAGTAGGTGAGATATATATATATATATATATATATATATATATATATATATATATATATATATATATATATATATATATATATAAGTGGTTGGGAATTGAAATCTCAAAAATAAAACAAAACTGGACCCTTTTGGGAAGAAATGTCTTGGTGTGAGACAATTTCATAAAGGTCTCTCATAAAAATAAAAGGAGATTTCAATAGGTAACAAGTTAAATCTTGAATAGTAAAATTCACCGTTAATTCCTTATTGGTATTGGATTGTGGGTCTCACTCAGTACGTGGTATACGCAACTAAGATCATTAACACAGATGTTATGTAACCATAAACCTCAGTGGTAGAAACCGAGAGTCTCAAGGGTTACTTTAGTGAACCGAAAGTAGATGAAGAATATTGATTAGGTGGTTAAAGAACCGAAAGTACCTCTGCTGTTCAAGATTGACAAAGCAGAAAACTCTTAACTCCTTTGAGAAGAGTAAGGTAGCTCGCGACTTGAGTGAATTTTGGCCTGATTGGGTAGAAACGATAGGTACAGATCGAATCATTAAGGCCTTACTCAAAGTCTTTGAGGCTTCGGTCTACATGCAGCAGCATGCTTCTAGGGACACCTAACTAGTTTGATAATGAGAATTTCATACCTTCCCTTGTTTTAAGATCACGAAGGTTCTGTGTCTTGTAGCCTTAAAGAAATATAAAGAGAAACCATACGAAAAGAACAAAAAAAAAATATTTAAAAAAAACTTAGTGAAACTTAAAAAGAAAAATATTTTTGTGTTTTGAAAAAACTTAATTTTTTTTTTTAAAAAGAAACATATTTTTGTGTTTTTGTTGATAAAAAGAACTTAAAAAAAAACTTAACAAGGAAAATATTTTTGTGTTTTTGTTGATAAAAAAACTTAAAAAAAAATTTAAAGATAAAAGATGAACAAATTATACAACCGAAACTAACCTTTAGAGAATTTAAAGCAAAATAGACCGAGAGTTCAGCGAATGTCGGTTCCAAAATTATGGAGTCGATATGGACCGAGCGGTCGGCTTATATCGGTTCCCTAAAATTACGGAGCCGAAATAGACCGAGCGGTCGGCTTATATCGGTTCCCTAAAATTACGGAGCCGATATAGACCGAGCGATCGGTTCATTTCGGTTCCTTAATTTTTCATGGAACCAAAATAGACCGAACCACGTTCTATTTTACTTAGCTAACCTTTTACGTTGACGAAAGGTGTTTCGATACTGATTCTGCTTCGATCATTCCTAAGCCATGTAGTATTCTATTGAAGCTCGTTTCAGGAAGGCCTTGGTGAAGATATCGGCAAGCTGATCTGATGATCGAACAAAGTGAACTTCCACATTTCCATCTTCAACATGATCTTTGATGAAGTGGTATATAAGTGCAATATGTTTGGTCTTGGAGTGCTGCACTGGATTGTGACATATCCTTATCGCACTTTCAGAGTCACAGTAAAGCGGAATCTTCTTCATACTTAAACCATAATCTCTGAGGTGACTTTGTATCCATATTACTTGCGATGTACAGGAAGCTGCTGCAATGTACTCTGCCTCGGCTGTTGAAAGAGACACACACGTCTGCTTCTTTGACTGCCAGCTGACAAGTTTGCCATCAAGGAACTGACATCCTCCCGTTGTGCTCTTTCGGTCCAATCCACATCCACCAAGATCCGCGTCGGAAAATGCTTGTATAAAGAATCCGGAATTTGCAGGATACCAAAGACCGAGAGATGAGGTTCGCTTTAGATAGCGAAAGATATTCTTCACGGCTATCATGTGAGGTTCTGTTGGATAAACTTGAAATCTGGCACAATAGCAGACGGAGAACATTATATCTGGTCTACTAGCCGTCAGATACATGAGGGATCCTATCATTTGACGATAAAGTGTCATGTCTACAGCCGGTTTATACAGAGATGGTGTCAATTTTGTACCAAACGCCATAGGAACCTTCACTTTCGAGTCTCCCTTCATTCCAAATTTTATCAGTAAGTTCTTGGTGTAAGCCTCCTGATTTATGAATATACCTTCTGGTCCCTGTTTTATGTTCAGTCCAAGAAAAAAGTTAATCGTAGCCATTGCGCTCATTTCAAATTTAGTCTCCATCAACTTCCTGAATTCAGCTGTTAGGCTAGGATTCGTGGAGCCGAAGATGATGTCATCGACATAGATTTGAACAATCATCAAATGTTCGCCCTCTTTCTTACGAAAGAAGGTTGGGTCAACCGAACCTTGTTTAAACTTAGATATTTTAAGGAAACGAGTTAAGGTTTCATACCATGCTCTCGGTGCTTGTTTCAGACCATACACCGCTGTATCTAGAATGTAGCAGTAATCATGACACTTTTCATTCACGAACCCAGGTGGTTGCTCTACGTACACTGTCTCTTCCAGTTCTCCATTCAAGAAGGCACACTTCACATCCATTTGAAAGACTTCAAAGTTTTTATGAGCAGCATAGGCAATAAATATTCTTACCGACTCCAATCTAGCTACTGGAGCGAACGTCTCTTCATAATCTATCCCCTCTTCTTGGCAGTATCCCTTCACCACTAGCCGAGCCTTGTTCCGGATGACATTGCCCTCTTAATCCATCTTGTTCCTGAAGACCCATTTTAATCCGACCACTGAAGCATCCTTAGGAGTGGGAATCAATATCCAAACTCGATTTCTTTCGAACTCAAGCAGTTCGTCTAGCATTGCATGTACCCAATCAGCATGATCGAGTGCTGTGTTGACTGTTTTTGGTTCGATTTTGGAGACAAACGAATTAAACATGCAAAATTCGACTTGTGAAAATAATGCAGTTTGCTTTGCTTTCAGTTGAGAACGTGTAAGAACTCTTTCTAATGATTCACCAATGATCTGTGTTTTGGGGTGATCCCTTGTCCATTTAATCAAGGGAGGATAATTCGGATCATAATGTGGATCCAATTCTGCATTGACCTCTTCTTCGAGTTCTGATTGATCATCTTCGTCATTTGTATTAGCATTCTCCCCCTCAAATGGCGAAGCATATCCAATGTCAGGTTCAGATGTTTCTCCCTCAGTTATTGTGGGATGCTCCCCCTCGGTTGGAGATGGAGTTTCTCCTGCAGCTGGATGCTCCCCCTCGACTTGAGCTTCAGGAGTTGGAGTCGGATGCTCCCCCCCTCAACATGCAGGTCTGCTTTGTTGGAAACAGAAGGTTGATCCTCGTCTGCTTTTGGAGGATCGGTTTCAGCAGCATGTATGGCTTCATCAATGATTTTCTTCGGATGATCAACTTTGTTGTCCGCTGCATTCGCCTCTGAATTGATGGCCTTTTCTGGTTCATCGAATAACCTTATGTATTCATCAAACAAGTTGGAAATAGGAGCCGAGACTTGACCAGTTTCGGGGAAGATTTCTTGTGCAGTACTTTCGGTTGTTTGAATTTTCTTAATATAGTTGTCATCAAAGGTAACATAGTAGGTTTCTTCGAGACGCTTGGAGCGTTTGTTTAGAACCCTATATGCTTTTGAGGTCAGTGAATACCCAAGAAATATCCCTTCATCATCTTTGACGTCGAACTTGTTTCGGTTCTCCTTGGAATTAAAGATGAAACCTCTGGAACCAAACACATGAAAAAACTTTATGTTTGACTTTCGATTGTTTAGGATCTCGTATGGGGTTAAGGTGAATCTCTTGTTGAGAAGGGATCGGTTTTGAGTGTAGCAAGCACATACGATGGCATCAGCCCAGAAGTACAGAGGCAGTGAAGCGAAAGATAGCATCGTGCGGGCAGCTTCACATAGAGATCGGTTTCGCCTTTCAACAATTTCGTTCTGCTGTGGAGTGTAAGGAGCGGAGAAGTTGTGAGTTACTCCTCTTTCAGCCAAGTAATCTTCAAACTCCTTATTTTTGAATTCAAGCCCATTATCGCTTCGAATGTTTCTTACAGTCTTTCGCAATTGCACCTCGACCTGCTTGATGAATGCTTTCAACTTGGGAGTTGCTTCATATTTCTGTTTAAGAAAGAAGACCTAGGTGAAGCGAGAAAAATCATCTACAATAACAATTATGAACTTACTACCACCGATGCTTTCGATAGCCGAAGGTCTACACAAGTCAATATGCAGAAGCTCAAGAGGTTCAATGAATTTTGTATTGATGCGCGTGGGATGACTCTTTCGGCTCTGCTTGCCCATCTCACATGCTGCACATAGGTGCTCCTTATCGAATTTCAGAGGAGGAAGACCTCGAACATGATCACCTAGCACCAGTTTGTTGATGTCATTGAAGTTTAGATGCGAGAGTCGCCTATGCCATAACCAGCTTTCATCTGATTTTGCTTTAGCCAGTAGAAATATTGCAGGTTTGCCCTTGATAGGGTTGAGATTGAGAGGATACATCTCTCCCTTGCGTTGAGACTTCAGCAGAACTGTCTTCGTGTTCTTCTCAATGATTTCTGATCCCTCATCATCAAATGATACTTTCAGTCCAGTTCCAACAACTAGTTGCGAAACACTGATGAGGTTATGCTGCAAACCTTCCACGTACGCAACTTTTCTAATTGAGAATTCCCCATTTGTAATCATACCATATCCTTTTATAGTTCCAAACGAGTTGTTTCCATACTTCACAAATCCACCATCTTTTAGGGACCGAAACTCCCTCAACTCATCCTTCCTTCCTATCATGTGACGTGAGCAGCCACTGTCAATGTAACATTCGTTGTCGAACTGCTAGTCACTCAACACCTGCAAATTCAAGCAGATTTAGGAACCCAAAGTTTCTTGGGCCCTGGTAAGTTTTTCACAGAAAATGGAATAACTACTACAAGATCAACCAAATATGTTCTTTTAACGAGAGTGGTTTCATCTTTACGTTTGATGGTGTACACCTTTATTTTATCTTTGTCTTGTTTAAATTGAGGTGTATTGGATGGTATTATGTTAGTAGGAATTTTCTTTTGATACCTAGGTTCAGCTGACTTTTTCAAATTAGTGTTATCTTTCTTAGAGTCAAGCTTTCCTTTTCCTTTAACATTTCTCAAGGAGTGTGCCTTATGAGATGGACGAGGAGGGCCGAAATGGGATTTTCGGCTCTGATCCTTTGGTTTTGAACCGAGACTGGAGGTTCGGCTCTGGGATCTGAAGTTAGGATCAAAATTGGGTTGTCGGTTATGAATTTTAGTATTTTGAGGGCCGAAACTGGAGGTTCTGTTCTTAGAGTAGAAAGAATTTGGACCGAAACTTGACTTTCGGTTCATTTGACTGCCGGCCTTGTTTGATTGATTTCCAGCTTGAGCATCCTTCTTGGTTTGGACAAAGTTGGGATCTTGAGTCTTCCAAAACCTTTTTCTCTCATTCAAAATTTTCATATACCTCTGATTTCTTTGGTTTTGGATTTTCCTTTTGAGATTCGGCTCGATGAGACTCCTTCTTGGGTTCTTCTGGTATCTCCTTTGTTCCACTTGTGCTTGGTTTTGCAAAGCTTGATGGTTTGTTTATAGGTTCTAGAATGCATCTCCCTTTCACTCTCCATGAGGTTTGCTCAGATAAGCCGACGGTTTCATCTGCATTATCTATAGGTGCTGACCAGAAGAAATCGTCACAGCCTCCAGCGTTGTCTTGATCTACCAAAATTTTCAGTTCTGCTGTTTGTCTTTCAGATACTCCTTTCATAGCATAAACCTGATTTGGAACCGTTTGAACCTTTTGGTAGACCACTGCCTTTTCTTTGAGTTTCTTCGTCTTGTTGTCCGACAGACGAGCATATTCGACCGAGTTTTCAGATATGAGAGGTTTTTCAATCTCGGTTTCGCTCTTTTGAAACTCTGAGCAATCAATTACATCTTCTACTGAGATCTCACTCATCTCACTTGCATCGTCAAGCTCAGATGAACTTTCAATGTTTATCTTATGTTCGGTCATCGGTTTGGCGTTTGATGTGTTAAATGATTTTAAGGTTTCGGTTTAATTTTTAACTTATCGTTTTCATCTAAGAGTTCTTTTAGCATACATTTATGTTCCTTAGAATCAATGAAAGTTTCAATTTTGTCCAGAGCTATTTTATAAGCGACGGAGGTTTCTTCAATTTTTTCCAATTTCACAATCTAAATGCAACTGCGTGATATTAGTATATAAACATTTAGCAATCAAGCAAAAAACATTACGTTGTTTCAAAAATCTTAAATTGTCTCGTTGCAAATAAATTATCTCATCCCTAGCCCTAACTAACTCCTGCTCCTTCAGCTCTATCCACATTCGTCTCTCCTCACTCTTCGTTGACATCCTGCTGATTTGGTCAGTTAGGTTAGAATTTGTTAACCGAGTTTGCATGAGACTTCCGCTTAGATTATTAAATTTGAATTTTAGCTCATTTAAATCCTTTTCATAATTATTTACCGGAATTTTAAGAGATTCGAGAAGGGATTGTACCTTTTTGATCAAACGATCGCAGTCGTTGATCTTCTCACTGACGGGCTTGGCTGCAAAGCATTTATCTTCATGCGGGTTCGATTCCTCTTGCTCACTCTCGGTTGATATTCCAGCTGTCACCATCAGGCATCTTCCAGTCACCTTCTCATCCT
This sequence comes from Lactuca virosa, assembly GCF_052849685.1. Taxonomy (NCBI): domain Eukaryota; kingdom Viridiplantae; phylum Streptophyta; class Magnoliopsida; order Asterales; family Asteraceae; genus Lactuca; species Lactuca virosa. Next base: position 290,237,922 of record NC_136426.1, read on the forward strand.
CTTGGCTCGCCATATAAGCTCTACCATGTGTTGGCCTTCTTACCTCTTCATCCTCTGAATCCATGGACCACACTTCAGCCCCGCCAAATTCGTCATCAATCACCTTTCCTTGAACGATTAAGGCATTCATCGGACCAGCATTAAATTTCTTCTTCTTTATCTCTTCAACCACCAGTTTGCTCTCCTTCTTTTCATCCTCCTTTTGAGATGTATTCTTTGACTCTTCCTTCACCTTTTCTGAACTATAGCTTCCTAGCCAGTTTCGGTTCTTACTGACAGGGAATTTATTCCGAGCAAACTTCTTCGGATTAGACACCATCATCGCATACTCTTCACTGGTAAGATCACACTCTGACATGTCGTCTTCCTCTTCTTCTTCAATCATATTTTTGCTCTTAGAGACAAGAGCTAGTGAGCCTACACCAAATACCAGCTTTGCTTCTTTTGACACTGTGTTTTCATGAGACTTTAAAATTCCCATAAGTTTCGCTAGGGAATAAGCCTTGAACTGTTCATACGCCTTCACAGTTGAGACTACCGCCATCCACTTGGGTCTAAGACCGTTCAAGAAGGTTACCTTCTGTTCGATACCTTTCCTTTCAATACCATGTTTTGTCATCTTGTTGAGCAGATGATTGTATCGGTCAAACATCTGAAGCAAAGTTTCTTCAGGTTTTTGTGCAAACGCCCCGAACTCAGAGAGAAGCAGAGTTTGAATAGAGTGCTCTAGATCCTCGTCGGTTGAATATAATTCTTTCAGCCTATCCCATATCTCCTTAGCTATAGTGCATGAGCTCACCAAACGGAAGGTGTTGGCTTGTAAAGCGAATCTTATCATCCTTAACGCTTTGACATTGCACAACAGTTTATCTTTCTCGTCCTGAGGAATCTTATCCTCGTCTGCTATCAGTTTTTTATACTCCTTTTAAGTTTTCACGGTAGTATTTGTTCCAGAGTGAACAAACGGACCCAGCATGATTGCTTCCCAGATTAGATACCCGTTATCTTCAGATCCAACCACATAATCTTCAAAGTGATGCGCCCATACTTCATAATCTTGCGTATAAAGAATGGGTACTCTTGTGGTAGATCCAATGTTGTTGGAGATGTTGATGGGATTAGATTGTACGTCGTCTTGAGACATTATGAGCCTTCCTTAATACTGTTAGAAATCCGACCTGTAAACTTGAGAATAGGGTTTTATCAAACACACCAATTTCCGTCGATAAGAAAAGACGGCCACTATTTATTTGATAAAAGCGGAAACCCTATAGAGTTCTTCAAACAGAAGGAATGCGTATTTGTTACACAGTTTCCTGCTCTGATACCAATTGAAGGAATTATTATCCTAGTAGGATCGATATGATCTAAACAGTGAATAAAATAACAAGAACAAGACACAAGAATGGCTCAAATATTGTCGAATGATTAACTTTAACACCCCAGAAGAGATCGATGAAGAACTTCGACTGTAGAGGTGTTTTAGGGTTACAAACGATAATCAGAGTAATAAAATCAAGAACATATCTAATGCATACATGCATGCACTATAAATACTACATAACCATAATAAAACACGGATGGACAGGCCCAATCTGGTTAATACAAAATAAGCCCATGATGCAACATATTATCCTACAGAAGGTCAAATCCAAATCTTACCACAAAATTAATATGAAAAAAACAACTATGCAAACATGAGGGAATCTCCGGTTGACCTTGGACTTACATAGGAGAGTTAGTAAAATATAGGGCTAACTATCAATTGATGTAACAAAAAGTGGTAATGGCCTCCTATATGATCACTTAACACATGAAACCAAGAAAATGAGAATTTAATTTCCTGATTAGTAAAAAAACAGAAACATGAATAATTGAAACTGAAAAAATATGCAGTCCTAAAGAAGCAGATGATATCAGCCTTAGATGTATAAAAGTATAAATCATAAACTTTAAAAGAATAAAACAACTAGTTGGCTCCACATAATTTTGTTGGTAAGTTAGAGCCAAAAATACGAAGAGAAAGGTTACCATGTGGTGAGTAGCAACGACATAGAGGAACAACGCGATTAAGACTTTTGGACTGCCTACATACGAAATGGATAGAAGATCGGAGAAAGTCTTGTACTGCCAAAAACACCTCCATGAAGTCTTCGCCACATTTTCTTGCAATTGAAAAGACAAATTCATATTATTAAAAATTTAGTAAAGAAATTGAATCAGCAAACGTGGAAGGCGGTAGCCGTCGACGTCAAAGGGAGCCCAGATGAACTGAGAAGGAAACGATAAGAATAAAGAAGAGCAGGGAGAGACTGAGGCGGTGGAGGAAATATCGAGAAAATGGTTTATGTGTAGATGGTAGACACATAGTTGGAAGGGTGCGGTGGGTTTTGTGAACACATAACACGTGGAAACCACTATGAACAAAAAAGGAAAAAAGATTAAAAAAAACCACAACAGACAAACCAAAAAAAAAAAAATCAACCAATCACAACAAGGTCCTGTTCACCAAGGACTTCTAAATTAGTATGTATATAAATAACATCTCAAATTTTTTATTATACAATGGAACACATTCAAATCTTGTTTCCGGTTCATTCTCTATACATATATTTATTTTTAAATTCTTAAAGAATACAACTTCTTTCAAGATATCTTATTACTTATTAGAATTAACATTCGTTAAAGAAATACGAATGCATTTTATAACACAAGAATATATACAAAATTTGACGAACATACACAACATTCTATACTACATTCTTTAAGAAATTGTTTGTAATATATACATTACATTCTTCGTTTAATATACAACATTCTTGAAAAATATATACAAAAACATTATTGAAAATATATACAAAAAGAAAGGTATATAATATATTCTTTAAGAATCTTTTGTCAAAAGGCTAAACTAAAATACGCAAAACCTACATTCTTCTTCACTGTTCATTAAATTTTTTTATCACTTATGTGCGTCTTCGACCAGCCAACACTGCATGCAACATTCTTGAACCATAAATTGTCTCTTATTTTATTTTATTTTATTTTTATATTTATTTTTTAGCCTTTCATTCTTAAAGAATATGTTACTTTCAATGTTTCATTCTTAAAGAATAACTTTATCATACGCTAGTTTCAGTCTTTCATTCTAAAAGAATACAAAAACCTTTTTTCAACGTTGAAAAGTGAAGACAACCTGCAAATCAGATTTAAAGATCACATTAGCAACAATTAGTCAAATACCAAGTGAATTCAACAATTAACCAAACTAAATTTAGATAAAAGTTAAATATTAAATGAAATCGGGCCTTTTCTGACAAGGTTTAATTAGTGGATATGTTTGGAAGCAAAAATCTAGTGGAAAAGAAAGAGTATCCATGGGTTTTTATGACTGTTTCAAGCAAAAAAACTAGGGGAGTATAACAACAATATTATATACTGCAAACATCAAGGAAAAACATGAAAAACAGGAGAAAATTGTATAGAAATTACTTGGCAGCCAAACACATATATAAGTTGTTTAGTGTGCACCTACCTAAGAACAAAAGGTCAGTAAACAAAGTGGAGGTTTTGAGTTAACAAATGGAGATAACGTCAAGAAGAGAAACTAATAAACCAATGAGTTACCTTGATTATGAGAGTGAATTAGATGACTTATTTTGATGCTTTGTAACAAAGATACATCAGGTTGCACAAGGTTCTGAACATTATGATATTGAAACACAAATCAATCCAAAATTAGAATCATATAATTTGTTTTTGGATGTTGCTTTTACCACTTTGAAATTGTGATAATCAATTTTAATACATACGTCCCATCACCCTTTATTTAGTTGCATAGAGTTTAAATACACTAATTTATGATTCTAAACAATTTGTCATGGGTTAGAATATGCTTTTTTTTTTAATAACGAAATTTGGAAATCACTTCTAGCTATCCGTAAATTTGACAAAATGATCATCCAAATTCAATTAATGAACTTCGAAAAATCAAATCCATTTTTTCATGTGGTTAATTCATTGGTCTTTCCAGAAAAAAAAATTAATCTTTGGTTTCCTCATTTTTCGTGTATATTTTATGGTTTCCATTCAATTTTTTGCATCATAAGAATCGCAAAAAATCAAATGAAAATTGAAGAAGTCAAACAATTGAAGTTGTCATGAGTAGCTATGAAATTAACGAATCAAATATCATAAAACTCAAAATCCAATTCTGTAACATCCCAAAAGTAACGATAAAATTTTCATTTTTCAGTTAAAGTAAAATAACCGTTTCAATAAAACCCAAGTCATGAATACAAAGTATCATATATAATTATCCCAAAATCAGAGTATCATAAAATCTCCAAAACATATCACTGAAGGATGTGTATGATCACACCTTCGTCTTGCCCCGATCATCCGAAGTACCTGAAACATAACACTCAAACTATAAGCCAAAGCTTAATGAGTTTCGCCAAAGCACCACACACAACCAAACATGATTCAACATATATACATGAGCCTTCAGCATGACTGAACCACCTCGTAGCTCCTACAACCTATATGGACCGCTCTTCAGGCCTTCGACATGACTGGACCGCCTCGCAGGGCCTACTACCTATCCGGACTGCCCCAAGTATCTTGGCCTTCAGCACAAAGCAAGACCACCTCAACCCATCAAACTGCAACATGACAAAATATATAATAATAACAAATAACCAACAAGTACAGATAATTATACAGATTTACCAGTCTAACACGTAACCGATGAACATAGGTAATATTACAGATCTACCAGTCTAACATATAACCAATGAACTTAGGTAATCATATAGATTTACCAGTCTATCATATAACCAACATAACATCATCCAATATACCTGTATATATAATCCAGTGGGACGACATTGGTACCTTCGACCCACAAGTACAGTGAGGAAAAACTCACCTCACAGTCTGGGAAGTAGCTGCACAGATCATTGCTCCAAATGTTTTCTCTATCGGTCACCAATAGAATTAACAGGGACCTAATCTCAAACTACTACTCAAATTACCCAAAATTCCCCTGAGTCAAACTTGATCAAATCCTTGGTCAAAGGTCAACGCTAAAAAGTCAAAAGGTCAAAACAGGCTGTGTACGCTCTGTATACTTAGTTACTATGCTTGGCATAGTGAGGTTCTTCCCTTGATACGAGGCTCTAACCAGGTACGCACTGCGTACCACCAGGTACGCTCGGCATACTAGCGTTGAAACTAAAACCTCTCATTAAGTCCTTAATGTAGAATGCCAACTCATCAAACTTTAGATCTAGGTAAAATGGGACGTCTCAATGGATAAAGTCTCTGACTTTATCTACTTTCATGCATACGAAAGGGTATAAATTCAAACCATAGGTCCAAATGTCATTTAAGACTCCAAAACTCATGCATGGCTAAATGAGAGTGACCAAGCTCTCATTTTTATGACTCCATAAGCTCAATACTATAGAAAACTACATCTCAAGAACCTGGAGTAGCTCATACCCTACTAGACCAAGACTATGGTACCAAAAATGTACACAAACCATAGAACTAACAAGATCTAAGCAAATAAATCATCAAGTTCCAAGATTTATACCTTCTGTGGATGCTTGAGGGTGAGATATTCATGGATCTTAGCTGCCTTGAACTTCCAAGCTAGTCTACGACCTTCTTCCTCCTTCACAAGCACAAGAACACAAACTTTCGAGATAAAAAAAAACACACCAAGGAATTAGGGTTTGCAAGGACCGTTTTTCGGAGATGGAGGTTGATGGGTGAAAGGTCTCAAAGGAGTTAATTCCTTTAAATAGGGCTCAAACCCTAAAAATTTAGGGTTGTGCAACGAGGCATTATGCCCTGCGTACCAAGATACGCCCAACGTAGTGCTATAAGTCCTCACGTCCCTTTTAATGAGTTATGCCATGAGTAACTCTAACTTACGCCCGATGTAAGGGCCAAGATGTCAACATTTTTAACTTTGAGCCATAAATGTAAATACCTGGAAATCGAATGTTACAAATTCAAATACTAGAATACAAGAACATGCCAAAAAAATCAACTAGAAAGTAAATGTAACATCCCAAAAATACGACTCAAAAATTTCATTTTTTAAGTTACTAAACCCATATCTCAAAACATCATCAGTTTCAAAAACAATTTGAACATGAGATGATCATAGTATGTAATCAAAACAAAACATAGAAAAGTATTATCAGAGCATAAATCCCAAAATCTCTACTGCGGAAAATCATAGAGTGATGCGATGCGATCATGCCGACCCCTTTCCCTTTGAGTTGGAAGTACCTGAAACTGTAAGCACAAAGCTTAGTGAGTTCCCCCATCATACCACATACAAAACAATCATGCTGTCGAGCATATCTGGGTGCTCGACCTACCCTACTGAGCATATCTGGGTGCTCGACCTAGTATTCTCGGTCTATTTCAACAGAACACCGGCTTTATTTCACCCTTAAAAATACCACAAAGAATCATACATAATTCACGAAATTATCAAACAATTTATACACATTCAACAATTATCGCAAATACAATTATCTTGCTATATCATAACTAGTGGGTCGGCCTTGGTGCCTTCGACCCATGAAGTCTACGAAGGAAGAATCACCTCAAACCGTGGGTGTCTAATTGTACTCAGTGAATGACTCGTGAACTCCTCTCCATATTACACAACACAAATTTCTAATTAGCCATTATATTACATCATAACTCCAAGATCCAAACCCTATTTCATGACTTAAGGCAAAAGGTTCCCTAATCCTTGTCTTATTGGGCCTCTTCCTCCCATGGACCAATTTCAAAACAACCCAAGGTGTCCAAACCCAACTAAATAAACTCTTAGGCCCAATAAGGCCGAAACATCATTATTCAATCCCTAGGCCCATCGGTCTTAATCTACAGGTGGGCTTGAGGCCCAACAGTTCAAGGCCCAACATCCTATTGCATATGCGCTGCGTACTCTGCATGTATTCCCAGCGTATGTTGGTCTTGACTGGTTACGGGTGGTTGACCCAGTATGCGTAGCGTACCAGGGAGTACACCCAGCGTACTTACTAGCAAACGCAAACACTTCCTTGTGACTTAATCCATTATGCCATAATGTCCAAAACATAGATCCTGGTCCCTTAAAACGTCCTAAGACATAGAGTTATAAAATTTATTCTTTTACATGCATGAATGGGGATTGTGACATAAATCAAGTTCATAAGCATACTTTTTGACATCTAGCATTTGCATGGTTGAGGCTAAACCATTAAGGCCCGATTTTTATGGCTCCTAACACCTCTGAGAGCCAAAAAGGACATCTCATATGGACTGAAACTCCTTTAACTCAAGGAATCAAAACCATGGGACCAAAATACAACATAAATCACCCCAAAACTAGATCTAGACATGCAATGGCCAAGGCTAGAGCTTTATACCTCAAATAAGTCAGAAATGATGCCAAACTTCTGGATCTACAAGCTCTCTTCATGTTCTTCCTTCTTCTTCAAAATCACCAAATAACACCAAAAATGCACAAGGTAAGCTCGAAATGCAAGCAAAAGGCTTTAGATTCAGTTTTAACTATTTAAGGGAAATGGAGACTGAGAGGATGAAGGTTATGAGGGACTTAAGTTGTTTAAGTAGGGTGCAAACCAAAAAATTTAGGACATTCCTCTGGTCCGATTACGCCCAACGTACGCTTGGGTACGCCAATTGTACGCAGGGACTTTCCCCGATCCGCGCCTGACATGCGTACGCCGTGCGTACACTATGTACGCCCAACATATGACCCTCCTCTATATTCACATTAAATCATTATTTTTTTTTTGAATAAACCGCAAAGAAATAACATGACAACTCGGGCGTTACATATCTCCCCCACATGAATTAGACTTTGTCCTCGAAGTTTGCTGCTGCTGGGAATAACTCTGGGTAATGCATTGATGGGTTTTATGTACTCTTACATCCCTATGGTGCACATACACCCTAATGCTTTGGATATAAGTTTTCTCTAGTTATACATGCAACATTCATTTTTCCAAAGCATGAAGCTTATCTAGCATACAACTTTGATATTTAAATCATACAATAAGGTAGATGATTACCTCTTTGTTGTATCTTGTAGAACTTGGCCTTATGAGAGCTTAGCACCTCAAATGTCATGCCTCAAATGGTTCACAAAACACCACCAACAATTGGAGGATAATGAGAGAGAGGTTGGGAGACACCAAAAACTGGCTATGCTCTTCTTAGAATACACTAGTGCAGATTTTTGGGTGTTAGGGGTTACATTTATAGTGTGAAATTTCTAGGGTTTCAACTTGTAAACCCTAATTAACTTGGGCCTTTAATCCAATAACTCATTAGCCTTATGGACTAACACTTCATGGAATTTCACTTAGAATTAGTCTATCCATAATAAACATGGATCATTAGCCCAAACTATAAGTATTACTGATTTACCTAATCAGTCCCTGTTAATTTAATTAGTCTCTTTTGATCACTAAATTAATTCCAAATTAATTCTTGATCAATACCAATTAAATAATATGATTTCTCAATTAAAACATTATTCATATAATATATTAATAAATCACAAATAACCACTTTCTCAAATATCCATCCTATCAAATTGCTCCGGTGAATGCAACCCAAAATGGACCACGCTACTATCGGGTCAAGTATGTAACGACCCGAATTTTTAAAAGAAAATTTTCATTTTTAATCAGTCAATCACATTCGAATTAAACCATGAAATCCCAATACATTTGTTTTCAAATTCATATTCATTACAACTTTATTTTTAAAACATCAGAGTGTCCCGTAAAATGCCTGGGAGAGAGTGCACGCCACGCCATCAAGCCTTGCCCTTGCCATTGGGCTCCAATGTACCTGACACAAATTCACAAACTGTAAGCTAACGCTTAGTGAGTTCCCAGAGCATAGCCCACATACAAACCACAAATCATATCAACTAGGCAAGTTACCTCTACCACATATCATATATCACATTAGCTATAAAGCTATCTCTACCAGCAGTCATAAAGACTATCTCTACGGTTAGCTATTGAAGCTATCTCTACCCTTAGCCATACATGCTATCTCTACCGTTAGCCACAAAGGCTATCTTCACCACATATCAACACACAAACATGCCACACATTTCTAACAACAGGTATACCAAATATCATGAAACGGGCCGGCCTTGGTGCCTTAGACCCATGGATATGGTGAGAAGACTCACCTCTCGAATGTTGAACTGGTAAGCTGAAGTTAGATATGTCCCATGCTACTTCTTCTCAGCCGCCTATAACCATCAAGTGATTTACTTAACACAAAGCCATAATACCCTCATAGTCAACCTTGGTCAAGGTCAAGGTCCATAACCAAGGTCAACAGCCCATGTTGACCTCAACTCGTCGAGTATAACCAGCCACTCGTCGAGTTCCTTGCATAACTCGTCGACTCGCCGAGTCACTAGAGTGACTCGTCGACTCGCCGAGTCACTAGAGTGACTCGTCGAGTCCCCTCCAAACTCTCAACTGCAAACTCCCGGCCGAAAACCCCATGGCCGCAAACCCTTAGCCGTACACCCTTGGCCGCAAACCCTTAGCTGTAAACCCGACTCGCCGTGTTCATAAAGCAACTCGACGAGTTCCTTTAGTTCACTTCATTTTAGGTCCTTTACAGTGGAATCTCGAGTCTCAAACTTCAGATCCAACCTTCTCTATCAAGGATGCCACGTAAAGTTGCAAACTTTACGTGCATGCAAGGCCTCATAATGCTAGAAGGTCAATATTATGCTATCAACAAGGTTTGTGTGTATGGGAAGGGTTAAGCTACATAACGGGAGCAACTTTATGAATTTGGGGACCTAAAAAGGTCTAGATCTGAAACTATATCCGATAGGTACATCCAGATCTAGAAAAGGATTCCATTTGCCCCAAAATAGACAGGAAATTGAAAGAGAAGAGATCTAAGAATCTAAAGTTCAAGGTAGCGAATTTTTACCTTAAAATGATGCCCAATGCAGTGTAGATGCCGGATCTACAGCTTCCCCTCTTGTTCCTTCTTCTAGATCCCTTCTTCAACACTCCAAGATTGCTAAACCAAGCTCTTACTCTCACTCAAGGGGGGGTTCACGGCCGCAAACGTCCTTCTTGGGGATAATAAGGTACTAAAGGAGGCCACAAGTGCAGATAATGATCCTTATATAGGGTGCAACCCTTAAAAACTAGGGTTTCCTCTTACAGCTCCTACTCGCCGAGTCGGGACTTCCGACTCGCCGAGTAGGTCCCGATCCCGCGTCCATGATTAAATGCCCCTACTCGACGAGTTGGACTCCCAACTCGCCGAATCCATGCACAAAACCCTTATAAATTATAAATAACCTCTAGAACCAGGAACAGGTGTTACAAAGTACATACCAATTATAGTTATGGGCTTAGATACCTAATCCAATAGTCTCCTACTTGGATAAGTCTAATAACTATAACTGCCAATGCAACTTAAGAATCCGATTAGCAATCGTAGCTCTCAAAAGCCGATGTCGAACTCTGACGCGTCCATTTGATAAGGGATCATATATTCCTCCATTCTACAAGATATCGTATGGACTGAGACATGGATTTATAATAATTCTCTCTGTCCAAATTCTGTTTCCCGATTTCCGATTTATGATGACCGACTAATTGAAGAAATCAAATCAGTCCAGGCTTGGCCAAGCGCTTAGGGTTTCATCACTAAATCATCGAGGGGCCCACATATATCGCTTTTATCACTCTTAAGGTAAAAGGAACGGATAAACTTCGACTCATATGCTTGCTCTATTCACTCATCAAATCACACACAACAATACATTTTATAACACCAAGTTACGGGTGCGTTTACATATCATCAATGTGCAACTGACTTGTAATCTACAACTCATATGTCTGGGTTTCAATAATATAAGATATTATCGTCTCACACTCACTCGTGATAAAATCCATGAAGTGATTAAGACGAATGTGGGTTTAATCCAATACTCAAATCTTATTACAGAAGTACTCATGAACACTGCATAAAACTTTTGCTATGTCTAAACACTTAGATAATCTACAATTAGATCCATGACAGTCTTACCTCATTACTTACTTCCAACGTACGATTGACTATGGATGTTTGAATAACCTAGTTACTCGGGAAGTAAAAAATGAAAAGTGAAACACAAGAATAATCGAATCCAATATGGTTTCAAAACTCTTGAATATAAATAAAACACTTATTATTTAATCATCATGTTGATTACATATTATTCACTATATAATTTTTCGATTAATCAACTTAATACTTGAATTAAAACAATAGTCATCCCATGCTCCAAGCATGCACACTATGTTTATCTATGATCCTTACTTTGTGAAATAGATCAATTGTAACCATTTCCAATGATACTCATTTCACAATTCTAAATCCTTATTGTAATGTAAGAATACCAAAATCTTGCCATTTACTGTAATCTGTTAGATTCTAGACTTGAATGCAATAATCCTTTCGTAATGTCAAGGCACCAAAGTCACAAAGACTATGCCAATGATATTAAAAAGTATTCCTTTGGACATTGGTTACAGAACCAATTCCATGGAAGCGAAGTCTCATATTCAAAGTACATTCCTTTGAACATCCTTCTTGCATTAAGGTTTCTAATCTTACACAGATTTTATGATTAACTTCCACTTATGGAACATTTCCGTATTTCCGTATGACTATCACTTCTGAACAGGAGTTGCCTCTTCTCAGAACTTGTCAATATGGACCTTCCAAAACTTATACTATACTTCCAACTGTCCATAAGCAACCAATTTTTGGTAAACCTCAGATTGTCCTCAACAATTGCTTAACCATTTTAGTCATATCTCATTCTAGTCCATTTTCCCTCTTAATGCCCTAGGCATTTGGAAAATTAGAACAGATTAATATTATAGCACACGTAATCAATCCTATATACCAAGTATATGGGATTCGATACATAACATTCACATATTTTCATGACTAAGTTCAATTAAAATTTCAATCTAGGCTTTTAGATTTGAAATGAAGTACGAGTATCTTCTCCCTATAACTCTCTATAGCGAAACAATATCCAAACTTGCAACTTTGCAAACTTCTAACTTTTTTTACCTACAAATAGTATTACAACCTTGCAATACTTAGTATAATAGTTGCACTCCGACTAGCTTAACAATTATACTCTTTCTATCATAACAATTTTGCTTACTTTAGCACAACACTTATGCTCCCACTAGCCTTGACATGTACTCAGAAATCAGCTGGACTTCTAGAAATCAATACTTATTGACTTTCTAACCAAAGTTCAGATTTATGATACTTGGTGCTTCGATAAGTCTTTTCCAGACTTCTTAAGCTCATACACCTTTCAGATTAAATAGCACAAGTGTGTGTTTAAACTTTCCAGAAACTTACAACAATAAGTTCCGAATGTTTAAACTATTTGCCAATTTCTCACAATTCGAACAATGAAAAGGGATGCCGTAATTGATGATGTATTGAATTGAGAAATGGAATGTAAAATCAAAGTAATCGAGAGAATGAACAACGAGAGTAAATAGCATCTGGTTTCAGCTCAATTATGCTTTCAATGTTTACAGAGAAAAATAGACAGGTTCTGTAAAAGGACTCTTTTCTAACTCTAGTAAAGTTCCCTATTCATAGGAACAGTGAAAGCATACAAAAAATACTAAGGCTTGGACACTTAAGCTTCGTACGAAATTACACCTTAGTAAATATATTAACAAACGTACGAAGGGTACAAAAGACTTCGACATATTACAACTAATTTTGACCCTTACAATCTCCCCCTTTGTAAAAATGTCGACCACCTTAATTCGTGAGTAATTGTATAGAATACATCATCACCCTTCGTATTTCTGTATACCAGGAAATAATTCTCTTCAGCTCCTTCTTGTCTCCTTCATTATTCTTCTTGCAATGATTCATACGAACAATAAAGTTCGTATATTGTGAAGTAGTATACCTCTCGACTTCACAGGCCTGGAACAAGAATCTTTTCGCCTTTCCAGCTTTGTTTTTTCCAGCGAAGACCATTCCATATGGCTTTAAGCAGATTTCCCCATCTGCATACTTCTTTAATTATGTTTGAGTCTTCGTTGGTTCCATGGGAGCTTTCACTTCTAAACCCTTTGCAGTAGCCAACTCAACATCAGTAAGTGCCAGGCACTCATAATAGTTTTCTATGAAAATCTTGATGTGAGCAACTCTAAGACGAAAAACTTCAGGATCAGTTTCTCCAAGATACGAAGAGTCTTTATCTTTTAGAATCAATGCAACTTGTATAAGATCATACAAGTTCATTAGTGGAAAGTTAGCCATAGAAAAATCACAAACTTGCCCATCTGCTTTTGCCACATAAAATTGAAAATTCTGCATCATGTTGTCAAACAGAACATCCGGCTTGCTGCTGACAACCTTCTTAATCTTTATCAAAGACCAAATTTTCTTAGGAGCTTTTCCAAGTACAACATGAAAACGAATCTTCATGTATGTGTACTCATCATCGTTATCAAACTTCTCCTTGATCTTGTACTGGGCCATGATAAACATCATCTCGTTAATCGGAAAATCAAGTTGACTCAGGTCTGTGTTTGAAACAACATAACTTTTCTTCGGCTTCTTCTCAAAATTGTACATATGATTATAAGCCACTCTTGCTTCAATGGTTTCGTAATTATATTCTTTGCTTGGATCTCCTTTATTCAGACTAGGAGGATCATCTGCCCGTTGACTCATTATACTTTGGATTATTCTTAGCTTCTCTATTTCAGCTTTCGCCTCAGCTTTCTTCTCTTCCTTAGTCTTTTCAATCACATTTGTTTTCCCTTTGTCTTTATGTGCCAAACTATGAACATTCTCCTTTGGCTTCGTATTGCTACCACCAACTGACGAACAAATAACAATCCCTTTTGTAATTGGCCTTGTAATTGGCATTGTGGTTACAACAGTGGAAGTAACTGTCCCTGCAGATGAAATAATTGGTTTTGTTGTTGGTATTTTCGAAGAAAACACCGTTCCAAGAACCTTTGCATCTTCATGCGAAGCTTCACCACCAGCCTTCGCATCACCAACTTTCTTCTCTCCCTCTTGCACCCCTGTGGAAACAGGTGGGGCATCTGTTGGTAGAAGGATTGAAATTATGGAAAGAGGGGCCAGTTGCTTATGTAAAATGGCTTCGAAATGAGTGAACTTTTGAGACAAAAATTTTGTAGTAATCAACGAAGATGAAACTGGCTTGAGAGTTAAATCTTTCAGCTCCTTCAGCAAATTGACAACTTCCACAAAACTTTGATTCTCCATTATAGAAAGTTGAGTAATTTGAGGACTCAAACTTTCGTACAACTTGACATATTTGGTAACTGCATCACAAATAATGTCAACTTTTTGATTAAGAGATGCATAATCCTGTTGCACATTTGCAATCTCTTTTTGCTTATCCTCACGAAGCTCATGAATTTGCATATTCAAATCTTCTCTGACCTTCTTGACATCCTGAACGAATAAAACATATATTTCCTTCATCAAATGCTTGAGTTCTTTCACCTCCCCCAGAAACTTCGAAGATTGAGAATTCACCCTTAACTCATTATTCTGATCATTGTGATCAACCTTCTCCAAGATTCTAGACTCCGAGTCTCTAACCATCCCAGAAACTTTACTCACCACCTTTGCTTCGAATGTTTTCAACATACTGTCAACTTCCAGACTTGAGACAGACGTACTACCCCCCAGATCTGCTTGAGATTGAATAATAGAATTCAATTTCTTGTTCAGAATCTTGAATTGCTTCATCGTCATCAACATATGATTAGGAACGTTTTCTTCTTCATCATCAAACTCCAAATCATCAAACATTCCTCCAAAACCTTCGTTTTCATTATCAGTTTCAACAATGGATGAATCTTTAACAGGAGAATCGATTTTGGGTGGATTAGTGGATTGGGATGAAAAATGAGTGGTAAATGGTTGATTGATAATGTTTTCGAAAGTGGGTGAATTTGTGGATGAAGGATTGGGAATGATATAAGGTGGTAAAGACACAGTAGTATCAGGATTACCTTGACTGAATGCAGGAAGCTCTTTGTTCGACTCTCCTTCACCCATAGTGACATTTACATCCATATCAGATATGTTTGTAGTGATGTCTGAAGTTTGTACCTCCTCATGAAATGACTTGGCAGACGAGACTTCGGGTGGTATGAGAGTTGTCTTCTCAGGAGATGAACTTTCTTTATTAAGAGTTGCTTCGGGTGTTTCAGGCACTTCTTCTTCTTCCGTGGATTCTATTGTGATAACCAGATTTCTTCACTTCTTCTTCTTCTTAGAGATATGTTTTTCCATGTCTTTAGCTCTTCGTTTCTTAGAAGATGGAGAAACAGGAGCTGGAACTTCAAGAATAAGTACTCCTTGATGAGTAATGTGAGGTTTTCGAACCACATTTGGAGTTGGAGATCTTCGTGAACCCCTATAATGATTTTTGATTCTTCGAAAGACACCGGTCTTAGATGGAATTACAACTTTAACTTGATCATCAACAACAGGCTTAATAGGTTGAGTCAAAACAATCGACACTTCGTTCACCACTGGCTCATCAACTTCCATTGGCTTTTTCTATAGAGATTTCTTTGGCTTAGATTCTTTTACAGACTTTTCAGAAGTAGCCTGTTCACTCTTCTTTGAACATTTTGATTTCTTTTCTTCCCTTGCCAATAATTTCCCGGTTTCAATGCTAGGATCAATAGTCTTCGTATATGCCAGTAACACATAATTGGTTGGATCCACACGCTTCAATATCGCATCAGGAATGCGTGCAATCGTTGGAAATTCCTCAGCATCATCAGAAACTTCTTTGGGATAGTTATACTTCAAAAATTCTGCCTTTTCTTCATCATTTGTCACCACAATTCCCTCTTTCTCATAAAAATATTGAAGAATCATACTCCAATACCTAGCACACGAAATCCCTTGAACAACATTTGTGTTTTCTACACTCTTTTGAAATTCCTTCCAAAGTTGTGTAGAATATTCCTTCAGAATATCATAGTATAAACCAGCCACCATAGCATACACCTCCATTCTTCCTTTGTCAAGACCAACAGTACGACCTGTTAAGCATCGTAGAAAAATACCAAAGAGAAAGTTCCAGACACTGGGAAGACCAAACTTCTTGAAGTCACTGATCTTTGTGAGTTGGGGTTGATGACCCATCTCATTGAACATATGAACGATTTGAGGAAACGTCAACTCAGTGTATGGTGGTGAATTAGGGATTTCAAGAATTTGGCAAAACAATTTCTTCGACAGTCTAACCTTCTTGTCGTTCACCAAATTGAAAGTGATTACATCCAGAGCTTTGTTGTATGTAGCAGTTGATCCTGCTTGTGAAAGCCATGAAAGAGGAACAACAAACGAACTGAACATTGCCTTGGATAAAACAAAATTCTGCAAGGCAACAACCAACATCGTCAGTTCTTCTGGATATAAAGAAACATCAGCCTCAACGTGATAGTTTGTTCCTTGAATCTTCATGATTGGTTGTGAAGTCACGTCTTTAGTGGTTTGAGATGGTGCATCAACATTTGCAGAAGTAGCCATGGTTAGGGTTTGAAAACTTTGAAGAACAGAGAGTAATTTGGGAATTTTTCTTTTGAACGCGTAAACTGATAATGAACCCTTGCATCCCCTTTTATATGTAACCCATAAATTTGATTATGAAGCGGGATAAGCATTTAATGAGATCCGACGTGGCACCTTGAAAATCGGACCACTATTCCGTAAAAGTATCCATGCGTCAAAAAGTAACTGTCACTTCTACTTGAAACCCAGACAGAATACTATACGTCACTTCAAATAGGCTGTATTGTTTATCCTCATTGAATAGCAACTGTCAGAACCCTTCGGATGGAGGTAAGGCTCTTTCATTTTTGGGATTAAAAGCGAAGTCATGTGCTAGACGTTCTAAATCATCATCCTGAGTTGGTGTTACTCAGAACCTCAAGGATTTTGTGAGTGCAGTGTGCCAAAGAATTAGATAAGAAGCAAATAAATTGAAAATTTTGGATACTGTGAAGTCAAAATAACATTTTGACACAAAGGCAATAAAACCCCGGGCAAAGGTTGCTTCGTTAATCATTAAGAGAGATGACCAATAGCTTGTGCATTTTCCAGTGAAATACAATCGAATACTTGTAGAGATGTATCGAAGGGCTTCTTTTATCAGGCTTCGTGGGTAGCTTAATGAATTTCGTTACATATCAACCTAAACATAAGGTGAGAAATTGTAACAGAAATTACTTGTTTGACCAGTGTAGTCAATGACAAGTATGCTTTGGAAAAAAAAATTAAATGACTTTGGAATTCGAATGAAACTCACACGGAAATCATATTCATGAAAAAAAATATTTGTGCTAGATCTTGTTGGGTAACAAACATCGCGGGTTTCGATAGTTTGATCAAGACCACTCATACGAAATGAATATGATTTGGAGTTTCGAATATAGGTACTGAAACAAATGTTTTGTTAAAAACTGGAATATAGTTCCCCGTCAATTCCTTAAAAAGTTAGAGACTTGGGTTTCACTTTCATCACGGTCTCATGGTGTCAGATCATAAACACAGATTTTTGATATGTCTAAGTCTTGATGGGTTATTTCAAAGACCTCTTGGACATATGTATTCGTGTGTGATTGTGTAAGAATTTTCGGATGAAAAAGATTGGCTTAAGACACGAAGTGTACCTCTGTTATATTTAGACCAAACAGAAAACTCGTAACTCATATGAGAAGAGTAAGGTAGCTCAGTGGACTAATGTGAATATAAGCTTAACTTGGGAAGAAATTTTCGTATGAAAGATTTCATTAAGGCTTTCGTAAACACACATCGAGTCTATAGAGGCTTGAGTCAACATGCTGCAACATGCTTCTAGGGACAACTTAACTAGTACAAAGTATTCAAAAATTTACCTGACCCTAGAACTGCAAGCATCTCCCAATTTGAATCATCCTTGTTATCTGTAAAAAAAATTCTGAAAAATAAATTGAGAATCAAAACATTTTTGTTGTATTTGATTTTTCGAAAATGAAATGCAAAACAAAAGAAAAAATCTTTTTGGAGTTTTTGATTTTTCGAAAATTAAAAGACAGAACAAACGAAAATATTTTTGGTATTTTTGATTTTTCGAAAATGAAAGACAAAACAAAAGATAAAATATTTTTGGTATTTTTGATTTTTCGAAAATGAAAGACAAAACAAAAGATAAAAGCTTTTTGGTGTTTTTGATTTTTCGAAAAAATTTTGTTATAAACACAAATTTTTTTTTACAGACAGACGGAAATTATGATCAACACAAGGAATTGTATCAATCCATGAAATGTTGCAAATATACGAACTCGAAGGGGGTCGAAGCGTTGACTATGAACAGTAACCGTTGAATGCTGAATGACATTTCTATGTATTTTTATTCAGCACCTCTGAATCGTCCTTTTCCAAACATTATTCCTTTTCGCATGGAACGGAATTCCCTTCGATCATTCCAAGTCCACCCAATATTCTCACAAATGATTTTTCATCTAAAGGTTTCTTGAAAATGTCAGCTAACTAATCAGTTGTTTTCACAAAACGTACTTCTATATTTCCATCCTCCACATGATCTTTGATGAAATGATAACGAAGAGCAATATGTTTAGTCTTCGAATGCTGCACAGGATTATAACAAATTTGTATTGCACTTTGAGAATCACAATATAATGGAATTTTCTTCATATTAATTGCATAATCACGCAATTGACTTTGAATCCATATGATTTGTGATGTGCAAGCAGCAGCAGCAACATATTCTGCTTCAGCCGTTGAAATTGAAACACACGTTTGCTTCTTCGATTGCCAGCTAACCAATTTTCCATCAAGCAATTGACATCCACCACTTGTGCTTTTTCTATCCAAATTGCAACCTCCCAAGTCTGCATCCGAATAAGCTTGTATGAAAAACCCAGTTTTCGAAGGATAACACAATCCTAACGAAATTGACTCTTTAAGATAACGAAAAATGTTCTTCACATCTTTGAGAAGTGGTTCTCGTGGATTTGACTGATACCTAGCACAATTACAAACAAAAAACATGATATCAGGTCGACTAGTTGTAAGATAAAGTAATGAACCTATCATGCTTCTGTAAAGAGTAAGGTCAACTGCAGGTTTTTCTAACGAAGGGGTTAGCTTAGTGCCAGTTGCCATTGGTACTCTTAACTTCGTGCTATTCGTTAATCCAAACTTCTCAAGCAGATTCTTTGCATATTTTTCTTGATTAATAAAAATTCCTTCTCTGTTCTGGCGAATATTCAAACCAAGAAAATTATTGATCTTTCCCATCATGCTCATCTCAAACTTACTTTTCATCAAAATTTCAAATTCACTAGACAAAGCAGGGTCATTCGAGCCAAAAATTATATCATCAACATAAATTTGAACAAGCATTATATGATTCCCAACTTTCTTTCGAAATAATGTGGGGTCAACTGATCCTCGTTTTAATTTAGATTGATTCAAGAAAGAAGTAAGTGTTGCATACCAGGCTCGTGGTGCTTGTTTTAAACCACAAACTGCCTTATCTAAAATATAAACATGATCAGGATTTTTTCGTTAATAAAACATGGGGGTTGTTCCACATATACTGTTTCTTCAAGCTCTCCATTCAAGAATTCACACTTCACGTCCATTTGATAAACATCGAAATCTTTGTGAGATGCATAAGCCAAAAATATACGAACAGCCTCGAGTCTTGCGACAGGGGCAAAAGTTTCTTCATAGTCTATTCCTTCTTGTTGTGAGTAACCTTTAACAACAAGCCTGGCTTTGTTTCGAACAATGTATCCATCTTTGTCATTTTTATTTTTGAAAATCCATTTTAATCCGGCAATCGAAACATCTTTTGGCTTAGGAATTAATCCCCAAACCTTGTTTCGTTTGAATTCAGCCAATTCAGATTGCATTGCAACAACCCAATCTGAGTTTTCCATTGCAACCTTAACTGTCTTTGGTTCAGTTTTTGATATGAAAACATTAAACATGCAAAATTCTTGATGAGTATTCAATACCTCATTCTTTGCACGAATTTGAGCTCTTGTTAAAACTCCTTCTTGTGGATTCCCAATTACTTGATCCTTCGAATGATCTCTTGTCCATTTTCCATTGGTGGATATGTTGGATCAAAGTCCAAAGGCGCATCTTCGTATAATTCATCATTTTCTGATCCTGCTATCGAACATTCATCATTGATATTTTGTACACTTTCATTATTATCAGGATGCTCCCCCTCAACATCTTCATTCATTCTCCCATTGTCCCCCTCGAAAGAATGCTCCCCCTCAACAAGAGTATTCGAATCCAAGTGCTCCCCCTCCACTGGATTATTTTGCATACTTTTGCCTATTGTAGGAGAATTTGATGTTGAATCATTAGTAAGCTTTGTCAATTCCGGGATATGATTATCATTGGCATTAACTTTAGCATCAGCAGCATGATCTGTATCACCAAAAATTAGATCATAATCAACATCCATTGTTCGCAAAATATCAGATTCATGATTTGATTCAGTTGGAATAGGAAGATTTTCAAAACGTTTTTCAGCTTGTCTAACATAGTAATCATCAAATGTAAGATTAAACGTTTCTTCCACTTTTCGTGTTCTTTTGTTCAACACTCGATAAGCAACTGAATTATGCGAATATCCCAAGAAAATTCCTTCATCTGCTTTAGCTTGAAATTTCGAAAGGTTATCCTTCAGATTCATAATAAAGCACCTACATCCAAATACATGAAAAAATTTCACATTAGGTTTTCAATTGTTGAGAATTTCATATGGAGTTAGTCGAAACGACGATGGATAAAAGATCTGTTTTGAGTAAAAAATGTTGTGGACACCGCTTCAGCCCAAAAATATTATGGAAGATTCGCATATCCCATCATTGTTCGTGCTGCTTCACAAAGTGAGCGATTTCTTCGTTCAACCACTCCATTTTGTTGAGGAGTGTATGTAGATGAAAAATTATGCGAAATTCCTTTGTCCACCAAAAATGAATCAAGAACATTGTTCTTAAATTCAGATCCATGATCACTCTTGATTTTTCTAACAATCTTCTTTAAGCTTGTTTCCATCTTTTTGATAAAATCAATCATGATTTGAGCAACTTCTGATTTCACCCTGAGAAAATATACCCACGTAAATCTAGAAAAATCATCAACAATAACGAGAATGTACCGTTTCTTGTTGAGAGTTTCCACTGTTGATGGTCCACATAAATCAATGTCTAATAACTCCAAAGGTTCAATAATTTTCGAGTCTATCGTTATCGGATGACCTTGTTTATGTTGCTTGCCAAGTTCACAACCTGCACATAAAGAATCATTATAAAACTTTAAAACAGGCAATCTTCTTACCGGATCTTGAGCCACAAGTTTGTTGAAATTTCGAAAATTTAAATGTGAAAGTCTTCGATGCTAAAGCCAGCTTATGTCTGATGAAGCTTTCGAAAGTAGGCATGCAGATGGTTTTCCTACAATTGGATTGATATCCAATGTAAACATGTCACCTTTTCTTTTTGATTTAAGCAAAACCTCTTTTGTGTTCACATTCGAAATGATGCTTCCCTATTCGTTAAAAAGTATTTGATTGCCAGTGCCCACAACAAGTTGTGAAACACTTATCAAGTTATGTTGAAGACCTTCAACATACACCACTCTTTGAACTGTAAATTTGTCATTCGTTATTTTGCCATAACCTTTGACCTGACACTTTTGATTGTTCCTAAACTTCACAACTCTAGCATTCTTTAGACTTCGAAAATCACGTAAATTCTCCTTTTTCCCAATCATGTGACGAGAGCAACCGCTATCAATATACCATTTATCATCATATTGCTCGTCACATAGTACCTGCAATCAGTGAAAAAATTTAGGTACCCAAGGCTTTTTGGGTCCCTGGAAATTAGTTTGAAACATCGAATGTAATGAAGAACCTTTAACCCAATCACAAACTTTTGTTTTGAGACTATCAATTAAGTCCACATCATTATTTAAAGGAACCGAAACATAAGTTTTCGATGGTTTCGGATGTACACGGACATTACCCTTCGTGTTCTTAGTTTGTGTTGGAACATTCTTTGCTTTCACAACCGGTTTCCATGCTTTGACTGAAACATTCGAATCCTTTGAAGATGAACTTCCATTTGACGAAGTATTCACATACTTCTCATAGGCTTCGTGAATTTTTTCCTCAGAATATTTACTTGATTGATACATTTTTCCTATTCCTTCAAGCCAATGATCGATATTTTTCCTAGAAGACAACCCTTTTTCATACGAAACTTTCAGAGTTTGTTTCCTTGTGGGATTAGGAAAATTTGGCTTTTGTGGAATGTAATCAACATTTGGTTTTGTATGAAAAGCTTGAGCATATGTAGTATTAACCTTGTTTTCATTTTTCGTATTTTGAGAAAATCTATGTTGAAATGATCTTGATTTTAAGTTTTGTCGTTGAGAAAATGTTTGTGCTGGATTTGAAGAAAAATGATTTTCAGTGTGCTTAGTTGAAAATTTCCTTGGAAATGAAGTATTTGAAACTTTCGAAAACTTTGTTTGTAGACTCACTTCAGACCTTGATTTATTTGTTTGAGCGGGATTTTTCTGTTTGTCTGATTAGAAAGATGAAGACTTAGTCTTAATTGATTATGGCTTTTCATTTTCGAATGTATTCATTTTCAAATCGTTTTGATTCTTTCGTGCCTCAACAATTTGCTAGAAAATTTTCTTTCATGCTTGTCTTTTTGAAATTTTATTTTCTTTTGAAAACTTGTCAATTTGTACTTTGAATTCTTTTGAATTTAATTTGACAAAACTTTCTTTTTCCACAACAACTTCTTTTGGTACTTCTTTCACAACTTTAGATTTTTCAATCCATTTGCGTTGTGGTTTTTGTCTTTGAAAAACGTACGAGTTCTTGGCTAGATTATTTTCAGTAGTGCTTTGATTTGCAAAGAATCCTTCGTTTGATGTTTTCTTGTTATCTTCTTCAACTAACTTCTTGAACTCTGGTTTGACATTCTCAACATTCCCAGTAGTAACGAACACTTGATTTGGGAAAATAATATCATCAAAACACTTGAAATTTGGATATACCATATTATTCGTTTCCAGAAAATGAGCACCTTGTTTAGTCAACACTTTGTCAAATTTTTTTGTATCCCCATACACTTGTTCAACAACTATTCATGGAATTTCTGTTTCTTTCGATTTTGTGTGAATTGTCTTCATCATTTTCATCATCACTGCTATCAGTTTGACTATCTCTGATGTCCACAATATCCAAATCACAAACTTTCGATGTTGAAGGTTTGTCAATGTCAATCTTAACCATCAAATCCTTAACATTTTCTTTTCCTTTAGATTTTGATGCAACATTAACAATAGACAACTGAGAACAATCAACATCCTCAAGATCACTAATTTCACTCATATTATCAAAATTATCTTCAATATCAGCAAAATTAGATTGAGAATCAGATGTTGAATTCTCAGTCTGTTTCAAAATTTTGATTTGTTCTGATTTAGTTAAAGTATCATTCACTATATCAACTAATGCATTTGTATCCAGACATTCATTAATTTTGACAATTCCATAAGCATATCTATCATCTGGGATTTTGTCAAACTCAGCAATGGTTTTCTCACAATCATACGAAATATTATCAACCTTCTCTCTCTCAAATGCTAGAAAAGGCAATAATTTTCAATGTTGCTCTTTGCTAATTTCACACGAATGATGCAAATCAGTCAATTTTCCTTAAAGTCATTTAGCAGTGTTACAGTAGATATTACGTTGTGCTAACAGGAGTTTTACATCACTAGATAATGAATCTCTATCGCACATGGTGTTTGTAACTTGTAATTCTAAACACTCAATCTTACTTATTTTTGAATCTAAACGCTTCTGGGTCTCTAATAACTGCATTGACAATTTCTTATCCTCATTGCTAGCAGACACAACAATTGAGTCAAAATAAGTAACAGTTTCATCAAAAGATACTAATTCAGAGTTATAGACACTTATTGGGATATTAAAAGATTCAAGAATAGAACCTACCTTGGTTGTCATCGGAGACTTGTCAATAGATTTTGTTACGAAGCATCGTCCCGTCACCTCATTCATCTCTTCATCCGAATCTTCCTCATACTTCGCATACATAGCACCATGCGTCGGATTACACATTTCTTCATAATCTGATTCCGAAGACCAGATTTGATAAGTGCCATCTTCTTCCTGCTCTCCTCTGGCCACCAAAGACAAATTCTTAGCTTTAGCCCTGACCTCCTCCAGCTTCTCAGCATAATACGCTTCATCCTTGACTTTGTTGTTTCTTTCATCTTTCTTACGAAGCATACAATCATTAGCTAAATGATTTGCTCCATTGCAGTAGTGACAATCCACACCCGAATCTCCTTTTAACTTTTTCTCATTCTTCACCTCAGTAACCTTTGCATCAGTCTTCTCAAACTTCTTCTTCTCATCTCCAGCAGATTTACTCACAAAACTTCCTTTTCCCTCATTTTGCTTAACCTTCGGATTGAACGGCTTCTTGAAAAACTTTTTGACATGGTTGTTTGAGTAAAAAGCTATTGCCTCATCATCCGAGTTCATGATAAACCCTTCTTCCTCCTCAGAATCACCTTTTTCGAATGTTTCTTTCTCAGACACTTTAGAGACAAGCGCTAACGGACCTTCCAGACTGAGGTTCGACTCCTCTGCCATTTCATTCACCTCACTTTTGTGAGTTTTCAGTTGATTGTACAAATCATTAAGAGTTGATGCATCGAAACTCTGCTGATTCTTCACCATCATACTAACACTTCTCCATTCTTTACGGAGACCCATTACAAAAATGAGATTGAATTTCATTGCTGTCCTAGTGATTCCATAACGATTGCAGAGATAAATCAGCTCATTCAGACGATCGTAGTAAACTTCAATTGTTTCAATTTCCTTTTGTCTAAAATCCTTTAGCTCCACCAAACATTGCTTAACATAATTGATTTTAGTCTTCTCGCTTCCTTGAAACTTCTCTTTCAGATTATTCCAGATCTCTTTGGCAGTTGTACAACTCCTAACATAGTTGTACACAACCGGAGGCAACGCACCGTGCAATTCTCTCATGCATCTTTTCTCTAATTTCTTCAAACGATTAGATTGATTTTCAACACTAGAAGTTCCAAAAGATGATCCAGTCGGTTCAACATTAGTCGGAGGAGTGATATTTCCAGAGATGCAAGACCACAAATCTTCATCGAGTCCATTTAAGTAATCCTGCATACGATCAGCCCACTGATCATAATATTCAGGAATAAGCTTAGGAATCTTAGTTGAAGATCCTAGCAGATGAGAGAAAGAAGTCATCGAGTTGAGATTGAAGTTCTCCATTGATGTACGGATGAAGATTTTTGAGATTTTTGAGAATTCAATGAGAATTTGAAAGCAAATAGCTGAATTGAACCACGAAATCGAGTAAAACACTCGATTCAACAAATCAGATGCAGAATCGAATCACAAATGAAGATCTAGAACGAATTTTTACTTCAAAAAGCACGGAAACTTTTTGAACCAAAATTGATTCAAGAAACTTTTTGAAACATAGTGAAAATCAGATCGCAGATTATGATTCCTGCTCTGATACCAATTGATGATGTACTGAATCGAGAAATGGAAAGTAAAATCAGAGTAATCGAGAGAATGAACAACGAGAGTAAATAGAATCTGGTTTCAGCTCAATTATGCTTTCAACGTTTATAGAGAAAAATAGACAAGTTCTGTAAAAGGACTCTTTTCTAACTCTAGTAAAGTTCCCTATTTATAGGAACAGTGAAAGCAAACAAAAAATACTAAGGCTTAGACACTTAAGCTTCATACAAAATTACACCTTAGTAAATATATTAACAAACATATGAAGGGTACAAAAGACTTCGACATATTACAACTAGTTTCAACCCTTACAGTAATCATACTCAAATTTGAGAACCCAATTAACTCAACTGCTAACTCTCTAAAAACTACTTAGTGAAAGTGTTTCCTCACAATCATTTTCATGAAGCGGAGGGAAACCTTTTTCCACTTAGTTTTTATGGTGTATGTGTTCCTATCCATATAAATTTGTCATTTCTAATCACTATCTTAAGATAAGGTTTTTGACAAATTCAAACTCATATGGACTGAACTTCTTCAATCTTAATTTCTTGCCATCTGGTAGTACTAGGGTCCTACCATTGCTTCCATGTTATTGAACAGCTCACCCATATAAATCAATGTACTTTACATTGATCAAGGTGCTTTGCCTTATGCATTCAAATGAGATCTCATAGAACTCACATGCATAGTCAACAGGAATTGGCACAGAAACAAGAATGCGTCAACACAATAGGTTATAGACCTCAAGTCGTGTGCTAGTAATGAACAACAAGTTTATTGTTGATTGGTTCTTAAAACTATTCAAGATCATTAAGACTCCCACTGACCTCTTGACATATAAGGTTCTCTTGTCAGGAAA
This sequence comes from Lactuca virosa, assembly GCF_052849685.1. Classification (NCBI taxonomy): domain Eukaryota; kingdom Viridiplantae; phylum Streptophyta; class Magnoliopsida; order Asterales; family Asteraceae; genus Lactuca; species Lactuca virosa. Next base: position 290,264,588 of record NC_136426.1, read on the forward strand.
CATTCATTGACAAGAAAATATTCAAGAGTTAGTGTGGATCTTATAAAGACAACACTTCATGTAATTGGTCTTAGTTGGTCTTTGTTTTAACCAAAACATCACAACTACCAATATCAAAATGTGCAAGAGTGAGAAACATTTCTACTCCACATTTCATGATGTGTTATAAACCTACTTAGAACATGTCACTCAAGGTTCAACTTTGGAGTATGACTCTAAACTTGATTTTGGAAGGAAGTATGATTCATGTGTTTTATTTAACCATTTCAACATTTTCTGATTCGTCTTCTTATCCATACAAGTGCACTAAGGTGTCCTTAGAGGATCAATTATGATATGGTTCCATAATCATTAGGATGATCATAAAACACGATACTATAGTACTGTCCTTTCCATTCATATTGGAGAAACCTTTTATCTTTCTACCTAATTGATTCTTCTTATTCGTTCTGCTTATACTTTGAAGCTTTTCAAGGTATCAGACTTATACTTAATCTTGTAAGCATAACCATATTTACTGATCTTTCAGTAAATCATGACAAATAGTCTTTATCGTCCTTTGTGGTGGATATGACTAGTTCACATCAATGTGTACTAGATCCTTTCATCTTTCACTTGACTTATATACTTATATAAACAAGGTATTAGTCCCTAATTTTCCCAAGTACCAAAATTTTCATACATCACATGATTCAAATCATATGATTCCAAGTTTCTATCCAATTGAAACTTGGGCGATGAGAATCTCTCCTTATTTAGAAAATTATGATACTACCACAATTAATATAGCTAAGAATCAAACCATTTTCAATATTATTGTTAATAGAAACATATAAACAACAAATGTCACAAATGTCATTGCAAGGAGATATAAAATAAGATAAAATCAAAATTTTCTTTTATTTATAAATTACGGAAAACTTGTCCTTACAATGCAAATACAAATGAAAACTATGTTTCTAAATATTCCTAAGTAATCTATTATAACTCCTAAGCAGCAGTACAAAAATCTGATCATCGAACCATGCGATCGAAATCCATCTCTTCGCGATCAGACTCAACTTACTCTTCTTTTAAGCTACCTTTCTTTTCTTTGATTCTACAAAACATCAAAATGCAATCTTATCTGTAACGTCCCAAAAATCATGACCAAAAATTTCTTTTAAAAACAATGCTAATCATAGTATTAAATCACTTCAAACACATTCAAAGGGTTTTATCACAAATCAGAGTATCTTTTCAAAACACTTATTCATTTTATCAGAGTAAACATCCCAGGCTAAATTTCTTGTTGTGTGCCATGCGTGTTGGTTTTTGAGCATTCTAACACTCCTAAGTGTACATGCAACCCTAAATACCTTGGATCTATGTTTTCTCTATTATACATGCAAATATGATTATCCAAGGTATTATCCTAACTAGCATACCAAAACATTGATACTAGGATAATAAAATAGATAGAATACATACCTTGTTGTTGTTGCTTGACTCCATGAAGCTTGAGAGCCTAGTGCCCCAAGTGTGACACCTCAAATGGTTCACACAACATCATGAACTCTTGGAATAACCATGAGAAGAAGACATACATGTTCAAATCGACTAGCCCTCAAAATATGTATCACTAGTGCCAATTTCTTGAACTAAAGGGGTTCTTATATAGTGTGGCTATTAGGGTTACACCATGTAACTCATAACTTTACCCATTCCTTATGCTCCATGGGTTTTAACCTCCATGGAGTATCCATGGATCACCACATGGGTTAAACCCAACATAAAGGAATCTTGGATCATAAGCCCACATATATAAGAATGAATGATTTACACAATCAATCCCCATATATTTAATTAGTCTCCTTTTGATCACTAAATTAAGTCCAAATTAATTGTTGATCAATACTAATTAAATAACATGATTTCATATTAATATATTAGAACTTATAATATATTAATATGTCACAAAATGTCTTTTCCTCATAAACGGTCTATCCAAATGTTCCGATGCCATGCAACCCAAATGGACCATGCCGAGTCGGGTCAAGTACATACCAATTATAGTTATGGACTTAGACACTAATCCAACAATGCGATCATCCCGAGCTCCTCATTCCGCTATCGGAAATACCTGAAACCAAAACTGAAAACCGTAAGCACGAAGTTTAGTCAGTTCCCCAACCTACCACACACCATACATATCTACTGATCCATACATGCCATACATAATCCTCAGCACATAACCATATACTAGGCCTTATCCCGCTGCATTGGGCCTCGCTGCCATCTGACCCCATCTGCCACCAGGCCTCGCCTGGCCCAGGCACCGCCTGGCTTCGAGCCCCGCTCAGTATACATATCTGTTTTCCATAGGCCCCGCCTGTCTCTGGGCCTCGCCCGCCATACACATGCATACGATCAAATAACATACAAGAACACACATAAAAATAATCTAACTGCATCCTGATCTAAGACCTCGCCTAACCTGGGCCTCGCCTGTGGTCTGCTACTGAAGTAGTAGAACCTCGTCCATACTCCTACTAGTAGTGAGATACGGGCCCTCGCCCACACTCACGTCCTCCCTGCCAAGGGCCTCGCCCTTACTCTGCTAATATCGAGACATGGAACCCCATCCACACTCGGCTAGTGGTGAGATACGAGACCTCGCCTACACTCACCTCCCTACCAGGCACATACAAGTGTCACGGGGACAACGAAAACAATCTACTTACTACATAGGAACCTTCCTCGGGTTTACCCCGGTATCGGATCCCCAGTCCAGAGATATACTATTATCAATATACTTCGGGCTAACCCCGACCTCGGACCCTCGTTCCGAAACCTATCATACCGATACATGAAAGAATCACAAAGACCTCTAGCATCCTATCATTCCTCGGGCTCGCCCGACATCGGGTCATAACCCGGATCATATATCAATAAGTGCCTAGGGCTAACCCCCGGGTCTTCCTTCTATACGCAAGCATAAACATTAGCATAAACATAATGGGCCGACATTGTGGCTGGAGACCCATGCACGCAGTGAGGAGACTCACCTCGCAATGCTGAAGACTTGCTGAACACTTTTGATTGCTAACCGGCACTTCTGAACCGCTGACCCCTCGGCTTCCCGAACTATCAATAGCCAAACAACAATTAGACCATAATAATCCAAAAGTCAACCCTGGTCAAACTTGGTCAAAGTCAACATCCAGTTGACCTGACTCCCTGAGTTGGTCTACCAACTCGTCGAGTCCATACTCCTCCAATCCCAAAACAACCCCGACTCCACTCGTCGAGTCTAGCAAGAACTCGACGGGTTTTCCTTCAACAATACAATCGGGACCAACATCAACCGACTCACCGAGTTGTATGGACAACTCGCCGAGTCCATCTTCATAAACTAGGGAGATTGCCTTGGACTCGCCGAGTTCTTCCTTGAACTCATCGAGTACGATGAACTTCATGACCATTATGGACTCAAACTGGCTGAGTCCCTTTCCAATCTCATCTCACTGATCTGACTCCTAAATAGAAGGATTTGGGTTTGCGACCCGACTCGCCGAGTCCATGAACCGACTCGCCGAGTCCTCATTGTGACATCTCTATTCTGTCGATTATAGTCCATTCTAACAGCTCCAACTCATAGATCTGGACTCCTAAAGCTAGCATCACACGTAAAGTTGGTAACTTTACATCCATGCAAGGTGCTATGGAGCTAGAACACCGAATCCAAGCTAAAATGAAGGTCTAGGCCTTGAAATGGAGCCATGGCTGAATAAAGCTAGCAACTATGAGCTTCTACAGCTCAAGAGTGCCCAGATCTGAAGTCCAATATGTCCACAAGGGCCTGGTACTCGGATTAATCTCGGAAATGTCCCAAATGTGACCAAATACAAACTAGAAAGGGGATCTATCAAATGAAAGCTCAAGGTTCTGACTTGTTACCTTCTATCAGTTGCCAAAATGAGGCAATGCTGGATCTACATTTCCTTCCTTGCTCCTTTCTTCCAAACCTTCACAATGAGCACTCCAAATGGACCTTAATCTTCACAAAACTCAAGAAATTAGGTTGGGTGGCTAGGGTTTCGGTTCTGGACTATAGAGGCTGCAAATGGAACCCTAAATGGGAGAATAGGATGCTTAAATAGGGAACCAAGTCCCGACATTAGGGTTTCCAAACCCAGAACAGACTCGCCGAGTCAGTCTCCCCGACTCGTCGAGTCGGTCACTTAATCCTCGACACAGGACACTCTTCGAATCGTCGAGTTCTCCCTTGGACTCGACGAGTTGACCCCTTTGACTTAGGGTTTTTCTTTCCTTTCTGGGTCTTCTAATTCTGTGTGTTACAACTCTCCCCCCACTTACACTAGACTTCGTCCTCGAAGTCCGCCACGGTCCACTACCTTACTATCCACTTACAGTTTTACCACCAGATATGCACTTCACCCATTCAGTCCAATCCTAAAAAAAATACCTTCAGAATAATCCGATCATCACTACCTTCAAATACAACCCTTTTACCCAACTGATAACTCTACCGGTACTCCCAGTACACTTACACTGGTACGAAAGGGATTCACCCCTTTTACTCTACACAGTCTCTGCCTTTCCAAGGCACCTTTCACAAGCAACAACCTTTTTAATCTCCTTCGAGGACCAATCCTCTGCTGGAACCGCAATCCCGGCCACTCCCAGTGTCGACCCTCTTACGAATACTCACGGAATAATCCCACATACGATGCTCTAAAACTGGAAACTCCACCCAGTGGGAGAATCCATATAATCCTTCGAGTAGCAGATCCCTCTCTGCTACGGTTAAGGCTCAGACGAGAGCCGCATCACGGAGCCAAATCACTCGCTCTGAGATCCTTTGATTCCGTGGTGTGCAACATAGCATCACCCAATCAGCTCACGGCTTGCTGCTCCAAATCCCTTGTCATCATTCCTGCCTGAAGTCCTGTTGACTCCCATCCGCTCACCGGATGAACCGAGACCACCCTGGTCCCAACTGATCTACCATTACCCGAAACACCGGTCCCCCACCGGTTACGGAACACAAGAACAACCCCTCAGTCGCTCTCAGCGACTAAAGAAGATACCGCGACTACCTGAACTGCTCTACCAACCTAGCCACTCTGGCTCTAGAAGATCTGGGATCCTCGATCCCCTACCTTACCCTAAGGTCTCAACCAGGTCCCACCTGCTGCTATAGGCGTACGATCCTCGCTCACAGGTCTCACCCAAACTATACTTCGTAGTGGCCTCCCCTACAGGTCTCACCTATCCAGGGCTATGCAGGCCCACTCCTCTTCCAATATCAACTTGCTAAACCTTCCTGATTCTTATCATGCTAACTTGGAGATACGGGCCCCCACCCACCCTCCGCCTAGATACGGGCCCCCGCCTACACTCCGCTAACTCAACTGCTAATGAACGCTACGAATTACATGCAGTCTTACATCACTTCCCTTACTGACTCGTTGCTGGGGAATGCTACGGCTACCCCACAGTCTTATATCCCGACTAAACTTTCACCTGCCGAAGGCTCTCTGACCAGGTTTCCCCGAACCAGCCATCAACTAATCGCGAAAATGCGAACTCAAGGTTGGAAAGTTTCCCCAACTCCCAACTAACCTGGTCCTCAATCCAAACAGCCACTTGAGCTGCTACCTTCCTTACCAAGAGCGCGAAACCACCCCAGTCTTGTACCTACTTCTATCCTTGGCCACACGGGTGGCTCTCCCCCACTTCGACTTGACTAGCTCCTCACAGCTCACAGATCGGAAGAATTTCCAATTCTTTCTACCATCCCTTGGTTACTCCGCTGAAAACTCAAGCTTACCATAGCTGGGAATCTAACCGATCCATTCCCAGACGACACCTTCCCGTAACTAGCGAGGCACTACCGAGTCCCACATAGGCATGCTACAGATACTGTATCCTAAGTAACCTGCTCTAAAGGAGACGACCTCCAACTATCATTCTAAAATTCAAGGTATGCAGATGGCATATGACTCAGTCACAAGCAGGTTACAACATTCCGAAATGTTATTACCAAATACCGCTGCAGAACCATAACAACAAGATCATAACATAAGCTGACAGAGAAATATAAGAAGATATGTACCTGACGCACCGAGCTGCTCACACCTCATCTGAAACTAACTGATACGCCCAGCTCCTCGCTGCAGTCGTCTCTGCCTGGCCCTGTCGGCCGTCGGTGATCCTCAAGGTTGCAGGGGCAGGTGCTATCACTTGTCCTGCAGAATTCATACTCAGACATTGGGCCTTCTTGTGGACTCTCTGACTGCAATGGAAACATATCAGGTCTGATCCCTGGGTGGTGGTAGCAGTACAATCCTTGCTAAAATGACCAACCCGACCGCACTTGAAGCAACCAGAATCCCCACCGCTGCCACTCCCACACGCACCCTCGTGTGTCCTGCCGCACTTGCCACAGCGGCCCCGGTCCTGCAGACCTCTCAATCTAGAGTATGATGTCTTGGGCCTCTTGCCCGGTCCCATAGATACCTGAACCTCCTCCGGCTTCCTCTTCCCGAGGTGCTCCAGATCGATCTCCCTCTCCCTGGCCCTAGCAATGATATCCTCCAGCGTCTTATAGCTGGACCTGCTCACAAACTCTTTGATGTCATCTCTCAGCATATCGTGACATACTGTGGAACAATAAGAGCCCTCTCCCTGAACTTGGTTGTGATCTCCGCCACCGTCTCGGTTGTCTGCTGTAGATCCTGGAACTCCCCGGCTAACTGTTGCACCTCAATCATTGGTGCAAACTCGGCCTTGAACCTGGCCAAGAAATCGCTCCATGTCATCGCGTCCAACGCGGCATCATCCCCGATAGCATGACCAACCTCCTCCCACCAATCCCGTGCTCTGTCCTTCAGAAGACAGGAGGTGAGTCGACCCTTTCCCCCTCGGGACACCGGCTAGAACGAAAAGCGTTGGCGACATCAGCCAACCATCTGCCACTAACAATGGGGTCCCTAGCGCCATGGTAGTCTGGAGCTCCACAAGCTCCGAACTCCCAGAATGTCAATGTATGCGCTTCCAACATGGCCATCATCTCTGTGCGGAAGGCTCGAAGCCTCTCATCCAAAATCTCCAGTATGCCCTCCTTGACCATGCCAAAGATCACAGGAGTCTGGTCTAGAATACTGTGCGTAATCTCAGCTGATACAAACTCCCTCATTCGTTCCTCGAGCTGCTCGGTCCCTGACCCCGAGCCCGATCCCTCTCCGACACCTGATCCATCCACTAGTCCATCTTGCAGTTCCGCCATACTGAAAACATGCCATAACCAATATCAAAATACACATCACTGCTGAGGGATCACACACACACGCACTACAAGTTCCCTGGTTTTATCTCGGCCCCTCTCAAATCGAGTACGAATCCTCTGCTTTCAGTAGTACGTGCCCATACTACCTTCCACATCTATCCGTACTTTCCTCAAGAGTTGCCTCGACTCCACCAAGTCCCTTGCACTACTACCGTAGCTCCCAGCACTAAAGTCATCCTAGGTCTACCCTAGGGAAATCTCCAACCCAAACCAGTCCTCAGCTGCTGAAGGTCTCTTCGTAATGCCAATTAGCCATCACCTGAATACCATCACATGTAACGAGGCTTGGATCCTCCTAGATCCTTACGCCTAAATCTAGCATGTTGATCACATAATCATATCATAACATAAAATTGTATGGGTAATTTGGGAGAACTTACTTGAGCTCAGCTGATTGCATGCACCACACCCTTTTCTTTTTCTAAATTTCTTATTCCTTTTTCGAAACCCTTTTTCATTTTCCAAAGTCCTTTTTATAAAAATGATTTCCATTTGAAAATTTTCTTACCACGTCCTCAGTTTGAGTTCAGTCACACCCGAGAGTGCGCCCGAATCCCTCAAACCAAGGCTCTGATACCAACTTGTAACGTCCCAAAAATCATGACCAAAAATTTCTTTTAAAAACATTGCTAATCATAGTATTAAATCACTTCAAACACATTCAAAGGGTTTTATAACAAATCAGAGTATCTTTTCAAAACACTTATTCATTTTATCAGTGTAAACATCCCATCTAAACTTCTTGGTGTGTGCCATGCGATCATCTCGAGCTCCTCATTCCGCTATCAGAAATACCTGAAACCAAAACTGAAAACGTAAGCACGAAGCTTAGTGAGTTCCCCAACCTACCACACATCATACATATCTACTGATACATACATGCCATACATAATCCTGAGCACATAACCATATACTGGGCCCTCGCCCGCTACATTGGGCCTCGCCCGCCATCGGACCCCGTCCGCCACCAGGCCTCGCCGGGCCCAGGCCCCGCCTGGCTTCGAGCCCCGCTTGGTATACAAATATGTTTTCCATAGGCCCCGTCTGTCCATGGGTCTCGCCCGCCATACACATGCATACGATCAAATAACATACAAGAACATACATAAACATAATCTAACTGCATCCTGATCTAAGGCCTTCCCTAACTTGGGCCTCACCCCTGGTCTGCTACTCAAGTAGTGGAATCCCGTCCATATGTCACACCCCCAAACCAGACGGCGGAAACGTCCGAGGCCTCGTGTGACTTTAATTGAAATATCATCACAACGAATATACATGAAACATAACACATTCATCACCAAACATTACATAGTAAAACTGACATTGTTTACATCAGTACATTGTTTACATTACATGATTTCCAAAATATTAAGTGTTTGATGATTAACAATATCACAAAAGAAACTTTCATTACACACTTGATGCTTCCTCGTTCTAACGATTACCTGATAATAAAAGTTATTTTGAAACCGGTCAACATATATAATGTTGGTGAGTACATAAGCATGTTTGATGTAAACTAGTTTATGTCGTTTGTAAAACCCAGAAAATCAGATATTTTTTTGTAATAAAACTGTTTAAAAATGATGTGATGATCCCATAAGTGTATGTGTATGCATTTTAGAACAGGTAAAATGAATAACTTTCATATTTGTTCATGGTATAGAAAATATATGTTTGTAAAAGAAATGAATATCGTTGTTATCCCCGGAAAACCCGATGTTTTCCGTTTTAATTAGTATGATGGTTTTGTATTATCGAGAAATCACTTGTGCGTTCACTATGTATGAATTCGCCTTCCCAAACGATGAAATTTGTAACGGATCTCAATGTGAGTCGTTATAACCATGCATGATGATGACTATTTCGCCTGTCTTGGCATTTGTGAAAATGCCGGATTTGATCAAGATTTTGTCACCCTAGACTGGCCGAGTCTAACTGTAGCGAACATCTTAGGTGTAGGGGAGTCACCCCCGTATAGATCTATACACAAAATCTCGCTCTCCCGCCAGGAGACTCTAATTATAACTACAGGCTACGCCCAAACACTCGTTGGTGTTGAACGATATTTCTCACTAAATCCAAACTGATAGTTTATGAATATGAATAACCTTGTCCACACTTGTTTAATGTTTTCGAGAATATGAAGTAGGCCTAACAGACACGAGTGAGGACCATGGCAGCCCGTGGTTCAATGTATGTTATTTTAGGCCATCGAGTATGCTAAGGACACGTTAAAGCCCGTTGAGCATATGATGAATAATTCGGACCGCATTAGCAATGCAAATGATGGTCCACCAAACATGTGACTGGGCCACCCAGGGCCCAATAAACATGTTTTGATTATATTGGGCCCAAAAGATCGTGAAATTGGGTCACGAAGGCCCGATAGGCACGAATAGTAAAATAATGGGCCCAATTATCGTATCATGTATTTGTTCATCGATATAATTAGTATTATAGGGTTTGTTTTACATTTATTATTTGATTACTAATCTAAAACACCCGATGTTCGATTTATAACATCGCTATATATATATATATATATATATATATATATATATATATATATATATATATATATATATATATATATATATATATATATATATATATATATATATATATATATATTGTATCCATATGTTATAAATCTTTATATTCTTGACATATTTGATCCAAAATGTTTATTTGTCCAATTCAGCCCATTTTTCATAGAAAGTTACAACTTCAGCCCTTTTTAAATAAAAATGACATTTCTAGTCCTATTTAATGAAAAATGACATTTTTGGTCCTTGTATTACTTTTCATGACATTTTCGTCCCAAAACATTAATTTAAATGTGATTTCAGTTCAAATTATAATTTTGAACATCTTCAACCCTCTGTTTACAGAATTTTTAAGTTTTGACCCAAATTTCGAATGTTTTACATTTTTGACCCAAAATCCAAAAACTTTACATTTTTAGTCCTGGATTTAAAACTAATGCCATTTTCAGCCCCATTATTGATTTATTTACTGTTTTAGCTCGATCTTTAACTGTTATTACATTTTTAACCTAAATCTTCCAATTTTTTCGCAATGTTGGGCCCAAAAACCTGTAACGCCCAAATGTAAGCTAAATAAGCTAATATTTATGATTTTTACCCCTAGAAAAATGTTATCTTCATAAAAGTTAGATTTCCATGTAAACATACTATTTTAACCTTACAAAAACCAAAAATATCATGTTATCCCCAAACTTTTGTTATTTTTGCAAAAATGACACTTATAATGAATTTGACTTTGTTTTCACTTCTTAAGCCTACAGATTCTTAGATCTTTGAAGTAAGTTGTTTATTATGTTATATGTTTAAGTAATCTTCACATTTTAAGCCATAAATTTCGAGATATAGCAATATAGTACCATATTTTCACAACACCAACCAAATAAATCACATAAACAAGCATACACACATAGATCAACACATGAGACTTGTATTCTCCCCCAAAAACCATGTAAAATCCAAAAAACAAGGGGTATGAACTCACCTTGGGTTTGTGGGTTCAGTTTTGAAGAGAAATGGAAGAGATTTTCGGCCCTAGCAAGTCCTCTTGAGTAGATCTCGAACTTATGGAGGTTTTCTAAGAGTATGATCACAAAAATGCTTAGAATGGATGATCTTAACAAAAGGATGAAGTTATACAGCTTATATGTGTAAGGACTTACCAAGGAAGGGGTGAGTTTTTGGTGGAAATCTCCTTGATCCACCTTAGATCTTCGAAAATTTGTGGAGAAGAAGGAACTTCTCTAGAGAGAGTTTGTTTGAAAGAAATGGATGAAATATGTGTGTGTGTGTGTGTTGTGTGTCTTCGGCTGAATATAGAAAGGAGAGGGAGAAGAGAGAGAATTGCTTGGATATATGAGACTTGCATGGTTGTTTGTTGGATAATCCATTAATTAACCTCTAAACAATAATGAGGTGTCATGGTGCCATTCTTTCATTCATTTTCCCTTTTTTTATACTTGTTGGCCGAGAATGGGCTAAGGAGAAAGGTGGTGGATTAACTTGGCCCATATCTAGCCTTGGTTCGAAATTTTGAGGCCCATAAGGAAAGCTTACGGCCCATTGGGCCCTTAGGATAGCTTACGGCCCCGTTTTGTATAAAAGAATGATTTATGGCCCATTAAGGCTAATTGAATTTGTAATGGCCTAATAGGGCCCAAAAGAGGTAAACCATTCCATTTTAGGCCCATGATAGCCCAAAAGGTTAGGTTTTATGAATGTGGGTCCAATTTGGGCCCATTTAAGAGTTCTAAGCCCAACATAGTCAAATTGGAGGCTTATTGGTCCATTAGGCCCAATAAGAAATTCCTAGTCCATAATGGGCTTAAACCGGGATTTTTAGGGTTTTCAACTTTACTTGATGAACCTGAATTGAATTTGTTGTCATAGGATGAGCTTCAAGCATATTACTGAATTAGGGTTACAAGTCTCACAATAGATAATGTGTACAAGAGTACAGAATTTCCTAGCTAACATGCTAGTTGTGACATCATCCCCCGTTAGAGGGAATTTCGTCCCAAAATTCTTTTTGAAGCTAGATTTGAGAATGCGCGAATAAGTGAGGGTACTTCTGCTTCATCTGGTCTTTGTGTTTCCAAGTGAATTCCGGTCCATGCTTTGCGTTCCATTGAACCTTCACTATTGGAATGCGACTTTGCATAGTACGCTTCACCTCCCTGTCCATGATTTCAATTGGTTCTTCCACGAACAGGAGATTCTCGTTGATTTCGATTTCTTGCATTGGAATAACGAGAGTTTCATCGGATAAGCACTTCTTCAGATTTGAGATGCGGAACACGGGGTGTCCGTTGCTGAGCTCCGCAGGGAGCTGCAACCTATATGCCACTTGACCGATTCGGGCAAGAATCTCGAACGGTCCAATGTATCGTGCATTTAGTTTCCCCCGTTTCCCGAAACGAATCATCCCTTTCCAGGGAGAGACCTTCAATAGCACCCGGTCCCCGACTTGAAATTCCAAAGGCTTTCGCCATTTATCGGCGTATCTCTTCTGTCGGTCTCGCGATGCTTGAAGTCGAGCCTTGATTTGAATTATCTTTTCAGTTGTTTCGCGGATGATCTCTGGTCCTGTTAGAGTACTGTTCAGTGCCTGCCCCTTTGCTAGCTGAGAGTCACCCACTTCAGTCCAGCATAGAGGTGACCTGCATTTGCGACCATATAACACTTCGAAGGGAGCAACCTTGATGCTCGTGTGATAACTGCTATTGTACGAAAAATCAATCAATGGCAAGTGGGTGTTCCAAGACTTGCCGAATTCGATCACACAGGCTCTAAGCATGTCCTCCAGCGTCTGAATGGTACGCTCGCTTTGTCCATCCATTTACAGGTGGTAGGCAGTGCTCATGTCTAAATGTGTTCCCATTGCTTTCTGCAGCGACTGCCAAAATCGTGAAGTAAATCTATTGTCTCAGTCCGAGATAATAGATACCGACACTCCATGGAGTCTCACGATCTCCTTGATGTAGATTCGGGTCAATCTTTCCATTTTGTAAGATTCTTTTATTGGCAGGAAATGAGCGGCTTTTGTTAATCTGTCGACAATCACCCATATAACATCCAATCCGTCCACTGTCTTGGGTAATTTGGTCACGAAATCCATGGTAATCCTCTCCCATTTCCACTCAGGTATTACCGGCTGTTGTAATAAACCTGAGGGCTTCTGGTATTCCACTTTTACCTTGGCGCAAGTGAGGCACTTGCCCACGTAGGTGGCGATTTCTGCCTTCATGTTTGGCCACCAATAGTGTTGTTTGATATCTAGGTACATTTTGTCTGATCCCGGATGGATGGAGTATCGTGTCTTGTGAGCCTCATTCATAACTACTTCTCTGAATCCTCCAAGCTTAGGGACCCAGATTCTATCCATGAAATAGTATGCTCCATCTTCTTTGACTTCAAGATTCTTCTCCATACCATGCAACGATTCATTGGTAATGTTCTCGGGTTTCAATGCATCCAGCTGGGCTTATTTGATCTGCGAGATTAGGTGGGATTTAATAGTTATCGAGAGAGTCTTCACACGACGGCTTGAATATTCCTTTCAGCTCAGGGCATCAGCCACCACGTTAGCATTGCCCGGATGATACTTGATTTCGCACTCATAATCGTTTAGCAGTTCAACCCATCTCCGTTGTCTCATGTTTAGTTCCTTCTGATTCAAGATGTGCTAGAGGCTTTTGTGGTCGATGAAAATGGTGCACTTGGTACCATAAAGGTAGTGCCTCCAAATCTTCAAAGTGAAGAGCACTGCCCCCAACTCGAGATCATGAGTGGTGTAGTTTAATTCGTGGGTTTTCAGTTGTCTGGACGCATAGGCCATCACCTTTCCTCATTGCATAAGTACGCAGCCCAAACCTTGATTTGAAGCGTCGGAGTAGACTATAAAGTCTTCGGTTCCTTCTGGTAAGGATAGCACAGGTGCACTGCAGAGGGATTTCTTAAGGGTTTGGAAGGCAACTTCTTGCTTCTCCGTCCATTAGAAAGGTATGCCTTTTTGTGTAAGCATGGTAAGAGGCTTGGCTGTCCTGGAGAACTAGTGGATGAATCTTCTGTAATAGCCTGCGAAACCCAGAAATTGACGAATTTATGTGGGTGTCGTTGGGGCTGCCCATCCTTCAATGGCTTTGATCTTAGTGATGGGTTTTGAGCATTCTAACACTTCCTAAGTGTACATGCAACCCTAGAAAACCTTGGATCTATGTTTGTCTAAATACATGCAAAATATGATTTCCAGGGTTCATAATCCTATATGGCATACATGGGGAACTTTTAACTTAAAAGATGGCTAGAATAAGATACCTTGTTGATGAATTGATTCCTTGAAAACCTTGTGAGCCTAGCACCCCAAGTGTGATGCCTCAAATGCTTCACACAACACCAAATGCTTTTGGAGTAAACTTGAGAGAAATAAGAACACTTCTATTTTCGGCCTTGCCCTCTTGGGTTACTAGTGTAGCCGATTTTTGGTGAATAACATGTTTCTTATATAGTGTGTTGCATTAGGGTTACACCATGCAAACCCTAATGTAACATGGCTTTCCATTTCCATGACCCATGGGTTTAAACCTCCATGGAGCATCCAATGGGTATTAGCCCAACTTGATAATCCATGGAGCTTTTTAGCCCACTATACAAGTTATGGGTGATTTACAAAATCAACCCATATATTTAATTAGTTATCTTTTGATCACTTAATTAATTCCAAATTAATTCTTGATCAATACTAATTCAATAATATTATTAATATATTAGAACTTATAATATATTAATAAACCACAAGTGTTATTTCTCTCATTTTAGTCTAATCCAAATGCATGATACCATGCAACCCAAATGGACCATGCCGGGTCGGGTCAAGTACATACTAGATATAGTTATGGACTTAGACACCTTATCCAACAGTCTCCCACTTGGATAAGTCTAATAACTATACCTACAAGTATGACTTCAGGAACCGATCATCAATCGTAGCTCTTTCAAGGTCTCTTGGAACTGAGAAGACGATGATACGCCATTTAAGATAAGTGATCATATAATCCTCTGTTCTAGATATCAGCCGGACAAATACATGGAACAATGCCTTACTTATTGTCCAACAGTTTGTTTCCCGATTTCCGATTTGTTTGACATAGAACTTAATTGAACACATGAACTTAGTTCTGACCGGGCCCGGTACATAGGTCAAAACAAAATCATCGAGGGGCCCATATATCGCTTCTAATCCAAGAAGGAACAGATAAACTTCGACTCATATGCTTGTTCTACTACTTGTTGACTTACACACAAAGGCACGTTTTATAACATCGAGTTACCAATGCGTTTTCGTACAGTCAATGCATAATCAACTCATAGGTAACAAGTCATATCTCTAGGTTTGAAGACTTACATGATATTACCGTCTCACGATCACTCAAGATAAATTCCATGAAGTGATACCAGTGAGCGTGGGTTGAATCTAATACTCAGACCTTATCAGCACTCATGAGTGTTGTAGCACCACCTTTTCCAACATCTTAGACCTCTACAATCCAACCCATGACAGTCTTGATTCATATCTACTTCCAACATATGACCGACTGTGGATGGTTTGAATAACTTAGTCATTCAGGAAGAGCGACTTAGTTATTCTGGAAGTCAAAACATGCAAAGTGAAACACAAGAATAAATGAATCTAATATGGTATCAAACCCTATGAATATAAATAGAACACCTTTTATTTATCACCATATTGATTACTCATTATTCATTGTTTCGGGTTTTATCAACTTTATACTTGAATTAAAAACACTAGTTGTCCCATGCTCCAAGCATGTTCGCTACGTTTTCCAAACAATAGCTTTGCCATACACCAAGTATGCACTCTATGTTTGTCTATGATCCTTACTCTGTGAAATAAACCAATTGAACATAATTTCAATGATTCTAGTTTCACACTCCCAAATCTTTATCGAAAAGTGTAAGAATTCCAAATTCCTATCATTTACCGAAATCTATTACATTTTAAACTTATATGCACTACCCTCTTGTAATGTACAAAGTCAAAAAGACTTGTCACCAGTAATTACAGGGTATTCCAATGGAGATCAATTCCATGGAAACGAAGTCTCAAAGTACATTGCTCTGAACATCTTCCTTGCATTAAGTTTTCTAATCTTACCAAGATAACTTCCATCTATGGAGACAACTCCATATTCTCATTTTGACTATCACTTCTGAACAAGTGTTACCTCCTTCCAGAATATGTCAATTAGGTCCTTCCAAAAATTTAACACTATACTTCCAATTGTCCTTGAGCCACCAATCTTTGGTAAACCTTAGATTATCCTTGACAATTGCTTAATCATTTTAGTCATATCCAATTCTAGATTTTTCCCTCCTTAATGTCCTGAGCATTTGGAAAATTTAAAAAGGATGAATATTATAGTACATGCAATCGATCCTATATCCGAAGCATATGGAACACAATTCATGATGTCTCACATAAAGACATGATACAAGACCAGTGTTTTGCTATAATATTTCTACTTCCATTTCTTTTTGCCAAGTTCTCATAATTCAGATTATGAAAAGGGATGACGTAATCATATTCGAATTTTAGAACGCAAATAATGGACCCATATATAGAATTTCCTTATGTGAAGCCATTAAACATAAAATTCATATATATTTCCTTGACTCAGATGATTAACACCTCAATCTAATCTTTTAGAATTGAAATGAAGTATAATTTCCTCTCCCTTAATTATAGCAAAACAACTTTTCAGCCCCTGCAACCTCACGAATTTTTGTTTTCTATAATTAACATTGCTAACTAATCATAATTATCATGCTCCCACTAACATGATGATTATTAGCATAAAACTTATGCTCCCACTAGCTTTGACATATACTCAGAAATCAGCTGGACTTCTAGGAGTCAATACTTTATTACTTTCTTACCAAAGTTTATATTTCTGATACGAGATGCTTTGATAAAACTTTATCAAAATCATACACCTTTCCTTAGATAGCACACATATGTGAGGCTAAACAATTTCTGAACTATGAAAAGGGATGCCGTAATCATAGTCTCAATTGTTTAGACCTTTGCCATTTCTCACAAGTCCATGTTAGTGTTCCGGTTAACCACACACGCTCCGCTAACAACTTTGAGAATACAAATATCACATTTGCTGTCTACTTAAAATCTACTTAGTGAAAGTGTTTCCTCACAATCATTTTCATGAATCGGAGAGAAACCTTATGACACTTAGATTTTATGGTGTATGAGTTCCTATCCATGTGAATTTGTCAAAACCATAATCACAAGACAAGGTTAATGACAAATCCAAACTCATATATGTTTGTAAAAGAAATGAATATCGTTGTTATCCCCGGAAAACCCGATGTTTTCCGTTTTAATTAGTATGATGGTTTTGTATTATCGAGAAATCACTTGTGCGTTCACTATGTATGAATTCGCCTTCCCAAAAGATGAAATTTGTAACGGATCTCAATGTGAGTCGTTATAACCATGCATGATGATGACTATTTCGCATGTCTTGGCATTTGTGAAAATGCCAGATTTGATCAAGATTTTGTCACCCTACACTGGCCGAGTCTAACTGTAGCGAACATCTTAGGTGTAGGGGAGTCACCCCCGTATAGATCTATACACAAAATCTCGCTCTCCCTCCAGGAGACTCTAATTATAACTACAGGCTATGCCCAAACACTCGTTGGTGTTGAACGATATTTCTCACTAAATCCAAACTGATAGTTTATGAATATGAATAACCTTGTCCACACTTGTTTAATGTTTTCGAGAAAATGAAGTAGGCCTAACAGACACGAGTGAGGACCATGGCAGCCCGTGGTTCATGTATGTTATTTTAGGCCATCGAGTATGCTAAGGACACGTTAAAGCCCGTTGAGCATATGATGAATAATTCGGACCGCATTAGCAATGCAAATGATGGTCCACCAAACATGTGACTGGGCCACCCAGGGCCCAATAAACATGTTTTGATTATATTGGGCCCAAAAGTTCGTGAAATTGGGTCACGAAGGCCCGATAGGCACGAATAGTAAAATAATGGGCCCAATTATCGTATCATGTATTTGTTCATCGATATAATTAGTAGTATAGGGTTTGTTTTACATTTATTATTTGATTACTAATCTAAAACACCCGATGTTCGATTTATAACATCGCTATGTTTTTAATATATATATATATATATATATATATATATATATATATATATATATATATATATTGTATCCATATGTTATAAATCTTTATATTCTTGACATATTTGATCCAAAATGTTTATTTGTCCAATTCAGCCCATTTTTCATAGAAAGTTACAACTTCAGCCCTTTTTAAATAAAAATGACATTTCTAGTCCTATTTAATGAAAAATGACATTTTTGGTCCTTGTATTACTTTTCATGACATTTTCGTCCCAAAACATTAATTTAAATGTGATTTCAGTTCAAATTATAATTTTGAACATCTTCAACCCTCTGTTTACAGAATTTTTAAGTTTTGACCCAAATTTCGAATGTTTTACATTTTTGACCCAAAATCCAAAAACTTTACATTTTTAGTCCTGGATTTAAAACTAATGCCATTTTCAGCCCCATTATTGATTTATTTACTGTTTTAGCTCGATCTTTAACTTTTATTACATTTTTAACCTAAATCTTCCAATTTTTTCGCAATGTTGGGCCCAAAAACCTGTAACGCCCAAATGTAAGCTAAATAAGCTAATATTTATGATTTTTACCCCTAGAAAAATGTTATCTTCATAAAAGTTAGATTTCCATGTAAACATACTATTTTAACCTTACAAAAACCAAAAATATCATGTTATCCCCAAACTTTTGTTATTTTTGCAAAAATGACACTTATAATGAATTTGACTTTGTTTTCACTTCTTAAGCCTACAGATTCTTAGATCTTTGAAGTAAGTTGTTTATTATGTTATATGTTTAAGTAATCTTCACATTTTAAGCCATAAATTTCGAGATATAGCAATATAGTACCATATTTTTACAACACCAACCAAATAAATCACATAAACAAGCATACACACATAGATCAACACATGAGACTTGTATTCTCCCCCAAAAACCATGTAAAAACCAAAAAACAAGGGGTATGAACTCACCTTGGGTTTGTGGGTTCAGTTTTGAAGAGAAATGGAAGAGATTTTCGGCCCTAGCAAGTCCTCTTGAGTAGATCTCGAACTTATGGAGGTTTTCTAAGAGTATGATCACAAAAATGCTTAGAATGGATGATCTTAACAAAAGGATGAAGTTATACAACTTATATGTGTAAGGACTTACCAAGGAAGGGGTGAGTTTTTGGTGGAAATCTCCTTGATCCACCTTAGATTTTCGAAAATTTGTGGAGAAGAAGGAACTTCTCTAGAGAGAGTTTGTTTGAAAGAAATGGATGAAATATGTGTGTGTGTGTTGTGTGACTTCGGCTGAATATAGAAAGGAGAGGGAAAAGAGAGAGAATTGCTTGGATATATGAGACTTGCATGGTTGTTTGTTGGATAATCCATTAATTAACCTCTAAACAATAATGAGGTGTCATGGTGCCATTCTTTCATTCATTTTCCCTTTTTTTATACTTGTTGGCCGAGAATGGGCTAAGGAGAAAGGTGGTGGATTAACTTGGCCCATTTCTAGCCTTGGTTCGAAATTGTGAGGCCCATAAGGAAAGCTTACGGCCCATTGGGTCCTTAGGATAGCTTACGGCCCCGTTTTGTATAAAAGAATGATTTATGGCCCATTAAGGCTAATTGAATTTGTAATGGCCTAATAGGGCCCAAAAGAGGTAAACCATTCCATTTTAGGCCCATGATGGCCCAAAAGGTTAGGTTTTATGAATGTGGGTCCAATTTGGGCCCATTTAAGGGTTCTAAGCCCAACATAGTCAAATTGGAGGCTTATTGGTCCATTAGGCCCAATAAGAAATTCCTAGTCCATAATGGGCTTAAACCGGGATTTTTAGGGTTTTCAACTTTACTTGATGAACCTGAATTGAATTTGTTGTCATAGGATGAGCTTCAAGCATATTACTGAATTAGGGTTACAAGTCTCACAATAGATAATGTGTACAAGAGTACAGAATTTCCTAGCTAACATGCTAGTTGTGACATCATCCCCCGTTAGAGGGAATTTCGTCCCAAAATTCTTTTTGAAGCTAGATTTGAGAATGCGCGAATAAGTGAGGGTACTTCTGCTTCATCTGGTCTTTGTGTTTCCAAGTGAATTCCGGTCCATGCTTTGCGTTCCATTGAACCTTCACTATTGGAATGCGACTTTGCATAGTACGCTTCACCTCCCTGTCCATGATTTCAATTGGTTCTTCCACGCACAGGAGATTCTCGTTGATTTCGATTTCTTGCATTGGAATAACGAGAGTTTCATCGGATAAGCACTTCTTCAGATTTGAGATGCGGAACACGGGGTGTCCGTTGCTGAGCTCCGCAGGGAGCTGCAACCTATATGCCACTTGACCGATTCGGGCAAGAATCTCAAACGGTCCAATGTATCGTGCATTTAGTTTCCCTCGTTTCCCGAAACGAATCATCCCTTTCCAGGGAGAGACCTTCAATAGCACCCGGTCCACGACTTGAAATTCCAAAGGCTTTCGCCATTTATCGGTGTATCTCTTCTGTCGGTCTCGCGATGCTTGAAGTCGAGCCTTGATTTGAATTATCTTTTCAGTTGTTTCGCGGATGATCTCTGGTCCTGTTAGAGTACTGTTCAGTGCATGCCCCTTTGCTAGCTGAGAGTCACCCACTTCAGTCCAGCATAGAGGTGACCTGCATTTGCGACCATATAACACTTCGAAGGGAGCAACCTTGATGCTCGTGTGATAACTGCTATTGTACGAAAAATCAATCAAAGGCAAGTGGGTGTTCCAAGACTTGCCGAATTCGATCACACAGGCTCTAAGCATGTCCTCCAGCGTCTGAATGGTACGCTCGCTTTGTCCATCCGTTTACAGGTGGTAGGCAGTGCTCATGTCTAAATGTGTTCCCATTGCTTTCTGCAGCGACTGCCAAAATCGTGAAGTAAATCTATTGTCTCAGTCCGAGATAATAGATACCGACACTCCATGGAGTCTCACGATCTCCTTGATGTAGATTCGGGTCAATCTTTCCATTTTGTAAGATTCTTTTATTGGCAGGAAATGAGCGGCTTTTGTTAATCTGTCGACAATCACCCATATAGCATCCAATCCGTCCGCTGTCTTGGGTAATTTGGTCACGAAATCCATGGTAATCCTCTCCCATTTCCACTCAGGTATTACCGGCTGTTGTAATAAACCTGAGGGCTTCTGGTATTCCACTTTTACCTTGGCGCAAGTGAGGCACTTGCCCACGTAGGTGGCGATTTCTGCCTTCATGTTTGGCCACCAATAGTATTGTTTGATATCTAGGTACAATTTGTCTGATCCCGGATGGATGGAGTATCGTGTCTTGTGAGCCTCATTCATAACTACTTCTCTGAATCCTCCAAGCTTAGGGACCCAGATTCTATCCATGAAATAGTATGCTCCATCTTCTTTGACTTCAAGATTCTTCTCCATACCACGCAACGATTCATTGGTAACGTTCTCGGGTTTCAATGCATCCAGCTGGGCTTATTTGATCTGCGAGATTAGGTGGGATTTAATAGTTATCGAGAGAGTCTTCACACGACGGCTTGAATATTCCTTTCGGCTCAGGGCATCAGCCACCACGTTAGCATTGCCCGGATGATACTTGATTTCGCACTCATAATCGTTTAGCAGTTCAACCCATCTCCGTTGTCTCATGTTTAGTTCCTTCTGATTCAAGATGTGCTAGAGGCTTTTGTGGTCGATGAAAATGGTGCACTTGGTACCATAAAGGTAGTGCCTCCAAATCTTCAAAGTGAAGAGCACTGCCCCCAACTCGAGATCATGAGTGGTGTAGTTTAATTCGTGGGTTTTCAGTTGTCTGGACGCATAGGCCATCACCTTTCCTCATTGCATAAGTACGCAGCCCAAACCTTGATTTGAAGCGTCGGAGTAGACTATAAAGTCTTCGGTTCCTTCTGGTAAGGATAGCACAGGTGCACTGCAGAGGGATTTCTTAAGGGTTTGGAAGGCAACTTCTTGCTTCTCCGTCCATTCGAAAGGTATGCCTTTTTGTGTAAGCATGGTAAGAGGCTTGGCTGTCCTGGAGAACTAGTGGATGAATCTTCTGTAATAGCCTGCGAGACCCAGAAATTGACGAATTTATGTGGGTGTCGTTGGGGCTGCCCATCCTTCAATGGCTTTGATCTTAGTGATGGGTTTTGAGCATTCTAACACTTCCTAAGTGTACATGCAACCCTAGAAAACCTTGGATCTATCTTTGTCTAAATACATGCAAAATATGATTTCCAGGGTTCATAATCCTATATGGCATACATGGGGAACTTTTAACTTAAAAGATGGCTAGAATAAGATACCTTGTTGATGAATTGATTCCTTGAAAACCTTGTGAGCCTAGCACCCCAAGTGTGATGCCCCAAATGCTTCACACAACACCAAATGCTTTTGGAGTAAACTTGAGAGAAATAAGAACACTTCTATTTTCGGCCTTGCCCTCTTGTGTTACTAGTGTAGCCGATTTTTGGTGAATAACATGTTTCTTATATAGTGTGTTGCATTAGGGTTACACCATGCAAACCCTAATGTAACATGGCTTTCCATTTCCATGACCCATGGGTTTAAACCTCCATGGAGCATCCATGGAGCATCCAATGGGTATTAGCCCAACTTGATAATCCATGGAGCTTTTTAGCCCACTATACAAGTTATGGGTGATTTACAAAATCAACCCATATATTTAATTAGTTATCTTTTGATCACTTAATTAATTCCAAATTAATTCTTGATCAATACTAATTCAATAATATTATTAATATATTAGAACTTATAATATATTAATAAACCACAAGTGTTATTTCTCTCATTTTAGTCTAATCCAAATGCATGATACCATGCAACCCAAATGGACCATGCCGGGTCGGGTCAAGTACATACTAGATATAGTTATGGACTTAGACACCTTATCCAACAGTCTCCCACTTGGATAAGTCTAATAACTATACCTACAAGTATGACTTCAGGAACCGATCATCAATCGTAGCTCTTTCAAGGTCTCTTGGAACTGAGAAGACGATGATACGCCATTTAAGATAAGTGATCATATAATCCTCTGTTCTAGATATCAGCCGGACAAATACATGGAACAATGCCTTACTTATTGTCCAACAGTTTGTTTCCCGATTTCCGATTTGTTTGACATAGAACTTAATTGAACACATGAACTTAGTTCTGACCGGGACCGGTACATAGGTCAAAACAAAATCATCGAGGGGCCCATATATCGCTTCTAATCCAAGAAGGAACAGATAAACTTCGACTCATATGCTTGTTCTACTACTTGTTGACTTACACACAAAGGCACGTTTTATAACATCGAGTTTCCAATGCGTTTTCGTACAATCAATGCATAATCAACTCATAGGTAACAAGTCATATCTCTAGGTTTGAAGACTTACATGATATTACCGTCTCACGATCACTCAAGATAAATTCCATGAAGTGATACCAGTGAGCGTGGGTTGAATCTAATACTCAGACCTTATCAGCACTCATGAGTGTTGTAGCACCACCTTTTCCAACATCTTAGACCTCTACAATCCAACCCATGACAGTCTTGATTCATATCTACTTCCAACATATGACCGACTGTGGATGGTTTGAATAACTTAGTCATTCAGGAAGAGCGACTTAGTTATTCTGGAAGTCAAAACATGCAAAGTGAAACACAAGAATAAATGAATCTAATATGGTATCAAACCCTATGAATATAAATAGAACACCTTTTATTTATCACCATATTGATTACTCATTATTCATTGTTTCGGGTTTTATCAACTTTATACTTGAATTAAAAACACTAGTTGTCCCATGCTCCAAGCATGTTCGCTACGTTTTCCAAACAATAGCTTTGCCATACACCAAGTATGCACTCTATGTTTGTCTATGATCCTTACTCTGTGAAATAAACCAATTGAACACAATTTCAATGATTCTAGTTTCACACTCCCAAATCTTTATCGAAAAGTGTAAGAATTCCAAATTCCTATCATTTACCGAAATCTATTACATTTTAAACTTATATGCACTACCCTCTTGTAATGTACAAAGTCAAAAAGACTTGTCACCAGTAATTACAGGGTATTCCAATGGAGATCAATTCCATGGAAACGAAGTCTCAAAGTACATTGCTCTGAACATCTTCCTTGCATTAAGTTTTCTAATCTTACCAAGATAACTTCCATCTATGGAGACAACTCCATATTCTCATTTTGACTATCACTTCTGAACAAGAGTTACCTCCTTCCAGAATATGTCAATTAGGTCCTTCCAAAAATTTAACACTATACTTCCAATTGTCCTTGAGCCACCAATCTTTGGTAAACCTTAGATTATCCTTGACAATTGCTTAATCATTTTAGTCATATCCAATTCTAGATTTTTCCCTCCTTAATGCCCTGAGCATTTGGAAAATTTAAAAAGGATGAATATTATAGTACATGCAATCGATCCTATATCCGAAGCATATGGAACACAATTCATGATGTCTCACATAAAGACATGATACAAGACCAGTGTTTTGCTATAATATTTCTACTTCCATTTCTTTTTGCCAAGTTCTCATAATTCAGATTATGAAAAGGGATGACGTAATCATATTCGAATTTTAGAACGCAAATAATGGACCCATATATAGAATTTCCTTATGTGAAGCCATTAAACATAAAATTCATATATATTTCCTTGACTCAGATGATTAACACCTCAATCTAATCTTTTAGAATTGAAATGAAGTATAATTTCCTCTCCCTTAATTATAGCAAAACAACTTTTCAGCCCCTGCAACCTCACGAATTTTTGTTTTCTATAATTAACATTGCTAACTAATCATATTTATCATGCTCCCACTAACATGATGATTATTAGCATAAAACTTATGCTCCCACTAGCTTTGACATATACTCAGAAATCAGCTGGACTTCTAGGAGTCAATACTTTATTACTTTCTTACCAAAGTTTATATTTCTGATACGAGATGCTTTGATAAAACTTTATCAAAATCATACACCTTTCCTTAGATAGCACACATATGTGAGGCTAAACAATTTCTGAACTATGAAAAGGGATGTCGTAATCATAGTCTCAATTGTTTAGACCTTTGCCATTTCTCACAAGTCCATGTTAGTGTGCCGGTTAACCACACACGCTCCGCTAACAACTTTGAGAATACAAATATCACATTTGCTGTCTACTTAAAATCTACTTAGTGAAAGTGTTTCCTCACAATCATTTTCATGAATCGGAGAGAAACCTTATGACACTTAGATTTTATGGTGTATGAGTTCCTATCCATGTGAATTTGTCAAAACCATAATCACAAGACAAGGTTAATGACAAATCCAAACTCATATATGTTTGTAAAAGAAATGAATATCGTTGTTATCCCCGGAAAACCCGATGCTTTCCGTTTTAATTAGTATGATGGTTTTGTATTATCGAGAAATCACTTGTGCGTTCACTATGTATGAATTCGCCTTCCCAAAAGATGAAATTTGTAACGGATCTCAATGTGAGTCGTTATAACCATGCATGATGATGACTATTTCGCATGTCTTGGCATTTGTGAAAATGCCGGATTTGATCAAGATTTTGTCACCCTAGACTGGCCGAGTCTAACTGTAGCGAACATCTTAGGTGTAGGGGAGTCACCCCCGTATAGATCTATACACAAAATCTCGCTCTCCCTCCAGGAGACTCTAATTATAACTACAGGCTATGCCCAAACACTCGTTGGTGTTGAACGATATTTCTCACTAAATCCAAACTGATAGTTTATGAATATGAATAACCTTGTCCATACTTGTTTAATGTTTTCGAGAATATGAAGTAGGCCTAACAGACACGAGTGAGGACCATGGCAGCCCGTGGTTCATGTATGTTATTTTAGGCCATCGAGTATGCTAAGGACACGTTAAAGCCCGT
This sequence comes from Lactuca virosa, assembly GCF_052849685.1. Classification (NCBI taxonomy): domain Eukaryota; kingdom Viridiplantae; phylum Streptophyta; class Magnoliopsida; order Asterales; family Asteraceae; genus Lactuca; species Lactuca virosa. The sequence goes on from NC_136426.1 coordinate 290,290,614, forward strand.
TGAGCATATGATGAATAATTCGGACCGCATTAGCAATGCAAATGATGGTCCACCAAACATGTGACTGGGCCACCCAGGGCCCAATAAACATGTTTTGATTATATTAGGCCCAAAAGTTCGTGAAATTGGGTCACGAAGGCCCGATAGGCACGAATAGTAAAATAATGGGCCCAATTATCGTATCATGTATTTGTTCATCGATATAATTAGTAGTATAGGGTTTGTTTTACATTTATTATTTGATTACTAATCTAAAACACCCGATGTTCGATTTATAACATCGCTATGTTTTTAATATATATATATATATATATATATATATATATATATATATATATTGTATCCATATGTTATAAATCTTTATATTCTTGACATATTTGATCCAAAATGTTTATTTGTCCAATTCAGCCCATTTTTCATAGAAAGTTACAACTTCATCCCTTTTTAAATAAAAATGACATTTCTAGTCCTATTTAATGAAAAATGACATTTTTGGTCCTTGTATTACTTTTCATGACATTTTCGTCCCAAAACATTAATTTAAATGTGATTTCAGTTCAAATTATAAGTTTGAACATCTTCAACCCTCTGTTTACAGAATTTTTAAGTTTTGACCCAAATTTCGAATGTTTTACATTTTTGACCCAAAATCCAAAAACTTTACATTTTTAGTCCTGGATTTAAAACTAATGCCATTTTCAGCCCCATTATTGATTTATTTACTGTTTTAGCTCGATCTTTAACTGTTATTACATATTTAACCTAAATCTTCCAATTTTTTCGCAATGTTGGGCCCAAAAACCTGTAACGCCCAAATGTAAGCTAAATAAGCTAATATTTATGATTTTTACCCCTAGAAAAATGTTATCTTCATAAAAGTTAGATTTCCATGTAAACATACTATTTTAACCTTACAAAAACCAAAAATATCATGTTATCCCCAAACTTTTGTTATTTTTGCAAAAATGACACTTATAATGAATTTGACTTTGTTTTTACTTCTTAAGCCTACAGATTCTTAGATCTTTGAAGTAAGTTGTTTATTATGTTATATGTTTAAGTAATCTTCACATTTTAAGCCATAAATTTCGAGATATAGCAATATAGTACCATATTTTTACAACACCAACCAAATAAATCACATAAACAAGCATACACACATAGATCAACACATGAGACTTGTATTCTCCCCCAAAAACCATGTAAAAACCAAAAAACAAGGGGTATGAACTCACCTTGGGTTTGTGGGTTCAGTTTTGAAGAGAAATGGAAGAGATTTTCGGCCCTAGCAAGTCCTCTTGAGTAGATCTCGAACTTATGGAGGTTTTCTAAGAGTATGATCACAAAAATGCTTAGAATGGATGATCTTAACAAAAGGATGAAGTTATACAACTTATATGTGTAAGGACTTACCAAGGAAGGGGTGAGTTTTTGGTGGAAATCTCCTTGATCCACCTTAGATCTTCGAAAATTTGTGGAGAAGAAGGAACTTCTCTAGAGAGAGTTTGTTTGAAAGAAATGGATGAAATATGTGTGTGTGTGTTGTGTGTCTTCGGCTGAATATAGAAAGGAGAGGGAAAAGAGAGAGAATTGCTTGGATATATGAGACTTGCATGGTTGTTTGTTGGATAATCCATTAATTAACCTCTAAACAATAATGAGGTGTCATGGTGCCATTCTTTCATTCATTTTCCCTTTTTTTATACTTGTTGGCCGAGAATGGGCTAAGGAGAAAGGTGGTGGATTAACTTGGCCCATTTCTAGCCTTGGTTCGAAATTGTGAGGCCCATAAGGAAAGCTTACGGCCCATTGGGCCCTTAGGATAGCTTACAGCCCCGTTTTGTATAAAAGAATGATTTATGGCCCATTAAGGCTAATTGAATTTGTAATGGCCTAATAGGGCCCAAAAGAGGTAAACCATTCCATTTTAGGCCCATGATGGCCCAAAAGGTTAGGTTTTATGAATGTATGTCCAATTTGGGCCCATTTAAGGGTTCTAAGCCCAACATAGTCAAATTGGAGGCTTATTGGTCCATTAGGCCCAATAAGAAATTCCTAGTCCATAATGGGCTTAAACCGGGATTTTTAGGGTTTTCAACTTTACTTGATGAACCTGAATTGAATTTGTTGTCATAGGATGAGCTTCAAGCATATTACTGAATTAGGGTTACAAGTCTCATAATAGATAATGTGTACAAGAGTACAGAATTTCCTAGCTAACATGCTAGTTGTGACATCATCCCCCGTTAGAGGGAATTTCGTCCCAAAATTCTTTTTGAAGCTAGATTTGAGAATGCGCGAATAAGTGAGGGTACTTCTGCTTCATCTGGTCTTTGTGTTTCCAAGTGAATTCCGGTCCACGCTTTGCGTTCCATTGAACCTTCACTATTGGAATGCGACTTTGCATAGTACGCTTCACCTCCCTGTCCATGATTTCAATTGGTTCTTCCACGCACAGGAGATTCTCGTTGATTTCGATTTCTTGCATTGGAATAACGAGAGTTTCATCGGATAAGCACTTCTTCAGATTTGAGATGCGGAACACGGGGTGTCCGTTGCTGAGCTCCGCAGGGAGCTGCAACCTATATGCCACTTGACCGATTCGGGCAAGAATCTCGAACGGTCCAATGTATCGTGCATTTAGTTTCCCCCGTTTCCCGAAACGAATCATCCCTTTCCAAGGAGAGACCTTCAATAGCACCCGGTCCCCGACTTGAAATTCCAAAGGCTTTCGCCATTTATCGGCGTATCTCTTCTGTCGGTCTCGCGATGCTTGAAGTCGAGCCTTGATTTGAATTATCTTTTCAGTTGTTTCGCGGATGATCTCTGGTCCTGTTAGAGTACTGTTCAGTGCCTGCCCCTTTGCTAGCTGAGAGTCACCCACTTCAGTCCAGCATAGAGGTGACCTGCATTTGCGACCATATAACACTTCGAAGGGAGCAACCTTGATGCTCGTGTGATAACTGCTATTGTACGAAAAATCAATCAAGGGCAAGTGGGTGTTCCAAGACTTGCCGAATTCGATCACACAGGCTCTAAGCATGTCCTCCAGCGTCTGAATGGTACGCTCGCTTTGTCCATCCGTTTACAGGTGGTAGGCAGTGCTCATGTCTAAATGTGTTCCCATTGCTTTCTGCAGCGACTGCCAAAATCGTGAAGTAAATCTATTGTCTCAGTCCGAGATAATAGATACCGACACTCCATGGAGTCTCACGATCTCCTTGATGTAGATTCGGGTCAATCTTTCCATTTTGTAAGATTCTTTTATTGGCAGGAAATGAGCGGCTTTTGTTAATCTGTCGACAATCACCCATATAGCATCCAATCCGTCCGCTGTCTTGGGTAATTTGGTCACGAAATCCATGGTAATCCTCTCCCATTTCCACTCAGGTATTACCGGCTGTTGTAATAAACCTGAGGGCTTCTGGTATTCCACTTTTACCTTGGCGCAAGTGAGGCACTTGCCCACGTAGGTGGCGATTTCTGCCTTCATGTTTGGCCACCAATAGTATTGTTTGATATCTAGGTACAATTTGTCTGATCCCGGATGGATGGAGTATCGTGTCTTGTGAGCCTCATTCATAACTACTTCTCTGAATCCTCCAAGCTTAGGGACCCAGATTCTATCCATGAAATAGTATGCTCCATCTTCTTTGACTTCAAGATTCTTCTCCATACCACGCAACGATTCATTGGTAATGTTCTCGGGTTTCAATGCATCCAGCTGGGCTTATTTGATCTGCGAGATTAGGTGGGATTTAATAGTTATCGAGAGAGTCTTCACACGACGGCTTGAATATTCCTTTCGGCTCAGGGCATCAGCCACCACGTTAGCATTGCCCGGATGATACTTGATTTCGCACTCATAATCGTTTAGCAGTTCAACCCATCTCCGTTGTCTCATGTTTAGTTCCTTCTGATTCAAGATGTGCTAGAGGCTTTTGTGGTCGATGAAAATGGTGCACTTGGTACCATAAAGGTAGTGCCTCCAAATCTTCAAAGTGAAGAGCACTGCCCCCAACTCGAGATCATGAGTGGTGTAGTTTAATTCGTGGGTTTTCAGTTGTCTGGACGCATAGGCCATCACCTTTCCTCATTGCATAAGTACGCAGCCCAAACCTTGATTTGAAGCGTCGGAGTAGACTATAAAGTCTTCGGTTCCTTCTGGTAAGGATAGCACAGGTGCACTGCAGAGGGATTTCTTAAGGGTTTGGAAGGCAACTTCTTGCTTCTCCGTCCATTCGAAAGGTATGCCTTTTTGTGTAAGCATGGTAAGAGGCTTGGCTGTCCTGGAGAACTAGTGGATGAATCTTCTGTAATAGCATGCGAGACCCAGAAATTGACGAATTTATGTGGGTGTCGTTGGGGCTGCCCATCCTTCAATGGCTTTGATCTTAGTGATGGGTTTTGAGCATTCTAACACTTCCTAAGTGTACATGCAACCCTAGAAAACCTTGGATCTATGTTTGTCTAAATACATGCAAAATATGATTTCCAGGGTTCATAATCCTATATGGCATACATGGGGAACTTTTAACTTAAAAGATGGCTAGAATAAGATACCTTGTTGATGAATTGATTCCTTGAAAACCTTGTGAGCCTAGCACCCCAAGTGTGATGCCCCAAATGCTTCACACAACACCAAATGCTTTTGGAGTAAACTTGAGAGAAATAAGAACACTTCTATTTTCGGCCTTGCCCTCTTGTGTTACTAGTGTAGCCGATTTTTGGTGAATAACATGTTTCTTATATAGTGTGTTGCATTAGGGTTACACCATGCAAACCCTAATGTAACATGGCTTTCCATTTCCATGACCCATGGGTTTAAACCTCCATGGAGCATCCATGGAGCATCCAATGGGTATTAGCCCAACTTGATAATCCATGGAGCTTTTTAGCCCACTATACAAGTTATGGGTGATTTACAAAATCAACCCATATATTTAATTAGTTATCTTTTGATCACTTAATTAATTCCAAATTAATTCTTGATCAATACTAATTCAATAATATTATTAATATATTAGAACTTATAATATATTAATAAACCACAAGTGTTATTTCTCTCATTTTAGTCTAATCCAAATGCATGATACCATGCAACCCAAATGGACCATGCCGGGTCGGGTCAAGTACATACTAGATATAGTTATGGACTTAGACACCTTATCCAACAGTCTCCCACTTGGATAAGTCTAATAACTATACCTACAAGTATGACTTCAGGAACCGATCATCAATCGTAGCTCTTTCAAGGTCTCTTGGAACTGAGAAGACGATGATACGCCATTTAAGATAAGTGATCATATAATCCTCTGTTCTAGATATCAGCCGGACAAATACATGGAACAATGCCTTACTTATTGTCCAACAGTTTGTTTCCCGATTTCCGATTTGTTTGACATAGAACTTAATTGAACACATGAACTTAGTTCTGACCGGGCCCGGTACATAGGTCAAAACAAAATCATCGAGGGGCCCATATATCGCTTCTAATCCAAGAAGGAACAGATAAACTTCGACTCATATGCTTGTTCTACTACTTGTTGACTTACACACAAAGGCACGTTTTATAACATCGAGTTACCAATGTGTTTTCGTACAATCAATGCATAATCAACTCATAGGTAACAAGTCATATCTCTAGGTTTGAAGACTTACATGATATTACCGTCTCACGATCACTCAAGATAAATTCCATGAAGTGATACCAGTGAGCGTGGGTTGAATCTAATACTCAGACCTTATCAGCACTCATGAGTGTTGTAGCACCACCTTTTCCAACATCTTAGACCTCTACAATCCAACCCATGACAGTCTTGATTCATATCTACTTCCAACATATGACCGACTGTGGATGGTTTGAATAACTTAGTCATTCAGGAAGAGCGACTTAGTTATTCTGGAAGTCAAAACATGCAAAGTGAAACACAAGAATAAATGAATCTAATATGGTATCAAACCCTATGAATATAAATAGAACACCTTTTATTTATCACCATATTGATTACTCATTATTCATTGTTTCGGGTTTTATCAACTTTATACTTGAATTAAAAACACTAGTTGTCCCATGCTCCAAGCATGTTCGCTACGTTTTCCAAACAATAGCTTTGCCATACACCAAGTATGCACTCTATGTTTGTCTATGATCCTTACTCTATGAAATAAACCAATTGAACACAATTTCAATGATTCTAGTTTCACACTCCCAAATCTTTATCGAAAAATGTAAGAATTCCAAATTCCTATCATTTACCGAAATCTATTACATTTTAAACTTATATGCACTACCCTCTTGTAATGTACAAAGTCAAAAAGACTTGTCACCAGTAATTACAGGGTATTCCAATGGAGATCAATTCCATGGAAACGAAGTCTCAAAGTACATTGCTCTGAACATCTTCCTTGCATTAAGTTTTCTAATCTTACCAAGATAACTTCCATCTATGGAGACAACTCCATATTCTCATTTTGACTATCACTTCTGAACAAGAGTTACCTCCTTCCAGAATATGTCAATTAGGTCCTTCCAAAAATTTAACACTATACTTCCAATTGTCCTTGAGCCACCAATCTTTGGTAAACCTTAGATTATCCTTGACAATTGCTTAATCATTTTAGTCATATCCAATTCTAGATTTTTCCATCCTTAATGCCCTGAGCATTTGGAAAATTTAAAAAGGATGAATATTATAGTACATGCAATCGATCCTATATCCGAAGCATATGGAACACAATTCATGATGTCTCACATAAAGACATGATACAAGACCAGTGTTTTGCTATAATATTTCTACTTCCATTTCTTTTTGCCAAGTTCTCATAATTCAGATTATGAAAAGGGATGACGTAATCATATTCGAATTTTAGAACGCAAATAATGGACCCATATATAGAATTTCCTTATGTGAAGCCATTAAACATAAAATTCATATATATTTCCTTGACTCAGATGATTAACACCTCAATCTAATCTTTTAGAATTGAAATGAAGTATAATTTCCTCTCCCTTAATTATAGCAAAACAACTTTTCAGCCCCTGCAACCTCACGAATTTTTGTTTTCTATAATTAACATTGCTAACTAATCATAATTATCATGCTCCTACTAACATGATGATTATTAGCATAAAACTTATGCTCCCACTAGCTTTGAGATATACTCAGAAATCAGCTGGACTTCTAGGAGTCAATACTTTATTACTTTCTTACCAAAGTTCATATTTCTGATACGAGATGCTTTGATAAAACTTTATCAAAATCATACACCTTTCCTTAGATAGCACACATGTGTGAGGCTAAACAATTTCTGAACTATAAAAAGGGATGTCGTAATCATAGTCTCAATTGTTTAGACCTTTGCCATTTCTCACAAGTCCATGTTAGTGTGCCGGTTAACCACACACGCTCCGCTAACAACTTTGAGAATACAAATATCACATTTGCTGTCTACTTAAAATCTACTTAGTGAAAGTGTTTCCTCACAATCATTTTCATGAATCGGAGAGAAACCTTATGACACTTAGATTTTATGGTGTATGAGTTCCTATCCATGTGAATTTGTCAAAACCATAATCACAAGACAAGGTTAATGACAAATCCAAAGTCATATGGATTGAACTTGTGCGGTCTTAACTTCTTGCCGCCTGGCAGCACAAGGGCCTGCCATTGCTTCCAAGTTGTTATGCAACCAATTGAGAACTCTCAAAACTTATATGCAATTCCAACTTTTAACTGGAATGGGCACAGAAATGTCAACACAATAGGTTATTGACCTCAAGTCGTGTGCTAGTGAAAAACTATAGGTTTTTATTCTTGATTAGATCTTGAAATCCTTTCAGGATCTTTAAGACTCCCACTGTCCTCTTGACATATAAGACTATCTTGCCAAATATTCAAGAGATAGTGCGGATTCTTTATCAAGACAAACACTTGACACAGTTGGCCTTAGTTGGTCTTTGTTTTATCCAAACATCACAACTTACCAATTTTAAAGGTACTAGAGTAGGACACTGTCACACCCCCAAAACAGAACGGCGGAATCGTTCGAGGGTGGATGACTTCATGTAGTATCGTAACAGTTGAATACATAGTAAAGAAAGTAAACACAACCAACATATATATAATTGAAAAAGTTACATCATTTGTAGATATTACATGTTTCAAAATATCAATTACAATATGTTTTGAAAAGATTTGTTTGGACGCCTCAGCATCCCTTCTGCAAAAGCTGAAGTTTACCTGTATTACTGAATCCCTGAGAAATACAATTAGATTTGAAAGTGTAGATCAACATTTAAGCTGGTGAGTTCATAAGTATTTAATGTAAATGTTTGAATAAAATCGAATGAAATTTGTTTGTAGATGTTCGAAAAACTCCTAGAAAATCCAATATTTCATACTAGTATAAAAGTAGTCTTCTACAAAGACTCGACTGTTTTGAAGGTTTACTTTTAGAAATCCAATATCTGTTCATAAGTGTATGGTAGTTTAAAAGTTCCAAAACTGAAATGTAATCGTATTTTTCATGCCTAGAGTAGTAGATTTGTGTAAGTATAAAATCACTAAGGCACTTGATAACCCTGTAAATTAATGTGTTCTTAATACTCCATGTGAGTTTTATAACCATACTAATGACCCAGACTGCCTGTAACAACGTTCTTCAGGCGTTGGAATGTTATGATGTTTGTCACCCCAGACCTGCCGGTCTAACTGTAGCTAACAGTTTAAGTGCGGGATTATCAATCTCGTGTAGATCTATACACAAGTATCATGCTCCCCCTAGAAGGGATTATGGTATATAATACAGGACTTAAAATGCATACTCGAAAGTACGTGAAATGTCTCACAAAACTTAGTATAAAACAGATTTGCGTATGAAAATGTCCATTTGTTCTTGTGTATGAAAATATCTCTTTTATATAGTGTTTCTAGTATGTAAATGTTCATGATTTTCTCGTAAACTATACCTATTATAGTTTTTCAAAGTGTGGGTTTCGTTCGTATAGTAAATCCTAGTGTAATGCGCACTTGTTATGTAAAGTATAACATTTAAAGTGACATAAATGATTACATATACTTAAAGTATAAATAAAGTGTTTGATTCGTATATATGTATATAAACATGTCTTATTTCCAAAAGACAAGATGTTATCTTAAATATATTTTGCATACGAAAGTTCCTATGTAGTAGTTATGAATCACATATGATTCACTTAATAAAAAGAGTATATGGTGAAACTTTATGTTACACACGATAATAACCGTGTGTTTACTTGTATTCCCCCCCTTAAAAGTGTATAAAAAGCATTGATAAAACATTTGAAAGTGTAGTTTATAGGGGTATGAACTCACTTGATTGATTGGAGAAAGCGAGATGATAATCGAGCAGAACTTCGACTTGGAACAGTTGATTTTCTCAGGATTTTCGGGAATCTCGGGAATACAAAACCTTCCTTCGGGACTTGGATGCGAAGACCGGGGCTTTAAGAGGGCTTCGGAGGCTTAAACGCAGAGTTTCGGCACGAGAGAGGGAAGAATGGAGCACCTAAACCCGACACCCCAAAAGTTCTATTTATAGGGGCCATTTTTGAGTGCCACATCGTGGCAAAGGGTTGGCCACGTCGTGGTGGTCAAGTCTTATCCTCTTCCGTTGATGGGACGCCCTCAGTCACTTGTCGGGTCGCGGCAAACTCTGCCACGTCGTGGCAAGCCTGACAGCCACGGTTTTCAGGCCTCGAACTTGTAAAATCCGTAACTTTCGCGTACGAGCTCCATTTTCGACGTTCTTTATATGCACGCGTAGGTGAGAATATACTCTACAACTCTCGTTTAGACTTCATCGGCAAATTTTGATTTATTTTTAATTATTTATTTTTAACGGGCCGGGACACAAAAAGTCCGTTAAAAATCCATAACTTCTTCATCCGATGTCCGTTTTTGTTAGACTTTTCGCCGTTGTGCTACTATTGTCGAGCCCTTCGATTCTTATTTAGGTTGTGTCGGCTAAAGACCACTCGATCTCTATTTCGAGTTTTTAGCTGTCTACTGCTAGGTCAGAAACTTCCAAAAATCATAAGTTCCTCATACGAAGTCAGATTTGGGCGTTCTTTTTACGTACGCTCATGGTTTAAGGATATATACAACTTTTATTTAGATACTTAAGGTTAAAAACTATTGTATTGAAACTTCGCGTTTTTCGTTTAATCGGTGTTGTCGGTCTAACTGTAGCTAACAGTTTAAGTGCGGGATTATCAATCCCGTATAGATCTATACACAAGTATCATGCTCCCCCTAGAAGGGATTATGGTATATAATACAGGACTTAAAATGCATACTCGAAAGTACGTGAAATGTCTCACAAAACTTAGTATAAAACAGATTTGCGTATGAAAATGTCCATTTGTTCTTGTGTATGAAAATATCTCTTTTATATAGTGTTTCTAGTATGTAAATGTTCATGATTTTCTCGTAAACTATACCTATTATAGTTTTTCAAAGTGTGGGTTTCGTTCGTATAGTAAATCCTAGTGTAATGCGCACTTGTTATGTAAAGTATAACATTTAAAGTGACATAAATGATTACATATAGTTAAAGTATAAATAAAGTGTTTGATTCGTATATATGTATATAAACATGTCTTATTTCCAAAAGACAAGATGTTATCTTAAATATATTTTGCATACGAAAGTTCCTATGTAGTAGTTATGAATCACATATGATTCACTTGATAAAAAGAGTATATGGTGAAACTTTATGTTACACACGATAATAACCGTGTGTTTACTTGTATTCCCCCCCTTAAAAGTGTATAAAAAGCATTGATAAAACATTTGAAAGTGTAGTTTATAGGGGTATGAACTCACTTGATTGATTGGAGAAAGCGAGATGATAATCGAGCAGAACTTCGACTTGGAACAGTTGATTTTCTCGGGATTTTCGGGAATCTCTGGAATACAAAACCTTCCTTCGGGACTTGGATGCTAAGACCGGGGCTTTAAGAGAGCTTCGGAGGCTTAAACGCAGAGTTTCGACACGAGAGAGGGAAGAATGGAGCACCTAAACCCGACACCCCAAAAGTTCTATTTATAGGGGCTATTTTTGAGTGCCACGTCGTGGCAAAGGGTTGGCCACGTCGTGGTGGTCAAGTCTATCCTCTTCCGTTGATGGGACGCCCTCAGTCACTTGTCGGGTCGCGGCAAACTCTGCCACGTCGTGGCAAGCCTGACAGCCTCGGTTTTCAGGCCTCGAACTTGTAAAATCCGTAACTTTCGCGTACGAGCTCCATTTTCAACGTTCTTTATATGCACGCGTAGGTGAGAATATACTCTACAACTCTCGTTTAGACTTCATCGGCAAATTTTGATTTATTTTTAATTATTTATTTTTAACGGGCCGGGACACGAAAAGTCCATTAAAAATCCATAACTTCTTCATCCGATGTCCGTTTTTGTCAGACTTTTCGCCGTTGTCGAGACCTTCGATTCTCATTTAGGTTGTGTCGGCTAAAGACCGCTCGATCTCTATTTCGAGTTTTTAGCTGTCTACTGCTAGGTCAGAAACTTCCAAAAATCATAACTTCCTCATACGAAGTCAGATTTGGGCGTTCTTTTTACGTACGCTCATGGTTTAAGGATATATACAACTTTTATTTAGATACTTAAGGTTAAAAACTATTGTATTGAAACTTCGCGTTTTTCGTTTAATCGGTGTTGCCGGTTTTGTCGGAAATCTTAGAATGGTCATAACTTCTTCGTTATAACTCGGATTTTAGTGTTCTTAGTATTTCTGTAAACCTTGACACAATATCTAGCATAATAGATATTCCTATAAAGACTTTTGCACATTTATTTTTCGAAGTTACTTTCATTATATCAAAAGAGGTTACAATTCTTGACTTTTTAGGTCATTACATTGATTTGAAAATATCGGGTTGTCACATCATCGCTCCGTTAGAGGGAATTTCGTCCCGAAATTTAATGTAAGGTAATTATTTGTGGACTAGGGAAACAGATGCGGGTATTTTTGTTTCATCTGATCTTCGCGTTCCCATGTGTATTCTGGTCCTCGCTTTGCATTCCAGCGGACCTTCACGATGGGTATGCGACTTTGTTTTGTTCTTTTAATTTCCCTATCCATGATTTCAATTGGTTCTTATATAAAGTGGAGACTCTCGTCGATTTCGATTTCGTCTAGAGGGACGACGAGGGTCTCACCGGACAAACATTTCTTCAAGTTTGACACATGAAAGGTAGGATGTACGTTATTGAGTTCCTGCGGTAGACGAAGTTTGTAGGCTACCGGGCCGATCCTTGCAAGGATCTCGAAGGGTCCGATATACCTTGGGTTTAGTTTCCCACGTTTTCCGAAACGTACTAACCCTTTCTAGGGTGAGACCTTTAATAGCACTCGGTCCCCGACCTGAAATTCCAAGGGCTTCCGTCTTTTGTCCGCATAACTCTTTTGTCTGTCTCTGGAAGCCTTTAGTCGTTCCCGAATATGAACAATCTTCTCAGTTGTTTCTCTTATGATTTCCGGGCCTGTGAGAGCGCTATCGTGTACTTGTCCCTTGGCTAGTTGCGTGTCACCCACTTCAGCCCAGCACTGTGGTGATCTGCACTTGCGGCCATAGAGGGCTTCGAATGGAGCAACTTTAATGCTGGAGTGATAGCTATTGTTGTATGAAAATTCGACTAGTGGTAAATGGGTATCCCATGCTTTACCAAAATCGATTACACAAGCCCTTAGCATATCTTCCAAGGTTTGTATGGTCCTCTCACTTTGACCGTCGGTTTGTGGATGGTAAGCAGTACTCATGTCTAGCCTCGTTCCAAGAGATTTTTGTAGCGACTGCCAGAAATGCGAGGTGAACCTACTATCTCTGTCGGAGATAATGGATATTGGTACCCCATGTAGTCGTACAATCTCTCGGATGTAAGTTCGAGTTAGCTTCTCCATCTTATCGGTTTCCTTGATGGGTAGGAAGTGTGCGGATTTTGTTAAACTATCGACGATTACCCAGATGGTGTCTAGCCTACCTGCTGTCTTGGGTAATTTGGTTATGAAATCCATGGTTATCCGTTCCCACTTCCACTCGGGTATTTTGGGTTGTTGTAGTAATCCTGATGGCTTTTGGTACTCTACCTTGACTTTGGCGCAAGTCAGACACTTGCCCACATAGGTAGCTATCTCTGCTTTCATGTTCGGCCACCAATACAGTTTCTTGAGGTCTAGATACATTTTGTCCGAACCTGGATGCACGGAGTATCAAGTCTTATGAGCCTCATTCATGACCACGTCTCTGAATCCACCAAACTTCGGTGTCCAGATCCGATCCATGAAGTATCTAACTCCGTCGCCCTTGATTTCAAGATTCTTATCCATTTCCTTAAGGCTTCACCCGTCACGTTCTCTGTTTTTAAGGCTTCCTTCTGAGCTTCCTTGATTTGTGTGGACAGGTGAGAATGGATCGTCATGGTTAAGGATTTTACTCGGCGGCCCGAGTATTCTTTTCGACTAAGAGCATCAGCCACCACATTCGCTTTTCCTGGATGATAACGAATCTCACATTTGTAGTCATTCAACAGTTCAACCCATCGTCTTTGCCTCATGTTGAGCTCCTTTTGATTGAGGATGTGTTGAAGGCTCTTGTGATCGGTAAAGATTGTGCATTTTGTGCCGTAGAGATAGTGTCTCCAAATCTTTAAGGCGAAAACGACTGCTCCCAGTTCGAGGTCGTGTGTAGTGTAGTTGACCTCGTGCGTCTTGAGTTGTCTCGAGGCGTAGGTGATGACCTTTCCTCGTTGCATTAGAACACATCCAAGACCTTGAATAGATGCATCACAGTAGACTACGAAGTCTTCTGTTCCTTCTGGCAAGGACAAAATGGGTGCGCTGCAAAGTGCTTTCTTCAGTGTTTGGAATGCAGCGTCTTGTCTTTCTTCCCAATTGAAAGTTACCCCTTTCTGGGTCAAGGTGGTAAGTGGTTTAGCAATCTTTGAGAAGTTTTGTATAAATCTTCGGTAATAGCCAGCAAGACCCAGGAATTCTCGGATTTCCGTTGGGGTTTTGGGAGCTGACCAGCTCTCAATTGCCTTGATTTTGGAAGGGTCCACGTGTATCCCGTCTTTGCTAACCACGTGACCTTGGAAATCTACTTTCTGAATCCAAAATTCGCATTATGAAAATTTCGCGTATAGCTTCTCTTTTCTTAGAGTTTCCAAGATTTGTCGGAGGTGTTGACCATGTTCCTCTTTACTCTTTGAATAGATGAGTATATCGTCTATGAATACGATCACAAATTTGTCCAGGAATGAACGGCACACTCGATTCATTAAGTCCATGAACACTGCCGGTGCATTTGTTTATCCAAAGGGCATCACTACAAACTCGTAGTGACCATAACGAGTTCGAAAGGCTGTTTTGGGAACATCTCCTGCCAAGACTCGCAGCTGATGGTACCCGGATCTCAAATCGATCTTCGAGAAATAACACGCTCCCTGGAGTTGGTCGAACAGTCGTCAATGCGGGGTAGGGGATATCGGTTCTTGATAGTGAGCTTGTTGAGTTCCCGGTAATCGATGCACATGCGGAAAGATCCATCCTTCTTCTTTACGAACAGGACTGGCGCTCCCCAAGCTGAGAAGCTCGGTCCGATGAATCCTTTGTTGAGTAGTTCGTTTAGTTGGCTAGATAATTCTTGCATCTCAGCTGGCGCTAGACGATACGACGACTTAGCTACTGGGGTAGCTCCGGGGATTAAATCGATTCTGAACTCGACTTGTCGTCCTGGTGGGACTCCTGGAAGATCTTCAGGAAAGACTTCGGGAAAATCGCAGACTTCTGGAATGTCTTTGGGGTCTTTCTCTTCCTTTCCCTTATCTACTACGTGGGCTAAGAAGGCATGGTACTCCTTACGTAGGTATTTATGGGCTTTGACGCAAGAGATGATCTGTAAATTGGTACTGGGCTTGTCACCATAAATGACGAGAATTTCGCCGTTTGGCAGATTTCGGCGAACCGCCCTTTCGTGACAAAGTATATCGGCATGGTGTAGGCTTAACCAATCCATACCGATGATGACATCAAAGCTTTTTATAGTGATCGGCATTAGATCAATTCGAAATGAATGTTCATCTAGAGTTAGTGTGCAGCCTATGTACATATCGTTAGTGCTTTCTGTTCTACCGTTTTTCATTTCTACTGTAAATATCTTATTCAGTGATTTAGGGTTCTGTTTTAGTATTTGTTTGAATTTATGACTCACGGAACTCCTCTCCGCACCACAATCAAAGAGTATGCATGCATAAGCGTTATTAAGGAGAAACGTACCCATAACCACCGTGGGATCAGCTATCGTTTCGTTCTGCCCTATTGCCAGCACTCTTCCTATGCCGCCAGCATTCCTTCCCTTAGGGCAGTCTCTCTTGTAATGTCCAGCCTCACCACACCCATAACACGTCTGGCCCACACCGGCTCCAGGGATTTGGGTGATTGGTCGTGCTGGTGCTTTACAGAAACGGGCAGTGTGCCCTTTCCTGTTGCAGTTGTTGCAGTGCATCTCCCGATAATTTCCGTGGTGATAGAAATTGCACTTGTTGCACTTCGGGAAGTTCCCAGCGTATTGCTTTGCTGGTGTAGGGGTAACAGGAACAGCAGTGGGGGTAGTAGCGGCATGGACCGCCACTATCTGTTGCTTCTTGGCAGGTTCTTCTGAAGACTGACTCTTCCTCTTGTTTCATTACTTCTTCTTGCTGTTGTTGTTGGTAATGTTGTTGTTGTTGGTGTTTCCTAAGGTTTGCTCTGGAACCGCAGTTGCGAAGTCTTGGCAGACTCCATTGTCAACAAGAGCTTGTGCCAACTGTTTGGCACTATCGAAAGTGATGGGTTTGGAAGCTAGTACACTTCCTCGAATCTGGGGTGCCAGTCCCTAGATGTACCTCTCGAACTTTTTGCTCTCTAGAGCAAGCATCCCTGGGCAAAGGATTGTCAAATCACTAAACCTATTGGTATAGGCTGTGATGTCTGAGCCTACCATAGTAAGGCTCCAAAGTTCCTGCTCTAGCTTTTGTACTTCGCCCCTTGGACAATACTCTTGCATTGACAATTGCTTTAGATTCTCCCAGCCCATAGAATTTGCCACTACCAGAGTTAGTGACTTGACATGGCCATTCCACCATGTCAGGGCTCTCTCGGAGAATATACAAGCAGCAAATTTTACCTTGCTCACTTCCAGACATGCACAAATCTCGAAAACCGCTTCTGTTTTCTCTATCTATTGCGATAGAGCCATTATCCCTCCGGATCCGTTAAAAGTCATGGGCTTACTATTGGTGAAGTCCTTGAAGGTGCAATCCCCTGAACGACCTGGACGTTGGCAATTCGTAGAACTATTTACTCCCCCTCCAGACCCATTATTACTCATCTGTGCCATTGCTGCTGTCACTGCAGCTGTTACAGCAGCTATCAAGGTGGCATTTTCAGTTGGTGGAGGCGGTGGTGGTGGAGGTATCGTGCCTGGCCTGGGTCTTAGGTTTGGACGAGGAGGCATCGCGCTGCCAAGAATTAAAAATAAAAGATTATAAGTTTTGGTGGTTGAGAGTGGAATGATAATGAGTTAACTATCTTTAATAGTTCGAGAATTTGGTTTGACCAACACAGGGCTTTGAGTTTGATTCACTAATGGAGTTTGAATAACATTAACAAACTCATGAAGTCGAATGAAATGCACATAATTAACACACAAAAGAGGTATGCCCTATATATATTAAACATATGTTGAGTTACATTCGAAGTTAGGAAAATTTTGACCCTTCTAAGGGTTTCCGATACAGAAGTTAAAGAAAAGTAAGACTTTTAGGCGAGTTCCTATTCTATAACAAAATCTTTGCGATTCGAGCAACTACTACTTGCGACGTAGGTTACGCTTGGAGTTCTACTCTGCGTCTGATTTCTTTGATTCCATAAGACGCCTGTCAAACACGGCTTGCTGTTCCCTTATTTCAGAAAGGGCTGAAATTAGTTGATCTTGGAATGTGTCAGCGCGGAGTTGGGCATTTTCCTGCAACCTGTCCAGTCGACGGATGTCGGAAGTGTGAACTTGTACTTCCACGTTGACTTCCCGAATCCGGTTTGCTTGAACCCCTGATTGAAAGGACTGGTTGGCTAGTTTTCCCACCATGACTGGGAGTGCTCGGTCGGCTGAACCTCCACCCCTGACGACGTAGAAATCCCGACACATACCATAGGGAGGACGTAACCCTTGTTGTCGGCTCCAATGGTGGATGTGACTTCCCCAAATGGGAGTTGGTCCCTAAGAGTTTCCCCTAAATGCGGGAGGTTGAGCGACTGGTGGGTTGATTACTTCTGGTTCTGAGTCTGTACCAGAGTCTTCCCCTTCCTCCAACTCTATAGGTTCCTCATCTTCTTCGGGGTCCTCCTCTACCCATCCTCCATTGCCCTGATTCGGGTAGTAGGGATCCCCTGGTGGGTGGAATCCAGCCATTGGGTCTGTGCGAGAATAGAGATATGAGAATTGCCTAGAAAATAAAACATGTAAATCTAAACATGTAGGTTAACCTATTGTATTTACCAAATAATCCTATAGTACTTAATTTCGTATGTTTGATACTAGTGTCATTTTGGTAAGTTTTGACTTGTTGTTCACTACGACCATTCCTCGACATACGTTAGTTCGATCTCGGATAAATATAGTTGATCAGGCTATATTCGTCCCAAATCCGATTACATATTCTGAGGCCTAGTCGTAGTGTTCAACTTGTCTTAATACTTCTTGCATAGTTCTACTATGAAAATGACTCGTTGTATGCATGTATTTGTGTTTTTATGACCCAAACAATTTAAGCTACCTGAAATGCGGTTTAGGTGTAAAAACGTTTTGTCAGAGAATTTTAATCCCTATGCATTTATAGTTTGTATATCTTATGTGGTTCGATATACTTAGTTCACTATAAACAATGCTCTGATACCAATCTGTCACACCCCCAAACCAGAACGGCGGAATCATTCGAGGGTGGATGACTTCATGTAGTATCGTAACAGTTGAATACATAGTAAAGAAAGTAAAAACAACCAGCATATATATAATTGAAAAAGTTACATCATTTGTAGATATTACATGTTTCAAAATATCAATTACAATATGTTGTGAAAAGATTTGTTTGGACGCCTAAGCATCCCTTCTGCAAAAGCTGAAGTTTACCTGTATTACTGAATCCCTGAGAAATACAAGTAGATTTGAAAGTGTAGATCGGCATTTAAGCTGGTGAGTTCATAAGTATTTAATGTAAATGTTTGAATAAAATCGAATGAAATTTGTTTGTAGATGTTCGAAAACCTCCTAGAAAATCCAATATTTCCTACTAGTATAAAAGTAGTCTTCTACAAAGACTCGACTGTTTTGAAGGTTTACTTTTAGAAATCCAATATCTGTTCATAAGTGTGTGGTAGTTTAAAAGTTCCAAAACTGAAATGTAATCGTATTTTTCATGCCTAGAGTAGTAGATTTGTGTAAGTATAAAATCACTAAGGCACTTGATAACCCTGTAAATTAATGTGTTCTTAATACTCCATGTGAGATTTATAACCATACTAATGACCCAGACTGCCTGTAACAACGTTCTTCAGGCGTTGGAATGTTATGACGTTTGTCACCCCAGACCTGCCAGTCTAACTGTAGCTAACAGTTTAAGTGCGGGATTGTCAATCCCGTATAGATCTATACACAAGTATCACGCTCCTCCTATAAGGGATTATGGTATATAATACAGGACTTAAAATGCATACTCGAAAGTACGTGAAATGTCTCACAAAACTTAGTATAAAACAGATTTACGTATGAAAATGTCCATTTGTTCTTTTGTATGAAAATATCTCTTTGATATAGTGTTTCTAGTATGTAAATGTTCATGATTTTCTCGTAAACTATACCTATTATAGATTTTCAAAGTGTGGGTTTCGTTCGTATAGTAAATCCTAGTGTAGTGCTCACTTGTTATGTAAAGTATAACATTTAAAGTGACATAAATGATTACATATACTTAAAGTATAAATAAAGTGTTTGATTCGTATATATGTATATAAACATGTCTTATTTCCAAAAGACAAGATGTTATCTTGAATATATATTGCATACGAAAGTTCCTATGTAGTAGTTATGAATCACATATGATTCACTTGATAAAAAGAGTATATGGTGAAACTTTATGTTACACACGATAATAACTGTGTGTTTACTTGTATTCCCCCCCTTAAAAGTGTATAAAAAGCATTGATAAAACATTTGAAAGTGTAGTTTATAGGGGTATGAACTCACTTGATTGATTGGAGAAAGCGAGATGATAATCGAGCAGAACTTCGACTTGGAACAGTTGATTTTCTTGGGATTCTCGGGAATCTCAGGAATACAAAACCTTCCTTCGGGACTTGGATGCGAAGACCGGGGCTTTAGGAGGGCTTCGGAGGCTTAAACGCAGAGTTTCGGCACGAGAGAGGGAAGAATGGAGCACCTAAACCTGGCACCCCAAAAGTTCTATTTATAGGGGCCATTTTTGAGTGCCACGTCGTGGCAAAGGGTTGGCCACGTCGTGGTGGTCATGTCTTATCCTATTCCGTTGATGGGACGCCCTCAGTCACTTGCCGGGTCGCGGCAAACTGTGCCACGTCGTGGCAAGCCTGACAGCCTCGGTTTTCAGGCCTCGAACTTGTAAAATCCGTAACTTTCGCGTACGAGCTCCGTTTTCGATGTTCTTTATATGCACGCGTAGATGAGAATATACTCTACAACTCTCGTTTAGACTTTATCGGCAAATTTTGAATTTATTTTTATTTATTTATTTTTAACGGGCCGGGACACGAAAAGTCCGTTAAAAATCCATAACCTCTTCATCCGATGTCCGTTTTTGTCAGACTTTTCGCCGTTGTGCTACTATTGTCGAGACCTTCGATTCTCATTTAGGTTGTGTCGTCTAAAGACCACTCGATCTCTATTTCGAGTTTTTAGCTGTCTACTGCTAGGTCAGAAACTTCCAAAAATCATAACGTCCTCATACGAAGTCAGATTTGGGCGTTCTTTTTGCGTACGCTCATGGTTTAAGGATATCTACAACTTTTATTTAGATACTTAAGGTTAAAAACTATTGTATTGAAACTTCGCGTTTTTCGTTTAATCGGTGTTGCCGGTTTTGTCGGAAATCTTAGAATGGTCATAACTTCTTCGTTATAACTCGGATTTTAGTGTTCTTAGTATTTATGTAAACCTTGACACAATATCTAGCATAATAGATATTCCTATAAAGACTTTTGCACATTTATTTTTCGAAGTTAATTTCATTATATCAAAAGAGGTTACAATTCTTGACTTTTTAGGTCAATACATGGATTCGAAAATATCGGGTTGTCACATCATCCCCCCGTTAGAGGAATTTCGTCCCGAAATCTAATATAAGGTAATTATTTGTGGACTAGGGAAACAGATGCAGGTATTTTTGTTTCATCTGATCTTCGCGTTCCCATGTGTATTCAGGTCCTCGCTTTGCATTCCAGCGGACCTTCACGATGGGTATGTGACTTTGTTTTGTTCTTTTAATTTCCCTATCCATGATTTCAATTGGTTCTTCTATAAAGTGGAGACTCTCGTCGATTTCGATTTCGTCTAGAGGGACGACGAGGGTCTCATCGGACAAACATTTCTTCAAGTTTGACACATGAAAGGTAGGATGTACGTTATTGAGTTCCTGCGGTAGACGAAGTTTGTAGGCTACCGGGCCGATCCTTGCAAGGATCTCGAAGGGTCCGATATACCTTGGGTTTAGTTTCCCACGTTTTCCGAAACGTACTAACCCTTTCTAGGGTGAGACCTTTAATAGCACTCGGTCCCCGACCTGAAATTCCAAGGGCTTCCGTCTTTTGTCCGCATAACTCTTTTGTCTGTCTCTGGAAGCCTTTAGTCGTTCCCGAATATGAACAATCTTCTCAGTTGTTTCTCTTATGATTTCCGGGCCTGTGAGAGCGCTATCGTGTACTTGTCCCTTGGCTAGTTGCGTGTCACCCACTTCAGCCCAGCACTGTGGTGATCTGCACTTGCGGCCATAGAGGGCTTCGAATGGAGCAACTTTAATGCTGGAGTGATAGCTATTGTTGTATGAAAATTCGACTAGTGGTAAATGGGTATCCCATGCTTTACCAAAATCGATTACACAAGCCCTTAGCATATCTTCCAAGGTTTGTATGGTCCTCTCACTTTGACCGTCGGTTTGTGGATGGTAAGCAGTACTCATGTCTAGCCTCGTTCCAAGAGATTTTTGTAGCGACTGCCAGAAAAGCGAGGTGAACCTACTATCTCTGTCGGAGATAATGGATATTGGTACCCCATGTAGTCGTACAATCTCTCGGATGTAAGTTCGAGTTAGCTTCTCTATCTTATCGGTTTCCTTGATGGGTAGGATGTGTGCGGATTTTGTTAACCTTTCGACGATTACCCAGATGGTGTCTAGCCCACCTGCTGTCTTGGGTAATTTGGTTATGA
Source organism: Lactuca virosa (assembly GCF_052849685.1). NCBI lineage: Eukaryota > Viridiplantae > Streptophyta > Magnoliopsida > Asterales > Asteraceae > Lactuca > Lactuca virosa. The sequence goes on from NC_136426.1 coordinate 290,312,161, forward strand.
AATCCATGGTTATCCGTTCCCACTTCCACTCGGGTATTTTGCGTTGTTGTAGTAATCCTGATGGCTTTTGGTACTCTACCTTGACTTTGGCGCAAGTCAGACACTTGCCCACATAGGTAGCTATCTCTGCTTTCATGTTCGGCCACCAATACAGTTTCTTGAGGTCTAGATACATTTTGTCCGAACCTGGATGCACGGAGTATCGAGTCTTATGAGCCTCATTCATGACCACGTCTCTGAATCAACCAAATTTCGGTGTCCAAATCCGATCCATGAAGTATCTAACTCCGTCGCCCTTGATTTCAAGATTCTTATCCATTCCCCTTAAGGCTTCACCCGTCACGTTCTCTGTTTTCAAGGCTTCCTTCTGAGCTTCCTTGATTTGTGTGGACAAGTGAGAATGGATTGTCATGGTTAAGGATTTTACTCGGCGGCTCGAGTATTCCTTTCGACTAAGAGCATCAGCCACCACATTCGCTTTTCCTGGATGATAACGAATCTCACATTCGTAGTCATTCAACAGTTCAACCCATCGTCTTTGCCTCATGTTGAGCTCCTTTTGATTGAGGATGTGTTGAAGGCTCTTGTGATCGGTAAAGATTGTGCATTTTGTGCCGTAGAGATAGTGTCTCAAAATCTTTAAGGCAAAAACGACTGCTCCCAGTTCGAGGTCGTGTGTAGTGTAGTTGACCTCGTGCGTCTTGAGTTGTCTCGAGGCGTAGGTGATGACCTTTCCTCGTTGCATTAGAACACATCCAAGACCTTGATTAGATGCATCACAGTAGACTACGAAGTCTTCTATTCCTTCTGGCAAGGACAAAATGGGTGCACTGCAAAGTGCTTTCTTTAGTGTTTGGAATGCAACGTCTTGTCTTTCTTCCCAATTGAAAGTTACCCCTTTCTAGGTCAAGGTGGTAAGTGGTTTAGCAATCTTTAAGAAGTTTTGTATAAATCTTCGGTAATAGCCAGCAAGACCAAGGAATTGTCGGATTTCCGTTGGGGTTTTGGGAGCTGACCAGCTCTCGATTGCCTTGATTTTGGAAGGGTCCAAGTGTATCCCGTCTTTGCTAACCACGTGACCTAGGAAATCTACTTTCCGAATCCAAAATTCGCACTTTGAAAATTTCGTGGCCTAGGAAACCACGTGACCAGGAAACCACGTGACCAGCTTCTCTTTTCTTAGAGTTTCCAAGATTTGTCGGAGGTGTTGACCATGTTCCTCTTTACTCTTTGAATAGATGAGTATATCGTCTATGAATACGATCACAAATTTATCCAGGAATGAACGGCACACTCGATTCATTAAGTCCATGAACACTGCCGGTGCATTTGTTAATCCAAAGGGCATCACTACAAACTCGTAGTGACCATAACGAGTTCGAAAGGCTGTTTTGGGAACATCTCCATGTTGGATTAATGTCTAAGTCCATAACTATAATTGGCAAGACTTGACCCGACCCGGCATGGTCCATTTGGGTTGCATGGCATCATGCATTTGGATAGACTATAATGAGAGAAATAACACTTAAGGTTGGTTAATATATTATAAGTTCTAATATATTAATAAGGTTATTTAATTAGTATTGATAAAGAATTAATTTGGAATTAATTAAGTGATCAAAAGGAGACTAATTAAATATATGGGTTGATTGTGTAAATCATTCATTCTTATATATGTGGGCTTGTGATCCAAGATTCCTTATGTTGGACTAAGTCCATGGGGTGACCCATGGATACTCCATGGAGGTTAAAATCCATGGAACATAAGGAATAGGTAAAGTTATGAGTTACATGGTGTAACCCTAATAGCCACCATATAAAAGAATCTCATGGCTCAAGAAATCGTGCACTAATGTGTGAGTGTGAGGGCTAGACGATTTCAAGGAGTGTTCAAGTTTCTCTCAAGTTATTCCAAGTGTATTTGGTGTTGTGTGAACCACTAGGACTCAAGCTTCATGAAGACATTCTACATCAAAGAGGTATGTATTCTATCTTGTTATATTTATTATTTTGTATGCTAGATTAGGATAATACCTTGGATGTTCATAATTGTATGTATAATAGAGAAAACATAGATCCAAGGTATTTAGGGTTGCATGTACACTTAGGAGTGTTAGAATGCTCATAACCCAACAGTGGTATCAGAGCCTTGGCTTGTTTTCTTGTTATACTTGCAAAAGTAGCTGAAAAATCGAGTTGGATGCATATATTCGATTGTTTTGGCTGGAATTGGGCTAGGAACATTACCCTAAGATGTTTTTGGACTTATAAACTTGTTTTTGATGTGGTAATGTTCATGCTAATCCAATTTCTAAGATAATTGTCATAATTTCAAGATTTGTATTAGTTTGTATGTTCATGCTAATTTCTTGAAGATTGATGATTTGAATTATCTTGTTCTTATGAGGTTCTTAGATTAATAGAAAAGTTGTGTGAAATAGTTGTTTTCAATCCATTTTAATCTAAGAGTTGATTCCAAAGTGTGTTTTTGTAACTTGTCCTCAAGTTATATGAAAAGTCACATTTAAGAATCATAAAACTCATAAAAGTTGGCAAAGGTTACAAAATGAAGAGTCTAGTTCTAATTAAATGGTTTTATGACTCCATAACATGTCCTCAAGTTATGGAGGTTCAAGAGTCTCTTCATTAAATTAAAAAAAAAGTGTAACCTTAATTAGTTCCATAAGTTACAATAAAAAAAGTTATTTTTTTTTTATTAATTAGTTTAAAGTCTTCCACAACTTGTCCTCAAGTTATGGAACTTGAAGAGTTTTTTTTTTTTAATTAAAACTACTTTAAACTCATAAGTTATGGAATTAATTAGTTTTGAATAGTTTCAAAACGTGCCCTCAAGTTTTGGAATTTGAAAAGTTTTCACTTATGAATACTTTAATTCCAAGTTAGCCCTTAGAATTTTAAAAGTTAAAATTCAACCCTTATACTTTATAATATTATAAGTTAATAATATTTATATATATGTATAAGAGTAAAGTCAGTCTTACCGTTAGTAGGCCTCATTCACGAAGCCAGTTTATAAGGGGGGTATAAGGTTACTGCCTATAAAATGGCAGTTTAATGGGTGTCCCCTCTCACCCACCGCTTCCTTGACTGGTGGAGGGTCGTTAGCCGAACGGGTAAGACAAGGACCATAATTCTCCTTTCATTAAAAGTATTAATGATAAATACTAAGTAACTAAACTCTTATTAATACCCAATCTTAGTTACTTAGGAAAATGTGAATTTGGTGCTAACCCATGAAATTACACTTTGCACTTTGCTTAAGTCGTTAGTGGAGCGTGTGTGGTTAACCGGCACACTAACCTGGACTTAACAAGGTAGGCAAAGGGTAACTTAATATTTATCATAGTATCGGTGGAGCGTGTGTGGTTAACCGGCATACTGATTAAGGGGTAAATATTAAGGGTACCAAGTATATTTGCATGGTTATTCACACCTTGTTTTGTGATCCTCGGCATCACAGTCACAAAACCTGAAGGGCACACTCGAGATTGAAACATGCCTTTGAACAGTTCAATGAATCTCAAAGATCTAGGACTTTCAAATCCAATTAAAACCTAATAAATTATTTCGTTTTTCATGGTGGAAATTGGTGAATCGTCATTCACCTACCTTCAAATATTTTATAGCTTGGATTACGACATCCCTCTTCTAAGTTATAAAATAGTTTGTTGGGTCCTAGCCTTAATATTTCATATTGGGTGTCATATTAAAGACTTTAAATCAACTATCTTGAATATCTCCCAAAAAGATGTCTGGTCTAGACATTTATGATCTTCCCAAATCTCTTGAAACAAGCTTTCCTAAATGAAGATGATGTCCCATGGATATCATGCTTCTTTCACCTCCTCCAATTATTCTCCCTAACCCACAAGTTCCTAAAAAGTTTAAGGTCACTCAAGCCCTATTGGCAAGGCAAGGTCTAGGTGTGATCACATCTTGGAGATGTAGTCACATATTGACAAGCCGGGAGAGTTGGGTGTCAAAGTCTTGAGAAAGTTGGTGGCTCAACTACTTTCTAAGTCACATAGTGAGTTCTTTTGGGAATCCTATGAAACAGACTAAGACAAAACCCTTAATGATCTTATCTATTTGCTAAGATCAACTTCCTAAAACGCTATGGACATTGACAATGATGACATTGGATATCCAGTAAAGCTCTCTCTTCCCAATGGAAAGGGATCGGCCATAGTCAACTCGGTTGACCCAATGGTAAAGAGAGAGGCGAAGTCTGAGATAGTCCCATTATCAAGGGTCCATAGGTAACTATTGCCAAAGGAAGGGGCATTGGTTACGAAGCTGCCAAATTTACCTAAGGATGTTAAAGTCAATAAGTTTGGCTCTACTTCAGGTAAAGTCCGTTGTCTAACTCTATTAAGTACATGCTGATTCTGATCGCGAAGATGGATTTCAATCGCATGTTTCGGTGATCAGAATTTTGGGCTATTACTTAAGAGTTATGATATTTATATTGCTTAGGAATAGATAACAACAAGGTTTTCATGTGGATTGTAAGGATAAGTTTTTCCGCAAAGTTTTAAAATAAAAGAAAAAGGTTTTGATTTTATTTATTTTAAGTATCCTTACAATGGCATTTGTGAAAAGTTGTTGCTTATAAGATTCCATTGATAGCAATATTGGAAAAATGGATTTGATTCTTTCGGTTGTGGTAGTGTCTAATATTACCAAATAAGGAAAGATTCTCATCACCCAAGGTTCAATTGGACCGAAACTTGGAATCATGCAAGTTGTATAGTATGATGAATGAGAACTTTCAGCTTGGAAAATTAAGACTAATTCCTTATGTGAATAAGGAAAGGACTAAGGGATCGAGTACACATTCTTGTGCACTGGTCAAGTCCACCACAAAAGATCAAGAAGACTATTCGTCATGATTTACTTAAGTTCAGTAAATATGGTTATACTTATAAGTTTAAGTATAAGTCTGTAGCATTGGAGAAGTTTCAATGTGAGACAGAACGAATAAGAAGAATCAAAGTATGGCAGAAAGATGAGCCATACTTCGTTCCAAAACAATTCTTAGAGTCATACTCCAAGATTGTAACTTGAGTGACATATCTTAAAGAGGGTTTGTTAACACTAGTTAAATATAAGAGTTGTTGGGTTTTGAACCCTTGGTTTGGATCTAGCCTAGACTCAATCCTTGTCGACCACCAGAACATCCGACTTTCCCATTGCACCATTCCACATTTTCTTCTCAATGATCTCAGCCACCATTGCCGTGTATTCTTTCGCCGCGAGCTCGAATATTGGTTCAGCCACCATAATCTGCTGAGTAGCAAGATGATGAATGTCCCATTGGTGAAATTGAAGCAAGTCCCTTTTCTCGTAAAGACGGATGCAATCATCTTTAAGCTTGATGACAGCGGCATCTGTTAATTCATCATATACCCAATACAGCATGGATGCAAGAGAACCATCAGAGTAGTTTTGAAGAACAGGGACTTGTTTCACTTGAGCAGTGGCTGGCCACATCACTTGTTTAAGAGGCTGATCAGTTTTGGGATCAAGCACATTGGGATGAACCTTGACGATTGACTGAGCGGTCTTCATCGAAGGAAATCCTTTAGCAACTTGATCTTCCAAAAACGATTTAAACTGGTTCGTCTTGGGATTATTTGAAGGATTGGAGAAGGGAGCCTTAGACAGCTCAATAAGATCAACCTTGGTAAAAGAGTCAAAGTCGTGAGCATCTTTGTATAGTTCATTTTTGCCGCTCTTTCTCCTTACCATGAACATGTTCATCGTGTCATGGAATCCCCATGAGATGATTCCAGACCTGTCACCATAAATGTCTCTGAAGCGATTTTCGCCCAGATCCGTAACAGTAACCTGTTGTTTATCCCAGGGCGCCTTATGACCTGCACTTCGTTTAAATAGAAGTTGACCCTTTTCAGATTCCTGGGTCGACTTCTTGCGTTTTAAGGTCTTTCCACGAGGAGCTTGCTCTGGTTCCTTTTCAAAGCGGTCTACGACGGTGGTGGTTCTGATAGTTGAAGGGGCAATGGGAGCATCTTGATTAGGAAGATAAATCTGTGGCTCTTCAACAGATGACTTGAATTCGCCCCCAAACTTATCTTCCAGCTTCTTCTTCAAATCATAGTAACTGGCTGTTAGAAGGCCAAAATGAGTCTGGAGATCTGTAATTTGTTTGGTCTTAGCAGCATTTTCTTCATTAAGTTCTGCCATTTGAATACTGAGCTGTGTGTTTTCAGCTTGAAGGCTTGTGACTTTAATGTCAAGCTCAATATTCCTCTGATCCAACTCTACATTTTTCTGATTCAGAGTATCGATCTGCTTCTGAAGACCAACTAGTGTAAGACCTTCTTCTCCTGTGTTATCACCCCCTATATGAATTCCTTTGCCACGCAAGGGTGATGTTGAAAATGGTTCTCTGGCCAAGAGCGTTGCTAACTTGACAGAGGTAGCGTTGTGCTCTGGCCTCGGAGGAGAGAGGTCCGTTTGGAAGGACGAGCCACCGGCTTCATAAACGGTACTGGGACCTTCACTATTTGGCACGGTTGAGACTATGACTGGGGTTGTTGTTGGTGGAGCTGAAGCACTTTGAGTTACCAATCTTGGGTCACGTCTTCGTCTTTTGCTAGAAGGGGGTGTAGATAGGGTGACTGGAGGATCACTTTCTATCGGCGCAGATGTAGGTAAGATAACATCAAGGGGAGGAATCCCTGACGTCACTACCATAGGAATTGCTATTTCCGTCGATGTTTTGGTTGAAGGAGGTGTAACTTCAAGAACATCTTCTTCTTCCCTTGTCTCAGTTGCTGGTTTAACAACTTCATCGACAGTGTCGAGTAGCTCATTGAGGTTTTCCTCTGTCAAGAAATCCTCGTTACTCCCAAAATTAATAGGAATTTCATTATTGTCAAAACCTGTGAGATCCAGGTCTTCATACAAGTCAGTTTCTGACCCCGACCCCCTGTGAGATTCATCTTGAACCCGAACAGATGTCATTTCATGTTCTGAAGCAACATCAGCATTAACAGCTGGATCTTCTTCTTCTTCATGATCTGAGACAGTGATGACATTTTCTGAAACAACCCTCTGGGAGGAAGTTGGCTCAGATGACATTTTCTTTGACGTTCCATGTGACTCAGAGGACTCGTCAATCTCAGCAAATTTACCAAATTTCACCAGAGGATATTTTCCTTCAAAAATGACCTTTCCCTTTCTATTCTGCTTGATGAGACCAACTGTGTGAGGGCCCAAAGATTTAATATCCAACTTGTCACCATCCTTCACAATTTCTGGAAATTGATCGTCAATGAATACTTGGATAAATCTTGGATAAAGTAGGAATGCGTCTCTGGTCCCCCGGGTAATGGCGTTAATGTTCACCAAGAACTCATCAAGGATGAACTTTGAGAAATTAAAGTTTATGCCAGCAGCCAAGGAGACAATTGCCCCGGTGTTCCTGAGGGAGATCTCATCGGCTCCTGATCTCCTTCCTGAAATGCAGCTCACGAACACGTGTGCCAAGAATCGCCAGTACGGAGGCAGGAGCTTCTTCACTGTTCGTATCCCATTCTCTCAAGAACTCCTTGCACATCATCTATTCCAATCTCAGTGGGGAAAGTGGATTCATCGTTGATCAGCAAGGTATCTCTTATGTATTGCTCTGTGATCATGATCTTGCAACCCTTGACAACAGCATCAATTGTTATCTCTCCGTTGACTTTCTCCATTTTTGCTGTCTCCCAAAATTCCCGGATGATGTTCTGATGAATGACAGGGTTTACTGTGATGGTATAGGATAGGCAGCACTCCCTTAGCCTGTATATCATTGACTTGAACTCCGCATGGGCAACAGGAGGATCATCCAATACAATCGCCAAATTGTGCATATCCGCGAACTTTAGATTTGCCATTTTTTTTGCACTAAACAAGCCAAGTAAGAAAACATAGAATATAATAATTCAAAACATTAAGTTTTCTTAATTTGACAACAAAAATTTTGAGTTTACGGTCAAAATAGTCAAACTGAAGAGTTTACGGTCAAAGAAAGTCAACCAAGGGTTTACGGTCAAAGTTGGTCAACTGACCGTAAACTGAGTTTACGGTCGTAAGACCAAAACTTGGGTTTACGGTCGCAATACCAAAACCTGAGTTTACGGTCGTAAGACCAAAACCTGAGTTTACGGTCGTAAGACCAAAACCTGAGTTTACGGTCGTAAGACCAAAACTTGGGTTTACGGTCGCAAGACCAAAACCTGAGTTTACGGCCGTAAGACCACTTTGGGTTTACGGTTCTTGAATGATCTGAAACCGTAAACTCCCGATGAACAGTAACGCCGACGAAACTTCAAACTTCGATTACTCCTTTGTTTATGGTCGGAATGGCGAATAGAAAACAGATCCTTGGTCGGATTCATCATACCTTCGATGTGAACAGGGTCAATTTCTCAAAACTTCACAGAAAAATTCGATGAGAGAGAGTGTAGAGAGAGAGTAAGAGATTGCGGCTGTAAAGGGGAGAAGAGGGAGTGGAAAGGGTTTACGGTAGTAAGCCCTTCCCTTTTATACTCCTTAAACTTTTACCAGTCTCCCACTCAGTTAAAAACACAGTCTTTTATCCCGATAAAATTTCTAAAAATAAAACATTTGAGGATTTTAAAATTAAAATAAAAGTAAAAATAAAAATAAAATAAAATTAAAAGGAAAATTAAATTTTGAAAAGACAAAATTTACTTCAACACTACTAACAAAATCTTGTGACACTGGGATCAAAGTTGTTAGACATCCTTAATCTGCTTGTTGGTACCTTTCATCTTCACATCTTTATCTGGTTGATCGCCGGTATTGTTGTCCACTTAAACACGAAAAATTATGACAGATTTACGACATACTATTTGTTATAAGGCAAGGTGACCCTAAGTTCCTAGATACTATATCTGATCCTAAGTTCCTAGATATTACATCTTAAGGACCATTCAGCTGACGACGACCAGGGATATTGCTGTCCACCTAAATTAAGCAGCGAGATCTATAGACAATCTTTGAGTGTTCAATTTTAATTGTACTGGAACATGTTTCCCGCTTCCTGATATGCCCCAGTAATCAAGAACTTCCAGAGTACTCCTTACATCGGGTGAGCAGACAATCATTAAGAGAGAGAATGGATTCAGATTATTATTAATTATAGTTCTTAGAGGGATTGAGATGTAGAAGGGTGCATATACTGTGTACCAGGTCGGATTATGAGTCACGCAAAGGAGACAGTATATGGCTAACAGATAGGAAGAATTTCATAGATATAAGATGCAGAGAAATAGATTTGCATATGTTGCTGTCCAGGTCGGATCTCTTCCAATCACGCAAAGGATGCAACATATGACTGACAGATAAGAAGAGAAAGAAAACAATTTTCTACAGACCTAACTCATCGGAATTTACCAGTCGCCCCATCAATACCGGAATTAAGGACAAAATCCGCACATCGAGGAAAAGTTAATCCACGGTTCCAAGTACGGGTTCATTTAATGTGACGAGTAGATTCCCATATATATCTCCCTGCTCAACCTATCCAAGCGTCGTATTGTCAGGCTAAACGGATTTAACTAGGTCAAAATTTGTCAAGTCTATGAATTTCTTAAGTTCAACTCTGCCTAGTCAAGTCCATTTAAAATCTTTCGTGCCTACCGACGCATCAGCCCAGAGTAAAGACCCTTTAATTTTGGGTACTTTACGCAGACTCAGATTGCCTGTTATCACTTGATAATATCACTTCCCAGTACATATATCAACAAGCAGAACTATAAGAGACAATTTTTTTAATTTTCTGATTTTCTAATGTTTTTGGATTTTTAATGTTTTTCTGAAAAAAAACAAAAACAAAATATTTTTGGATTTTTAAATTTTTAAATGTTTTTAGACTTTTGTTGGTTTATTTCTCCCCCTAAATTTGTGCATGGAAGAGAATGAGATGACTGAAATGCTCAAATTTAAACTAAGAAAACCTAAAAATCAATCCTCAAAACGAATCATTTTTAAAAATCCCACAAGCACATCGAATCGAGCTTTGTGAAAAGGCTTTGTGAACAAGTCCGCAACATTATTATCAGTGTGAACATGTTCTAGCCTAATGAGCGAACGCTCATAGCAATCTCTAATAAAATGAATTTTGATGTCAATGTGCTTGGTTTTGGAATGTTGGACAGGATTTTTAGCAATTTGAATAGCAGCCTCATTATCACAAAAGATGGGGGTTTCTAGATAATTCAAACCGTAGTCCAACAGCTGATGTTGGATCCATATGACTTGAGAACAACAAGCAGACGCAGCTACATATTCCGCTTCTGCTGTTGAGGTTGAGACCGTATGTTGCTTTTTGCACTGCCATGAGACCAGTCTATCTCCAAGAAACTGGCATCCTCCTGAAGTCGATTTTCTATCTAGCTCACACCCGCCATAGTTGCTGTCTACAAAAGCATAAAGGTCAAATTCGGGATTTTTCGGATACCAAAGTCCCAGTTTTGGGTAACCTTTGAGATACCGAAAAATTCGTTTAACAGCAATTAGATGAGAGAGTTTAGGATTGGCCTGGTAGCGTGCGCATTGACTGACCGCAAACATTATGTCTGGGCGACTGGCAGTCAGATACATAAGCGATCCGATCATTGATCGATAATACGTATGATCTACGGATTCGCCTTCAAGATGAGGAGTCAGTAAAGGTCTCTCCGCCATGGGTGTAAGAGCAGTTTTCGCGTCTTGGAACCCGAACTTCTCCAGCATATAATCCACATACTTCGCTTGGTGAATTAGGATTCCGGTAGAAGATTGTTTGACCTGAAGCCCCAGAAACATGGTCATTTCCCCAAGAGAACTCATCTCAAACCTTTTCTTCATCACACCTTCAAATTCCTTGCAAAGCTGGGGACAGGTTGACCCGAAGATAATGTCGTCAACATAGATTTGAACTAGTATCTGAGCATTACCCACATGCTTGATAAACAAGGTTTGATCAATGGTGCCGCGAGAATATCCATGCTCGAGCAAATGCTTTGTTAGAGTCGCATACCAAGCTCGAGGAGCTTGATGTAACCCATACAATGCTTTGTCCAACTTGTAGACACGGTTAGGGAACTTTGTGTCAACAAACCCAGGGGGTTGATCAACATAAATTTCTTCCTTCACCTTGCCATACAAGAAGGCAGTCTTGACATCCATTTGGTAGACCGTGAAATTCATGTAGGAAGTATATGCAAGAAAGATGCGAATAGCCTCCAACCGAGCTACGGGAGCAAATACCTCAGTGTAGTCAAGACCCTCAATTTGTCGAAACCCGCGAACCACCAGCCTTGCTTTATTTCGCACGATTACACCCGAATCATCTTGCTTATTTCGATAGACCCAACGTGTGTCAAGAGCCCTTTTGCCCTTCGGTAGGTCAACCAACTTCCAAACCCCGAGCTTTTCAAAATGATTCAGTTCTTCATGCATTGCATCCACCCAGCTGGGATCATTCAAAGCCATGTCAACATTCTTCGGCTCTATTTGAGATATAAAGCAAGAGTAAAGACATGCATTAACATCTCCACTTTGACTTCTGATTTTAACTCCATCTCCCAGCTGGCCAATGATGTTATCGATCGGATGATCGCGTTGAATACGTGAGGGAATGTCTTGGCTGATATCATTGATAGAAACAGGAAGAGTGTGAATATTGAAACTTCCATCATTTTATGATTGATTCACATTAGATGAATCTGCTACAAACTCATTTGCGATTTCTTCGGGAAAGAGAAGTTCCATAAACGTTGGATTGACAGCGGAAGCATCTCTGGACATGAACTCTCTTTCAACAGGTGTAAGAGGTGTAGCATCAGTATTAGGAGTTCCATCTTGAACTTTAGACTTTGGACTATTAGGTTGATCAGATGGCCCCCCTTCCGGTGGAACAGAGGACTCCTCCCCAGATGGAGCAAAGGACTCCCCCTCAACCGTTGGAGGTCTGTAGACAACTTCTTCGTCTTCGTCTTCATACACGATCTTCGAACTAGAAGAGGATCCACTTGAGCTATTTGAAGACACATTTAAAGATTTGAAAAGCGATGTGTAATCAAATAACCAGTCAGGACCCACTCGAGCGTCTGTTTCATTCTCCTCCAGCCAGCGTACGTCATAGGATTCGACTATCTGCTTAGTCTTCTTGTTGTACACCCTATACGCAGTGCGCGCAACATACCCTACAAAGTAACAATCATCGGCTTTGGCGTGGAATTTAGGGTTGGATTCCAAATGAAGAAGGGTGCAAGGACAGCCAAATACACGGAAATGGCTGACAGAGGGCTTGTGTCCATAGAGAATTTCATATGGTGTCTTCATCTGTGCTTTGTTGATTAGAACACGATTCTGCACGTAGCAAGCAGTATTAATCGCCTCGGCCCAGAAGAAAACAGGAAGCTTGGAATCACAAAGCATCGTCCTTGCGGCGTCTTTCAATGTTCTATTTCTCCTTTCAGCAACACCGTTCTGTTGAGGTGTGTGAGCTGAACTATATTGACGCACTATCCCTTTTTCCGCGCAAAAATGGTCAAGAACCGAATTTTTGAACTCAGTTCCATTGTCGGTACGAAGCGCTTTCACTTGATTGTTGGTCTGGTTCTCAATCATCACTACGAACTTCTTTATCAGGTCAGCAACCTCTGCTTTGTTGGATAAGAAGAAAACCCACGTAAACCGAGAGAAATCATCGATCACAACGAGGCAGTATGAGCTTCTGTTGATGCTCAGAACGTTGACCGGACCAAATAAGTCCATGTGTAACAATTGGAGCATTTGACTTATTGAGTTGACATGTTTGGGCAAGTGTGGTTTCCAATGGTGTTTGCCTTGAGCACAGGAAACACACTTTTCAAATGTAATAAAGTCTCTGATGGGTAGGCCTTGAACCATCTCATTCTTGGCAAGACGATTCAAGTTTTTCGCGTTAGCAGGACCTAGCCTTCGGTGCCACAGCATTGCATTTTGTTCGGCGACTTTTGAGAATAGGCAAGTGACTTGTTCAGGGAGATTTGTGTTCATGTCAATAATGTAAGCATTCCCATCCCGCTTAGATTTGACGAGGATCCATTCTTCCGGGATGACAATGCCTGGCTTTAAGATCATACATTCCTTGTCAGTAAAGTGGGTGGAGTAGCCTTTGTCACAAATTTGGGAAACACTCAACAAGCTGTGCTTTAACTCGAGAGCGAAGTTGACATTCTCAAAGCTTAACACTCCATTTGTAACAGTTCCTCTTTGCGTGATCTTTCCTCCATCTCCTCCCGCAAAGGAAACATACCCCCCGTTAAAGGATTGAATTTCGCTCAATTGGGATATGTCTCCAGTCATATGCCGGGAGCAGCCACTGTCGACGTACCAGGGACGAACGACATTCCTCCGCAACTGTCCCTGCAAAATGAGCGGAATCATTTAGATTTAGGAACCCAGGTCATTACAGTCCTGGGTTTCCTTTTTACTTTCTCTGAATTAATATTTAAAGATTTCAAACGAGGATCCTCATTCCTAATTACTTCAGAGGGTGGCAAAGATGGATTAGAAAGTGATTTAGGCTGCCATTGAAGTTTAGGTTTTACAACATTCTCCTGTGGTTTTGAAATAGATTTCTTAGAAGTTTGCACAAAGCTTCTGGATGTTCGACCAGAAGTGGTTGAAGATCTAAAATTGCCTTTTGACGAAAACGATCTTGGCAGAGCCTTGTTCGTTTTTGGCAAACTCTCTTGAGATTTGTTGATAAAAACCTTTTTATTCTTTTGAAAAACAGTTCTTTTTCTGGTTCGGTCATCTTTCCAATCATCAATTCGAGAACAATTTCTTGAAGATTTTCTAATTAAAGATCTTCCTCGAGATTCGTTCTCTCCTTTTGGTGACAGATAGTTTACAAAGATCCTGTTATGGCAATTCCTAGCTATGTGACCACCAATGCCACAATTAAAACAAATCTGTTTATTGTTTGAACTTGTGTTACATTTATCAGATTTATTTTCTTGAAGGACACTCTTACTTTTCTCAGAGGAGCATACATGAGAGACAGATTGTGATACAAGTGAGGGTGCCTCAGAATGTATGACATGAGGAATTGATGAATTTTCATGAGAATGACCATCATCAGAATTACCAAAAAGTTCATCAAACATATCAAAGAAATTGAATTCAACAGAATCAGAAATAGGAACGTCACACAAAATACTATCAGTCTTAACATCAGAATCACAAATAGGAATAGAAACATTAGAAATAGGAGCAGAAACAGAAACACCAACTCCATGCTTTGCCTGATCTAAAGGATGATCTGCAGAGGAAGAAGAAGCATCAGTACTTTCAACATTTAAAAATCCTCCTGAAACGAAGCCAGATGGATTGCCATAAACCATAAAAGATTCATTGGCAATCTCATCTTTAGACAAGGGTTGATACTGATAGGTATGATTATATGGAGGAGGCACGCTATCATATCCTAAACCCTTAGACTGATTTCGTTTAAAATCCATGCAATGATCAATCATGGTGGCAACTGCCTCACTTGATCCATCAAATTTTTTAAAAGCAAAGTTTGCAGAATTAAACCTTTCCTTCAATGTATCAAGCTCGGCAGTTAGCTCATCATTTTGTCTTTTAACATAATTGTACAGTTCACATTTCTCACTGTACTCTGCCTGGATTCTTCTAAAATCGTTTATCTTAGCTTCTAATTGAGCTTTAAGAGGCTTTTGTCCTTTCCTAAGTTGGTAGCCCTCATATCTAAGGTCCTCTACTTCTCTACGCAATAATTGGATTTCATCACGAAGAACTTTAACATATTCTTTACATGCATAAGAACAGGATGGTAGGGTTACCTCGCTTATCTTGGACTCAGAAGAAGTAGACGCCATGAAAGCAAACTGCAGCTCCATCATTTCTGCCTCGGGATCAGCTTCATCAGTCTTTAATGTTGCATCATTAATCTGAGCAAGGTGAGCATTTTCTGGCCCTGAAATGTTCAAAGCCTGAATCTGATCCTCCCAGTCAAAAGACTGAGCGACCATTGCGGTCTCACCATTAGCTGCAGCACCTGCACGGTTGTTTCCCACTGCAACCATCGTTCTGTTGTTGTTGACCCTGCGATCTGGTTTAGGACATTCACGAGCAAAGTGACCCGGCTCGTGGCAGTTGAAGCATCTCAGCATGCTCTTGTTGAATCCCACCTTCTTGTCAGCATTCATGCCCCAATTGCTCTTCCCAGTCTTCTTAGCAAACTGCCTGGCCCTGAAAACAGCCATAGCAATCTGCCATGTAATGTCCATCTCTTCTACTTCTTCAGGATGAATCTGGTCCAGGTCAGCAAATGACAGCTGAGGTGGAAGTTCTCCAGCCACAAAAGCATTATAGCAGTTAACAAGCCCAGTAGCTAGAGCCAGATTTTCATCAGTATCCTTAGGATTTGAGGAAGTGACTACAGTAGGTACATTTGGGGAAGGAACAACTTGTGGGGAGATAAATGATTGATTATGAGGATGAAGATTAGGTGATACAGCATCGAGGGTCTGAATTTGAGGTGGTTTAGCAGTAAATCCTTGACCTGAAGAGGACATGATCGAGGAAAGAGCATTGTTGGATGAGATCCCAAGATTTGCAGTAGAATATGAGCTCATGTGATTGATCTCTCTCTGTTTGTCATCGATATCACAAGATTTGATAATTGCCATGGTTTCAGCAAGAGTGAGGCGGTTTAGATCCTTAGTCTTCTTGATCACAGCAACATTCATATCCCATGATCTGGGAAGAGCATTGAGAAGTTTTTTGTTGATTTCTGACTTGGTCAAGTAAATCCCAGATATGTTCATATCCGTTGTGAGAGTTGTGAACCTCTGCAATTGAGCCTCAAGGGTCTCTCCTGGAATGTAGTTGAACATGTTGAACTTTTGTCTCAACATGTCCTTGCGACTCTCTTTCATATCCTCATTGCCCTCATAAACTTCAATTAAGGCTTCCCATAGATCTTTAGCTGAAGTGTACTCACAAAAACCTTGAGCAATATCAGGAGATAATGCCATAGTTAAAGTGGCTAAAGCTCTTTCTTGCTCTTCTATTTTCTCAAACTCCTCATCAGTGTAGTTTTCAACCGCCTTGTCAATCACTTGACCTGCAACTGTCGTAGTGATTCTAATAGGGCCTCTAAGTATGCTTCTCCATACCTTAAAGTCCTTCATTTTGATGTACTTTTCAATTCTATACTTCCATTCGGGAAAACCATCCGCAGACATTAATCTTGGAATTCGTGTGGTGGTGCCCATAACAGCATCAAGTTCATGGAAATGATTTTGACCTTGAGAATCCATTTGAAATTAAGCAAATTAAGCTCAAAATTTAAGTTTACAATTGAAAGGGTTTACGACCGTAAACCGAGTTTACGGTCCAGATGATTTTGACCGTAAACGGAGTTTACGGTTCTGAGTTTACGGTTCTGAGCTTACGACCGTAAACTGTGTTTACGGTTGAACAGTTTACGGTTTGAACAGTTTACGGTTTAACAGTTTACGGTTTATGTGTTTAAGGTTTATGTGTTTACGGTTCTTGAAGCTTGGTTTACGGTTTATGAAGATTCAAAAACCGTAAATAGAGTTTACGGTTGACAGCAAACTCCCAGAAAACCTTTATGAATACGATTTTTCAGTAGAAACGATTCCCTTCACTTCATAAACACTAACAGCAGGTCCGAACTTCAAAAATATCGGTTGAAATCGCCCAAAAATCGATTGAAAGAAGATTTAACACCGGTTCCTGCTCTGATACCAATTGTAAGGTCCAAATAAGGATCTTTACCAGTAGTTGCACAACAATCAATCACAAAATAAGAATAAGATAAAAGAAATCAAGCTTGCACACGATTATATTGAGAAAATCGTCTGGTACAACTCGATAGGACTTCTTTGGCATCAACAACGACTAAAAGACTAACACCTCCTCTATATATACAAGACACGATCAAGACACAACCGTAAACTGAGTTTGCGACCGTAAACTGAGTTTACGGTCGTAAACGTGTTTACGGCCGTAAACACAGTTTACGGTCGTAAACATGTTTACGGCCGTAAACCCAGTTTACGGTCGTAAACACACAGAAAGTTCAACAGACACCAAACAACCCGTATACACTATAACAGACTCATTCTGAACACAAAAACAGTGAAAGCCTAGACCAAACCATTTCCAGGGTCCTTCACCTTGTTGTTGTTGCTTGACTCCATGAAGCTTGAGAGCCTAGTGCCCCAAGTGTGACACCTCAAATGGTTCACACAACATCATGAACTCTTGGAATAACCATGAGAAGAAGACATACATGTTCAAATTGGCTAGCCCTCAAAATATGTATCACTAGTCCCAATTTCTTGAACTAAAAGGGTTCTTATATAGTGTGGCTATTAGGGTTACACCATGTAACTCATGACTTTACCCATTCCTTATGCTCCATGGGTTTTAACCTCCATGGAGTATCCATGGATCACCACATGGGTTAAACCCAACATAAAGGAATCTTGGATCATAAGCCCACATATATAAGAATGAATGATTTACACAATCAATCCCCATATATTTAATTAGTCTCTTTTTGATCACTAAATTAAGTCCAAATTAATTCTTGATCAATACTAATTAAATAACATGATTTCATATTAATATATTAGAACTTATAATATATTAATATGTCACAAAATGTCTTTTCCTCATGAACGGTCTATCCAAATGTTCCGATGCCATGCAACCCAAATGGACCATGCCGAGTCGGGTCAAGTACATACCAATTATAGTTATGGACTTAGACACTAATCCAACAGTCTCCCACTTGGATAAGTCTAAAACTATTATTGCGTATGACTTTAGGAACCAACTGGCAATCGTAGCTCTCAAAAGCCGCTGTCGAACTCTGACCTTGTAGATGAACTCTGACCTTTGTCAATGACTTGTCCATTAGATAAGGGATCATATATTCCTCCATTCTAGATATCATATGGACTGAGACATGGATTATAATCATTCTCTCTGTCCATTTGTTGTTTCCCGATTTCCGATTTATGACGATTGACTAATTGAACAAATCAAATCAGTCCAGGCCCGGCCGAGCACTTACATTTGTCATCACCAAATCGTCGAGGGGCCCACAGATATCGCTTTTATCCCGAAGGTAAAAGGAATGGATAAACTTCGACTCATATGGCTTGTTCTACTACTTGTTGAATCATACACAAAGGCACGTTTTATAACACCGAGTTACCGAATGCGTTTTCGTGCAATCAATCTACAACCAACTCATAGTAACAACTCATATCTCTAGGTTTGAAGAATATAAGATATTATCGTCTCATGATCACTCGTGATAAAATCCATGAAGTGATTCCAATGAGCGCGGGTTGAATCCAATACTCAGAACTTATGAGCACTCATGAGTGTTGTAGCCCCTTGTCCAACATCTTAGACCTCTACAAGCCAACCCATGACAGTCTTGATTCATATCTACTTCCAACATATGACCGACTGTGGATAGTTTGAATAACTTAGTCAATCAGGAAGAACGACCTAGTTATTCTGGAAGTCAAAACATGCAAAATGAAACACAATAATAATATAATATAATATGGTATCAAAACCTATGAACATAAATAAAATACCTTTTATTTATCACCATATGATTACACATTATTCATTGTATACTGTTTCAGCTATCAACTTTATTCTTGAATTTAAAACAATAGTTGTCCCATGGTCCAAGCATGTACACTATGTTTTCTAAACACTAGTCATGCCATACACTAAGTATGCATACTATGTTTGTCTATGGTTTTCACTTTGTAAATTAGATCAATTGAACATAACTCCAATGATCCTCTTTCACAGTCCCAAATCCTTACTGCAAATGCAAGAATTCCAAATTCATGCCATTTACTGAAATCTGTTAGATTCTAAACTTATATGCATTGATCCTCCTGTAATGATTATGCACAGAGTCAGAAAGACTTGACAACAACCGTTACAGAGCATTCCAAAGGAGATCATCTCCTTGGAAATATCCTTCTTGCATTAAGTTTCCTAATCTTACACAGATTGAATAATTTCCAACTTTGAAACATTTCCATATTCCATTTTGACTATCACTTCTGAACAAGAGTTGCCTCCTTACAGATTATGTCAATATGGTCCTTCCAGAATTATCACTATACTTCCAACTGTCCTTGAGCAACCAATCTTTGGTAAACCTTAGATTGTCCTCGACAATTGCTTAATCCTTTTAGTCATATCCAGTTCTAGAGCTTTTCCCTTCTTAATGCCCCAGGCATTTAGAAAATTTTAGAAAGGATAAATATAGCACATGTAATCGATCCTATATCCGAAACATATGGGAATCGAGTCATGATGTCTCACATAAAGACTAAACCAGTCTTTTGCTATAACATTTCCATTTCTATTTGCCACGTTTTCATAATTCAGATTATGAAAAGGGATGCCGTAATCATAATCGAATTTTAGAACGCAAATAATGGACCCATATATAGAATTTCCTTATGTTGAGTCATCCCAACGTGAAATTCATATATATATATCCTTGACTAAATACGACTAAAATCTCAATCTAAGCTTTTAGAATTGAAATGAAGTATAATTTTCTCTCCCTTAATTATAGCAAAACAACTTTTTCAACCCCTGCAGCCTCACGAATTGAAACTTTTGTTTTCTATAATTAACATTGATAACTTGCAACCTTTATCATAATTATCATGCTCCCACTAACATGATGATTATTAGCATAACACTTATGCTCCCACTAGCTTTGACATGTAATCAGAAATCAGCTGGACTTCTAGAAATCAATACTTTATTGACTTTCTTACCAAAGTTCAGATTTCTGATACTAGATTGCTTTGATAAAACTTTATCAATATCATACAGCTTATCTTAGATAGCTCACATGTGTGTCTAAACAATTTTAAGAACTATGAAAAGGGATGCCGTAATCATAGCCTCGATTGTTTAGACCTTTACCACTTCTCACAAGTCCATGTTAGTGTGCTGGTTAACCACACACGCTCCACTAACGACTTTGAGAATGCAAATATCACAATTGCTATCTAGCTAAAATCTACTTAGTGAAAGTGTTTCCTCACCATCATTTTCATGAATCGGAGAGAAACCTTATGACACTTAGATTTTATGGTGTATGAGTTCCTATCCATGTGAATTGTCAAAACCATAGTCACAAGACAAGGATAATGACAAATTCAAACTCATATGGACTGAACTCAATCTTAATTTCTTGCCATGTGGCAGCTCAAGGGTCTGCCATTGCTTCCAAGTTGTTGTGCAACCAATTGAGAACTCTGAGAACTCATATGCAAAGCCAACTATAATTGGAATGGACACAGAAATAGTCAACACGATAGGTTATAAACCTCAAGTCGTGTGCTAGTGAAGAACTTCAGGTTTTATTCTTGATTAGTTCTTGAGACTTTCAAGACCTTTAAGACTCCCACTGTCCTCTTGACATATAAGACTTTCTTTTCAGATATTCAAGAGATAGTGTGGATTCTAATCAAGACAAACACTTCACACAATTGGCCTTAGTTGGTCTTTGTTTTATCCAAAACATCACAACTTACCAATTTCAAATGTACAAGAGTATAAAACTTTTACTCTTACATTTGACAAGTGTTTTAAACCTTCTTTAAGACATGTCACTCAAGTTACAATCTTAGAGTATAACTCCAAGAATTGTTTTTGGAACGAAGTATAAATCATCTTCTTGATTTAACCACTTCAACAATTCATAGCTCCTCTTCTTAGCTACCAGAATGCACTTAGAGGATGAATTGTGATAAGGTCTCTTAATCATTAAGATGATTATATAACATGATACTAAAGTACTCTCCCATCTCTTCAGATTTGAGAAACTTTTATCTTTCCGCCTAAGTTGATTCTTCTTATTCGCTCTCCCTTACATTGAAACCTTTTCCAATGTCTCAGAATTATACTTAAGCTTGTAAGTATAACCATATTTACTGAATTTTAGTAAATAATGACGAATAGTCTTAACGATTATTTGTGGTGGGCTTGATCAGTGCACAAGAATGTGTACTCGATCCTTTACTTGACTCACACATCCATGTGAACATGTAGTTAGTCTTAATTTTTCCAATGCTTGAAAGTTCTTATTCATCATGCTATATAACTTGCATGATTCCAAGTTTCTATCCAACTGAAACTTAGGTGATGAGAATCTTTCCTTATTTGGTAAATTTAGACACTACCACAAATGAAAGAATCAAATTCATATTTCCACTCTTGCTCTTAATGGAATCTTATAAGCAACAAAAATTTTCACAAATCCGATTGTAAGGATATTTTAAAATAAATAAAATCAAAATTTTTTTTCTTTTATTTTAAAACTTTGCAGAAAAACTATCCTTACAATTCAAAAGCACATGAAAACTTTGTTGTTATTTATTCCTAAGCAATATATCTTAACTCTTAAGAAGTAGCTCAAGAATCCGATCTTCAAACTATGCGATAGAAATCCATCTATGCCATCAGATTCAACATATTCTTTCTTTAAGTTTCTTCACCTTTTCTTTGATTCTTAAAACATCAACATGTGACCCAGTCACATCATGTATCAAGAATCTCAGAATAGAAACTTAGCAGAGTTAGATAGTGGACTTTACCCGAAGTAGAGTCAAATTTATTGACTTTAATATCCTTAGGTAAATTTGGCAGCTCCGCAACCAATGCCCCTTTCTTTGGCAATGGACCATTGATAATGGGACTATCTCAGACTTAGCCTCTCTCTTTACCATTTGGTCAACCGAGTTGACTATGGGCGATCCCTTTCCATTGGGAAGAGAGAGCTTTACTGGATATCCAATGTCATCATTGTTAATGTCCATAAAGTTTTAGGAAGTTGATCTTAGCAAATAGATAAGATCATTAAGGGTCTTGTCATAGTCTGTTTCATAGGAGTCCCAAAGGAACTCACTATGTGACTTAGAAAATAGTTGAGTCACCAACTTTCTCAAGACTTTGACACCCAACTCTCCCGGCTTGTCAATATCTGACTACATCTCCAAGATGTGATCACATATAGACCTTTGCTTGAGTGACCTTAAACTTTTCAGGAACTTGTGGGTTAGGGAGAATAATTGGAAGAGGTGAAAGAAGTATGATTTCCATGGGACATCATCTTCATTTAGGAAAACTTGTTTCAAGAGATTTGGGAAGATCATCTTTTGGGAGATATTCAAGAGAGTTGATTTAAAGTCCTTAATATAACACCCAATATGAAATATTAAGGCTAGGACCCAACAACCTATTTATAACTGGAAGAGGGATGCCGTAAACCAAGTTATAAAATAGTTGAAGGTAGGTAAATGACGATTTACCAATTTCCACCATGAAAAACGAAATATAATTAAGTTTTAATTGGATTTGAAACTCCTAGATCTTTTGAGATACATTGAACTTTCAATGGCATGTTTGAATCTCGATTGTGCCCTCTCAAGTTTGTGACTGGGATGTCGAGGATCACAAACAAAGTGTGAATAACCATACAAATTGACTTGGTACCCTCAACAATATTACCTAATCGATGTGCCGGTTAACCATACACGCTCCACCGATCTATAATAAAGTTAAGTTACCCTTTGCCACTCTTACTAGTCCATGTTAGTGTGCCGGTTAACCACACACGCTCCACTAACGACTTGGTAAGGTACAAAGTGTAATTTTATGGGCTAGCACCAATTTCACATTTTCCTAAGTAACTAAGAATTGGGAATTTATAAATGTTTAGTTACTTAGTATTTATCATTAATACTTTTAATGAAGGGAGAATTATAGTCCTTTCCTACCCGTTCGGCTAACGACCCTCCACCAGTCAAGGAAGCGGTGGGTGAGAGTGGACACCCATTAAACTGCCATTTTATAGGCAGTAACCTTATACCCCCCTTATAGACCGACTTCGTGAATGAGGCCTACTAACGGTAAGATTGACTTTATCTTATACATATCTATATAATTAAAACTATAATAATAGTATAAGGGTTTGAATTTTAACTTTTAAAATTCTAAGGGCTAACTTGGAATTAAAGTATTCATAAGTGAAACTTTTCAAATTCCAAAACTTGAGGGCAAGTTTTGAAACTATTCAAAACTAATTAATTCCATAACTTATGTGTTTAAATTAGTTTTAATTAAAAAAATCTTCAAGTTCCATAACTTGAGGACAAGTTATGGAAGACTTTAAACTAATAAAAGAATGTAACTTTTCTTTATTTTGTAATTTATGGAATTAACTAAGGTTACACATTTTATTACTTAATGAAGTGACTCTTGAACCTCCATAACTTGAGGACAAGACTCTTCATTTTTGTAACCATTGCCAACTTTTATGAGTTTTATGAAACTTAAATGTGACTTTTCATATAACTTGAGGACAAGTTACAAACACACATTTTAGAATCAAATCTTAGATTAAAATGGATTGAAAACACATAATCAATTAACTTTTCTATTAATCTAAGCAACTCATAAGAACAAGATAATTCAAATCAAACTTTTTCATGTAATTAGCCTAATCACTAAACTAATACAAAACATGAATCTATTGACAATTATCTTTGAAATTGGATTAGCATGAACATTACCACATCAAAAACAAGTTTATAAGTCCAAAAACAGCTTAGGGTAATGTTCTTAGTCCATTTCTAGCCAAAAAACTCGAAAATATGCTGTCTGGGGCTCCTACTCGTCGAGTGTATCAACCTACTCGCCGAGTAGGATGATTTTCTTCATGGACTCGGTGAGTTCATCAGTGGACTCGGCGAGTCCAGTGCCCAGAATGCCCGAAATTCGACTTTTTCAGCATTTTTCAGCAATTTGCATAAAGTATAATTGAAAACAAGCCTAGGCTCTGATACCACTGTTGGGTTTTGAGCATTCTAACACTCCTAAGTGTACATGCAACCCTAAATACCTTGGATCTATGTTTTCTCTATTATACATACAATTATGAACATCCAAGGTATTATCCTAATCTAGCATACAAAATAATAAATATAACAAGATAGAATACATACCTCTTTGATGTATTATCCTAACTAGCATACCAAAACATTCATACTAGGATAATAAAATGGATAGAATACATACCTTGTTGTTGTTGCTTGACTCCATGAAGCTTGAGAGCTTAGTGCCCCAAGTGTGACACCTCAAATGGTTCACACAACATCATGAACTCTTGGAATAACCATGAGAAGAAGACATACATGTTCAAATTGGCTAGCCCTCAAAATATGTATCACTAGTCCCAATTTCTTGAACTAAAAGGGTTCTTATATAGTGTGGCTATTAGGGTTACACCATGTAACTCATGACATTACCCATTCCTTATGCTCCATGGGTTTTAACCTCCATGGAGTATCCATGGATCACCACATGGGTTAAACCCAACATAAAGGAATCTTGGATCATAAGCTCACATATATAAGAATGAATGATTTACACAATCAATCCCCATATACTTAATTAGTCTCTTTTTGATCACTAAATTAAGTCCAAATTAATTCTTGATCAATACTAATTAAATAACATGATTTCATATTAATATATTAGAACTTATAATATATTAATATGTCACAAAATGTCTTTTCCTCATAAACGGTCTATCCAAATGTTCCGATGCCATGCAACCCAAATGGACCATGCCGAGTCGGGTCAAGTACATACCAATTATAGTTATGGACTTAGACACTAATCCAACAAGAGTAAAAGGTTATCTACTCTTGTACATTTGAAATTGGTAAGTTGTGATGTTTTGAATAAAACAGAGACCAACTTAGGCCAATTGTGTAAAGTGTTAGTCTTGATAAAGAATCCGCACTATCTCTTGAATATTTGACAAGGGAGTCTTATATGTCAAGAGGACAGTGGGAGTCTTAAAGCTCTTGAAAGTTTCAAGACTTAATCAAGAATAAAACCTAAAGTCCTTCACTAGCACACGACTTGAGGTTTATAACCTATCGTGTTGAAATTTTTGTGCCTATTCAAGTTGGCTTTGCATAGGAGTTCTGAGAGTTCTCAATTGGTTGCACAACTACTTGGAAGCAATGGCAGGCACCTGAGCTGCCAAATGGCAAGAATTTAAGATTGCATAAGTTTAATCAATATGAGTTTGGATTTGTCACTAACCTTGTCTTGTGATTATGGTTTTCACAAAATCACATGGATAAGAACACATACACTATTAAATCTAAGTGCCATAAGGTTTCTCTCCGATTCATGAAAATGATGGTGAGGAAACACTTTCACTAGGTAGATTTTAGCTAGATAGCAATTGTGATATTTGCATTCTCAAAGTCATTAGTGGAGCGTGTGTGGTTTACCGGCACACTAACATGGACTTGTGAGAAGTGGCAAAGGTCTAAACAATTGAGACTATGATTACGGCATCCCTTTTCATAGTTCTAAAATTGTTTAGACACACATGTGAGCTATCTAAGAGAGGTGTATGATTTTGATAAAGTTTTATCAAAACAATCTAGTATCAGAAATCTGAACTTTGGTAAGAAAGTCAGCTGATTTCTAAGTACATGTCAAAGCTAGTGGGAGCATAAGTGTTATGCTAATAATCATCATGTTAGTGGGAGCATGATAATTATGACAAAGGTTGCAAGTTAGCAATGTTAATTATAGAAAACAAAAGTTTCAATTCGTGAGGTTGCAGGGGTTGAAAAAGTTGTTTTGCTATAATTAAGGGAGAGGAAATTATACTTCATTTCAATTCTAAAAGCTTAGATTGAGATTTTAATCGTATTTAATCAAGGATATATATGAATTTCATGTTGGAATGGCTCAACATAAGGAAATTCTATATATGGGTCCATTATTTGCGTTCTAAAATTCGATTATGATTACGGCATCCCTTTTTATAATCTGAATTTTGAGAACTTGGCAAATTGAAATGGAAATATTATAGCAAAAGACTGGTTTAGTCTTTATGTTAGACATCATGAATCGTGTCCCATATGCTTCGGATATAGGATCGATTACATGTGCTATATTCATCCTTTCTAAAATTTTCCAAATGCCTGAGGCATTATGAAGGGAAAAGGTTTAGAATTGGATATGACTAAAATGATTAAGCAATTGTCGAGGACAATCTAAGGTTTACCAAAGATTGGTTGCTCAAGGACAGTTGGAAGTATAATGTTATTTCTGGAAGGACCATATTGACATAATCTGTAAGGAGGCAACTCTTGTTCAGAAGTGATAGTCAAAATGGAATATGGAAATGTTTCAAAGTTAGAAATTATTCAATCTGTGTAAGATTAGGAAACTTAATGAAAGAAGGATGTTTCCAAGGAGCTGATCTCCTTTGGAATGCTCTGTAATGATTGTTGTCAAGTCTTTCTGACTTCGTGCATAATCATTAAGAGGATCAATGCATATAAGTTTAGAATCTAACAGATTTCAGTAAATGGCATGAATTTGGAATTCTTGCATTTGCAGTAAGGATTTGGGACTGTGAAAAGAGGATCATTGGAGTGATTTTCAATTGATCTATTTTACAAAGTAAAGGTCATAGACAAACATAGTATGCATACTTGGTGTATGGCATGACTAGTGTTTAGAAAACATAGTGTACATGCTTGGAGCATGGGACAACTATTGTTTTAAATTCAAGTATAAAGTTGATAAAACCGAAACAATGAATAATGAGTAATCAGTATGGTGATAAATAAAAGTGTTTATTTATATTCATAGGGTTTGATACCATATTTGATTCATTTATTCTTGTGTTTCACTTTGCATGTTTTGACTTCCAGAATAACTAAGTCGCTCTTCCTGAATGATTAAGTTATTCAAACCATCCACAGTCGGTCATATGTTGGAAGTAGATAGGAATCAAGACTGTCAT
Organism: Lactuca virosa; assembly: GCF_052849685.1. Lineage (NCBI taxonomy): Eukaryota > Viridiplantae > Streptophyta > Magnoliopsida > Asterales > Asteraceae > Lactuca > Lactuca virosa. The sequence continues at coordinate 290,339,162 of NC_136426.1, forward strand.
GGGTTGGTTTGTAGAGGTCCAAGTTGGTGGACAAAGTGGTGCTACAACTCTCATGAGTGCTCATAAGTTCTGAGTATTGGATTCAACCTGCGCTCATTTGAATCACTTCATGGATTTTATCACGAGTGATCATGAGACGATAATATCTTATATTCTTCAAACCTAGAGATATGAGTTGTTACTATGAGTTGGTTATACATTGATTGCACGAAAACGCATTGGTAACTCGATGTTATAAAACGTGCCTTTGTGTATGATTCAACAAGTAGTAGAACAAGCCATATGAGTCGAAGTTTATCCATTCCTTTTACCTTCGGGATAAAAGCGATGTCTGTGGGCCCCTCGATGATTTAAAGATGATACATGTGAGTGCTTGGCCAAGCCAGGACTGATTTGATTTGTTCAATCAGTCAGTCATCATGAATCGGAAATCGGGAAACAACAAATGGACAGAGAGAATGATTGATAATCCATGTCTCAGTCCATATGATATCTAGAATGGAGGAATATATGATCCCTTATCTAATGGACAAGTCATTGATAAAGGTCAGAGTTCATCTACAAGGTCGGAGTTCGACAGAAGCTTTTGAGAGCTACGATTGCTGATCGGTTCCTGAAGTCATACGCAATAATAGTTTTAGACTTATTCAAGTGGGAGACTGTTGGATTAATGTCTAAGTCCATAACTATAATTGGTAAGACTTGACCCGACCCGGCATGGTCCATTTGGGTTGCATGGCATCATGCATTTGGATAGACTATAATGAGAGAAATAACACTTAAGGTTGGTTAATATATTATAAGTTCTAATATATTAATAAGGTTATTTAATTAGTATTGATCAAGAATTAATTTGGAATTAATTAAGTGATCAAAAGGAGACTAATTAAATATATGGGTTGATTGTGTAAATCATTCATTCTTATATATGTGGGCTTGTGATCCAAGATTCCTTATGTTGGACTAAGTCCATGGGGTGAGCCATGGATACTCCATGGAGGTTAAAATCCATGGAGCATAAGGAATGGGTAAAGTTATGAGTTACGTGGTGTAACCCTAATAGCCACCATATAAAAGAATCCCATGGTTGAAGAAATCGTGCACTAATGTGTGAGTGTGAGGGCTAGACGATTCAAGGAGTGTTCAAGTTTCTCTCAAGTTATTCCAAGTGTATTTGGTGTTGTGTGAACCATTTGAGGTGTCACACTTGGGGCACTAGGCAGTCAAGCTTCATGAAGACATTCTACATCAAAGAGGTATGTATTCTATCTTGTTGTATTTATTATTTTGTATGCTAGATTAGGATAATACCTTGGATGTTCATAATTGTATGTATAATAGAGAAAACATAGATCCAAGGTATTTAGGGTTGCATGTACACTTAGGAGTGTTAGAATGCTCATAACCCAACACTCCTTCCAAGACTCGCAGCTGATGGTACCCGGATCTCAAATCGATCTTCGAGAAATAACACGCTCCCTGGAGTTGGTCGAACAAGTCGTCAATGCGGGGTAGGGGATATCGGTTCTTGATAGTGAGCTTGTTGAGTTCCCGGTAATCGATGCACATGCGGAAAGATCCATCCTTCTTCTTTACGAACAGGACTGGCGCTCCCCAAGGTGAGAAGCTCGGTCTGATGAATCCTTTGTTGAGTAGTTCGTTTAGTTGGCTAGATAATTCTTGCATCTCAGCTGGCGCTAGACGATACGACGACTTAGCTACTGGGGTAGCTCCGGGGATTAAATCGATTCTTAACTCGACTTGTCGTCCTGGTGGGACTCCTGGAAGATCTTCAGGAAAGACGTCGGGAAAATCGCAGACTTCTGGAATGTCTTTGGGGTCTTTCTCTTCCTTTCCCTTATCTACTACGTGGGCTAAGAAGGCATGGTACTCCTTACGTAGGTATTTCTGGGCTTTGACGTAAGAGATGATCTGTAAATTGGTACTGGGCTTGTCACCATAAATGACGAGAATTTCGCCGTTTGGCAGATTTAGGCGAACGGCCCTTTCGTGACAAAGTATATCGGCATGGTGTAGGCTTAACCAATCCATACCGATGATGTCATCAAAGCTCTTTATAGTGATCGGCATTAGATCAATTCGAAATGAATGTTCATCTAGAGTTAGTGTGCAGCCTATGTACATATCGTTGGTGCTTTCTGTTCTACCGTTTGCCATTTCTACTGTAAATATCTTATTGAGTGATTTAGGGTTCTGTTTTAGTATGTGTTTGAATTTATGACTCACGAAACTCCTCTCCGCACCACAATCAAAGAGTATGCATGCATAAGCGTTATTGAGGAGAAACGTACCCGTAACCACCGTGGGATCAACTATCGCTTCGTTCTGCCCTATTGCCAGCACTCTTCCTATGCCGCCAACATTCCTTGCCTTAGGGCAGTCTCTCTTGTAATGTCCAGCCTCACCATACCCATAACACGTTTGGCCCACACCGGCTCCAGGGACTTGGGTGATTGGTCGTGCTGGTGCTTTACAGATACGGGCAGTGTGCCCTTTCCTGTTGCAGTTGTTGCAGTGCATCTCCAGACAATTTCCGTGGTGATGGAAATTGCACTTGTTGCACTTCGGGAAGTTCCCAGCGTATTGCTTTGCTAGTGTAGGGGTAACAGGAACAGCAGTGGGGGTAGTAGCGGCATGGACCGCCACTATCTGTTGCTTCTTGGCAGGTTCTTGTGAAGACTGACTCTTCCTCTTGTTCCAGTACTTCGTCTTGCTGTTGTAGTTGGTAATGTTGTTGTTGTTGGTGTTTCCTATGGTTTGCTCCGGAATCGCAGTTGCGAAGTCTTGGCAGACTCCATCGTCAACAAGAGCTTGTGCCAACTGTTTGGCACTATCGAAAGTGATGGGTTTGGAAGCTAGTACACTTCCTCGAATCTGGGGTGCCAGTCCCCAGATGTACCTCTCGATCTTTTTTCTCTCTAGAGCAAGCATCCCTGGGCAAAGGATTGTCAAATCACTAAACCTATTGGTATAGGCTGTGATGTCTGAGCCTACCATAGTAAGGCTCCAAAGTTCCTGCTCTAGCTTTTGTACTTCGCCCCTTGGACAATACTCTTGCATTAACAATTGCTTTAGATTCTCCCAGCCCATAGAATTTGCCACTACCAGAGTTAGTGACTTGACATGGCCATTCCACCATGTCAGGGCTCTCTCGGAGAATGTACAAGCAGCAAATTTTACCTTGCTCACTTCCAGACATGCACAAATCTCGAAAACCGCTTCTGTTTTCTCTATCTATTGCGATAGAGCCATTATCCCTCCGGATCCGTTAAAAGTCATGGGCTTGCTATTGGTGAAGTCCTTGAAGGTGCAATCCCCTGAACGACCTGGACGTTGGCCATTCGTAGAACTATTTACTCCCCCTCCAGACCCATTATTACTCATCGGTGCCATTGCTGATGTCACTGCAGTTGTTACAGCAGCTATCAAGGCGGCATTTTCAGTTGGTGGAGGCGGTGGTGGTGGAGGTATCGTGCCTGGCCTGGGTCTTAGGTTTGGACGAGGAGGCATCGCGCTGCCAAGAATTAAAAATAAAAGATTATAAGTTTTGGTGGTTGAGAGTGGAATGATAATGAGTTAACTATCTTTAATAGTTCGAGAATTTGGTTTGACCAACATAGGGCTTTGAGTTTGATTCACTAATGGAGTTTGAATAACAATAACAAACTCATGAACTCGAATGAAATGCACAAAATTAACGCACAAAAGAGGTATGCCCTATATATATTAAACGTATGTTGAGTTACATTCGAAGTTAGGAAAATTTTGACCCTTCTAAGGGTTTCCGATATAGAAGTTAAAGAAAAGTAAGACTTTTAGCCGAGTTCCTATTCTATAACAAAATATTTGTCATTCGAGCAAGTACTACTTGCGACGTAGGTTACGCTTGGAGCTCGACTCTGCGTCTGATTTCTTTGCTTCCATAAGACGCCTGTCAAACACGGCTTGCTGTTCCCTTATTTCAGAAAGGGCTGAAATTAGTTGATCTTGGAATGTGTCAGCGCGGAGTTGGGCATTTTCCTGCAACCTGTCCAGTCGACGGATGTCGGAAGTGTGAACTTGTACTTCCACGTTGACTTCCCGAATCCGGTTTGCTTGAACCCCTGATTGATAGGACTGGTTGGCTAGTTTTCCCACCATGACTGGGAGTGCTCGGTCGGCTCAACCTCCAACCCTGACGTCGTAGAAATCCCGACACATACCATAGGGAGGACGTAACCCTTGTTGTCGGCTCCAATGGTGGATGTGACTTCCCCAAATGGGAGTTGGTCCCTGAAAGTTTCCCCTAAATGCGGGAGGTTGAGCGACTGGTGGGTTGATTACTTCTGGTTCTGAGTCTGTACCAGAGTCTTCCCTTTCCTCCAACTCTATAGGTTCCTCATCTTCTTCGGGGTCCTCCTCTACCCATCCTCCATTGCCCTGATTCGGGTAGTAGGGATCCCCTGGTGGGTGGAATCCAGCCATTGGGTCTGTGCGAGAATAGAGATATGAGAATTGCCTAGAAATTAAAACATGTAAATCTAAACATGTAGGTTAAGCTATTGTATTTACCAAATAATCCTATTGTACTTAATTTCATATGTTTGATACTAGTGTCATTTTGGTAAGTTTTGACTTGTTGTTCACTACGACCATTCCTCGACATACGTTAGTTCGATATCGGATAAATATAGTTGATCAGGCTATATTCGTCCCAAATCCGATTACATATTCCGAGGCCTAGTCGTAGTGTTCAACTTGTCTTAATACTTCTTGTATAGTTCTACTATGAAAATGACTCGTTGTATGCATGTATTTGTGTTTTTATGACCCAAACAATTTAAGCTACCTGAAATGCGGTTTAGGTGTAAAAAAGTTTTGTCAGAGAATTTTAATCCCTATGCATTTATAGTTTGTATATCTTATGTGGTTCGATATACTTAGTTCACTATAAACAATGCTCTGATACCAATCTGTCACACCCCCAAACCAGAATGGCGGAATCGTTCGAGGGTGGATGACTTCATGTAGTATCGTAACAGTTGAATACATAGTAAAGAAAGTAAACACAACCAACATATATCTAATTGAAAAAGTTACATCATTTGTAGATATTACATGTTTAAAAATATTAATTACAATATGTTGTCAAAAGATTTGTTTGGACGCCTAAGCATCCCTTCTGCAAAAGCTGAAGTTTACCTGTATTACTGAATCCCTGAGAAATACAAGTAGATTTGAAAGTGTAGATCAGCATTTAAGCTGGTGAGTTCATAAGTATTTAATGTAAATGTTTGAATAAAATCGAATGAAATTTGTTTGTAGATGTTCGAAAAACTCCTAGAAAATCCAATATTTCCTACTAGTATAAAAGTAGTCTTCTACAAAGACTCGACTGTTTTGAAGGTTTACTTTTAGAAATCCAATATCTGTTCATAAGTGTGTGGTAGTTTAAAAGTTCCAAAACTGAAATGTAATCGTATTTTTCATGCCTAGAGTAGTATATTTGTGTAAGTATAAAATCACTAAGGCACTTGATAACCATGTAAATTAATGTGTTCTTAATACTCCATGTGAGTTTTATAACCATACTAATGACCCATACTGCCTGTAACAACGTTCTTCAGGCGTTGGAATGTTATGACGTTTGTCACCCCAGACCTGCCGGTCTAACTGTAGCTAACAGTTTAAGTGCGGGATTGTCAATCCTGTATAGATCTATACACAAATATCACGCTCCCCCTACAAGGGATTATGGTATATAATACAGGACTTAAAATGCATACTCGAAAGTACGTGAAATGTCTCACAAAACTTAGTATAAAACAGATTTACGTATGAAAATTTCCATTTGTTCTTATGTATGAAAATATCTCTTTGATATAGTGTTTCTAGTATGTAAATGTTCATGATTTTCTCGTAAACTATACCTATTATAGTTTTTCAAAGTGTGGGTTTCGTTCGTATAGTAAATCCTAGTGTAATGCTCACTTGTTATGTAAAGTATAACATTTAAAGTGACATAAATGATTACATATACTTAAAGTATAAATAAAGTGTTTGATTCGTATATATGTATATAAACATGTCTTATTTCCAAAAGACAAGATGTTATCTTGAATATATATTGCATACCGTAGTTATGAATCACATATGATTCACTTGATAAAAAGAGTATATGGTGAAACTTTATGTTACACACGATAATAACTGTGTGTTTACTTGTATTCCCCTCCTTAAAAGTGTATAAAAAGCATTGATAAAACATTTGAAAGTGTAGTTTATAGGGGTATGAACTCACTTGATTGATTGGAGAAAGCGAGATGATAATCGAGCAGAACTTCGACTTGGAACAGTTGATTTTCTCGGGATTCTCGGGAATCTTGGGAATACAAAACCTTCCTTCGGGACTTGGATGCGAAGACTGGGGCTTTAGGAGGGCTTCGGAGGCTTAAACGCAGAGTTTCGGCACGAGAGAGGGAAGAATGGAGCACCTAAACCCGACACCCCAAAAGTTCTATTTATAGGGGCCATTTTTGAGTGCCACGTCGTGGCAAAGGGTTGGCCACGTCGTAGTGGTCAAGTCTTATCCTCTTCCGTTGATGGGACGCCCTCAGTCACTTGCCGGATCGCGGCAAACTGTGCCACGTCGTGGCAAGCCTGACAGCCTCGGTTTTTAGGCCTCGAACTTGTAAAATCTGTAACTTTCGCGTACGAGCTCCGTTTTCGACGTTATTTATATGCACGCGTAGGTGAGAATATACTCTACAACTCTCGTTTAGACTTCATCGGCAAATTTTGACCTTATTTTTAATTATTTATTTTTAACGGGCCGGGACACGAAAAGTCCGTTAAAAATCCATAACTTCTTCATCCGATGTCCGTTTTTGTCAGACTTTTCGCCGTTGTGCTACTATTGTCAAGACCTTCGATTCTCATTTAGGTTGTGTCGGCTAAAGACCGCTCGATCTCTATTTCGAGTTTTTAGCTGTCTACTGCTAGGTCAGAAACTTCCAAAAATCATAACTTCCTCATACAAAGTCAGATTTGGGCGTTCTTTTTACGTACGCTCATGGTTTAAGGATATCTACAACTTTTATTTAGATACTTAAGGTTAAAAAATATTGTATTGAAACTTCGCGTTTTTCGTTTAATCGGTGTTGCCGGTTTTGTCGGAAATCTTAGAATGGTCATAACTTCTTCGTTATAACTCGGATTTTAGTGTTCTTAGTATTTCTGTAAACCTTGACACAATATCTAGCATAATAGATATTCCTATAAAGACTTTTGGACATTTTTTTTTCGAAGTTAATTTCATTATATCAAAAGAGGTTACAATTCTTGACTTTTTAGGTCATTACATTGATTCGAAAATATCGGGTTGTCACATACACTTTTACTCTAAGACTTGTTTTGGAACGAAGTATGACTCATCTCCTTGATTCAACCATTTCAGCAATTCTTGATTCCTCTTCTTAGCCATAGGAATGCACTAAGATGTCCTTAGAGGACCAATTGTGATATGGTTTCTTAATCATTAAGAAGATGACCAAACATGATACTAATGTACTCTCCCATCTTTTCAGATTTGAGTAACTTTTATCTTTCTGCCTAATTTGATTCTTCTTATTCGTTCTACCATACATCGAATCTTTCCCAATGCTGCAGAATTATACTTAAACTGGTAAGTATAACCAAATTTACTCAACCTTAGTAAATCATGACGAATAGTATTGTCGATCTTTTGTGGTGGACCTTGACCAATGCACAAGACTGTGTACTATATGTTGGATTAGATGTCTAAGCCCATAACTATTATTGGTATGTACTTGACCCGAGAGTAGCATGGTCCATTTGGGTTGCATATCATCAGGACAATTTGTTAGGATGGACTTTTGAGAGAAGGTCATTTATGGTTTATTAATATATTATAAGTTATAATATATTAATATGAAATCATATGTTTTAATTAGTATCGATCAAGAATTAATTTGGAATTAATTTAGTGATCAAAAGAGACTAATTAAATCTATAAGGACTAATTATGATAATTAGTTATATTTATATGTGTTGGGCTTATGATCCATGTTGGACCAATTTATGTATGGATACATAAAGAGTTGGGCCACATGAACCATGGATCATAAAACCCATGGGTATGGATTATGGGTTAAACCCTTGACCCTTGGAATCCTATATATAAATAGGTTACTCCATAGCCAAAATCACCATTTCTTTTCTTAGCGAAATATGGAGGTGTTTTGGTGCATGGAATTCTCTCTCAAGATCCACCTTTGTCCTAGGTGTGTTGTGATTCCATTTGAGGCTTCCACACTATTGGGGCTAAGCTCTTAAAGCTTGAAGACATCAAGCTACATCAAAAGGTATGTCATCTAACTAGAACTTTGTAGTATAGGTGCTTCATAATATGCTAGTTAGGATGAAACCTTGGAATAGTTAATATTTGCATGTATAATTGAGAAAACATAGATCCAAGGTTTATAGGGTTGCATGTACACCATAGGAGTGTTAGAATGCTCAAAACCCAACAGTGGTATCAAAGCCATGAGTTGTTTTCTATTATATTTGATGCAAATGTATTTTTTTTTCAAGTTGAAGGAAAAAAAAAAGAAAAAAAAACATGAAGTTTGTCAAATTTTATGATAATTACTTGATTTTATGAAAAACTAATTATTTATAAAATTTGAGTCACTTTACTACAAGAGTTGAATTAGGTCAATTTATTAAAAGATTGAATTATATGATTATTTTATTTGTTTTAAAAGTTTGATCTAAATGGTTTTAAGGAGTTACAAATTTTGTCATAAAATTTTGGAACTCAAAAGTTTTTTTTAAAGTTATGATCTTAAGAGTTTTGAAACTTCCATAAGTTATGGATGTGAAATGTCTCATTTATTAACTCTTTAGGTTATGAATTCCAAGAGTCTTCAAAGGATAATTGTCAAAGTTTCAAGATTTGTATTAGTTTATATGATTATCTAATTTCTTGAAAATTGTTGATGTGAATTATCTTTACTTATGAGTTTAATCTAGATCATAGAAAAATTATTTTATTATTGTGTTAATTGGAATATTTGATCTTAATGGTTTTTATGAACTCCATAACTTGTCCTCAAGTTATGGAAAGTGAAGAGTTTTTCTTTTTAAAGTGTCATTAAGTCTCATAGGTTATGAAAATAGAAGAGTCACTATTTTTAATGTCATCATTAAATGATTTAATGTCTTCCATAACTTGTCCTCAAGTTATAGAACTTAATTTTTTTTTTCATTAAACCTTAATTAAACTCATAAGTTATGAAAAATCCAAGAGTTTTGAAAGGTTTCAAAACTTGTCCTCCAGTTTTGGAATTTGTAAAGTTACCCCCATGTATACTTTAATTCCAAACTAGACCTTAGAATTTTAAAAGTTTAAAATTCAACCCTTATACTATTATTATATTTTTAATTATATAGATATGTATAAGATAAACTCAATCTTACCATTAGTAGGCCTCATTCACAAAGCCGGTCTATAAGGGGGGTATAAGGTTACTGCCTATAAAATGGCAGTTTAATGGGTGTCCACTCTCACCCACCGCTTCCTTGACTGGTGGAGGGTCGTTAGCCGAACGGGTAGGATAAAGACTATAAATCTCCCTTCATTAAAAGTATAATGATAAATACTAAGTAACTAAACACTTATAAATTCCCAATCTTAGTTACTTAGGAAAATGTGAATAAGGTGCTAATCCATGAAATTACACTTTGCACTTTGTTTAAGCTGTTAGTGGAGCGTGTGTGGTTAATCGGCACATTAACCTGGACTTAACAAGGTAGGCAAAGGGTAACTTAATGTTTATCATAGTATCGTTGGAGCGTGTGTGGTTAACCGGCATATCGATTGAGGGGTAAATATTAAGAGTACCAAGTATATTTGCATGGTTACTTCACAGCTTGTTTTGTGATCCTCGGCATCCCAGTCACAAAACCTGAAGGGCACACTCGAGATTGAAACATGCCATTGAAAAGTTCAATGAATCTCAAAAGAATCTAGGAGTTTCAAAACCAATTAAAACCTAATAATACATTTCGTTTATCTTGGTGGAAATTGGTGAATCGTCATTCACCTACCTTCAAATATTTTATAGCTTGGATTACGGCATCCCTCTTCCAAGTTATAAAATAGTTTGTTGTGTCTTACCCTTAATATATCATATTGGGTGTTATATTAAGGACTTAAATCAACTTTACGAGAATTTTTCCCATTGTTGATTTTTGGTTTAGACAACAATGATCTTCCCAAACCAAGCTTTCCTAATGAATATGACTTCCCGAGTTTGGCGCATGGAAGTCATACTTCTCTTCCTCCACCTCCTCCAATTATTCTCCCTAACCCACAAGTTCAAGGTCACTCAAGCCCTAATGGCAAGCAAGGTCTATGTGTGATCACATCTTAGAGATGAAGTCACATATTGACAAGCCGGGAGAGTTGGGTGTCAAAGTCTTGAGAAAGTTGGATGTTCAATCACTTTCTATGTCACATAGTGAGTTCCTTTGAGACTACTATGAAACAGACTATGACATGAACCTTAATGATCATATCTATTTGCTTGGTGCTACTGAATCAGCAATGATTTGGAACGATAGTAAAGCAAATTTGATTAGAAGATCAACTTCCCAAAAACTTTATGGACAGTGACAATGGTGACACTGGAAATCCAGAAAAAGCATTCTCTTCCCAATGGAAAGGGATTGGCCATAGTCAACCCGGTTGACCAAATGGTAAAGAGAAAGGCTAAGTCTGAGATAGTCCCATTACCAAAGGGTCCATATGTTTATTTTGCCAAAGGAAGGGGCGTTGATTGCAAAGCTGCCAAATTTACCTAAGGATGTTAAAGTCAATAAGTTTGACTCTACATCAGGTAGAGCCCATTATCTAACTTTGTTAAGTTCTATTCTGAGATCCTCATTACATGATGTGACAGGGTCACATGTTGATGTTTTAAGAATCAAAGAATTGAGAGAAATCTTAAAGGAAGTATATGCTGATTCTGATCGCGAAGGTGGATTTCGATCGCATCAGAATTTTGAGCAGTTGCTTAAGAAGTTATGATATATTGCTAAGGAATAGATAACAACAATTTTCCATGTGGATTGTAAGGATAAGTTTTTCCGCAAAGGTTTAAAATAAAAGAAAATTGTTTAATTTTATTTATTTGAAGTATCCTTACAATGACATTTGTAGAAAATTGTTGCTTATATGATTCCACTGACATCAATATTGGAAAATGGATTTGATTCTTTCATTTGTGTTAGTGTCTAAATTTACCAAATCAAGAAAGTTCCTCATCACCCAAGTTTCAATTCGACCGAAACTTGGAATCATGCAAGTTGAATAGTATGATGAATGAGAACTTTCAAGCATTGGAAAATCAAGACTAATTACTTGTTCACATGGATGTGTGAGTCAAGTGAAGGACTAAAGGGATCGAGTACACATTCTTGTGCACTGGTCATGTCCACCACAAAGCTCGTTAAGACTATTTGATTTACTAAAGTTTAGTAAATATGGTTATACTTACAAGTTTAAGTATAATTCTGAAACATTGGAAAAGTCTCAATGTATGGCAGAACGAATGGGAAGAATCAAATTAGGCAGAAACATAAAAGTTTCTCAAATCTGAAAAGATGGGAGAGTACTTTAGTATCATGTTTGTGATCATCTTAATGATTTAGAAATCATATCACAATTAGTCCTCTAAAGGTCATCTTAGTGCATTCTTATGACTAAGAAGAGGAGTCATGAATTGTTGAAATGGTTAGATCAGGAAGATGAGTCATACTTCGTTCCAAAACAATTTTTAGAGTCATACTCCAAGATTGTAACTTGAGTGACATATCTTAAAGAAAGGTTTAAAACACTTGTCAAATGTAAGAGTAAAAGTGTCCTACTCTTGTACATTTGAAATTGGTAAGTTGTGATGTTTTGGATAAAACAAATACCAACTAAGGCCAATTGTGTGAAGTGTTTGTCTTGATAAAGAATCCGCACTATCTCTTGAATAGTTGGCAAGATAGTCTTATATGTCAAGAGGATAGTGGGAGTCTTAAAGATCCTAAAAAGAATTTCAAGAACTAATCAAGAATAAACCTGAGGTTCTTCACTAGCACACGACTTGAGGTTTATAACCTATCGTGTTGACATATTCTATCCCCATTCCAGTTAAAGTTGGCTTTGCATAGGATTTCTGAAAGTTCTCATTTGGTTGCATAACAACTTGGAAGCAATGGCAGGCCATGTACTGCCAGGTGGCAAGAAGTTAAGATTGCATAAGTTCAGTCCATATGAGTTTGGATTTGTCATTATCCTTGTCTTGTGACTATGGTTTTGACGATTCACATGGATAAGAACACATACACCATAAAATCTAAGGGTCATAAGGTTTCTCTCCGATTCATGAAAACAATGGTGAGGAAACACTTCCACCAAGTAGATTTGAAGCAGATGGCAAAGGGTCTAAACAATTGAGACTATGATTACGACATCCCTTTTCATAGTTCTGAAATTGTTTAGACACACATGCATGCTATCTAAGGAAAGGTGTATGATTTGGATAAAGTTTTATCAAAGCATCTCGTATCAGAAATCTGAACTTTGGTAAGAAAGTCAATAAAGTATTGATTTCTAGAAGTCCAACTGATTTCTGAGTACATGTCAAAGCTAGTGGGAGCATAAGTGTTATGCTAATAATCATCATGTTAGTGGGAGCATGATAATTATTGTTAGTGTTGCAAGTTAGCAATGTTAATTATAGAAAACAAAAGTTTCAATTCGTGAGGCTGCAGGGATTGAAAAAGTTGTTTTGCTATAATTAAGGGAGAGGATATACTTCATTTCAGTTCTAAAGGCTTAGATTGAGACCTTAATCATCTTTAGTCAAGAATATATATATATGAATTTCATGTTGGATTGGTTCAACTTAAGGAAATTCTATATATTGCGTTCTCAAAATTCGATTATGATTACGACATCCCTCTTCATAGTCAAATTTTGAAAACATGGCAAATAAAAATATTGTAGCAAAAGACTGGTCTAGAATCATGTCTTTATGTGAGATATCATGAATCGTGTACCATTTGCTTTGGGTACAGGATCTATTGCATGTGCTATAATATTTGTCATTTCTAAATTTTTCCAAATGCCCAGAGGCATTAAGAAGGGAAAAGGTCTAGAATTGGATATGACTAAAATGATTAAGCAATTGTCGAGGACAATTTGAGGTTTACTAAAGATTGGTTGCTCAGGGACAGTTGGAAGTATAGTGCTAATTTTGGAAGGACCATATTGACATATTCTGAAAAGAGGCATCTCTTGTTCAGAAGTGATAGTCAAAATGAGAATATGGAGTTGTCTCCATAGGTGGAAGTTATCTGTGTAAGATTAGAAAACTTAATGCAAGAAGCATGTCCAAAGCAATGTACTTTGAATATGAGACTTAGTTTCCATGGAGTTGATCTCCATTGGAATACCTTATAATGACTGTTGACAAGTCTTTGTGACTTTGTACATATTCATTATAGGAGGGTCAGTGCATATAAGTTTAAAATCTAAACAGATTTCGATAAATGATAGGAATTTGAAATTCTCACATTTTTCGATGAGGATTTGGGAGTGTGAAATTAGAATCATTGAAATTAAGTTCAATTGGTTTATTTCACAAAGTAAGGATCATACACAAACATAGAGTGCATACTTGGTGTATGGCAAAGCTATTGTTTAGAAAAACATAGTGTACATGCTTGGAGCATGGGACAACTAGTGTTTTTAATTCAGGTATAAAGTTGATAAAACCGAAACAATGAAATAATGAGTAATCAGTATGGTGATAAATAAAAGTGGTCTATTTATATTCATAGGGTTTGATACCATATTTAATTCATTTATTCTTGTGTTTCATTTTGCATGTTTTGACTTCCAGAATAAACTAGGTCATTCTTCCTGAATGACTAAGTTATTCAAACTATCCACAGTCGGTCATATGTTGGAAGTAGATATGAATCAAGATTGTCATGGGTTGGCTTGTAGAGGTCTAAGATGTTGGACAAAGCGGTGCTACAACACTCATGAATCCTCATAAGTTCTGAGTATTGGATTCAACCCACGCTCATTTGAATCACTTCACGGATTTTATCACGAGTGATCATGAGACGATAATATCTTATATTCTTAAAACCTAGAGATATGAGTTGTTATTTTGAGTTGGTTATACATTGATTGCACGAAAACGCATTGGTAACTCGATGTTATAAAACGTGCCTTTGTGTTTGATTCAACAAGTAGTAGAACAAGCCATATTAGTCAAAGTTTATCCATTCCTTTTACCTTCGGGATAAAAGCGATATGTGTGGGCCCCTTGATGATTTAGTGATGACACCCTAAGTGCTTGGCCAAGCCTGGACTGATTTGATTTGTTCAATTAGTCGGTCGTCATAAATTGGAAATCGGGAAACAACAAATGGACAGAGAGAATGATTATAATCCATGTCTCAGTCCATATGATATCTAGAATGGAGGAATATATGATCCCTTATCTAATGGACGTGCCATTGAGTTGTTCAGAGTTCGACAGCGGCTTTGAGAGCTACGATTGCTAGTCGGGTTATGAAGTCGTACTTGCAATAAAACTTTTAGACTTATCCAAGTGGGAGACTATTGGATTAGATGTCTAAGACCATAACTATTATTGGTATGTACTTGACCCGAGAGTAGCATGGTCCATTTGGGTTGCATATCATCAGGACAATTTGTTAGGATGGACTTTTGAGAGAAGGTCATTTATGGTTTATTAATATATTATAAGTTATAATATATTAATATGAAATCATATGTTTTAATTAGTATCGATCAAGAATTAATTTGGAATTAATTTAGTGATCAAAAGAGACTAATTAAATCTATGGGGACTAATTATGATAATTAGTTATATTTATATGTGTTGGGCTTATGATCCATGTTGGACCAAGTTTATGTATGGATACATAAAGAGTTGGGCCACATGAACCATGGATCATAAAACCCATGGGTATAGATTAACGGTTATACCCATGACCCTTGGAATCCTACATATAAATAGGTTACTCCATAGCCAAAATCACCACTTCTTTTCTTAGAGAAATATGGAGGTGTTTTGGTGCATGGAATTCTCTCTCAAGAGCCACCTTTGTCCTAGGTGTGTTGTGATTCCATTTGAGGCTTCCACACTATTGGGGCTAAGCTCTTAAAGCTTGAAGACATCATGCTACATCAAAAGGTATGTCATCTAACTAGAACTTTGTAGTATAGGTGCTTCATAATATGCTAGTTAGGATGAAACCTTGGAATAGTTAATATTTGCATGTATAATAGAGAAAACATAGATCCAAGGTTTATAGGGTTGCATGTACACCATAGGAGTGTTAGAATGCTCAAAACCCAACACTATATCCCTTAGTCCTTCACTTGACTCACATATACATGTGAACAAGGAATTATTCTTAATTTTCCAAAGATGCAAATTCTCATTCATCATACTATACAACTTGTTGTTGGATTAGTGTCTAAGTCCACAACTATAATTGGTAAGACTTGACCCGACCCGGCATGGTCCATTTGGGTTGCAGGGCATCATGCACTTGGATAGACTAAAATGAGAGAAATAACACTTAAGGATTATTAATATATTATAAGTACTAATATATTAATAGGATTATTTAATTAGTATTGATCAAGAATTAATTTGGAATTAATTAAGTGATCAAAAGAAGACTAATTAAATATATGGGTTGATTGTGTAAATCATCCATACTTGTATAGTGGGCTAATGCTCCATGGATTATCAAGTTGGGCTAAAACCCATCGGATGGTCCATGGATGCTCCATGGTGTATTTGAACCCATGGATCCAAGGAAATGGAAGGCCATGACAATTAGGGTTTACCCTAATTGTAACACACTATATAAAGATCATATTGTTGGGAAAAAATCGACCACTAGAGAAAGTAAGAAAGGGCTAACCGATTTTCATGAAGTGTGGAATTCTCTCAAGTCTTTCCAAGTGTACTTGATGTTGTGTGAACCATTTGAGGTGTCACACTTGGGGCACTAGGCACTCAAGCTTCATGAAGACATTCTACATCAAAGAGGTATGTATTCTATCTTGTTAAATTCATTGTTTTGTATGCTAGATTAGGATAATACCTTGGATGTTCATAATTACATGTATAATAGAGAAAACATAGATCCAAGGTATTTAGGGTTGCATGTGTTGGATTAATGTCTAAGTCCATAACTATAATTGGTAAGACTTGACCCGACCCGGCATGGTCCATTTGGGTTGCATGGCATCATGCATTTGGATAGACTATAATGAGAGAAATAACACTTAAGGTTGGTTAATATATTATAAGTTCTAATATATTAATAAGGTTATTTAATTATTATTGATCAAGAATTAATTTGGAATTAATTAAGTGATCAAAAAGGAGACTAATTAAATATATGGGTTGATTGTGTAAATCATTCATTCTTATATATGTGGGCTTGTGATCCAAGATTCCTTATGTTGGACTAAGTCCATGGGGTGACCCATGGATACTCCATGGAGGTTAAAATCCATGGAGCATAAGGAATGGGTAAAGTTATGAGTTACATGGTGTAACCCTAATAGCCACCATATAAAAGAATCCCATGGCTCAAGAAATCGTGGACTAATGTGTGAGTGTGAGGGCTAGACGATTTCAAGGAGTGTTAGAATGCTCATAACCCAACAGTGGTATCAGAGCCTAGGCTTGTTTTCTTGTTATACTTGCAAAAGTAGCTGAAAAATCGAGTTGGATGCATATATTCGATTGTTTTGGCTGGAATTGGACTAGGAACATTACCCTAAGATGTTTTGGACTTATAAACTTGTTTTTGATGTGGTAATGTTCATGCTAATCCAATTTCTAAGATAATTGTCATAATTTCAAGATTTGTATTAGTTTGTATGTTCATACTAATTTCTTGAAGATTGATGATTTGAATTATCTTGTTCTTATGAGGTTCTTAGATTAATAGAGAAGTTGTGTGAAATAGTTGTTTTCAATCCATTTTAATCTAAGAGTTGATTCCAAAGTGTGTTTTTGTAACTTGTCCACAAGTTATATGAAAAGTCACATTTAAGAATCATAAAACTCATAAAAGTTGGCAAAGGTTACAAAATGAAGAGTCTAGTTCTAATTAAATGGTTTTATGACTCCATAACTTGTCCTCAAGTTATGGAGGTTCAAGAGTCTCTTCATTAAATTTAAAAAAAAAGTGTAACCTTATATAGTTCCATAAGTTACAATAAAAAAAAGTTATTTTTTTTATTAATTAGTTTAAAGTCTTCCATAACTTGTCCTCAAGTTATGGAACTTGAAGAGTTTTTTTTTTAATTAAAACTAATTTAAACTCATAAGTTATGGAATTAATTAGTTTTGAATAGTTTCAAAACATGCCCTCAAGTTTTGGAATTTGAAAAGTTTTCACTTATGAATACTTTAATTACAAGTTAGCCCTTAGAATTTTAAAAGTTAAAATTCAACCCTTATACTTTATAATATTATAAGTTAATAATATTTATATATATGTATAAGAGTAAAGTCAGTCTTACCATTAGTAGCCCTCATTCACGAAGCCGGTCTATAAGGGGGGTATAAGGTTACTTCCTATAAAATGGCAGTTTAATGGGTGTCCACTCTCACCCACCGCTTCCTTGACTGGTGGAGGGTCGTTAGCCGAACGGGTAGGACAAGGACTATAATTCTCCTTTCATTAAAAGTATTAATGATAAATACTAAGTAACTAAACTCTTATTAATAGCCAATCTTAGTTACTTAGGAAAATGTGAATTTGGTGCTAACCCATGAAATTACACTATGCACTTTGCTTAAGTCGTTAGTGGAGCGTGTGTGGTTAACCGACACACTAACCTGGACTTAACAAGGTAGGCAAAGGGTAGCTTAATATTTATCATAGTATCGGTGGAGCGAGTGTGGTTAACCGGCACACTGATTAAGGGGTAAATATTAAGGGTACCAAGTATATTTGCATGGTTACTTCACACCTTGTTTTGTGATCTTCGGCATCCCAATCACAAAACCTGAAGGGCACACTCGAGATTGAAACATGCCATTGAAAAGTTCAATGAATCTCAAAAGAATCTAGGAGTTTCAAAACCAATTAAAACCTAATAATACATTTCGTTTATCTTGGTGGAAATTGGTGAATCGTCATTCACCTACCTTCAAATATTTTATAGCTTGGATTACGGCATCCCTCTTCCAAGTTATAAAATAGTTTGTTGGGTCCTAGCCTTAATATATCATATTGGGTGTTATATTAAGGACTTAAATCAACTTTACGTGAATTTCTCCCATTGTTGATGCCTGGTTTAGACAACAATGATCTTCCCAAACCAAGCTTTCCTAATGAATATGACTTCCTGAGTTTGGCTCATGGAAGTCATACTTCTCTTCCTCCAGCTCCTCCAATTATTCTCCCTAACCCACAAGTTCAAGGTCACTCAAGCCCTAATGGCAAGCAAGGTCTATATTGACAAGTCGGGAGAGTTGGGTGTCAAAGTCTTGAGAAAGTTGGATGTTCAATCACTTTCTAAGTCACATAGTGAGTTCCTTTGAGACTACTATGAAACAGACTATGACATAACCTTAATGATCATATCTATTTGCTTGGTGCTACTGAATCAGCAATGATTTGGAACGATAGTAAAGCAAATTTGATTAGAAGATCAACTTCCCAAAGGAAGGGGCGTTGATTGCAAAGCTGCCAAATTTACCTAAGGATGTTAAAGTCAATAAGTTTGACTCTACATCAGGTAGAGCCCATTATCTAACTCTGTTAAGTTCTATTCTGAGATCCTCATTACATGATGTGACTGGGTCACATGTTGATGTTTTAAGAATCAAAGAATAGAGAGAAATCTTAAAGGAAGTATATGCTGATTCTGATCGCGAAGGTGGATTTCGATCACATCAGAATTTTGAGCAGTTGCTTAAAAAGTTATGATATATTGCTAAGGAATAGATAACAACAATTTTCCATGTGGATTGTAAGGATAAGTTTTTCCGCAAAGTTTTAAAATAAAAGAAAATTGTTTAATTTTATTTATTTGAAGTATCCTTACAATGGCAATTGTGGAAAATTGTTGCTTATATGATTCCACTGACAGTAATATTGGAAAATGGATTTGATTCTTTCATTTGTGGTAGTGTCTAAATTTACCAAATCAGGAAAGTTCCTCATCGCCCAAGTTTCAATTGGACCGAAACTTGGAATCATGCAAGTTGAATAGTATGATGAATGAGAACTTTCAAGCATTGGAAAATCAAGACTAATTACTTGTTCACATGGATATGTGAGTCAAGTGAAGGACTAAAGGGATCGAGTACACATTCTTGTGCACTGGTCATGTCCACCACAAAGCTCGTTAAGACTATTTGATTTACTAAAGTTTAGTAAATATGGTTATACTTACAAGTTTAAGTATAATTCTGAAACATTGGAAAAGTCTCAATGTATGGCAGAACGAATGGGAAGAATCAAATTAGGCAGAAAGATAAAAGTTTCTCAAATCTGAAAAGATGGGAGAGTACTTTAGTATCATGTTTGTGATCATCTTAATGATTTAGAAATAATATCACAATTAGTCCTCTAAAGGTCATCTTAGTGCATTCTTATGACTAAGAAGAGGAGTCATGAATTGTTGAAATGGTTAGATTAGGAAGATGAGTCATACTTCGTTCCAAAACAATTCTTAGAGTCATACTCCAAGTTTGTAACTTGAGTGACATATCTTAAAGAAAGGTTTAAAACACTTGTCAAATGTAAGAGTAAAAGTGTCCTACTCTTGTACATTTGAAATTGGTAAGTTGTGATGTTTTGGATAAAACAAAGACCAACTAAGGCCAATTGTGTGAAGTGTTTGTCTTGATAAAGAATCCGCACTATCTCTTGAATATTTGACAAGGGAGTCTTATATGTCAAGAGGATAGTGGGAGTCTTAAATCTCTTGAAAGTTTCAAGACTTAATCAAGAATAAAACCTAAATTACTTCACTAGCACACGACTTGAGTTTTATAACCTATCGTGTTGAAATTTTTGTGCCTATTCAAGTTGGCTTTGCATAGGAGTTCTGAGAGTTCTCAATTGGTTGCACAACTACTTGGAAGCAATGGCAGGCACCTGAGCTGGCAAATGGCAAGAATTTAAGATTGCACAAGTTTAATCAATATGAGTTTGGATTTGTCACTAACCTTGTCTTGTGATTATGGTTTTGACAAATTCACATGGATAAGAACATATACACTATTAAATCTAAGTGTCATAAGGTTTCTCTCCGATTCATGAAAATGATGGTGAGGAAACACTTTCACTAAGTAGATTTTAGCTAGATAGCAATTGTGATATTTGCATTCTCAAAGTCGTTAGTGGAGCGTGTGTGGTTTACCGGCACACTAACATGGACTTGTGAGAAGTGGCAAAGGTCTAAACAATTGAGACTATGATTACGACATCCCTTTTCGTAGTTCTAAAATTGTTTAGACACACATGTGAGCTATCTAAGAGAGGTGTATGATTTTGATAAAGTTTTATCAAAACAATCTAGTATCAGAAATCTAAACTTTGGTAAGAAAGTCAGCTGATTTCTGAGTACATGTCAAAGCTAGTGGGAGCATAAGTGTTATGCTAATAATCATCATGTTAGTGGGAGCATGATAATTATGACAAAGGTTGCAAGTTAGCAATGTTAATTATAGAAAACAAAAGTTTCAATTCGTGAGGTTGCAGGGGTTGAAAAAGTTGTTTTGCTATAATTAAGGGAGAGGAAATTATACTTCATTTCAATTCTAAAAGCTTAGATTGAGATTTTAATCGTATTTAATCAAGGATATATGTATGAATTTCATGTTGGAATGGCTCAACATAAGGAAATTCTATATATGGGTCCATTATTTGCGTTCTAAAATTCGATTATGATTACGGCATCCCTTTTCATAATCTGAATTTTGAGAACTTGGCAAATTAAAATGGAAATATTATAGCAAAAGACTGGTTTAGTCTTTATGTGAGACATCATGAATCGTGTCCCATATGCTTCGGATATAGGATCGATTACATGTGCTATATTCATCCTTTCTAAAATTTTCCAAATGCATGGGGCATTATGAAGGGAAAAGGTCTAGAATTGGATATGACTAAAATGATTAAGCAATTGTCAAGGACAATCTAAGGTTTACTAAAGATTGGTTGCTCAAGGACAGTTGGAAGTATAATATTAATTCTGGAAGGACCATATTGACATAATCTGTAAGGAGGCAACTCTTGTTCAGAAGTGATAGTCAAAATGGAATATGGAAATGTTTCAAAGTTAGAAATTATTCAATCTGTGTAAGATTAGGAAACTTAATGAAAGAAGGATGTTTCCAAGGAGCTGATCTCCTTTGGAATGCTCTGTAATGATTGTTGTCAAGTCTTTCTGACTTTGTGCATAATCATTAAGAGGATCAATGCATATAAGTTTAGAATCTAACAGATTTCAGTAAATGGCATGAATTTGGAATTCTTGCATTTGCAGTAAGGATTTGGGACTGTGAAAAGAGGATCGTTGGAGTGATGTTCAATTGATCTATTTTACAAAGTAAAAATCATAAACACACATAGTATGCATACTTGGTGTATGGCATGACTAGTGTTTAGAAAACATAGTGTACATGCTTGGAGCATGGGACAACTATTGTTTTAAATTCAAGTATAAAGTTGATAAAACCGAAACAATGAATAATGAGTAATCAGTATGGTGATAAATAAAAGTGTTTATTTATATTCATAGGGTTTGATACCATATTTGATTCATTTATTCTTGTGTTTCACTTTGCATGTTTTGACTTCCAGAATAACTAAGTCGCTCTTCCTGAATGATTAAGTTATTCAAACAATCCACAGTCGGTCATATGTTGGAAGTAGATATGAATCAAGACTGTCATGGGTTGGTTTGTAGAGGTCCAAGTTGGTGGACAAAGTGGTGCTACAACACTCATGAGTGCTCATAAGTTCTGAGTATTGGATTCAACCCGCGCTCATTTGAATCACTTCATGGATTTTATCACGAGTGATCATGAGACGATAATATCTTATATTCTTCAAACCTAGAGATATGAGTTGTTACTATGAGTTGGTTGTACATTGATTGCACGAAAACGCATTCGGTAACTCGATGTTATAAAACGTGCCTTTGTGTATGATTCAACAAGTAGTAGAACAAGCCATATGAGTTGAAGTTTATCCATTCCTTTTACCTTCGGGATAAAAGCGATATATGTGGGCCCCTCGATGATTTAAAGATGATACATGTGAGTGCTTGGCCAAGCCATGACTGATTTGATTTGTTCAATCAGTCAGTCATCATGAATCGGAAATCAGGAAACAACAAATGGACAGAGAGAATGATTGATAATCCATGTCTCAGTCCATATGATATCTAGAATGGAGGAATATATGATCCCTTATCTAATGGACAAGTCATTGACAAAGGTCAGAGTTCATCGACAAGGTCAGAGTTCGACAGAAGCTTTTGAGAGCTACGATTGCTGATCGGTTCCTGAAGTCATACGCAATAATAGTTTTAGACTTATCCAAGTGGGAGACTGTTGGATTAATGTCTAAGTCCATAACTATAATTGGTAAGACTTGACCCGACCCAGCATGGTCCATTTGGGTTGCATGACATCATGCATTTGGATAGACTATAATGAGAGAAATAACACTTAAGGTTGGTTAATATATTATAAGTTCTAATATATTAATAAGGTTATTTAATTAGTATTGATCAAGAATTAATTTGGAATTAATTAAGTGATAAAAAAGGAGACTAATTAAATATATGGGTTGATTGTGTAAATCATTCATTCTTATATATGTGGGCTTGTGATCCAAGATTCCTTATGTTGGACTAAGTCCATGGGGTGACCCATAGATACTCCATGGAGGGTAAAATCCATGGAGCATAAGGAATGGGTAAAGGTGTGAGTTACATGGTGTAACCCTAATAGCCACCATATAAAAGAATCCCATGGCTCAAGAAATCATGGACTAATGTGTGAGTGTGAGGGCTAGACGATTTCAAGGAGTGTTAGAATGATCATAACCCAACAGCATGTACACTTAGGAGTGTTAGAATGCTCAAAACCCAATAGTGGTATCAGAGCCAAGGCTTGTTTTCTTGTTATACTTGATGGAAATACTTTTTTCGAAGCCAAGAAGCTGTCCAGACAGAAAACTCGACGAGTTTCTTCAATAAACTCGACGAGTTCATGGTTTATTGCATGAACTCGACGAGTTATCTATATAACTCGACGAGTTTTGGCCCCTGACAGGTTACTTTCGTGTTTTTTGCCTGGAATTGGACTAGGAACATTACCAAAAGCTGTTTTTGGACTTGTAAACCTATTTTTGATATGGTAATGTTCATGCTAATCCAATTTCAAAGATATTTGTCAATAGATTCATGATTTGTATTAGTTTAATGGTTAGGCTAATTTCATGAAAAAGTGTTTGACTTGAAATATCATGTTCACATGAGTTGCTTAGATTAATAGAAAAGTTCATTGATTATGTGTTTCCAATCCATTTTAATCTAAGAGTTGAGTCTAAAATGTGTTTGTGTAACTTGTCCTCAAGTTACATGAAGAGTCACATTAAAGTCTCTTAAAACTCATAAAAGTTGGCAAATGTTACAAAATTAAGAGTCTAGTTCTAATTAAATGGTTTTATGACTCCATAACTTGTCCTCAAGTTATGGAGGATCAAGAGTCTCTTCATTAAATTATAAAATAAAAAAAGTGTAACCTTAATTAGTTCCATAAGTTACAAAAAGAAAGAAGAACTATAATTCTCCCTTGACTGGTGGAGGGTCGTTAGCCGAACAGGTAGGACAATAACTATAATTCTCCCTTCATTAAAGTATTAATGATAAATACTAAGTAACTAAAACTTTTATTAATTCCCAATCTTGGTTACTTTGAAAAATGTGAATAAGGTGCTAGTCCATGAAATTACACTTTGCACTTTGTTTAAGTCGTTGGTGGAGCGTGTGTGGGTAAACGACACTCTAACTTGGATTTCACAAGGTAGGCAAAGGGTAACTTATTGCTTATCATAGTATCGGTGGAGCGTGTATGGTTAACCGACACATCGATTAAGGGGTAAACATTTAAGGGTACCAAGTAATTTGCATGGTTACTTCACACCTTGTTTTGTGATCCTCGGCATCCCAGTCACAAAACCTGAAGGGTACACTCGAGATTGAAACATGCCTTTGAAAAGTTCAATGAATCTCAAAAGATCTAGGAGTTTCAAATCCAAGTAAAGCCTAATAAATTTTTTCGTTTTCATGGTGGAAATTGGTGAATCGTCATTCACCTACCTTCAAATATGTTATAGCTTGGATTACGGCATCCCTCTTCCAAGTTATAAAATATTGTGTTGGGTCCTAACCTTAGTATTTCATATTGGGTGTTATATTAAGGACTTTAAATCAACTTACTTGAATATCTCCCAAAAGATGTCTGGTTTAGACATCCATGATCATCCCAAATCTCTTGAAACAAGTTTTCCTAAATGAAGATGCTGTCCAATGGAAATCATACTTCTTTCACCTCCTCCAATTATTCTCCCTAACCCACAAGTTCTTAAAAGTTTAAGGTCACTCAAGCCCTATTGGCAAGGTCTAGGTGTGATCACATCTCGAAGATGAAGTCACATATTGACAAGCCGGGAGAGTTGGGTCTCTAAGTCTTGAGCAAGTTGGATGTTCAATCACTTTCTAAGTCACATAGTGAGTTCCTTTGGGACTCCTATGGAACAGACTATGACAAGACCCTTAATGATCTTATCAATTTGCTTGGTGCTGCTAAACCAGAAATGTTTTGGTGTACTAGTAAAACAAATTTGATTAAGAAGATCAACTTCTTAAAACTTTATGGACAGTGACAATGGTGACAGTGGAAATCCAGAAAGAGCATTCTCTTCCCAATGGAAAGGGATCAGCCATAGTCAACCCGGTTGACCAAATGGTAAAGAGAAAGGCTAAGTCTGAGATAGTCCCGTGTACTATTACCAAAGGGTTCATATATTTATATTGCCAAAGGAAGGGGCATTGGTCACGAAGTTGCGAAATTTACCTAAGGATGTTAAAGTCAATAAGTTTGACTCTACTTCAGGTAAAGTCTATTATCTAACTCTATTAAGTACATGCTGATTCTGATCGCGAAGATGGATTTCGATCGCATGGTTCGGTGATCAGAATTTTGGGATGTTACTTAAAGAGTTATGATATTTATATTGCTTAGGAATAGATAACAAGTTTTTCATATGGATTGTAAGGATAAGTTTTTCCGTAAAGTTTTAAAATAAAAGAAAAAGGTTTGGATTTTATTTATTTTAAATATCCTTACAATAGCATTTGTGAAAATTTGTTGCTTATAAGATTCCATTGATAGCAATATTGGAAAAATGGATTTGATTCTTTCCTTTGTGGTAGTGTCTAAATTTGCCAAATAAGGAAAGATTCTCATCACCCAAGTCCCAATTGGACCGAAACTTGGAATCATGCAAGTTGTATAGTATGATGAATGAGAAGTTTCAGCTTGGAAAATTAAGACTAATTCCTTATGTGAATAAGGAAAGGACTAAGGGATCGAGTACACATTCTTGTGCACTAGTTAAGTCCACCACAAAAGATCAAGAATACTATTCGTCGTGATTTACTTAAGTTCAGTATATATGGTTATACTTATATGTTTAAGTATAAGTCTGTAGCATTGGAGAAGTTTCAATGTGAGACAGAACGAATAAGAAGAATCAAAGTATGGTAGAAGATAAAAGTTTCTCAAATCTGAAAAGATGGGAGAGTACTTTAGTATCATGTTTATGATCATCTTAATAATTAAGATACCATATCACAATTGATTCTCTAAGGTCATCTTAGTGCATTCTTATGACTAAGAAGAGGAGTCATGAATTGTTGAAATGGTTAAATCAAAAAGATGAGTCATACTTCATTCCAAAACAATTCTTAGAGTCATACTCCAAGATTTTAACTTGAGTGATACATCTTAAACAAGTTTTATTAACACTAGTCAAATGTAACTCTTGTACATTTGAAATTGGTAAGTTGTGATGTCTTTGATAAAACAGAGACCAACTTAGGCCAATTGTGTGAAGTGTTAGTCTTGATGAAGAATCTGCACTATCTCTTGAATATTTGACAAGAGGGTCTTATATGTCAAGAGGACAGTGGGAGTCTTAAAGGTCTTGAAAGTCTCGAGAACTAATCAAGAATAAAACCTAAAGTTCTTCACTAGCACACGGCTTGAGGTTTATAACCTATCGTGTTGACATTTCTATGCCTATTTAAGTTGGCTTTGCATAGAAGTTCTGAGAGTTCTCAATTGGTTGCACAGCTACTTGGAATAATTGGCAGACCCTTGAGCTGCCAAATGGCAAGAATTTAAGATTGCACAAGTTCAATCCATATGAGTTTGGATTTGTCACTAATCTTGACTTGTGATTATGGTTTTGACAAATTCATATGGGTAGGAACTCATACACCATAAAAAAATATAAGTGTCATAAGGTTTCTCTCCGATTCATGAAAATGATGGTGAGGAAACACTTTCACTAAGTAGATTTTAAGTAGATAGAAATTGTGATATTTGCATTCTCAAAGTCGTTAGTGGAGCGTGTGTGGTT
Organism: Lactuca virosa; assembly: GCF_052849685.1. NCBI lineage: Eukaryota > Viridiplantae > Streptophyta > Magnoliopsida > Asterales > Asteraceae > Lactuca > Lactuca virosa. Next base: position 290,365,991 of record NC_136426.1, read on the forward strand.
TATCGGCACACTAACATGGACTTGTGACAAGTGGCAAAGGTCTAAACAATTGAGACTATGATTACGACATCCCTTTTCATAGTTCTGAAATTGTTTAGACACATCTGTGAGCTATCTAAGATAAGGTGTATGATTATGATAAAGTCTTATCAAAGCAATCTAGTATCAAAAATCTGAACTTTGGAAAGGAAGTCAATAAAGTATTGATTTATAGAAGTACAACTGTTTTTCTGAGTACATGTCAAAGCTAGTGGGAGCATAAGTGTTATGCTAATAATCATCATGTTAGTGGGAGCATGATAATTATGATTAGTATTGCAAGTTAGCAATGTTAATTATAGAAAAACAAAAGTTCAGGGGTTGAAAAGTTGTTTTGCTATAATTAAGGGAGAGGAGATTATACTTCATTTCAATTCTAAAAGCTTAGATTGGGATTTTAATCGATTTTAGTCAAGGATATATATTTGAATTTTGTGTTGGAATGGCTCAACACAAGGAAATTCTATATATATGTCTATTATTTGCGTTCTAAAATTTGGTTATGATTACGGCATCCCTTTTCATAATCTGAATTAAGAGAACTTGGCAAATAGAAATAGAAATATTGTAGCAAAAGACTGGTCTAGTATCATCTCTTTTTGTGAAACATCATGAATCATGTCCCATATGCTTCGGATATAGGATCGATTGCATGTGCTATAATATTCATCATTTCTAAATTTTTCCAAATGCTCAGGGCATTAAGAGGGAAAATTCTAGGATTGGAAATGACTAAAATGATTAAGCAATTGTCGAGGATAATCTAAGGTTTACCAAAGATTGGTTGCTCAAGGACAGTTGGAAGTATAGTGTTAATTTTGGAAGGACCATATTGACATATTCTGTAAGGAGGCAACTCTTATTCAGAAGTGATAGTCAAAATGGAATATGGAAATGTTTCAAAGTTGGATATTATTCAATCTGTGTAAGATTAGAAAACTTAATGCAAGAAGGATGTTTCCATGGAGTTGATCTCCATTGGAATATTCTATAATGTTTGTCGACAAGTCTTTGTGACTTTGTGCATAATCATTACAAGAGGATCAGTGCATGTAAATTTAAAATCTAAACAGATTTTGGTAAATGGCAGGAATTTGGAATTCTTGCATGTACAGTAAGGATTTGGGATTGTGAAATGAGAATTATTGGAGTTATGTTCAATTGATTTATTTCACAAAGTAAAGATCATAGAAAACATAGTATGCATACTTGGTGTATGGCATGACTAGTGTTTAGGAAAAACTTAGTGTACATGCTTGGAGCATGGGACAACTACTGTTTTTAATTCAAGTATAAAGTTGATAGCTGAAATTGTATACAATGAATAATATGTAATCATATGGTGATAAATAAAAGGTGTTTTATTTATATTCATAAGTTCTGAGACCATATTGGATTCGATTATTCTTGTGTTTCACTTTGCATGTTTTAACTTCTTGAATAACTAGGTCGTTCTTCTCGAATGACTAAGCTATTCAAACGATCCACAGTCGGTCATATGTTGGAAGTAGATATGAATCAAGACTGTCATGAATCAGGTTTGTAGATGTCCAAGGTATGGGGCATAGCCAAGAGGTGCTACAACATTCATGAGTGCTCATAAGTTCTGAGTATTGGATTCAACCCACGCTAATTTGAATCACTTCATGGATTTTATCACGAGTGATCATGAGACGATAATATCTTATATTCTTCAAACCTAGAGATATGAGTTGTTACTATGAGTCGGTTGTACATTGATTGCACGAAAACCCAAAGGTAACTCTATGTTATAAAACGTGCCTTTGTGTATGATTCAACAAGTAGTAGAACAAGCCATATGAGTCGAAGTTTATCCATTCCTTTTACCTTCGGGATAAAAGCGATATTTATGGGCCCCTCGATGATTTACTGATGACACATGTGAGTGCTTGGCCAAGCCAGGACTGATTTGATTTGTTCAATCAGTCAGTCGTCACAAATCGGAAATCGGGAAACAACAGATGGACAGAGAGAATGATTATAATCCATGTCTCAGTCGATGTGATATCTAGAATGGAGGAATATACGATCACTTATCTAATGGACAAGTCATTGACAAAGGTCAGAGTTCATCGGCAAGGTTAGAGTTCGACGGAAGCTTTTGAGAGCTACGATTGCTAGTCGGTTCTTGAAGTCATACTTGCAATAATAGTTTTAGACTTATCTAAGTGGGAGACTGTTGGATTAGTGCCTAAGTCCACAACTATAATTGGTAAGACTTGACCCGACCCGACATGGTCCATTTGGGTTGCATGGCATCATGCACTTGGATAGACTAAAATGAGAGAAATAACACTTAAGGATTATTAATATATTATAAGTACTAATATATTAATAGGATTATTTAATTAGTAATGATCAAGAATTAATTTGGAATTAATTAAGTGATCAAAGGAAGACTAATTAAATATATGGGTTGATTGTGTAAATCATCCATACTTGTATAGTGTGCTAATGCTCCATGGATTATCAAGTTGGGCTAAAACCCATAGGATGGTCCATGGATGTTCCATGGTGTATTTGAACCCATGGATCCAAGGAAATGGAAGGCCATGACAATTAGGGTTTACCCTAATTGTAACACACTATATAAAGATCATATTGTTGGGAAAAAATCGGCCACTAGAGAAAGTAAGAAAGGGCTAGCCGATTTTCATGAAGTGTGGAATTCTCTCAAGTCTTTCCAAGTGTACTTGATGTTGTGTGAACCATTTGAGGTGTCACACTTGGGGCACTAGGCACTCAAGCTTCATGAAGACATTCTACATCAAAGAGGTATGTATTCTATCTTGTTAGATTCATTGTTTTGTATGCTAGATTAGGATAATACCTTCGATGTTCATAATTGCATGTATAATAGAGAAAACATAGATCCAAGGTATTTAGGGTTGCATGTACACTTAGGAGTGTTAGAATGCTCAAAACCCAACACTTGTATGATTCCAAGTTTCGGTCCACATGAAACTTGGTTGATGAGAATATTCCTTATTTGATAATTTAGACACTACCACAAATGATAGAATCAAATTTATATTTCCATCATTGCTAGAAACATACAAAAAAAATAAAACACAAATTTTATTTAATTTATAAATGCGGGAAAATTGTTTCCTTACAACGCAACTTGAAATGAAAACTATGCTATTACATGTTTTCTAGCAATCTATCATAACCCTAAGTAGTAGCTCAAAAAATCCGATCTTCACGATCAGATTCAGCATACTTTTACTTTAAGTTTCCTTCCCTTTGCTTGATCCTGAACGAGAGTTAAACTTTTGATTCTTCTTTTCTTTCAGATCCATCAGGTAGCTAGGGCAGTTTCGCTTCCAATGCCCTTTTCCTTCACAATGAAAACAGATAGACTCTTCGGGAATGGTACAACAGGCTATTCCAGACTTAAACTTTCTCTTTACCCTCCGGTCAACCGGGTTGACCAAGGCTAATCCCTTTCCATTAGGAAGAGAATGTTTTTTCGGACTTCCAATGTTACCATTCTCCATGTCCATGGAAGTTTGAGAAGTAGACCTTCCACCCATATTTGCTTGACTCTTGCGCCAAATCATTTCTGATTCAGCAGCAATAAGCAAATAAGAACGATCTATTAGGGTCATGGCATGATCTGTCATATAGTTGTCTTTAATAAACTCACTATACGACTCAGGAAGTGACTGAAGAACCCAGTCAATAGCAAACTTCCTTGAAATAACAGCACCCAACATCCTCAACCTGTCAAAGTGTAACTTCATTCTTAAGACATGAGTGCACGCAGGTCTTCCATGTTTCATTCCTAGTAGGGCTTGAGTGACATTGAACCTTTCAAGTCTTTTGGCTTGTGGGTCAGGGAGAATAATTGGAGGAGGAGGAGGAAGAGAAGTATGATTTCCATGATCCAAACTCAGGAAGTCATCTTCATTAGGAAAGTTTGTTCCATTAGATTTGGGAAGATCATTGTTGTCTAAACCAGACATCTACTGTTAGTCCCAAACTATAGATCCAAATCAGTAATCAATGAAGTAATAACAATCAAAATAGAGTGTAGAAGAAGTAGAAGAGAAATAACATCAAGCATGCACACATCTATTGCTCATAAATGTCAGGGACACCTTGAAAGTACACACACATACGTCACTGTTCATTAGTACATCTGACACACTGACAGGCTCCTTAAATACTACCCACACCAGCACACAAGAGTGCAGCCGTACACGCATGTGCGGCCGCACACGCTACACGTGTGTAACCGCACACACGTGTGTGGCTGCACACACACATAGTCTAAACCAAAGCACCACTACACTACATGCACTACCAACCTACCAAGATATATATAGGAATAATGCCTAGCCCAAACCACAATAATATAGTCTTTCAATCTCCCCCTTGGTTTGAGGCTAGCATAGACTTGATCTTCAATCTGTTGGCTTTTCAAACAGCTTCAAATCGGACTTTCCCATGGAGCCCATCCACAGTCTTCCATTTATGATGTTGGCGACCATTCCAGTGAACTCCTTTGCAGCCGCCTCCATGACATCCTTTCTACATATAATATGGTGACGAGACAGAGTACGGATATCCCTTTCCCTGAATCTTAGAAGGTCTTTAGCACTTATCAGCCTTAAGACTTGTTCTCTATCCTTGAATTTTATTGCAGCAGTGGCAGTTTCATCGTCGTAAGCCCAAAATTCCATATTATCAAGGTATCCCTCACGGAAGTGTTGAGGGATAGGAATTTCCTTCTGCTTTTTAGTCGCAGGCCAAAGGATAATCTTCATAGGCTCACCTGATTCAGGATCTAGAATATCTTTATCTTTTCTATATAAAGCTCTTGCAGTCTTCATTTTTGGAAAGTTTTCTTTGACCTATCTATCAAGAAATCTTTTGAAGTTTGTCGCACCGGGATCTTCAGAGGGATTATGGAATGGGGCTCTCGAAAGTTCAGCAAGATCCACTTTGGTCCACGAGTTAAAATCATGAGTGCTCTTGTAGAACTCAGAGATTCCTGAGTTCTTTTTCACAACCCACAAGTTTAACTCGGGATCAAAAGCCCACATTCGAATTCCAGATCGGTCTCTGAACTCATCACCAAATTTTCTCTTTTTGAGATCAGTCACTGTTAGCACAGGGTCTTTGGCTTTGCGATTCTCGTTTGAGTTTTTCCTAAAGAGTAATCCTTCGCTTTTGTTAGCCGTAACAGTCCTCTTTCCATGTTTGATTGTGATGCGGGCTCTGCTGCCTTCAGGTTCTTTTTCTGATCTATTGACAACTGTAGTTGTTCTTGGAAGAGGTGGATCAACTGGAAGGTCACCAGAAGTAGATTGTGTGGGGGCCGTGGGAGGATCCTCAATTCCATGCGGCTGCTGAAATAAGGCTTTAACTTTATCCCCGAAAGCATCATACAGAACGTTCTTCAAATTGAAGTAGAAAGCAGTCACAGAGCCAAGATTTGTCTGTAGATCATTGATCTGTTTTCTCTTCACTTCATCTCTTTCTTTAAGCTCTTCTATGTAAGAAGCGAGTTGTTCCATCTGAATGTTCTTTTCAATAAGCTCCTGCCTGAGAATACCAATCTCTTCTCGAAGTTCTGACACTTCAGACTTGTCATCACCTGAATGCTCTTCCCTGAAAGATATGCCTTTACCCCGAGAGGAAGAGGTTGGATATTTTTGTGCAAGGTGCTTGGCCAATCTGATTGAGGCTTCATCCAGTGAGGGTCGTGTAGGAGAATACTCTAGAACAGAGGATGAACCACCTGTCTCAAATATGGTGCTTGGGCCTTCATCTGATTGTAGTGGTGTAGTGAAAACAGTAGTAGTGGTAACAGTGGATATGACCTAAGGTGCATGGCTAGCAATGGGCACTCCCAGACTTGTATTTCATTGACTTCTTTCCAAAGAAGACTGGGAGGTTTGGGGCTGAGATGATTCAATAACAAGCGGAGCAGAAGTAGAGACAGTTGAAACAGAAGGAGGAATCTCTGAATTTACATCTCTTTGACCTGAAGAAATCTCCGTGGGCTTGGAAGAGGAGAGCAAAATTTTGAGAACATTACTGTCTTCCCCAGTCTTGGTTGCTGAAGGAGCAACTTCATTGACCTTTCTAAAACAACTGCTGTCAAATCCTGGAAATGGACAAAACTCGTCATCGTTAAGATCGAGTTCAATGTTTGTTGGGATATCATCACTGATCCCGGTGAAATCTATCTCTTTCAAAAAATTCACATCATCATTAAGATCCTCATCACCTTCTTCATGGATAGACTGTGATTCAACTTCCACATTTTGTAGATGATCATGTTCCTCAGCCACTATAGCTATAGGATAAACATGAACCTCTTCAATCTCCAGTTCTGAAGTTGAAATCACAACATCTTCAGTCTCTGTAGGAATAGATTGATTTTCCGAATCTGACTGATCACTATCTTCAGCAAAAAATCCATATTTTATTAAGGAAAATTTCCCTTCAAAAAGAAAGAAGAACTATAATTCTCCCTTGACTGGTGGAGGGTCGTTAGCCGAACAGGTAGGACAATAACTATAATTCTCCCTTCATTAAAGTATTAATGATAAATACTAAGTAACTAAAACTTTTATTAATTCCCAATCTTGGTTACTTAGAAAAATGTGAATAAGGTGCTAGTCCATGAAATTACACTTTGCACTTTGTTTAAGTCGTTGGTGGAGCGTGTGTGGGTAAACGACACTCTAACTTGGATTTAACAAGGTAGGCAAAGGGTAACTTATTGCTTATCATAGTATCGGTGGAGCGTGTATGGTTAACCGACACATCGATTAAGGGGTAAACATTTAAGGGTACCAAGTAATTTGCATGGTTACTTCACACCTTGTTTTGTGATCCTCGGCATCCCAGTCACAAAACCTGAAGGGTACACTCGAGATTGAAACATGCCTTTGAAAAGTTCAATGAATCTCAAAAGATCTAGGAGTTTCAAATCCAAGTAAAGCCTAATAAATTTTTTCGTTTTCATGGTGGAAATTGGTGAATCGTCATTCACCTACCTTCAAATATGTTATAGCTTGGATTACGGCATCCCTCTTCCAAGTTATAAAATATTGTGTTGGGTCCTAACCTTAATATTTCATATTGGGTGTTATATTAAGGACTTTAAATCAACTTACTTGAATATCTCCCAAAAGATGTCTGGTTTAGACATCCATGATCATCCCAAATCTCTTGAAACAAGTTTTCCTAAATGAAGATGCTGTCCAATCGAAATCATACTTCTTTCACCTCCTCCAATTATTCTCCCTAACCCACAAGTTCTTAAAAGTTTAAGGTCACTCAAGCCCTATTGGCAAGGTCTAGGTGTGATCACATCTCGAAGATGAAGTCACATATTGACAAGCCGGGAGAGTTGGGTCTCTAAGTCTTGAGCAAGTTGGATGTTCAATCACTTTCTAAGTCACATAGTGAGTTCCTTTGGGACTCCTATGGAACAGACTATGACAAGACCCTTAATGATCTTATCAATTTGCTTGGTGCTGCTAAACCAGAAATGTTTTGGTGTACTAGTAAAACAAATTTGATTAAGAAGATCAACTTCTTAAAACTTTATGGACAGTGACAATGGTGACAGTGGAAATCCAGAAAGAGCATTCTCTTCCCAATGGAAAGGGATCAGCCATAGTCAACCCGGTTGACCAAATGGTAAAGAGAAAGGCTAAGTCTGAGATAGTCCCGTGTACTATTACCAAAGGGTTCATATATTTATACTGCCAAAGGAAGGGGCATTGGTCACGAAGTTGCGAAATTTACCTAAGGATGTTAAAGTCAATAAGTTTGACTCTACTTCAGGTAAAGTCTATTGTCTAACTCTATTAAGTACATGCTGATTCTGATCGCGAAGATGGATTTCGATCGCATGGTTCGGTGATCAGAATTTTGGGCTGTTACTTAAAGAGTTATGATATTTATATTGCTTAGGAATAGATAACAAGTTTTTCATATGGATTGTAAGGATAAGTTTTTCCGCAAAGTTTTAAAATAAAAGAAAAAGGTTTTGATTTTATTTATTTTAAGTCTCCTTACAATAGCATTTGTGAAAATTTGTTGCTTATAAGATTCCATTGATAGCAATATTGGAAAAATGGATTTGATTCTTTCCTTTGTGGTAGTATCTAAATTTGCCAAATAAGGAAAGATTCTCATCACCCAAGTCCCAATTGGACCGAAACTTGGAATCATGCAAGTTGTATAGTATGATGAATGAGAAGTTTCAGCTTGGAAAATTAAGACTAATTCCTTATGTGAATAAGGAAAGGACTAAGGGATCGAGTACACATTCTTGTGCACTACTCAAGTCCACCACAAAAGATCAAGAATACTATTCGTCATGATTTACTTAAGTTCAGTATATATGGTTATACTTATATGTTTAAGTATAAGTCTGTAGCATTGGAGAAGTTTCAATGTGAGACAGAACGAATAAGAAGAATCAAAGTATGGCAGAAGATAAAAGTTTCTCAAATCTGAAAAGATGGGAGAGTACTTTAGTATCATGTTTATGATCATCTTAATGATTAAGATACCATATCACAATTGATTCTCTAAGGTCATCTTAGTGCATTATTATGACTAAGAAGAGGAGTCATGAATTGTTGAAATGGTTAAATCAAAAAGATGAGTCATACTTCATTCCAAAACAATTCTTAGAGTCATACTCCAAGATTTTAACTTGAGTGATACATCTTAAACAAGGTTTATTAACACTAGTCAAATGTAACTCTTGTACATTTGAAATTGGTAAGTTGTGATGTCTTTGATAAAACAGAGACCAACTTAGGCCAATTGTGTGAAGTGTTAGTCTTGATAAAGAATCTGCACTATCTCTTGAATATTTGACAAGAGGGTCTTATATGTCAAGAGGACAGTGGGAGTCTTAAAGGTCTTGAAAGTCTCAAGAACTAATCAAGAATAAAACCTAAAGTTCTTCACTAGCACACGACTTGAGGTTTATAACCTATCGTGTTGACATTTCTATGCCTATTTAAGTTGGCTTTGCATAGAAGTTCTGAGAGTTCTCAATTGGTTGCACAGCTACTTGGAATAATTGGCAGACCCTTGAGCTGCCAAATGGCAAGAATTTAAGATTGCACAAGTTCAATCCATATGAGTTTGGATTTGTCACTAATCTTGACTTGTGATTATGGTTTTGACAAATTCATATGGGTAGGAACTCATACACCATAAAAAAATATAAGTGTCATAAGGTTTCTCTCCGATTCATGAAAATGATGGTGAGGAAACACTTTCACTAAGTAGATTTTAAGTAGATAGAAATTGTGATATTTGCATTCTCAAAGTCGTTAGTGGAGCGTGTGTGGTTTACCGGCACACTAACATGGACTTGTGAGAAGTGGCAAAGGTCTAAACAATTGAGACTATGATTACGACATCCCTTTTCATAGTTCTGAAATTGTTTAGACACATCTGTGAGCTATCTAAGATAAGGTGTATGATTATGATAAAGTCTTATCAAAGCAATCTAGTATCAGAAATCTGAACTTTGGAAAGGAAGTCAATAAAGTATTGATTTATAGAAGTACAACTGTTTTTCTGAGTACATGTCAAAGCTAGTGGGAGCATAAGTGTTATGCTAATAATCATCATGTTAATGGGAGCATGATAATTATGATTAGTATTGCAAGTTAGCAATGTTAATTATAGAAAAACAAAAGTTCAGGGGTTGAAAAGTTGTTTTGCTATAATTAAGGGAGAGGAGATTATACTTCATTTCAATTCTAAAAGCTTAGATTGGGATTTTAATCGATTTTAGTCAAGGATATATATTTGAATTTTGTGTTGGAATGGCTCAACACAAGGAAATTCTATATATATGTCTATTATTTGCGTTCTAAAATTTGGTTATGATTACGGCATCCCTTTTCATAATCTGAATTAAGAGAACTTGGCAAATAGAAATAGAAATATTGTAGCAAAAGACTGGTCTAGTATCATGTCTTTATGTGAAACATCATGAATCATCTCCCATATGCTTCGGATATAGGATCGATTGCATGTGCTATAATATTCATCATTTCTAGATTTTTCCAAATGCTCAGGGCATTAAGAGGGAAAATTCTAGGATTGGAAATGACTAAAATGATTAAGCAATTGTCGAGGATAATCTAAGGTTTACCAAAGATTGGTTGCTCAAGGATAGTTGGAAGTATAGTGTTAATTTTGGAAGGACCATATTGACATATTCTGTAAGGAGGCAACTCTTATTCAGAAGTGATAGTCAAAATGGAATATGGAAATGTTTCAAAGTTGGATATTATTCAATCTGTGTAAGATTAGAAAACTTAATGCAAGAAGGATGTTTCCATGGAGTTGATCTCCATTGGAATATTCTATAATGTTTGTCGACAAGTCTTTGTGACTTTGTGCATAATCACTACAAGAGGATCGGTGCATGTAAATTTAAAATCTAAACAGATTTTGGTAAATGGCAGGAATTTGGAATTCTTGCATGTACAGTAAGGATTTGGGATTGTGAAATGAGAATTATTGGAGTTATGTTCAATTGATTTATTTCACAAAGTAAAGATCATAGAAAACATAGTATCCATACTTGGTGTATGGCATGACTAGTGTTTAGGAAAAACTTAGTGTACATGCTTGGAGCATGGGACAACTACTGTTTTTAATTCAAGTATAAAGTTGATAGCTGAAATTGTATACAATGAATAGTATGTAATCATATGGTGATAAATAAAAGGTGTTTTATTTATATTCATAAGTTCTGAGACCATATTGGATTCGATTATTCTTGTGTTTCACTTTGCATGTTTTAACTTCTTGAATAACTAGGTCGTTCTTCTCGAATGACTAAGCTATTCAAACTATCCACAGTCGGTCATATGTTGGAAGTAGATATGAATCAAGACTGTCATGAATCAGGTTTGTAGATGTCCAAGGTATGGGGCATAGCCAAGAGGTGCTACAACATTCATGAGTGCTCATAAGTTCTGAGTATTGGATTCAACCCACGCTAATTTGAATCACTTCATGGATTTTATCACGAGTGATCATGAGACGATAATATCTTATATTCTTCAAACCTAGAGATATGAGTTGTTACTATGAGTCGGTTGTACATTGATTGCACGAAAACCCAAAGGTAACTCGATGTTATAAAACGTGCCTTTGTGTATGATTCAACAAGTAGTAGAACAAGCCATATGAGTCGAAGTTTATCCATTCCTTTTACCTTCGGGATAAAAGCGATATTTGTGGGCCCCTCGATGATTTACTGATGACACATGTGAGTGCTTGGCCAAGCCAGGACTGATTTGATTTGTTCAATCAGTCAGTCGTCACAAATCGGAAATCGGGAAACAACAGATGGACAGAGAGAATGATTATAATCCATGTCTCAGTCGATGTGATATCTAGAATGGAGGAATATATGATCACTTATCTAATGGACAAGTCATTGACAAAGGTCAGAGTTCATCGGCAAGGTTAGAGTTCGACGGAAGCTTTTGAGAGCTACGATTGCTAGTCGGTTCTTGAAGTCATACTTGCAATAATAGTTTTAGACTTATCTAAGTGGGAGACTGTTGGATTAGTGTCTAAGTCCACAACTATAATTGGTAAGACTTGACCCGACCCGACATGGTCCATTTGGGTTGCATGGCATCATGCACTTGGATAGACTAAAATGAGAGAAATAACACTTAAGGATTATTAATATATTATAAGTACTAATATATTAATAGGATTATTTAATTAGTATTGATCAAGAATTAATTTGGAATTAATTAAGTGATCAAAGGAAGACTAATTAAATATATGGGTTGATTGTGTAAATCATCCATACTTGTATAGTGTGCTAATGCTCCATGGATTATCAAGTTGGGCTAAAACCCATAGGATGGTCCATGGATGTTCCATGGTGTATTTGAACCCATGGATCCAAGGAAATGGAAGGCCATGACAATTAGGGTTTACCCTAATTGTAACACACTATATAAAGATCATATTGTTGGGAAAAAATCGGCCACTAGAGAAAGTAAGAAAGGGCTAGCCGATTTTCATGAAGTGTGGAATTCTCTCAAGTCTTTCCAAGTGTACTTGATGTTGTGTGAACCATTTGAGGTGTCACACTTGGGGCACTAGGCACTCAAGCTTCATGAAGACATTCTACATCAAAGAGGTATGTATTCTATCTTGTTAGATTCATTGTTTTGTATGCTAGATTAGGATAATACCTTCGATGTTCATAATTGCATGTATAATAGAGAAAACATAGATCCAAGGTATTTAGGGTTGCATGTACACTTAGGAGTGTTAGAATGCTCAAAACCCAACACTTGTATGATTCCAAGTTTCGGTCCACATGAAACTTGGTTGATGAGAATATTCCTTATTTGATAATTTAGACACTACCACAAATGATATAATCAAATTTATATTTCCATCATTGCTAGAAACATACAAAAAAAATAAAACACAAATTTTATTTAATTTATAAATGCGGGAAAACTGTTTCCTTACAACGCAACTAGAAATGAAAACTATGCTATTACATGTTTTCTAGCAATCTATCATAACCCCTAAGTAGTAGCTCAAAAAATCCGATCTTCACGATCAGATTCAGCATACTTTTACTTTAAGTTTCCTTCCCTTTGCTTGATCCTGAACGAGAGTTAAACTTTTGATTCTTCTTTTCTTTCAGATCCATCAGGTAGCTAGGGCAGTTTCGCTTCCAATGCCCTTTTCCTTCACAATGAAAACATATAGACTCTTCGGGAATGGTACAACAGGCTATTCCAGACTTAAACTTTCTCTTTACCCTCCGGTCAACCGGGTTGACCAAGGCTAATCCCTTTCCATTGGGAAGAGAATGTTTTTTCGGACTTCCAATGTTACCATTGTCCATGTCCATGGAAGTTTGAGAAGTAGACCTTCCACCCATATTTGCTTGACTCTTGCGCCAAATCATTTCTGATTCAGTAGCAATAAGCAAATAAGAACGATCTATTAGGGTCATGGCATGATCTGTCATATAGTTGTCTTTAATAAACTCACTATACAACTCAGGATGTGACTGAAGAACCCAGTCAATAGCAAACTTCCTTGAAATAACAGCACCCAACATCCTCAACCTGTCAAAGTGTAACTTCATTCTTAAGACATGAGTGCACGCAGGTCTTCCATGTTTCATTCCTAGTAGGGCTTGAGTGACATTGAACCTTTCAAGTCTTTTGGCTTGTGGGTCAGGGAGAATAATTGGAGGAGGAGGAGGAAGAGAAGTATGATTTCCATGATCCAAACTCAGGAAGTCATCTTCATTAGGAAAGTTTGTTCCATTAGATTTGGGAAGATCATTGTTGTCTAAACTAGACATCTACTGTTAGTCCCAAACTATAGATCCAAATCAGTAATCAATGAAGTAATAACAATCAAAATAGAGTGTAGAAGAAGTAGAAGAGAAATAACATCAAGCATGCACACATCTATTGCTCATAAATGTCAGGGACACCTTGAAAGTACACATACATACGTCACTGTTCATTAGTACATCTGACACACTGACAGGCTCCTTAAATACTACCCACACCAGCACACAAGAGTGCAGCCGTACACGCATGTGCGGCCGCACACACTACACGTGTGTAACCGCACACACGTGTGTGGCTGCACACACACATAGTCTAAACCAAAGCACCACTACACTACATGCACTACCAACCTACCAAGATATATACAGGAATAATGCCTAGCCCAAACCACAATAATATAGTCTTTCAATCTCCCCCTTGGTTTGAGGCTAGCATAGACTTGATCTTCAATCTGTTGGCTTTTCAAACAGCTTCAAATCGGACTTTCCCATGGAGCCCATCCACAGTCTTCCATTTATGATGTTGGCGACCATTCCAGTGAACTCCTTTGCAGCCGCCTCCATGACATCCTTTCTACATATAATATGGTGACGAGACAGAGTGCGGATATCCCTTTCCCTGAATCTTAGAAGGTCTTTAGCACTTATCAGCCTTAAGACTTGTTCTCTATCCTTGAATTTTATTGCAGCAGTGGCAGTTTCATCGTCGTAAGCCCAAAATTCCATATTCTCAAGGTATCCCTCACGGAAGTGTTGAGGGATAGGAATTTCCTTCTGCTTTTTAGTCGCAGGCCAAAGGATAATCTTCATAGGCTCACCTGATTCAGGATCTAGAATATCTTTATCTTTTCTATATAAAGCTCTTGCAGTCTTCATTTTTGGAAAGTTTTCTTTGACCTATCTATCAAGAAATCTTTTGAAGTTTGTCGCGCCGGGATCTTCAGAGGGATTATGGAATGGGGCTCTCGAAAGTTCAGCAAGATCCACTTTGGTCCACGAGTTAAAATCATGAGTGCTCTTGTAAAACTCAAAGATTCCTGAGTTCTTTTTCACAACCCACAAGTTTAACTCGGGATCAAAAGCCCACATTCGAATTCCAGATCGGTCTCTGAACTCATCACCAAATTTTCTCTTTTTGAGATCAGTCACTGTTAGCACAGGGTCTTTGGCTTTGCGATTCTCGTTTGAGTTTTTCCTAAAGAGTAATCCTTCGCTTTTGTTAGCCGTAACAGTCCTCTTTCCATGTTTGATTGTGATGCGGGCTCTGCTGCCTTCAGGTTCTTTTTCTGATCTATTGACAACTGTAGTTGTTCTTGGAAGAGGTGGATCAACTGGAAGGTCGCCAGAAGTAGATTGTGTGGGGGCCGTGGGAGGATCCTCAATTCCATGCGGCTGCTGAAATAAGGCTTTAACTTTATCCCCGAAAGCATCATACAGAACGTTCTTCAAATTGAAGTAGAAAGCAGTCACAGAGCCAAGATTTGTCTGTAGATCATTGATCTGTTTTGTCTTCACTTCATCTCTTTCTTTAAGCTCTTCTATGTAAGAAGCGAGTTGTTCCATCTGAATGTTCTTTTCAATAAGCTCCTACCTGAGAATACTAATCTCTTCTCGAAGTTCTGACACTGCAGACTTGTCATCACCTGAATGCTCTTCCCTGAAAGATATGCCTTTACCCCGAGAGGAAGAGGTTGGATATTTTTGTGCAAGGTGCTTGGCCAATCTGATTGAGGCTTCATCCAGTGAGGGTCGTGTAGGAGAATACTCTAGAACAGAGGATGAACCACCTGTCTCAAACATGGTGCTTGGGCCTTCATCTGATTGTAGTGGTGTAGTGAAAACAGTAGTAGTGGTAACAGTGGATATGACCTAAGGTGCATGGCTGGCAATGGGCACTCCCAGACTTGTATTTCATTGACTTCTTTCCAAAGAAGACTGGGAGGTTTGGGGCTGAGATGATTCAATAACAAGCAGAGCAGAAGTAGAGACAGTTGAAACAGAGGGAGGAATCTCTGAATTTACATCTCTTTGACCTGAAGAAATCTCCGTGGGCTTGGAAGAGGAGATCAAAATTTTGAGAACATTACTGTCTTCCCCAGTCTTGGTTGCTGAAGGAGCAACTTCATTGACCTTTCTAAAACAACTGCTGTCAAATCCTGGAAATGGACAAAACTCGTCATCGTTAAGATCGAGTTCAATGTTTGTTGGGATATCATCACTGATCCCGGTGAAATCTATCTCTTTCAAAAAATTCACATCATCATTAAGATCCTCATCACCTTCTTCATGGATAGACTGTGATTCAACTTCCACATTTTGTAGATGATCATGTTCCTCAGCCACTATAGCTATAGGATAAACATGAACCTCTTCAATCTCCGGTTCTGAAGTTGAAATCACAACATCTTCAGTCTCTGTAGGAATAGATTGATTTTCCGAATCTGACTGATCACTATCTTCAGCAAAAAATCCATATTTTATTAAGGAAAATTTCCCTTCAAAAACAAACTTTCCTCCTCTTTTCTGCTTCATTAATCTAAAGGCACTTGGACCGACAGATTTGAGATCCAATGTCTCATTTCCTCTTTGAAGCTCAGAATGCATGACATTGAAGATAATCTGAAGAAATCTTGGATACATCAAAAATTTATCTCTCTTGTTTCCTTCAATATTCAGAACCAATTCGTGCAGGATAAATTTTGAGAAGTTAAACTCGATTCCTGAAGCCAAAGCTGTGATAGCTCCAGTGTTGGACAGAGAAATTTCGTTTGCACCTGAGTTTGATGAGCTAAATATTTCCAGCAGGGAGGAAGCAGTTTCTTCATGGTAGGAGGAAATGTTCCTTCATACCTCATGTGGTCTAGAACATCTTGAGTTTGATGCACATCAATTTCCATAGAATACTCTGGTCTGTCATCAATTTGAAGTGATTCTCGAATAATACTTTCTGAAACTTGAATCTTCTTTCCTTGTATAGTGGCTTCAAGATACTTTTCATCCTTGTCATCTTTCTTCACGATTGCACTTCTCCAGAAATCTTTGATCAAATTCTGATAAATTGTCGGCCTGGTTGTCAAAGCATGAACCAGACAACATCTTTTAAGACCTTCAACAATGAACTTTAGATCATTGTGAGCCGCTGGAGGATTTTCAAGAAAGATAGCTGAGTTGTGCACTTTTGCAAAATCAAGATCTCCCATTTTATCCTGAAGAGAAACACATGCATTCATTAGGATAAAAAAAATAATATTAACCATAATTATCCCAACTGTTCATGATTAGCCACACACAAAGAAGTGTGCAACCGCACACAAGAATGTATGCAACCGCACACGTGGATGTGTGCAGCCGCACACAGGATCCATTACACAAAGAGTGTGTGCAGCCGCACACGTCATTAGCCGCACACGACGAAGTGCGCAGCCGCACACAGTCCAGCCGCACACAGCGTGTGCGGCCGCACTCGCCGTGTGCGGTCGCACACACACAGTCGAAGATAAACATTCGATTAACCACAAATTTTTGATCGATTTTGCATTAAAGATGTATTATGGGAGTTGTTTTTGCAGTTCTTACAGTTATGAGGCTTCAATTTCAAGAAAAACGATGGATTTTTGAGGATTTTTGAGAGAGAGAGAGAAGATGGTCGTGTGCGGTTGACTCTTTTCAGAATGATAAACAGTGGCAGCATAAGGAACCGCACACGCATATATATATATATATATATATATATATATATATATATATATATATATATATATATATATATATATATATATATATATATATACTCCTTCAACCTTGGGCTGTCCTTTTAATATTTAAAAATCAAGCCCAATACTCAAACATTTTTCCAAAAATAAATCATTTTGAGGATTAAAAATTTAATTTTTATTATTTCTAAAAGTTTTAAAATAAAATAAAATAAAATAAAATAAAAATAAAAATAAAAATAAAAAATAAAAATAGAAATATAATAAAATAAAATAAAATAAAATAAAATAAAATAAAAGGATAATAAAACATTTAATTCTAAACTAAAGTTAATCCTCTATCTTGAAATTATTTAACCTTTTGTGATGTGGGATCAAAGTTGTTAGACAATCAATTTTCAATTTATCAGTACCTCCCCTTTCATGAATAGATCTGGTCGATCGCCAGTATTGTGGTCCACTTAAACACGAAGAGTTGTGACAAATTTGGACACGCTATAAGTGACAAGACTAGTTGATCCTAAGTTCCTAGATAAAACTTCCTAAGGACCATTCATCTGACGACGACCAAGAATATTGTTGTCCACCTAAATTGAGCTGCGAGATCTACAGACAATCTATAATTGTTCAATTTTAGATGTACTAGAACATGTTTCCCGCTTCCTGATATACCCCAATAATCAAGAACTTCCGAGATACTCCTTACTTTAGGTGAGCAGACTATTATTCATAGAGAGGATAAATTTAGATTATGATTAATTATGGCTTTAGAGGGATTGAGAAGTAGAAGATTGCATATGCTGTGTACCAGGTCGGATTGTTAATCACACAAAGGAGACAACATATGGCTAACAGATAGGAAGAATTTCATGGATATAAGATGCAGAGAAATAGATTTGCATATGTTGTAGTCCAGGTCAGATTTCTTCCAATCACGCAGAGGAGGCAGTATATGACTAATAGTAAGAAAGAAAGAAAATAATTTTCTACAGACCTACTTTATCGGAATTCCCCAGTCGCATATCAATAGCAGTATTAAGGACAGAATCCGTACATCAAGGAAAAGTTAAACCATAGTTCTAGATACAGGTTCTCTTAATGTGACTGGTGGATTCTCATGTATATCTCCCTGCTCAACCTATCCGAGCGTCGTATTGTCAGGCTAAACGGAACTATCTAGGTCAAGATTTATCAAGTCTCTAGATTCCTTAAGTTCATCTGCACCTAGTCAAGTCCGTTAAACTCTTCGTGCCTACCAGCGCATCGAACACAGAGCCTAGACAATTCAACTTTGGTACTTTACACAGACTCAGATTGCCCGTTATCACTTGTTGATTTCACTTCCCAATACATATCATTGAATACAAATATTTTTGATTTTTTGTTTTTCTAATGTTTTTGGATTTTTGGATTTTTTATTGTTTTTGGATTTTTGGATATTTCTCCCCCTAAATTTGTGCATAGAATAGAGAAAAAAAAATGCGCAAATTTAAACTAAACTAAACAATAAAAAATTTAATCCTCAAAGCGAATCATTTTGAAAAAATTAACCAGCACATCGAATCGAACTTTGTTAAACGACTTGGTGAACAGATCCGCTACATTATTATCAGAGCGAACCTGTTCTAGCCGAATGAGCGAGCGCTCATAACATTCTCTGATAAAATGAATTTTGATGTCGATGTGCTTGGTTTTTGAGTGCTGGACCGGATTTTTGGCAATTTGGATCGCAGCCTCATTATCACAGAATATAGGGGTTTCTTGAAAATTCAAACCGTAGTCCAACAGTTGATGTTGGATCCATATAACTTGAGAAAAACAGGCAGACGCAGCGACATACTCTGCTTCTGCCGTTGAGGTTGAGACGGTATGCTACTTCTTGCACTGCCATGAGACCAGTCTATCTCCCAGAAATTGGCATCCTCCTGAAGTTGATTTTCTATCAAGCGCGCACCCGCCATAGTTGCTGTCTGCAAAAGCATAAAGGTTAAATTTTAGATTTTTCGGATACCAAAGACCCAGTTTTGGGCAACCTTTGAGATACCGAAAAATCCGTTTAACAGCAAATAAATGAGAGAGTTTAGGGTTAGCTTGGTAGCGAGCACATTGACAGACCGCAAACATTACGTCTGGGCGACTAGCAGTCAGATACATGAGTGATCCGATCATTGATCGATAGTACGTCTGATCTACGGATTCGCCTTCAAGATCAGGAGCCAGTAAAGATCGGAACCCGAACTTCTCCAGTACATCATCCACATACTTTGCTTGGTGAATAAGGATTCCGGTTGAAGACTGTTGGACCTGAAGCCCCAAAAACGTGGTCATTTCCCCAAGCGAACTCATCTCGAACCTCTTCTTCATGACGTCTTCGAACTCATTGCAAAGTTGTTGGCTTGTCGACCCGAAAATGATGTTGTCCACATAGATTTGAACAAGAATTTGATCCGGACCGACATGTTTGATAAATAAGGTTTTATCAATGGTGCCTCGGGAATAGCCGTGTTTGAGCAAATGCTGAGTTAGGGAGCATACCAAGCTCTAGGAGCTTGATGCATCCCATACAAAGCTTTGTCTAACTTGTAGACATGGTTGTGAAGCTTTGAGTTAACGAAACCGGGCGGTTGGTCAACATAAATCTCCTCCTTGACCTTGCCGTACAAGAAAGCTGTCTTGAAGTGCATTTGGTATACGGTAAAGTTCATATAGGAAGCATATGCGAGGAAGATACGAATAGCTTCCAAGCGCGCCACCGGAGCATAAACCTCCGTATAATCAAGACCCTGAATTTGCAGAAACCCACGAACCACTAATCTCGCCTTCTTACGCACAATGACACCTGAGTCGTCTTGCTTGTTCCGAAAGACCCATCTGGTATCAAGAGATTTCTTTCCTTTTGGCAGCTCCACCAACTTCCAAACCCCGACCTTCTCGAACTGATTAAGTTCATCATGCATGGCGTTAACCCAGCTGGGCTCATTCAGACCCATTTCAACATTTTTGGGCTCTATCTGAGAAATAAAGCAAGAGTAGAGACACGTATTAACGTTGCCACTCTGACTTCGCGTTTGAACACCATCACCCAGCTGGCCAACGACGTTCTCTATTTGATGGTCACGCTGAATGCGTGCAGGGATCTCGTAGCTGATGTAATTGATAGAGACTGGAAGATTATGGATATTAACTGCTCTGTCATTTGCTGTATGATCCACGGTAGATGAACGAGGTTCGTTTGACGGATCGGTGACAAACTCTTCAGCAATTCTTTCTGGAAAGAGAAGTTCCATCAGATTTGAAGTTACAACGGAAGTCTCTTGGTTCATGAACTCTCTTTCCACAGGAGTTAGAGGAGTAGCAATAGCATCAGGAGAAGGTTGTGGAAGGGAGGACTCAGAAGAATCAGCTTGAACAGAGGACACCATTGGAGGATTAGAAGAAACCAGTGGGGGTCTGTAGACAACTTCCTCCTCTTCGTCTTCAATAGTGATCTTCGAACTAGACGTGGACCTTGCTTGATTATCCGACGACACATTAAAGGATTTGAAAAGAGATGTGTAATCAAAGAGCCAATCTGGACCCACTCTAGCGTCTGTCTCATTCTCTTCAAGCCAACGAACATCGAAAGACTCCACAATCTGTTTTGTCTTCGTGTTATAAACCCTGTATGCAGTACGAGCAGCGTATCCAACAAAATAACAATCATCGACTTTTGCATTGAATTTTGGGTTGGATTCCAAGTGGAGAAGGGTGCAAGGGCAGCCAAATACTCTGAAATGGCTGACAGATGGCTTGTGTCCGTATAGAATTTCGTACGGTGTCTTCATTTTGGCTTTGTTGATCAGCACGCGATCCTAAACGTAGCACGCCGTGTTAATCGCCTCCGCCCAAAAGAACACAGGAAGTTTGGAGTCACAAAGCATCGTCCTTGCAGCGTCTTTAAGAGTTCGATTCCTCCGTTTGGCAACACCGTTTTGTTGTGGCGTGCGAACAGAACTGAATTGACGCACAATCCCTTTCTCGACGCAAAAGTGGTCAAGAATAGCGTTCTTGAACTCTGTTCCATTATCAGTACGCAGCGCTTTCACTCGGTTGTTGGTCTGATTCTCGTTCATCACAATGAACCTTTTGATGAGGTCAGCGATCCCAGCTTTGTTGGATAGAAAGAAAACCCAAGTGAACCGAGAGTAGTCGTATATCGCAACGAGGCAGTATGAATTGCGATTGATGCTGAGAACGTTAACCGGACCAAATAAATCCATATGTAACAATTCTAGCACTTGACTAATGGAGTTGATATGCTTTGGAAAATGTGGTTTCCGATGATGTTTTCCTTGAACACATGAAACACATTTTTCAAAAGTAATGAAATCTCTGACAGGTAAACCTCGGACCAGTTCGTTCTTTGCAAGCCGATTCAGGTTCTTTGCACTAGCGTGACCGAGACGACGATGCCACAACATCGCATTTTGTTCTGAGACTTTGGAGAATAGGCAAGTGACTTCGTCGGAGATATTGTTGTTCATGTGTATGATGTAGGCATTCCCATCCCGCTTAGATTTTACAAGAATCCACTCTTCCGGAATGACAACGCCTGGCTTTAAGATCAAACATTCTTTATCTGTGAAATGAGTTGAATATCCCTTTTCACAGATCTGGGACATGCTCAGCAAGCTATGTTTTAATTCAGGAGCATAGTTAACATTCTCAAAATTTAGCACTCCATTTGAAACTGTTCCCTTTTGAGTTATCTTTCCGCCTTATCTGCCCGCAAAAGAGACATATCCCCCATTAAATGTCTGAATGTCGTGCAATTGGGATATATCTACAGTCATGTGCCAGGAGCAGCCGCTGTCGACATACCAGGGTCTGACAACATTCCTCCGCAACTGTCCCTGCACGATGAGCGGAATCATTTAGATTTGGGGACCCAGGTCATCACAGTCCTGGGTTGACCCTTTCCTTTCACAGATTTTTGATTTGATTCTTTCTTTTCATTGGATTTAGAGGTAAATGGTGACTGATCTGAATTCAATTTTGGTATCCACTGAAAGTTAGGTTTTGAAATTTTGTTAGTTTGCTTCGAGCCGGTGGATTTTCTACTAGAAGAGTTTGAAGATCCGGTCCTGCTCTTTGACAAAATCGACTTAGGCTTAGCCTGAGTTGATTTTGGCAAACTATTGTTGAATTTATGGAAAACCTGTTTTTTCTTTTGACAATTTTCCATTTTCTTGTTTGAATTTGTGTTCAAGTCACCATTTCGAGAACGAGTTCTGGGGGATTTTCTAGTTAAAGATCGTCCCCGAAATTCATTCTCTCCTCTTTTTGATGTGTGAGATACAAACATCCGGTTCAAACAGTTTCTTGCAATGTGTCCAGCAGTGCCACAGTTAAAACCGATTTGTTTATTATCAATGGTTTTGGCACTGCTATTTATAGATTTCTTCCTTTTATTTTTATTTCTAACACTTTCACACTTGCAAGAACCATCACAGGATTTTGAAGCAGATGTGGAAGGTGTAGAAACATTCAAATCATATTTAGAAATTTTATCAGAAACAACACCATCATTATCGAAATTATCAGTCTGAAATAATACACCACCAGACACAAAAACATTAGTCTTTGAATTTAACACAGACTAATCACAGAAATCAACACCAAATTTAGACACATGATTATTTGACTCAAACTTTTCAGCTTCATGCTCCCCCTGAACTGCCGACACATCTGCACTTAAGGTAGAAATGTTAGTATGCAAAATCTTATTATTAGACTGTATTGCTTGCTCAGAAGCTGACTTTCCATATACCATGTGAGGTTCTCTGTCAATTTCTTCTTGAGACAAGGGAATAGCAGTGTAATTATGATTTAAGGGAGGGGGGACACTCTCAAATCCTAGTCCAACTTTTATCTGATTTCCATGAGTAATATCTCTCCAGTGCATTTGTCCTTCGATCATTTTTGCAATTGTTTCACTTGACCCATCGTATTTTTTTAAAATTAAATTCATCATTTTCAAAACGATTTTTCAATGTGTCAAGTTCCGCGGTTACAGCAACAAAATTTCTTTTGAGATGATCATAGTTCTCGCATTTGTTGCTATAATCCTCTTGCAATTTCTTAAAGTCCTTTGTTTTATTTTCTAATTGAGTCTTTAAAGGCTTTTGATTTTTCCTAAGTGTGTATCCCTCATATTTAAGGTCCTCGTTCTCTCTCTTGATTATTTCAATTTGATCTCTCAAAAATTTAACAGTTTTAATACAAGACTGAGAGCAACCGAATTCACTAACCTCAGGTTTGACCCGTTCTGGAGTGGTTTGCACCATGAATGCAAACTGAAGATTCATCGTCTCTTCTTCTGGATCTTCCTCTGTTTCTTCTCCTATTTCATCCTTGATTTGGGCAAGATGTGCATTTTCAGGTCTCGAAATGTTTAGGGCCTGAATTTGATCTTCCCAACTAAATGATTGGGCCACCATCGCCAAGTTAGCAGACTGATTGCTTGAAGATGATCCTTTGTTGTTGCTGTGGACATAAGTCACTGGCACCATGGTTCGCTCAGAGTTCTCTCTTCGATCTGGTTTTGGACATTCCCTTGCAAAATGTCCAGGCTCATGACAATTGTAACATCGCAACTTTCCTTTACTAAATCCCATTTTCTTGTCGGAATTTACAACCCAATTGTTCTTTGCTGTTTTCTTGGAGAATTGCTTGGCCCTGAAGACCGCCATGGCCATTTGCCAAGTAATGTCCATCTCTTCCACATCCTCAGGATGAATCTGGTCGAGATTAGCGAATGAGAGTTGTGGAGAGAGTTCTCCGGCCACAAAGGCATTGTAGCAGTTTACTAAACCAGTGGCGAGAGCCAGATTTTCTTCCTTTTCATTTGCAGATGAACCTTAAGAACTAATTCCATGTGATTGAACTGAAACAGCTGTGGAGGACCCAACACTAGAACCAACTTCTTGAGTTAAGTTTTGAGATTGAGGGACATGATTTTGTTGCATTTGAGGTATGGTGTATGGGATGGTTTGATGAGTTACATAAGGTTGAACTTGAGGAACATGAACTTGAGGAGTTTGATGAGTAGTAAAGCTTGAGAAGGCGGTGTTGTTGTTGTTTTGAATTCCAAGATTAGCTGTAGAGTATGAGTTGACATGGTTGATCTCTCTTTGTTTATCATCAAGATCACAAGCCTTGATAATCGCCATTGTTTCGGATAAGCTGAATCGGTTCAGGTCTTTAGTCTTCTTAATCACTGAGACATTCATATCCCAGGATTTTGGAAGAGAATTTAGCAGCTTTTTGTTGATCTCTGACCTTGTAACCATCACACCAGCAGAGCTCATTTCAGTGGTGAGTGTGATAAACCTTTGCAATTGATTTTCCAGTGTTTCTCCCAAGACATAGTTGAACATATTGAATTTTTGTCGGAGCATGTCTTGGCGACTTTGTTTCATGTCTTCGTTGCCTTCATAGACTTCTATCAGTGCTTCCCACAATGCCTTTGCTGATGTATACTCACGAAATCCTTGAGCAATCTCTAGAGACAATGCCATGGTAAGTGTAGCAAGTGCCTTTTCTTATTCCTCGACTCTTTCAAAATCGTCATCAGTGTAGTTTTCAACCTGTTTGTCAGTTACAGTTCCATCTTCTAGAGTTGTTGTAATGCGAATCGGACCTCTTAAAATACTTCTCCAAATTTTGAAATCCTTCATCTTGATATACTTTTCAATTCGATATTTCCATTCAGGAAATCCTTCTGCTGACAGCAATCGGGGAATTCGAGTAGTGGTCCCCATAATTGCATCCAATTCTTGATGAGCAATCATGCTTTGAGATTCCATTTTTAAGACTTTGAACAATTTAGAGTAATGCAACCACACACACTACAACCGCACACTTCAGTAGCACACTCCAACCGTACACACAACTGCACAAGCCAACCACACACACAACAGCACACTCAACAGCACACACAGCAGCAAACTCAACCGCACACACAGCAGCAAACTCAACCGCACACACAACAGCAAACTCAACCGCACACACAGCAGCAAACTCAACCGCACACACAGCAACAAACTCAACCGCACACGTTCAACTGCACTCCTTCAAAGTTTCTCAACCGCACACATTCAATACTTCAACCGCACATGCAAAAATCTCAACCGCACGCACAAGAATCTCAGATTCTTTTGATGGAATTTTGATTTCAAACTATTGAAAATAGTGACTAACAGCAGTTCCTTGATCAAAAAGTACAAATACACTTCAAAAACAGTAAAATTTTGCAACCTCACACTCTAAAATGCTTCAATTGATACCGAATTGGTTCTGATACCAATTGTTAGTCAAAAACTATAGATCCAAATCAGTAATCAATGAAGTAATAACATTCAGAATAGAGTGTAGAAGAAGTAGAAGAGAAATAACATCAAGCATGCACACATCTATTGCTCATAAATGTCAGGTACACCTTGAAAGTACACACACATACGTCACTGTTCATTAGTACATCTGACACACTGACAGCCTCCTTAAATACTACCCACACCAGCACACAAGAGTGCAGCCATACACGCATGTGCGGCCGCACACACGTCTGTAACCGCACACACGTGTGTGGCTGCACACACACACATAGTCTAAACCAAAGCACCACTACACTACATGCACTACCAACCTACCAAGATCTATACAGGAAGAATGCCTAGCCCAAACCACAATAATATAGTTTTTCATCTACAATGGGAGAAATTCAAGTTAGTTGATTTAAATCCTTAATATAACACCCAATTTGAAATATTAAGGCTAGGACCCAACACAATATTTTATAACTTGGAAGAGGGATGCCATAATCCAAGCTATAGAATATTTGAAGGTAGGAGAATGGCGATTCTTTTGAGATTCAATGAACTTTTCAAAGGCATGTTTCAATCTCGAGTGTGCCCTCCATGTTTTGTGACTGGGATACCGAGGATCACAAAACGAGGTGTGAAGTAACCATGGAAATTACTTGGTACCCTTAATGTTTATCACTCAATCGATGTGACAGTTAACCACACGCGCTCCACCGACCTATAATAAACCTTAAGTCACCCTTAACCTACCTCGTTTAGTCCAAGTTAGTGTGCCAGTTAACCACACACGCTCCACTAACGACTTAAACAAAGTGTAAAGTGTAATTTCATGGATTAGCACCTTATTCACATTTTCCTAAAGTAACTAAGATTGGGAATTAATAGAACATTTAGTTACTTTATAATGATCATTATACTTTTAATTAGAATTTTATAAGTCCTTGTCCTACCCGTTCGGCTAACGACCCTCCACCAGTCAAGGAAGCGGGGGGTGATAGTGGACACCTATTAAGCTACCATTTTATAGGCAACAGCCTTATACCCCCCTTATAAACCGGTTTCGTGAATGAGGCCTACTAATGGTAAGACGACTTGATCTTATACATATGTATATATATATATATATATATATATATATATATATATATATATATATATATATATATATATATATATATATTATTAACTTATAATATTATAAAGTATAAGGGTTGAATTTTAACTTTTAAAATTCTAAGGGTTGGAACTAAAGTTTATTAAGTTAACTTTACAAGTTC
Organism: Lactuca virosa; assembly: GCF_052849685.1. NCBI lineage: Eukaryota > Viridiplantae > Streptophyta > Magnoliopsida > Asterales > Asteraceae > Lactuca > Lactuca virosa. The sequence continues at coordinate 290,392,770 of NC_136426.1, forward strand.
CAAAACTTGAGGGCAAGTTTTGTAACTTTACAAAACTCTTCAATTCATAACTTATGAGATTTATTGGTTCATTAAAATGAGTTTCTCTTCATTTTATGTAACCTATGTGTTTTTAATGAACTTTAAAAGATAAAAACTTTTGGTAATCCATAACTTGAGGACAAATTATGGATTCCATTAAAACACATAATGATCATGAATTAAATCAACAAGCAAGTTACAAATAATTCCTATGATCTTCTAAACTCATAAGAACATGAACATGCATATCAAAACTTCAAGAACATATGAATACACATATAAACATAGAAATTTTGATATTAGCCATTGCAAATGGATTAGAACATACATTACACCATCTAAAACAAGTTTTAAAACACCAAAACGGTTTACGGTAATGTTTCTAGTCCATTTCCAGCAGCAAAAATCAAAAAACTGCACTCTTCATGACCACCTCGTCGAGTGCATGAACTGACTCGCCGAGTTGGTTGAAGTTTCAGTTGGACTCGTCGAGTCCCCCCATGGACTCCGCGAGTCCTCTGTGCAGACAGTTCAAAAATCGATTTTTAACACTATTTTGCATCAAGTATTAACAAGCAAGCCTAGGCTTTGATACCACTGATGGGTTTTGAGCATTCTAACACTTCCTAAGTGTACATGCAACCCTATAAAACCTTGGATCTATGTTTGTCTAAATACATGCAAAATATGATTTCCAAGGTTCATAATCCTATCTAGCATACATGGGGAACTTTTAACTTAAAAGATGGCTAGAATAACATACCTTGTTGATGAATTGATTCCTTGAAAACCTTGTGAGCCTAGCACCCCAAGTGTGATGCCTTAAATGCTTCACACAACACAAAATGCTTTTGGAGTAAACTTGAGAGAAATAAGAACACTTCTATTTTCGGCCTTGCCCTCTTGTCTTACTAGTGTAGCCGATTTTTGGTAAATAACATGTTGCTTATATTGTACGTTGCATTAGGGTTACACCATGCAAACCCTAATGTAACATGGCTTTCCATTTCCATGACCAATGGGTTTAAACCTCCATGGAGCATCCATGGAGCATCCAATGGGTATTAGCCCAACTTGATAATACATGGAGCCTTTTAGCCCACTATACAAGTTATGGGTGATTTACATAATCAACCCATATATTTAATTAGTTAACTTTTGACCACTTAATTAATTCCAAATTAATTCTTGATCAATACTAATTAAATAATATTATTAATATATTAGAATTTATAATATATTTATAAACCACAAGTGTTATTTCTCTCATTTTAGTGTAATCCAAATGCATGATGCGATGCAACCCAAATGGACCATGCTGGGTCGGGTCAAGTACATACCAGATATAGTTATGGACTTAGACACCTTATCCAACACTTAAAAGGGTCCACATGTATCCCTTCTTGGCTGACAACACGACCTAAAAATTTTACGCTACGGAGCCAGAACTCACACATAGAGAGTTTTGCGTACAACTTTTCGGTTCACAGGGTTTCCAAGATTTGTCATAGATGTCGACTATGTTCCTCTTCGCTTCGAGAATAGACCAGGATATCGTCGATGAAAACGATTACAAAGTTGTCAAGGAATGGTCGGCAGACTCGAATCATTAGGTCCATGAATGCGGCAGGAGCATTCGTCAAACCGAAGGGCATTACAACAAATTCATAATGTCCATAGCGAGTTCGTAAAGCGGTTTTTGAAATATCCTCTTCTCGGACTTTGAGTTGATGATAGCCGGATCGCAGATCTATCTTAGAGAAGTAACTTGCTCCTTGAAGTTGGTCGAATAGATCTTCAATTCGTGGAAGTGGGTAGCGATTCTTGATAGTGAGCTTATTCAGCTCCCTATAATCTATGCACATTCGGAAAGATCCATCTTTCTTTTTCACGAAAAGAACCTGTAACGACCCAATTTTCAAGTCCAAAAATTTCATTTTTAATTTAACTGTCTCATAAAAACATTCATAATTAAATACTGTAAAATCACATCGTCTCATAAAACTGTTGGGTTTTGAGCATTCTAACACTCCTAAGTGTACATGAAACCCTAAATACCTTGGATCTATGTTTTCTCTATTATACATGCAAATATGAACTTTCCAAGGTATTCATCCTAACTAGCATAATAACATTGATTCATATGAATATATCAAGTTAGAATTACATACCTCTTTGATGTAGAATGACTTCATGAAGCTTGAGTGCCTAGTGCCTCAAGTGTGACACCTCAAATGGTTCACACAACACCAAATACACTTGGAATAACTTGAGAGAATTGGAACACTTCATCAAATCGGCTAGCCCTTTCTATCACACATAGTGGCCGACTTTCTTCAAGAATAAGATCATTATATAGTTAGGGTTACACCATGTAAACCCTAATTGTCATGGCCTTTCATTTCCATGATCCATGGGTACAAATACACCATGGAGCATCTTATGGGTTTTAGCCCAACTTGACAATCCATGGAGCATTAGCCCACTATATAAGTATGGATGATTTACACAATCAACCCATATATTTAATTAGTCTTCTTTTGATCACTTAATTAATACTAGATTAATTTTTGATCAATACTAATTAAATAATCTTATTAATATATTAGAACTTATAATATATTAACCAACCTTAAGTGTTATTTCTCTCATTATAGTCTATCCAAATGCATGATGCCATGAAACCCAAATGGACCATGCCGGGTCGGGTCAAGTCTTACCAATTATAGTTATGGACTTAGATATTAATCCAACAGTCTCCCACTTGGATAAGTCTAAAACTATTATTACGTATGACTTCAAGAACCGACTGGCAATCATAGCTCTCAAAAGCTTCCGTCGAACTCTGACCTTGCCGATGATCTCTGACCTTTGTCAATGACTTGTCCATTAGATAAGTGATCATATATTCCTCCATTCTAGATATCATATGGACTGAGACATGGATTATAATCATTCTCTCTGTCCATTTGTTGTTTCCCGATTTCCGATTCATGACGACTGACCGATTGAACAAATCAAATCAGTCCTGGCTTGGCCAAGCACTCACATGTGTCATCGCTAAATCATCGAGGGGCCCACGGATATCGCTTTTATCCCGAAGGTAAAAGGAATGGATAAACTTCGACTCATATGGCTTGTTCTACTACTTGTTGAATCATACACAAAGGCACGTTTTATAACATCGAGTTACCTTTTTGTTTTCATGCAATCAATGTACAACCAACTCATAGTAACAACTCATATCTCTAGGTTTGAAGAATATAAGATATTATCATCTCATGATCACTCTTGATAAAATCCATGAAGTGATTCGAATGAGCGTGGGTTAAATCCAATACTCAGAACTTATGAGTACTCATGAGTGTTGTAGCACCTCTTTGTCCAACATCTTAGACCTCTATAATGTTGGATTAGTGTCTAAGTCCATAACTATAATTGGTATATACTTGACCCGGCCTGGCATGGTCCATTTGGGTTGCATGGCATCAGAACAATTGGATAGACCTTTTAATGAGAAGAAGATATTTGTGACATATTAATATATTATAAGTTCTAATATATTAATATGAAATCATATTATTTAATTAGTGTTGATCTAGAATTAATTTGGAATTAATTTAGTGATCAAAAGAGACTAAATAAATATATGGGGATTGATCGTGTAAATCATAGATTCTTATATATGTGGGCTCATGATCCATGATTCCTTATGTTGGGTTTAACCCATGTGGTGGCCCATGGATACTCCATGGAGGTTAAAACCCATGGAGCATAAGGAATGGGTTAAGTCATGGGTTACATGGTGTAACCCTAATGTGCACACTATATAAAGACCCTATTGTTGGTGAAATCGGCACTAGTGTAGTACATAGAGGGCAAGCCGATTTCATAGAGATATAAGACTAATATCTTCTCTCATGGTTATTCCAAATTTTCATGGTGTTGTGTGAACCATTTGAGGTGTCACACTTGGGGCACTAGGCTCTTGAGCTCCATGGAATCAAGCACCAAACAAGAGGTATGTAATTCTACTAGATTTTATGTTATATGTACTTTATATTATGCTAGTTAGAACAATACCTTGGAAAATTGATATTTGCATGTATAATAGAGAAAACATAGATCCAAGGTATTTAGGGTTGCATGTACACCATAGGAGTGTTAGAATGCTCAAAACCCAACAGTGGTATCAGAGCCTAGGCTTGTTTTCACTAATACTTGATGCAAACTGCTTAAAATCGAAGTTTTTTTTTTGCTGCTGGGACAGTGGACTCACCGAGGTTACTAATGGACTCGACGAGTCCAAGACAAAATGCATCCAACTTGCCGAGTTGGTTCGTGCACTCGACGAGTTGGACCCCCAAACAACATATCTTCGAGTTTTGGTGCTGGAGTTGGTCTAGAATCATTATCTTTGACTGTTTTGGTCTTATAAAACCTGTTTTTAATGTGGTAATGATTATGTTAAACCAATTTCAATGCTATAACCAAAGTTTCAAGTTTATATATGTTTATGTAATTCTTGAAAATTGTTGATTGTGAATGTTCATGCTTATGAGTTTTGGTAGATCATAGGAATTATGTGCAAATTGTTTGTTATTATAATTCTTGATCTCAATAAAATTGTAAGGAGTCCATAACTTGTCCTCAAATTATGGATTACCAAAAGTTTTTTATGTTTCCTTGATTTATGAGATAGTTTAGATTAATAAAAAAAAAATTGTGTTTTAGTTGTTTTTGATCCAAATTAATCTAAAAGGAGTTCATAAAATATGTTTTTGTAACTTGTCTTCAAGTTATATGAAAAGTCATATTTATGAATCTTAAAACTCATAATAGTGCCATAGGTTACATAAAAGTGAAGAGTCCTTTTCATTAAATAGTATTATGACTCCATAACTTGTCCTCAAGTTATGGATGTTAAAGAGTCACTTCTTTAAAAGATGTCATTAAAAGATAACGAGTTACATAAAAATGAAGAGTCTTCATTTTAATGTACATTAAACTCATAAGTTATGAAATGAAAAGTCTTGAATAGTTTCAAAACTTGCCCTCAAGTTTTGGAATTTGTAAAGTTACTCTTCATGTATACTTTAATTCCAAATTGAACCCTTAGAATTTTAAAAGCTAAAATTCAAACTTTATGGACTTCATTAAATTAATTAAAGTGTTTAATTAAAAGAGTTAATAATTCCATAAAGACATGGTTTAAGTTTAATTAAATTAAGAGTATAGTTTAATTAATAGATTAAACCACCAAGTATTTTAAATGTTTAAAATACACCCTTATACTATTATTATAATTTTAATTATATAGATATGTATAAGATAAAGTCAATCTTACCGTTAGTACGCCTCATTCACGAAGACGGTCTATAAGGGGGTATAAGGTTACTGCCTATAAAATGGCAGTTTAATGGGTGTCCACTCTCACCCACCGCTTCCTTGACTGGTGGAGGGTCGTTAGCCGAACGGGTAGGAAAGGACTATAATTCTCCCTTCATTAAAAGTATAATGATAAATACTAAGTAACTAAACACTTATAAATTCCCAATCTTAGTTACTTAGGAAAATGTGAAATAGGTGCTAACCCATGAAATTACACTTTGTACCTTACCAAGTCGTTAGTGGAGCGTGTGTGGTTAACCGGCACACTAATAAGGACTAGTAAGAGTGGCAAAGGGTAACTTGACTTTATTATAGATCGGTGGAGCGTGTGTGGTTAATCGGCACATTGATTAGGTGATAAAATTAAGGGTACCAAGTCAATTTGCATGGTTATTCACACCTTGTTTGTGATCCTCGGCATCCCAGTCACAAACTTGAGAGGGCACAATCGAGATTCAAACATGCCATTGAAAGTTCAATGTATCTCAAAAGATCTAGGAGTTTCAAATCCAATTAAAACTTCATTATATTTCGTTTTTTATGGTGGAAATTGGTAAATCGTCATTTACCTACCTTCAACTATTTTGTAATTTGGATTACGGCATCCCTCTTCCAATTATAAATAGGTTGTTGGATCCTAGCCTTAATATTTCATATTGGGTGTTATATTAAGGACTTTAAATCAACTAACTTGAATTTCTCCCTTATAGATGTCTCCTTCAGACAACTATGGTCTTCCCAAATCTTTAGGAACAAGCTATCCTAATGAAGATGATATCCCAAATGGCAATCAAGGTGAAAGATCAATCCCTTTATTGAGCATTAGTGGGACTAAAAATCATACTTCACTTCCTCCACCTCCTCCAATAAATCTCCCTATCCCACAAGTTTCAAGACTTGATAAGTTCTAAGTCACTCAATCCCTATTGGAAAACAAAGTCTATATGTGCTTAGGTCTTGGAGATTAAGTCACATATTGACAAGCCGGGAGAGTCGGGTGTCGAAATCTCGAGGTAGCTGGTTGTTGACTTGGTTCTTCAGTCACTCCCTGATGATAGATCGCGACATGACCCTTTAATGATCTTATCTATTTGCTTGGTGCTGCTAAATCAGCAATGATTTGGAACACTGGTAAAGCAAATTTGATTAGAAGATCGACTTCCCAAAACTTCGTGGACATTGACAATGGTAACACTGGAAATCCAGAAAAACTTTCTCTTCCCAATGGATAGGGATCGGCCATAGTCAACTCGGTTGACCAAATGGTAAAGAGAAAGGCTAAGTCTGAGATAGTCCCATGTACCATTCCCAAAGAGTCCATATGTTCCTATTGCCAAAGGAAAGGGGCATTGGTTGCGAAGCTGCCGAATTTACCTGAAATCTCTTAACGATGGTAAAGTTAAAAGTTTGACTCTACTTCAGATAAAGTCCGTTGTCTAACTCTATTAAGTCTCTTTTAGAGATTCTTAATACATGATGTAATGTAATTACATTTTGATGTTTTTTTGAAGAATCAAAGGAAGCTTAAAGAAAAGGTGTGCTGATTCTGATCGCATGGTTCGATGACCAGAATTTTGAGCCACTGCATAAGAGTTATGAGATATTGTTTAGGAATAGATAACAACAAAGTTTTCATATGAATTTGCATTGTAAGGATAAGTTTTTCCGCAAGTTTTTAAAATAAAAGAAAATGGTTGATTTTATTTATTTTAAGTATCCTTACAAAGGCATTTGTGAAAAATTGTTGTTTATATGTTTCCATTGATAAGCAATATTGGAAAATGAATTTGTTTCTTTCGTTTGTGGTAGTGTCATAATTTATCAAATAAGGAAAGATTCTCATCACCCAAGTTTCAGTTGGGTAGAAACTTGGAATCATGCAAGTTGTATTGTGTGATGAATGAGATTTTTCATCTTTGGTAAATTAAGACTAATTCCTTGTTCACATTCGCATGTGAGTCAAGCGAAGGACTAAAGGATCGCGTACATTAGGTTGTGTACTAGTCAGGTCCACCACAAAGGTTGAATAAGAAGAATCAAATAAGGCAGAAAGATAAAAGTTTCTCCAATCTGAAGAGATGGAAGAGTACTTGTGTATCTTGTTTTATGATTATCTTAGTGATATGGAACCATATCACAATTGATCCTCTAAGGACACCTTAGTGCATTTGGTGGCTAAGGAGAGGAATCGTGAATTGTGGAAATGGTTAAATCAAAGGATAAATCATACTTCGTTCCAAAATAAAATCTTAGAGTCATACTCCAAGATTGAGCCTTGAGTGACATAATATTAAGAAATGTTTAAAACACTTGTCAAATGTAGAGTAAAATGTTTTTTTTTACTCTTGTACATTTGAAATTGGTAAGTTGTGATGTTTTGGATAAAACAAAGACCAACTAAGGCCAATTATGTGAAGTGTTTGTAAAAGAATCCGCATTATCTCTTGAATATTTGGCAAGAGAGTCTTATTTGTCAAGAGGACAGTGGGAGTCTAAAAGATCTTAAGATAGGTTCAAGAACTAATCAAGATATTTGTTAATCACTTGCCCACGACTTGAGGTTTGTAACCTATCGTGTTGACATATCATTTTTCTATGCCCATTCCAGTTAAAGTTGGCTTTGCATATGAGTTCTGAAAGTTCTCAAATGGTTGCATAAAAACCTGGAAGTAATGGTAGGCCCTTGTGCTGCCGGGTGGCAAGAAATTAAGATTGAACAAGTTCAGTCCATATGTGTTTGGATTTGCCACTAACCTTGTCTTGTGATTATGGTTATGACAAATTCACATGGATAGGAACACATACACCATTATATCTAAGTGTCATAAGGTTTCTCTCTGATTCATGAAAATGATGGTGAGGAAACTCTTTCACTAAGTAGATTTTAAGTAGATAGCAATTGTGAGAATGACAAAAGGTCTAAACATTATGATTACGGCATCCCTCTTCATAATTGTTTAGACACACAAGTGAGCTGTCTAAGGAAAGGTGTATGATTTTGATAAAGTCTTATCAAAGCATCTCGTATCAGAAATCTGAACTTTGGTAAGAAAGTCAATAAAGTATTGTTTTTCTAGAAGTCCAGCTGATTTCTGAGTACATGTCAAAGCTAGTGGGAGCATAAGTGTTATGCTAGTAAGATAATAATCATTATGCTAGTGAGAGCATGATGATTATGTTGCAAGTTAGCAATGTTAATTATAGAAAACAAAAGTTTCAATTCGCTTTGAAAAGTTGTTTTGCTGTAATTAAGGGAGAGTATTTTATACTTCATTCCAATTCTACAAGCTTAGATTGAGATTTTAATCTACTTTAGTCAAGGATATATAAGAATGTTATGTTGGAATGGTTCAACATAAGGAAATTCTATATATGTTGCGTTCTTAAAATTCGATTATGATTACGGCATACCTCTTCATAGTTCGAATTGTGAAAATATGGCAAATTAAAATTTATAGCATGAATCGTGTCCTATATGCTTCGGGTATATGTTCGATTACATGTGCTATAATCCATTCTAAATTTTCCAAATGCCTAAGGCACTAAAATGGAAAAAGGAATAGAACTGGAAATGACTAAAATGATTAAGCAAATTGTCGAGGACAATCTGAGGTTTACCAAAGATTGGTTGCTCATGGACAATTAGAAGTATAGAGTAAGGATCATATTGACATATTTTGAAAAGAGGCAACTCTTGTTCAAAAGGTGATGGTCAAAATGAGAATATGGAATTGTTTCCATAGGTGGAAGTTATTTTTTGAATCTGTGTAAGATTAAAGGACTTAATGCAAAGAAGGATGTTCAAAGGAATGTACTTTGAATTTGAGACTTCGTTTCCATGGAATTGCTTTCCATTAGAATACTTTGTAATGTCTGATGCCAAGTATTTGTGACTTGTGTGCATATTCATTACAAGAGGATCATTGCATATAAGTTTAGAATCTAACAAGATTACGGTAAATGACAAGAATTTTGGTATTCTTGCATTTATTGTAAAGGATTTGGGATTGTGAAATGAGCATCATTGAAATGTTTTCAATCGATCTGTTTCACAAAGAGAGGACCATATGTAAGCATAGTGTGCATACTTGGAGTATGGCATAGCTATTGTTTGGACAAACATAGTGTGCATGCTTAGAGCATGGCATCACTATTGTTTCAATTCAAGTATTAAGTTTATTAATCGAAACATGAATAATGAGTAATCAATATGGTGCTTAGATAAAAGGGTTTTTATTTACACTCAAAGTGTTGGGGCCATACAGGATTAGTATTATTTTTGTGATTCACTTTGCATGTTTTGACTTCCAGAATAACTAGGTCATTCTTCCGAATGTCTAAGTTATTCAAACTCTCCACAGTCAGTCATACTTTCGAAGTAGGTATTGATTTAAGACTGTCATGAATTTGGCTTGTATGATTTGTCTAATGTGCATTAGACATAGCAATGGTTGCTACAACATTCATGAGTGCTCATAAGTTCTGAGTATTGGATTCAACCCACGCTCATTTGACTCACTTCATGGATTTTATCACGAGTGAATCATGAGACGATAATATCTTATATTCTTCAAACCTAGAGATATGAGTTGTTGACTATGAGTTGGTTATACATTGATTGCACGTAAACGTATTGGTAACTTGATGTTATAAAACGTGCCTTTGTGTATGATTCAACAAGTAGTCAGTACAAGCATATGAGTCGAAGTTTATCCATTCCTTTTACCTTCGGGATAAAAGCGATATCTGTGGGCCCCTCGATGATTTAGTGATGACAAAACGTAAGTGCTCGGCCGGGTCTGGACAGATTTGATTTGTTCAATTAGTCAGTCGTCATAAATCAGAAATCGGGAAACAACAAATGGACAGAGAGAATGATTATAATCCATGTCTCAGTCCATATGATATCTAGAATGGAGGAATATATGATCACTTATCTAATGGATGCGTCATTGATTTGTTCAAAGTTCGGCAGCAACTTTTAAGAGCTACGATTGCTGGTCAGGTTGTGAAGGCGTACTTGCACTAATAGTTATTAGACTTATCCAAGTGGGAGACTGTTGGATTAGTGTCTAAGTCCATAACTATAATTGGTATATACTTGACCCGACCCGGCATGGTCCATTTGGGTTGCGTGGCATCAGAACAATTGGATAGACCTTTTAATGAGAAGAAGATATTTGTGACATATTAATATATTATAAGTTCTAATATATTAATATGAAATCATATTATTTAATTAGTGTTGATCTAGAATTAATTTGGAATTAATTTAGTGATCAAAAGAGACTAAATAAATATATGGGGATTGATTGTGTAAATCATAGATTCTTATATATGTGGGCTCATGATCCATGATTCCTTATGTTGGGTTTAACCCATGTGGTGGCCCATGGATACTCCATGGAGGTTAAAACCCATGGAGCATAAGGAATGGGTTAAGTCAGGGGTTACATGGTGTAACCCTAATGTGCACACTATATAAAGACCCTATTGTTGGTGAAATCGGCACTAGTGTATTACATAGAGGGCAAGCCGATTTCATAGAGATATAAGACTAATATCTTCTCTCATGGTTATTCCAAATGTTCATGGTGTTGTGTGAACCATTTGAGGTGTCACACTTGGGGCACTAGGCTCTTGAGCTCCATGGAATCAAGCACCAAACAAGAGGTATGTAATTCTACTAGATTTTATTTTATATGTACTTTATATTATGCTAGTTAGAACAATACCTTGGAAAATTGATATTTGCATGTATAATAGAGAAAACATAGATCCAAGGTATTTAGGGTTGCATGTACACCATAGGAGTGTTAGAATGCTCAAAACCCAACATATAATCCAACCCATGACAGTCTTGATTCATATCTACTTCCAAAATATGACCGACTGTGGATAGTTTTAATAACTTAATCATTCAGGAAGAGCGACTTAGTTATTCTGGAAGTCAAAACATGCAAAGAGAAACACAAGAATAAATTAATCAAATATGGTATCAAACCCTATGAATATAAATAAACACTTTTATTTATGACCATATTGATTACTCATTATTCATTGTTCCGGTTTTATCAACTTTATACCTGAATTAAAAACACTAGTTGTCCCATGCTCCAAGCATGCACACTATGTTTTTCTAAACAATAGCTTTGCCATACACCAAGTATGCACTCTATGTTTGTCTATGATCCTTACTTTGTGAAATAAACCAATTGAACATAATTTCAATGATTCTAATTCCACACTCCCAAATCCTTATCGTAAATGTAAAAATTCCAAATTCTTATCATTTATCGAAATCTGTTAGATTTTAAACTTAAATGCACTGACCCTCTTGTAATAAATATGTACAAAGTCACAAAGACTTGTCAACAGTCATTATAAGGTATTCCAATGGAGATCAACTCCATGGAAACTAAGTCTCATATTCAAAGTACATTGCTTTGACCATGCTTCTTGCATTAAGTTTTCTAATCTTACACAGAGAACTTCCACCTATGGAGACAACTCCATATTCTCATTTTGACTATCACTTCTGAACAAGAGATGCCTCTTTTCAGAATATGTCAATATGGTCCTTCCAAAATTAGCACTATACTTCCAACTGTCCCTGAGCAACCAATCTTTGGTAAACCTTAGATTATCCTCGACAATTGCTTAATCCTTTTAGTCATATCCAATTCTAGACCTTTTCCCTTCTTAATGCCTCTGGGCATTTGGAAAATTTAGAAAGGACAAATATTATAGCACATGCAATCAATCTCGTACCCAAATCAAATGGGACACGATTCATGATGTCTCACATAAAGAGATGATCCTAGACTAGTCTTTTGCTACAATATTGACAAATATTATAGCACATGCAATCGATCCTGTACCCAAAGCAAATGGGACACGATTCATGATGTCTCACATAAAGACCTGATTCTAGACTAGTCTTTTGCTACAATATTTTTATTTTCCATGTTCTCTAAATTTGACTATGAAGAGGGATGCCGTAATCACAATCGAATTTTGAGAACGCAATATATGGAATTTCCTTAAGTTGAACCAATCCAACATGAAATTCATATATATATTCTTGACTAAAGATGATTAAGGGCTCAATCTAAGCCTTTAGAACTGAAATGAAGTATATCATCTCCCTTAATTATAGCAAAACAACTTTTTCAATCCCTGCAGCCTCACGAATTGAAACTTTTGTTTTCTATAATTGACATTGCTAACTTGCAACACTAACAATAATTATCATGCTCCCACTAACATGATGATTATTAGCATAACACTTATGCTCCCACTAGCTTTGACATGTACTCAGAAATCAGCTGGACTTCTAGAAATCAATACTTTATTGACTTCCTTACCAAAGTTCAGACTTCTGATATGAGATGCTTTGATAAAGAACTTTATCAAACTCATACACGTTTCCTTAGATAAAATGCATGTGTGTCTAAACAATTTAAGAACTATGAAAAGGGATGCCGTAATCATAGTCTCAATTGTTTAGACCTTTTGCCATCTGCTTCAAATCTACTTGGTGGAAGTGTTTCCTCACCATCATTTTCATGAATCGGAGAGAAACCTTATGACCCTTAGATTTTATGGTGTATGTGTTCTTATCCATGTGAATCGTCAAAACCATAGTCACAAGACAAGGATAATGACAAATCCAAACACATATGGACTGAACTCAATCTTAATTTCTTGCCACCTGGCAGCTCAAGGGCCTGCCATTGCTTCCAAGTTGTTATGCAACCAACTGAGAACTCTAAGAACTCATATGCAAAGCCAACTTTAACTGGATTTGGCACAAAAATAGAAATATGTCAACACGATAGGTTATAAACCTCACGTCGTGTGCTAGTGTTAAACTACAGGTTTTTATTCTTGACTAGACCTTGAAGCTTTCAGAATATCTAAGACGCCCACTGTCCTCTTGACATATAAGACTATCTTGCCAAATATTCAAGAGATAGTGCAACTTCTTTATCAAGACAAACACTTCACACACTTGGCCTAAGTTGGTCTTTGTTTAACCCAAAACATCACAACTTACCAATTTCAAATGTGCAAGAGTAGGACACTTTTACTCTTACATTTGACAAGTGTTTTAAACCTTTCTTTAAGATATGTCACTCAACTTATAGTCTTGGAGTATCACTCTAAGACTTGTTTTTGAAACGAAGTATGACTCATCTTCTTGATTTAACCATTTCAACAATTCATGACTCCTCTTCTTAGTCATAAGAATGCACTAAGATGTCCTTAGAAGACCAATTGTGATGTGGTTCTTTAATCATTAAGATGTTCACAAAACATGATACTAAAGTACTCTCCCATCTTTTCAGATATGAGAAACTTTTATCTTTCTGCCTAATTTGATTCTTCTCATTCGTTCTGCCTTTCATTGAGACTTTTTCCAATGTTTCAGAATTATACTTAAACTTGTAAGTATAACCATATTTACTAAACTTTAGTAAATCATGACAAATAGTCTTAACGAGCTTTGTGGTGGACATGACCAGTTCACAAGAATGTGTACTCGATCCCTTTAGTCATTTACCTGACTCACATATACATGTGAACAAGGAATTAGCTTAATTTTTCCAAAGCTGAAAGTTCTCATTCATCATACTATACAACTTGCATGATTATAAGTTTCGGTCTAATTGAGAACTTGGATGATGAGAATCATTCCTTATTTGGTAAATTTAGACACTACCACAAATGAAAGAATCAATTTCATATTCCGATGTTACTATCAATGGAATCATATAATCAACAATTTTCCACAAATGCCACTGTAAGGATACATATAAAATAAATAAAACAAAACCTTTTTATTTAAAACTTGCGGAAAAACTTATCCATACAATGCAAATGCATATGAAAACTATGTTTTTATCTATTCCTAAGCAATCTATCACAACTCTTAAGCAGTAGCTCAAAAATTCTGATCACCGAACCATGCGATTGAAATCCATCTTTGCGATCAGAATTAGCATATACTTCCTTTAAGTTTCTTCACTTTTCTTTGATTCTTAAAACATCAACATGTGACCCAGTCACATCATGTAATGAGAATCTCAGAATAGAAATTTAATAGAGTTAGATAGTGGATTTTTACCTGAAGAAGAGTCAAACTTCTTGACTTGATCACCCTTATGATCTTTCAGGTAAATAGGCAGCTTTGCAATCAATGCCCCTTCCTTTGGCAAGATAAACATATGGACTCTTTGGTAATGGGACTATCTCAAACTTAGTCTTTCTCTTTACCATTTGGTCAACCGGGTTGACTATGCCCAATCCCTTTCCATTGGGAAGAGAATGCTCTTTCTGGATTTCCAGTGTCACCATTGTCACTGTCCATAAAGCTTTGGGAAGTTGATCTTCTAATCAAATTTGCTTTACTATCGTTCCAAATCATTTCTGATTCAGTAGCACCAAGCAAATAGATAAGATCTTTAAGGGTCATGTCATAGACTGTTTCATAGGAGTCCCAAAGGAACTCACTATGTGATTTAGAAAGTGATTGAGCATCCAACTTTCTTAAGACTTTGACACCCAACTCTTCCAGTTTGTCAATATGTGACTTCATCTCCAAGATGCGATCACACATAGACCTTGCTTGCCAATAGGGCTTGAGTGACCTTAAACTAGACATCTTTTGGGAGATATTCAAGATAGTTGATTTAAGACCTTAATATAACACCCAATATGAGATATTAAGGCTAGGACCCAACACAATACTTTTATAACTTGGAAGAGGGATGCCGTAATCCAAGCTATAGAATATTTGAAGGTAGGCGAATGACGATTCACCAATTTCTACCATGAAAACGAAATAATTTAATTAGGTTTTACTTGGATTTGAAACTCCTAGATCTTTTGAGATTCATTGAACTTTTCAATGGCATGTTTCAATCTCGAGTGTGACCTTCAGGTTTTGTGACTGGGATGCCGAGGATCACAAAACAAGGTGTGAAGTAACCATGCAAATATACTTGGTACCCTTAATATTTACCCCTCAATCGATGTGCCGGTTAACCACACGAGCTCCACCGATACTATGATAAATATTAAGTTACCCTTTGCCTATCTTGTTAAATCAAGCTAGTGTGTCGGTTAACCACACGAGCTCCTCTAACCGACTTAAGCAAAGTGCAAAGTGTAATTTCATGGATTAGCACCTTATTCACATTTTCCTAAGTAACTAAGATTGGGAATTAATAAGTGTTTAGTTACTTGGTATTTATCATTAATACTTTTAATGAAGGGAGAATTATAGTCCTTGTCCTACCTGTTCGGCTAACGACCCTCCACCAGTCAAGGAAGCGGTGGGTGACAGTGGACACCCATTAAGCTGCCATTTTATAGGCAACAACCTTATACCCCCTTTATAGACCGACTTCGTGAATGATGCCTACTAATGGTAAGACCGACTTGCTCTTATACACACACATATATATATATATATATATATATATATATATTATTAACTTATAATATTATAAAGTATAAGGGTTGAATTTTAACTTTTAAAACTCTAAGGGCTTTACTTGGATATAAAGTATTCTTGAGGGAAACTTTACATATTCCAAAACTTGAGGGCAAGTTTTGAAAATATTCAAAACTAATTAATTCCATAACTTATGTGTTTAAAGTAGTTTTAATTAAAAAACTCTTCAAGTTCCATAACTTGAGGACAAGTTATGGAATACTTTAAACTAATAAAAGAATGTAACTTTTCTTTATTTTTGTAACTTATGGAACTAATTAAGGTTACACATTTTATTACTGAATGAAGTGACTCTTCAACCTCCATAACCTGAGGACAAGTTATGGAGTCATAAAACCATTCAATGAAGACAAGACTCTTCATTTTGTAACCTTTGCCAACTTTTATGAGTTTTAAGAAACTTTAATGTGACTTTTCATGTAACTTGAGGACAAGTTACACAAACACATTTTAGAATCATCTCTTAGATTAAAATGGATTGAAAACAACAATTTCTAATAATTTTTCTATTAATCTAAGCAACTGATAAGAACAAGATAATTTAATCAAACTTTTTCATGTAATTAGACTAACCATTAAACTAATACAAAACATGAATCTATTGACAATTATCTTTGAAATTCGATTAGAATGAACATTACCACATCAAAAAAGGCTTTATAGGTTCCAAAACAGCTTATGGTAATGTTCCTAGTCCATTTCTAGCCAAAAAACTCGAAGATATGCTGTCAGGGGCTCCTACTCGTCGAGTGTATGAACCTACTCGACGAGTAGGATGATTTTCTTCATGGACTCGGCGAGTTCATCAGTGGACTCGGCGAGTCCAGTGCCCTGACAGCCCGAAAATCGACTTTTTCAGCATTTTTCAGCACTTTGCATCAAGTATAATTGAAAACAAGCCTAGGCTCTGATATCACTGTTGGGTTTTGAGCATTCTAACACTCCTAAGTGTACATGCAACCCTAAATGCCTTCGATCTATGTTTTCTCTATTATACATGAAAATATGAACTTTCCAAGGTATTCATCCTAACTAGCATAATAACATTGATTCATATGAATATATTGTTGGGTTTTGAGCATTCTAACAATCCTAAGTGTACATGCAACCCTAAATACCTTGGATCTATGTTTTCTCTATTATACATGCAAATATGAATATTCCAAGGTATTACCCTATCTAGCATACAATCCTTGATACTTGGGTAATATAACAAGTTAGAATACATACCTTTTAATGAAGCTTGAAGTCTTGAACTTTAAGAGCTTAGCCCCAATAGTGTGGAAGCCTCAAGTGGAATCACAAATCACCAAAACACCTTGGAAGACTTTAGAGAATATGGATACTTGGCTCACACTTATGAAATCGGTTAGTTCCCTCTTTAGTGTATCCACACTAGCCAGTAGCCTAATTTCATGAACCATAAGACCCTTGATATAGTGTGGAGGATTAGGGTTAAACCCTAATACCCATGACCTTTCATTCTCTTCCATTCTCTTCCATAAGAATATGAAATGACCCTAATTTCAGTCATTTCATTCTCTTCCATGCACAAATTTAGGGGGAGAATTAAAAAAAACATATAAATTTTTTTTTCTGTTTTATTTTTTTTCAGAAAAACATTAAAAATCCAAAAACATTAGAAAAACAGAAAAAAAAAGTATTGTTTCTTATAGTTTTGTTTGTTGATGAAGGACTGGGAAGTGATATTATCAAGGGATAACAGGCACTCTGAGTGTGCGTAACGTACCCAAAGTTGAAGGGTCTTTGCTATGGTTTGATGCGCCGGTACGCACGAAAGATTCTAAATGGACTTGACTAGGCAGAGTTGAACTTAAGAAATTCTTAGTCTTGACAAATCTTGACCTAGTTAGATCCGTTTAGACTGAGAATATGACGCTTGGATAGGTTGAGCAGGGAGATATATATGGGAATCTACTCGTCACATTAAATGAACCCGTACTTGGAACCGTGGATTAACTTTTCCTCGATGTGCGGATTCTGTCCTTAAATCCGGTATTGATGGGGCGACTGGTAAATTCTGATGAGTTAGGTCTGTAGAAAATTGTTTTCTTTCTATATCTATCTGTTAGTCATATGTTGCCTCCTCTGCGTGATTGGAAGAGATCCGACCTGGACTGCAACATATGCAAATCTATCTCTCTGCATATTAAATCCATGAAGTTCCTCCTATCTGTTAGCCATATGCTGTCTCCTTTGCGTGACTCACAATCCGACCTGGTACACAGCATATGCAACCTTCTACTTCTCAATCTATCTAAAACTATAATTAATAATAATCTAAATCTATCTTCTCTCTTAATGATTGTCTGCTCACCCGATGTAAGGAGTACTCTGGAAGTCTTTGATTACTGGGGCATATCAGGAAGCGGGAAACATGTTCCAGTACAATTAACAATTAAACACTCACAGATTGTCTATAGCTCTCGCTGCTCAATTTAGGTGGACAACAATATCCCTGGTCGTCGTCAGCTGAATGGTCCTTAAGATATAGTATCTTGGAACTTAGGATCAAATATAGTATTTAGGAACTTAAGTTCACCTTGTCTTGTAACAAATAGTATATCCTAAATCTGTCACAATTTTTCGTGTTTAAGTGGACCACAATACCGGCGATCGACCAGACAAAGATGTGAAGATGAAAGGTACCGACAAGTGGATTAGGGCTGTCTAACAACTTTGATCCCAGCATCACAAGAATATTCTCAGTAAATTTTGAAATAAATTTTGTCTGCGTTTATTTTATTTTATTTTATTTTAAATTTAATTTATTTTTATTTTTATAATTGTCAAAAATTTATTTTTTAAATCCTTTAATTCTTAAATTTTAGAAATTAGTTTATTTTTTTAGTTTAATTTTAATTTTATTTTTATTCTAAAATCCTCAAAAGTTTTATTCTTAAAAATTTTATCGGGATTAAAGATTGGGTTTTACACTGTGTGGGAGACTGGTAATTTCGAAGGGAGTATAAGAGGATGAGTTTACTTCCGTAAACCCTTTTCCACTTCCTCCTCTCCTCTTTACAGCCGCAAATAGCCTTTCTCTCTCTACTCTCTCTCTTCGGAATTTTTTGTTGAAATTTTGAGAAATCGGCCTACTACACCTCGAAGGTATGATGAAACCGACCGGGAATCTGCTTTCTATTCGCCATTCCGACCAAAATCGAAGGAGTAATCGGAGTTTAAAGAACTGTCGGAGTTTACTGTTCATGAGGAGTTTACGGTTTAAGATCATTCAAGAACCGTAAACTCCATCTGGTCTTACGACCGTAAACTCAAGTTTTGGTCTCACGACCGTATGCCCAAGTTTTGGTCTTACGACCGTAAACCCAAGTTTTGGTCTTACGACCGTAAACTCAGTTTACGGTCTGTTGACCTCTTTTGACCGTAAACTCCAATATTTTGTAGTCAAACTAATTTTTTTTAAAAGCCAAAATTATATTGTTTAATTAAGAAAACTAAATGATTTAAATTGTTAAATTCTGTGTTTTCTTACTTGGCTTGTTTAGTGCAGTTAAATGGCGAATCTTAAGTTTGCGGACATGCACAAATTGGCGATCGTGTTGGATGATCCTCCGGCTGCTCATGCAGAATTCAAGTCAATGATCTACAGGCTGAGAGAGTGCTGCTTATCCTGCGCCATCACAGTAAATCCCATCATCTATCAGAATATCATCCGGGAGTTTTGGCAGACAGCTAAAATGGACAAAGTCAATGGAGAAATTACAACTGAAGCTGTAGTCAAAGGTTGCAAGATCAAGATTACAGAGCAGTACATCAGAGATACTTTGCTGGTCAACGATGAATCAAATTTCCCTACTGAAATTGGAATTGATGATGTACAACGGATTCTTCAGAGGATGGGATGTGAGGGTGTATACCCTCCCACAGTTAAGAAGCTCTTGCCTCCTTACTGGCGATTCCTGGCACACATGTTCGTGAGCTGCATTTGTGGCAGAAGATCAGGAGCCGATGAGATCTCTCTCAGGAACACCGGGGCAATTGTCTCCTTGGCTGCTGGCATAAAGTTTAATTTCTCAAAGTTCATGATGAGTTGTTGGTGAACATTAATGCCATTACCCGGGGGACCAGAGATGCATTTCTACTTTATCCAAGGTTTATTCAAGTGTTCGTCGACGATCAGTTTCTAGAAATGATCAAAGATGGTGACAAGTTGGACATAAAATCCTTGGGCCCTCACACAGTTGGTCTAATCAAGCAAAATCGAAAGGGCAAGGTCATTTTTGAAGGATTGCATCCTCTGGTCAAATTTGGGAAATTTGCTGAAATTGACGAGTCTTCTGAGTCGCATGGAACATCTGACAAGATGTCATCTGAGCCAACTTCATCTGAGAGGGTTGCGTCTGAAGATGTGATCACTGTCTCAGATCATGAAGAAGAAGAAGATCCAGCACCTAAAGCATAAGTGGCTGAGGAACACGAGTTGACATCCGTTCCTGTTCAAAAATGTTACAATGAGGGGTCCGGAACAGAGACTAACTTATATGAAGACCTCGACCTCACAGAATTTGAAAATGATGAAATTCCTGTCAATTTTGGGAGTAATGAGGATTTCATGACCGGGATGAACCTCAATGAGCTGCTTGACAATGTCGATGAAGTTGCTGATCCAGCAACAGAGACAAGGGAAAAAGGAGATGTTCTCGAAGCTACACCTCCTCCTACCAACACATCGGCGGAAATGGCAATTCCTATGGTGGCAACGTCAGGGATTCCTCCCCTTGGTGTTGTCTTACCTACTTCTACGGCTTTGGAAAGTGATCACCCAGCCACACAAGCCTCTCCTCCTCCAAGTAAAAGGCGCAGACTCGACCCTAGACTCGTGATTCAAAGTGTTACAGCTCCACCAACAACTACACCTGTTATAGTCTCAGTTGAACCCACAAGTGAAGGTCCTAGCACTCACTATGAAGCTGGTGGATCTTCCTTCCCAACGGATTTCTCTCCTCCAAGGCCAGAGCACGACGCTACCTCTGTTAAATTAGCCAGGCTCTTGGCCAGAGATCAATTTTCAACATCACCCCCGCATGGCAAAGGAATTTTTATAGGGGGTGATAGCACAGGAGAAGAGAGTCCCTCGCTTCTTGGACTTCAAAAGCAGATTGATACTCTGAACTAGAAGAACGTTGAGTTGGATCAGAGGAACATTGAGCTTGATATCAAGGTAGCTGAACTTCAATCTGATAATACACAGCTCAACATTCAAGTGGCCGAGCTTACCGAAGACAAAGCTCTGAAGACTAAACAGATCACAGATCTTCAGACACACTTTGGGCTACTGACCGCCAGCTACTACGACTTAAAGAAAAAGCTGGAAGATAAATTTTGGGACGAATTCAAGTCATCCGTTGAAGAACCACAGATTTATCTTCCCAACCAAGATGCTCCCATTGCTCCGCAACCTACCAGAACCACCACCATCGTGGATCGTTTTGAGAAAGAACAGGCTCGAGCTCCAAGTGCAGCAGAATTAAAACGTGCCAAAAAGGACAGGTCTGCTGACAAAGGTAAATTGCTATTCAAAAGGAGCGCAGATCATAAGGCACCCTGGGATAAACCACAGATCACTGTTACGGATCTGGGCGAGAATCGTTTCAGAGACACCTATGGTGATAGGTCAGGAATCCTTTCGTGGGGATTCCATGAAACCATGAATATGTTTATGGTGAGGAGAAAGAGTGGCAATCGTGAACTATACAAAGATGCTCACGACTTTCATTCTTTTACTAAGGTTGATCTTATTGAGCTGTCTAAGGCTCCTTTCTCCAATCCATCGAACAATCCCAGGACAAGTCAGTTCAAGTCATTCCTGGAAGATCAAGTCGCTAAAGGTTTTCCTTCGATGAAGACTGCTGAGTCGATAGTCAAGGTTTACCCTAATGTGTTTGATCCCAAGACTGATCAGCCACTTAGATCAGTGATGTGGCCTGCTACAGCCCAAGTGAAGCAAGTCCCCATTCTTCAAAAATTATACTAATGGTTCTCTTGCATCCATGCTATATTGGGTGTATGATGAAGCCACGGATGCCGCTGTTATCAAGCTTAAAGAAGATTGCATCCGTCTGTATGAGAAAAGGGATTTACTTCAATTTGGCAAGAGGGACATACACCATCTCGCTAAAAATCAGATTATGGTGGCTGAACCTCTCTTTGAGCCCGCTGCGAAAGAATACACGTCGATGGTGGCTTAAATCATAGAAAAGAAAATGTGGAACAGAGTGATGGGCAAATCAGACGTACTGGTGGTCGAAAAGAGCTAAGTCCAAGCTAGCACCAAACCAAGGGGGAGATTGAAGGACCCTGTAAATGGTTTGGTCTAGGCTTTCATTGTGTTTAGTTCAGTTTGAGTCTATAATAGTATTTAATGGGTTGTTTGTGCTTTTAGATCACTTTGTGTGTTTACGACCGTAAACTGTGTTTATGGCCGTAAACACATTTACGACCGTAAACCCAGTTTACGGTCGCAAACCCAGTTTATGGTCTTGTCAAGTATATATAGAGGAGGTGTTGGTCTTTGTATGGTTGTTCATGCCATAGAGTCCTATCGAGTTGTACCAGACGATTTTCTGAATATATAATCGTGTGCAAGCTTGGTTTCTTTTCATCTTATTCTTATTCTGTGATTGATTGTTGCTTAACTACTGGTAAAGATCCATATTTGGACCTTACAGGATCCATGGGTTAAAGCTCCATGGACTATCCATGAAGACTTAGCCCAACCTAAATGAACTTGGCCGACTACACATATATATATCTAAGAGTCCATATTTAATTTGTTCCTTTTGATCAATTAATTAATTATAAATTAATTCTTGATCAATACTAATTAAATAATATGATTATATATTAATATATTAGAACTTATAATATATTAATATAAATCATAAATATACTATTATCAAAAGACTATCCATATAAATTGTGTCGGTGAAGTGCAACCCAAATGGACCATGCCGGGTCGGGTCAAGTACAAACCAAATATAGTTATGGACTTAGACATTAGTCCAACAGTCTCCTACTTGGATAAGTCTAAAACTATTATTGAGTATGACTTCAAAAACCAATTGGCAATCGTAGCTCTTAAAGCCGCTGTCGAACTCTGATCTTGTCAACGAACTCTGACCTTTGTCAATGACTTGTCCATTAGATAAGGGATCATATATTCCTCCATTCTAGATATCATATGGACTGAGACATGAATTATCAATCATTCTCTCTATCCATTTGTTGTTTACCGATTTCGGATTTATGATGACTGACTGATTGAACAAATCAAATCAGTCCTGGCTTGACCAAGCACTCACATGTGTCATCACTAAATCATCGAGAGGCCCACATATATCGCTTTTATCCTGAAGGTAAAAGGAACGGATAAACTTCGACTCAATGGCTTGTTCTACTACTTGTTGAATCATACACAAAGGCACGTTTTATAATATCGAGTTACCGAATCCGTTTTCGTGCAATCAATGTACAACCAACTCATAGTAACAACTCATATCTCTAGGTTTGAAGAATATAAGATATTATCGTGTCATGATCGCTCGTGATTAAATCCATGAAGTGATTCAAATGAGCGCGGGTTGAATCCAGTACTCATAACTTATGAGCACTCATGAGTGCTGTAGCACAACTTTGTCCACCAACTTGGACCTCTACAAACCAACCCATGATAATCTTGATTCATATCTACTTCCAACATATGACCGACTGTGGATGGTTTGAATAACTTAGTCATTCCGGAAGAATAACCTAGTTATTATGGAAGTCAAAACATGCAAAGTGAAACACAAGAATAAATGAATCAAATATGGTATCAAACCCTATGGATTAAAATAGACCACTTTTATTTATCACCATAGTGATTACTCATTATTCATTGTTTCGGTTTTATCAACTTTATACCTGAATTAAAAACACTAGTTGTCGCATGCTCCAAGCATGTACACTATGTTTTCCTAAACAATAGCTTTGCCATACACCAAGTATGCACTCTATGTTTATCTATGATCCTTACTTTGTGAACTAGATCGATTGAACATAATTTCAATGATTCTCTTTTCACACTTCCAAATCCTTGTCGTAAATGTAAGAATTCCTAACATTTATCGAAATTTGTTTAGATTTTAAACTTATATGCACTGCTCCTCTTGTAATGATTATGCACAAAGCCACAAAGATTTGGCAACAATCATTACAAAGTATTCCAATGGAGAGCAATTCCATGGAAACGATGTCTCAAATTCAAAGCGCATTGCTTTGAACATGCTTCTTGCATTAAGTTTTCTAATCTTACACAGATAACTTCCACCTATGGAGACAACTCCATATTCTCATTTTGACTATCACTTCTGAACAAGAGATGCCTCTTTTCAGAATATGTCAATATGGTCCTTACAAAATTAGCACTATACTTCCAACTGTCCCTGAGCAACCAATCTTTGGTAAACCTCAGATTGTCCTCGACAATTACTTAATCATTTTAGTCATATCCAATTCTAGACCTTTTCCCTTCTGAATCCCTCTGGGCATTTGAAAAAATTTAGAAATGACAAATATTATAGCACATGAAATCGATCCTGTACCCAAAGCAAATAGTACACGATTCATGATGTCTCACATAAAGACATGATTCTAGACCAGTCTTTTGCTACAATATTTCTATTTGCCATGTTTTCAAAATTTGACAATGAAGAGGGATGTCGTAATCATAATCAAATTTTGAGAACGCAATATATAGAATTTCCTTAAGTTGAACCAATCCAACATGAAATTCATATATATATTCTTGACTAAAGATGATTAAGGTCTCAATCTAAGCCTTTAGAACTGAAATGAAGTATATCCTCTCCCTTAATTATAGCAAAACAACTTTTTCAATCCCTGCAGCCTCACGAATTGAAACTTTTGTTTTCTATAATTAACATTGCTAACTTGCAACACTAACAATAATTATCATGCTCCCACTAACATGATGATTATTAGCATAACACTTATGCTCCCACTAGCTTTGACATGTACTCAGAAATCAGCTGGACTTCTAGAAATCAATACTTTATTGACTTTCTTACCAAAGTTCAGATTTCTGATACGAGATGCTTTGATAACACTTTATCAAAATCATACACCTTTCCTTAGATAGCATGCATGTGTGTCTAAAAAATTTCAGAACTATGAAAAGGGATGCCGTAATCATAGTCTCAATTGTTTAGACCTTTTGCCATCTGCTTCAAATCTACTTGGTGGAAGTGTTTCCTCACCATCATTTTCATGAATCGGAGAGAAACCTTATGACCCTTAGATTTTATGGTGTATGTGTTCTTATCCATGTGAATCGTTAAAACCATAGTCACAAGACAAGGATAATAACAAATCCAAACTCATATGGACTGAACTTATGCAATCTTAACTTCTTGCCACCTGGCAGTACAGGGCCTGCCATTACTTCCAAGTTGTTATGCAACCAATTGAGAAGTTTCAGAACTCCTATGCAAAGCCAAATTTAACTGGAATGGGCACAAAATATGTCAACACGATAGGTTATAAACCTCAAGTCGTGTGCTAGTTAAGAACCTCAGGTTTTATTCTTGATTAGTTCTTGAAATTCTTTTTAGGATCTTTAAGACTCCCACTATCCTCTTGACATATAAGACTATCTTGCCAAATATTCAAGAGATAGTGCAGATTCTTTATCAAGACAAACACTTCACACAATTGGCCTTAGTTGGTCTTTGTTTTATCCAAAACATCACAACTTACCAATTTCAAATGTACAAGAGTAGGACACTATTACTCTTACATTTGACAAGTGTTTTAAACCTTTCTTTAAGATGTATCACTCAAGTTACAATCTTGGAGTATGACTCTAAGAATTGTTTTGGAATGAAGTATGACTCATCTTCCTGATCTAACCATTTCAACAATTCATGACTCCTCTTCTTAGTCATAAGAATGCACTAAGATGACCTTTAGAGGACTAATTGTGATATGATTTCTAAATCATTAAGATGATCACAAACATGATACTAACGTACTCTCCCATCTTTTCAGATTTGAGAAACTTTTATC
Source organism: Lactuca virosa (assembly GCF_052849685.1). Lineage (NCBI taxonomy): Eukaryota > Viridiplantae > Streptophyta > Magnoliopsida > Asterales > Asteraceae > Lactuca > Lactuca virosa. The sequence continues at coordinate 290,418,814 of NC_136426.1, forward strand.
TTTCTGCCTAATTTGATTCTTCCCATTCGTTCTGCCATACATTGAGACTTTTCCAATGTTTCAGAATTATACGTAAACTTGTAAGTATAACCATATTTACTAAACTTTAGTAAATCAAATAGTCTTAACGAGCTTTGTAGTGGACATGACCAGTGCACAAGAATGTGTACTCGATCCCTTTAGTCCTTCACTTGACTCACACATCCATGTGAACAAGTAATTAGTCTTGATTTTCCAATGCTTGAAAGTTCTCATTCATCATACTATTCAACTTGCATTATTCCAAGTTTCGCTCCAATTGAAACTTGGGTGATGAGGAACTTTCCTAATTTGGTAAATTTAGACACTACCACAAATGAAAGAATCAAATCCATTTTCCAATATTGCTGTCAGTGGAATCATATAAGCAACAATTTTCCACAAATGCCATTGTAAGGATACTTCAAATAAATTAAATTAAACAATTTTCTTTTATTTTAAAACTTTGCGGAAAAACTTATCCTTACAATCCACATGGAAAATTGTTGTTATCTATTCCTTAGCAATATATCATAACTTCTTAAGCAACTGTTCAAAATTCTGATGCGATCGAAATCCACCTTCGCGATCAGAATCAACATATACTTCCTTTAATATTTCTCTCTATTCTTTGATTCTTAAAACATCAACATGTGACCCAGTCACATCATGTAATGAGGATCTCAGAATAGAACTTAACAGAGTTAGATAATGGGCTCCACCTGATGTAGAGTCAAACTTATTGACTTTAACATCCTTACGTAAATTTGGCAGCTTTGCAATCAACGCCCCTTCCTTTGGCAAAATAAACATATGGTCGCTTTGGTAATGGGACTATCTCAGACTTAGCCTTTCTCTTTACCATTTCGTCAACCGAGTTGACTATGGCCAATCCCTTTCCATTGGGAAGAGAATGCTTTTTCTAGATTTCCAGTGTCACCATTCTCACTGTCCATAAAGTTTATGGGAAGTTGGTCTTCTAATCAAATTTGCTTTACTATTGTTCCAAATCATTGCTGATTCAGCTGCACCAAGCAAATGGATATGATCATTAAGGTTCATGGCATAGTCTGTTTCATAGTAGTCCCAAAGGAACTCACTATGTGACTTAGAAAGTGATTGAACATCCAACTTTCTCAAGACTTTGACACCCAACTCTCCCGGCTTGTCAATATGTGACTTCATCTCTAAGATGTGATCACACATAGACCTTGTTTGCCATTTGGGCTTGAGTGACCTTGAACTTGTGGGTTAGGGAGAATAATTGGAGGAGGTGGAGGAAGAGAAGTATGACTTCCATGAGCCAAACTCGGGAAGTCATATTCATTAGGAAAGCTTGGTTTGGGAAGATCATTGTTGTCTAAACCAGACATCAACAATGGGAGAAATTCACGTAAAGTTGATTTAAGTCCTTAATCTAACACCCAATATGATATATTAAGGCTAGGACACAACAAACTATTTTATAACTTGGAAGAGGGATGCCTTAATCCAAGCTATAAAATATTTGAAGGTAGGTGAATGACGATTCACCAATTTCCACCAAGATAAACGAAATGTATTATTAGGTTTTAATTGGTTTTGAAACTCCTAGATTCTTTTGAGATTCATTGAACTTTTCAATGGCATGTTTCAATCTCGAGTGTGCCCTTCATGTTTTGTGACTGGGATGCCGAGGATCACAAAACAAGGTGTGAAGTAACCATGCAAATATACTTGGTACCCTTAATATTTACCCCTCAATCGATGTGCCGGTTAACCACACACGCTCCAACGATACTATGATAAACATTAAGTTACCCTTTTCCTACCTTGTTAAGTCCAGGTTAGTGTGCCAGTTAACCACACACGCTCCACTAACAGCTTAAACAACGTGCAAAGTGTAATTTCATGGATTAGCACCTTATTCACATTTTCCTAAGTAACTAAGATTGGGAATTTATAAGTGTTTAGTTGCTTAGTATTTATCATTATACTTATAATGAAGGGAGAATTATAGTCCTTGTCCTACCTGTTCGGCTAACGACCATCCACCAGTCAAGGAAGCAGTGGGTGAGAGTGGACACCCATTAAACTGCCATTTTATAGGCAGTAACCTTATACCCCCTTATAGAACGACTTTGTGAATGAGGCCTACTAATGGTAAGACGACTTGCTCTTATACATATAATATATTAAACTTTTAATATTATAATAGTATAAGGGTGTATTTTAGACATTTAAAATACTTGGTGGTTTAATCTATTAATTAAACTATACTCTTAACTTAATTAAATTTAAACCATGTCATTATGGAATTATTAATTCTCTTTTAATTAAACACTTTAATTATCTATTAATAAAGTCCATAAGAGTTAATTGAATTATTCAATAAAAACATCATAATTCCAATTATTAAATTCAAAATTAAAACCATTTAATTAATTGTTTAAGTTATGAACCCAAGAGTTTTAGAATTCAATTCTTTTTTTTTATCATAAAAAACTTTTTCCAAATTCCAAAACTTGAGGCCAAGTTTTGTAACTCTTGAAAACTTTTGGATTCCATAACTTATGGAGTTAAATACTTGTTTTATGATGAAACTTTTCATGTTCCATAACTTAAGAACAAGTTATGGAATTCTTTAAAACATAAAGACCAAGTTTTGTAACCCCATAAAAAACTTTGAATCAATTTTTTAAAAACCTTTTCATATCCATAACTTATGGAGGTTTCAAAAACTCTTTAGATAAAACTTTTAAAACTAATAAAATAATCATATCATTTTATCTTTTACTAAATTTGACCTAATTCAACTCATATAGCAAATGATTCAAATTTTACAAATAATTAGTTTTTCACAAAAACAAGTAATTATCTTAAAATTTGACAAACGTCATCTTTTTTTTTCCTTTTTTTCAACTTGAAAATAAAACATTTGCATCAATATAACAGAAAACAACCCATGACTCTGATACCACTGTTGTGTTTTGAACATTCTAACAATCCTAAGTGTACATGCAACCCTAAATACCTTGGATCTATGTTTTCTCTATTATACATGCAAATATGAATATTCCAAGGTATTACCCTATCTAGCATACAATCCTTGATACTTGGGTAATATAACAAGTTAGAATACATACCTTTTAATGAAGCTTGAAGTCTTGAACTTTAAGAGCTTAGCCCCAATAGTGTGGAAGCCTCAAGTGGAATCACAAATCACCAGAACACCTTGGAAGACTTTAGAGAATATGGATACTTGGCTCACACTTATGAAATAAGTTATTTCCCTCTTTAGTGTATCCACACTAGCCACTAGCCTAATTTCATGAACCATAAGACCCTTTATATAGTGTGGAGGATTAGGGTTAAACCCTAATATCCATGACCTTTCATTTCCTAGGATCCATGGGTTAAAGCTCCATGGACTATCCATGAAGACTTAGCCCAACCTAAATGAACTTGGCCCACTACACATATATATCTAAGAGTCCATATTTAATTAGTTCCTTTTGATCACTTAATTAATTATAAATTAATTCTTGATCAATACTAATTAAATAATATGATTATATATTAATATATTATAACTTATAATATATTAATATAAATCATAAATATACTATTCTCAAAAGACTATCCATATAAATTGTGCTGGTGAAGTGCAACTCAAATGGACCATGCCGGGTCGGGTCAAGTACATACCAAATATAGTTATGGACTTAGACATTAATCCAACATATATCAAGTTAGAATTACATACCTCTTTGATGTAGAATGACTTCATGAAGCCTGAGTGGCTAGTGCCTCAAGTGTGACACCTCAAATGGTTCACACAACACCAAATACACTTGGAATAACTTGAGAGAATTAGAACACTTCATCAAATCGTCTAGCCCTTTCTATCACACATAGTGGCCGACTTTCTTCAAGAATAAGATCATTATATAGTTAGGGTTACACCATGTAAACCCTAATAGTCATGGCCTTTCATTTCCATGATCCATGGGTACAAATACACCATGGAGCATCCATGGAGCATCTTATGGGTTTTAGCCCAACTTGACAATCCATGGAGCATTAGCCCACTATATAAGTATGGATGATTTACACAATCAACCCATATATTTAATTAGTCTTCTTTTGATCACTTAATTAATACTAGATTAATTCTTGATCAATACTAATTAAATAATCTTATTAATATATTAGAACTTATAATATATTAACCAACCTTAAGTGTTATTTCTCTCATTATAGTCTATCCAAATGCATGATGCCATGCAACCCAAATGGACCATGCCGGGTCGGGTCAAGTCTTACCAATTATAGTTATGGACTTAGACATTAATCCAACAAAAACAAGGTAACATGTCTGAAAACCCATGTCATAAAAATAGTAATATGTCTGAGTACAACCCTGGAATATCCATAGCGCGGAAAACAATGAGTGTGTGTATGATGTGCCCCTACCGCGCCGGCTCCTTGCCCTTCGTTGAAGAGGTACCTGAAACCAAAACTGTAAACTGTAAGCACGAAGCTTAGTGAGTTCCCCCATCGTACCACATACCATACAGTCACATAGCATACATACTGCTGGGCAATTTTGGGGTGCCCGACCTACCCGGTACGGCCATTCTGGGGTGCCGACCTACCCGTACGGCCATTCTGGGGTGCCGACCTACCCATGTCCATCCATTCTGGAGTGCTGACCTACCCGTCGGTCCTAACAACCGAACTTGGGGACTATTCCCCCTCCTACTACCACTATCTCATATAACATATCATGCCAGCATATAAACATATCATCAAATACTGTCAGACATATATGGAGTGTCTGACCTACCCTTCGGTCCTAACAACCGAACTCAACTATATAACATATCAGGTAGTAGCAAACCTAGATGAAATCAAAAAGACAATCATCTAACATACAACTCCTACTGGTGGGCTGGCATTGTGGCCGTAGACCCACCGCTACTGGAAGGTAACTCACCTCGATCAAGTAGCTGTTGGTAATCTGTGTGGGAAATCTCTTTCTGTTGCAGCTCCGGGAATCCTCTGCCTACAATCCCCACAAAACACTCAGTCAATAACTGATATCTATTCTTAAGGTAAAATGACTATTTTACCCTCAACCAAGTCCAAGTCAAAGTCAACTTCAAGTTGACCGGACTCGTTGAGTTGGGCCGTCAACTCGTCGAGTCCCTATCCCTTTACACGTCCTTATCAATGACTCGACTAGTCGAGTTTGGCGAGGACTCGACGAGTTCCTCTTCTATAAGAACATCGAATGATCCTTCATCCGACTCGCCGAGTTGTATGAACAACTTGTCGAGTTCATCATCAATCTTAAGGAAATTGCCTTGGACTCGCCGAGTCTGTTCTAGCACTCGTCGAGTCCCATGAACTCCAAATCTAAGGCTAAGTCCAATGCGTTGGGTCACTCCTTCTGCCCTTCTACAACCCTTCTAACCCCCAACTGAGTTCATTAGACCCTCAACAGATATGGGACTTTAAGCCTTGGACTCGTCGAGTCCCAAGAACGGCCTCGCCGAGTCGGTCACGTCCACACTCTAAATCCTCGATTTCTGATGTACAACCTTTGATCAAAAGATAGATCCAAGCTTCTACAATCGATCTAGCACGTAAAGTTACAAACTTTATGTGCTTGCATGGGGCTTTGAGCTCAAAAAGACATAAAACAAGCTCGTATGATGCATGGGACCTTTCATGGGTGCAAAAGTAGCCCCCAACTGCCTTGTGACTCCCTTAATGACGTGATCCAGAAGCTCCAACCCCCAACCATGTTTGCAAACATGGTTGGCCATCAAAATGGCTTGTAAAAGCCCTAAATCTTCCCAAAAAGGGATCTAACAAATGAAAGAGCAAGGTTACAGCTTTTTACCATCAATGAACTGAAAAAGGTGCACAAACGCGTGTTCCCTTGGTCTTCACTTGCTTCCTCAAGCTCTTCTCCTTCCTTCTTAAGACCACAAGCACCAAAATCCACCAAAAAGGCTTAGATTGCTTCAATAACGGCTAGGGTTTCAATGAGAGGGGTTTTGGGAGCATAAGGAACGATATGGCCGACATAACATTGCTTAAATAGGGTACAAACCCTCAGATTAGCGTTTTTTTCCAGACAGCGTCTACTCGTCGAGTCCGGGACCCTACTCGTCGAGTCCACTGCTTAAATCCCGCGTCCCATCTCGCTTCTACTCGGCGAGTTGGTCCTTCAACTCGCTGAGTCCAAGGCCAAAATGCAAGATATTTAAATAGTTAATAAAAGAAATACGTACCAAGAACCAGTTGCTACAGAACCGGAGCTCCCCATGGCGAGAAACTGGGTCTGATGAATCCTTTGCTCAAGAGTTCGATGAGTTGACTTGACAATTCCTGCATTTCCGCAGGAGCCAATCTATTGGGCGATTTGGCGATTGGAGTAGCTCCTAGTACAAGGTCAATCCGAAATTCTACCTGCCTTTCGGGGGGTATTCCCGGAAGGTCCTCGGGAAATACTTCTGGAAAATCACACACCACTGGAATATCTTGAATGCTAACCTCTTCCTTGGATTTATCCACGATATGCGCCAGAAACGCCAAGTCCTTCTTTTGTAGACACTTCTGTGCCTTAATGCACGAGATAAGACGAAGGTACTGGGTTTGTCTCCGTATATAATTAGGGTTTCGTGGTTAAGGGGATGAAGGAGAACGGCCTTCTCGCAACACATAATTTCGGCATGATGGGGGCTCAACCAGTCCATGCCGATGATCACATCGAAACTCCTAATATTCATAGGCATCAAGTTTATTTTAAAAGTGTGTTGCTTTAATGTTAACGTGCACCCTACATAGATATCCCTAGTTGATTCTGTTTTCCCATTAGCCATTTCCATCGTAAAGGCTTCATTGAGCTTCTGGGGTTGTTGGTTTAGTAAGTGTTTAAACTTGTTACTAACGAAGCTTGGCTCCGCTCCGCTATCGAATAAGATCCATGCGTAGGTGTTTTTAAGGAGAAACGTATCGGTGACAACAGCGGGATCCTGAACCGCTTCTCCTTGACCCATGGTCAGCACTCTCCCTGTTCCTCCATTCCCTGGGTTGTTGGCGTTGGGGCAGTTTCGCCGGAAATGCCCAGTCTTTCCACACCCATAGCAGGTGTCACTGGCTCCAGCATTGTTGTCGTTGTTATTGTTGTTGTTGTTGTTGTTGTTGTTGTTGTTGTTGTTGTTGTTGTTGCGGTTGTTGTTGTTGTTGTTTCCCTGTTGCTAGTTCTGTGGTGGATAGGTCCCACAGTATCGAGTTGTATGACCCTTTCGGTTGCAACTGGTGCATATCATCTCTCTGCATTCCCCATGGTGATGGTAGTTACATTTTGTTACACTTGGGAAGATTTCATGTGTACTGTTTCGGTGCATTTGGCGTGGATGAGACTGGAGCATGTGGTGTGGTGGTAGCTTGAGTTGCTGCATGGACAGTCACTATTTGTTGTTTCTTATACGATTCAGAGTTATGTTTCCCCTTTCTCTTGTTGTTCTTTCCCTTCTTGTTATCACTCTCCTTCTTGTTTTCAGTTTCCACTGCTTTTTCTCCCTTCTTGTTGTTGTGATCGTACAACTTCTTGGCCAATCTCTTGGCACTGTCAAAGGTTTCAGGATTCGCGGCTATCGTGTTTCCTTAAATCGGGGAGGTCAATCCCCAGATGAATCGTTCGATCTTCTTTGCATCTGAAGTAATCATGCCAGGGCATAACAGAGACAGTTCACTAAACTTTGATATGTAGGCATCGATGTCGGAGTTTCGGACTGTGAGGTTCCATAACTCTTGCTCCATTTTCTGAACTTTATCACGCGAGCAATATTCAGCCATCATCATTTCCTTCAATTCCGCCCATGGCATGGCATTAGCCACCGGCAGAGTCATGGCCTCCACATGCCCATTCCACCAGGTGAGGGCTTGGTCGACAAACGTACATGTTGCACACTTCACCTTGAATTCTTCAGGGTATCCGCATATCTCGAACACCGATTCTACCTTTTCAATCCATCTCTTCAGGGTTATTACAGCCCTTGTACCATTGAAGGTTCGTGGTTTGGCGTTGGTAAAATCCTTGTAGGAGCATGCCTTTGTAGGCCCTTGGTTCATTCCGTTGTTTGAACTTCCGGATCCCTGTCCGTTTCCTCCTCCATTGTTTCCATTGTGAAACTGTGCCATGCTGCTGTGACTGCAGCAGATACAACCACTTGAAATGCTGCTGAGTTGATTTCTGGTGGCGTTGGAGGCTGATTGTTTCCGTGAGTGGGTCTCCGAGGCATCTTTCTATCATAGAACAAAAGGATGTTGAGTGCACAGTATGTCTTAAGTTTAAGGTATAATTACCTAGATGAGTTCGTTTATGTAAGTGGTTGGCTTAAAGATTTACAACATAGAATAACAAATAAACCCACATAACATATCACAACATCACAATTAAAACACATAATGTCTTTTATTGATAATATCCGAGATGGTACATGAAAATTTTCCCGAGAGGGCATACAAAGTTTGACAACATGACGACTCTATGAGTAGTGTGATCACTTAAACATAGAGTCGATAGTAGATAACATAGAGAGCATAAGAGAAAGCATAGCACTTCTAGGGAAGTCTACTTATTCTAAACACACTAGGAGGCGCTGAACGGTGGTAACGAAGTCATACTCCAAAATGCTGTGCCAACAACTGAGCCATCTCGGTCATCTCCCCGATGACCTCATCCCTTTCCTGTTCAGCCTGTATAGCCCGAGCCTCCATGGAGAATAGCTGTTGCCGAAGCGGGGCAACCTCTGCCTCCAGAGAGCGCTCCTCCCTAACGGGATTTCCTGGTGGGGTAGGGTGGTCCTGGTGTGTCTCGTCGGTGGGTGGTTCGATGGGGGCTTTGTCTGAGTCTCTATCCTCCTCCATGTCATCGTCAGTCCCATCGAATTCGTAGTCCGTATCGGTATACTCGTCGGGTCCAACGTCATTTTCCGCTCCTTGTCCTCCCTCTGGGTCGTCTTCAATCATTCCGTGGGCCACCAAGCCCTGGTGAAACTGAATGCCTTGATGCTCCTCCTCCATGGTGTGTATGTAGGAAATTTGCGATAAGGGAACGTATAAGGAGGGTAAAGTTGTAGAAGAGAAGTTTTTGTTTCATCGATCATCTCAACCACACCCGGGCACACGACAATCGTACTTTGGATGAATGTAGTTGATCAGGCTACATTTACCCCCAATACGGCTATATGATTGTCCGAGCATAATTGAAAATATTCGAATCCTCCAAAGACTCTTAAGTGTTGTTATATTATTACTTTTGATATAAGCACATAAGCATGAAGTTTTGTTTTTGATCAGAGTTATTTATTCCCATTAGGTTTATAGGTGCATATCATGTATGGTTGGATATTCTAATTCACTATAAACAAAGCTCTGATACCAACCTGTCACACCCCCGAACCAGACGGCGGAAACGTCCGAGGGCTCGTGTGGCTTTAATTGAAATATCATCACAATGAATATACATGAAACATAACACATTCATCACCAAACATTACATAGTACAACTAGCATTGTTTACATCAATACATTGTTTACATTACATGATTTCCAAAATAATAAGTGTTTGATGATTAACAATATCACAAAAGAAACTTTCATTACACACTTGATGCTTCCTCGTTCTAACGATTACCTGAGAATATAAGTTATTTTGAAAACGGTCAACATATATAATGTTGGTGAGTCCATAAGCATGTTTGATGTAAAATAATTTATGTCGTTTGTAAAACCCAGAAAATCCGATATTTTCTATAATAAAACTATTTATGAAAATCATGTGACGATCCCATAAGTGTATGTGTATGGTTTTAGAACAAGTAAAATGAATAACTTTCATATTTGTTCATTGTATAGAAAAAATATGTTTGTAAAAGAAATGAGTATCGTTGTTATCCTCGGAAAACCCGATGTTTTCCATTTTATGAGTACGATGGTTTTGTATTATCGAGAAATCACTTGTGTGTTCACTATGTATGAATTCGCTTTCCCAAACGATGAAATTTGTAACGGATCTCGATGTGAGTCGTTATAACCATGCATGATGATGACTATTTCGCCTGTCTTGGCATTTGTGAAAATGTCGAATTTGATCAAGATTTTGTTACCCTAGACTGGCCGAGTCTAACTGTATCGAACAACTTAGGTGTAGGGGAGTCACCCTCGTATGGATCTATACACAAACTCTCGCTCTCCCTCCAGGAGACTCTGATTATAACTACAGGCTACGCCCAAACACTCATTGGTGCTAAACGATATTTCTCACTAAATCCAAACTGATAGTTTATGAATATGAATAACCTTCTCCACACTTGTTTAATGTTTTCGAGAATGTGAAGTAGGCCTAACAGACACGAGTGAGGACCATGGCGGCCCGTGGTTCATGTATGTTATTTTAGGCCATCGAGTATGCTAAGGACATGTTAAAGCCTGTTGAGCATATGATGAATAATTCGGACCGCATTAGCAATGCAAATGAAGGTCCACCAAACATTTGACTGGGCCACCCAGGGCCCAATAAACATGTTTTGATTATATTGGGCCTAAAAGATCGTGAAATTGGGTTACGAAGGCCCGATAGGCATGAATAGGAGATAATGGGCCCAATTATCGTATCATGTATTTGTTCATCGATATAATTAGTGGTATAGGGTTTGTTTTACATTTGTTATTTGATTACTAATCTAAAACACCCGATGTTCGATTTATAACATCGCTATGTTTATATATATATATATATATATATATATATATATATATATATATATATATATATATATATAGTATCCATATGTTATATATATATATATATATATATATATATATATATATATATAACATTTTGGATCAAATATGTCAAGAATATAAAGATTTATAACATATGGATACTATATATATATATATATATATATATATATATATATATATATATATATATATATATATATATATATATATATATATATATATATATATTATCCATATGTTATAAATCTTTATATTCTTGACATATTTGATCCAAAATGTTTCTTTGGCCAATTCAGCCCATTTTTCATAGAAAGTTACAATTTCAGCCATTTTTAATTAAAAATGACATTTTTAGTCCTATTTAATGAAAAATGACATTTTTGGTCCTTGTATTACTTTTCTTGACATTTTCGTCCCGAAACATTAATTTAAATGTGATTTCAGTTCAAATTATAATTTTGAACATCTTCATCCCTCTTTATAAAATTTTTCAGTTTTGATCCAAATTTCGAAAGTTTTATATTTTTGACCCAAAATCCAAAAACTTTAGATTTTTAGTCCCGGATTTAAAACTAATGCCATTTTCAGCCCCATTATTGATTTATTTACTGTTTTAGCTCGATCTTTAACTGTTATTACATTTTTATTCCAAATCTTCCATTTTTTTCGCAATGTTGGGCCCAAAAACCCGTAAGGCCCAAATGTAAGCCCAATAAGCTAATATTTATGATTTTTACCACTAGAAAAATGTTATCTTCATAAAAGTTTGATTTTCATGTAAACATACTATTTTAACCTTATAAAAACCAAAAAATATGATGTTATCCCCAAACTTTTGTTATTTTTGCAAAAATGATACTTATAATGAATTTGACTTTGTTTTCACTTCTTAAGCCTAACTAGCATACGAAAACAATGATTCACAGGAATATAACAAGTTAGAAGACATACCTTTTGATGTAGCATGATTCCATGGAGCTTAAGAGCCTAGTGCCCCAAGTGTGACACCTCAAATGGTTCACACAACACCAAATGCTTTTGGAATAAACTTGAGAGAAATGTAGAACACTTGAAATCGGCTTTCCCTCTCTAGAATGTTACTAGTAGCCGATTTTGTCAAGAATAAGATGCTTATATAGTGTGTCACAATTAGGGTTACACCCTGTAAACCCTAATTGTCATGGCCTTTCATTTCCATGATACATGGGTACAAAAACACCATGGAGTATCCATGGAGCATCCTCTAGGTTTTAGCCCAACTTGATAATCCATGAAGCATTAGTCCACTATACAAGTATGGATGATTTACACAATCAACCCATATATTTAATTAGTCTTCTTTTGATCACTTAATTAATACTAAATTAATTCTTGATCAATACTAATTAAATAATCTTATTAATATATTATAACTTATAATATATTAATAAACCTTCAGTGTTATTTCTCTCATTTTAGTCTATCCAAATGCATGATGCCATGCAACCCAAATGGACCATGCCAATCGGGTCAAGTACATACCAAATATTGTTATGGACTTAGACACTAATCCAACAGTCTCCCAATTGGATAAGTCTAAAACTATTACTGCGTATGACTTCAAAACCCGACTAGCAATCGTAGCTCTTAAAAGCTGCTGTCGTCGAACTCTGAACAAATCACTGACGCGCCCATTTGCTAAGGTATCATATATTCCTCCATTCTAGATATCGTATGGAATGAGACATGGATTATGATCATTCTCTCTGTCCATCTGTTGCTTCCCAATTTCCAATTTATGACGACCGACAAATTTAACAAATCAAATCAGTCCTGGCTTGGCCAGGCACTTCGGGGTGTCATCACTAAATCATCGAGGGGCCCACAAATATCGCTTTTATATCTTTAAGGGTAAAAGGAATGCATAAACTTTGACTCATATGCTTGTTCTACTACTTGTTGAATCATACACAAAAGCACGTTTTATAGCACCAAGTTACCAAATGCGTTTTCGTGCAATCAATGTATAACCAACTCATGGGCAACAAATCATATCTCTAGGTTTGAAGAATATAAGATATTATCGTCTCATGATCACTCGTGATAAAATTCAAGAAGTGATTCAAATGAGCATGGGTTGAATCCAATACTCGGAACTTATGAGCACTCATGAATGTTGTAGCACCTCTTGGCTATGTCCACTAGCTTGGACATCTACAAACCCGATTCATGACAGCCGTGATTCATATCTGCTTCCAACATATGATCGACTGTGGATAGTTTGAATAACCTAGTCATTCGAGAAGAACGACCTAGTTATTATGGAAATCAAAACATGCAAAGTGAAACACAAGAATAATCGAATCCAATATGGTCTCAGAACTTATAAATATAAATAAAACAACTTTTATTTATCACCATATGATTACACATTATTCATTGCATACTGTTTCAGCTATCAACTTTATACTTGAATTAAAACAATATTTGTCCCATGCTCCAAGCATGTACACTATGTTTTCTAAACACTAGTCATGTCATACACCAAGTATGCACACTATGTTTGTCCAAACATTAGTTATGCCATACACCAAGTATACACACTAAGTTTGTCTATGTTCTTTACTTTGTGAAATAGATCGATTGAACATAATTCCAATAATTCTCATTTCACAGTCCCAAATCCTTACCGCAAATGCGAGAATTCCAAATTCCTGCCATTTACCAAAATCTGTTAGATTTTAAACTTATATGCACTGATCATCTTGTAATGATTATGCACCAAGTCACAAACACTTGTCAACAGACATTACAGAGTATTCCAATGGAAATCAACTCCATGGAAACATGCTTCTTGCATTAAGTTTCCTAATCTCACACAGATTTAATGAACAATTTTCATATTCTCATATTGACTATCACTTCTGAACAAGAGTTGCCTCTTTTCAGAATATATCAATATGGTCCTCTCCAAAAATTAACACTATACTTCCAACTATCCCTGTGCAAGCAATCTTTTGTAAATGTTAGATTGTCCTCGACAATTGCTTAATCATTTTAGTCATATTCAATTATAGACTTTTCCCCTCTTAATGCCCTGAGCATTTGGAAAAATTTAGAAAGGATGAATATTATAGCACATGCAATCGATCCTATATCCGAAGCATATGGGACACGATTCATGTCTCACATGAAGACATGATACTAGACCAGTCTTTTTGCTATAATATTTCTATTCTTATTTGCCAAGTTCTCATAATTCAGATTATGAAAAGGGATTCCGTAATCATAATCGAATTTTAGAACGCAAATAATGGACCCATATATAGAATTTCCTTATGTTGAGCCATTCCAACATAAAATTCATATATATATCCTTGACTAAAGATGATTAAAACCTCAATCTAAGCTTTTAGAATTGAAATGAAGTATAATCTCCTCTCCCTTAATTATAGCAAAACAACTTTTCAACCCATGCAACTTCACGAATTTAAACTTTTGTTTTCTATAATTAATATTGCTAACTTGCAATCCTTATCATAATTATCATGATCCCACTAACTTGATGATTATTAGCATAACACTTATGCTCCCACTAGCTTTGACATGTATCCAGAAATCAGCTGGACTTCTAGAAATCAATACTTTATTGACTTTCATACCAAAGTTCATATTTCTGATACGAGATGCTTTGACAAACTTTATCAAAATCATACACCTTTTCTTAGATAGCACACATGTTTGTCTAAACAATTTTAGAACTATGAAAAGGGATGCCGTAATCATAGTCTCAATTGTTTAGACCTTTGTCATTCCTCACAGGTCCATGTTAGTGTGCCGGTTAACCACAAACGCTCCACTACGACTTTGAGAATGCAAATATCACTGAAACGACCCAAAAATCAAGACTAAAAATTTCTTTAAAAAAAAATATTACTAAAACCATATTTATAAAAACATATCACCAACATAAATTCAAAGTATTAATTCAAAACATATTTCTTTATCAGAGTAAACAATCCCAGGCTAACTGACTATGGTGTGTGTCATGCGATCATCTCGAGCTCTACCCTCCGCTACCGGAATTACCTGCAACCAAAACTGAAACTGTAAGCACGAAGCTTAGTGAGCTCCCCCAAACTACCACATACCATACAATAACATATAAAGCACATACTGGGCCTTGCCCACTACATCGGACCAAAGTCCGGTCTAACTGGGCCCTTGCCCCCTGCATCAGACCGAAATCCGGACTAACTGGGGCCTTGCCCCCTGCATCCGACCGAAGTCTGGACTAACTGGGGCCTTGCCCCCTCCATCGGACCGAAGTCCGGACTAACTGGGGCCTTGCCCCCTGTATCGGACCGAAGTCCGGACTAACTGGGGCCTTGCCCCCTACATCGGACCGAACTCCGGACTAACTGGACATGGCATAACATAATCATAGCATGTAACATGAACACATACACTGCATACTGCATCGGACCACAGTCCGAACTAACTAACACATAAACTTGCCTGAATCACAAAGACATCAAGCATACTGGACTACTGCATCGGACCGAAGTCCGGAAACTACTGCTAACTAAACGGGCCGACATTGTGGCCTTAGACCCGTTCCTACTGGAAGGAAACTCACCTGCACCGCTGAAGTTCTCGTTGATACCCTTCTGACTGCTATTTGACAACTCTCGAACTGCTGCTCCAATAGCTCCCTGATCTACTAATACCAAATAGAACACTTAGTGCCAAACTGCCCTCCAATAGTCAAACTAAGTCAACTCTGGTCAAAGTCAAAGTCCTGGTCAAAGTCAACCTTCCAGACTGACTCTACTCGCCGAGTCAACCTTCATAGAACATGACTCAACTCGCCGAGTCACCCCAAGACTCGTCGAGTCCAACGATCTCCGAGTCCCATCCTGCTCAACTCAGAGAGTCACCTCCCGACTCACTGTTTCGAGGCTTAACCAGAAAAGGTTGACGTTCTGCGGCCAGACTCGCCGAGTCCAAGACCAAACTCGTCGAGTCCAAGGCAATCTTCAACATACTCGCCGAGTTGTTCTTCCAACTGGCCGAGTCCATGCTCATGTTCATACAACTCGCCGAGTACACCCATGTGACTCGCCGAGTCTCTTTAGCTCTCAATCTATACAGTGGCTTTTCGAGCCATGCAGGGGCTCCAAACCATAGATCCATTCTTCTAAAGTCTAACCCCCACGTAAAGTGGCAAACTTTATGTGAAACCAAGGAGCTATAGGCCCAAAACATTCTAGGGCTAGGGTTTATGAAAAAGGGGCTTCACCAACAACTCATTGACTACTGCTTTAAGACATTCTAGACCATCACAACCCTAGATCTGAAGTAGCAACCTCAGATCTACCCCAAACCCGAAATAGATCTCAATCTTACCAAAATAGCCCCAAAATCTCATTCAAGAATAGATCTAGATGCAAAAAGGGTGATGGTTGATGGGTTTTGAGCATTCTAACACTTCCTAAGTGTACATGCAACCCTAATAACCTTGGATCTATGTTTGTCTAATTATCATGCAAAGTTGAATTCCAAGGTTATATTCCTATCTAGCATACATGGGGAACAAATTTTAACTTGCATGAAAGATAGAATAACTTACCTTGTTGTTGATTATGATCCTTGAAACCTTGTGAGCCTAGCACCCCAAGTGTGATGGCTCAAATGTTTCACACAACACCAAATGCTTTTGGAATCACTTTAGAGAGAATACACACTTCTAAAATCGGCCTAGCCCTCTTGTTTCTTATGTGTATCCGATTTTGGTGGAGAATGGGTTTCTTATATAGTGTTGACACATCTAGGGTTACACCATGTAAACCCTAATGTGTCATGACTCTTCATTTTCATGACCCATGGGTTTGTAACTCCCATGGAGCATCCATGGAGCATCCTATGGGTGGAACCCAACTTGATAATCCATGGAGCCTCTTAGCCCACTATATAAGATATGGAAGATTTACATAATCTACCCATATATTTAATTAGTTATCTTTTGATCACTTAATTAATTCTAAATTAATTCTTGATCAAACTAATTAAATAATATTATTAATATATTAGAACTTATAATATATTAATAAACCATAAGTGTTATTTCTCTCATTTTAGTTTATCCAATTGCATGGTGCCATGCAACCCAAATGGACCATGTCGGGTCGGGTCAAGTACATACCAGAAATAGTTATGGACTTATACACCTTATCCAACAGTCTCCCACTTGGATAAGTCTAATAACTATAACTGCAATACTTCAGGAAGCGATCGACAATCGTAGCTCTTTCAAGGTCTCTCGGAACTGAGAAGATGATGATACGCCATTTAAGATAAGTGATCATATAATCCTCTGTTCTAGATATCAGCCGGAAAAATACATGGAACAATGTCTTACTTATTGTCCAGCAGTTTGTTTCCTGATTTCCGATTTGTTTGACATAGAACTCAATTGAACACATCAACTTAGTTCTGACCGGGCCCGGTACATAGGTCAAAACAAAATCATCGAGGGGCCCAGATATCAGCTTCTAATCCAAGAAGGAACAGATAAACTTCGACTCATATGTTTGTTCTACCACTCATTGAATTATACACAAAAGCACGTTTTATAACATCGAGTTACCAATGTGTTAACGTACAATCAATGCATAACCAACTCATAAGTAACAAATCATATCTCTAGGTTTGAAGACTTATATGATATTACCGTCTCACGATCACTCGAGATAAATTCCATGAAGTGATTCCAGTGAGCGTGGGTTGAGTCCAATGCTCAGAACTTATGAGCACTCATGAGTGTTGTAGCCATGTCCAACAACTTAGACCTCTGCAACCAATCATGACAGTCTTGATTCATACCTACTTCTGACATATGACCGACTGTGGAGGTTCGAATAATATGATATACCAAACATAATTATTCTGGAAGTCAAAACATGCAAAAGAAATAAAGTAAACGATCGACAAGAGATAGCAACACTTTACTCATAAATAAAACACCTTTTATTCATCATCTAATGTCAATTACACTTTACAAATTTCAAGGTTATCTAACTACTAAATCTAATATCATCCTTCAGCCCTATGCTCCGAGCATGCTGGAGATGCTTAACCCGAGTCAGTCCCTTCTTGAGGGGATCTGCTGGATTCTCATCCGATGATACCCTCTTTGCCACGAGGAGTCCTTCTTCTATTCGATGTCTGATGAAATGGTATTTTCTGTCGATGTGTCTGGATCTCCCGTGATCCCTTAGTTCCTTGGCTAAGGCAACTACACTTTCACTATCACAGAAAATTTCCATTGGCTCTTTAATAGCTGGTACAACTCCAAGGTCTCCAATGAAGTTCTTCAGCCATATCGCCTCCTTTGCTGCCTTGCTAGCTGCTATATACTCTGATTCGCAAGTTGAATCAGCCACTGTCTCTTGCTTGAAACTCTTCCAAGAAATTGCTCCTCCATTTAAGGTAAAGACCCAGCCTGACTGAGAGCGGAAATTATCCCTATCAGTCTGAAAGCTAGCATCACTATACCCTACAACTCTCAAGTCTTCACTCCCACCGAGGGTAAGGACCCAGTCCTTAGTCCTCCGTAGGTACTTGAGGATATTCTTTATCGCAGTCCAGTGTGCCTTGCCAGGGTTCCCCTGATACCTGCTAACCATGCTCAAAGCAAAGGCTACATCAGGTCGAGTACACGTCATAGCATACATGATCGATCATACAGCCGAAGCATAAGGTATTCGACTCATTTCTGCTATCTCAGCCTCAGTACTAGGGCTTTCTGTCTTACTCAATCTGGCATTACTCTGGATGGGTAACTCTCCTTTCTTGGAGTCCTGCATGCCGAATCTCTTCAACACCTTATCCAAGTAAGTACTCTGACTAAGTCCAATTAGTCTTTTACTCCGGTCTCTCAAGATCCTTATCCCTAGAATATAGTCAGCTTCTCGTAGGTCCTTCATAGAGAAACACTTCCCAAGCCAGGACTTAACTTCCTGCAGAGTTGGGATGTCATTTCCTATGAGTAGTATGTCATCCACATACAATACCAAAAAGCTAACTATACTCCCACTAGCCTTGACATATACACAAGATTCATCTTCACTCCTAGAAAAGCCAAATTCCTTGACTTTCTCATCAAAGCAAAGATTCCATCTGCGAGGTGCTTGCTTTAACCCATAAATGGATTTCTCAAGCTTACACACTCTATTAGGGTACTCTGTGTTGACAAAACCCTCTGGCTGACTCATGTAAACATCCTCAGCCAACTTTCCATTAAGGAAAGCGGTTTTGACATCCATTTGCCATATTTCATAGTCATGAAATGCGGCTATGGCTAACAGAACCCTAATAGACTTAATCTTGGCCACTGGAGAAAAGGTCTCATCATAATCAACTCCCGGAGTTTGTGAGAAACCCTTTGCAACCAGTCGTGCCTTATAAGTGTGTACATTACCATCATGTCGGTCTTCTTCTTGAAGATCCATTTGCACCCTACAGTCTTACGACCTGGTACATTCTCAACCAAGCTCCAAACTTGATTGTCATACATGGACTGTATCTCGCTGTCCATTGCCTCTTTCCACTTGGCTGACTCAGGGCCTGCCATGGCTTACGCGTAACTGTTAGGTTCATCCAGACCTATCAGTGTCTCATCACTGATAAGTGTATCACCTTCCGCAGTAATATGAAATCCATAGTAATGCTCAGGTGCATTCCTAACCCTTGTGGAACGCCTCAGAGGTACAGACTTGTCAATTGGCTCAACAGAAGTTTCTTCCTCAAGTTGAGTGCTAGGGTTTGAAGTTCCTTCACCACTTGACTCTTGAATTTCTTCAAGGTTAAATTGCCTCCCACTGTCTCCTTGGCTTATGAACTCTCTCTCTCTCGAAAGAAAGCCCTCCTAGCTACAAAGACCACATTCTCACTAGGTCTGTAGAAGAGGTAACCAAAGGATTTATGTGGGTAGCCGATGAAAATACACCTCTCACTTCGAGGTTCGAGCTTATCATGAGTCTCACGTCTCAAAAAAGCCTCGCAACCCCAAATCTTAATGTGGTCTAGTTTGGGTACTTTACCAGTCCACATCTCATGAGGAGTTTTGGCAACTTTCTTTGTGGGAACTAGATTAAGGATATGGGCGGCAGTCTCTAAGGCATACCCCCAAAATGAGATTGGTAGCGAAGCTCGACTCATCATGGAACGAACCATATCCAACAAGGTTCGATTATGCCTCTCAGCTACACCATTCAACTGCAGTGTCCTGGAAGGTGTCAATTGTGAGACAATCCCACATTCCCTAAGATAGTCGAGGAACTCTGAACTAAGATACTCACCACCTCGATCGGATCGAAGCATCTTAATGTTCCTGCCCAATTGATTCTCGACTTCCTGTTTAAACTCTTTAAACCTCTCAAAAGTCTCTGACTTATGCTTGATTAAGTAGACATATCCATATCTACTGTAATCATCAGTAAAAGTCAAATAATAACGATTAGCATCCCTTGTGGCATGTTTGAAGGTCCCACACACATCCGTGTGTATAAGATCCAACAAACCTTCACCCCTCTCATAAGAGCCTGTGAAGGGTGACTTTGTCATTTTTCCAAGTAAGCATGATTCGCAACTATCATCTGACTTTAGGTCAAATGACTCCAATACTCCATCCTTTTGGAGTTGGCCTATGCGTTTCTTGCTTATATGTCCAAGACGACAATGCCATAATGATGCTTTATCCAAGTTATTATCATTAACAGAATCAATACACAATACATTATTTCCTAAGTTATCAACCACAGATACAGTTTCATACACACCATCACAAGGTAATGCTTTAAAATAAAGAACATTATTAAAGAAAGCATTAATCGAACCAACTTCATTATCAAATGAAAAGGTGAAACCTTGTTTATCCAATGCATGAAAGGAAATAATATTTCTTGCCGTTTCTAGCGAATAACAACATTTATTCAAATCTAAACTAAACCCACTACTTAGCGATAAAGTATAAACTCCAATCTTGGTGACAGGTAAAGCTTTCCTATTCCCCATGATTAAGTTTATTCTTCCATGCTCCACATTCTCACTTCTTCTTAGTCCCTGCAAATCAGAACATATATGAATACCACAACCGGTATCAAGGACCCAAGAGTTAGAATGGTGTGAGTTATTAGATAAGATAGTGTAAATACCTGCATGGTTGGGTTTAACTTTCCCATCCTTCACATCTTGCTGGTACTTTGGGCAGTTCCGCTTCCAATGTGACTTTTCATGGCAATAGAAGTATTCAGCCTCTTTAGCGTCAGAAGAAGGAGTGACAAAACCTTTCTTGGTTCCACTTGAAGAAGAGCCATCAAGGGTCCTAGCCTTGGTACCCTTCAAAGAGCTCTTCCTCTTCTTCCCTCTACCTTTCCCGATTGCCAAAACCGGGGCGGAGTTTGGAGTAGGAGTGTTAACAACCGACTTACCCTTAAGACCTGTTTCTGCAGTCTTGAGGAGTCCCTGATGTTTTCTGAGTGTGACCTCTTCCTTATTCATGTGATATGACATGCGGAATTGGTCATAGCACGATGGTAAGGAGTGAAAAATGATATCTATTACTAGCTCCTCAGGGAAGTTCACATTAAGCTTCAGCAACCGATCCACATACCTTTGCATTTTCTGCATGTGGCTCGTGATGGATTCCCCGTCCTTCATCATGGTTGTTATGATAGAGCATATGATTTCATACCTCTCTTGTCGTGCACTTTGATGGTATCTTTCCGTCAGATCTTGGTGCATTTCAAAAGGGTAGAAGTCCTCATAGGACTTTTGAAGTTCTGCTGTCATGGTGGCCAACATGATGCATGCCACTTTTGTAGTATCCCTTTCATGTGCCCGGAAGTCAGCGATCTCCTGGGGAGTTGCAGTGGTCTCATCAATCTCCTTAAGCTCCTTGTCAAGGACATATTCTTTGTCCTCGTAGCGGGTAATCATCCTGATGTTACTGATCCATTCATTGAAGTTGGATCCATCAAAAGTGACTTTCCCACACAAGTTCATAAGGGTAAAGGAGCCATTAGGATTAGAGCCAAAAGCAGCATTGTTTGAAGACATCTGAAAGAAGAGAACAAGATTAGTTTAGATATTAAGAGAGTCCTTAATAAAACACCCAAATGTAATATTAAGGCTAGGATCCAATCACAATATATTATAACTTAGAAGAGGTATGCCGTAATCCAAGCTATAACATATTGGAAAGGTAGGTGAATGACGATTCACCAATTTCCACCATGAAAAACGAAATATAAATATTAGGTTTTTAATTGGTTCTTAGAAATTCCTAGATTCTTTTGAGATTCAATGAACTTTTCAATGGCATGTTTCAATCTCGAGTGTGCCCTCCAAGTTTTGTGACTGGGATACAGAGGATCACAAAACGAGGTGTGAAGTAACCATGCAAATCACTTGGTACCCTCAAGGTTTATCACTCAATCGATGTGCCGGTAAACCACACACGCTCCACCGATGCTATGGTAAGCCTTAAGTCACCCTTTACCTACCTTGTTAAGTCCAAGTTAGTGTGCCGGTTAACCACACACGCTCCACCAACGACTTAAACAAAGTGTAAAGTGTAATTTCATGGATTAGCACCTTATTCACATTTTCCTAAAGTAACTAAGATTGGGAATTTAATAAAAGCATTTAGTTACTTTATAATATTCATCATACTTTTAATGAGAATTTATAAGTCCTTGTCTTACCCGTTCAGCTAACGACCCTCCACCGATCAAGGAAGCGGTGGGTGAGAGTGGACACCCATTAAGTTGCCATTTTATAGGCAACAACCTTATACCCCCCTTATAGACCGGCTTCGTGAATGAGGCGTACTAGCGGTAAGACGACTTGATGTTATACATATATATATTAGTAACTTATAATATTATAAAGTATAAGGGTTGAATTTTAACTTTTAAAATTCTAAGGGTTGGAACTAAAGTTTTAATCAAGACTTTACATGTTCCAAAACTTGACGGCAAGTTTTGTAAACTTCCAAAACTTTTCATTTCTTGTACCTTATGAATTAATTGAGTAATAAAAATGAAGACTCTTCATTTTTATAACTCTTGTGTTCTTTTAATGGCATTAATAAAAGTGAGACTTTTGGTTTTACATAACTTGAGGACAAGTTATTGACTCCATTAAAACACATTATTATCATGAATTAAACTACCATGAAGGTTACAAACAATTCTTATGATCATCTAATCTTCATAAGTTCAAGAACATGAATATGAACAATTTCAAGAATCAAAAATTACACTTAAAAAAACTTGTAATTTTAATAATTGCCATTGTAAATGGATTAGCATAAACATTACACCATCTAAAACAAGCTTTAAAACATCAAAACAGTTTAGGGTAATGTTTCTAGTCCATTTCCAGCAACAAATGTGCAAACTTTCATACGAGCAGAAAACAGAAAAATGATTTTTTTTTCAAGCTGTTTGCACACACAAAAAAAAAACAACAAACGAACCAGGCTCTGATACCACTAATGGGTTTTGAGCATTTTAACACTTCCTAAGTGTACATGCAACCCTAATAACCTTGGATCTATGTTTGTCTAATTATCATGCAAAGTTGAATTCCAAGGTTATATTCCTATCTAGCATACATGGGGAACAAATTTTAACTTGCATGAAAGATAGAATAACTTACCTTGTTGTTGCTTATGATCCTTGAAACCTTGTGAGCCTAGCACGCCAAGTGTGATGCCTCAAATGCTTCACACAACACCAAATGCTTTTGGAATGACTTTAGAGAGAATACACACTTCTAAAATCGGCCTAGCCCTCTTGTTTCTTATGTGTATCCGATTTTGGTGGAGAATGGGTTTCTTATATAGTGTTGACACATCTAGGGTTACACCATGTAAACCCTAATGTGTCATGACTCTTCATTTTCATGACCCATGGGTTTGTAACTCCCATGGAGCATCCATGGAGCATCCTATGGGTGGAACCCAACTTGATAATCCATGGAGCCTCTTAGCCCACTATATAAGATATGGAAGATTTACATAATCTACCCATATATTTAATTAGTTATCTTTTGATCACTTAATTAATTCTAAATTAATTCTTGATCAAACTAATTAAATAATATTATTAATATATTAGAACTTATAATATATTAATAAACCATAAGTGTTATTTCTCTCATTTTAGTTTATCCAATTGCATGGTGCCATGCAACCCAAATGGACCATGCCGGGTCGGGTCAAGTACATACCAGAAATAGTTATGGACTTATACACCTTATCCAACAAAGGTAACAACTTATTACCTCCAAGACGACCTCTCACTGAAAAGTAATCCAAATCTCTGTAAATCCCCTTGATCCAAGCTTCTTGATCTTCAAGATCTCTTCACAAAACCACTTATCTAAGCTTCAAATTGCTTCCAAGGACTCTCACTCACGATTTAGGGTTTCTAGATCTCAAAAGGGGAGTAAGGAGGCTGGGGAAGGGATGTAATGTTCTTTATATAGGGCACAACCCCCGAGATTAGGGTTTTTCTCGTCCAGACCAGACTCGCCGACTCGCCAAGTCGGTTACTTACTTTATGACCCGGATCCCGCTCCGACTCGTCGAGTTCTTCCATGGACTCGACGAGTTGACTCTTGACTTAGAGCTTTTCCTTTCTTTTCTTGGTCTTTCTGATTCTAGGTGTTACAACTCTCCCCCACTTAAATTAGGCTTCTTCCTCGAAGTCCGCTACGGCCAACTATCTCTCAAACCACTCACAGCTTACCATTAGCTATGCACTTAGCTTATCCGATTGAATTTCTTGAAAATGTCTTATCCCGAATAACCTGATCATTACCATCCTCCAGTGCACCACTTTTACCTAACCGGAAATCCCATCGGTACTCCCAGTACACCTACGGCTGATACACAAGGGGTTTACCCCTTTACCCTGCACCACCATTGACCTTTCCAAGGTAACTTCCCATGAGCAACAAACCTTTCCAAAATCCTCCAATCCCCTACTGAGCTGCAATTCCGGCCACTCCCAGTGCCGGCCATCACACCATTACACACGAAATAATTCCACATGCGATGCTCCAGTACTGAAATCTCCACTCCGTGCGAGAATTCAGACAATCAAATGAGAAACAGATCCCTCTCTGCTATGGTCAAGACTCAAGTAGAACTATGTAACCGTTCTGAGATTACCTGATTCCGCGGTGAGCAACTCAGCATCACCCGACAACTTGAACGACACGGTCGCCTCCATAAGCTTACCCAACCTTTTCATGACCACGAAGATCAACCCCCTCAGGGTTCTAAAACCCGAAAATGAAACGAGTACCTTTCAACATGATCACATTGACTCCGTCTGAAATCTGCTTTCTTGAGGTAGTCTGATTCCATGATAGTCCACTCATACTGAATCGATACTGCTGAATCTAGCCTGCTTATCTCTCATCTGACTACTCAACTTCTAATAACTCGAGTTTTCCCATCCAGAAAGAAAGATTACATGCCTTATTATCCCTGCATATCACTTATACTTGGCACAAGGCTCAACTGATCCTGCTGTGAGAGACTTGTCATTTCCCAATCAACCAACTATACCATCAGCACTTGCAACCCAACACAAATACTATTGCCGACCATAATACTGAAACTATCCGAAACACTGAACTGCCCGGAAAACTGACTGCCTGAAACAGCATGCTGCTACATGGCTGCTTCCAAAAACGTATTGAGACCTTCCCGGCCTTCATTGATTCGTCAGACATCTGAATTTACCGGGTTCCAGCACGGTCACTGAGATAAAAGGGCTCCCACATAGTCGTCTCACACGACTTCTGAACAAAATCGCTCTCTGGAACTAGTTGCCACAAGTTATCACGCCACTGTGGTTCTAACAACCTCCCGATCCCACCGATCGGGTCCATATGTCGAATTCTGATATCATCAATTCCCAGAATAAAAGTAATGGTTCCAAAACCAACGGTAGGCCTTAACATACACGAACCTAAGCCGTTCATTGCTTCCCTGATCTCATAACTGTGGTGACGATCCAACTGTCGAATCGCTGGCTCAACCATAACTAAACCATTTGGGAAATCCGAAATCCAATCTGTGGATTTCCATATCCTCACTGCTGCACCTGAACTGGTGGGTACTACTGTTCCTTCCGCGTCCAAACAACGCGCTCATGCTATCTACCAACCTGATGAATGCTACGGCTACACCCGCAGACTTACAACTCTCTAATACTATTTGGCTGCTAGTGAATGCTACGGCTACCCCCGCAGACTTACAACACTCTAATACTATCTGGCTGCTAGTGAATGCTACGGCTACCCCTGCAGACTTACAACACTCTAATACTATCTGGCTGCTAGTGAATGCTATGGCTACCCCCACAGACTTACAACTCTTTAATACTATCTGGCTGCTAGTGAATGCTACGGCTATCCCCGCAGACTTACAACACTCTAATACTATCTGGCTGCTAGTGAATGCTACATCTATCCCCGCAGACTTACAACACTCTAATACTATCTGGCTGCTTTACTAACTACTATTCTGAGGGCATCCTAACTCACCCTAGTCCTGCTAGCGATTCCTCACCCTGATTTCCAAACCAGCCCTCAGTCATCAAATGCTACATCTACCTCGTCGTCTTACATCCTTGCTACACTAGCATTCCGTCGAGGAATTCTTCAGCTTGGATCCCAAACCAACCGTCTACTAATCCAAATACATGAAACCAACGTTGGGAAGTTTTCCAAACTCCCAACTCCTGTACTACTGAACCCACTCGACCCTTCGGTTGCTTTCCCTTACTATTCAAAAATTTGTTGGATTAATGTCTAAGTCCATAACTATAATTGGTAAGACTTGACCCGACCCGGCATGGTCCATTTGGGTTGCATGGCATCATGCATTTGGATAGACTATAATGAGAGAAATAACACTTAAGGTTGGTTAATATATTATAAGTTCTAATATATTAATAAGGTTATTTAATTAGTATTAATCAAGAATTAATTTGGAATTAATTAAGTGATCAAAAGGAGACTAATTAAATATATGGGTTGATTGTGTAAATCATTCATTCTTACATATGTGGGCTTGTGATCCAAGATTCGTTATGTTGGACTAAGTCCATGGGGTGACCCATGGATACTCCATGGAGGTTAAAATCCATGGAGCATAAGGAATGGGTAAAGTTATGAGTTACATGGTGTAACCCTAATAGCCACCATATAAAAGAATCCCATGGCTCAAGAAATCGTGCACTAATGTGTGAATATGAGGGCTAGACGATTTCAAGGAGTGTTCCATTTCTCTCAAGTCATTCCATTTGCATTTGGTGTTGTGTGAACCATTTGAGGTGTCACACTTGGGGCACTAGGCACTCAAGCTTCATGGAGACAAGCTACATCAAACAAAGGTATGTATTCTATCCATTTGATTACCCAAGTATCAAGTATTGTATGCTAGATAGGGTAATACCTTGGAAAGTTCATAATTGCATGTATAATAGAGAAAACATAGATTCAAGGTATTTAGGGTTGCATGTACACTTAGGAGTGTTAGAATGCGCAAAACCCATCAGTGGTATCAGAGCCAAGGCTTGTTTTCTTGTTATACTTGCAAAATTAGCTGAAAAATCGAATTGTATTAGTTTAAAAGTTATGCTAATTACTTGAAAAAAAATTTGATGTGAATTATCTTTGTTCATATGAGTTTATTAGATTAATAGAAAAGTTAATTGATTATGTGTTTTCAATCCATTTTAATCTAAGAGTTGATTCTAAAATGTGTTTTTGTAACTTGTCCTCAAGTTATATGAAAAGTCACATTTAAGTTTCATAAAACTCATAAAAAGTTGGCAATAGTTACAAAAATGAAGAGTCTTGTCCTCATTAAATGGTTTTATGACTCCATAACTTGTCCTCAAGTTATGGAGGTTCAAGAGTCACTTCATTAAATGATAAAATGTGTAACCTTAATTAGTTCCATAAGTTAGAAAAATAAAGAAAAGTTACATTCTTTTATTAGTTTAAAGTCTTCCATAACTTGTCCTCAAGTTATGGAACTTGAAGAGTTTTTTTTTAATTAAAACTACTTTAAACACATAAGTTATGGAATTAATTAGTTTTGAATATTTTCAAAACTTGCCCTCAAGTTTTGGAATTTGTAAAGTTTTCCCCATGAATACTTTAATTCCAAGTTAGCCCTTAGAATTTTAAAAGTTAAAATTCAACCCTTATACTTTATAGTATTATAAGTTAATAATAAATATATGTATAAGAGCAAGTCAGTCTTACCGTTAGTAGGCCTCATTCACGAACCCGGTCTATAAGGGGGTATAAGGTTACTGCCTATAAAATGGCAGTTTAATGGGTGTCCACTCTCACCCACCGCTTCCTTGACTGGTGGAGGGTCGTTAGCCGAACGGGTAGGATAAGGACTATAATTCTGCCTTCATTAAAAGTATTAATGATAAATACTAAGTAACTAAACACTTATAAATTCCCAATCTTAGTTACTTAGGAAAATGTGAATAAGGTGCTAATCCATGAAATTACACTTTGCACTTTGTTTAAACCGTTAGTGGAGCGTGTGTGGTTAACCGGCATACTAACCTGGATTTTACAAAGTAGGCAAAGGGTAACTTAATATTTATCGTAGTATCGGTGGAGCTCGTGTGGTTAACCGGCACATCGATTGAGGGGTAAATATTAAGGGTACCAAGTATATTTGCATGGTTACTTCACACCTTGTTTTGCGATCCTCGGCATCCCAGTCACAAAACCTGAAGGGCACACTCGTGATTGAAACATGCCATTGAAAAGTTCAATGAATCTCAAAAGATCTAGGAGTTTCAAATCCAATTAAAAACCTAATTACATTATTTCGTTTTTCATGGTGGAAATTGGTAAATCGACATTTACCTACCTTCAACTATTTGATAACTCAGATTACGGCATCCCTCTTCCAGTTATAAATAGGTTGTTGGATCCTAGCCTTAATATTTCATATTGGGTGTTATATTAAGGACTTTACATCAACTATCTTGAATATCTCCCAAAAGATGTCTAGTTCAGACATCTATGATCTTCCCAAATCTCTTGGAACTTTACGTCCTCCACCTCCTCCAATTATTTTCCCTAACCCACAAGTTCAAGGTCACTCAAGCCCTAATGGCAAGCAAGGTCTATGTGTGATCACATCTTAGAGATGAAGTCACATATTGACAAGCTGGGAGAGTTGGGTGTCAAAGTCTTGAGAAAGTTGGATGTTCAATCACTTTCTAAGTCACATAGTGAGTTCCTTTGGGACTACTATGAAACAGACTATGACATGAACCTTAATGATCATATCTATTTGCTTGGTGCTGCTGAATTAGCAATGATTTGGAACGATAGTAAAGCAAATTTGATTAGAAGATCAACTTCCCAAAAACTTTATGGACAGTGACAATGGTGACACTGGAAATCCAGAAAAAGCATTCTCTTCCCAATGGAAAGGGATTGGCCATAGTCAACCCGGTTGACCAAATGGTAAAGGGAAAGGCTAAGTCTGAGATAGTCCCATTACCAAAGGGTCCATATGTTTATTTTGCCAAAGGAAGGGGCGTTGATTGCAAAGCTGCCAAATTTACCTAAGGATGTTAAAGTCAATAAGTTTGACTCTACATCAGGTAGAGCCCATTATCTAACTCTGTTAAGTTATATTCTGAGATCCTCATTACATGATGTGACTGGGTCACATGTTGATGTTTTAAGAATCAAAGAATATAGAGAAATTTTAAAGGAAGTATATGTTGATTCTGATCGCGAAGGTGGATTTCGATCGCATCAGAATTTTGAGCAAGGAATAGATAACAACAATTTTCCATGTCGATTGTAAGGATAAGTTTTTCGCAAAGTTTTAAAATAAAAGAAAATTGTTTAATTTTATTTATTTGAAGTATCCTTACAATGGTATTTGTGGAAAATTATTGCTTATATGATTCCACTGACAGCAATATTGGAAAATGGATTTGATTCTTTCATTTGTGGTAGTGTCTAAATTTACCAAATCAGGAAAGTTCCTCATCGCCCAAGTTTCAATTGGACCGAAACTTGGAATCATGCAAGTTGAATAGTATGATGAATGAGAACTTTCAAGCATTGGAAAATCAAGACTAATTACTTGTTCACATGGATGTGTGAGTCAAGTGAAGGACTAAAGGGATCGAGTACACATTCTTGTGCACTGGTCATGTCCACCACAAAGCTCGTTAAGACTATTTGATTTACTAAAGTTTAGTAAATATGGTTATGCTTACAAGTTTAAGTATAATTCTGAAACATTGGAAAAGTCTCAATGTATGGCAGAACGAATGAGAAGAATCAAATTAGGCAGAAAGATAAAAGTTTTCTCAAATCTGAAAGATGGGAGAGTACTTTAGTATCATGTTTTGTGATCATATTAGTGATTTAAGAACCATATCACAATTGGTCTTCTAAGGACATCTTAGTGCATTCTTATGACAAAGAAGAGGAGTCATGAATTGTTGAAATGGTTACATCAAGGAGATGAGTCATACTTCGTTTCAAAACAAGTCTTAGAGTCATACTCCAAGACTATAAGTTGAGTGGCATATCTTAAAGAAAGGTTTATAACACTTGTCAAATGTAAGAGTAAAAGTGTCCTACTCTTGTACATTTGAAGTTGGTAAGTTGTGATGTTTTGGATTAAACAAAGACCAACTAAGGCCAATTGTGTGAAGTGTTTGTCTTGATAAAGAATCCGCACTATCTCTTGAATATTTGGCAAGATAGTCTTATATGTCAAGAGGACAGTGGGCGTCTTAAAGATCCTAAAAAGAATTTCAAGAACTAATCAAGAATAAAACCTGAGGTTCTTCACTAGCACTAGACTTGAGGTTTATAACCTATCATGTTGACATATTCTGTGCCCATTCCAGTTAAAGTTGGCTTTGCATAGGAGTTCTGAAAGTTCTCAATTGGTTGCATAACAACTTGGAAGCAATGGCAGGCCCTGTACTGCCAGGTGGCAAGAAGTTAAGATTACATAAGTTCAATCCATATGAGTTTAGATTTGTCATTATCCTTGTCTTGTGAGTATGGTTTTGACGATTCACATGGATAAGAACACATACACCATAAAATCTAAGGGTCATAAGGTTTCTCTCGGATTCATGAAAATGATGGTGAGGAAACACTTCCACCAAGTAGATTTGAAGCAGATGGAAAAAGGTCTAAACAATTGAGGCTATGATTATGGCATCCCTTTTCATAGTTCTTAAATTGTTTAGACACACATGCATGCTATCGAAGGAAAGGTGTATGATTTTGATAAAGTTTTATCAAAGCATCTCGTATCAGAAATCTGAATTTTGGTGAGGAAGTCAATAAAGTATTGATTTCTAGAAGTCCAGCTGATTTCTGAGTAGATGTCAAAGCTAGTGGGAGCATAAGTGTTATGCTAATAATCATCATGTTAGTGGGAGCATGATAATTATTGTTAGTGTTGCAAGTTTGCAATGTTAATTATAGAAAACAAAAGTTTCAATTCGTGAGGCTGCAGGGATTGAAAAAGTTGTTTTGCTATAATTAAGGGAGAGGATATACTTCATTTCAGTTCTAAAGGCTTAGATTGAGACCTTAATCATCTTTAGTCAAGAATATATATATGAATTTCATGTTGGATTGGTTCAACTTAAGGAAATTCTATATATTGCGTTCTCAAAATTTGATTATGATTACAGCATCCCTCTTCATAGTCAAATTTTGAAAACATGGCAAATAAAAATATTGTAGCAAAAGACTGGTCTAGAATCATGTCTTTATGTGAGACATCATGAATCGTGTACCATTTGCTTTGGGTACAGGATCGATTGCATGTGCTATAATATTTGTCATTTCTAAATTTTCCAAATGCCCAGAGGCGTTAAGAAGGGAAAAGGTCTAGAATTGGATATGACTAAAATGATTAAGCGATTGTCGAGGACAATCTGAGGTTTACCAAAGATTGGTTGCTCAGGGACAGTTGGAAGTATAGTGCTAATTTTTGGAAGGACCATATTGACATATTCTGAAAAGAGGCATCTCTTATTCAGAAGTGATAGTCAAAATGAGAATATGGAGTTGTCTCCATAGGTGGAAGTTATCTGCGTAAGATTAGAAAACTTAATGCAAGAAGCATGTCCAAGGCAATGTACTTTGAATATGAGACTTAGTTTCCATGGAGTTGATCTCCATTGGAATACCTTATAATGACTGTTAACAAGTCTTTGTGATTTTGTACATATTCATTACAGGAGGGTCAGTGCATATAAGTTTAAAATCTAAACAGATTTCGATAAATGATAGGAATTTGAAATTCTCACATTTTTCGATAAGGATTTGGGAGTGTGAAATTAGAATCATTGAAATTATGTTCAATTGGTTTATTTCACAAAGTAAGGATCATAGACAAACATAGAGTGCATACTTGGTGTATGGCAAAGCTATTGTTTAAGAAAAACATAGTGTACATGCTTGGAGCATGGGACAACTAGTGTTTTTAATTCAAGTATAAAGTTGATAAAACCGAAACAATGAATAATGAGTAATCAGTATGGTGATAAATAAAAGTGTTTATTTATATTCATAGGGTTTGATACCGTATTTGATTCATTTATTCTTGTGTTTCACTTTGCATGTTTTGACTTCCAGAATAACTAAGTCGCTCTTCCTAAATGATTAAGTTATTCAAACCATCTACAGTTGGTCATATGTTGGAAGTAGATATGAATCAAGACTGTCATGGGTTGGTTTGTAGAGGTCCAAGTTGGTGGACAAAGTGGTGCTACAACACTCATGAGTGCTCATAAGTTCTGAGTATTGGATTCAACCCGCGCTCATTTTAATCACTTCATGGATTTTATCACGAGTGATCATGAGACGATAATATCTTATATTCTTCAAACCTAGAGATATGAGTTGTTACTATGAGTTGGTTGTACATTGATTGCATGAAAACGCATTCGGTAACTCGATGTTATAAAACGTGCCTTTGTGTATGATTCAACAAGTAGTAGAACAAGCCATATGAGTCGAAGTTTATCCATTCCTTTTACCTTCGGGATAAAAGCGATATATGTGGGCCCCTCGATGATTTAAAGATGATACATGTGAGTGCTTGGCCAAGCCATGACTGATTTGATTTGTTCAATCAGTCAGTCATCATGAATCGGAAATCGGGAAACAACAAATGGACAGAGAGAATGATTGATAATCCATGTCTCAGTCCATATGATATCTAGAATGGAGGAATATATGATCTGTTATCTAATGGACAAATCATTGACAAAGGTCAGAGTTCATCGACAAGGTCAGAGTTCGACATAAGCTTTTGAGAGCTACGATTGCTGATCGGTTCCTGAAGTCATACGCAATAATAGTTTTAGACTTATCCAAGTGGGAGACTGTTGGATTAATGTCTAAGTCCATAACAATAATTGGTAAGACTTGACCTGACCCGGCATGGTCCATTTGGGTTGCATGGCATCATGCATTTGGATAGACTATAATGAGAGAAATAACACTTAAGGTTGGTTAATATATTATAAGTTCTAATATATTAATAAGGTTATTTAATTAGTATTGATCAAGAATTAATTTGGAATTAATTAAGTGATCAAAAGGAGACTAATTAAATATATGGGTTGATTGTGTAAATCATTCATTCTTATATATGTGGGCTTGTGATCCAAGATTCCTTATGTTGGACTAAGTCCATGGGGTGACCCATGGATACTCCATGGAGGTTAAAATCCATGGAGCATAAGGAATGGGTAAAGTTATAAGTTACATGGTGTAACCCTAATAGCCACCATATAAAAGAATCCCATGGCTCAAGAAATCGTGCACTAATGTGTGAATATGAGGGCTAGACGATTTCAAGGAGTGTTCCATTTCTCTCAAGTCATTCCATGTGCATTTGGTGTTGTGTGAACCATTTGAGGTGTCACACTTGGGGCACTAGGCACTCAAGCTTCATGGAGACAAGCTACATCAAACAAAGGTATGTATTCTATCCATTTGATTACCCAAGTATCAAGTATTGTATGCTAGATAGGGTAATACCTTGGAAAGTTCATAATTGCATGTATAATAGAGAAAACATAGATTCAAGGTATTTAGGGTTGCATGTACACTTAGGAGTGTTAGAATGCGCAAAAACCATCAAAATTACCCACCCTTTCTAAGTTTAGCATGCTACCGATTCTGAATACTTGAAGGGTTCTCCCCAACTTTAATCTGGCTAGCTCCTTACAGCTCACAGATTGAAAAGGATTCCCCATCCTTCTTATCATCAAAAGGGACGATCTGCTGTCCGCCAACATTTACCTCTGCTGGCGCTCCAACTAACCTTTACCGGATCTGAACCATTCTTGCTAACTAATCGAGCACCCTTCAATCCTTAACTGTATTTGCTTTAGTGACTGCATCTTGAGAACCTACGCTTAGGGTGAACATCTCCAACCCACTTCCCTACCGTCCGCTAGCTACTCCACTAGAAGCTCTAGATTGTCACTACTGAGGATATAACTGATCAATACCCGAGTGACACCTTCTGAAAGTAGTGAGGCACTACTGCATCTGAAGTAACCTGCTCTAGAGGGGACGACCTCCAATTTACCATTCTAATTCCAACGTATGCAGATGTCATATGACTCAATCGCAAGTAGGTAATATAATATTCCAATATGTGAACCTACTAAAAATTGATGCAGTAACATAACAATAATATCATGAATAATAATTGACATGAAGGTAAAAGAGACGTACCTCCAGCATCCGGAGCTGCTCGAAACCTTAATGAAATCAACCAGAACACTCTGCTCCGAGCCGTGGGCGCCCTTTCCCTGCCCCGACGTCCGCTGGTGGTTCTCGAAGTCACAGGGGCAGGAGCTATCACTTGCCCTGCTGTATACAAACTCGGACAGTGGGCCTTCTTATGGCCCCTCCGACTGCAATGGAAAAATATCGGGTCAAATCCCTGGGCGATGGTAGCAGTACAATCTCTGCTAAAATGACCAATCCGGCCGCACTTGAAACATCCAGCATCGCCACCACTACTACTCCTGCACGCACCCTTGTGCGTCCTGCCACACTTCCCGCATCGGCTGCGGTCCAGGAAGTCTCTCGATCTCGAACTCGACCCTTTGGTTCTCTTACCCGAACCTGCGGACCATTGGACCTCATCCGTTTTCCTCTTCCTTTCTGACTCCGTGTCAATCTCTCGCTCCTGAGTTACCCCGTCGACCCCATCCATCGTCTGAAAAACCTCTGTCTGATCCTGGAGCTTCGCGGTCAACCTATCAGTGACCCTCACGACGATGTCGGGCAACTCCTCGCGAATGGCTCGCGAAACCTCCTTAACTATCCAATCATGCAGGGGTCTCTCCCGGAGACATGGTTCCCCACTCACTCCCGACCCTTGATGGCAAGAGCTAAAAATGGGATCCCCCTCCCTGATGGATTCCTGGACTCCATAAGAATCGGGCTCTAGACGAGCCCCAAACTGTCCTGAAACTATCCCGGCCCTAAAGGCCTCAACATGACTGTCCATAAGCTCCACGATGGCCTCTCTAACCGAACCGAAAATCACTGGAGTCTGATCAATGATGTTGCGCATAATCTCTGCGGAAATGAAATCCCTCATCTAATCATTAAGCTGCCCGACTCTAGAACCTGAGCCAGATCCCTCCCCGGTACCTGAACTGACAACTGGTATCTCGCGCAACGTCACCATGCTGAAACATAACACATTACTTATCAAAATACACATCGCTGCTGAGGGATCTCACACACTCTACTATTTCCCTGGTTTTGCCTTGGCCCCTCTTGAATCGAGTACGGATCCTCTGCTTTCAGTAGTACGGGCCCATACTACCTTCCACATCTATCCGTACTTTCCTCAAGAGTTACCTCAACTCCACCAAGTCCCTTCCTCTACTACTAATCTCTGCTACTCACATCCTAAGCTTGCCCTAGGGAACCTCTGACTCCACCCAAACCCGGTAATGCCAATTAGCCACCACCTGAATACCATCACATGCAACGAGGCTCATATAATCCTTCTAGTAAGGGACTCAACCCTACAACGTTTAAGACTCAAACGAGAGCTACGCAATAGGGTCAAATCCAATACTCTAAGATTATTCAACCCTGATTACATGCGACTTAATGTATTCACCTAACACCTAACTCCCATCACTCAGAGTCCACAAAGCACAAAGCAAGCAACATTCAGACAAGGGAAACAAACTGAAGCAATCCTACCCACATAACAAGAATCTGCACTAGCATACGATTCTAAGATCATACTATCAGGCATAACCTAATCAGGCAATCCTAATATTGTCCACTTGATACTAGCATGCAATTATCATAAAGCTGAAACACATATAGGAGGCACATAAGGCATCCTCCTAGATCCTTAGTCCTATTCTAGCATGTTGTTCTACTGAAACTGATAATCATAACATAAACTTGTATGGGTAATTTGGGAGTGCTTACTTGAGCTCGGTTGATTGCATGCACCACACCCTTTTCTCTTTTCAATAATCTTTTCTTGCTCAAAGTTGTTTTTACTTTTTCTAAAACTCTTTTCTTTTCTAAATATCCATTTTTACAAAAATTTGATTTCCTTTTGAAAATTTCTATACCATTTCCTTAGTTTGAGTTCAGACACACCCGAGAGTGTGCCTGAATCCCTCAAACCAAGGCTCTGATACCAACTTGAAACGACCCAAAAATCACGACTAAAAATTTCTTTTAAAAAAAATATTACTAAAACCATATTTATAAACATATTTTTATTATGAGAGTAAACAATCCCAGGCTAACTGACTATGGTGTGTGCCATGCGATCATTCCGAGCTCTGCCCTCTGCTACCGGAAGTACCTGAAACCAAAACTGAAACTGTAAGCACGAAGCTTAGTGAGCTCCCCCAAACTACCACATACCATACAATAACATATAAAGCACATACTGGGCCTTGCCCACTTCATCGGACCGAAGTCCGGGCTAACTAGGGCCTTGCCCACTGCATCGGACCGAAGTCCGGACTAACTGGGGCCTTTCCCCCTGCATCGGACCGAAGTCCGGACTAACTGGGGCCTTGCCCCCTGCATCGGACCAAAGTCCGGACTAACTGGACAAGGCATAACATAATCATAGCATGTAACATGAACACATACACTACATACTGCATCGGACCACAGACTGGACTAACTAACACATAAACTTGCCTGAATCAAAAAGACATCAAGCATACTGGACTACTACATCGGACTGAAGTCCGGAAACTACTGCTAACTAAACGGGCCGGCATTGTGGCCTTAGACCCGTTCCTACTGGAAGGAAACTCACCTGCACCACTGAAGTTCTCGCTGATACCCTTCTGACTGCTATTTGACAACTCCCGAACTGCTGCTCCAATAGCTCCCCGATCATCCAATACCAAATAGAACACTTAGTCCCAAACTGCCCTCCAACAGTCAAACTAAGTCAACTCTGGTCAAAGTCAAAGTCCTGGTCAAAGTCAACCCTCCAGACTGACTCTACTCGCCGAGTCAACCCGTTGACTCGTCGAGTCCTTATACTCTGAAAATTTTTAGAACACGACTCAACTCGCCGAGTCACCCGAAGACTCGTCGAGTCCAACGATCTTCGAGTCCCATCCTGCTCAACTCACAGAGTCACCTCCCGACTCACTGCTTCGAGGCTTAACCAGAAAAGGTTGAGGTTCTGCGACCAGACTCGCCAAATCCAAGAACAGACTCGCCGAGTCCAAGGCAATCTTCACCAGATTCGCCGAGTTGTTCTTCCAACTCGCCGAGTCCATTCTCATGTTCATACAACTCGCCGAGTACACCCATGTGACTCGTCGAGTCTCTTCAGCTCTCAATCCATACAGTGGATTTTCGAGCCATGCAGGGGCTCCAAACCATAGATCCACTCTTCTAAAGTCTAACCCTAACGTAAAGTGGCAAACTTTACGTGAAACCAAGGAGCTATAGGCCCAAAACATTCTAGGGCTAGGGTTTATAACAAAGGGGCTTCACCAACAACTCATTGACTGCTGCTTTAAGACATTCTGGACCATCACAACCCTAGATCTGAAGTAGCAACCTCAGATCTAAGCCCCAAACCCGAAATAGATCTCAATCTTACTAAAATAGCCCCAAAATCTCATTCGCGAATAGATCTAGATGCAAAAAGGGTGAAGGTAACAGCTTATTACCTCCAAGATGACCTCCCACTGAAGAATAATCCAAATCTCTGTAAATCCCCTTGATCCAAGCTTCTTGATCTTCAAGATCTCTTCACAAAACCACTTATCTAAGCTCCAAATTGCTTCCAAGGACTCTCACTCACGATTTAGGGTTTCTGGATCTCAAAAGGGGAGTAAAGAGGCTGGGGAAGGGATGTAATGTTATTTCTATAGGGCACAACCCCCGGGATTAGGGTTTTTCTCGTCCAGACCAGACTCGCTGAGTCCACTCGCCGACTCGCCGAGTCGGTTACTTACTTTATGACCCGGATCCCGCTCCGACTCGTCGAGTTCCTCCCTGGACTCGACGAGTTGACTCTTGACTTAGAGCTTTTCGTTTCTTTTCTTGGTCTTTCTGATTCTGGGTGTTACAATCACAATTGCTATCTACTTAAAATCTACTTAGTGAAAGTGTTTCCTCGCCATCATTTTCACGAATCGGAGAGAAACCTTATGACACTTAGATTTTATGGTGTTTGTGTTCCCATCCATGTGAATTTGTCAAAACCATAATCACAAGACAAGGTTAGTGACAAATCCAAACTCAAATGGATTGAACGTGTGCAATCTTAAATTCTTGCCACCTGGCAGCTCAAGGGCCTGCCATTGCTTCCAGGTAGCTGTGCAACCAATTGAGAATTCCCATAAGTCAAGTGCAAAGCTAACTTTAACTGGAATGGGCACAGAAATAGGAATATATCAACACGACATGTTATAAACCTCACCTCGTGTGCTAGTGTCGAACTACAGGTTTATATTCTTGATTAGATCTTGAAATTCTTTCAGGATCTTTAAGACTCCCACAGTCCTCTTGACATATAAGACTATCTTGACAAATATTCAAGAGATAGTGCAGATTCTTTATCTAGAGGAACACTTTACACAATTGTGGTGGCTCTGATCAGCGCACACCCAAGTGTACTCAATCCCTTTGTCCTTTACTTGACTCACATATACATGTGAATGAGGAATTAATCTTAATTTTCCAAAGACGAAAATTCTTATTCATCATACAATACAACTTGCATGATTCCAAGTTTCGGTCCAATTGAAACTTGGATGATGAGAATCTTTCCTTATTTGGCAAATTTAGACACTACCACAAATGAAAGAGTCAAATCCACTTTCCAATATTGCTATTACTGGAATCATATAAGCAACAATTTTTCACAGATGCCATTGTAAGGATACTTAAAATAAATAAAATAAAACCTTTTCTTTCATTTTAAAATTTGCGGAAAAAACTTATCCTTACAATGGAAATGCATATGAAAAACTTGTTGTTATCTATTCCTAAGCAATATATCATAACTCTTAAGCAACAACTCAAATTTCCGATCACCGAATCATGCGATCGAAATCCATCTTCGCGATCAGAATCGGCATATCCTTCCTTTAAGCTTCCTCTCTTTTCTTTGATTCTTAAAACATCAACATGTGACCCAGTTACATTATGTAATAAGAATCTCCAAATAGGAACTTACTAGAGTTAGACAATGGACTTTACCTGAAGTAGAGTCAAAATTATTGACTTTACCATCCTTATGATCTTTCAGGTAAATTTGGCAGCTTCACAACCAATGCCCCTTCCTTTGGCAATTGAACCATATGGACCCTTTGGTACTGGTACATGGGACTATCTCAGACTTAGCCTTTCTCTTTACCATTTGGTCAACCGAGTTTACAATGGCCGATCCCTTTCCATTGGGAAGCGAAAGCATTTTCTAGATATCCTAATGTTACCATTGTCAATGCCCATTGAAGGTTTGGGAAGTTGATCTTCTAATCAAATTTGCTTTACTAGTCCTCCAAATCATTGCTGATTCAGCAGCACCAAGCAAATAGATATGATCATTAAGGTTCATGTCATAGTCTGTTTCATAGTAGTCCCAAAGGAACTCACTATGTGACTTAGAAAGTGATTGAACATCCAACTTTCTCAAGACTTTCACACCCAACTCTCCCGGCTTGTCAATATGTGACTTCATCTCCAAGATGTGATCACACATATACCTTGCTTTCCAATAGGGCTTGAGTGACCTTAAAATTTTCAAGAACTTGTGGGTTAGGGAGAATAATTGGAGGAGGTGAAAGAAAAGAAGTATGATTTCCATGAGCCAACCATGGGACATCATCTTCATTAGGAAAACTTGTTTCAATATATTTGGGAAGATCATAGATGTCTAAACCAGACATCTAATATGGGAGATATCAAGTAAGTTGATTTAAATCCTTAATATAACACCCAATATGAAATATTAAGGCTAGGACCCAAGACAATAATTTTATAACTTGGAAGAGGGATGCCGTAATCCAATCTATAAAATATTTGAAGGTAGGTGAATTACGATTCACCAGTTTCCACCATGAAAAATGAAATAATTTATTAGGTTTTAATTCGATTTGAAGCTGCTAGATCTTTTGAGATTCATTGAACTTTTCAATGGCATGTTTCAATCTCGAGTGCGCCCTCTCAAATTTTGTGACTGAGATGCCGAGGATCACAAAACAAGGTGTGAATAACAATGCAAATATACTTAGTACCCTTAATATTTACCCCTCAGTCGATGTGCCGATTAACCACACGCGCTCCACCGATACTATGATAAACATTAAGTTACCCTTTGCCTACCTTGTTAAATCCAGGTTAGTGTGTCGGTTACCCACACGCGCTCCACTAACGAATTAAGCAAAGTGCAAAGTGTAATTTCATGGGTTAGCACCAAATTCACATTTTCCTAAGTAACTAAGATTGGGTATTTATAAAAGGTTTAGTTACTTAGTATTTATCATTAATACTTTTAATGAAGGGAGAATTATAGTCCTTATCCTACCCGTTCGGCTAACGACCCTCCACCAGTCAAGGAAGCGGTGGGTGAGAGTGGACACGCATTAAACTGCCATTTTATAGGCAATAACCTTATACCCCCTTAGAGATCGCCTTCGTGAATGAGGCCTACTAACGGTAAGACTGACTTGCTCTTATACATACATACATATATATATATATATATATATATATATATATATATATATATATATATATATATATATATATATATATATATATATATATATATATATATTAAAAATCTAAGGGCTAATTTGGAACTTAAAGAATTCATGGGGAAAACTTTACAAATTCTAAAACTTGAGGGCATGTTTTGAAACTATTCAAAACTATTCAATTCCATAACTTATGAGTTTAAAGTAGTTTTAATTAAAAAATTCTTCAAGTTCTATAACTTGAGGACAAGTTACGGAAGACTTTAAACCATTAAAGAAAATGAGTTTTATGAATCTTAAGTGTGACTATTCATATAACTTGAGGACAAGTTACAAAAACACATTTTAGAATCAACTCTTAGATTAATTTGGATTGAAAACACATAATCGATTAACTTTTTCTATTAATCTAAGCAACTCATATGAATAAGCTATTTCAAATCATCAATCTTCAAGAAATTAGCATGAACATACAAACTAATACAAATCTTGAAATTATGACAATTATCTTAGAAATTGGATTAGCATGAACAATACCACATCAAAAACAGGTTTCCAAGTCCAAAAACAGCTTAGGGTAATGTTCCTAGTCCAATTCCAGCCAAAACAGTCGAAGATATGCTGTCTGGGGGTCCAACTCATCGAGTGCATGAACCGACTCGGCGAGTTGGATGAGTTTAGCCTTGGACTCATCGAGTCCCTTCATGGACTCAGCGAGTCTGTTGGGCAGATAGCATCAAACTTCGATTTTTCAACCAATTTTGCAAGTATAACAGGAAAACAAGCCTAGGCTTTGATACCACTGTTGGGATTTGAGCATTCTAACACTCCGAAGTGTACATGCAACCCTAAATACCTTGGATCTATGTTTTCGCTATTATACATGCAAATATGATTATTCCAAGGTATTAACCCAAATAGCATACCAAAATAATGATTCATAGGAATATAACAAGTTAGAAGACATACCTTTTGATGCAGCTTGATTCCATGGAGCTTAAGAGCCTAGTGCCCTAAGTGTGACACCTCAGATGGTTTGTGACAACCCGAAATTTCTATTCTGTACAACATGTCAATTCAATAGGAGTTAAATCAGTTACAGTTAAATTTTCAGACTTTTTGGATTAAGTTTGATTATTTTAGGATTTACACTTTAGGAGATACCAGGAGAGAGGATG
Organism: Lactuca virosa; assembly: GCF_052849685.1. Taxonomy (NCBI): domain Eukaryota; kingdom Viridiplantae; phylum Streptophyta; class Magnoliopsida; order Asterales; family Asteraceae; genus Lactuca; species Lactuca virosa. The sequence continues at coordinate 290,461,178 of NC_136426.1, forward strand.
CCCTAGGGTTATAGTGCAACACTGTTATTCCTAAACTTCAAGAAATTGGAGTTTACTGCCGGAATAAAATATTTTCAGCCAAAAACCCAGAAATTTGGGGTATATATATGACACTTGTCATTTTATATCATTTTTCCAAATTTCTCAAGAACAAAAGCAAATCCTCTCAAGTATCATCACAGGATTTATTCCAAATCTCGATCTAGTAAGTGTTTTCAACCATTTCAAGTTAGTAGATCACTTAATCTAGTGTTTTAACAACCTTCTAACCGTGAAATCATTCCAAAAGGTTGATTCTTCCATTTTCACCAAGAACACCAAGAACACCAAGAACACACACTAGTGTTCTTGGCATTTTGGCTCATTTCAAGTTTCCATATAGTAAGTACTTCTATCCTAGAGTGTGTTTAAGCTTGCTATACTTCATTATAACATGAAATCATCCAAGAAACACCAAGAAAATGGTGTTTACGGTTCAAGAACGTTCTTGAACCGTAAACCCATTTTTTTAAGGGACCAAAATGTCCCTAGTCCCTTCCTAAGCCTAAGTAACTAACTTGGATCCTTACCTTGATGTGTTAAGGACTTGAAAACATCGAAATACGAACATCCATAAGAGTTTACGGCCGTAAACTCTAGGGTTTACGACCGTAAACCCAAAGGGATGTGGTCTTTGGGCCGTAAACTCCAAATAGGAGTGAAATGGTGCCCTAGCTTCTTCCTTAGGCTTATACTTCAAGAGGAAACACTTCAATGGACTTAGAAACGTTCAAATCAACAAATGGTCAAAAGAGGGGGAGTTTACGGCCGTAAACTCTAGAGTTTACGACCGTAAACCCATTGGGTTGAGGTCACAAAACCGTAAACTCAAGTTAGGGTTTCTTTTGAACCCTAAACCCTATAGCATTGTTCTACAACACTTAGATGTATTCCTTGAGACTAATAACACTTATATAAGGTGTTTAACTTGTCTTAGGATGTCTTAACTTTGCTAATTAGTTGTTTAAAGTCTAATTAGATACATATATGTGGTATTTATATGTTAAATAGGATCATTGTGTGTGTACAAGTCTTCACTTGACACCTAGCAATCTTGTTTCTTCAGTTCATCCAAACCACCAACTACAGGTGAGTTCATACCCCTTAATTAACCTTTTAAATGTTTTAAATGCTTTTATAGGGGGGATACAAGTTGAACAATTATAGTTATTATATCAATCACATGTGATTAATAACTACCAAACAAATGGTTTTCTTACTTTTCAAACTGGTTATCAAACTGTTTTACCTCAAACTGTTTTACAAACTCTTTTATTGTCAATACATTTATCAAACTCTTTTAACTTATATTATGTGTATCTATATAAATATAGTTATATAAGTAGGATTGGAAGGACTTAGGACTGCTAGTCTACCCTGCTTCCTGTTCTTGTTTGATTGTGGTCTTGGGGTATCAAGGTTAGTTGTCCAAGGGTCATTTGAATCCTAGTTATATATTATGTATACGTATATAGATATAAAAGGTTTGTTATCAACCTCTTTTAACTTATATTATGTGTATCTATGTAAATATAGTTATATAAGTAGGATTAAGAAGGACTTAGGACTGCTAGTCTACCCTGCTTCCTGTTCTTGTTTGATTGTGGTCTTGGGGTATCAAGGTTAGTTGTCCGAGGGTCGTTTGAATCCTAGTTATATATTATATATATGTATATAGATACAAAAGGTTTTCCTTCATTCAAGTCCATACCCTTGAGTAGCAAGGGTATACAAACATGTTCATACATTGCTAGTAAGCTACCATAGGGGTAGTTTAGGAAGATACTATTACTAGAACGATGAAACATACAATGAGTCAGTTCATACATGAGTCAATACATACTATAATGAGAAACAAACATGAAACAGAGTGATGAGAAACAAACATACAGGCTAGACAGAGAAAGAACATACAATACAGCTAGCACACAATTCACATAACATTTACATTAATACATTTATGTGAGCCATTAAACAGGGCATGGCACTACCTGCCATGACTGTTTTTGTATCAGAATCTCCTTAATTGGGGAGCGTATGAGTTTGTGCATAGATCTATACTGGATTGACTATCCTACACCTTTCTGCTCGCTACAGTGGGACTTGCAAGTCTACGGGTGCCAAACGTCATTTTTGTGGCATCTTACATTGTCACTTTACTATTGAGTCGGTAGCAAGATACAGGCCGATCACATGTTACCTTAAAATAAACAATTAACTTAAGGTAGTTAGTACAGCAGTAGTTTCATAATACTACATTAAAGTACTATAACATTTTCCCTTTACATTTTACTTTGTGATTTCACACAATAAACAATAATGTAAAAACTATATTTTTTGGTAAATGATAGTCGGATTTGGGAAAATACTCACTTTTACAAAGGATACACACATAGACACTAGATGCCTTGGTAGAAGGCTACTTTTAGTAGGAAACATAGGGTTTTCTAGGATAGTTCAAACAAATACAAAACTTTTACAAACACACAGTACATCTTACAACACATCTTACAAATGCTTTCATACAAACACAGACACTAATATACTTATGAACTCACCAGCTCTAAAGCTGAGAAACTTTTTCAAAATAACTTGTATTCTCAGGTCACCAGTAGACAGGTATCGGAGCCAGGTTTTGAGAAGATGGAGCTCGTTCAAGACTCATTTTATATTTTGATGTATATTGTTATGGTGTCTTTAAAACTTAACGGAACACACTTGTATGAAATTATATTATTAATGCAATGGATGATGTTGTTGCTTGTTTACTACTTGCATTGTTGTGATACTGTACATGACGTCCTCCACCCCAGAACGTTTCCGCCGTTCATTTGGTTTTGAGGGTGTGACAGATTGGTATCAGAGCATTGTTTATAGTGAATCGAGTGTATCAACCCATAAAAGATATACGAACTATAAACACAAGCGGGATTTAAAATACTCTGATGAAGAGTTTATACTTTAAATAATAAAATATTTAATAAAGTATACATACCTGCATTCATACTAAAATCAGTGTCACTAGGACAGAACAAAAGTATTACGATTGTTGGACAACACAAGTAGACTTAGAGACATATGGTCAACCCTGGGAAGATGTAGCCTGATCAACTACATTATCCGAGGAGTGATTAGCGTGTGCCTAAGTGTGGTTGTGAGGTTGCAACAAGTCTAAAAACTTACCAACACTTCTACAACAAGAACAGTAGAACAAAACATTAAACTTAAAATACTACAGGAGTATTTTGTGTTACTATAATTACTTATTCGAGAATTAAAGGTCTTTATTAGTATAACAATGGTTGTTTAGTGGATACACTAAAGTTATATGTACTAGGATGTCATAGACTTAGAATCTGTGATCTTTGCCTTACTTCCTGTTCCTTGTTTGGTTGTGGGCTTAGGGTTAGGGTTACTTATTCGAAGGTCTATCCTGTCTGCATGACATATAACTGGTATGCTTTAAACAAGTATTGGGGCAACTGATAAAGATCATTTTATAATTATTTAGTTAGTTAGTTTAATTTAGTTATTTCTTATATCCCTCTTCTCGCGTAGATTTAATGGATGGATTTCATCTTCCCGGAGACCCGTACTTTCCCAACCACGGCAACGCAGAATGGCTGGAAGAAGAACCAGAAGATAATCACCCAATTCCTTTAGATGATTATGAAGCTGAAATTTTTTCTGATGGTTCCGACTTGGAGCCAGAAGTCAACAACCAACCCCCATCTGTTCAAAACCCAAACCCTCGTCCCGCATTTCAAGGACCCACACCTATGTGGGCCACAAACTTGAATAGGTGGAGTCAGGAACAAGGTCAACCTTTTCCTTACAATGGAGACAGAAGTTTCTACAACCTTACTGAGGGAGGTTCAGGTGATAGGGTCCTACCTATCATGGTTCATAGGATTGCTCGGAACACCGAGCAGGGTCGAGCATCTATCGACCGGGTAGTAGAAGTGGATGCCAATTCTGGTATTAACACTGTCCGCATTCGCCAGCTGGAGTCCGCTCATGAAAGGGCTCAGGTTAGCAATGCAATGCTTCAGAGGGAACTTGCTGAAACCCGAGCCGAAGTCAGGGAACTTCGAGCTCAGCAAGCAAGGTCTGATAGACGTGTGAGAGACATAGAGCGTCTCCTATCGGATTCAAGGACTCACTCAAACAGTTCTCGTCGTCGTTAGAATCGTACCAACTTCTCTTTTGGATATAACTTAGTTATGTAAAAACTTAAGTCTAATTTCCTATCCTTATAAATCTTAGACCTGCTAGGTTTTGATTAGGTAGTATGCTGTCAAAATTTTCCCATCTTGGATGATGTAAGACCTACTTCTAGGTCATTTTTCCCCAAACTCATTACATCTGTAATTCCAATATCTTTGACAGATATAAAAATCTAATGGAAATTATTATCCAAATACTTTCATCTTCATTCAAGTATTCCATTTAATTATGCTGTTGGGCTATGGAGAGTTAGTCCATGAGTCATTCTCATCAATGTTCATGTCAAATGCTTATCAATATCTTATTCATTCTAAACTTTCAACAAAAAGATGCCTCCACGAAAGTCAACAAGACGTAATCCTCCACCACCTATTCCTCAATTTGATACAGCAGCCCTTAATGCTGATGTAGCTGCGGCTGTGGCAACAGCCATGGCTGAATATCATTCTTCAAGTTCCACTGGAGGAGGGACTCCTATTCCAACAATACAGGTTGAAACCCCTGTGCGCTCGAGAGAGTGCTCCTACAAAGATTTTTCAAACTGCAAGCCATTATCCTTCAGAGGAACTGGCGGAGTCATTGTACTCTCGCAATGGTTTGAGAAAACCGAATCGGTTTTCGCAATCTGCTCCTGTCCAGAAGGGAGCAAGGTGAAGTTCGCTGCTTGCACCTTTGAAACCAGAGCCCTAACATGGTGGAATAGCCATGTAAAGTCACTATCTCTTTCAGTGGCAAATGATATGGGCTGGGATACTTTAAAAGACCTCATGATTGAGGAGTACTGCCCGAGGGGCGAGATCCAAAAGCTAGAGGAAGAACTGTGGCGCCTAACCATGAAAGGCACCGACATCGTAGCATATACCGCCAGGTTCTGTGAACTGGTGGCCCTCTGTCCCAACATGATTCATACGGAGGGAAAGAAGATCGAGAGGTATATATGGGGGCTGGTGCCACCATACCAGGGAAATGTATTGTCATCACGCCCTACTACATTTGATAGTGCCAAGCGACTGGCACAACAGCTAGTTGACCACGGGGCCCGTACCCCGGCTGCAACAACCACCCTGGCCATCTCAGAAACCGCCAGAACTGCAGAGTCCAAGCGGAAATTCTGGGAGGACAAGAAAAAGAAGAAGGCTGCGAAGAAACAGCAGACGGTGGCAATTCATAGTGCGACAGCACCTGCCACTGCTGCTATTCCAATAAAGCAGTATTCTGGAAGTTTGCCTTTATGCAACAAGTGCAACTACCGTCATATGGGAGCCTGTCGGGACATGCAGTGTGTAAACTGCAACAGGAAGGGGCATACAGCCCGTTTCTGTAAATCTCCGGCAAGGCCAATCACCCAAGTCCCCGGCGCTGGAGTGGGCCAATCTTGCTACAACTGTGGCGATGTGGGCCACTACAAGAGGAACTGCCCCAAGGCAGGGAATGCCGGTGGAGTAGGAAGAGTTTTGGCTATAGGCCATGAGGAGGCGGTTGCCGACCCCACAGTGGTCACTGGTACGTTTCTCCTCGACAACTCTTATGCTTGTATACTATTTGATAGTGGAGCGGAGAGGAGCTTCGTGAATCAAAAATTTGCTCGTTTACTTAAGCAAAAATCACGAGCACTCAAAGAACCGTTCACAATAGAAATGGCTAATGGGAAGACAGAGAGCACTAGCTGCATTTACATAGGTTGTACCTTAACTTTAGATAGCCATTCATTCTCGATCGATCTCATGCCAGTCTCAATTAAAAGTTTCGACGTCATCATTGGCATGGATTGGTTGAGTCTTCAGCGTGCCGACATCATGTGTTACGAAAAGGCAGTCCGCCTTAATCTTTCGTCTGGCGAAACCCTAGTAGTTTATGGCGACAAACTCGGCACAAACCTTCGTATCATCTCGAGCATTCAAGCTCAGAAATTCTTGCGAAAGGAATGTCGCGCATTCCTTGCTCATGTGGTCGATGTGAGCCAAGAAGCGAAAGACATCAAGAACATTCCAGTAGTACATGACTTTCCCGACATCTTTCCAGAAGAGCTACCAGGATTACCTCCGCAACGACAAGTCGAGTTCAGAATCGACTTAATTCCAGGGGCTACCCCCGTAGCCAAATCGCCTTATCGTCTAGCACCTACAGAGATGCAAGAACTATCCTGTCAACTTAACGAACTGCTCAGCAAGGGCTTTATAAGACCAAGCTTCTCACCTTGGGGAGCTCCAGTCTTGTTCGTCAAGAAGAAAGACGGATCTTTTCGTATGTGCATCGACTACAGGGAGCTCAACAAACTGACCGTCAAAAATCGTTATCCTTTGCCTCGGATAGACGATTTATTCGATCAACTTCAAGGGGCGAATTTCTTTTCTAAAATCGACTTAAGATCCGGATATCACCAGTTACGAGTGCTAGGGGAGGATGTTCCAAAGACAGCCTTCCGAACTCGTTATGGACACTACGAATTCGTAGTGATGCCGTTCGGATTAACAAACGCGCCCGTAATATTCATGGACTTAATGAATAGGGTGTGTCGTCCTTACTTGGATCAGTTCGTCATCATCTTCATCGATGACATACTTATCTACTCTCGTAGTAAGGAAGAACATAGTCAACATCTGCGACAAGTCTTAGAAACCATGCGCGCGGAGAAGCTTTATGCGAAATTCTCGAAATGCGAATTTTGGATCCGAAGATTCGAATTCTTAGGGCACGTGGTTAGCGAAGAGGGAATCCACGTAGACCCATCCAAAATCAAAGCCATTGAAAGCTGGTCAGCACCGAAGACGCCTATAGAAATTCGTCAATTTCTAGGCCTCGCTGGCTACTATCGCCGATTCATTCAGAACTTCTCCCGCATTGCGAAGCCTCTTACAACACTTACCCAGAAGGGCGTATCCTTTGACTGGGAAAAAAAGCAGGAGAGAGCGTTTCAAACGCTCAAACGAGCCTTATGCACTGCACCAATACTATCCCTTCCCGAAGGAATAGAAGACTTCGTTGTCTATTGCGATGCATCGAACCAAGGTCTCGGATGTGTTCTGATGCAGCGAGGTAAGGTCATCGCCTATGCCTCGAGGCAGCTGAAAACACATGAGGTCAACTATACGACGCACGATCTTGAACTAGGAGCAGTTGTATTTGCTTTGAAGATCTGGAGACACTACCTGTACGGTACGAAGAGCACAATCTTTACAGACCACAAGAGCTTACAACACATATTCGATCAGAAGGAGCTCAACATGAGACAACGACGGTGGGTCGAGCTACTCAGTGACTACGAATGCGAAATTCGTTATCATCCCGGCAAGGCCAATATAGTAGCTGACGCCCTAAGTCGGAAAGAATATTCTGGTCGTAAAGTCAAGTCATTGACTATGACTATCCATTCACACTTATCCACACAAATACAGGCGGCTCAGCTCGACGCTTTGAAGCCTGAAAATGTGACCAATGAATCCCTGCGAGGAATGGATAAGAACTTGGAAGTCAAAGGTGGCGGAGCTTATTATCTCATGAACCGGATCTGGACCCCGAAACTTGGTGGTTTCAGGAATTTGGTCATGAAGGAGGCGCATAACACTCGTTATTCCGTTCACCCAGGTTCAGATAAGATGTATCTGGATCTTAAAAAGTTATACTGGTGGCCTAACATGAAAGCAGAGATTGCTACCTTCGTAAGTAAATGCCTTACTTGCGCAAAGGTCAAGGTCGAGTACCAGAAACCCTCAGGTCTTCTTCAACAGCCTGAGATCCCAGAATGGAAGTGGGAGCGGATCACCATGGATTTCATAACCAAGTTGCCCAAGACAACGGGTGGACTTGATACCATATGGGTCATCGTCGACAGATTGACCAAGTCCGCGCACTTCCTGCCTATCAAAGAGACAGACAAGATGGAGAAGCTTACAAGAACTTATATAAGGGAAATTGTACGATTGCACGGTGTCCCTATATCCATTATCTCGGACAGAGATAGTAGGTTCACCTCTAGGTTCTGGCAATCGCTACAAGGTTCCTTAGGAACTAGGCTGGACATGAGTACAGCCTACCATCCGCAGACAGACGGGCAAAGTGAGAGGACTATCCAAACCTTAGAGGACATGTTGCGAGCCTGTGTGATTGACTTTGGGAAAACATGGGATACTCATTTACCCCTTGTAGAATTTTCCTACAACAACAGTTATCACACAAGCATAAAGGCTGCTCCATTCGAGGCCCTCTACGGCCGAAAGTGCAGATCCCCTCTGTGCTGGGCTGAGGTGGGTGATACCCAGTTAGCTAAGGGACGAGTTCCTGAAAGCACTCTCACAGGTCCGGAGATCATACGGGAAACGACGGAGAAGATCGTTCAGATCCGTGAACGACTGAAAGCCTCCAGAGACCGACAGAAAAGCTACGCTGATAAACGAAGGAAACCGTTGGAATTCCAGGTGGGCGACCATGTTCTATTGAAGGTCTCACCCTGGAAGGGCTTGATACGCTTCGGAAAGCGTGGAAAGCTAAATCCAAGGTACATTGGGCCTTTCGAGATTCTTGCCAGAATCGGCCCTGTAGCTTACAAACTTAACTTACCGAGCGAACTCAGTAACGTACATCCTACCTTCCACGTCTCGAACTTGAAAAAGTGTCTGTCCGACGAGACTCTTGTAATCCCACTCGCCGAGATCGAGATCAACGAGAGCCTCAACTTCGTGGAAGAACCGGTAGAGATCATGGACCGGGAGGTCAAGCAAACGAAACAAAGCCGCATCCCGATAGTGAAGGTTCGCTGGAACGCCAAGCGAGGACCTGAATTCACTTGGGAGCAAGAGGATCAGATGAAACTGAAATATCCTCGTCTTTTTAATTAGTTCCTTGTAACTACTTAATGGCTTAAATTCTAATTTCGCGACGAAATTCCTTCTAAGGAGGGGATGATGTGACAACCCGAAATTTCTATTCTGTACAACATGTCAATTCAATAGGAGTTAAATCAGTTACAGTTAAATTTTCAGACTTTTTGGATTAAGTTTGATTATTTTAGGATTTACACTTTAGGAGATACCAGGAGAGAGGATGCCCTAGGGTTATAGTGCAACACTGTTATTCCTAAACTTCAAGAAATTGGAATTTACTGCCGGAATAAAATATTTTCAGCCAAAAACCCAGAAATTTGGGGTATATATATGACACTTGTCATTTTATATCATTTTTCCAAATTTCTCAAGAACAAAAGCAAATCCTCTCAAGTATCATCACGGGATTTATTCCAAATCTCGATCTAGTAAGTGTTTTCAACCATTTCAAGTTAGTAGATCACTTAATCTAGTGTTTTAACAACCTTCTAACCGTGAAATCATTCCAAAAGGTTGATTCTTCCATTTTCACCAAGAACACCAAGAACACCAAGAACACACACTAGTGTTCTTGGCATTTTGGCTCATTTCAAGTTTCCATATAGTAAGTACTTCTATCCTAGAGTGTGTTTAAGCTTGCTATACTTCATTATAACATGAAATCATCCAAGAAACACCAAGAAAATGGTGTTTACGGTTCAAGAACGTTCTTGAACCGTAAACCCATTTTTTTAAGGGACCAAAATGTCCCTAGTCCCTTCCTAAGCCTAAGTAACTAACTTGGATCCTTACCTTGATGTGTTAAGGACTTGAAAACATCGAAATACGAACATCCATAAGAGTTTACGGCCGTAAACTCTAGGGTTTACGACCTTAAACCCAAAGGGATGTGGTCTTTGGGCCGTAAACTCCAAATAGGAGTGAAATGGTGCCCTAGCTTCTTCCTTAGGCTTATACTTCAAGAGGAAACACTTCAATGGACTTAGAAACGTTCAAATCAACAAATGGTCAAAAGCGGGGGAGTTTACGGCCATAAACTCTAGAGTTTACGACCGTAAACCCATTGGGTTGAGGTCACAAAACCGTAAACTCAAGTTAGGGTTTCTTTTGAACCCTAAACCCTATAGCATTGTTCTACAACACTTAGATGCATTCCTTGAGACTAATAACACTTATATAAGGTGTTTAACTTGTCTTAGGATGTCTTAACTTTGCTAATTAGTTGTTTAAAGTCTAATTAGATACATATATGTGGTATTTATATGTTAAATAGGATCATTGTGTGTGTACAAGTCTTCACTTGACACCTAGCAATCCTATTTCTTCAGTTCATCCAAACCACCAATTACAGGTGAGTTCATACCCTTTAATTAACCTTTTAAATGTTTTAAATGCTTTTATGGGGGGGGATACAAGTTGAACAATTATAGTTATTATATCAATCACATGTGATTAATAACTACCAAACAAATGGTTTTCTTACTTTTCAAACTGGTTATCAAACTGTTTGACCTCAAACTGTTTTACCTCAAACTGTTTTACAAACTCTTTTATTGTCAATACATTTATCAAACTCTTTTAACTTATATTATGTGTATCTATATAAATATAGTTATATAAGTAGGATTGGAAGGACTTAGGACTGCTAGTCTACCCTGCTTCCTGTTCTTGTTTGATTGTGGTCTTGGGGTATCAAGGTTAGTTGTCCGAGGGTCGTTTGAATCCTAGTTATATATTATGTATACGTATATAGATATAAAAGGTTTGTTATCAACCTCTTTTAACTTATATTATGTGTATCTATGTAAATATAGTTATATAAGTAGGATTAAAAAGGACTTAGGACTGCTAGTCTACCCTGCTTCCTGTTCTTGTTTGATTGTGGTCTTGGGGTATCAAGGTTAGTTGTCCGAGGGTCGTTTGAATCCTAGTTATATATTATATATATGTATATAGATACAAAAGGTTTTCCTTCATTCAAGTCCATACCCTTGAGTAGCAAGGGTATACAAACATGTTCATACATTGCTAGTAAGCTACCATAGGGGTAGTTTAGGAAGATACTATTACTAGAACGATGAAACATACAATGAGTCAGTTCATACATGAGTCAATACATACTATAATGAGAAACAAACATGAAACAGAGTGATGAGAAACAAACATACAGGCTAGACAGAGAAAGAACATACAATACAGCTAGCACACAATTCACATAACATTTACATTAATACATTTATGTGAGCCATTAAACAGGGCATGGCACTACCTGCCATGACTGTTTTTGTATCAGAATCTCCTTAATTGGGGAGCGTATGAGTTTGTGTATAGATCTATACTGGATTGACTATCCTACACCTTTCTGCTCGCTATAGTGGGACTTGCAAGTCTACGGGTGCCAAACGTCATTTTTGTGGCATCTTACATTGTCACTTTACTATTGAGTCGGTAGCAAGATACAGGCCGATCACATGTTACCTTAAACTATACAATTAACTTAAGGTAGTTAGTACAGCAGTAGTTTCATAATACTACATTAAAGTACTATAACATTTTCCCTTTACATTTTACTTTGTGATTTCACACAATAAACAATAATGTAAAAACTATATTTTTGGTAAATGATAGTCGGATTTGGGAAAATACTCACTTTTACAAAGGATACACACACAGACACTAGATGCCTTAGTAGAAGGCTACTTTTAGTAGGAAACATAGGGTTTTCTAGGATAGTTCAAACAAATACAAAACTTTTACAAACACACAGTACATCTTACAAAACATCTTACAAATGCTTTCATACAAACACAGACACTAATATACTTATGAACTCACCAACTCTAAAGCTGATAAACTCTTTCAAAATAACTTGTATTCTCAGGTCACCAGTAGACAGGTACCGGAGCCAGGTTTTGAGAAGATGGAGCTCGTTCAAGACTCATTTTATATTTTGATGTATATTGTTATGGTGTCTTTAAAACTTAACGGAACACACTTGTATGAAATTATATTATTAATGCAATGGATGATGTTGTTGCTTGTTTACTACTTGCATTGTTGTGATACTGTACATGACGTCCTCCACCCCAGAACGTTTCCGCCATTCATTTGGTTTTGAGGGTGTGACATGGTTCACAAAACACCAAATGCTTTTGGAATAAATTTGAGAGAAATGTAGAACACTTGATAATCCATGGAGCATTAGCCCACTATACAAGTATGGATGATTTACACAATCAAGCCATATATTTAATTAGTCTTCTTTTGATCACTTAATTAATACTAAATTAATTCTTGCTCAATACTAATTAAATAATCTTATTAATATATTAGAACTTATAATATATTAATAAACCTTAAGTGTTATTTCTCTCATTTTAGTCTATCCAAATGCATGATGCCATGCAACGCAAATGGACCATGCCAATCGGGTCAAGTACATACCAAATATAGTTATGGACTTAGACACTAATCCGACACGTGAAATAGTGTTTGTATAAAATTGTAACTGCAGAAATGTATAAGTATTCCGTAAATTTTCCAATGGAGTTAATTTCTATGTGAGTCGTTATATCAATGCTTGATATGATTGATCTGTCTGTCATGACGTTTTTCAGGCGTCAACTTGTTTAAGGTAAGACGTTTGTCACCCTTGACTGGCCTAGTCTAGCTGTAGCGAACAGCTCAGGTGTGGGGCTGTCAACCCCGTATAGATCTATACACAAACTCTCGCTCTCCCTCCAGGATACTCTGGTTATAAGAACAAGACTGAAGGTTGTACACTAGGTAGGTACGGATGAATACGTGTCTCACAAGAAACTTAACTATATTTACACGAATATTGTTTCACATTATTTAACACAATAAATAATGTTTTCGTGTACGTTTTAAGATTACAAGGCCCAACGAGTATGTGTATGAACGTAAGGAGCCCATTAAACATGAAATGTGTAAACGAGGTCCGTCAAGCATGTAAATGGACCACAAAGGCCCAATAAACATGTAATGTATATTCCAAGCCCAATAAGCATGTAAATGGGCCACTAAGGCTAAAATAACATGTAAGGTAAATTTCAGGCCCAATGAGCATGTAAATGGACCACTAAGGCCCAATAACATGAAAATGAATAAATTAGGGCAAATAAAAATGAGAACGATGTAATTAGCCCGTTTGTTATTATATTACTTGTTTTAGCTCAACTATTTACCAAAATAGCATAAAAGGCCAACCTTTTGTAAAAATGACAATCTTGGCCCATTAGGCCGGAAATTTACAATTAAGGCCCACTTTTGGTAAAAATGACACTTTAGGCCCATTAAGACCGAAAGTTTACTTTTAAGGCACATTTTTTGTAAAACGACACTTTAAATCCTTTAAGACCAAAAGTTTACATTTAAGGGCTTATTTAAAAAAAATAACATTTTTAGCCCGCTTTTGTTAGAAATAACATTTTTGACCCAATCTTTGATGAAAATTGATATTTGCGGTCCAAATGTATAGAAATTTACTTTTTCAGCCCAAGTTTAATAAAATTGGCATTTTCAGCCCATTCAACCGAAAATTTGCATTTTTGGCTCCAATTTGTTTAAAATGACAATTTAATCCATAAGAGTCAAAAGTTTACAGATTTAGCCCATGAAACCGTGAAGGCCCAAATTTAAGCCCATTTTATGGAAATTAACAGTTTTGGCCCTTTTAAAATCGAGAATTTCATAAAGATCCATTTTTATTTAAAAAAAATGACTCTTTTTTTCCTCTCAAGAACCGTGAGTGAACCAAAAGAACCTCACTTTTTGTTCATTTTTTCAAATGTGGCCCTTTACACGATTTTATTTAGTTTTCTAGTCTTCATCAACATGTTTTCTCCTTTCACTTCATAGTGAGTTTCATGTAGTGTTTTTAGTTGGCAAATATCACCAAGTTTAGTGAATGTTTCGAGGTTTATGATGTTTCAACAAGTTTTCATAATATAAATCACAACACATAACATAAAACACACATACACATGTAGAAACACATAGATTTAGCACAAAGCAACTTGTATCCTCCCGCAAAACATAATAAAAACCGAAAATAAGGAGTATGAACTCACTTTGGGTTGATGGATTCAGTTTTTGAAGAAGTGAAGAAGATGTTTTTGGCCTTGTGGTGTTCCTTGAGATAAGCTTTTGAATTCTAGGAAGTTGTAAGAGCAAGATCATGAAAACATGTGTTTAAGAGGAGTGATCTGTTGGATTAATGTCTAAGTCCATAACTATATTTGGTATGTACTTGACCCGACCCGGCATGGTCCATTTGGGTTGCACTTTACCGGCACAATTTATATGGATAGTCTTTTGAGAATAGTATATTTATGATTTATATTAATATATTATAAGTTCTAATATATTAATATGGAATCATATTATTTAATTAGTATTGATCAAGAATTAATTTAGAATTAATTAAGTGATCAAAAAGAACTAATTAAATATGGACTCTTATATATATGGAATGGGCCAAGTTCATTTAGGTTGGGCTAAGCTTTAATGGATGGTCCATGGAGCTTTTAACACATGGATCCTATGTAAATGAAAGGTCATGGGTATTAGGGTTTACATGGATGTAACCCTAATCCTCCATAATATATAAAGGGGTCCTTGGCTCACAAAATTGGCACAAGTGTGTGAAAATAAGAGTGGGCCGATTTTAGTGTGCATACATATTCTCTCAAGTTCTTCCAAGGTGTTTTGGTGATTTGTGATTCCATTTGAGGCTTCCACACTATTGGGGCTAAGCTCTTAAAGCTTGAAGACATCAAGCTGCATCAAAAGGTATGTCATCTAACTAGAACTTTGTAGTATAGGTGCTTCATAATATGCTAGTTAGGATGAAACCTTGGAATAGTTAATGTTTGCATGTATAATAGAGAAAACATAGATCCAAGGTTTATAGGGTTGCATGTACACCATAGGAGTGTTAGAATACTCAAAACCCAACAGTGGTATCAGAGTCATGGGTTGTTTTCTGTTATATTGATGCAAATGTTTTATTTTCAAGTTGGAAAAAAAAGGGAAAAAAACATGACGTTTGTCAAATTTTAAGATAATTACTTATTTTGTGAAAAACGAATTATTTGTAAAATTTGAATCATTTGTTATATGAGTTGAATTAGGTCAAATTTAGTAAAAGATAAAATGATAAGATTATTTTATTAGTTTTAAAAGTTTGATCCAAATGTTTTAAGGAGTTACATATTTTGTCATAAAATTTTGGAGCTCAAAAGTTTTTTTTTAAAGTTGTGATCTTAAGGGTTTTTGAAACTTCCACAAGTTATGGATATGAAAGTTTTTTTTAAAAAAAAAAATTGATTCAAAGTTTTTATGGAGTTACAAAATTTGGTGTTACTGTTTTAAAGTATTCCATAACTTGTTCTTAAGTTATGGAACATGGAAAGTTTCATCATAAAAACACCATTAATTCCATAAGTTATGGAATCCAATGGTTTTCAAGAATTACAAAACTTGCCCTCAAGTTTTGGAATTTGAGAAAAGTTTTTTATGAAAAAAAGAATTGAATTCTAAAACTCTTGGGTTCATAACTTAAACAATTAATTAAATGGTTTTAGTTTTGAGTTTAATAATTGGAATTATGATGTTTTGTTGAATTGTTCAAATTAACTCTTATGGACTTTATTAATAGTTAATTAAAGCGTTTAATTAAAAGAGTATTATTAATCCATAAATATATGGTTTGAGTTTAATTAAATTAAAAGTCTAGTTTAATTAATAGATTAAACCACCAAGTATTTTAAATATCTAAAATACACCCTTATACTATTATAATATTAAAAATTTAATATATTATATGTATAAGAGCAAGTCGCCTTACCATTAGTAGGCCTCATTTATGAAGCCGGTCTATCAGGGGGGTATAAGGTTACTGCCTATAAAATGGCAGTTTAATGGGTGTCCACTCTCACTCGCCGCTTCCTTGACAAGTGGAGGGTCGTTAGCCGAACAGGTAGGACAAGGACTATAATTCTCCCTTCATTATAAGTATAATGATAAATACTAAGTAACTAAACACTTATAAATTCCCAATCTTAGTTACTTAGGAAAATGTGAATAAGGTGCTAATCCATGAAATTACACTTTGCACTTTGTTTAAGTTGTTAGTGGAGCGTGTGTGGTTAACCGGCACACTAACCTGGACTTAACAAGGTAGGCAAAGGGTAACTTAATGTTTATCATAGTATCGTTGGAGCGTGTGTGGTTAACCGGCAAATCGATTGAGGGGTAAATATTAAGGGTACCAAGTATATTTCCATGGTTACTTCACACCTTGTTTTGTGATCCTCGACATCCCAGTCACAAAACCTAAAGGGCACACTCGAGATTGAAACATGCCATTAAAAAGTTCAATGAATCTCAAAAGAATCTAGGAGTTTCAAAACCAATTAAAACCTAATAATACATTTCGTTTATCTTGGTGGAAATTGGTGAATCGTCATTCACCTACCTTCAAATATTTTATAGCTTGGATTACGGCATCCCTCTTCCAAGTTATAAAATAGTTTGTTAGGTCCTAGCCTTAATATATCATATTGGGTGTTATATTAAGGACTTAAATCAACTTTACTTGAATTTCTCCCATTGTTGATGTCTGGTTTAGACAACAATGATCTTCCCAAACCAAGCTTTCCTAATGAATATGACTTCCCGAGTTTGGCTCATGGAAGTCATACTTCTCTTCCTCCACCTCCTCCAATTATTCTCCCTAACCCACAAGTTCAAGGTCACTCAAGCCCTAATGGCAAGCAAGGTCTATGTGTGTTCACATCTTAGAGATGAAGTCACATATTGACAAGCCGGGAGAGTTGGGTGTGAAAGTCTTGAGAAAGTTGGATGTTCAATCACTTTCTAAGTCATATAGTGAGTTCCTTTGGGACTACTATGAAACAGACTATGAAATGAACCTTAATGATCATATCTATTTGCTTGGTGCTGCTGAATCAGTAATGATTTGGAACGATAGTAAAGCAAATTTGATTAGAAGATCAACTTCCCAAAAACTTTATGGACAGTGACAATGGTGACACTGGAAATCCAGAAAAAGCATTCTCTTCCCAATGGAAAGGGATTGGCCATAGTCAACCCGGTTGACCAAATGGTAAAGAGAAAGGCTAAGTCTGAGATAGTCCCATTACCAAAGGGTCCATATGTTTATTTTGCCAAAGGAAGGGGCGTTGATTGCAAAGCTGCCAAATTTACCTAAGGATGTTAAAGTCAATAAGTTTGACTCTACATCAGGTAGAGCCCATTATCTAACTCTGTTAAGTTCTATTCTGAGATCCTCATTACATGATGTGACTGGGTCACATGTTGATGTTTTAAGAATCAAAGAATAGAGAGAAATCTTAAAGGAAGTATATGCTGATTCTGAGCAGTTGCTTAAGAAGTTATGATATATTGCTAAGGAATAGATAACAACAATTTTCCATGTGGATTGTAAGGATAAGTTTTTCCGCAAAGTTTTAAAATAAAAGAAAATTGTTTAATTTTATTTATTTGAAGTATCCTTACAATGGCATTTGTGGAAAATTCTTGCTTATATGATTCCACTGACAGCAATATTGGAAAATGGATTTGATTCTTTCATTTGTGGTAGTGTCTAAATTTACCAAATCAGGAAAGTTCCTCGTCGCCAAGTTTCAATTGGAACGAAACTTGGAATCATGCAAGTTGAATAGTATAATGAATGAGAACTTTCAAGCATTGGAAAATCAAGACTAATTACTTGTTCACATGGATGTGTGAGTCAAGTGAAGGACTAAAAGGGATCAAGTACACATTCTTGTGCACTGGTCATGTCCACCACAAAGCTCGTTAAGACTATTTGATTTACTAAAGTTTAGTAAATATGGTTATACTTACAAGTTTAAGTATAATTCTGAAACATTGGAAAAGTCTCAATGTATGGCAGAACGAATGGGAAGAATCAAATTAGGCGGAAAGATAAAAGTTTCTCAAATCTGAAAAGATGGGAGAGTACTTTAGTATCATGTTTGTGATCATCTTAATGATTTAGAAATCATATCACAATTAGTCCTCTAAAGGTCATCTTAGTGCATTCTTATGACTAAGAAGAGGAGTCATGAATTGTTGAAATGGTTAGATCAGGAAGATGAGTCATACTTCGTTCCAAAACAATTCTTAGAGTCATACTCCAAGATTGTAACTTGAGTCACATATCTTAAAGAAAGGTTTAAAACACTTGTCAAATGTAATAGTAAAAGTGTCCTACTCTTGTACATTTGAAATTGGTAAGTTGTGATGTTTTGGATAAAACAAAGACCAACTAAGGCCAATTGTGTGAAGTGTTTGTCTTGATAAAGAATCTGCACTATCTCTTGAATATTTGGCAAGATAGTCTTATATGTCAAGAGGACAATGGGAGTCTTAAAGATCCTAAAAAGAATTTCAAGAACTAATCAAGAATAAAACCTGAGGTTCTTCACTAGCACACGACTTGAGGTTTATAACCTATCGTGTTGACATATTCTGTGCCCATTCCAGTTAAAGTTGGCTTTGCATAGGAGTTCTGAAAGTTCTCAATTGTTTGCATAACTACTTGGAAGCAATGGCAGGCCCTTGTACTGCCAGGTGGCAAGAGGTTAAGATTGCACAAGTTCAATCCATATGAGTTAGGATTTGTCACTGACCTAGTCTTGTGATTATGGTTTTGACAAATTCACGTGGATAAGAACACATACACCATAAAATCTAAGGGTCATAAGGTTTCTCTCCGATTCATGAAAATGATGGTGAGGAAACACTTCCACCAAGTAGATTTTAAGTAAGATAGCAATTGTAATCTTTGCATTCTCAAAGTCGTTAAGTGGAGCGTGCATGGTTATCCGGCGCACTAACATGGACTTATGAGAAATGGCAAAAATATAAACAATTGAGACTATGATTACGACATCCCTTTTCATAGTTCTAAAATTGTTTAGACACACCTGTGAGCTTTCTAAAATAAGGTTTATAATTTTGATAAAGTCTTATCAAAGCAATCTAGTATCAGAAATCTGAACTTTGGTAAGAAAGTCAATAAACTATTGACTTCTAGATGTCCAGCTGTTTTCTGGATACATGTCAAACCTAGTGGGAGCATGAGTGTTATGCTAATAATCATCATGTTAGTGGGAGCATGATAATTATGATAAGTATTGCAAGTTAGCAATGTTAATTATAGAAAACAAAAGTTTCAATTCGTGAGGTTGCAGGGGTTGAAAAAATTGTTTTGCTATAATTAAGGGAGAGGATATTATACTTCATGTCAACTCTAAAAGGCTTAGAGTGAGATTTTAAGCTTAGATTGAGATTTTAATCATCTTTAGTCAAGAATATATATATGAATTTCATGTTGGATTGGTTCAACTTAAGGAAATTCTATATATTGCGTTCTCAAAATTCGATAATGATTACAACATCCCTGTTCATAGTCAAATATTGAGAACATGGTAAATAAAAAATATTGTAGCAAAAGACTGGTCTAGAATCATGTCTTTGTGTGAGACATCATGAATCGTGTCCCATTTGCTTTGGGTACAGGAACGATTGCATGTGCTATAATATTCATCCTTTCTAAATTTTCCAAATGCCCGAGGGCATTAAGAGGAAAATATCTAAAATTGGATATGACTAAAGTGATTAAGCAATTGTCGAGGACAATCTAAGGCTTTACCAAAGATTGGTTGCTCAAGGACAGTTGGAAGTATAGTGTTAACTTTGGAAGGACCATATTGACCTAATCTGAAAAGAGGCAACTCTTGTTAAGAAGGGGTAGTCAAAATGGGAATATGGAGTTGTCTCCATAGGTGGAAGTTATTTGTGTAAGATTAGAAAAACTTAATGCAAGAAGCATGTTCAAAGCTATGTACTTTGAATATGAGACTTAATTTCCACGAAGTTGATCTTCATTGGAATGCCCTGTAATGACTGTTGACAAGTTTTGTGACTTTGTACACATTCATTACAAGAGGGTCAGTGCATATAAGTTTAAAATCTAAACAAATTTCGATAAATGATAGGAATTTGGAATTCTTACATGTTTTCGATAATGATTTGGGAGTGTGAAAAGAGAATCATTGAAATTATGTTCAATCGATCTAGTTCACAAATTAAGGATCATAGACAAACATAGAGTGCATACTTGGTGTATGGCAAAGCTATTGTTTAAGAAAAACATAGTGTACATGCTTGGAGCATGGGACAACTAGTGTTTTTAATTCAAGTATAAAGTTGATAAAACCGAAACAATGAATAATGAGTAATCAGTATGGTGATAAATAAAAGTGTTTATTTATATTCATAGGGTTTGATACCATATTTGATTCATTTATTCTTGTGTTTCACTTTGCATGTTTTGACTTCCAGAATAACTAAGTCTCTCTTCCTGAATGATTAAGTTATTCAAACCATCCACAGTCGGTCATATGTTGGAAGTAGATATGAATCAAGATTGTCATGGGTTGGTTTGTAGAGGTCCAAGTTGGTGGACAAAGTGGTGCTACAACACTCATGAGTGCTCATAAGTTCTGAGTATTGGATTCAACCCGCGCTCATTTGAATCACTTCATGGATTTTATCACGAGTGTTCATGAGACGATAATATCTTATTTTCTTCAAACCTAGAGATATGAGTTGTTACTATGAGTTGGTTATACATTGATTGCATGAAAACGCATTTGGTAACTCGATGTTATAAAACGTGCCTTTGTGTATGATTCAACAAGTAGTAGAACAAGCCATATGAGTTGAAGTTTATCCATTCCTTTTACCTTCGGGATAAAAGCGATATATGTGGTCCCCTCGATAATTTAGCGATGACACATGTGAGTGCTTGGCCAAGCCAGGACTGATTTGATTTGTTCAATCAGTCAGTCATCATAAATCGAAAATCGGGAAACAACAAATGGACAGAGAGAATGATTATAATCCATGTCTCAGTCCATCTGATATCTAGAATGGAGGAATATATGATCCCTTATCTAATGGCCAAGTCATTGACAAGGTCAGAGTTCGACAGTGGCTTTAAGAGCTACGATTACCAGTTAGGTTTTGAAGTCATACTCAATAATAGTTTTAGACTTATCCAAGTGGGAGACTGTTGGATTAATGTCTAAGTCCATAACTATATTTGGTATGTACTTGACCCGACCCGTCATGGTCCATTTGGGTTGCACTTCACCGGCACAATTTATATGGACAGTCTTTTGAGAATAGTATATTTATGATTTATATTAATATATTATAAGTTCTAATATATTAATATGGAATCATATTATTTAATTAGTATTGATCAAGAATTAATTTGGAATTAATTAAGTGATCAAAAAGAACTAATTAAATATGGACTCTTATATATATGGAATGGGCCAAGTTCATTTAGGTTGGGCTAAGCTTTCATGGATGGTCCATGGAGCTTTTAACCCATGGATCCTATGTAAATGAAAGGTCATGGGTATTAGAGTTTACATGGATGTAACCCTAATCCTCCATAATATATAAAGGGGTCCTTGGCTCAGAAAATTGGCACAAGTGTGTGAAAATAAGAGTGGGCCGATTTTAGTGTGCATACATATTCTCTCAAGTTCTTCCAAGGTGTTTTGGTGATTTTTGATTCCATTTGAGGGTTCCACACTATTGGGGCTAAGCTCTTAAAGCTTGAAGACATCAAGCTACATCAAAAGGTATGTCATCTAACTAGAACTTTGTAGTATAGGTGCTTCATAATATGCTAGTTAGGATGAAACCTTGGAATAGTTAATATTTGCATGTATAATAGAGAAAACATAGATCCAAGGTTTATAGGGTTGCATGTACACCATAAGAGTGTTAGAATGCTCAAAACCCAACATGATCTAGTATAAAATGGAATATAACATCTTGAATATGAAGTATCTTACAAAAAATGTGAAGCTTGAAGTAATATTCTTGAGCTAACCCATACACAAACTCACGAAATTTGATGGAATTGATGAAGGAGTTTTCATGTGCTAGAGAGGAGGAGTGTTTGAAGAAGTTTGAAGTGAAGATGGTGGTGGGGAGGTGGCTTCCTCCGAGGATAAGAAGAAGATAGAAGAGAGAAGTATGAAAGATACTGCATGGATCCATGAGATTGTCTAGATACTTGTTGGGTAAAATGCATGGATAACCTCTAGTCTATAATGAGGTGTCATCAATTAATCCCATGCAATTTTTTTTAAACATACATATGTATTGGACGAGAATTGGATAGGGAATGGTGAGAATATATGGATGTTTGGGCTAGTATTGAATATACCCGAAATAATGTGATCCAATAAGGATGTTTCCGGCCCATTGGGCCCACATTGGTGTTTACGGCCCAATACAATAAAAGGAAATGGGTTTTGGCTCATTACGATCAAAAGAGATGGTTTTCGGCCCAACAAGGCCCATGAAAACCAAATGAGACATTTTAAGCCCAATATGGTATAGTTTAATGAATGTAGGTCCAATTAGGGCCCAAATGAGGATTTCTAACCCAAAATAATCAAATTGAGATTTTATTGGCCCATTAGGCCCAATAAGAGGGTCCTAGTCCAATAAGAGTTTGAACCGGAAGATTAGGGTAACCCAAAATTGAGTGTATGAAATGTGTTGAATTAGGTTTAGGACTTCACGAGTGAGTTTTGATTTGAATAATTGTTTTTGAATGAGTAATTTGTATAACCTTAAACTTGAAGCTACAAGATACATCAAGAGTTGATTACAACAAGACAAAATTTCCTAGCCTACAATTGCTAGTTGTGACATCATCCCCCCGTTCGAGGGAATTTCGTCCTGAAATTCTTTTGGAAGTTATCCTTAGGAACTAGAGAAAACATGAGGGTACTTTTGCTTCATTTGGTCTTCTCGCTCCCATTTGAATTCCGGTCCGCGCTTAGCGTTCCATCGAACCTTCACAATCGGAATGCGGCTTTGCTTCATACGCTTCACTTCCCTATCCATTATTTCAACTGGATCTTCAACGAACAAGATATTTTCGTTTACTTCGATCTCTTCCAAGGGAACAACGAGAGTTTCATCTGATAAGCACTTTTTCAGATTCGACACGTGGAACACGGGGTGTATGTTGTTGCGCTCTGTAGGCAGCCACAACTTATATGTCACCGGACCAATCCGGGAAAGAATCTTGAATGGCCCGATGTATCGCGGGTTTAGTTTTCCTCGCATCCCGAAACGGATAATCCCTTTCCACGGAGAGACCTTCAATAGCACTCGATCCCCAACTTGAAATTCCAGAGGCTTTCACCGTTTATCTGCATAGTTCTTTTGTCGGTCTCATGATGCTTGGTGTCGAGCCTTGATTGGAACTATTTTTTCCGTCGTTTCCTGAATGATCTTGGGTCCTGTAAGAGTGTTGTTCGGTGTTTGCCCTCTTGCCAACTGGGTGTCTCCTACCTCAGCCCAACAAAGAGGTGATCTGCATTTCCGGCCACACAATGCTTCAAAGGGAGCAACCTCAATGCTTGTGTGATAACTCTTATTGTACGAGAACTAAATTAAAGGCAAGTGGGTATCCCCTGCACTGCCAAAATCAATCACACAGGATCGGAGCATATCTTCAAGCGTTTGAATGGTTTGCTCACTTTGGCCGTCGGTTTGAGGGTGGTAAGCAGTGCTCAGTCCAGTTGTCTTCCCATTGCTTTCTGGAGCGACTGCCAAAATCGTGAAGTAAATCTACTTTATCGATCTGAGATAATAGATTTCGGCACCCCATGGAGTCTCACTACTTCTTTTATATAGATTAGTGTTAAAGTCTCCATTTTTTACGTCTCTTTTATTGGTAGGAAGTGGGCGAATTTAGTTAATCTATCGACAATTACCCAGATAGCATCCAATCCGTCCTCCGTCTTAGGTAATTTGGTTAAGAAATCCAAGGTAATCCTTTACCACTTACACTCGGGTATTACTGGCTGTTGTAATAGTCCCAAGGGCTTCTGGTATTCCACTTTAACCTTGGCACAAGTGAGACACTTGCCTACGTAAGCGGCAATTTCTGCTTTCATGTTTGGCCACCAATAGTGTTGTTTAATGTCCAGGTACATCTTATCGGAACCTGGATGGACGGAGTATCGTGTTTTGTGTGTTTCGTTCATGACCACATCCCTGAATCCTCCAAATTTTGGGATCCAGATACATTCCATGAAGTAGTAAGCTCCATCTCCTTTGACTTCCAGATTTTTATCCATTCCACGCAGTGCTTCAATTGCGGTATTCTCAGGCTTCAATGCTTCTAATTGGGCTTCCTTGATCTGTGAAGTTAGATGAGAGTGGATAATTATCGATAATGTTTTTACCCGGCGACTCGAGTATTCTTTTTTGCTCAGGGCATCGGCTACCTCGTTAGCCTTGCCTGGGTGATACTTGATCTTGCATTCATAATCATTTAGCAGTTCGACCCACATTCGTTGCCTCATGTTCTACTCCTTGTGATTTAGAATGTGTTGGAGGCTTTTGTGGTCCGTGAAGATGGTGCACTTTGTACCATAGAGGTAGTGCCTCCAAATCTTCAGGGAAAAGACCACGGCTCCCAGCTCGAGTTCATGGGTGGTGTAATTTACTTCATGCGTCTTCAACCTAACCCTTGATTCGAAGCATCGCAATACACTACGAAGTCTTCGCTTCCCTCTGGTAATGATAGCATTGGAGCACTACAAAGGGCTCCCTTCAAGGTTTGGAAAGCAGCTTCTTGTTTGTCCGTCCAGTTGAAGAATACGCCTTTTTGTGTTAGAGTGGTGAAGGGATTGGCTATCTTGGAGAAGTTCTGAATAAACCTTCGGTAGTAGCCTGCAAGGCCCAAGAATTGTCGAATTTCTGTTGGTGTGTTCGGAATTGCCCAACCTTCAATAACCATGATCTTGGAAGGATCCACATGAATTCCCTCCTCACTGATTACATGACCAAGAATTTAACACTGCGAATCCAGAACTCGCATTTGGAGAGTTTTGCATATATCTTTTAAGCTCTTAGAGTTTCCAAGATTTGGCCTAGGTGCTGACCGTGCTCCTCCTCACTTTGAGAGTATATGAGTATGTCATCATTGAAAACGATTACAAAATTATCAAGGAATGGGCGGCAGACACGATTCATGAGGTCCATAAATGTTGCGGGGGCATTTGTTAGACCGAAAGGCATAACAACGAATTCGTAATGGTCGTATC
Organism: Lactuca virosa; assembly: GCF_052849685.1. Taxonomy (NCBI): domain Eukaryota; kingdom Viridiplantae; phylum Streptophyta; class Magnoliopsida; order Asterales; family Asteraceae; genus Lactuca; species Lactuca virosa. The sequence goes on from NC_136426.1 coordinate 290,486,499, forward strand.
TAGTTCGTAACGCAGTTTTGGGAATATCTTCTTCCCGAACTGGCATCTGGTGATAAATGGATCTTAAATCTATTTTAGAGAAAGAACTGGCTCCTGGAAGCTGGTCGAATAGATCGTCAATCCGAGGGAGTGGATATCGATTTTTGATAGTGAGTTTGTTCAACTCTCGATAGTCGATTCACATTCTGAAGGACCCGTCCTTCTTTTTGACAAACAAGACCGGGGCTCCCCAGGGTGAGAAGCTTGGTCTGATGAATCCTTTGCTTAGAAGTTCGCTTAACTGACTGGATAACTCCTGCATTTCGGCGGGAGCTATCCTGTAGGGTGAATTGGCAATTGATGTGGCTCCCGGTATTAGGTCGAATCTAAATTCAACCTGCCTTTCTGGTGGTACTCCCAGAAGGTCTTCAAGAAATATGTTCGGAAAGTCACATGCCGCTGGGATGTCTTTAATGTTTATTTCCTCCTTCGTTTTATCCACAACGTGAGCGAGGAAGGCATAATTTTTCTTGTGCAGGCATTTCTGTGCCTTGATGCATGAGATAAGACGGAGATTGGCGCCAGGTTTATCACTATAGATTATTAGGTGTGAGTCCCCAATCTGCTTGAGTATCAATCAGATCCGTTTGATGGTGCGGAATCCCAATCAAACGGATGATGTCAGATCAAAATAGAAGAGAAGGAGAAGAAGAAGATGATGAATCTTGAATGTATTGATGATAAGAATATAGATCTGAATACAAGATTCACACACAACACACACTCTTTTCTTCTCTCTTGTTTCTCTCTCTAAAACACCTTAGAATACACACACATAAGCTCCTCTAGACCGTAAACTGTTCACACCCTCACCCTATATATAGTTGGGGAACATGGGCCGTAAATGGGTTTACGGCCGTAAACACCCCACCTGCCCGTAAAGTTCACCGTAAACTCATAAAATATTACAGAAAAATACAATTTCCCAGAAAAGCAAAGTATAAACCATATTTTTGACCCAACAATCTCCCCCTTGGTTTATAGCTTTCTTTTCTTAATTGACCCAACAAGCTCCCCCTAAAAGGTAGCTGGCTTTTCTTGTTCATCTTCATTGTAAGCTTGGCTTCAGTATTTATCTTCAAATTCTTCACAACTTCAAGATGAACTTGATGAATCTTCAATGAATGACTTCATCTTGAGCACTTGTGCTTTTCTGCAGAATTTGGCATTGAACACACATTGGGTGAGGAGGCTTGACGTACTAATTCTTGAAAGATAGCGCTTTCAGCTTGATAATCTTCAGAGAGAACATCAGAGAGAACAAATCTTCTGGATCACTTCAGCAAGTTTAAGATAGCAGCAGACTGATTGAGGAGGCTTCAATGCAATCCGTCACATAATCTTCAATTTTAGCTTAACCTTGCTTCTGGGGTTGAAAGATTGAATGTCGAAAGAATAATCTTCATTTCTTGCTCCTTCGAATGAGAGTTCTTCAATGATCACGGATGAAGCCTTGGCTTTGAAATCTCGATACAGTCTCCACGAGTTCATCTACACCTGAATTCACTTTTCAAGACAAAACAAAACTGAAAGAAAAATTTAGCACACAATATTTTTGGGTTTTTCATATTTTCTGAAAAAAATAAAACAGAAACAAAAATATTTTGGATTTTGGATTTTCTTGAACAAGAAATAAAACAGAAATAACACCTTTTTTTATTTTGAATTTTCTGATTTTTGTTTGATTTTTGAAATTGTTTTTTTGATTTTTTTTAATTCTCCCCCTAAATTTGTGCATAAAGGAAAACTATGAACAAATTTAACAAAAACAAAAATATTTGGGATCAAAGTTGTGAGACAGTCTGAACTTGTTTATCAGTACCTTCACCTTCATGAATAAATCTGGTCAATTACTGGTATTGTAGTCCACTTAAACATGAAGGATATCGACAAACTTTTCTAAATAAACCATTTAGCTGACGACGACCACGGGTATTGTTGTCCACTTAAATTAAGCAGCGAGATCTACAGACAACCTCTAAATGGTTCAATTTTAGTTGCACTAGAATGTGTTCCCCACTTCCCGATATACCCTAGTTATCAAGAACTTCCTAAGGACTCCTTACTTTAGGTGAGTAAAAAATTATTAAGGAGGAAATCAGATTTAGAGATAGATGCATATGTTGTGTCCCAGGTCAGATCTATTTCAATCACGCAGAGGGGACAATATATGACTAACAGAGATAGAGGGATTGAGAGGTAGAATGTTGCATATGCTGTGTCCCAGGTCGGATCTTCCGATCACGCAGAGGGGACAACATATGGCTAATAGATAGAAAGAATTTCATAGATAAGGAGGTGCGTAGAAATAGAGTTGCATATGTTGCAATCCAGGTCGGATCTTCCGATCACGCAGAGGAGGCAACATATGAATGACAGATAGAAAGCAAAAAAATAATTTCTACAGATCTACATTATCAGAACCCCCCGGTCGCCCTATCAAAACCAGAATTAAGGACATAAGTCCGTACATCAAGGAAAATTTGAACCACTGTTCTAGATGCGTATTAATTTACTGTATCCTGTAGGTTCCCATGTTTATCTCACTGCTCAATCTACCCAAGCGTCGTATGGTCAGTCCAAACAATCCTAACTAAATCCATACTGTCAAATCCTTCGTGCCTACCAGCACATTGATCACAGAGTCTAAACAATTCAGATTCAGTCCTTTACACATGTTTTAGACTGCCCATTATCACTTTCTTGATATCACTTCCCAAACAATACCTACTAAAAAAACTATAAAAGATTGTTTTTAAAACGAATTAGATTAAGATAAACTCAGGAGTATAGAGAAGAAAACTCAAACCGTAATTCACCGATTGAATTTGCATCCAGAAGGACGGAGAACAGCATGCATAATCTCAGAATAGATCCAAAAATTCTTCATGTCATTAAGCACAAACCCCATGTGATCCTCTACTTCCTTCCTTTCTACCGCAAAGGACACATACTCTCAAACAAAGTTCTGAGTGTTGTACAGTTGAGAGATGTCCCCTATCATGTTCCAGGAGCAGCCACTATCAACAAACCGAAGTCTGATGATATGCCTCCATAGCTGCTCCAACACAGAGCGGGATTAGTTGGTCTTTGGAACCCAATCCATTTTGAAACTAGGTCGACCTTTGTCATCAACGCAAGATACATTCTCCCACAACATGTCCTGTTTATCACAAACAGAAGATGTAGAAATATTAGAGTCATTAGTTGATTTGAGAGATTGAGCCTTCGGAACCCATTTGTAGTTGGGTTTAACCCATTTCTTTTTCGATCTGATGGGTGGCTCAGTACTTGCTTTTGATCTTGATGTCGGCCTTTGAGATGACTTTGACCTAACCGGTCTTTGTTTCACTGGAGCATCTCTTGGATTGGGCTTCTTGGCCGACATTCCCTTCTTACCCTTGGGATTCGGATTCTTGGCCTTGTAGGTTTGATTCTTGGCCTTCTGCGCGTTCTAGCCACCATTGTCTGAACGTGAGCTTGAGAGGTTTCTTTTGAAGTATCTCCTTCTTGGCGCGTTCTGCCACCCTTGTGCATAGTAGGGAACGTATGCGCGACTAGGACAATTTCTGGTAATGTGTCCAGGCGTTCCACAGGGAAAACAAGTATTTTTCTTCACTGTGAAGTTGTTTCTTCCTGCCCCTGGTGGCGTATCCTTGCCTTGTCTCTTATTTTTCCCACAAGCACAATTGCAGCAGGCACTCTGTTTCACTGGAATTGGTGGCCTGTATTTCTCAACAGCAGGTTGATCAGAAGCAGCTGAGTTCGAAGTAACAGATTCAGAGTTCAAGGAGATGTTGGTTTGTTCAATGGTTTTCTCCTTGTTCTCATCTTCTGCTACTTTACCTGCACATGAAGTAGAAGCATTAGTATTTTCAACCTGAATACCTCCTGACACAAATCCAGCTGGTTTTCCATATTGAAGATGTGCCTCCCTGTCAATTTCTTCCTGTGTCATAGGGATGGATGTGTAGTTATGATTGAAAGGTGGAGGAACACTATCTTACCCTAGACCTTTTTGCTGGTTATTTTAAAATTCCAGACAATGGTCTATCATGTTTTCAACTACTTCGCTTGACACATCAAATTTTTTAAAATCAAAATCTGCAGTTTCAAAATTGCTTTTTAATGTGTCAAGCTCAGCAGCTAACTCAGCAAGTTGTTTCTTAACATAGTCATAATTTTCACATTTATTACTATAATCTTCTTGAAGCCTCCTAAAGTCTTTGGTTTTTGCTTCTAGTTCAGCCTTTAGGGGTTTCTCTCTTTCCTGAGTTGATATCCTTCGTATTTTAGGTCCTCGACTTCCCTTTTGAGCAAATCATTATGTTCACGAAGAAGTTTAATCGTAGCTTCACATGATTGAGAGCATGAAACTTCTTTGACCGGAGTGTTTGCGGAACTCATTGTTTTTCCACACTTCAAAGCGTCAAGTTCTTCAGTTATAGCAGCAAGACTAAGATGATTGAGATCTTTTGTCTTCTTGATGACAGCCACATTCATATCCCATGATTTCAGAAGTGAATTCAATAGCTTTTTGTTTATCTCGGACTTAGTCAAGAAGATCCCAGCTATATTCATCTCAGTAGTAAGTGTAGTAAATCGCTGCAACTAAGCTTCTAGGGTTTCTCCAGGGATATAATTAAACATGTTGAACTTTTGTCTTAACATATCTTGACGACTCTCTTTCATGTCTTCATTTCCCTCGAAGATCTCAAAAGCCATTAAAAGCACAAATTTAAAAGTCAAACTTAAATTTAAAAATGCCCTTTGACTATAAACTTCAAAAGTCAACCTTAAAAGTCAAATTTAAAAAATCAAACTCAAAAGTCAAACTTGAAAAGTCAAACTTCAAAGTCAAATCGAAAAGCTAAATTTGAAAATTTAAAAGTCAAACGAGAAAATCAAAGTTTAAAGTCAAAGGTCAAATTTTAAAAGTCAAAGTCAAAATTTTAAGTAAAAAGTCAAAATTTAAAAACTAAAATTTTTGGTTGAAAATGGAATTTAAAAATAAAAGGAAATTGATTTTGGGGTTAAAAGTGTTAAAAATGTGAAAGTTGGAATCGACACGAACGCTTTATGAATTAAATTCGGAAGGAGTATTCCATCTAGTAACCTATATGAGTTGGAAGAAGCGTTGTGTGAGTAGGGAGGAGATCCGGGATCGATCCTCGGCACCCTCAATTTCGTTACCCCCCTTTTTATTGAACGCTGTTGCGAGGACTCAGATGCGAATGCGAGACCGAGGCTGGTGCGATGCGAGGACGAGCACAAATGTGTAGATGGTCGGACACGTGCTGGAGCTACTGAGCGTAAACTCCGTGCCTCACACGTGCGAGCCGTAAACTCCGAGGGCAGTAATCTCGGACCGCAAACTCCGGGGCCGTAAACTCGGGCCGTAAACTGTTTCAAGCCGTAAACTCCTCGGAAACCCTAGCTGCTGGCCGTACACGCCGCCACCACCTCGCTGGTTAGAACGAAAAACAACGTTTTTTGCACCTTTTTGCCCCAGAACTCGATCAAAAACCCGTTTTTATGAAAAACGCGAAGAACAAACGCCCCTTAATTTGCCAAGATCTATCCAAAAACACAGAAATCCTTCCAAAATATGATCAAATAAGCTCCAGATCTGACAAAATTGACTGATACAATCTAAGCTCTGATACCACTTGTAACTCCCCAATCTGGTTGAGTATCAATCAGATCCGTTTGATGGTGCGGAATCCCAATCAAACGGATGATGTCAGATCAAAATAGAAGAGAAGGAGAAGAAGAAGATGATGAATCTTGAATGTATTGATGATAAGAATGTAGATCCGAATACAAGATTCACACACAACACACACTATTTTCTTCTCTCTTGTTTCTCTCTCTAAAACACCTTAGAATACACACACATAAGCTCCTCTAGACCGTAAACTACTCACACCCCTCACCCTATATATAGTTGGGGAACATGGGCCGTAAATGGGTTTACGGCCGTAAACCTGTTTACGGCCGTAAACACCCCACCTGGCCATAAAGTTGACCGTAAACTCATAAAATATTACAGAAAAATATAATTTCCCAGAAAAGCAAAGTATAAACCATATTTTTGACCCAACATTAGGGTTTTGTGGTTGCGAAGGTGAAGGCGAACGACCTTCTCGTGGCACATAATATCAGCATGGTGGGGGCTTAACCAATCCATGCTGATTATCACATCAAAACTCCTAATATTTACTAGCATCAAATCTATTTGAAATGAATGGTTGTTTAATGTTGATGTGCACCATACGTAAACGTCTTTGGTTGTTTCGGTTTTCCCATTAGCCATCTCCACCGTGAAGGCTTCTCTTAGCTTCTAGGGTTGTTGGTTTAATAAGTGTTTGGATTTATTGTTGGATAAGGTGTCTAAGTACACAACTATTTCTGGTATGTACTTGATCCGACCCGGCATGGTCCATTTGGGTTGCATGGCATCATGCATTTGGATAAACCAAAATGAGAGAAATGACACATATGGTTTATTAATATATTATAAGTTCTAATATATTAATAATATTATTTAATTAGTTTTGATCAAGAATTAATTTAGAATTAATTAAGTGATCAAAAGATAACTAATTAGATACATGGGTAGATTATGTAAATCTTCCATAACTTATATAGTGGGCTAAGAGGCTCCATGGATTATCAAGTTGGGTTCCACCCATAGGATGCTCCATGGATGCTCCATGGAGTTAACCCATGGATCTTGAAATGAAGAGTCATGTTACATTAGGGTTTACCTAATGCAACACACTATATAAAGAATATGTCTCTCCCAAAATCGGCTACACATGCATACTTCAGGGCTTGGCCAATTTTTGAGTGTTATAATTTCTCTCAAAGTTTACTCCATTGCATTTGGTGTTGTGTGAAGCATTTGAGGCATCACACATGGGGTGCTAGGCTCACAAGGTTTCAAGGAATCATAATCAACAACAAGGTATGTTATTTTAGCTTTCTTTTATGATAAAAAATTGTTCCCCATGTATGCTAGATAGGAACATAGCCTCGGAAATCAACTTTGCATGATAATTAGACAAACATAGATCCAAGTTTATTAGGGTTTCATGTACACTTAGGAAGTGTTAGAATGCTCAAAACCCATCAGTGGTATCAAAGCCTAGGCTTGTTTGTTGTTATTTGTGCAAACTGTTTGAAAAAATCGATTTTTCTGTTTTCTGCTCGTATGAACTCGCCGAGTCCATGGGGGGACTCGAGGAGTCCATGAAGAAATGCAAGCTACTCGTCGAGTCTGTTCATGCACTCGACGAGTAGAGGCTGCAGTTTTCAGAATTTCGACTTTTGTAGCTGGAAATGGACTAGAAACATTACCCTAACTGTTTTGGTGTTTTAAAACTTGGTTTAGATGGTGTAATGTTTATGCTAATCCATTTACAATGGCAATTATCAAAATTACAAGTTTTTAAGTGTAATTTATGATTCTTGAAATTGTTCATAATCATGTTCTTGAACTTATGAAGATTAGATGATCATAGGAATTGTTTGTAACCTACGTGGTAGTTTAATTCTTGATCATAATGTGTTTTAATGGAGTTCATAACTTGTCTTCAACTTATGGAAAACAAAAGGTCACTCTTTTATAAAAGCCATTAACAGAACACAAGAGTTATAAAAATGAAGTGTCTTCATTTTTATTACTCAATTAATTCATAAGTTATAAGAAATGAAAAGTTTTAAAAGTTTACAAAACTTGCCCTCAAGTTTTGGAACAAGTAAAGTCATGATTAAAACTTTAGTTCCAACCCTTATAATTTTAAAAGTTAAAATTCAACCCTTATACTTTATAATATTATAAGTTAATAATATATATATATATATATATATATATATATATATATATATATATATATATATATATATATATATATATATATAAGATAAAGTCGTTTTACCGCAAGTAGGCCTCATTCACGAAGCCGGTCTATAAGGGGGGTATAAGGTTGTTGCCTATAAAATGGCGACTTAATGGGTGTCCACTCTCACCCACCGCTTCCTTGATCGGTGGAGGGTCGTTAGCCGAACGGGTAGGCCAAGGACTTATAAATTCTCATTAAAAGTATAATGATTATTATAAAGTAACTAAATGTTTTATGAAATTCCCAATCTTAGTTACTTTAGGAAAATGTGAATAAGGTGCTAATGCATGAAATTACACTTTACACTTTGTTTAAGTCGTTAGTGGAGCGTGTGTGGTTAACCGAGACACTAACTTGGACTTAACAAGGTAGGTAAAGGGTGACTTAAGTTTTATTATAGGTCGGTGGAGCGTGTGTGGTTAACCGACACATCGATTGAGTAATAAACATTAAGGGTACCAAGTGATTTGCATTGTTATTTCACACCTCGTTTTGTGATGCTCAGTATCCCAGTCACAAAACTTGGAGGGCACACTCGAGATTAAAACATGCCTTTGACAAGTTCGTTGAATCTCAAAAGAATCTAGGAATTTCTAAAACCCAATTAAAACCTAATAGTTCAATATTTCGTTTTTGGTGGAAATTGGTGAAGCGTCATTCAACTACCTTTCAAATATGTTATTACTTAGATTACGACATACCTCTTCTAAGTATAATATATTGTGATTGGGTCCTAGCCTTAATATTACATTTGGGTCTTTTATTAAGGACTATCTCTATATCTAAACTAATCTTTTCTTTCTTCTTTCTTAGATGTCTTCAAACAATGTTGCATCTGGCTCTAATCCTAATGGCTCCTTTACCCTTATGAACTTGTGTGGGAAAGTCACTTTTGATGGATCCAACTTTAATGAGTGGATCAGAAACATCAGAATGATTACTCGCTACGAGGAAAAGGAATATGTCCTCGATAAGGAGCTTAAGGAAATTGATGACACCATTGCAACTCCTCAGGAGATCGCTGACTTTAGGGCACATGAAAGGGATGCCACCAAAGTAGCGTGCATCATGATGGCTACCATGACAGCAAAACTCCAAAAATCCTATGAGGATTTCTACCCCTATGAGATGCACCAAGACTTGATGGAAAGATACCATCAAAGTGCTCGACAAGAGAGGTATGAAATCATCTCCTCCATGATAATAACTCGTATGAAGGATGGTGAACCCATCACGGGCCACATGTAGAAAATGCAAAGGTTTGTGGACTGTTTGCTGAAGCTTAATGTGAACTTTCCTGAGGAGCTTGCAATAGATATCATTTTGCACTCCTTACCTTCATGTTATGATCAATTCCGCATGACATACCACATGAATAAGGAAGAGGTCACACTCAGCAAACTTCAAGGACTCTTAAAGACCGCGGAAAGTGGTCTTAAGGGTAAGGCGGTTGTTACTACTCCTACTCCTACCAACTCTGCCCCTGTCTTGGCAATCGGGAAAGGGAAGGGTAAGAAGAGGAGGAGCCCCTCGAAGGGTACCAAGGGTAAGACCCTTGAAAGCTCCTCTTCTAATGGAACCAAGAAAGGTTTCTTCACTCCTTCTAGTGACCCAAAAGAGGCTGAATGCTTCTATTGCCATGAAAAGGCACATTGGAAGCGGAACTGCCCAAAGTTCCAGCAAGATGTGAAGGATGGGAAAGTGAAACCCAACCATGCATGTATTTACACTATCTTATCTAATAACTCACCCTATTCTAACTCTTGGGTCCTTGATACCGATTGCGGTATTCATATTTGTTCTGATTTGCAGGGACTAAGAAGAAGTGAGAATGTGGAGCACGGAAGAATAAACTTGATCATGGGGAATAGGAAAGTTGCACCTGTCACCAAGATTGGAGTTTATACTTTATCGCAAAGTAGTGGGTTTAGTTTAGATTTGAATTAATGTTGTTATTCGCCAGAAATGTCAAGAAATATTATTTCCTTTCATGCATTGTATAAATAAGGTTTTACCTTTTCATTTGGTAATGAAGTTGGTTCTATTAATGCTTTCTTTAATAATGTTCTTTATTTTAAAGCATTACCTTGTGATGGTGTGTATGAAGCTGTGTCTGTTGTAGATAACTTAGGAAATAATGTATTGTGTATTGATTCTGTTAATAATAATAACTTGGATAAAGCATCATTATGGCATTGTCGTCTTGGACATATAAGCAAGAAGCGCATAGGCCAACTCCAAAAGGATGGAGTCTTGGAGTCATTTGACCTAAAGTCGGATGACAGTTGCGAATCATGCTTACTTGGAAAAATAACAAAGTCACCCTTCACTGGTTCTTGTGAGAGGGGTGAAGGTTTGTTGGATCTTGTACACACGGATGTATGTGGACCCTTCAAACATGCCACAAGGGATGCTAATCATTATTATTTGACTTTTACTGATGATTATAGTAGATATGGATATGTCTACTTAATCAAGCATAAGTCAGAGACTTTTGAAAGGTTTAAAGAGTTTAAACAGGAAGTCGAGAATCAATTGGGCAGGAACATTAAGATGCTTCATTTCGATCGAGGTGGTGAGTATCTTAGTTCAGAGTTCCTCGACTATCTTAGTGAATGTGGGATTGTCTCACAATTGACACCTCCCAGGACACCGCAGTTGAATGGTGTGGATGAGAGGCGTAATCGAACCTTGTTGGATGTGGTTCGTTCCATGATGAGTCGAGCTTCGCTACCAATCTCATTATGGGGCTATGCCTTAGAGACTGCCGCCCATATCCTTAATCTAGTCCCTACAAAGAAAGTTGCCAAAACTCCTCATGAGATGTGGACTGGTAAAGTACCCAAACTAGACCACATCAAGATTTGGGGTTGCGAGGCTTTCGTGATGCGCGAGACTCATGATAAGCTTGAACCCCGAAGCGAGAGGTGTATTTTCATCGGCTACCCACATAAATCCTTTGGTTACCTCTTCTACAGAGCTAGTGAGAATGTGGTCTTTGTAGCTAGGAGGGCAGTCTTTCGAGAGAGAAAGTTCATAAGCCAAGGAGACAGTGGGAGGCAAATTGACCTTGAAGAAATTCAAGAGTAAAGTGATGAAGGAATTTCAAACCCAAGCACTCAACTTGAGGGGGAAACTCCTGTTGAGCCAATTGACGAGTCTGTACCTCTGAGGTGTTCCACGAGAGTTAGGAATGCACCTGAGCATTACTATGGTTTCCATATTACTGCAGAAGGTGATTCACTTATCAGTGATGAGACACTGATAGGACTGGATGAACCTAACAGTTACGCGGAAGCCATGGCAGGTCCCGAGTTTGCTAAATGGAAAGAGGCTATGGATAGCGAGATATAATCCATGTATGACAATCAAGTATGGAACTTGGTTGACAATGTACCAAGTCGTAACACTGTAGGGTGCAAATGGATCTTCAAGAAGAAGACCGACATGGATGGTATGTACACACTTATAAGGCTCGACTGGTTGCAAAGGGCTTCTCTCAAACTCCGGGAGTGGATTATGATGAGACCTTTTCTCCAGTAGCCAAGATTAATTCTATTAGGGTTATGTTAGCCATTGATGCATTTCATGATTATGAAATATGGCAAATGGATGTCAAAACCGCTTTCCTTAATGGAAATTTGGCTGAAGATGTTTAGATGAGTCAGCCAGAGGGTTTTGTCAGTAACGAGTACCCTAACAGAGTGTGTAAGCTTGAGAAATCCATTTATGGATTAGAGCAAGCACCTCGTGGATGGAGTCTTCGCTTTGATGAGAAAGTCAAAGAGTTTGGCTTTTCTAGGAGTGAAGATGAATCTTGTGTATATGTCAAGGCTAGTAGGAGTATAGTTAGCTTATTGGTATTGTATGTGGATGACATACTACTCATAGGAAATGACATCCCAACCCTGCAGGAAGTTAATTCCTGCCTTGGGAAGTGTTTCTCTATGAAGGACCTAGGAGAAGCTGCCTATATTCTAGGGATAAGGATCTTGAGAGACCAGAGTAAAAGACTAATTGGACTTAGTCAAAGTACCTACTTGGATAAGGTGCTGAAGAGATTCAGCATGCATGACTCCAAGAAAGGAGAGTTACCTATCTAGTGTAATGCCAGATTGAGTAAAGCTCAAAGTCCGAGTGCTGAGGCTGAAATAGCAAAAATGAGTCGGGTGCCTTATGCTTCGGCTGTAGGCTCGATCATGTATGCTATGACTTGTACTCGACCTGATGTAGCCTTTGCTTTGAGCATGGTTAGCAGGTATCAGGGGAACCCTGGCAAGGCTCACTGAACTGTGGTAAAGAATATTCTCAAGTACCTGCGGAGGACTAAGGACTGGGTCCTTACCCTTGGTGGGAGTGATGACTTGAGAGTTGTAGGGTATTGTGATGCTGGCTTCCAGACTGATAGGGATAATTTCCGCTCTCAGTCAGGCTTGGTCTTCACCCTAAACGGAGGAGCAATCACTTGGAAGAGTTCCAAGCAGAAGACAGTGGCTGATTCCACTTGTGAATCAAAGTATATAGCAGCGAGCAAGGCAGCAAAGGAGGCAATATGGTTGAAAAACTTCATTGGAGACCTTGGAGTAGTACCAGCTATAAAGGAGCCTATGGAAATTTTCTGTGATAGTGAAAGTGCTGTTGCCTTAGCCAAGGAGCCAAGGGATCACGGGAGATCCAGACACATCGACAGAAAATATAATTTTATCAGACATCGCATAGAAGAAGGAATCCTCGTGGCAAAGAGGGTATCATCGGATGAGAACCCAGCAGATCCCCTCACGAAGGGACTGAGTAGGGTTAATCATCTCCAACATGCTCGGAGCATAGGGCTGAAGAATTATATTAGTTTTAGTAGTTAAATAATTTTGAAATTTGTAAAGTGTAATTGACATTTGATGATGAATAAAAGTTGTGTTTATTTATGAGTAAAGTGTTGCTATCTTTTGTCAATCGTTTACTATAATTTCTTTTGCATGTTTTGACTTCCAAAATATTCTGTTATGTTTTTCATATTATTCAAATCTTCCACAGTCGGTCATATGTTGGAAGTAGATATGAATTAATACTGTCATGAAGTTGGTTGTAGGTGTCAAGTTTTAGGACAACACTTCATGAGTACTCATAAGTTCTGAGTATTGGAATCAACCCACGCTCACTGGCATCACTTCATGGAATTTATCTCGAGTGATCATGAGACGGTAATATCATATAAGTCTTCAAACCTAGAGATATGATTTGTTACCTATGAGTTGGTTATGCATTGATTGTATGAAAACGCATTGGTAACTCGATGTTATAAAACGTGCTTTTGTGCATGATTCAACAAGTAGTAAAACAAACATATGAGTCGAAGTTTATCTGTTCCTTCTTGGATTAGAAGCTGATATCTGGGCCCCTCGATGATTTTGTTTTGACCTATGTACCGGGCCTGTTCAGAACCTAATTGATGTGTTCAATTTAGTTCTATGTCAAACAAAGCAGAAATCCGGAAACAACTGCGGGATAATAAGAAAGACATTGTTCCATGTATTTGTCTGGCTGATATCTAGAATAGAGGATTATATGATCACTTATCTTAAATGACGTATCAACATCTTCTTAGTTCCGAGAAACCTTGAAAGAGCTACGATTGTTGAGCGGTTCCTGAAGTCATACTTGCAGTTATAGTTATTAGACTTATCCAAGTGGGAGACTGTTGGATAAGGTGTCTAAGTCCATAACTATTTCTGGTATGTATTTGACCCGACCCGGCATGGTCCATTTGGGTTGCATGGCAACTTGCATTTGGATAAACTAAAATGAGAGAAATGACACATATGGTTTATTAATATATTATAAGTTCTAATATATTAATAATATTATTTAATTAGTTTTGATCAAGAATTAATTTAGAATTAATTAATTGATCAAAAGATAACTAATTAGATACATGGGTAGATTATGTAAATCTTCCATAACTTATATAGTGGGCTAAGAGGCTCCATGGATTATCAAGTTGGGTTCCACCCATAGGATGCTCCATGGATGCTCCATGGAGTTAACCCATGGATCTTGAAATGAAGAGTCATGTTACATTAGGGTTTACCTAATGCAACACACTATATAAAGAATATGTCTCTCCCAAAATCGGCTACACATGCGTACTTGAGGGCTTGGCCGATTTTTAAGTGTTATACTTTCTCTCAAAGTTTACTCCATTGCATTTGGTGTTTTGTGAAGCATTTGAGGTATCACACTTGGGGTGCTAGGCACACAAGGTTTCAAGGAATCATAATCAACAACAAGGTATGTTATTTTAACTTTCTTTTATGATAAAAAATTGTTCCCCATGTATGCTAGATAGGAACATAGCCTTGGAAATCAACTTTGCATGATAATTAGATAAACATAGATCCAAGGTTATTAGGGTTGCATGTACACTTAGGAAGTGTTAGAATGCTCAAAACCCATCATTTATTACTCATGAAACTCCGCTAAGTCCCACTGGTCAAATAGAATGAATGCGTAAGTGTTGTTGAGGGGAAACGTACCAGTAACAGCCATCGGGTCTTGAACTGCCTCTCCTTGACCCAATGTCAGGACCCTGCCTGATCCTTCGGCTCCTTGGTTGTTGGCTTTGGGGCAATTTCGCCTAAAGTGGTCAGTTCATCCACATCCATAAGAAGTATGACTGCCCAACGTTGTTGTTGTTGTTGTTGTTGTTGTTTTTGTTGTTGTTGTTGTTGTTGTTCTTGTTCTTGTTCTTGTTGTTGTGCGACTGTTTGTTCTATTGGGGTTGAGATCTACAGTACCGGGCGGTGTGCCCCTTACGGTTGTAGTTGGTACACTGCATTTCTCTGTACTCGCCATGGTGGTGGTAGTTGCATTTGTTACATTTTGGTAAACTTCCTGAGTATGGCCTGGTAGTGGTTTGCGTAGTGGAGACTGGAGCAGCTGGTGCCGGCGTAACTTGAGCGGTAGCAGCCTGGACTGCCACTGTTTGTTAGTTTTTAGAGGATCCCTGGTTTTGTCATCCCTTTCGTTTGTTTTCCACGTTCTTCTTGTTGTTCCCTTCCTTCTTGGTATCAGTCTCAGCAGTTTTGGTACTCTTCTTGTTCCCATGATCGTAAAGCTTCTGAGCTAGCCTTTTCGCACTGTCAAAAGTCTCAGGATTTGCTGCAATCACACTTCCTTGGATTGGGTGAAGTTAATCCCTAAATGAACCGCTCAATCTTCTTTCCCTCCGAAGTGATCATACCCAGGCACAAAAGGGCTAGTACACTGAATCTTGAGATGTACGCCTCGATGTCTGAGTTTTGTACTGTAAGAATCCACAAATCTTGCTCTAGTTTCTGTACTTCCCCAAGAGGACAGTATTCTGCCATCAACATCTCTTTTAGTTCTCCCCAAGGCATAGCGTTTGCAACCGGAAAGGTCTTGGCCTCCACATGACCCTTCCACCAGGATAGGGCTTGGTCGACTAATGTGCAGGCTGCAAACTTTACCTTGCTTTCTTCAGGCATTCGCAGATCTCAAATACAGGCTCAGTCTTTTCAATCCATCGCTTTAAGGCTATCAGACCACCAGTTCCATTGAATATTCGAGGTTTGGAATTTGTGAAATCTTTGTAGGTGCAGATCTTTACAGGTACGTGGTTCATTCCTTGGGTTGAGCTTCCAGTTCCTTGAACATTTCTGCCATCGATGTTTCCATTATGAATATGCGCCAGTGCTGCGGTGACAACAGCTGATACTGCTGCTTGGAATGCGGCAGAGTTCACCTCCGAAGAAGGCGGCAGTGGTGGTGGTTTCATGCGGTTGTTTCTGCGTACCGGTCTCTGAGTCATCTTCTGTCAAGGAACAGAGAGAGAATGAGCACATAACAGTTCGTGGTTCCGAGTTCCTTTGGCATATAGCGGTTTCGGTGGTTTCATTCTGCATATAAGTGAATTCGTGCAATATCGTGAAACATGGAAAATAGAACACATAGCATATAACAACATTACAAATAAAATATAGAACTATTTCATTAATGATAGCTTTGTAGTACAATACATGAAAATTCGCCTTGAATGGCGTATAGTACATAGAGAACAAATATGATCCAGTAGCATAACGACTTTATGAGTAGTGTAATCACTTAATAATAAAGTCGGTCCTACATACAATAATGCATAAAAGAGAACCATAACAATAGTGGTAATGGGTGGAGCTGATACTAGTCGCGACGGGAAGTGCATGGTGGTGCTGATGATGATGTGGATGCACCCTGAAGTCTGGCTAGATGATGCTCGGTGGCTCGTAGCGGGACCTCCAACGCTGCCTGTCTCGCCTGATAATCCCTAACCACCTAATGAGTCATTCTCTCTGCGTGCTCGACCGCAGATCTCATCGCAACCATCTGACTGGCGGTTGCTTGTGCCTGCTCTACTATGTCACGCGTCCTCCTAACCATCACTGGCAGGTCTCAATCCGCAGGTCCACCGTGACTCAGGTCGTAATAGTCCCAGTTCATGCCGAATGGGGGACGCACCCCCTGCTGACGACTCCACCTCCAGATCTCATGTGCCCGTGGGAGAGTAGGGCCGTTGGGGCCCATCCTGTGTGGGGGTACCCTGACATTGTATGGAGGATTAATGACTTCGGACTCCGCGTTCGAGTCATCTGCATCGTCACCGTCAGTCTCCTCCTCCTCAGAGCCCACTACCGGTTCCGCTGGTCCTTCCTCGGGTTCTTCTTCTGGTTCCTCTTCTGGTTCCTCCTCTAGTTCCGGCTCTAGCCATCCTTCGTTCCCCTGGTTGGGGAAGTAAGGATCTCCGGGGTGATGAAATCCAGCCATAGGGTCTGCATAGAACTATATGAATGCGGGAAAGTGGATAACATACAAGAATGCTCCTATAGTATCTTAACTGTTTATGTTTGAGTTCCTTAAAACTTTTTGGACACGAGGTTGGTAAGTTTTTATTTTCATTGCCCACCATGATCACTCCCCCAAAACACATGTTGGTCGTATTTTGAATAAATACAGTTGATCAGACTATATTTATCCCCAATACGACTACATTACTGTCCGAGTTTAATGTTACGTCGCAAAAATCATGACCAAAAATTACTTTTAAACCATTAACAAAACCATAAGCATCAAGTCATTTCAACCCTAACTAAAGATTTATATATCAAATCAGCGCATCATTTCAAAACATGTTCTATTTATCAGAGAAATAACATCCCAGGCTAAAAACTACTTGGTGTGTGCCATGCGATAATCCCGAGCTCTTCCCTCTGCTACCGGACGTACCTGAAACCAAAACTAAAAACTGTAAGCATGAAGCTTAGTGAGTTCCCCAACCTACCACATACCACATACGCATAGCCACATACATATAACCACATACTGGGCCCCCGTCCGCTGCATCGGGCCTTTCCCTGCATCGGGCCCCGCCTGGCATCAGGCCCCGCCTGGCATCGAGCCCCGCTCGATATACAGATCTCTCTCTCTTAGGCCCCGCCTATATCTGGGCCTCGCCTGCTATACACATACATACAATCAAATAACATACTAGTACAT
Source organism: Lactuca virosa (assembly GCF_052849685.1). NCBI lineage: Eukaryota > Viridiplantae > Streptophyta > Magnoliopsida > Asterales > Asteraceae > Lactuca > Lactuca virosa. The sequence goes on from NC_136426.1 coordinate 290,503,991, forward strand.
AAATAAACATACTCTAACTATACCCTGATCAAAGGCCTCGCCAAACTTGGGCCTCGCCCATGGTCTGCTACTGATGCTATGGAACCCTGCCCATACTCATGCTAGTAGAGAGATACGGGCCCCCGCCCACACTCAAACCCTTCCTATCACGGGCCTCGCCCCTACTCTGCTAATATTGAGATATGGAACCCCATCCATGCTCAGCTAGTGATGAGATACGGGACCCCGCCTACACTCACCCCCCTACCAGGCACATACAAGTATCATAGAGACAACAAGTATATTCTAACATACTGTTGGATTTTGAGCATTCTAACACTCCTAAGTGTACATGCAACCCTAAATACCTTGGATCTATGTTTTCTCTATTATACATGCAAATATGAACTTTCCAAGGTATTCATCCTAACTAGCATAATAACATTGATTCATATGAATATATCAAGTTAGAATTACATACCTCTTTGATGTAGAATGTCTTCATGAAGCTTGAGTGCCTAGTGCCCCAAGTGTGACACCTCAAATGGTTCACACAACACCAAATACACTTGGAATAACTTGAGAGAACATCCACACTTCATGAAAATCGACTAGCCCTTTTTCTCACACATAGTGGCCGATTTTCTCCAAGAATAAGATCATTATATAGTTAGGGTTACACCATGTAAACCCTAATTGTCATGGCCTTTCATTTCCATGATCCATGGGTACAAATACACCATGGAGCATCTTATGGGTTTTAGCCCAACTTGACATTCCATGGAGCATTAGCCCACTATATAAGTATGGATGATTTACACAATCAACCCATATATTTAATTAGTCTTCTTTTGATCACTTAATTAATACTAGATCAATTCTTGATCAATACTAATTAAATAATCTTATTAATATATTAAAACTTATAATATATTAACCAACCTTAAGTGTTATTTCTCTCATTATAGTCTATCCAAATGCATGATGCCATGCAACCCAAATGGACCATGTCAGGTCGGGTCAATTCTTACCAATTATAGTTATGGACTTAGACATTAATCCAATAGTCTCCCACTTGGATAAGTCTAAAACTATTATTGCGTATGACTTCAAGAACCGACTGGTAATCGTAGCTCTCAAAAGATTACGTCGAACTCAGACCTTGCCGATGATCTCTAACCTTTGTCAATGACTTGTCCATTAGATAAGTGATCATATATTCCTCCATTCTAGATATCATATGAACTAAGACATGGATTATAATCATTCTCTCTGTCCATTTGTTGTTTCCCGATTTTCGATTTATGATGACTGACTGATTGAACAAATCAAATCAGTCCTGGCTTGGCTAAGCACTCACATGTGTCATCGCTAAATCATCGAGGGGCCCACAGATATCGCTTTTATCCCAAAGGTAAAAGGAATGGATAAACTTCGACTCATATGGCTTGTTCTACTACTTGTTGAATCATACACAAAGGCACGTTTTATAACACCGAGTTACCAATGCGTTTTCGTGAAATCAATGTACAACCAACTCATAGTAACAACTCATATCTCTAGGTTTGAAGAATATAAGATATTATCGTCTCATGATCACTCGTGATAAAATCCATGAAGTGATTCAAATGAGGGTGGGTTGAATCCAATACTCAGAACTTATGAGCACTCATGAGTGTTGTAGCACCACTTTGTCCTCCAACTTGGACCTCCACAAGCCAACTCATGACAGTCTTGATTCGTATCTACTTCCAACATATGACCGACTGTGGATGGTTTGAATAACTTAATCATTCAGAAAGAGCGACTTAGCTATTCTGGAAGTCAAAACATGCAAAGAGAAACACAACAACAAGTGAATCTAATATGGTATCAAAACCTATGAATATAAATAAAACACTTTCTATTTATCACCATACTGATTACTCATTATTCATTGTTTTGGTTTTATCAACTTTACACCTGAATTAAAAACACTAGTTGTCCCATGCTCCAAGCATGTACACTATGTTTTTCAAAACAATAGCTTTTCCATACACCAAGTATGCACTCTATGTTTTTCTATGATCTTTACTTTGTGAAATAAACCAATTGAACATAATTTCAATGATTCTAATTTCACACTTCCAAATCCTTATCGAAAAGATGTGAGAATTTCAAATTCCTATTATTTGTCGAAACCTATTAGATTTTAAACTTATATGCATTGATCCTCTTGTAATGATTATGCACAAAGTCACAAAGACTTGTCAACAGACATTACAGAGTATTCCAATGGAGTTCAACTCCATGGAAACTAAGTCTCATGTTCAAAGTACATTGCTTTGAACATGCTTCTTGCATTAAGTTTTCTAATCTTACAAAGATAACTTCCACCTATGGAGACAACTCCATATTCTCATTTTGACTATCACTTCTGAACAAGAGATGCCTCTTTTCAGAATATGTCAATATGGTACTTCCAAAAATTAACACTATACTTCCAACTGTCCCTGAGCAACCAATCTTTGGTAAACCTTAGATTGTCCTCGACAATTGCTTAATCCTTTTAGTCATATCCAATTCTAGACCCTTTCCCTTCTTAATGCCCGAGGCATTTGGAAATTTTTTGAAAGGATGAATATTATAGCACATGCAATCGATCCTGTACCCAAAGCAAATGGGACACGATTCATGATGTCTCACATAAAGACATGATTCTAGACCAGTCTTTTGCTATAATATTTTTCATTTGCCATGTTTTCAAAATTTGACTATGAAGAGGGATGTCGTAATCATAATCGAATTTTGAGAACACAATATATGCAATTTCCTTAAGTTGAACCAATCCAACATGAAATTCACATATATATATATATATATACATATATATATATATATATATATATATATATATATATATATATATTCTTGACTGAAGATGATTAAGGTCTCAATCTAAGCCTTTAGAACTGAAATGAAGTATATCCTCTCCCTTAATTATAGTAAAACAACTTTTTCAACCCCTGCAACTTCACGAATTGAAACTTTTGTTTTCTATAATTAACATTGCTAACTTGCAACCTTTATCATAATTATCATGCTCCTACTAACATGATGATTACTAGCATAACACTTATGCTCCCACTAGCTTTGACATGTACTCAGAAATCAGTTGGACTTCTAGAAATCAATACTTTATTGACTTCCTTACCAAAGTTCAGACTTCTGATATGAGATGCTTTGATAAAGAACTTTATCAAACTCATACACCTTTCCTTAGATAGCATGCATGTGTGTCTAAACAATTTCAGAACTATGAAAAGGGATGCCATAATCATAATCTCAATTGTTTAGACCTTTTGCCATCTGCTTCAAATCTACTTGGTGGAAGTGTTTCCTTACCATCATTTTCATTAATAGGAGAGAAACCTTATGACCCTTAAATTTTATGGTGTATGTGTTCTTATCCATGTGAATCTGTCAAAACCATAATCACAAGACACGGTTAATGACAAATTCAAACTCATATGGACTGAACTCAATCTGAATTTCTTGCCACCTGGCAGCTCAAGGGCCTGCCATTGCTTCCAAGTTGTTATGAAAACAATTGAGAACTCTAAGAACTCATATGCAAAGCCAACCTTAACTGGAATCGGCACATAAATACAAATATGTCAACACGATAGGTTATAAACCCCACGTCGTGTGCTAGTGTTAAACTACATGTTTTTATTCTTGATTAGACCTTGAAGCTTTCAGAACGTCTAAAACTCCCACTGTCCTCTTGACATATAAGACTATCTTGCCAAATATTCAAGAGATAGTGCAGCTTCTTTATCAAGACAAACACTTCACACACTTGGCCTAAGTTGGTATTTGTTTAACCCAAAACATCACAACTTACCAATTTCCAATGTACAAGAGTAGGACACTTTTACTCTTACATTTGACAAGTGTTTTAAACCTCTATTTAAGAAATGTCACTCAAGTTACAATCTTGGAGTATGACTTTAAGAATTGGAACGAAGTATGATCCATCTTCCTGATCTAACCATTGCAACAATTCATGACTCATCTTCTTAGTCATAAGAATACACTAAGATGACCTTTAGAGGAGTAATTCTGATATGATTTCTAAATCATTAAGATGATCACAAACAAGATATTAAAGTAGTCTCCCATCTTTTCAGATATGAGAAACTTTTATCTTTCTGCCTAATTTGATTCTTCTCATTCGTTCTGCCATACATCAAGACTTTCCCAATGCTTGAGAATTATACTTAATTTTATAAGTATAACCATATTTACTAAACCTTAGTAAATCATGAAGAATAGTCTTATCAATCTTTGTGTTGGACTTGACCAGTGCACAAGAATGTGTACTCGATCCCTTTAGTCCTTTACTTGACTCACACATCCATGTGAACAAGTAATTAGTCTTAATTTTCCAATGCTTGAAAGTTCTCATTCATCATACTATTCAACTTGCATGATTCCAAGTTTCGGTCCAATTGAAACTTGGGCGATGAGGAACTTTCCTGACTTGGTAAATAGACACTACCACAAATTAAAGAATCAAATCCATTTTCCAATATTGCTGTCAGTGGAATCATATAAGCAACAATTTTCCACAAACGTCATTGTAAGGATACTTCACATAAATAAAATTAACCAATTTCCTTTTATTTTAAACTTTGCGGAAAAACTTATCCTTACAATCCACATGGAAACTTGTTGTTATCTATTCCTTAGCAATATATCATAACTTCTTAAGCAACTGCTCAAAATTCTGATGCGATTGAAATCCACCTTCGTGATCAGAATCAGCATATACTTCCTTTAAGCTTTCTCTCTATTCTTTGATTCTTAAAACATCAACATGTGACCCAGTCACATCATGTAATGAGGATCTCAGAATAGAAACTTAACAGAGTTAGATAATGGGTTTTTACCTGAAGAAGAGTCAAACTTCTTGACTTGATCACCCTTATGATCTTTCAGGTAAATAGGCAGCTTCGCAATCAATGCCCCTTCCTTTGGCAAGATAAACATATGGACTCTTTGGTAATGGGACTATCTCAGACTTAGTCTTTCTATTTACCATTTGGTCAACCGGGTTGACTATGGCCAATCCCTTTCCATTGGGAAGAGAATGCTCTTTCTGGATTTACAGTGTCACCATTGTCACTGTCCATAAAGCTTTGGGAAGTTGATCTTCTAATCAAATTTGCTTTACTATGGTTCCAAATCATTGCTGATTCAGCAGCACCAAGCAAATAGATAAGATCTTTAAGGGTCATGTCATAGTCTGTTTCATAGGAGTCCCAAAGGAACTCACTATGTGACTTAGAAAGTGATTGAGCATCCAACTTTCTTAAGACTTTGACACCCAACTCTCCCGGCTTGTCAATATGTGACTTCATCTCCAAGATGCGATCACACATAGACCTTGCTTGCTAATAGGGCTTGAGTGACCTTAAACTTGTGGGTTAGGGAGAATAATTGGAGGAGGTGGAGGAAGTGAAGTTCCAAGAGATTTGGGAAGATCATAAATGTATGAACTAGACATCTTTTGGGAGATATTCAAGATATTTGATTTAAAGTCCTTAATATAACACCCAATATGAGATATTAAGGCTAGGACCCAACACAATACTTTTATAACTTGGAAGAGGGATGCCGTAATCCAAGCTATAGAATATTTGAAGGTAGGCGAATGACAATTCTCCAATTTCCACCATGAAAACGAAATAATTTAATTAGGTTTTACTTGGATTTGAAACTCCTAGATCTTTTGAGATTCATTGAACTTTTCAATGACATGTTTCAATCTCGAGTGTGCCCTTCAGGTTTTGTGACTGGGATGCCGAGGATCACAAAACAAGGTGTGAGGTGACCATGCAAATATACTTGGTACCCTTAGTATTTACCCCTCAATCGATGTGCCGGTTAACCACACGAGCTCCACCGATACTATGATAAATATTAAGTTACCCTTTGCCTAATTTGTTAAATCCAAGTTAGTGTGCCGGTTAACCACACATGCTCCACTAACGGTTTAAACAAAGTGCAAAGTGTAATTTCATGGATTAGCACCTTATTCACATTTTCCTAAGTAACTAAGATTGGGAATTTATAAGTGTTTAGTTACTTAGTATTTATCATTAATACATTTAATGAAGGGAGAATTATAGTCCTTGTCCTACCCGTTCGGCTAACGACCCTCCACCAGTAAAGGAAGCGGTGGGTGAGAGTGGACACCCATTAAGCTGCCATTTTATAGGCAACAACCATATACCCCCCTTATAGACCGGCTTCGTGAATGAGGCCTACTAACGGTAAGACTGACTTGCTCTTATATATATATATATATATATATATATATATATATATATATATATATATATATATATATATATATAAATATTATTAACTTATAATATTATAAAGTATAAGGGTTGAATTTTAACTTTTAAAACTCTAAGGGCTTAACTTGGAATTAAAGTATTATTGAGGGAAACTTTACATATTCCAAAACTTGAGGGCAAGTTTTTGAAAATATTCAAAACTAATTAATTCCATAACTTATGTGTTTAAAGTAGTTTTAATTAAAAAAACTCTTCAAGTTCCATAACTTTAGGGCAAGTTATGGAAGACTTTAAACTAATAAAAGAATGTAACTTTTCTTTATTTTTGTAACTTATGGAACTAATTAAGGTTACACATTTTATTACTTAATGAAGTGACTCTTGAACCTCCATAACTTGAGGACAAGTTATGGAGTCATAAACCCATTTAATGAAGACAAGACTCTTCATTTTGTAACCTTTGCCAACTTTTATGAGTTTTAAGAAACTTTAATGTGACTTTTCATGTAACTTGAGGACAAGTTACACAAACACATTTTAGAATCATCTCTTAGATTAAAATGGATTGAAAACAACAATTTCTAATAATTTTTCTATTAATCTAAGCAACTCATAAGAACAAGATAATTTAATCAAACTTTTTCATGTAATTAGACTAACCATTAAACTAATACAAAACATGAATCTATTGACAATTATCTTTGAAATTGGATTAGAATGAACATTACCACATCAAAAACAAGTTTATAGGTTCAAAAACAGCTTATGGTAATGTTCCTAGTCCATTTCTAGCCAAAAAACTCGAAGATATGCTGTCAGGGGCTCCTACTCGTCGAGTGTATGAACCTACTCGACGAGTAGGATGATTTTCTTCATGGACTCGGCGAGTTCATCAGTGGACTCGTCGAGTCCAATGCCCTGACAGCCCGAAAATCGACTTTTTCAGCATTTTTCAGCACTTTGCATCAAGTATAATTGAAAACAAGCCTAGGCTCTGATACCACTATTGAATTTTGAGCATTCTAACACTCCTAAGTGTACATGCAACCCTAAATACCTTGGATCTATGTTTTCTCTATTATACATGCAAATATGAACTTTCCAAGGTGTTCATCTTAACTAGCATAATAACATTGATTCATATGAATATATCAAGTTAGAATTACATACCTCTTTGATGTAGAATGTCTTCATGAAGCATGAGTGCCTAGTGCCCCAAGTGTGACACCTCAAATGGTTCACACAACACCAAATACACTTGGAATAACTTGAGAGAACATCCACACTTCATGAAAATCGGCTAGCCCTTTTTCTCACACATAATGGCCGATTTTCTCCAAGAATAAGATCATTATATTGTTAGGGTTACACCATGTAAACCCTAATTGTCATGGCCTTTCATTTCCATGATCCATGGGTACAAATACACCATGGAGCATCCATGGAGCATCTTATCGGTTTTAGCCCAACTTGACATTCCATGGAGCATTAGCCCACTATATAAGTATGGATGATTTACACAATCAACCCATATATTTAATTAGTCTTCTTTTGATCACTTAATTAATACTAGATTAATTCTTGATCAATAATAATTAAATAATCTTATTAATATATTAGAACTTATAATATATTAACAAACCTTAAGTGTTATTTCTCTCATTATAGTCTATCCAAATGCATGATGCCATGCAACCCAAATGGACCATGTCGGGTCGGGTCAAGTCTTACCAATTATAGTTATGGACTTAGACATTAATCTAACACATACAACATAAGAACCTTCCTCGGGATTGCCCCGGCATCGGACTCCCAGTCCGGAAAGATACTATCATCTAACATACTTCGGGCTTACCCCGACATCGGACCCCCGGTCCGGAATCTATCATACCTACACATGCAAGAATCACAAGGACCTCTAGCATTCTAACACTCCTCGGGCCTCGCCCGACATCAGGTCGAAACCTGGATCATATAACAATAAGTGCCCAGGGCTAATCCCTGGGTCTTCCTACTATACATACACATAAACGTAAACATAATGGGCCGTCATTGTAGCCGTAGACCCATGCACACAGTGAGGAGACTCACCTCACACTGCTGAAGATTGGCTGAAACACTTCTGACTGCAAACCGGTAACTCCTGAACTGCTGATCCTTCGGCTTCCCGAACTATCAATACCCAAAATAACACTTCGACCACAATACCCTCAAAAGTCAAACCAGGTCAAACTTGGTCAAAGTCAACGCTCTGAGTTGACTTCAACTCGCCGAGTTGACCCACCAACTCGTCGAATTCCACAATCCACATATTACTTCTGGACTTCGATCCTATTCGTCGAGTTGTCCTTGAACTCGTCGAGTTTACCTTTAAACACGTTGGGACCCTTTTTCATCTAACTAGCCGAGTTCACCTTTGAACTCGTTGAGTCCATCTTCATAAGTTAGGGATATTGCCTTGGACTCGCCGAGTTCATCCTTGAACTCGTCGTCTACGATGATCTTCAAGTCCACCATGAAACCAAACTGGCTGAGTCCCCTTCCAACTCAACTTATACCCGCTAACAGAAGCGTTTTGGGCAAGGAAACAGGCTGACTCGCCGAGTCCTATGAGTGAATCGCGAAGTCCCTCTAAGTCTAATTCTATTCAGACGATTTCAGTCGGGCACAAAGCATCCAGGACCCAGATCTAACCTTTTAGGGTCAAAATAACACGCAAAGCCTCTGCCTGTATATCCATGCATGGCCCTTTTTTCTCAAAAGGCCATAACAACCCCTTAAACCTTGCATGGGGAGTTCTAATGGCATAAAGCTTCCACCTTTACGCCTTAACCACCCTAAGTACTTCTAGATCTGAAAGGATCTTGCTTGGGGACGTCCAAATCCCACAAGCAACCATTCTTGGTCCAAAATCTTCATAAAAAGGGGAAAAGAATGGAACTAATGAACTAATGATCAAGTTAGAGACTTGATTACCAGAAAGTGATGAGATTAAGAAGCTAATCCTGGATCCACAAGCCTTTCCTTGAGCCTTCAAGTTCCCTCTTCTTCTTCTTGACTTCAAGAGCACAAAACTCTCTCCAAAGTGGCTCACAAGCATTAGGGTTTCGAGATCTGTGGGTTCTGGTCTTGGAGGCTGGAAATGAGACCAAGAGAAGCGGAATGAGATACTTAAATAGGGTACCAAGTCCCAAATTTAGGGTTTTTCCAAACCCATACCAACTCGTCGATTCGGTCCAAAAAATCTTCGAGTAGGTCACTAAAACCACAATGTAAGAATCCGCTCCTACTCGTCGAGTTCCTCCCTGGACTTGACGAGTAGACCTCTTGACTTGGGGTTTTTTCTTTCCTTTCTTGACCTTCTGAATTCGGGGTGTTACAACTCTCCCCCACTTAAACTAGACTTCGTCCTCGAAGTCTGCTTCGACTCACAACCCCACAACCTCTCGCGGCATTCCTAAACGTTGGATACCTTGCCTGCTCGGTCCAATCCTTGAAAATATCATTCTGAGAACAATCCACTCACTACAGCCTTCGAGTACAACACTCTTACTCAACCGGTAATCCTTTCGGTACTTGCCGAGCACTTACATTTGACGTCCAAGGGTTTCACCGCTTTACTTTGTGCTGTCACTGGCCTTCCCAAGGCAACTCACTATAAGCAACAAACCTTTCCTATCTCCATCAAGATCAAAACTTCTGCTGAAACTGCAATCCCGGCTACTCCCGGAGCTGGCCATCACACCAATACTCACTGAATAGTTCCACTTACTATGCTCCAAAGCTGAAAACCCCACCCGGTGTGTGAATCAGATAATCCTTAGAGTAATGATTCCTCCCTGCAACGGTTAACACTCCGAAGAGAGCTATGCAACAGAGTCAAATCAATCACTCTGAGATTATTTAATTCCGCCGTGAGTGACTTAGCATCTCCTGATCGGCCCAGTGCTCTACGCACTAATTCCCTTATCACCACTCCTTCCTGAAATCCTACTGACTCTCATCCTCCTTCCGGATGAACCGAGACCACCCTGGTCCCAACTGATCTTCCATTACCGGAAATACCGATTCCCCACCGGTTACTGATCGCAAGAACAATCCCTCAGTCGCTCTCATCGACTTCCGAAGATACTACGACTACCAGAACTACTCTACCTACCTAGCCACTCTAGCTCTAGAAGATCTGGGATCCTCGATCCATACCCTAACCCTAAGGTCTTTACTAGGTCCCACCTACTGCTATAAGTACACGTGCCTCGCCCAAGGGTCTCACCCAAACTACACTTCGGAGCGGCCTCTCCCACAGGCCTCACCTATCTAGGGTTATACAGGCCCACTCCTCCTCTAAACTCAACTTGCTATCCTTTCCTAATTCTAATCATGCTAACTAGGAGATACGGGCCCCTGCCCACACTCCTCTAACTAGGAGATACGGGCCCCCACCCGCACTCTGCTAACTAAGCTGCTAGTGAATGCTACGGCTTACCCGCAATCTTACAACACTTTCCTCACTGACTCACTGCTGGGGAATGTTGCAGCTATCCCGCAGTCTTAAATCCTGCCTAAGCCCACACCCTTCTGGAAATATCCAACCTGGTTCCCAACCCGGTCACCAACTAATCGTGGAAAGGCGAACTCAAAGTGGGGAAGTTTCCCAAACTCCCAACTCTCATGCCCCTCAATCCAAGCATCCATTTGAGCTGCTTCTTCCTTACCAAGAATGCGAGTTCATCCCAATCTCGCACTTACTTCTGCCTTTGGCCACTCGGGTGGCTCTCCCCCACTTCAATTCAACTAACTCTTCATAGCTCACAACTTGGAAGAATTTCCCAATTCTCCCCATCATCCTCTGGCCACTCTGCTGACAACCCACGCTACCACTACTGGCGATCTAACCGACCTATTCCCACACGATACTTGCCCCGAAAACTATAAAGACACTTCCGAGTCCCACACATGCATGCTGCAGTTACTGCATCCTGAGTAACCTGATTTAAAAGGGAACGACCTCTATCTACCAATCTAAAATTCCAGGGTATGCAGATGGCATATAACTCAATCACAAGCAGGCCACAAAATTCGAAAATACCTTTGCCAATACTGATGCAGTACCATAACAATAATATCATAACAAAAGATGATAGAGAAAAGGGAAGATAGGCACCTGTCACACCAGGGACTGCTTGCACCTCCTCTGAAATCAACTGGAACTCCCTGCTCCTCGCTGGGGGCACTGGGCCTTCTTGTGGCCCCGCTGACTGCAATGGAAACATATCAGGTCCGATCCCTGGGCGGTGGTAGCAATACAATCCCTGCTAAAATGACCAATCCGGCCGTACTTGAAGCAACCAGAATCACCACCGCTGCCGCTCCTACACGCACGCTCGTGCGTCCTGCCGCACTTGCCACAGCGGACCCTGTCCTGATGACCTCTCGATCTAGAGTCTGATGTCTTGGGCCTCTTGCCCGAACCCATAGATACCTGAACCTCTGCCAACTTCCTCTTCTTTTTTGTCTCTAGATCAATCTCTCTCTCTCTCGCTCGAGCGATCATATCTTCCAGCGTCTTGCAGCTGGACCGACTCACAAACTGAATGATATCGCTCCTCAACATCTCGTGGTATCGAGCCTTCTTCATCTCCTCGTCCGCCACATACTGCAAAACCAGAAGGGATCTCTCCCTGAAATTGGTGGTGATCTCCGCCACTGTCTCTGTAGTCTGTCGCAGATTCTGGAATTCTCGAGCTAACTGCTGTACCTCAATCACCGGTGCAAAATCGGCCTTGAACCTGGACGAGAAATCACTCCATTTAATTTCGTCCAACACGGTATCACTCCCAATAGCGTGGCCAACCTCCTCCCACCAGTCACGCGCTCTGTTCTTCAGAAGACAGGAGGCGAGCTGGAGCTTGTCCCCCTCGGGACACTGGCTCGAATGAAAGGCGTTGGCGACATCAGCCAACCATCTGCTGCTAGTAATGGGGTCCCTAGCCCCATGGTAATCTGGAGCTCCACAAGCTCTGAACTCTCGAAATGTCCATGTACGCGCTCCCATCATGGCCATCATCTCAGTGCAGAAGGATCCCAGCCTCTCCTCCAAAATCTCCAGTATGCCCTCCTTAACCGTGCCAAAGATCATAGGAGTCTGGTTTAGAATACTGCACGTAATCTCATCTGATACAAACTCCCTCATCCGCTCCTCGAGTTGCTCGGTCCCTGAACCCGAGCCTGATCTGTAACATCCCAAAATCGGGACCCAAAATTTTTGTTTTTTAAAATATATTAATTATAAAAATAGTCATTATAACACAACATTACAATACTTTTAATATAAAATCACAAGTTATAAGTCTCAAAAACATTCCGGCAAATGTTATTATATCAGAATACAAATTCACAGGTTCTCAAATGCGGAAATCATGTGTAAGTGTGTGATGCGCTGCTACGCCGCCGACTCCTTCCCCTTAGATGAAGAGGTACCTGAAACCAAAACTAAAAACCGTAAGAACAATGCTTAGTGAGTTCCCCCATCATACCAATACCAACTAATGCATAATCCTCGGTATCTTTCAACCGGTAACTACCAGACATAGCCGAGAACTGGACTCCCCTTCGGTATCTTTCAACCGGTAACTAGGAACTAATCTCCCATTTGGTATCTTTCAACCGGTAACTGGGAACTAACCTCCCCTTCGGTATCTTTCAACCGGTAACTGGGGACTATTTCACCCCTACTACTGCTAACACATATTAAGCACAATAAGCATGTCAAGCACAATAATCATATAAGCATGTCACATATCAATCCTAGATAAGTATCACAAAGACAATCATCTATCCAACGCTCTTACTTGAGGGCCGACATTGTGGCCCTAGACCGGCCGCTACTAGGAGGAAACTCATCATGAAGTCGTGTAGTGTCTGCACTGATCTCGGTATGAAAACCAACTCCCCTCGATTCCTCAATCCCTACACAGAAATGTTTCTAACTTAGCAGTTCGTACTTGTAACCCTTACAAGGGTCAACTCAAATCTGGGTCAAAGTCAACATTGGTCAAAGTCAACCTCCAGTTGACTTGACTCGACGAGTTGGTCTACCAACTCATCGAGTCCCTATTCTTTCAAAATGATACAACCCCCGACTCTACTCGTTGAGTCTAGCAAGAATTCGACGGCTTCTCCTTCAACCATAATATCGGGTCCATCTTCAACCGACTCGCCGAGTTCATCCTGGAACTCGTCGAGTTCATCTCCATCATATGAATGTGTCCAGTCTACGACTCGCCGAGTTATATGAACAACTCGTTGAGTCCATCTTCATGGGTTGAGAGATTGCCTTGGACTCGCCGAGTTTGCTCATACACTCGCCTAGTCCCATGATTCCCAGGTCCATAATCACGTCCATCTTTGTTGAGTCCCCTTCTAGACTCAACTAGATTCCTCAAAAATAGAAAGGGTCGGGGAACCAATACCTGACTCGCCGAGTCCCCTAATGTCCATGTCTATAAACTCGATTTCTGTTGAGCTCATCTCATCCAAAGAGTAGATCTGACCTCCTATGGTCGATATAACACGTAAAGTCACGAACTCTACGTCCATGCTTGGGTCTTTAAGCTTAAAAGATCCAAAAATGAGGTCTACAATGTGCATGGGGCTCTCATGGCCATAAAGTTGGCACCTTTATGCTATTGGAACCCTCCAAGGTCCAAGATCTGAAGCCATTTCTCTATATTACACCCTACAATTCGAAAATGGCTTAGAAATGCCCCAAAGATGTCAAAATCTAAGCCTTAAAGTAGATCTAACAGGTAAGAAGTCAAGGTAGGAGCTTTTTACCTCAGACAAGCTGGAAATGCAAGCAAATCTCTGGATCCACTGACTCCCTCTTGAATCTCCAACCCTTTCCTTTCTTCTTCAAACTTCAAATAACAAAGAATGGCACAAAATAGCTCAAGAACACTCACAAGTTGATTAGGGTTTCGTGAACAGGGTTTGGAGGTGATGGAGGCTGGGTTGGAGTCCTCATAAAGTGTTTAAATAGGGTGCAAACCCTCAAATTTTGGGTTTCACTCAGACAGCTCCTACTCGCCGAGTCGGTCTCCGGACTCGTCGAGTAGGTCACTTAAACCCCCGATGAAATGATGAGTCTACTCGACGAGTCGGGCCTCCAACTCGTCGAGTCCCAGAGTAAAACATGAAGTTTTCTTGAATAAAATACGTACCAGGAATCGGGTGTTACATGATCCCTCTCCGCCGCCTGATCCGTCCACTGGTCTCTCACGCAACGTCACCATGCTGATAACGTATCATAACAACCAACAAAATGCACATCACTGATGAGGAATCACACACACACTACAAGTTCCCTGGTTTTATCTCGACCCCTATTGAATCGAGTATGGATCCTCTACTTTCAGTAGTACGGGCCCATACTACCTTCCATATATATCCGTACTTTCCTCAAGAGTTGCCTCGACTCCACCAAGTCCCATTCACTACTACTACTGCTCCCAGCACTATACTCATCCTATTCTTACCCTAGGGAAATATCCGACCCAACCCAGTCCTCGGCTGTTGGAGGCCTCCTCGTAATGCCAATTAGCCACTACATGAATACGATCACATGTAACGAGGCTCGGATAATCCTTCGAGTAAGGTACTCATCCCTACAATGGTTAAGACTCAAACGAGAGCTATGCAATAAGGTCAAATCCAGTACTCTAAGATTATTCAACCCTGATCACATTTGACTTGGCATATTCACCTAGTAGCTAAATCTCATCACACAGAGTCCCACGAAGCACAAAGCAAGCAACATTCAGACAAAAGGAAAATCTAACCATAACATAATCAAGCAATTCAATCCACATAACAAGAATCTGTACTAGCATGTGATTCTAAGCTCATACTATCAGGCATAACCTAAACAGGCTATCCTACCACTGTCTATGCAATACTAGCATGCAGCTCAAGAACACATATAACAGGCATATAAGGCATCCTTCGTAGGTCGTTAGACCTAATCTAGCATGTTGATCACATAATAATATCATGTCAAAATAACTTCTATGGGTAATTTGGGAAAAGTTAGTTGAGCTCGGCTAATTGCATGCACAACATCCTTTTCTCTTTTCAAGGTCCTTTTTCTTTTTTCGAAATCCTTTTTCTTTTCAAATTTCTTTTTACAAAAACGATTTTCTTTTGAAAATTTTCTTTCCAAATCCTCAGTTTTAGTTCAGACACACTCGAGAATGTGCCCGAATCCCTCAAACCAAGTCTCTGATACCAACTTCTAACGTCCGAAAAATCATGACCAAAAATTTATTTTAAAACATTAACAAAACTATAAGTATCAAATCATTTCAACCCTAACTAAAGTTTTATATATCAAATCAGCGCATCAATTCAAACCATGTTCTATTTATCAGAGTAATAACATCCCAGGCTAAAAACTACTTGGTGAGCTCTTCCCTCCGCTACCAGAAGTACTTGAAACCAAAACTCAAAACCGTAAGCATGAAGCTTAGTGAGTTCCCCAACCTACCACATAACACATACGCATAGCCATATACATATAACCACATATTGGGCCCCCGCCAACTGCATCGGGCCTTGCCTGGCATCGGGCCCCGCTTGACATCAGGCCCCGCCTGGCATCGAGCCCCGCTCGGTATACATATCTGTCTCTCTTAGGACCCGCCTGCTCTGGGCCTTGCCCGCTATACACATACATACAATCAAATAACATACTAGTATATAAGAAAACATACTCTAACTGTACCCTGATCTAAGGCCTCGCCTAACTTGGGCCTCGCCCCTGGTTTGCTACTGAAGTTGTGGAACCTCGTCCATACCCATGCTAGTAGTGAGATACGGGCCCCCGCCGACACTCACACCCTTCCTATCACGGGCCTCGCCCTTACTCTGCTAATATTGAGATATGAAACCCCATCCATACTCAACTAGTGATGAGATACGGGACCTCGCCCACACTCACCTCCCTACTAGGCACATACAAGTATCACAGACACAACAAGTATATTCTAACATACAACATAAGAACCTTCCTCGGGATTGCCCCGACATCGGACTCCCGGTACGGAAACATACTATCATCTAACATACTTTGGGCTTACCTCGATATCGGAACCCTGGTCTGGAATCTATCATACCTACACCTGCAACAATCACAAGGACCTCTAGCATTCTAACACTCCTCGGGCCTCCCCCGACATCAGGTCGTAACTGTGGGATCAGTGTCTAAGCCCATAACTATAATTGGTATGTACTTGACCCGATTTGGCATGGTCTATTTGGGTTGCATGGCATGTGAACATTTGGATAGACTTTTTGTGAGAAGAGCTTAATTATGATTTATATTAATATATTATAAGTTCTAATATATGAATATGAAATTATATTATTTAATCAGTATTGGTCAAGAATTAATTTCGAATTAATTTAGTGATCAAAAGAGGCTAATTATATATATATATATATATATATATATATATATATATATATATATATATATATATATATATATATATATATATATGGAATAGGCCAAGGTTTATTTAGGATCGGCTAAGAGTGTATGGAAGTCCATAGATAGTCCATGGAGCTTTTAACCCATGGATCCTATGTAAATGAAAGGTCATGGGTATTAGGGTTTACGTGGATGCAACCCTAATCCTCCGTAATATAAAAAGGAGTCCTTGGTTCACAAAATTGGCACTAGTGATACATATATATGAGGGCTAGCCGATTTGAGCATAAGAATCTTTTCTCACAAGTTATTCCAAAATGTTGGTGATGTTGTGTGAACCATTTGAGGTGTCACACTCTAGGCACTAGGCTCTTAAGCTCCATGGAATCAAGCCACAACTAAGAGGTATGTCATTCTTCTATATTCTTGTATTGTATATACTTCATATTATGCTAGATAGGATGAAACTTTGGAATATTGAGTATTTGCATGTATAATAGAGAAAACATAGATCCAAGGTTTATAGGGTTCCATGTACACCTTAGGAGTGGTAAAATGCTCATAAGCCAACAGTGGTATAAGAGCATATCTTCGAGTTTTAAGGCTGGAATTGGTCTAGAATAATTACCTTAAACTGTTTTGGACTTATAAAACCTGTTTTTGATGTGGTAATGATTATGGTAAACCAATTCAAAGTTATTATCAAAATTTCAAGTTTTATATGCGTTTATATGATTCTTGAAATTGTTGATATGATTGTTGATACACTTATCAGTTTTAGTAGATCATAGGAATTATTTGCAATTTGTTGTTAGTTAATTCTTGATCTAAATGTGTTTTTTAATGGAGTCCATAATTTTTCCTCAAGTTATGGATTACCAAAATTCATTTCTTTTAAAGATCCATTAAAAAGCCATAGGTTACATAATTGAATAGTTTTTTCCCATAAATAGTTTTATGGACTCCACAACTTGTCCTCAAGTTATGGATGTTCAAGAGTCTCTTCATTAGTGTTTTTTAAAACCTTAATTAAACTCATAAGTTATGAAAAACCAAAAGTTTTTGTATAGTTCAAAACTTGCCCTCAAGTTTTGGAATTTGTAAAGTTTCCCCTCATGAATACTTTAATTCCAAGTTAAACCCTTAGAATTTTAAAAGTTAAAATTCAACCCTTATACTATTATAATATTAATAGTTAATAGTTATATATATGTATAAGAGAAAAGTCAGTCTTACCCTCAGTAGGCCTCATTCACGAAGCCCGTATGTAAGGGGGGTATAAGGTTACTGCCTATAAAATGACAGTTTAATGGGTCTCCACTCTCACCCAACGCTTCCTTGACTGGTGGAGGGTCGTTAGCCGAACGGGTATGACAGGACTATAATTGTCCCTTCATTATAAGTATAATGATAAATACTAGGTAACTAAACACTTATAAATTCCCAATCTTAGTTACTTAGGATAATGTAAATTTGGTGTTAACCCATGAAATTATACTTTGCACTTAGCTTAAGTCGTTAGTGGAGCGTGTGTGGTTAACCGACACACTAACCTGTATTTAACAAGGTTGGCATAGGGTGGCTTAAGGTTTATTATAGATCGGTGGAGCGCGTGTGGTTAACCGACTCATCGATTAGGTGATAAAAATTAAGAGTACTAAGTATATTTGCATGGTTATTCACACCTTGTTTTGTGATCCTTGGCATCCCAGTCACAAAATTTGAGAGGGCACAATCAAGATTGAAACATGCCATTGAAAAGTTCAATGAATCTCAAAAGATCTAGGAGTTTCATATCCAATTAAAACCTAATAAATTATTTCGTTTCTCATGGTGGAAATTGGTGAATCATCATTCGCCTACCTTCAAATATTTTATAGCTTGGATTACGGCATCCCTCTTCCAAGTTATAAAATATTGTGTTGGTACCTAGCCTTAATATTTCATATTGGGTGTTATTTTAAAGACTTAAATCAACTAACTTGAATATCTCCCATTGTAGATGTCTGGTTCAGACAAATATGATCTTCCCAAATCCCTTGGAACAAGCTTTCCTAATGTAGATGACGTCCCGTGGTTGGTTCATGGAAATCATACTTCTCTTCCTTCACCTCCTCCAATTATTCTCCCTAACCCACAAGTTCTTGAAAAGTTCAAGGTCACTCACGCCCTATTGGCAAGCAAAGTCTATGTGTGCTCACATCTTGGAGATAAAGTCACATCTTGAATAGGTTCTCCAATCACTTTCTAAGTCACATAGTGAGTTCCTTTAGGACTACTATGTGACAGACCATGACATGACCCTTAATGATCTTGCCTATTTTCTTGTTGGTGCTTAATCAGCAATGATTTGGAGCACTGGTAAAGCAAATTTGGGTGAAAGATCAACTTCCCAAACTTCCATGGACATTGACAATGGTGACACTTGAAATCCAGAAAGGCTCTCTCTTCCCAATGGAAAGGGATCGGCCATAGTCAACCCGGTTGACCAAATGGTAAAGAGAAAGGATAACTCTGAGATAGTCCCGTGTACAATTCCCAAAGAGTCTATATGTTTCTATTGCCAAAGGAAGGGGCATTGGTTGCGAAGCTGCCAAATGTATCTGAAAGATCATAAGGATGATAAAGTCAAAAAGTTTGACTCTACTTCAGGTAAAGTCCGCTATCTAACTCTATTAAGTTCCTATTTGGAGAGTCTTATTACATGATGTGACTAGGTCACATGCTTATGTTTTCAGAATCAAAGAAAAAGAGAGGAAACTTGAAGGAAGTATATGTTGATTCTGATCGCGAAGATGGATTTCGATCGCATGGTTCGGTGATCAGAATTTTTGAGCTGTTGCTTAAGAGTTATGACAGATTGCTTAGGAATGCATAATAACATAATTTTCATATGTATTTGCATTGTAAGGATAAGTTTTCCGCAACTTTAAAATGAAAGGAAAATTTTTGATTTTATTTATTTTGAGCATCCTTACAATGGAATGTGTGAAAATTGTTATTTATATGATTCCATTGAAAACAATATTGAAAAATGGATTTGATTCTTTCGTTTGTGGTAGTGTCATAATTTACCAAATAAGGAAAGATTCTCATCACCCAAGTTTCAGTTGGATAGAAACTTGGAATCATGAAACTTGTATTGTATTTTGAATGAGAATTTTCATCTTTGGGAAATTAAGACTAATTCCTTGGTCACATGTATATGTGAGTCAAGTGAAGGATTAAGGGATCGCGTACACTTGATTGTGCGCTGGTCAAAGTCTACCACAGAAGATCGATAAGACTATTCGTCATGATTTACTAAAGTTTAGTAAATATGGTTATACTTACAAGCTTAAGTGTAATTCTGAAACATTGGAAAAGTTTCAATGTATGGCAGAACGAATGAGAAGAATCAAATTAGGCAGAAAGATAAAAGTTTCTCAAATCTGAAAAGATGGGAGAGTACTTTAGTATCATGTTTTATGATCATATTAATGATTAAGATACCATATCACAATTGATCCTCTAAGGACATTTTAGTGCATTCTTATGGGTAAGAAGAGGAGTTATGAATTGTTGAAGTGGTTAAATCAAGAAGATGAGTCATACTTCGTTCCAAAACGATTCTTAGAGTCATACTCCAAGATTGTAATTTGAGTGATATATCTTAAAGAAGGAATATAACACTTGTCAAATGTAAGAGTAAAATGTGTTCTACTCTTTTACATTTGAAATTGGTAAGTTGTGATGTTTGGATAAAAACAGATACCAACTAAGGCCAATTGTGTGAAGTGTTTGTCTTGATAACAATGCGCACTATCCCTTGAATATTTGTTTGTCAAGGAGTGGTTCTTGGCAAGAGAGTCTTATATGTCAAGAGGACAGTGGGAGTCTAAAAGATCCTGAAAGAGTTTCAAGAACTAATCAAGAATAAAACCTATAGTTTAGCACTAGCACACGACTTGAGGTTTATAGCCTATCGTGTTGACATATTCTTGTTTTTGTGCCCATTCCAGTTAAAGTTGACTATGCATCTGAGTTCTACAAGTTCTCCGTTGTTTTCATAACTACTTGGAAGCAATGGCAGGCCCTTATGCTGCCAGGTGGCAAGAAATTAAGATTGCACAAGTTTAGTCCATATAAGTTTGGATTTGTCACTAACCTTTTCTTGTGATTATGGTTTTGACAAATTCACATGGATAGGAACACATACACCATAAAATTGAAGTTTAAGGTTTCTCTCCGATTCATGAAAATGATGGTGAGGAAACGCTTTCACTAAGTAGATTTTAAGTAGATAGCAATTGTGATATTTGCATTCTCAAAGTCGTTAGTGGAGCGTGTGTCGTTAACCGGCACACTAACATGGACTTGTGAGAAACGGAAAAGGTCTAAACAATTGAGACTATGATTACGACATCCCTTTTCATAGTTCTAAAAATTGTTTAGACACACATGTGAGTTATCTAAGGAAAGGTGTATGATTTTGATAAAGTCTTATCAAAGCATCTCGTATCATAAATCTGAACTTTGGTAAGAAAGTCAATAAAGTATTGATTTCTAGAAGTCCAACTATTTTTCTGGATACATGTCAAAGCTAGTGGGAGCATAAGTGTTATGCTGATAATTATCATGTTAGTGAGAGCATGATTATTATGTTTAGTATTGCAACTTAGCAATGTTAATTATAGAAAACAAAAGTTTCAATCCGTGAAGTTGCAGAGATTGAAAAGTTGTTTTGCTATAATTAAGCGAGAGGAAATTATACTTCATTTCAAATCTAACAGCTTAGAAAGTGAGATTTTAATCAAATTTAGTCAAGTTTATATATGAATGTTATGTTAGAATGGTTCAACATAAAATTCTATATATGGGAATATTATTTGTGTTCTAAAATTCGATTATGATTATGGCATCCCTTTTCATAATCTGAATTATGAGAACATGCCAAATAGAAATAGAAATATTATAGCAAAAGACTGGTCTAATATCATGTCTTTATGTGAGACATCATGAATCGTGTCCCATATGTTTTGGATATAGGATCGATTTCATGTGCTATAATATTCATCTGTTCTAAATTTTTCAAATGCCTAGGGCGTTAAGAGGGAAAAGTACTAGAAATAGATATGACTAAAGTGGTTAAGCAATTGTCGAGGACAATCTGAGGTTCACCAAAGATTGGTTGCTCATGGACAATTGGAATTATGGTGTAAATTGTTAGAAAGGACCATATTAGACATATTCTGAAAAGAGGCAACTCTTGTTCAGAAATGATAGCTAAAATGGAAATATGGAAGTGTATCCATAGGTGGAAGTTATTCAATCAGTGTAAGATTAAAAAAATCAAAAAACTTTATGCAAGAAGGATGTTCAAAGCAATGTACTCTGAATTTGAGACTTCACTTCCATGGAATTGATATCCATTGGAATACTCTGTAATGTATGTTGAAAAGTCTTTGTGACTTTTTGCATAGTCATTACAAGAGGATCAATGCATATAAGTTTAGAATCTAACAGATTTCGGTAAATGGCAGGAACTTGGAATTCTTACATTTACGGTAAGGTTTTGGGATTGTGAAATGAGAATCATTAGAATCATGTTCAATTGGTCTATTTCACAAAATAAAGATCATAGACAAACATGGTATGCATACTTGGAGTATGGCATAACTCTTGTTTGGACAAAACATAGTGTGCATGCTTGGAGCATGGCATGACTATTGTTTTGTTTCAAGTATAAAGTTGATTATTCGAAACATTATACAATGAATAATGAGTAATTAATATGGTGTTTAAATAAAATGTGTTTTATTTACTCTCAAAGGTGCTTGGGGCCATATTGGATAAGTATTATTCATGTGTTTCATTTTGCATGTTTTGACTTCCAGAATAATTGTGTTATGGTATATCACATTATTCAAACCATCCACATTCAATCATAATTTGGAAGTAGGTAATGATGCAAGGTTGTCATGAATGGGGTGTGTCTGGGACAAAGGGGCTACAATGTTCATGAGTACTCCTGGAATAGGGATTCGAGTATTGAATTCAACCCACGCTCATTTGAATCACTTCATGGATTTTATCACGAGTGAATCATGATACGATAATATCTTATATTCTTCAAACCTAGAGATATGAGTTGTTGACTATGAGTTGGTTATACATTGATTGTACGAAAACGCATTGGTAACTCGATGTTATAAAACGTGCCTTTGTATGTGATTCAACAAGTAGTAGAACAAGCATATGAGTCGAAGTTTATCCATTCACTTTACCCTTGAAGGGATAAAAGCAATATTTGTGGGCCCCTCGATGATTTAATGATGACACCCCTAAGTGCTAGGCCAAGCCTAGACTGATTTGATTTGTTCAATTAGTCGGTCGTCATAAATCGGAAATCGGGAAACAACAAATCGACGGAGAGAATGATTATAATCCATGTCTCAATCCATATGATATCTAGAATGGAGGAATATATGATCCCTTATCTAATGGACAACTCATTGACTAGGTCAGAGTTCGACAGTGGCTTTAAGAGCTACGATTGCCAGTTAGGTTTTGAAGTCATACGCAATAATACCTTTAGACTTATCCAAGTGGGAGACTGTTGGATTAGTGTCTAAGTCCATAACTATAATTGGTATGTACTTGACCCGATTTGGCATGGTCCATTTGGGTTGCATGGCATCAGAACATTTGGATAGACTTTTTGTGAGAAGAGGTTAATTATGATTTATATTAATATATTATAAGTTCTAATATATTAATATGAAATGATATTATTTAATTAGTATTGATCAAGAATTAATTTGGAATTAATTTAGTGATCAAAAGAGGCTAATTAAATATGGACTCTTATATATATATAAATATATATATATATATATATATATATATATATATATATATATATATATATATATATATATATATATATGGAATAGGCCAAGGTTTATTTATGATGGGCTAAGAGTGTATGGAAGTCCATGGATAGGTTATGGAGCTTTTAACCCATGGATCCTATGTAAATGAAAGGTCATGGGTATTAGGGTTTACATGGATGTAACCCTAATCCTCCATAATATAAAAAGGAGTCCTTGGTTCACAAGATTGGCACTAGTAATACATATATATGAGGGCTAGCCGATTTGAGCATAAGAACCTTTTCTCTCAAGTTATTCCAAAATATTGGTGATGTTGTGTGAACCATTTGAGGTGTTACACTTGGGGCACTAGGCTCTTAAGCTCCATAGAATCAAGCCACAACAAAGAGGTATGTCATTCTTCTAGATTCTTGTATTGTATATACTTCATATTATGCTAGATCGGATGAAACCTTGGAATATTGAATATTTGCATGTATAATAGAGAAAACATAGATTAAGGTTTATAGGGTTGCATGTACACCTTAGGATTGTTAGAATGCTCATAACCCAATACTAACCTGGATCATATAACAATAAGTGCCTAGGGCTAACCCCGGGTCTTCCTACTATACATAAACATAAACGTAAACATAATGGGCCGGCATTGTGGCCGTAGACCCATGCACACAGTGAGGAGACTCACCTCGCACTGCTGAAGACTGGCTGAAACACTTCTGACTGCTAACCGGAAACTCCTGAACTGCTGACCCTTCGGCTTCCCGAACTATCAATACCCAAAATAACACTTAGACCACAATACCCTCAAAAGTCAAAACAGGTCAAACTTGGTCAAAGTCAACAATCAAAGTCAACGCTCCGAGTTGAGTTCAACTTGCCGAGTTGACCCACCAACTCGTTGAGTTCCACAATCCACTACTTTTGGACTTCGATCCTACTCGTCGAGTTCTCCTTGAACTCGTCGAGTTCACCTTTAAACACGCCGTGACGCTTTTTCATCTGACTCGTCGAGTTCACCTTTGAACTCGTCGAGTCCATCTTCATAAGTTAGGGATATTGCCTTGGACTCGCCGAGTTCAACCTTAAACTCATCGAGTACGATGATCTTCAAGTCTACCCTCAACCCAAACTGGCTGAGTCCCCTTCTAACTCAACTTATACTCGCTAACAGAAGGGTTTTGGGCAAGGAAGCGGCCTTACTCGCCGAGTCCTATGAGTGACTCGCCGAGTCCCTCTAAGTCCAATTCTATTCAGACGATTTCAGTCGGGTACAAAGCATCCAGGACCCAGATCTAACCTTCTAGGGTCAAAATAACATGCAAAGCCTCTGCCTTTACATCCATGCATGTGCCTTTTTGCTCAAAAGGCCATAACAACCTCTTAAACCTTGCATGGCAAGTTATAATGGCATAAAGCTTCCACCTTTATGCCTTAACCACCCTAAGTACTTCCAGATCCGAAAGGATTTTGCTTGTGGACGTCCAAATCACACAAGCAACCATTCTTGGACCAAAATCTTCATAAAAAGGGGAAAAGAATATATCTAATGAACTAATGATCAAGTTAGAGACTTGATTACCAGAAAGTGATGAGATTGAGAAGCTACTCGTGGATCCACAAGCCTTTCCTCGAGCCTTCAAGTTCCCTCTTCTTCTTGACTTCAAGAACACAAAACTCTCTCCAAAGTAGCTCACAAGCATTAGGGTTTCGAGATATGTGGGTTCTGGTCTTGGAGGCTGGAAATGAGACCAAGAGAAGGGGAATGAGTTCCTTAAATAGGGTACCAAGTCCCGAATTTAGGGTTTTCCAAACCCAGACCAACTCGCCGAGTCGGTCCACCGACTCGTTGAGTAGGTCACTAAACCCGCGACGTAAGAATCCACTCCTACTCGTCGAGTTCCTCCCTAGACTCGACGAGTAGACCTCTTGACTTCGGGTTTTTTTCTTTCCTTTCTTGACCTTCCGAATTTGGGGTGTTACATCTAATCACGATGTTCAGTTCCTCCATAAACTTTTATTGTTATTGTATTTATGCACACATAGGTGTGTATTTCATTTTTGTTCAAAGTATTTTTAGTCCCAACGTATTTATTGTTGCATATATTGTATGATTAGATATGCCAATTCACTATAAACATTGCTCTGATAACAATCTGTCACACCCCCGAACCGGAGAAACGGCGGAAACGTCCGGGGGTTGGGTGACCTCGTCTTGTAATATCATCACAGTGTATATAATTGAATCACAACAACATCATCATCACACATACAATAATACAACCATCATTGTTTACACCAGTGTATTGAGTTACAAATTACATTCCCAAAATATAAGTGTACGATGATAGAAAAAATACATCAAAGTCCATGAGTTCTTGAAGGCCAACCTGCTTAACGATTTCCTGAGAATACAAGTTATTTTGAAAATGGTCAACATATATAATGTTGGTGAGTTCATAAGCGTATTTGTATCATACTTGTTGAATTAATATTCTAGTAGGATCGATATATTCTGAACAGCAAATAAAACAATAATATGAAAGACACAAGAATGGCTCAAACGATGTCGAATGATTAAATTTTAACACCTCAGAAGAGCTCGATGAAGAACTTCGACTGTAGAGGTGTTTAGGGTTACAAACGATAACAAAGATAATAATTAAGATCTGTATCTAATGCATACATGCATGCACTATATATACTACGTAACCCTAGAAAAACACGGATGGACAGGCCCAATCCGGTTTATACAAAATATAGGCCCATGACGCAATACTATAATCCTAGAATCTCCCCCTTTGCGTCCATGGAGCCAAGAGCTCAGTTCGGTTAAGCTAATGAAGACTTCTTAACAGTTTTGAACAGCTTCGATATAATGGCCAAGAGAGTGTGACGAAACGTAATGTACCACCGAAGCATGTCCGTGAAGTTCTTCTTATCAGACTCACTGTTCTTCTTGCACCGATCAATAATATTGATGATGTGCTCCAGGCAATCGGTTGAGAACAGGTGCTTATCAACAAGAGCAAACATAAATCTGTTGCCTTCGGCTCTTGTGAACATAACCGTTAGATGCGTAGAGTCTATTTAGCCCATTGTCATTTTATTCACATCTCCCGGTTTCGAAGTCGGCTTCACGATCGGTCTCTTGTTAATAACATTGGCAATCTCCTGATCCATCTTAGCCACTTCGTAAACGTAAGAACCCAACATCCTCTTCAGATGATTCAGGATCGATTCATACTCCTTAGCATTTATGAGCAAGATGTTGTATAACAGGATCCAATCATGAAGATTCAAATTTAGAAGATCTGCAAGGGAAATGATAGAGATCGAGTTGTCTGAACCTCGAGTAACTCTGAATTGAACATTAGTAAATTTCCCAACAGGTGTAGGCTTCAGCACCTTGACAGACGTGATCTTCTATGCACTCCACGTCAAGTACTGAGGTTGACCGAACTTCAAATAAAATCAATAAGCTCTCGATCAGTTTGAGGATGAGGCGAAGGGACTCCGACAATTTAATCAAAGCAGTGAAAAATAAACGCCTTTCTTGTCATAGGCATGTCGAATTGGGAGTCCCTCGTGTTTTCAACATCAAATGAAGCCACTGGTTCCAACCAGAAAACACTTGGGAACTCTATCGCCTCCTTTATCAACTTCTCCCTAGTCCACGGAGGAAAAAGGGCCTTCTTACACTCAAGAGCATCATGCTCTTCTTTCTTCTTCCTTTCCTTCTCCTCTTCTTCCTTCGCAACCCTTAGGTTCTCATTTATTTCCCGATCCCTCTGCCTTCTTTTAAGAATATCGGTGATTGTTGCCTGGTCTTCATCACTATCTTCATTGGACGGACCCTTCTTTTCTTTAACCCCAGAACCCGAAGCTTCATTACCCTTCGGTTCTGGTTTGATCACAACTTTTGGTTGAACAGGAGGCCGACTTTCCATTGTGAGTATCACACCTTCTCCCCCTTGTTGCGAAGTGATAGTTGGCTTCAGAACACCCTTCATTTCGTGAAGTAGTTCAATCGCCGGAAGAAGCTTGGAGGTTAAATGATTCCGGATAGTTAGCGTTAAAATCGGATCATGAGCGTGAACAAGGTTGTTCAGCATACCCAGCACATCGCCCGCACAGCTATGAAATACTGCACGTTCGGTGGTCTTCAATAAGGCAATCTCCTTTTCTGCCGTTTCAAGCTGGACCTTTTGAACTTCCACAGTGGTAGTCTGTTTAGCAAGATCATCCCTCAGCTGTCGTTCCATTGCTAAATCAGCCACAAGCTTCTCTAGCCGAGAGTCGGCGGATGACAGATGGGATTTGTTTTCTGCTTGAATATCAGCCCGAACCGCTTCAAACTTGGTTTGTTCTCCTTGAAGCGACTGAGTTAGGGATTCAACTGAAGCATTGACCTTTGCAGCATTGGAGTTGGCATGACCTTGAAGTGATTCTAAGAAAAGTTTTGAATCATGAATAAGATCCTTGACATCCTTAGTAGCTTGTTTACATTGTGAAGTAGAATCATCCATAGCAGCAGAGCACTTGTCCATGGATTTAGTATATTTCTCCAAAGTTGTATCCATAAAGGCTTTGATGACAACATCAACAGGCTTCTGATAGCACTCAAGCAGCTTATCAAGTTTTTCATGAGCACTGTCAAGTTGTTCCTTAGTGGCAGGGGCAACCTCATCATCCTCACTCGGGAGCCGGTAAGGACTGTAATACGTTGAATCGTACTCAAAGTCATCACCACCAAGAATCGGATTAGAGTCATCAGAAGGAGTTGGGGTAATAGGTATGGTGGTAACAGGGGGTTCAATGCCAGAAAATGCCCCCGTATCAGATACGTTGACATTCACCGGTGGATCGGTTGTTGTGGAGGTAATAATGGGAGTTGTAGTGACATTAGTATGGGAAATAATGGGTGGAGGTAATGGAGTAGTGATGATGGGAGTGGTGCTGACAGGTGGTGGTGGGGTTGTTGTAGACATAGGTTGTGTTGTAGGAGTTGGGGGAATTGGAGCAACTGAATCTGAAACAGTGGTTTTCGGTGGGGAATCAGGAGGAGTGGGTACCTTGTCATGGAGCACTTCAGTTGGAGTCGGAGATCGAGGAGGTGTGTTTCCTCGTGGTGATTCTTCAAGATGAGCTTCTTCTTCCTCATCAGACGATTTCCCCTCTTGATGATCAGAGCTTGATGGGGAAGGAGATTTAGACTTTCTCGCCATCCTCTTAACTTTCTTAGGATGAGCCGAAGATCCCCCCCTTCTCGGATTTTCGCTTCTTAGATCTTTTGTCCTTAGACGAAGATCCTGCCTTATCACCCTTCTTCAGTTTCTCAACTTTAGAAGAAGCACCCTCTGCTTGATCGTCATTCTTATCTTCCTTCTTTTTGCCATGTTTAGTAGGCTTTTCCACAGCTTCCAAAGATGCCTTCATCTCAGGAGTTAATTGGCGAGGAGCTGTAGGACAGAGCTTGCGATAGGCTTCCATTACATTGCTGCTCATTGGAACACTATGATACATTGTCTCAGGGATGGATCCGATATGAAGGTATTTGGATGGATCAGCGATAATCACCTTCCTGGTCTTAAAAGTGGCCACCAAAGATAACATAGCATCCTGCATCACTGGAATGCGAAGTGAAGAGATGGCTCTGTTAGTAACAATTGTCCAGAATCACCCACAAGAAATCTCTGAATACTTGGTCGAGGAAGAGAGGATTTGCACCAGTTGAGACAAAATCAATGACCCATAGTACAGATTGAGGCCATTGTAGAGACCATACAGAATGGTCATGAAACACTTATTGGAACCATCTGACCCATCAACTCTTTCACCCAAACCTTTATGAAGTAGAGTTAATAACCCATTCCATTGTGGTGGTAGACATGACTTCTTGAACTTTGTGAAAGAAGTAAGGACCTCAGTATATCCCATCTCGTAAAACATTGCAAACAACTGATTTGTAGTAACGAAATTAGGAGAAACTATAGAAGCATCAACTGTGAGCCCTAGCAACGAACAAAAACGAACTTTTGAAATCGAAGTCTTTCGATTGAAGATCGGGAAGTAAATCCTATCCCTGTTCTTGTCGTATGTAGCAGTAGAATAAACCTCCGATAACAGAGACATAAGGACTGATTCCACCTGAGTTAACGTTAGGACCAGTGGAGAGTACTTGAGGCATTCAACAACATGGTGCATGTATAAGTCGTACAGAAACGGATTCAGTTGAATGATCAAGTTCTGGTTGGGTTTGATCACCAGTAGGGAAGATGAAACAGTTTGTTCGTGGTGAGAGGATGAATCCGCCATTGTTGAATAGAGAAAGAAGATGAACAGTGGAGAATCGCCTGTTATATTTGAGAGATAGTGAAGAAAGTAAGAAGGTACAATGGGTGTGAGAAACCCTTTATATACCATTGCCATGAGAGAGAAAGAATCTTATGTGATGATGACACGATTTCTGAACCGTCGCCTGAAAAAGCGGGATTTGACAGCTTGGTTTCCATAGATAGACGTCATCATGCGTGTGATTAGGATCCGTTTCAAATTCACGCGCCCATTTTCAGCCTTATTTGTTAAATCGGTTCAAATTCTTATCCATACAATCCCTCTTCAACTGAATCTTCTGCTTGCAACAACACGCAAGGACAATCATGATGCACTAGAAAACGATCATTAGTATTTTGGAAAATTATAAAGAATTTTCGTGGAAGAGTGACAAAGATATAGAAATAAATCAAACGTGTATAGGATGTGAGTGATGTCTTAACACGACATAAAACAGTTGATTCCGGGCATGAATCTCTTCCTTCAAAGTCAAGAGAGATTTGAAGTGTTTGTATGGTTCCCCGAAAAATTACGATCGAGTGTCTATCAATAAACATCGAAAGGCTTCTTTTCTACTATCGGCTCTAAAAGGTGGCTTATCTCCAACCGAACCTCGATACTTGATATAAGACCGAAGGTGAGGTGAAGTACTTGTGAGACCGATGTGGTCTGTTGTACAAGTAGGTGAGATATTTTGATAAGTGGTTGGGAATAGAAATCTCAAAAATAAAACAAAACTGGACCTTTTGGGAAGAAATGCCTTGGTGTTAGACAATTTCATAAAGATCTCGCATAAAAAAAATAAAAAGTGATTTCAGAAGGTAACAAGTTAAATCTTGAATATGAAAATTCACCGTTAATTCCTTATTGGTATTGGATTGTGGGTCTCACTCAGCACGTGGTATACGCAGCTAAGATCATCAACATAGATTTTGTGTAACCATAAACCTTAGTGGTGATAACCGAGAGTCTCAAGGGTTACTTTTGTGGAATGAAGCATGATGAAGAATGTGAAATAGGTGGTGAAGAGAACCGAAAGTACCTCTGCTATAGAAGATGACTAAGCACTAAACCCTTAACTCATATGAGAAGAGTAAGGTAGCTCATAACTAGAGTGAATGTAGCAGCCTTATTGGGAAGAAACAATTGATATGAATCGAATCATTAAGGCTTCATTCAAAGTCTTGGAGGCTTCAGTCAACTTACAGCAGCATGCTTCTAGGGACGCCTAACTAATCGAATAATAAGAAATTTTTATACCTTCCCTTGTTTTAAGGCACGTACCCCCTGTGTTCTTGAGACCTAAAAAAACAAAGAGAAACCACACGAAATGCAAAATGAAAATATTTTTGAATTTTTGTTAACTTTATGAGAAAACAACTTAATTAAAACACAAAGGAAAATATTTTTGTATTTTTGTTAATTCTATAAAAGATGGTATACCCCAAGTACTTCTGAAAAAAAAAATCAAAAAAAATAAAAAATAAAAACAGAAAAGGAAATAAATAAGCACCAATTAAAGAAATAAAATGATAGTAAAAGAAGAAATTGTGAACAAATTATACAACCGAAACTAAACTTTAGATATAATGAAGCGAAATAGACCGAGCGATCGGTTCATATCGGTTCCTTAAAATTATGGAGCCGAAATAGACCGAGCGGTCGGCTTATATCGGTTCCCTAAAATTACGGAGCCGAAATAGACCGATCAGTCGGCTTATATCGGTTCCCTAAAATTAGGGAGCCGAAATAGACCGAGCGTTCGGTTAATTTCGGTTCCTTAATTTTCATGGAACCAAAATAGACCGAGCCACGTTCTATTTCACTTAGCTAAGCTTTTAAGGAGACGAAAGGTGTTTCGATACAGACTCTGTTTCAATCATGCCTAAGCCATGTAGTATTCTATTAAAGCTCGTTTCAGGTAGGGCCTTAGTGAAAATATCGGCAAGCTGATCTGATAAGCGAACGTAGTAAACTTCCACATTGCTATCTTCAACATGGTCTTTGATGAAGTGGTATCTCAGTGCAATGTGTTTGGTCTTGGAGTGTTGCACTGGATTATGACATATCCTTATCTCACTTTCAAAATCACAGTAAAGCGGAATCTTCTTCATACTTAAACCATAATCTCTGAGTTTACTTTGTATCCATAACACTTGAGATGTGCAGGATGCTGCTGCAATGTACTCAGCCTCGGCTGTTGAAAGAGACACACACGTCTGCTTCTTTGACTGCCAACTGACAAGTTTGCCATCAAGAAATTGGCATCCTCCCGTTGTGCTCTTTTGATCCAATCCGCATCCACCAAGATCTGCATCAGAAAATGCTTGTATAAAGAATCCGGAATTTGTTGGGTACCAGAGACCGAGAGATGAGGTTCGCTTCAGATAGAAAAAGATGTTCATCACGGCCATCATATGAGGTTCTCTTGGATTAGCTTGAAACCTGGCGCAATAACAGACCGAGAACATTATATATGGTCTACTAGCTGTCAGATACATGAGGGATCCTATCATTTGACGATAGAGTGTCATGTCTACAGCCGGTTTATCCAGAGATGGCGTCAATTTCGTGCCAAACGCCATTGGTACTTTTACTTTTGAATCTCCCTTCATTCCAAATTTTGTTAGCAGGTTCTTGGTGTAAGCTTCCTTATTTATGAATATCCCTTATGGTCCCTGTCTAATGTTCAGTCCAAGAAATAAGTTAATCGGACCCATTGCGCTCATTTCAAATTTAGTCTCCATCAACTTTCTGAATTCAGCCGTTAGGCTAGGATTCGTGGAGCCGAAGATGATGTCATCGACATAAATTTGAACAATCATCAAATGTTCGCCCTCTTTCTTACGAAAGAAGCTTGGGTCAACCGAACCTTGTTTAAACTTAGACATTTTAAGAAAACGAGTTAAGGTTTCATACCATGCTCTCGGTGCTTGCTTTAGACCGTATACCGCTTTATCCAGAACATAGCAATAATCAGGATACTTTTCATTTAAAAACCCCGGTGGCTGCTCAACGTATACGGTTTCTCCTAGTTCTCCATTTAAGAAAGTGCATTTCACATCCATTTGAAAAACTTCAAAGTTTTTATGAGCAGCACAAGCAAGGAATATTCTCACTGACTCCAGCCTAGCTACTGGAGCGAACGTTGCCCTCTTTATCAAGCTTGTTCCTGAATACCCATTTCAGGTCGACCACAGAAGCATCATTAGGAGTAGGAATCAATCTCCAAACGCGATTTCTTTCGAACTCATGCAGTTCGTCTTGCATAGCCTATACCCAATCGACATGATCAAGTGCAGTGTTGACCGTCTTTGGTTCGATTTTGGAGACAAACGAGTTAAACATACAAAATTCAACTTGAGAGAATAGTGCAGTTTGCTTCGCTTTCAGTTGTGAACGTGTAAGAACCCTTTCAGATGATTCACCGACGATCTGTGTTTTGGGGTGGTCCCTTGTCCATTTTATCAGGGGAGGGTAGTTCGAATCATAAGCTGGATCCAACTCTGCATTTACCTCTTCTTAAAGTTCTGATTGATCGTCTTCGTCATTTGTATTGTCATTCTCCCCCTCAAATGGCGAAGCGTATCCCATGCTAGGTTCAGGTATCTCTTCCTCACTTGAGTTGGAGTTGGATGCTCCCCCTCGACATTCAGTTCTACTGTGTTGGAAACAGAGGGTTGATTCTCAACTGATTTAAGAGGATCGGTTTCAATAGAGTTTGCAGCTTCATCGATGATTTTCTTCAGATGGTCAATTTTGTTGTTTGCTGCATTTGCCTCTGAATGGATAGCCTTTTATGGTTCATCAAAAAGCCTGATAAATTCTTCAAACAAGTTGGAAATGGGAGCCGACACTTGACCAGTTTCTGGGAAGATTTCTATTGTAGTGCTATCGGTTGATTGAATCTTCTTGATGTAAGTGTCATCGAAGGTCACATAATAGGTTTCTTCAAGACGCTTGGAGCGGTTATTCAGAACCCTATATGCCTTTGAAGTGAGTGAATACCCAAGAAATATCCCCTCGTCTGCTTTGACATCAAACATGTTTCAGTTTTACTTGGAGTTAAAAATAAAGCATCTGGAACCGAACACATGGAAAAACTTTATGTTGGGCTTTCGATTGTTCAGGATCTCATATGGAGTTAAAGAGAATTTCTTGTTGAGAAGGGATCGGTTCTGAGTATAACATGCACATGCAATGGCATCAGCCCAGAAATATAATGGGAGTGAAGCGAAACTTAGCATCGTGTGCGCAGCTTCACATAAAGATCGGTTTCGCCTTTCAACGATTTCATTCTTCTGTGGAGTGTAAGGAGCAGAAAAGTTGTGAGTTACTCCTTTTTCAGCCAAGTAGTCTTCAAACTCTTTATTTTTGAATTCAAGCCCATTGCTACTTCTTATGTTCCTTTCAAGCTTTCGCAGTTGAACCTCGACCTGCTTGATGAATGCTTTCAACTTGGGAGTTGCTTCTGATTTCTGTTTAAGAAAGAAAACCCAGGTGAAGCGAGAAAAATTGTCTATAATAACAAGAATGAACTTACTACCACCGATGCTTTCGATAGCCGAAGGTCCACACAAGACAACATGCAGAAGCTCAATAGGTTTGATGATATTTGTATTGATGCGTGTGGGATGGCTCTTTTGGCTCTGCTTGCCCATCTCACATGCTGCACAGAGGTGCTCCTTGTCGAATTTGAGAGGAGGAAGACCTCTAACGTGATCACCAAGCACCAGTTTGTTGATGTCATTGAAGTTTAGATGCGAGAGTCGTCGATGCCACAGCCAGCTTTCATCGGATTTTGCTTTAGCCAGAAGACATATCGCCGGTTTACCCTTGATAGGGTTGAGATTGAGAGGATACATCTCTCCTTTGCGTTGAGATTTCAACATAACCTTCTTTGTGTGCTTCTCAATTATTTCTGATCCCTCATCATCAAACAACACTTTCAACCCAGTTCCCACTACCAGTTGTGAGACACTAAAGAGGTTGTGCTGCAGCCTTCTACGTAAGCCACTTTTCTAATCGAAAACTCTCCATTGGTTATCATCCCATATCCTTTGATTGTTCCAAAAGATTTGTTTCCATACTTCACACACCCACCATCCTTTAGGGACCGAAACTCCCTCAGCTCTTCCTTCCTTCTTGTCATGTGACGTGAGCTGCCACTGTCTATATACCATTCGTCGTCGAACTGCTCGTCACTTATCACCTGCAAATTCAAGCAGATTTAGGAACCCAAAGTTTCTTGGGTCCTGGTAAGTCTTTTACAGAGAAGGGAATGACTACAGCACGATCAACCAAATATGTTCTTTTAACGAGAGTGGTTTCACTTTTTCGTTTGATGGTGTACACCTTTATTTTATTTTTATCTTGCTTAAATTGTGGTGTATTAGATGGTGGTTTGTTAGTTGGATTTTTCTTTTGATCCCTAGGGTCAGCTGACTATTTCTTGTTAGTAGTGTTAGTTTTCGAGTCAAGCTTTCCCTTTCCTTTGATGTCCTTCACTGATTGTGCCATATTTGTTGGTAAGAAGTATGAACACTAGTCTTTTTGGTTTTTGAACCGAGACTGGAAGTTCGGCTCTTTGCACTGGAGTTAGGACCGAGACTGGTCTGTCGGTTTTGAACTCTAGTGTTGTTGGGACCGAAAGTGGAGGTTCGGCTCTGAGCTTTATTGATGGAACCGAAACTGGACAGTCGGTTCTTAGAATAAAAGGAGTTGGGACCGAAACTGGGCTTTCAGTTCAACTGATTGCTAGCCTTATTTGAGGGAATTCCAGCTTGAGTGTCTTTCTTGGTTGGGACAAAGTCAGGATCTTGCGACTTCCAAAACCGTTTTCTCTCACTTAAGTTTTTCATATATCTCTGATTTCTTTGGCGCTTCTGTTCGGCCAGCTGTTTTTGAGATTTATGAATATTGAAGCTGTTGGATAAGGTGTCTAAGTCCATAACTATTTCTGGTATGTACTTGACCCGACCCGGCATGGTACATTTGGGTTGCATGGCACCATGCATTTGGATAGACTAAATGAGAGAAATAACACTTGTGGTTTCTTAATATATTATAAGTTCTAATATAATAATAGTATTATTTAATTAGTATTGATCAAGAATTAATCTAGAATTAATTAAGTGATCAAAAGTTAACTAATTAAATATATGGGTTGATTATGTAAATCATCCATAACTTATATAGCGGGCTAAAAGGCTCCATGGATAATCAAGTTGGGTTAAACCCATTGGATTCTCCATGGAGGCTCCATGGGAGTTACAAACTCATGGGTCATGGAAATGAAGATTCATGGCACATTAGGGTTTACATGGTGTAACCGTAGATGTGACACACTATATAAAGAACGTCATACTCACCAAAATCGGCTACACTAAGAAAAGAAGAGGGCTTGGCCAATTTTTAGAGTGTTACACTTCTCTCAAAGTTATTCCAAAAGCATTCGGTGTTGTCTGAAGCATTTGAGGCATCACACTTGGGGTGTTAGGCTCTCAAGGTTTCAAGGAATCATAACAACTACAAGGTATGTAATTCTAGCTATCTTTTATATTATAATGTTCCCCATGTATGCTAGATAGGTTTATGAACCTTGGAAAAAGTATTTTGCATGTATCTTAGACAAACATAGATCCATGGTTTTCTAGGGTTGCATGTACACTTAGGAGTGTTAGAATTGCTCAAAACCCTTCAGTGGTATCAGAGCCTAGGCTTGTGTGTTTGATACTTGATGCAAAATAGTGAAAAAAAGTCGTTTTTGTGCTGTCTGCATGCTGAACTCGCCGAGTCCATGGGGGGACTCGTCGAGTTCATGACCAAATTCATCCTACTCGTCGAGTAGGTTCGTGCACTCGACGACTAGGAGCCTCAGAATGTAGTTTTTCGACTTTTGCTGCTGGAAATGGTCTAGAAACATTACCCTAAACTGTTTTGGTGTTATTAAACTTGTTTTAGATGGTGTAATGGTTGTTCTAATCCATTTACAATGGCTAATATCAATTTTTTATGATTATATGTGTTCATATGTTCTTGAAACTTTGATATGAATATTCATGTTCTTGATCTTATGAATTTAGATGATCATAGGAATTATTTGTAACCTCTATGTTAGTTAATTCTTGATCATTATGTGTTTTAATGGAGTCCATAACTTGTCCTCAGGTTATGGAAAACCAAGAGTCACACTTGAATTAAAAACCATTAAAAGAACACAAGAGTTATGAAAATGAAGAGTCTTCATTTTAATACTCTAATAAAATCATAAGTTATGAGAAATGAAGAGTTTTGAAAGTTTACAAAACTTGCCCTCAAGTTTTGGAACAAGTAAAGTCATAATTAAAACTTTAGTTCCAACCCCTAGAATTTTAAAAGTTAAAATTCAACCCTTATACTTTATAATATTATGAGTTTAATAATATATATATATATATATATATATATATATATATATATATATATATATATATATATAATGTATAAGATCAAGTCGTTTTACTGTTAGTAGGCCTCATTCACGAAGCCGGTCTATAATGAGGCTATAAGGTTGTTGCCTGTAAAATGGCAACTTAATGGGTGTCCACTATCACCCACCGCTTCCTTGACTGGTGGAGGGTCCTTAGCCGAACGGGTAGGACAGTGACTTAAAATTCTCATTAAAAAGTATAATGATTATTATAAAGTAACTAAATGTTTTATAAATTCCCAATCATAGTTACTTTAGGAAAAATGTGAATAAGGTGCTAACCCATGAAATTACACTTTGCACTTTTTTGAAGTCGTTGGTGGAGCGTGTGTGGTTAACCGGCACACTAACTTGGACTTAACAAAGTAGGCAAAGGGTGACTTAAGGTCTTTCATAGGGTCGGTGGAGCGCGTGTGGTTTACCAGCACATCGATTAAGTGAAAAACATTAAGGGTACCAAGTAATTTGCATGGTTACTTCACACCTTGTTTTGTGATCCTCGATATCCCAGTCACAAAACATGAAGGGCACACTCGAGATTAAAACATGCCGTTGAAAAGTTCAATGAATCTCAAAAGAATCTAGGAATTTCTAAAAAACCAAATAAAACCTAATAATTCATATTTCGTTTTCATGGTGGAAATTGGTGAATCGTCATTCACCTACCTTTCAAATATGTTATAGCTTGGATTACGGCATCCCTCTTCTGAGTTATAATATATTGTGATTGGATCCTAGCCTTGATATTACATTTGGGTGTTTTATTAAGGACTATTTCTATATCTAAACTAAACTTGTTTTCTTCTTTCCAGATGTCTTCCAACAATGCTACTCCTATCCCAAACCCTACTGGCTCCTTCTCTCTCATGAACCTTTGTGGGTGAGTCATCTTTGATGGATCCAACTTTACTGACTGGATCAGAAACATCAGGATGGTCACTCGATACGAGAACAAGGAATATGTTCTCGACAAGGAGCTTAAGGTACCTGAGCCAACTGCTACTCCTGAGGATTTTGCTAAATATGAGGCACATGAAAGGGATGCTACAAAAGTGGCATGCATCATGATGGCCACTATGACAGCCGAGCTCCAAAAGTCGTATGAGGACTACTATCCTTTTGAGATGCACCAGGATTTGATGGACCGCTACCATCAGAGTGCTCGTCAAGAGCGATATGAAATCATCTCCTCTATGATCAAAACCCGAATGAAAGATGGTGAACCCATCACAAGCCACATGCAGAAAATGCAAAGGTATGTGGACCGATTGATGAAGCTGAATGTGAACTTCCCTGAGGAGTTAGCAATAGATATTATTTTGCACTCCTTACCTTTGTGTTATGATCAATTCCGCATGACATACCACATGAACAAGGAGGAAGTTACACTTAGCAAACTTCAAGGACTCCTAAAGACCGCAGAATCAGGTCTTAAAGGTAAGTCGGTTGTGACCACTCCTACTACTACTCCAAACTCGGCACCTGTCCTGGAAATCGGGAACGGTAGAGGGAAGAAGAGGAAGAACCCTTTGAAGGGTACCAAGGGTAAGAATCTTGATGGCTCCTCTTCTAGCGGAACCAATAAAAGTTTCGTTACACCTTCTTCTGATCCCAAAGAGGCTGAATGCTTCTATTGCCATGAAAAGGCGTAGTGGAAGCGGAACTGCCCAAAGTACCAGCAAGATTTGAAGGATGGGAAAGTGAAACCCAACCATGCAGGTATTTACACTATCTTATCTAATAATTCACTCTATTATAACTCTTGGGTCCCTGATACCGGTTGCGGTATTCATATTTGTTCTGAATTGCAGGGACTAAGAAGAAGTGAGAATGTGGAGCATGGAAAGATAAACTTGATCATAGGGAATATGAAAGTTTCACCTGTCACCAAGATTGGAGTTTATACTTTGTTGCTTAGTAGTGGGTTTACTTTAGATTTGAATAAATTTTGTTATTCGCCAGAAATGGCAAGAAATGTTATTTCCTTTCATGCTTTGTACAAACAAGGTTTTACCTTTTCCTTTGATAATGAAAATGGTGGAATAAATGCTTTCTTTAATAATGTGTTTTATTTTAAAGCATTACCTTGTGATGGTGTGTATGAGGTTGTGTCTGTTGTAGATAATTTAGGAAATAATGTGTTGTGAATTGATTCTACTAATGATAATAACTTGGATAAAGCATCATTATGGCATTGTCGTCTTGGTCATGTAAGCAAGAAACGCATAGGCCAACTCCAAAAGGATGGAGTTTTGGAATCATTTGACCTAAAGTCAGATGATAGTTGTGAATCATGCTTACTTGGAAAAATGACAAAGTCACCCTTCACAGGTTCTTGCCAGAGGGGTGAAGGTTTGTTAGATCTTATACACACGGATATGTGTGGACCCTTCAAACATGTCACAAGGGATGCTAATCGTTATTATGTGACTTTTACAGATGATTATACTAGATATGGATATGTCTACTTAATCAAGCATAAGTCAGAGACTTTTGAAAGGTTTAAAGAGTTTAAACAGGAAGTTGAGAATCAATTGGGCAGGAACATTAAGATGCTTCGATCCGATCGTGGTGGTGAGTATCTTAGTACTGAGTTCCTTGACTATCTAAGGGAATGTGGGGTTGTCTCACAATTGACACCTCCCAGGACACCACAGTTGAATGGTGTAGCTGAGAGGCGTAATCGAACCTTGTTGGACATGATTCATTCCATGATGGGTCGAGCTTCGCTACCAATCTCATTTTGGGGGTATGCCTTAGAAACTGCCGCCCATATCCTAAATCTGGTCCCTATAAAGAAGGTTGTCAAAACACCTCACGAGATGTGGACTGGAAAAGTTCCTAGTCTAGCCCACATCAAGGTTTGGGGTTGCGAGGCTTTCGTGAGACGTAAGACTCACGACAAGCTCGAACCTCGAAGTGAGAGGTGTATTTTCATCGGCTACCCACAAAAATCCTTTGGTTACCTCTTCTACAGACCTAGTGAAAATGTGGTCTTTGTAGCAAGGAGGGCTATCTTTCGAGAGAGAGAGAGAGAGTGTTCATAGGCCAAGGAAACAGTGGGAAGCAAATTGACCTTGAAGAAATTCAAGAGTAAAGTGGTGAAGGAACCTCAAACCCTAGCAGTAAATTTGAGGATGAAACTCCTGTTGATCCAATTGACGAATCCGTACCTCTGAGGCGTTCCACAAGGGTTAGGAATGCACCTGAGCACTATTATGGTTTCCATATTATTGCGGAAGGTGAGACACTTATCAGTGATGAGACATTGGTAAGTCTGGATGAACCTAACAGCTACGCGGAAGCCATGGCAGGCCCTGAGTCTGCTAAATGGAAAGAGGCAA
Organism: Lactuca virosa; assembly: GCF_052849685.1. NCBI lineage: Eukaryota > Viridiplantae > Streptophyta > Magnoliopsida > Asterales > Asteraceae > Lactuca > Lactuca virosa. Next base: position 290,544,832 of record NC_136426.1, read on the forward strand.
TGGACAGCGAGATACAGTCCATGTATGACAATCAGGTCTGGGACTTGTTTGACAATGTACCAGGTCGTAAGACAGTTGGGTGCAAGTGGATCTTCAAGAAGAAGACCGACATGGATGGTAATGTACACACTTATAAGGCACGACTGGTTGCAAAGGGCTTTTCTCAAACTCCAGGAGTTGATTATGATGAGACCTTTTCACCAGTGGCCAAGATTAAGTCTATTAGAGTACTGTTAGCCATAGCTGCATTTCATGACTATGAAATATGGCAAATGGATGTCAAAACCGCTTTCCTCAATGGGAAGTTGGCTGAGGATGTTTACATGAACCAGCCAGAGGGTTTTGTCAGCACAGAGTACCCTAATAGAGTGTGTAAGCTTGAGAAATCCATCTATGGATTAAAGCAAGCACCTCGCAGATGGAATCTTTGCTTTGATGAGAAAGTCAAAGAGTTTGGCTTTTCGAGGAGTGAAGATGAATCTTGTGTATATGTCAAGGCTAGTGGGAGTATAGTTAGCTTTTTGGTATTGTATGTGGATGACATACGACTCATAGGAAATGACATCCCAACCTTGCAGGAAGTTAAGTCCTGGCTTGGGAAGTGTTTCGCTATGAAGGACCTTGGAGAAGCTGCCTATATTCTAGGGACAAGGATTCTGAGAGACCGGGGTAAAAGACTAATTGAGCTTAGTCAGAGTACATACTTGGAGAAGGTGTTGTAGAGGTTCAGCATGCAAGATTCCAAGAAAGGAAAGTTACCCATCCAGAGTAACGCTAGACTGAGTAAGACTCAGAGCCCGAGTACAGAGGTTGAGATAGCAGAAATGAGTCGAGTACCTTATGGTTCTGCAGTAGGCTCGATCATGTATGCTATGACCTGCACTCATCCTGATGTAGCATTTGCTTTGAGCATGGTTAGCAGGTATCAGGGGAACCCTGGTAAGGCTAACTGGACAGTGGTAAAGAATATTCTCAAGTACCTGCAGAGGACTAAGGACCGGGTCCTTACCCTTGGTGGGAATGATGACTTGAGAGTTGTAGGGTATAGTGATGCTAGTTTCCAGATTGATAGGGATAATTTCCGCTCTCAGTCAGACTGGGTCTTTACCTTAAATGGAGGAGCAATCTCTTGGAAAAGTTCCAAGCAGGAGACAGTGGCTGATTCAACTTGTGAATCAGAGTATATAGCGGCAAGCAAGGCAACAAAGGAGGCTATATGGCTAAAGAACTTCATTGGAGACCTTGGAGTTGTACCAGCTATAACGGAGCCCATAGAGATTTTCTGTGATAGTGAACGTGCAGTTGCCCTAGCAAAGGAACGAAGGGATCACGGGAGATCCTGACACATTGACAGAAAATACCATTTCATCAGACATCGTATAGAAGAAGGACTCCTCATGGCAAAGAGGGTATCATCGGATGAGAACCCGGCAGATCCCCTCACGAAGGGACTGGGTAGGGTTTAGCATCTCCAGCATGCTAGGAGCATAGGGCTGAAGGATGATACTAGTTTTAGTAGTTAGATAATTTTGAAATATGTAAAGTGTAATTGACATTTGATGATGAATAAAATTTGTGTTTATTTATGAGTAAAGTGTTGCTATCTTTTTTCAATCGTTTACTATTATTTCTTTTGCATGTTTTGACTTCCAGAATATTTATGTTGTGTTACATATTATTCAAATTTTCCACAGTCAGTCATATGTTGGAAGTAGATATGAAGTAAGACTGTCATGAGTTGGTTGTAGAGGTCTAAGAAGTTGGACATGGCCTCAACACTCATGAGTGCTCATAAGTTCTGAGTATTGGATTCAACCCACGCTCGCTGGTATCACTTCATGGAATTTATCTCGAGTGATCGCGAGACGGTAATATCATATAAGTCTTCAAACCTAGAGATATGACTTGTTAACTATGAGTTAGTCATACATTGATCGTGCGAAAACGCATTGGTAACTCGATGTTATAAAACACTCGTTTGTGTGTGATTTAAAAAGTAGTAAAACAAGCATATGAGTCGAAGTTTATATGTTCCTTCTTGGATTAGAAGCAATATCTAGGCTCCTCGATGATTTTGTTTTGACCCATGTACCGGGCCCGGTCAGAACTAAGTTGATGTGTTCAATTAAGTTCTATGTCAAACAAATCGGAAATCGGGAAACAAACTGCTGGACAAAAGTAAGACATTTTTCCATGTATTTGTCCGGCTGATAGCTAGAACAGAGGATTATATGGTCACTTATCTGAAATGGCGTATCATCATCTTCTCAGTTCCGAGAAACCTTGAAAAGGGCTACGATTGCCGATCGGTTCCTGAAGTCATACTTGCAGTTATAGTTATTAGACTTATCCAAGTGGGACACTGTTGGATAAGGTGTCTAAGTCCATAACTATTTCTGGTATGTACTTGACCCGACCCGGCATGGTCCATTTGGGTTGCATGGCACCATGCATCTGGATAGACTAAATGAGAGAAATAACACTTGTGGTTTATTAATATATTATAAGTTCTGATATATTAATAGTATTATTTAATTAGTATTGATCAAGAATTAATCTAGAATTAATTAAGTGATCAAAAGATAACTAATTAAATATATGGGTTGATTATGTAAATCATCCATAACTTATATAGTGGGCTAAAAGGCTCCATGGATAATCAAGTTGGGTTAAACCCATTGGATGCTCCATCGAGGCTCCATGGGAGTTACAAACCCATAGGTCATGGAAATGAAGAGTCATGCCACATTAGGGTTTACATGGTGTAACCCTAGATGTGACACACTATATAAAGAACATCATACTCACCAAAATCGGCTACACTAAGAAAAGAAGAGGGCTTGGCCGATTTTTAGAGTGTTACACCTCTCTCAAAGTTATTCCAAAAGCATTTGGTGTTGTGTGAAGCATTTGAGGCATCACACTTGGGGTGCTAGGCTCTCAAGGTTTCAAGGAATCATAACAACTACAAGGGATGTAATTCTAGCTATCTTTTATATTATAATGTTCCCCATGTATGCTAGATAGGTTTATGAACCTTGGAAAAAGTATTTTGCATGTATCTTAGACAAACATAGATCCAAGGTTTTCTAGGGTTGCATGTACACTTAGGAGTGTTAGAATTCCTCAAAACCCTTCAGAAGCTTGGTTTCGGTTTTGGATTCTCCTTTTGAGCTTCGGCCGAATGGGTCTCCTTCTTTGGTTCTTCTGGTATCTCTTTCGTTCCACTCGTGCTTGGTTTGGAGAAGCTTGAGGGTTTGTTAATGGGTTCTAGTACGTATCTACCTTTTACCATCCATGAGGTTTGCTCCGATAAGCCGACGGTTTCGTCTGCATTATCGATTGGAGCAGACCAGAAGTAATCGTCACACCCTCCAGCGTTGTCTTGATCTACCAAGATCTTTAGTTCTGCTGTTTCTTTTTCAAATACTCCTGTAACAGCATAGACTTGATTTGGAACTGTTTGAACTTTTTGGTAGACCATTGCCTTCTCTTTGAGTTTCTTTGATTTGTCTTTTGTTAACCTAGCATATTCATCAGAGTTTTCAGATCAAAGGGGTTTGTCAGTCTCGGTTTGGCTCTTTAGAAACACAGAACAATCAATTACGTCTTCCACGGAGATCTCACTCATCTCACTTTCCTCATCAAATTCAGACGTATTGTCAATATTCATTTTATGTTCGGTCATTAATTTGGCGTTTGATGAATCAAATGATTTTATGGTCTCGGTCTTGATTTTCAACCTATCATTTTCATCTAAGAGTTGTTTAAGCATGCATTTATGTTCCTTAGAGTCAATGAAAGTCTCAATTTTGTCCAGACCAATTTTGTAAGTGATGGAAGTTTCTTCAGAGGACATAATTGATTCACATTCAGCAATGACCTCATCCTCCTTAAACTCAAGGAAAGCCAAGATCATCTTATGAATCTTTTTCCCTATTTCACAGTCTAAATGTAATTGCGTGATATTAGTATATAAACGTTTAGCAATATAGCAAAAAACATTACGCTGTTTCAAAAATTTTAAATTGTCTCGTTGCAAATAAATTATTTCATCCCTAGCCCTAACTAACTCCCGCTCCTTCAGCTCAATCCACATTCGTCTCTCCTCACTCTTTGACGACTCCCTGCTGAGTTGGTTAGTTAGGTTAGAGTTTGTTATGCGAGTTTGCATGAGACTACCACTTAGATTATTAAATTTGAATTTTAGTTCATTTAATTCCTTTTCATAATCGGTTACCGGAATTTTAAGAGATTCAAGAAGAGATTGTACCTTTTTGATCAAACGATCGCAGTCGTGGATATTTTAACTGACAGGCTTGGCAGCAAAGCACCTGTTCTCATACAGGTTCGGTTCATCATGCTTACTCTCGGTTGATACTCCAGCCGTCACCATCAAGCACCTTCCAGTCATCTTCTCGTCCTCTTCTCTCGCCACAAATGCCCTTCCATGCGTAGGCCTTGTCACCTCTTCGTCCTCCGAATCTGTTCACCAGACTTCGACACCGCCAAATTCATCATCAATCACATTATCTTGAACAATCAAAGCATTCATTGGCCCAGCATTACACTTCTTCTTCTTTATCTCTTCTAGCTTTCTCATGCGATAAGCTTCGTCATCTTCACTCTCTCTTCTTTCAGCTAACTTCTTCAACATGCAATCTTTGGCAAAGTGATTCTTTCTGTGACAGTAATTGCAATCATACCCTGAGTCACCCACTAGTTTGCTTTCCTTCTTTTCATCTTCTTTCTGAGATGTGTTCTTTGACTCTTCCTTTACCTTTTCAGAACTATAGCTTCCTTGACAGATTCGGTTCTTACTGATAGGGAATTTCTTTCGTGCAAACTTCTTTGGATTTGATACCATCATTTCATACTCTTCACTGGTAAGATCACATTCCGACATGTCATCTTCCTCTTCTTCTTCCATCACACTTTTGCTCTTCGAGACAAGAGCTAGTGAACCGACACCTGAGACCAACTTCGCTTCTTTTGACACCGTGCTTTCATGAGATTTTAGAATCCCCATTAGTTTCGCTAGTGAATACGCCTTGAATTGTTCGTGTGCTTTCACGGTTGAAACAACCGCCATCCACTCGGGTCTTAAGCCATTCATGAAGGTGACTTTTTGTTCAATACACTTCCTTTCAATTTCGTGCTTCATCATCTTGCTGAGCAGATGATTGTAGCGATCAAACGTCTGGAGTAGAGTTTCTTCAGGTTTTTGAGCGAAGGCTCCAAACTCAGAGAGTAGCAGGGTTTGAATTGAGTGCTCCAGATCCTCGTCGGTTGAATACAGTTCTTTCAACCTGTCCCATATCTCCTTAGTTGTAGTGCATGGACTCACCAAACGGAAGGTGTTAGCTTGTATAGCGAATCTGATCATCCTTAACACCTTGACATTACACAGCAGTTTATCTTTCTCGTCTTGAGGAATCTTATCCTCGTCTGCTAGCAATTTGTTATACTCCTTTTGAGTTTTTACAGTTGTATTCGTTCCAGAGTGAACAAATGGACCTATCGTGATCGCTTCCCAGATGAGATACCCGTTATCTTCAGATCCAACCACATAATCTTCAAAGTGATGCGCCCATACTTCATAATCTTGCGTGTAAAGAATGGGTACTCTTGTAGTAGATCCAATGCTGTTGGAGATGTTGATGGGATTCGATTGAGCGTCGTCTTGAGACATGATGAGCCTTCCTTGATACTGTTAGAATCTGACCTGTAAACTTGAGAATAGGGTTTTATCAAACACACCAGTTACCGTCGACAGGAGGAAGACGGCTTCTATATATTCGATAAAAGCGGAAACCCTATGGTGTTCTTCAAACAGAAGGAATACGTATATTGTTACACACTCTCCTGCTCTGATACCAATTGTTGAATTAATATTCTAGTAGGATCGATATATTCTGAACAGCAAATAAAACAATAATATGAAAGACACAGGAATGGCTCAAACGATGTCGAATGATTAAACTTTAACACCTCATAAGAGCTCGATGAAGAACTTCGACTGTAGAGGTGTTTAGGGTTACAAACGATAAATCTGTCATTGGTTGCTCGTGGAGAACAGGAAGATGTCACTTACCAAATCTGGTCATCTGGATCAGATGACGAGGAGATGAGAAATCCGACCCACGGAGCCATGTATGCGAAGATGGAGGAGGAATCTGATGTAGAGGCATACGAAATACAAGGGAGATGCTTCGTATCAAAAGCAGCCGACAAATCTCCAATGACAACGAAGGCACGTAATATTCTTGAATCTTTCAATATTCCAATACATGCTTACAATTCTGAATTAGTATATTTCGATGAAATTGTTACTTATTTTGATTCAATTGTGGTATCTGCTAGCAATGAGGCTAAGACGATGTCTATTCAGTTGCTAGAGACACAGAAGAAATTATATTCGAAAATTACTAAAGCAGATTGTTTAGAACTTCAGATAACAAACATCATGGTTGATAGAGATAATATGTCTAGTGAAATTAAATTGTTGTTAGCTCAGAGAAACATATATTGTAATTCGGCTATGAGGTTGTATGCGAAGTTAACATAATTACATCATTCATGCGAAATAAGCAAAGAACAACATAGAAAATTACTGCCGTTTTTAGCTTATGAAAGAGCTAAGGTAGATAGCATTTCGTATGATTGTGAGAAAGAAATAGCTGAATTTAACAAAGTTCCTGATGATAGGTATAGATATGGAATAGTCAAAGTAGGTGGATGTCTTGATACAACTGAATTGGTAAACATTGTAAATGACACTTTAACTAAGTCTGAACAAATTCAAATTTTGAAAAAGACTGAGAATTCAACATCTGATTCTCAATCTAATTTTGCTGATATTGAGGATAATTATGACAATATTAGTGAAATTAGTGATCTTGAGGATGTTGATTGTTCTCAGTTGTCTATTATTAATGTTGCATCATCATCTAAAGGGAAAGAAAACATTAAGGATTTGTTGGTAAAGATTGACACTAATAAACCCTCAACTTCGAAAGTTTGTGATGTGGACTTTGTGGAAGTCAGAGACAGTCAAACAGATGATAGTGATGATGAAAAAGAAGAGAAACATACGAAGAAAAAGGAAGTTTCAAAGGAAGAAGAAATTCCTCGTATTGTTGTTGACCAAGTGTATGGAGATACACAAAAGTTCGAAAAAGTGTTGAATGAACAAGGTGCTCACTATCTTGAAATGAATACTGTGGTTTACCCAAATTTCAAGTGTACTGATGATGTCATTTTTCCAAACCAAGTGTTCGTAACAACTGGAAATGTTGAAAATTTTAAACCAGAATTAAAGAAGTTGGTCGAACAAGACAATTTGAAAACATCAGATGATGGGTTCTTCGCAAAACAGAGCACAGTTGAAAACACTCTAACGAAGAATTCGTATGTTTTCCAAAGACGAAAAGCACAGAGAAAATGGGTTGAAAAATCAAAACTTGAGAAAGAAGTTACCAAACCAGATGTTGAGGAAACTAAAACTGGTGTCAAATTAAATTCAAAAGAATTCAAAGAACAAATTGACAAATTTTCGAAAGAAAATAACATTTCAAAACGACAAGCAAGAAAGAAAATATTTTGGCAAACAATCGAATCTCAAAAGATGACGAATGAAACGTCAAAACCAGTTAAGACTATGAATTCAGAAAGTTTCTCAGACAAAAAGAAAAATCCCATTCAAACAAACAAAAATGTGTCTGAATCAAAATCACCAAAATATATTTTCAAAGTGAAAAATTCATCTTTTTCAAAAGAAAAACAAACTTCTTATTAATCAACTCATTCTAAGTTTGAAGGAAAAACAACACCAAAGATTTCAAAAGTGTCAAAACCTACCATTTCAAGGAAATTTTCAAATAGTTCTAATCCACCAAAGATATTTTATCAACGACAACATTTTAAATCAACAGTTAATACTTCCTATGTTGAATCTTATGTTTCTAAACCAGAAGTAGATTTTATACCTCAAAAGCCAAATTTTCCTAATCATACGAAGAAACAAACATTGAAGGCTTCGCATGAAAAAGGCATAACTTCAAGAAAGAATATTGATCACTGGCTCGAAGGAAGAGGAAAAATTCATCAATCCAACAAATACTCTGAAGAGCAAATCAATGAAGCTTATGAGAAGTATGTGAATACTTCTTCGAATGGAAGTTCATCCTCAAAAGATTCGAACATCTCCATCAAGGCTTGGACACCAGTCACAAAAGCAAAGACAATACAATCACAAACTCAAAATGCAAAGGGTAAAGTCAGTGTACATCCGAAACCAACAAAATCTTATGTTTCGGTCCCTACAAATGAAGATGTTGACATTATTGATAGTCTCAAAACTAAAGTTTGTGATTGGGTCAAATGTTCTTCGTTAAACTCTTTGTTGAAATCTAATTTCCAAGGACCCAAAAAGCCTTGGGTACCTAAATTCTTTAAATGATCGCAGGTACTATGTGACGAGCAATACGATAACAAATGATATATTGATAGTGGTTGCTCTCGTTACATGACTGGAAAGAAGGAGAATCTACGAGACTTTCGAAGCTTGGAAAATGTTGGAGTTGTTAAATTTGGAAACAATCAGAAGTGCCAAGTCAAAGGATATGGGAAGATCACGAATGGTCAATTTACTGTGAATCGAGTTTCGCATGTTGAAGGTCTACAACATAACTTGATAAGTGTCTCTCAACTTGTTGTGGGCACTGGCAATCAAGTACTTTTCAACGAAGAAGGGAGCATTATTTTGAATGTCAATACAAAAGAAGTTTTGCTCAAATCAAAGAGGAAAGGTGATATGTTTACATTGGATATCAATCCGATTGTAGGCAAACCTGCTGTATGCCTACTTTCGAAAGCTACATCTGACATAAGCTGGCTTTGGCATCGAAGACTTTCACATCTCAACTTTCAAAACATCAACAAACTTGTTGTTGAAGATCTGGTAAGAGGTTTACGTGTACTTAAATGCGATAATCATTCTTTATGTGCAGCTTGTGAAGTTGGAAAGCAACATAAACAAGGTCATCCGATCACGATTGATTCGAAGATTGTTAAACCACTAGAGCTTTTACATATTGATTTGTGTGGTCCATCAACAGTCTCTACACTCAACAAGAAACGGTATATCTTAGTTATTGTTGATGATTTTTCAAGATTCACATGGGTTTATTTTCTCAGACTGCAATCTGAAGTGACACAAATCATGATTGACTTTATCAAGAAGATGGAAACAACGTTGAAAAAGACTGTTCGCAAAATCAAGAGTGATCATGGAACTGAATTTAAGAACAACATTCCTGATTCATTTTTGGTTGACAAAGGCATTTCGCATAATTTTTCTTCTCCATACACTCCGCAACAAAATGGAGTTGTTGAATGAAGAAATCGATCACTATGCGAAGCAGCAAGGACTATGTTGGCATATGCGAATTTACCTCAATATCTTTGGGCTGAGGCAGTATCCACCACCTGTTTTACTCAGAACAGATCTTTCATTCACCGGTGTTTTAATATTACACCATACAAAATTCTCAATAATCGTAAACCTAATGTGAAATTCTTCCATGTTTTTGGATGCAGGTGCTTCATTATGAATCTCAAGGATCACCTTTCGAAGTTTCAAGCAAAAGCTGATGAAGGGATTTTCCTTGGATATTCGCACAATTCTGTGGCATATCGTGTGTTAAACAAGCAAACACGAAAAGTGGTAGAAACTTTTAATCTTACATTCGATGATTACTATATTAAACAAAATGAACAACAATTTGAAAATCATCCAATTTTGAAAGAAACACAAGATGAATCTAAACCATTACAAATGATTTATATTGATTATGATTTGATTTTTGGAATTTTAGATCATGCTGTTGATGCTGAACTTAATGCACCTGATAATCATATCCCAGAACTTACGAAGCTTACTGATGAATCAACATCAACTCCTCAAGAAATAGACGAAAGTATGCAAAATGATCCAGTGGATGGGGAGCACTTGGATTCGAATACTCTAGTCGAGGGGGAGCATTCATTTGAGGGGGAGAATGAGATAATAGATGATGTTGTTGAGGGGGAGCATGACCAAAATGATGAAAATTTTCAGGATTTTAATGATGTTTGTTCGATTATAGGATCAGAAAATGATGATATGTTCGAAGATGCACCTTTGGACTTTGATCCAGCTTATCCACCTATGGAAAAATGGACTAGAAGTCATCCGAAGGATCAAATCATTGGAAATCCACAAGAAGGAGTATTGACAAGAGCTCAGATTCGTGCAAAGAATGAGGTATTAAATACTCATCAAGAATTTTGCATGTTTACTGTTTTCATCTCTAAAATTGAGCCAAAAACTGTTAAGGTTGCAATGGGACACTCTGATTGGGTTGTTGCAATTCAATCTAAGCTATCTGAATTTGAAAGAAACAAGGTTTGGCGATTAATTCCTAAACCTGAAAATGTTTCAATTGTCGGATTAAAATGGATATTTAAAAATAAAACCGACAAAGATGGAAATATCATTCGAAACAAAGTCAGACTTGTTGTTAAAGGATACTCTCAACAAGAAGGAATTGATTATGAAGAAACTTTTGCCCCTGTCGCAAGACTCGAGGCGGTTCGTATATTTTTGGCTTATGCAGCTCACAAAGACTTTGATGTTTATCAAATGGATGTGAAGTGTTCATTTCTTAATGGAGAGCTCGAAGAAATATTTTATGTGGAACAACCCCCAGTTTTTGTAAACGAAGAACATCCTAATCATGTTTATATTCTAGATAAAGCAGTTTATGGGTTAAAACAAGCTCCACGAGCCTGGTATGCAACGCTTACTTCATTTTTGAAGCAATCTAAATTTAAACAAGGATCTGTTGACCCCACATTATTTCGTATGAAAGTTGGGAATCATCTTATGCTTGTTCAAATTTATGTTGATGATATCATTTTTGGTTCAACTAATCCTGCTTTGTCTAAAGAATTCGAAGAGTTGATGAAAAGTAAGTTCGAAATGAGCATGATGGGTAAAATCAACAATTTTCTTGTTTTAAATATTCGTCAGAGCAGAGAAGGCATTTTTATTAATCAAGAAAAATATACGAAGAATTTGCTGGAGAAGTTTGGGTTGACAAATAACACAAAGTTACGAGTTCCTATGGCAACCGGCATAAAACTAACCCCTTCGTTAGATAAACCTTCAGTTGACCTAACTCTATACAGGAGCATGATTGGATATTTACTTTACTTAACAGCAAGTAGACCTGATATCATGTTTTATGTGTGTAACTGTGCTAGGTATCAGTCAAATCCTCAAGAACCACATCTCACTACTGTGAAGAATATCTTTCGTTATCTCAAAGGAACTATTTCGTTAGGATTATAGTATCCTTCGAATACTGGGTTCTTTATTCAAGCATATTCAGATGCAGATTTGGGTAGTTGTAACTTGGATAGGAAGAGCACGAGTGGAGGGTGTCAATTACTCGATGGCAAATTAGTGAGTTGGCAATCGAAAAAGCAAACATGTGTATCCATCTCAATGGCTGAAGCTGAATATGTTGCTGTTGCTGCATGCACTTCACAGATTATATGGATCCAAAGTCAATTGCGTGACTATGTAATTAATATGAAAAAGATTCCTTTATATTGTGATTCACAAAGTGCAATAAGAATTTGTCATAATCCTATGCAGCATTCGAAGACTAAACAAATAGCTCTTCGTTATCACTTCATCAAGGATCACGTGGAAGATGGAAATATTGAAGTACACTTTGTGAAAACAACTGATCAGTTAGCTGATATTTTCACAAAAGCTTTGGATGAAAAATCTTTTGTACGACATTTGGAAGGACTGGGAATGATAGATGGAAATTCAATTCCGTGCGAAAAAGGAGAATAGTGATTGATCAAGAATGAGTCAGAGGCGCTGAATAAGAGACAAAGCAAAATCGTTCAGCGTTCAATGGTTACTGTTCATAGTCAACTCTTCGAAAGCTTCGAATTCGTATGATTGTCACTTTTCAGGGGTTTGGTAAAATTTCGTGTGTTTGCAACAAGTATTTTTCGTATATTTGAGTCATTTAATTTTTCAAAATTCAAAAATCCAAAAATATTTTTTTATATTGTTCTTTCTTTGAGAAATCAAAAATATCAAAAAGATTTTCATTTTCTTTTATTCTTCATTTTAGAAAAATCAAAAATATCAAAAAGATTTTCATTTTCGAAAAATTCAAAAATATCAAAAAGATTTTCATTTTATTTTGTTCTTCATTTTCGAAAAATCAAAAGCATCAAAAAGATTTTCACTTTATTTCGTTCTTTATTTTCGAAAATTCAAAACAACAAAAATATTTTATATTTTTTTTCTTTTTAATTACTTTGTTGCAGATCTTCCTGAACATACGAAGAGGATAATGCTTGCAGTTCTAGGGTCAGGTACATTTATCTTACAAATCCTTAAATTTTAAATATTTTGAACTAGTTAAGATGTCCCTAGAAGCATGTTGCTGCATGTTGTCCGAAGCCTCCAATGACTCAATGTGTCTGTACGAAAGCCTTAATGAAATTTTCATACGAAGATTTTTTCCCAATCAGGCTTGTATTTACATTAGTCTCTTGAGCTACCTGACTCTTCTCACATGATCACACACGAAGACATATGTCCAAGAGGTCTCTGATCAAACCAATCGAGACTTAGACATATCAACAATCTATGTTAATGATCTGACATCATGAGACCGTGATGGAAGTGAAACCCAAATTTCTAGCCAATTAAGGAATTGATGGGGAACTTTGTTCCAGATTCTTACGAAACTTTTGTTTCAGTACCGACTTTTAAAAGTCCAAATCATATTCATTTCGTATGAGTGGTCTTGATCAAACATTCGAAACCCACGATGTTTGTTACCCAACAAGATCCAACACAAATTTTTTTTTTATGAATATGATTTCCGTGTGAGTTTAATTCGAAACCAAAAGTCACTTTCAACATTTTTCAAAACAAACTTGTTACTGACTACACTGGTCCAACAAGTAATTTCTGTTACAATTACTCACCTTATGTTTAGGATGATATGTAACGAAATTTGTTAAGCCACCTATGAAGCTTTATAAAAGATGCCCTTCGAAACTTATCTACAAGTTTTCGATTGTATTTCACGGGAACATACACAAGTTGTAGATCATCTCTCTTGATGATTAACGAAGCAACCTTTGCCCGGAGTTTAACTGCCTTCGTGTCAAATTTTTGACATCACAGAATCCTAAATTTTTTTTATCATTGTTTCTTGTCTAAACTTCTTTGGAACACTGCCCTCACGAAATCCTTGAGGTTGTGAGTAATACCAAATCAGGCTGATGATTTCAAACATCTAGAATACGACTTCGCTTTTCATCCCAAAATTGAAAGAGCCTTACTTCCATTCGAAGGTTTCTGACGGTTACAATTCTCTTGGGGCAAACAATACAGGTTGTATTTCAACGACATTTGGTATATTGTCCGGGTTTCAAGGAGATGAGACTGTTACTTTTTGACGCATGGCTATTTTTACGGAGTAGTGGTCCAGTTTTCAAGGTGCCATGTCAGATGTCATTAAATGCACATCCCGCTTCTAATTCAAACATGAGGGTTACATATAAAAGGGAATTCACGAGTCTTTTATCACTTTACGCATTCAAAGAAAATTCCCAATTCTCTCTGAATTTCAAAGTTTCAAAACCCTAACAATGGCGAATATTGCTAATCTCGATGCTGAACCTTCTCAAACAACTGAAGATGTTTCTTCACTACCAATCATGAAGATTCAGGGCACCAACTACCAAGTGGAATCTGATGTATCACAATACCCTGAAGAAATTAAGATGCTTGTTGTCGCTTTGAAGAGCTCTGTTTTATCAAAAGCAATGTTTAGTTCTTTATCTGTGCTGATTTCTTGGCTTTCTCAAGCAGGCTCAGCGACTACGATCACCAAGGCTTTTGATGCAGTTACATTTAACCTAGCCAATGATAAAAAGGTTAGAATCACCAAGAAGCTTTTCTGTCAGATACTAGACATTCTGAATTCTCCACCATATGTCGATTTCTCTTTTTCTCGAATTGTCCATATGTTTAACGAGATGGGATATCAACCACAATTGTCAAAAATCAGTGACTTCAAGAAGTCGGGTCTTCCTACAATATGGAATTTTCTGTTTGGGATCTTTTTGAGGTGTTTAACTGGAAGAACGGTGGGTCTTAACAAAGGAAGAATGGAAGTATACGCCATGGTTGCTGGGCTATACTATGATTTGCAGGTTGATTATGCTTCTCAATTATGGAAAGAGTTTAAGAAGAGCGTAGAGAACACTGATGCTCTTCATGGCATTTCGTGTGCAAGATACTGGAGTTTGATCTTGCAGTATTTCTATGATAAAGAGGGAATTTTGGTGTCGGATGAAGAAGAAAAAGCTACTTTCCATGTGTATAATTGTCCGAAGGAGGTTGATGATGATGTTGAGGAATTTCCGTTTGTAGCTTGTATCCCAGATGCAATGTTGAAAAGAGTTGAGCCTTCGAATTCTGTATTAGTGGCTTATTTAACAACCATTGATACATCGGTGCAAACTGGAGTTTTATTGCCAAGAGAGGAGAAAAAGTCGAAGCGTACGAAGAAGAATGAATCTGGTTCTTCTGAAAAACCTGTGAAGGAAACTAAGCCTAAAAAGTCTCCAAAGCAAAAGCCTGTCACAATCGATGAACCTATTATACAAGAAGTTTTTGTTGCTGAGACCATACTCATTGAGCGTACTACTGTCGAAGAGACTCAAGAGACAGAGGTTATTCCTTCGAAGACTGGGGTTTTTCATAGAATTAAAATGAAGTCTAAGCATATACAAAAATCTTCACACAATGTTGTTCGAAAGCATCAAGTGACACATCAAGGTGTGTTAATTCGCGAAGTTCCAGCGCCTGTTTCTCCATCCTCAAAGAAACGAAGGGCTGAAGATATGGCTAAACTATTGTCTCAAAAGAAGAAGAGGAAGTCAAGAAAGCTTGTAGTTTCAACTGACTCAACAGACGAAGATGAAAGAATACCTGAAACTCCAGAAGTGAATCTTATCAATGAAAGTTCGATTCCTGAAGAAACAATTGTTATTCCACCCGAAGTTTCGATTGTCAAGTCATCTAATGAGGAGACACGAACTTCAGACATCACTGTAAACGTATCAAATACGGATACAAATGTCAACATGGGTGAAGAAGGTATGAAGCCTGATAATCAAGGTAATCCTAATCCTACTTCTGAAATTCTTATATCTTTACCTCCAATCACCTCTACTACTAATTCACCAACATATGAAAACATTATCAATCAACCTTTCACTTCCATATTTTCTTCACAATCAACTGATCCACCCAAACCCACTGCACCTGTTGATGACACAATGGTGCTGGAAACTGATACGGATAACGAAGGTTTTGGAGGAACCTTTGAAGATCTCAAATTTGATGAAAAGGAGGAAAATTTTCCAGATCACATGCTGATGACAATGAAGCAGTACAAGATTTTGAATACGAAATTGAATGCTATAATTCAATCTCAGGCTGATATTAGGGGTGGTTCATCAATGTCTAGTTTGGAAGTAGATACTATGTTCAAAATGTTCGAAGCAAGGATAATCAGTAAAGTTTCAGGGATGGTGAGAGATTCGGAAGCCAGGTGTTGGAAAAAGTTGATCACAATGATCAAAACAATGAGCTTCGTGTAAATTCACAAAGATCGGATTTTATGGGAGAGGTTAAGGATTTGAAGAGCTTAGCAAGGGAAAGACATATTCTGTTTGTTCAAGAAATGAAAAAAGTGAGAGAAGATGTTAATATGCAGATTCTCAAACTTCGTGAAGATATGCAGAGGGAGGTTGATAGTGTTCAGCAAGACTATGCCTCACTAAATCAAAAGGTTGACATAATTTGTGACGCGGTCACCAAATTTGTCAAATTGTACGAAAGCATGAGTCCTCAACTTACTCAACTTTCTACAATGGAAAATACAAATTTTGGAGAGTTGGTTGCACAATTGAAGGAGTTGAAAGATTTTTCTGTCAAACCTGTTTCATCTTCGTTCATCACTCCAAAATTTTTATCTCATAACTTTATCCAATTCGAAGCTATACTACACAAACAGTTGGATCCTTTATCTCGCATTTCAAGCCTTCTTCCAACAATGTCGGATGCCCCGCCTGTTTTCACAGGGGTGCAAGGGGGAGAAAGTAAAACTGAAGCTAAGAAGGCTGATGGAGAAGATGCGAAGATAGTGGGAAAAGTATTCACTTCAAAGATCCCAAGTTCGAAGCCTATCATGACAACTGCAGAACCAGTCACTTCGACTGTTGTTACAACGGTTCCTATAACAAGACCAGTAATGAAAGGTACTGTTATTGGTGGTACAACTGAAGGGGTTTCGAAACCCAAGGAGGTGGTTGGTGCGTCTTCGAAAGATAAGGGAAAAGGAAAATTGGTTGAAAAAACAAAGGAAGAAAAGAAGGCAGAAGTGGATGCTGAGTTGGAAAGAATGAGGCTTGTACAAAGCATTATGGCTCTTAGTGCAAAAATCCTCCAAATCTGGAAAAAGGATATCCAGCAAAGCAATACAACTATGAAACGATTAAGGCAAAAGTTATGTTTGACCACATGTATTCTTTTGAAAAGAAGCCAAAACAAAGTTATGTGGTTACAAACAGAGATGGAAGTCAGCTTGACTTTCCTGTGAACGAAATGATGTTCATAATGCCTCAGTTCAAAGCCGAAGTGACTTGTAAAGACAAAAATCAAGGAAAGCTGATGAAATTACGTTTTCATGCTGTGTTAGCAAAAGCTCCAAAAGAGGTCTGGTCATTGTTCAAAATCAAGAAGGTGATAAGCATAAAAAGAGATGTGATTTTTGAAGGTGTTATTCAGAATCTCAAATATTCAGTGATCATGTCAAATGGAAAAGTTAGTGAGTTTACTATTGCTGATTTTCCAGTAATGAACTTGTATGACCTTATACAAGTTGCATTAATTTTGAAAGACAAATCCTTCTCACATCTTCAAGAAACAGAGACTGATGTATTCTAGCTTGGAGTTAAACATATCAAGATTTTCATTAAAAATTATTTTGAGTGTTTGGCTCAAACTGATATGGAGTTGGCTACTGCGAAGGGAATTGACATCACTGCTCCAATGGCACCTACGATGAAGCAAGTTGATTTGAAGAAGTATGATGATGGTGAAATTTGTTTAAAGCCATTTGGGATAGTCTTCGCAGGAAAGTATGAATCTGGAAGAGCTAAACGCTTCTTATTTCAAATATGCGAAGTAGAGAGATATGCTACTTCCCACTATACGAACTTAATTGTTCGTATGGATCAGTGCAAAAAGAATAATGAAGGAGATAAGAAGGAAATAAGGAAGGTATTTGCTTGGTACACTGAAATACGATGGGTGATGATGTACTCAATCGAACTGCTTACAAATTGAAGACTTCGACTATGATTACAAACGGGGAGATTGTAAGGGCAGATTTTGTTGTAATTAGTCGAAGTGTCATAGGTCTTCGTATGTAGTACAGTCTTCGTATTCTCTGTAATCTATTTTACTAGGGCATTGTATTCAAAGCTTAATGTTTAGTCCTTAGTATATTTTTTGTATGCTTTCCTCTCCTATAAATAGGAGTCTTTACTAGAGTTAGAAAAAGGTTTTACAGTCTTGTCTAATTTTCTACTCTATAAACTTGAAAGCGTAATAGAGCTGAAAGAAGATCATATTTACATCGGTGTTAAAATCTCGCATACTTACTTTGATCTTAATACTCTGATTCATTTCATACTCGATTCTTTGATTCATCAAATGTTTCGAGTTTTATGAAGTTTCAACAAGTTTTAATACTATTAATCACAACACATAACATAAAACACACATACACATGCATAAACACATAGATCTAACACAAAGCAACTTGTATCCTCCCCCAAAACATAGTAAAAACCGAAAATTAGGGGTATGAACTCACTTTTGGGTTGATGGATTCGGTTTTGAAGAAGTGAAGAAGATGTTTTCGGACTTGGAGTGTTCCTTGAGATAAGCTTTCGAATCTAGGAAGTTCTAAGAGCAGGATCACGAAAAGATGTGTTTAAGAGGAGTGATCTAGTATAAAATGGGATATAACATCTTCAATATGAAGTATCTTACCAAAAATGTGAAGCTTGAAGTGATCTTCTTGAGCTAACCCAAACACAAACTCACAAAATTTGATGGAATGGATGAAGGAGTTTTCATGTGCTAGAGTGGAGGAGTGTTTGAAGAAGTTTGAAGTGAAGATGGTGGTGGGGAGGTGGCTTCAGCCGAGGATAAGAAGAAGAGAGAAGAGAGAAGTGTGAAAGATGTTGCATGGATGCATGATATTGTCTAGATACTTGTTGGGTAAAATACATGGATAACCTCTAGTGTATAATGAGGTGTCATCAATTAATCCCATGCAAAGTTTTTTTTTAAACATACATATATATGGGCAGAGAATTGGATAGGGAATGGTGACAATTTTTGGATGTTTGGGCTAGTATTTGATATACCCGAAATTATGTGGTCCAATAAGGAAGTTTTTTGCCCATTGGGCCCACATTGGTGTTTACGGCCCAATATAATCAAACGAAACGAGTTTTGGCACATTATGATCAAAAGAGATGGTTTTCAGCCCAACAAGGCCCATGAAAACCAAATGAGACATTTTAAGCCAATATGCTATAGTTTAATGAATACGGGTCCAATTAGTGCCCAAATGAGGATTTTTAACCTAAAATAATTAAATTGAGATTTTATTGGCCCATTAGGCCCAATAAGAGGGTCCTGGTCCAATAAGAGTTTGAACCGGAATATTAGGGTTACAACCCAAAGTTGAGTGTATGAAATGTGTTGAATTAGGTTTAGGACTTCACGAGTGAGTTTTGATTCGAATAGTTGTTTTTGAATGAGTAATGTGTATAACCCTAAACCTGAAGCTACAAGATACATCAATAGTTGATTACAATAAGATAGAATTTCCTAGCCTACAATTGCTAGTTGTGATAGCTAACGACCCTCCATTAGTCAAGAGTGCGGTAGGTAAGAATGGATACCCAATGACTGTCATTTTATAGGCCGCTTCCTTAAACACCCCTTATAGACCAACTTCGTGAATGAGGCCTACTAACGGTAAGACTGACCTTTTACTCATACATATAATATATTAGACTTTTAATATTATATAGTATAAGGGTGTATTTTACACATTTAAAATACAAAGATGTTAAATCTTTTAAATAAATTAGACTTTTAATTTAATTAAAACTTTAAACCATTCTATTATAGATTTATTAATACTCTTTTAATTAATTATAAACAAAGCAATAATTAAACTTTTTATTCTTAATTTAAGTTATGAAGCCAAAAGGTTTAGTATTTAATATTTCACAATTAAAACTTTTAATCAAATTTTAAATTCCAAAAGTTGAGGGCGAGTTTTGAAACTCTTCAAAACCTTTTGAATTCCAAAACTTGATGGCAAGTTTTGTAACTCTTCAAGACCTTTTGGATTTTAGAACTTAATGTTTCATAAATGAGACTTTTCAAATTCCATAACTTAATGAGTTTCAAAACCTCTTTAGATCAAAATTTTAAACTAATAAAATAATCACATAATTTATCTTTTTAGCAATTTGCCCTAATTCTACTCATATAGCAAAATGATGAAAATTCTACAAATAATTAGTTTTTCAAAAAATCAAGTAATTATCTTAAAATTTGACAATCGACATTTAATTGGATGAGGATAATCATTACCTTATCAATAAAATCGAATTTTATGAGCCAAAACAGTTTGTGGTGATAATCCTAATCCAACTCTTGCCAAAAACTCGAAAATTCTGCCAACAGGTGATCCAACTCGTCGAGTTAAGCAATAGACTCATCGAGTTCATCACCAAATGAACCAAATCTTTGAGTTCATCATAGAACTTGTCGAGTTCTCCATCAGAGAGCAGTTTTTCAATTTCTTCAACTTTGAACAATTACCCAATGCATCTATATAACAGAAAACACCCATGGCTCTGATACCACTGATGTTTTTTATGTACTCTAACATCCCTATGGTACACATACAACCCTAATGTTTTGGATCTAAGTTTTCTCTAGTTATACATGCAACATTAATTTTTCCAAAGCATGAAGCTTAACTAGCATACAACTTTGATATTTAAATCATAAAATAAGTTACATGATTACCTCTTTGTTGTATCTTGTATAACTTGGACTTATGAGAGCTTAGCACCTCAAATGTGATGCCCCAAATGGTTCACAAAACACCAGCAACAATTTGAGGATAATGAGAGAGAGGTTGGGAGACACCAAAAATCGGCTATGCTCTTCTTGGAAAACAGTAGTGCCGATTTTAGGGTGTTAGGGCTTACATTTATAGTGTGGAATTTCTAGGGTTTCCGATTGTAAACCCTAATTCACTTGGGCCTTTAATCCAATAACTTATTAGCCTTATGGACTAACTCTTCATGGACTTTCACATAGAATTAGTCCATCCCTAGTCAACATGGATTATTAGCCAAAACTATAAGTATTATTGATTTACCTAATCAGTCCCCGTTAATTTAATCAGTCTCTTTTGATCACCAAATTAATTATTGATCAATACCAATTAAATAATATGATTTCTCAATTAATATATTATTCTTATAAGATATTAATAAATCACAAATAACCTCTTTCTCAAATATACATCCTATCAAATTGCTTTGGTGAATGCAACCCAAAATGGACCATGCTACTATCGGGTTAAGTACATACCAATTATAGTTATGGGCTTAGACACCTAATCCAACATGCTCCCTCATCTCGCCTTCTGGCTCCCATGTCCATTCCGAGCCCTTACGGTGCTGCCACTACACCTTCGCCACCTCTTGTAAGGGCTGATTTTGTTGTAATTAGTCGAAGGGTCATAGGTCTTCGTATGTTTTGTATTCTTCGTATTCTCTGTAATCTATTTTACTAGGGCACATTTATTTGAAGCTCATGTGATCGTCCTTAGTATATTTTTTGTACGCTTTCATTTCCTATAAATAGGAGTCTTTACTAGAGTTTGAAAAAGGTTTTACAGACTTGTATACTTTTGTACTCTGTAAACTTGAGAGCGTAATATTGGGCTGAAACAAGATTATATTTACATCGGTGTTCAATCTCCCATACATACTTTGATTTTAAACTCTGATTCTTTTCATACTTGATTCTTTGATTCATCAATTGGTATCAGAGCAGGAATCATTTCTGTGATCTGATTTTCATTTGTTCAAAAAGTTTTTGAATCATGTTTTTGGTTCAAAAGTTTCCGCACTTTTTGAAAGTGAAAAATTCATCTAGATCTAAGTTTGTGATTCGATTCTGCACTTGAATTGTTGAATCGAGTGTTCGTCTAGTAATTCCGATTTGATTCAACTAGTTTCTGATCAAATTCTCAAAGTTTCATTAAGCATTCTTAAAATCATCTTCCGTACAACAATGGCGTCATTCAATTTCAATTCCATGAATTCATTTTCTCATTTGTTAGGATCGTCGACTAAAATTCCGATGCTAATCCCTGAGTATTACGATCAATGGGCTGATCGTATGCAGGATTATCTCAATGGTTTGGATGAAGAATTATGGACTTGTATTACTGGTAATCTCAATCCTCCATCAAATGTTCAATCAATTGGATCGTCTTCTGGAAGTCCTGAAGTGGTGAATCAATCTGAACGTCTGAAAAAGCTGGAGAAGAGATGCATGAGAGAGCTGCGAGGAGCATTGCCTCCAGTCGTGTATAACTATGTGAGGAGTTGTACAACTGCAAAGGAAATCTGGAACAATCTAAAGGAAAATTTTCATGGGAGTGAGAAGACAAGAGTTAACTCAGTGAAACAATGCTTGGTTGAACTAAAAGACTTTAGACAGAAAGATGGTGAAACAATTGAGGTATACTACGATCGTCTGAATGATTTAATCTATCGATGCAACCGATATGGAATCACCAGGTCAGCCATGGAGTTCAATCTTATCTTCGTTATGGGTCTTCGAAAGGAGTGGCGGAGCGTGAGCATGATGGTAAAGAATCAACAGAGCTTTGATATGTCAACTTTGAATGATTTGTACAATCAGTTAAAATCACACGAAAATGAGGTTAACGAAATTGCTGAAGAATCGAAGGTGAGTTTGGGAGGTCCACTGGCTTTGGTTTCAAAGATGACTGAAAAAGAAATTCATGAGAAAAGCGATTCTGACGAAGAAGATGGATTCATCATGAATTCTGATGATGAGGCAGTAGCATTTTATTTGAACAATCGTGTCAAAAAGTTCTTCAAAAAGCCATTCAATCCGAAGGCTAAGTCAGCTGAGATGAAAGGGAGTTTTGTGAATAAAACTGCTAATGATGAGAAGAAGAAAGATGAGAAGAAGGATGCGAAGCTTGTTGAAGGGAAGAGTGAGAAGAAGTTAAAAGGAGATGCTGAAGTGGATTGTCACTATTGTAATGGGGCTAATCATCTAGCCAATGATTGCATGTTAAGGAAGAAGGATGAGAGGAAGAATAAGGTAAAAGATGAAGCGTACTATGCTGAAAAACTGGAGGAATTCGTGCGAAGGCGAAAAACTTGTCATTGGTTGCCATGGGTGAACAAGAAGAAGATGGAACTTATCAGATCTGGTCATTTGGATTAGATGATGAGGAGATGCGAAATCCGACACACGGGGCAATGTTTGCGAAGATGGAGGAGGAATCTGATGAAGAAGAATACGAAGTGAAAGGGAGATGCTTCGTATCAAAGGCTACAGATAAATCTCCAATGACAACAAAGGTACGTAATATTCTTGAATCTTTTAATATTCCAGTACATGCTTATAATTCTGAATTGGTATCTTTCGATGAAACTGTTACTTATTTTGATTCAATTGTGGTGTCTTCTAGCAATGAGGCTAAGAAGCTTTCTATGCAGTTGTTAGAGACACAGAAGAGGTTAGATTCGAAATATACTAAAGTAGATTGTTTAGAACTTCAGATTACAAACATTATGGTTGCTAGGGATAATATGTCAAGTGAGATAAAATTGTTGTTAGCTCAGAGAAACATCTATTGTAATTCAGCTAAGAGGTTGTATAGGAAATTAACAGAATTACATCATTCATGCGAAATAAGGAAAGAACAACATAGAAAATTACTGCCTTTTCTAGCTTACGAAAGAGCTAAGGTAGATAATATTTCGTATGATTGTGAGAAAGAAATAGCTGAATTTGATAAAGTTCCTGATGATAGATATAGATATGGAATAGTCAAAGTAGATGAATGTCTTGATACAACTGAATTATTTAACATTGTAAATGACACTTTGACTAAATCTGAACAAATTCACATTTTGAAAAAGACTGAGAATTCAACATCTGATTCTCAATCTAATTTTGCTGATATTGAGGATAATTCTGACAATATTAGTGAAATTAGTGAACTTGAAGATGTTGATTGTTCCCAGTTGTCTATTATTAATGTTGCATCATCATCTAAAGGGAAAGAAAAAGTTAATAATTTGTTGGTTAAGATTGATACTGATAAACCCTCAACTTCGAAAGTTTGTGATTTGGACTTCATGGAAATCAGAGACAGTCAAACAGATGATAGTGATGATGAAAAAGAAGAGAAACGTTCAAAGAAAAAGGAATTTTCAAAGGAAGAAGAAATTCCTCGTATTGTAGTTGACCAAGTGTACGGTGATACACAAAAGTTCGAAAAAGTGTTAAATGAACAAGGTGCTCATTACCTTGAAACGAATACTGTGGTTTACCCGATTTTCAAGTGTACAGATGATGTCATTTTCCCAAACCAAGTGTTCGTAACAACTGGAAACGTTGAAAATGTCAAACCGGAATTCAAGAAATTGGTGGAACAAGACAATTTGAAAACATCAGATTATGGGTTCTTCGCAAATCAAAGCACAGTTGAAAACAACCTAACGAAAAATTCGTATGTTTTTCCAAGACAAAAACCACAATGAAAATGGGTTCAAAAATCAAAACTTGAGAAAGAAGTTACCAAACCAGTTGTTGGGGAAACTAAAAGTGTTGTGAAGCTAAATTCAAAAGAATTCAAAGAACAAATTGACAAATTTTCCAAAGAAAATAACATTTCAAAAAGACAAGCAAGAAAGAAAATATTTTGGCAAACAATCGAGTCTCAAAAGATGACAAATGAAACGTCAAAACCAGTTAAGACTATAAATTCAGAAATTTTTCAGACAAAAAGAAAATTTTCACTAAAACAACCAAAAATGTGTCTGAATCAAAATCACCAAAATATATTTTCAAAGTTAAAAATTCATCTTTTTCAAAAGAAAAACAAACTTCTTGTCAACCGACTAATTCTAAGTTTGAAGTGAAAACAACACCAAAGTTTTCGAAAGTGTCTAAACCTAACATTTCAATGAAATTTTCAGATAATTATAATCCACCAAAGATATTTTCTCAACGTCAACATTTTAAATCAACTGTTAATACTTCCTATGCTGAATCTTTTGTTTCAAAATCAAAAATTGATTTCATTCCTCAAAAGCCAAATTTTCCTAATCATACGAAGAAACAAACATTGAAGGCTTCGCATTAAAAGGGATAACTTCAAGAAAGAATATTGATCAGTGGCTCGAAGGAAGAGGGAAAATGTATCAATCCAGCAAATACTCAAAAAAGCAAATCAATGAAGCCTATGAGAAGTATGTGAATACTTCTTCGAACGGAAGTTCATCATCAAAAGATTCGAATATCTCCATCAAAGCTTGGAAACCAGTCACAAAAGCGAAGACAATTCAATCACAAACTCAGAATGCGATGGGTAATATCAATATACATCCGAAACCAACAAAATCTTATGTTTTGGTCCCTACAAATGAAGATGTGGACATTATTGATAGTCTCAAAACTAAAGTTTGTGATTGGGTCAAAAGTTCTTCGTTAAATTCTTTGTTGAAATCTAATTTCCAAGGACCCAAAAAGCCTTGGGTACCTAAATTCTTTAACTGATTGCAGGTATTATGTGACGAGCAATACGATAACAAATGGTACATTGATAGTGGTTTCTCTCGTCACATGACTGGGAAGAAGGAGAATCTACGAGACTTTCGAAGCTTGAAAAATGCTGGAGTTGTTAAATTTGGAAACAATCAGAAGTGCCAAGTCAAAGGATATGGGAAGATTACGAATGGTGAATTCACGGTGAATCGAGTTGCATATGTTGAAGGTCTACAACATAAATTGATAAGTGTCTCTCAACTCGTTGTGGGCACTGGCAATCAAGTACTTTTCAACGAAGAGGGCATCATAATTTCGAATGTCAAAACTAAAGAGGTTTTTCTCAAATCGAAAAGGAAAGGTGATATGTTTACATTGGATATCAATCCAATTGTAGGCAAACCTGCTGTATGCCTACTTTCGAAAGCTATATCTGATATAAGCTGGCTTTGGCATCGAAGACTTTCACATCTCAACTTTCGAAACATCAACAAACTTGTTGTTGAAGATCTGGTAAGAGGTTTACCTGTACTTAAATTCGATAATGATTCTTTATGTGCAGCTTGTGAAGTTGGCAAGCAACATAAACAAGGTCATCTGATCACGATTGATTCGAAGATTGTTGAACCACTGGAGCTTTTACATATTGATTTCTGTGGTCCATCAACAGTCTCTACACTCAACAAGAAACGGTATATCTTAGTTATTGTTGATGATTTTTCAAGATTCACATGGGTTTATTTTCTCAGACTGAAATCTGAAGTGGCACAAATCATGATTGACTTTATCAAGAAGATGGAAACAATGTTGAAAAAGACTGTTCGCAAAATGTGACAACCCGAAATTTATTGCGTCACTGTAACCCTTTCCGTTAATAAAATTTTTTTTATTAATAAAATTGTCCATTAACTTTTAAGTTAAATAATTCATCTAGGGTTATTGTCATAATTTCCTACGTGTAGGAAATCAATAAAATCACAAATAATACCCTCGATAATCCTTTGGAAAAATTTCTAGTTTACGACTAAGTCGGGTTACGGTCATTTAATCGGGTAAAATCTTAAACTCCGTTTAATGTCGGGATTGGGTGTGTCCCCACCTGGCCACTAACTCAAGGCCTATATAAAGGTTGAGTGGCCACCATTTGAGTCTTTTCCCACCTTAGAACTTTCTCTTTCTACACTCTCTCTCTAAAAATCGGATTTTGCTCAAGAATCACTCATTCAAGCTCCAAAATCATAAGTAATCCTTCTTAGATTGTTGTTTAACTTAACATGCATGCAAATCTGTGGGTTAAACTCTCCAAAGGACCCAAAAACATGTGTTTACGGTTTCGGAACACCTCCGAAAATCGTAAACTCCCAAAAGGGGGTTTTGAAGCCCCAAAACCCTTCCAAACCTCTTCTAGTATTTTGCTATGGCTTAGAAACTTGCATGCATGAACTTAGAACCCCAAGATCATGACTCTTTGGGGGTAAACATGAGTTTACGGTCCATGAACATTCATGAACCGTAAACACCCCAAAGCAGGGTTTTGAAGCCCCAAACTCCTTCCAATGCTTGAGTAACGCACTAAGGACTTACATGCAGGAACTAAGAACCCCAAAAACATGAAAAGAAGGGAAAAACATGGGTTTACTACCGTAAACCCATGTGTTTACGACCGTAAACACCTTCTAAAGGTGTTTAAGTGCCCTTAACACTTTCCTATGCTTGTATAAGTGACTAGAACCTTGAATGCATAGCGTAGAACCACCAAAACACAAGAGAAATGGACAAACATGGGTTTACGGCCGTAAACCCATGTGTTTACGACCGTAAACTCCCCAGGGAGTGGTCCAAGGACCGTAAACTCCAAGAGGTGTCCATTTCTAGCCCCAATCACTTCCTAAGCCATGGATTCGAGTCTAGCATAATTCCTTGAGTAGTTTAAGACCTTTGAACACTCAAATGGCACCATTACCATGAGTTTACGGCCGTAAACTCATGGGGACAATGGTCCAGAAACCGTAAACACACTTAAGTGTAACCAATTGAAGTGTAAACTCCATAGTGAGGCCATACACTCCTTAGATGCAACCTTTAGCACTCCTTGCACTTGAAACAAAGTGTCTTCATGCATTAGAGTGTCTTTACTTACCTAATTAGTGATTAAATAGCTAATTAGATACATTTATGTATCACTACATGTTATATAGGATCTGTGTGTGTGTTCAAGTCCTCACTTGACACCTAGCATCCTACCCGACACTTCCATCCAGTTCACTCATTGCAGGTGAGTTCATACCCCTTAATTAACCTTTTAAATGTTTTTAAATGCTTTTATGGGGGGGAATACAAGTTGAATCAAATAAGTTATAGTACCAATCACGTGTGATTTATAACTTGCAACCAAAAGGATTTTTATTCTTTTAACTGCTTTACCAACAAAACTGCTTTAAGTGTTATCAAACTCATTTTCATGTTAAATTGCTATAAAAATATTTCTAAACTCTTTTAACTCCTTCGGTTCCCAAACCATATCTACACCAATATATTTATATAAGTAAGACTTGAAGGACTTAGGACTGATAGCTCACCTTACTTCCTGTTCTCGTTTGATTGTGGACTTAGGGAATATTGTTATCTTACCGACTGTCGTTGAATTCTTAGTTATATATTATATATATTCGTGTGAATATTAAAGTCTTCACTTCAGTTCAATACCTTTATGTATCAAAGGCATGCAACCAACCTTACTATTTAACTATAATAGGTATAGTTAAGGATTACTACTCGTGTATACTATTACAATGGTACCTACCAGAGTCCGAATAGTTATGAGTCAATACATGTTTAACACTATAAAAAGAGAATACTATATACTATACAAGAGAACACTCTATACACTATACCCGAAAGTACATTATACATTATACAAGAGAACATACTACAACAGAATGTGACATACTATCTCTCGATACGACACTTCACTGTGCTGTCACCGTGTAACCAGAGTCTCCTGGAGGGAGAGCGGGCATTATGTGTATAGATCTATACGGGACAGACACTCCCACATCCCGACTGCTAGCTACAGTCCGAGCCGACTAGGCCCAGGGGTGACAAAATGTCACATTTCTACAGATGACTCGGAGGGTCATCAGGGATTCGATCGTCAATCATCATGGTTACATACAAGTTCACATTTCGACCTTAAATTAATACATTAAGAATTAAAGGCAAAACAGACTCCCCGAGGTCTATTGTACATTAAATACTACTTGGAGTCTGCATTTTCATTTCATTAGCTGGCAGTGATACTGCTGGGGTAGAATACTATTTTCCCAATTACTTTACATGAATGAAGTCTAAAACTATATTTTCCTACTATAGTTTCTCTGGGAAAACTTTTACATTTTCAAAGGATCAAACATACATACAACCGGGTCTTGGTAGAAGACTACTTTTACTGGAAAACATAGGGTTTTCTTAGGGAGCATACTATTTTCCAACATTGAGATCAATTATTATACTACATGGTTGTAATCATTTTATACAAGCAATGACACTAAATACTCATGAACTCACCAGCTTTATGCTGATACTCGCTTTCAAAATAACTTGTATTCTCAGGTCATCAGTAGACATGTACAGGTGCAACTTTTGAGAAGATGGAGCACATACAAGACTCCTCTTTATTTTGATTATACTTTTGGTGTCTAACAAACTGTACAGAACACGCTTGTATTAAAATTATTATATTAATGCAATGGATGTTGTTGCTTGTCTTTACTATTATGCATTGTTATGATACTGTACATGACGTCCTCCACCCCAGAACGTATTCCGCCGTTCTCGGTTTTGGGGTGTGACAGATTGGTATCAGAGCATTGTTTATAGTGAATCAAGTATATCAACCCATAAAAGATATACGAACTATAAACACATCGGGATTAAAACACTCTGACCAAGAATATATAATATTAAATAAGAAAATATTTAACTAAGTATATATATACATCCATTCACACTAAGGGTCAGTATCATACTAGAACAGAACAAAAGTATTAAGATTTGTTGAATAGCACAATTAGGCTTAGAGACATATAGTCAAATCTGGGAGGATGTAGCCTGATCAACTACGTTTACCTAGGAGTGACTAGCCTGTGCCTAAGAGTGGTTCTGGTGTTGCAACAAGTCTAAAAACTTACCAATACTACTACAAGAACATCTGAATAAGAATACTATAGGAGTATTCTGCATTCTATTAACTACATATGTGAGAACTAAAAGGGTCGTTACTAGTAGGGCAATAGTTGCTAGGTGGATACACCACGATTACATGTGACTAAGACGCTATAGACTTAGAATCTGTGATCTTTGCTTTACTTCTTGTTCCTTGTTTGGTTGTGGATTTAGAGTTAGGGTCACTTATTCGAAGGTCTATCCTGTGTCGATTACATGTAATTGGTATGCATTATGCAAGTATTGGGTCGACTAATAACGATCATCTTATAAGTATCTTAGGATTAGTACGTCTACTAACTATCTTCTCTCCATTCTCGCATAGATACAATGGCTGATTCAAGGGTAACCCAGAGAGGGGTGCCCGTCGCCAGCAGAAGATTATCTACTCATCCTCTCTCTTCCTAAGAAGAATAGCCTTCCCCTTCAATACCTCCGTCTCACTTATCTGTAAAACATTCCCGACTTTGAAAGTACTATAACTAGCCCTCTAAACTGTCAACATTCTCCTTATGGTTTGATGTAAGACCAATTGTTAGGTCGTGTTTCCTGAACTCATTTTACATCAGTAATACCAGTAATATTGGTAGTTGTCTCATATATTTGGAAGTACATGCTCTTGTGTTTTCTTACTCTGTTGATATGCATCTATCTAATTGTTGGACTATGGCGATTTATTCCATGAGACACTCTCATCATACTTACAATTGATTCTCACTGTTGTCATCATCTTTTAAAACTTTTCAGTAAAAGATGCCTCCTCGCAAGCGTCCGACCAGACGCACGCCTGTGGATCAAACACCACCACCACCTCCCTCACCGCAGTTCGACCCGGTGATGTTTCAAGCAGCTGTGAATGCAGCTGTGACCGCCGCGCTGGCGCAAGTCAACTCTGGTGGTGTTAGTGGAACGGGAACTGGCACAAACTCCAGCCACGGTGAAATCCACCCACGTGCACGAGAGTGCACCTATAAGGATTTCATCAGCTGCAAACCTACTTACTTCAATGGAACCGGAGGGATCCTTGCACTGTCCCAATGGATTGAGAGAACCGATGCGATCTTCGAAATGTGCTCATGCCCCGAAGTAAGCAAGATAAAATTTACTGCTTGCACCTTTACCTAGAGTGCCTTGACGTGGTGGAATGGCCATGTCAAATCACTCTCCCTGGTCGCAGCCAACGCCATGGGCTGGGACACACTGAAGGACCTCATGACGAGGGAGTACTGCCCGAGGGGCGAAATTCAGAAACTTGAGGAGGAACTTTGGAACCTCAAAATGCAGGGTTCCGACATCGTAGCCTATACGGCCAGGTTCTGCGACTTGGTGGCTCTATGCCCAAACATGGTGCCCACCGAAAGCAAGAAAATCGAACGATACATCTGGGGATTAGTACCCCCATATCGAGGGAATGTTCTAGCATCACAACCTGCGACCTTTGACAGTGCCAAGGAATTGGCCCAGAGGTTGATTGATCATGAAGTTCCCGCCACTCCATCAGGTACTACAACCACCACTTCTGCCCCAACCCACACCTCCAACAACAAAAGAAAACGGTGGGATCGAAAGAAAGGAAAATCAGCCAAATCCTCTTCCAATAACCAATAAACAGTGGCTGTCTACGCTGCCACTACTCCTACTACCCCTGTGCCCGCCAAAACATATGCGGGGAATCTACCCAAGTGCGATAAGTGCTCTTTCCATCATAACGGCCCCTGCCGTGAGATGCACTGCACCAATTGCGACCGGAAGGGACATACCGTCCGGTTTTGCAGAGCACCTCCCAAACCCATTTCCCAAATTCCTAGTTCAGGAACAAGCCAGGCCTGCTATGGTTGTGACGAAGTCGGACATTTCAAAAGAAACTGTCCAAAGGCTGGAAACGCGGGAGGAGCGGGTAGACTGCTTGCTATTGGCCATAATGAGGCTGTAGCAGACCCCACCGTAGTCACGGGTACGTTCCTTCTCGATAACTCTTATGCTTGTATTCTATTCGATTGTGGGGCAGAAAGAAGTTTCGTAAATCAAAACTTTAAGCACTTACTCAAACAATCACCGCAATCATTGAAAGAATCCTTTGTCGTAGAAATGGCTAACGACAAGACAGAAAGTTCTAACGAAATCTACATAGGTTGTACCCTCATGCTAGATAATCATTCATTTCCTATCGACCTCGTACCAGTAGCGATCAAAAGCTTCGATGTCATCATAGGCATGGACTGGTTGAGTCTCCATCGTACCGATATCTTGTGCTTCGACAAGGCCATCCGTCTGAATCTACCCAACAACGAAACCTTGATGATCCATGGAGACAAACCCAGTACGAGCCTTCGTATCATCTCAAGCATTCAAGCCCAGAAGTACCTGCGTAAGGAATATTGTGCATTCCTGGCGCATGTTGTAGATACGAACCAGAAAATGAAGGACCTGAAGGATCTTCCCGTAGTACGCGATTTCCCCGACGTCTTCCCTCAAGAACTACCGGGTTTACTTCCACAACGTCAAGTCGAGTTCCGAATCGACTTAATCCCAGGAGCGACCCCCGTAGCCAAGGCGCCCTACCGTTTAACGCCTGCTGAGATGCAAGAACTGTCCGGTCAACTTAACAAACTGCTCAGCAAGGGCTTTATAAGACCAAGCTTCTCACCCTGGGGAGCACCAGTCTTGTTCGTCAAGAAGAAAAATGGATCGTTCCGCATGTGCATCGACTACAGAGAACTCAACAAGCTGACGGTCAAGAATCGTTACCCTCTTCCTCGTATAGACGATTTATTTGACCAACTGCAAGGGGCGAGCTACTTTTCCAAGATGGATCTAAGGTCCGGGTATCATCAGTTACGAGTGCTCGAGGAGGATGTTCCAAAAACAGCCTTCTGAACTCGTTACGGACACTACGAGTTCGTAGTAATGTCGTTCGAACTGACTAATGCACCCGCAGTATTCATGGACTTGATGAATAGAGTATGCCGTCCTTACTTGGATCAGTTCGTCATCGTCTTTATTGATGACATACTTATCTACTCTAGAAGTGAGGAAGAGCATAGCGATCATCTGCGACAAGTCCTAGAAACCCTACGATCGGAGAAGCTTTACGCAAAGTTCTCTAAGTGCGAATTTTGGATCCGAAGAGTCAAATTCTTAGGACACGTGGTTAGCGAAGAAGGAATCCACGGGGACCCACCCAAGATTAAAGCTATTGAGAACTGGTCAGCACCGAAGAGGCCTACAGAAATTCGCTAATTTCTAGGCCTCGCTGGCTACTACCGAAGGTTCATTCAAAATTTGTCTCGGATTGCGAAGCCTCTTACGACATTGACCCAGAAAGGCGTGGCCTTTGACTGGGTAGAGAAACAAGAGAAGGCATTCCAAACCCTAAAACAAGCCTTGTGCACCGCACCGATACTGTCCCTCCCCGAAGGGATAGAAGACTTCGTAGTATATTGCGATGCATCCAATCAGGGGCTCGGCTGTGTTCTGATGCAACGAGGTAAAGTCATCGCCTACACCTCAAGACAGCTGAAGACACACGAGGTCAACTACACCACGCACGACCTCGAACTAGGAGCGGTTGTGTTCGCCCTAAAGATCTGGAGACACTATCTGTATGGTACGAAGAGCATCATCTATACCGACCACAAAAGCCTCCAACACATCTTCAACCAGAAAGAACTCAACATGAGACAACGACGGTGGGTCGAGCTACTCAATGACTACGAATGTGAAATTTGTTATCATCCGGGTAAAGCCAACGTAGTAGCAGACGCTCTAAGTTGGAAAGATTATTCTGGTCGAAGAGTCAAGTCATTGACAATGACTATCCATTCGCATCTATCCGCACAAATTAAGGAGGCTCAGCTCGAAGCCTTGAAACCTGAAAATGTAGCGGAAAAATCCCTACGAGGAATGGACAAGAATTTGGTAGCCAAGGGTAACGGAGCCTTGTATCTCATGGACTGGATTTGGACACCGAAACACGGTGGCAATAGAGATTTGGTCATGAAGGAAGCGCACAACACTAGATATTCTGTTCACCCAGGTTCAGATAAGATGTATCTGGATCTCAAGAAATTATACTGGTGGCCTAACATGAAAGCGGAGATCGCTACCTTCGTAAGTAAATGTCTTACTTGCACCAAGGTGAAGGTCGAATATCAGAAACCCTCCGGTCTACTCCAACAACCAGAGATACCTGAATGGAAGTGGGAGAGGATTACTATGGATTTCATTACCAAATTACCCAAATCTCCGAGTGGGTACGACACCATTTGGGTAGTTGTCGACCGACTAACCAAATCCGCTCACTTCCTTCCTATCAAAGAAAGCTTCAAAATGGAGAGACTCACACGAATCTACATCTAAGGGGTAGTCCGACTGCACGGTGTACCTGTGTCCATTATTTCCGATCGAGATAGCAGGTTCACTTCGAGGTTCTGGCAGTCACTATAGAAGGCTCTTGGAACTAAGCTGGATATGAGCACAGCTTACCATCCTCAGACTGACGGACCAAGTGAGAGAACCATCCAAACTCTGGAAGATATGTTGCGAGCCTGTGTGATCGACTTTGGTAAGGCTTGGGATACCCACTTACCCCTCGTCGAATTTTCCTACAACAACAGTTATCACACGAGCATCAAAGCTGCTCCATTCGAAGCCCTCTACGGCCGAAAGTGCAGGTCCCCTCTGTGCTGGGCTGAGGTGGGTGACACTCAATTAGCTAAAGGACGAGTTCCTGAAAGCACTCTCACAGGTCCAGAGATCATTCGGGAAACAACGGAGAAGATCGTTCATATCCGTGAACGATTCAAAGCCTCCAGAGACCGACAGAAAAGCTACGCAGACAAACGAAGGAAACCTTTGGAATTCCAGGTGGGAGACCGGGTCCTTTTGAAAGTCTCACCCTGGAAAGGCTTGATATGCTTCGGAAAGCATGGAAAGCTGAATCCAAGATACGTAGGACCCTTTGAGATCCTCGCTAGGATCGGTCCCGTAGCCTACAAACTCCGATTACCTCATGAACTTAGCAATATCCATCCTGTCTTCCACGCCTCTAATCTTAAAAAGTGTCTTTCCGATGAGACCCTTGTGATCCCTCTTGATGAGATCAAGATCAACGAAAATCTGAACATTGTGGAAGAACCAATCGAAACCATGGATCGAGAAATCAAACGAACGAAACAAAGCCGCATCCCGATAGTGAAGGTTCGCTGGAATGCCAAGCGGGGACCCGAATTCACTTGGGAGCGCAAAGACTCGATGAAACAGAAATATCCGCATCTCTTTCCAAATCCATGATTGGTATCTTAAATTTCGGGACGAAATTCCCTCTAACGGGGGGATGATGTGACAACCCGAAATTTATTGCGTCAGTGTAACCCTTTCCGTTAATAAAATTTATTTTATTAATAAAATTGTCCATTAACTTTTAAGTTAAATAATTCATCTAGGGTTATTGTCATAATTTCCTACGTGTAGGAAATCAATAAAATCACAAATAATACCCTCGATAATCCTTTGGAAATATTTCTAGTTTACGACTAAGTCGGGTTACGGTCATTTAATCGGGTAAAATCTTAAACTCCGTTTAATGTCGGGATTGGGTGTGTCCCCACCTGGCCACTAACTCAAGGCCTATATAATGGTTGAGTGGCCACCATTTGAGTCTTTTCCCACCTTAGAACTTTCTCTCTCTACACTCTCTCTCTAAAAATCGGATTTTGCTCAAGAATCACTCATTCAAGCTCCAAAATCGTAAGTAATCCTTCCTATATTGTTGTTTAACTTAACATGCATGCAAATCTGTGGGTTAAACTCTCCAAAGGACCCAAAAACTTGTGTTTACGGTTTGGGAACACCTCCCAAAACCGTAAACTCCCAAAAGGGGGTTTTGAAGCCCCAAAACCCTTCCAAACCTCTACTAGTGTTTAGCTATGGCTTAGAAACTTGCATGCATGAACTTAGAACCCCAAGATCATGACTCTTTGGGGGTAAACATGAGTTTACGGTCCATGAACATTCATGAACCGTAAACACCCCAAAGAAGGGTTTTGAAGCCCCAAACTCCTTCCAGTGCTTGAGTAACGCACTAAGGACTTACATGCAGGAAGTAAGAACCCCAAAAACATGAAAAGAAGGGAAAAACATGGGTTTACAGCCGTAAACCCATGTGTTTACGACCGTAAACACCTTCTAAAGGTGTTTAAGTGCCCTTAACACTTTCCTATGCTTGTATAAGTGACTAGAACATTGCATGCATAGCGTAGAACCCCCAAAACACAAGAGAAATGGACAAACATGGGTTTACGGCCGTAAACCCATGTGTTTACGACCGCAAACTCCACAGGGAGTGGTCCAAGGACCGTAAACTCCAAGAAGTGTCCATTTCTAGCCCCAATCACTTCCTAAGCCATGGATTCGAGTCTAGCATAATTCCTTGAGTAGTTTAAGACCTTTGAACACCCAAATGGCACCATTACCATGAGTTTATGGCCGTAAACTCATGGGGACAATGGTCCAGAAACCGTAAACACACTTAAGTGTAACCAATTGAAGTGTAAACTCCATAGTGAGGCCATACACTCCTTAGATGCAACCTTTAGCACTCCTTGCACTTGAAACAAAGTGTCTTCATGCATTAGAGTGTCTTTACTTACCTAATTAGTGATTAAATAGCTAATTAGATACATTTATGTATCACTACATTTTACATAGGATCCGTGTGTGTGTTCAAGTCCTCACTTGACACCTAGCATCCTACCCGACACTTCCATCCACTTCACTCATTGCATGTGAGTTCATACCCCTTAATTAACCTTTTAAATGTTTTTAAATGCTTTTATGGGGGGGGGGGGAATACAAGTTGAATCAAATAAGTTATAGTACCAATCACGTGTGATTTATAACTTGCAACCAAAAGGATTTTTATACTTTTAACTGCTTTACCAACAAAACTGCTTTAAGTGTTATCAAACTCATTTTCATGTTAAATTGCTATAAAAATATTTCTAAACTCTTTTAACTCCTTCGGTTCCCAAACCATATCTACACCAATATATTTATATAAGTAAGACTTGAAGGACTTAGGACTGATAGCTCACCTTACTTCCTGTTCTTCTTTGATTGTGGACTTAGGGAATATTGTTATCTGTCCGACTGTCGTTGAATTCTTAGTTATATATTATATATATTCGTGTGAATATTAAAGTCTTCACTTCAGTTCAATACCTTTGTGTATCAAAGGCATGCAACCAACCTTACTATTTAACTATAATAGGTATAGTTAAGGATTACTACTCGTGTATACTATTACAATGGTACCTACCAGAGTCCGAATAGTTATGAGTCAATACATGTTTAACACTGTAAAAAGAGAATACTATATACTATACAAGAGAACACTCTATACACTATACCCGAAAGTACATTAGACATTATACAAAGAGAACATACTACAACAGAATGTGACATACTATCTCTCGATACGACACTTCACTGTGCTATCACCGTGTAACCAGAGTCTCCTGGAGGGAGAGCGGGCATTATGTGTATAGATCTATACGGGACAGACACTCCCACATCCCGACTGCTAGCTACAGTCCGAGCCGACTAGGCCCAGGGGTGACAAAATGTCACATTTCTACAGATGACTTGGAGGGTCATCAGGGATTCGATCGTCAATCAGCATGGTTACATACAAGTTCACATTTCGACCTTAAATTAATACATTAAGAATTAAAGGCAAAACAGACTCCCCGAGGTGTATTGTACATTAAATACTACCTGGAGTCTGCATTTTCATTTCATTAGCTGGCAGTGATACTGCTGGGGTAGAATACTATTTTCCCAATTACTTTACATGAATGAAGTCGAAAACTATATTTTCCTACTATAGTTTCTCTGGGAAAACTTTTACATTTTCAAAGGATCAAACATACATACAACCGGGTCTTGGTAGAAGACTACTTTTACTGGAAAGCATAAGGTTTTCCTAGGGAGCATACTATTTTCCAACATTGAGATCAATTATTATACTACATGGTTGTAATCATTTTATACAAGCAATGATACTAAATACTCATGAACTCACCAGCTTTATGCTGATACTCGCTTTCAAAATAACTTGTATTCTCAGGTCATCAGTAGACAGGTACAGGTGCAGCTTTTGAGAAGATGGAGCACATACAAGACTCCTCTTTATTTTGATTATACTTTTGGT
Source organism: Lactuca virosa (assembly GCF_052849685.1). Classification (NCBI taxonomy): domain Eukaryota; kingdom Viridiplantae; phylum Streptophyta; class Magnoliopsida; order Asterales; family Asteraceae; genus Lactuca; species Lactuca virosa. Next base: position 290,582,361 of record NC_136426.1, read on the forward strand.
GTCTAACAAACTGTACAGAACACACTTGTATTACAATTATTATATTAATGCAATGGATGTTGTTGCTTGTCTTTACTATTATGCATTGTTATGATACTGTACATGACGTCCTCCACCCTAGAACGTATTCCGCCGTTCTCGGTTTTAGGGTGTGACACAAAATCAAGAGTGAGCATGGAACTAAATTTAAGAACAAGGTTCTTGATTTGTTTTTGGTGGACAAAGGCATTTCGCATAATTTTTCATCTCCATACACTCCGCAACAAAATGGAGTAGTTGAACGAAGAAATCGTTCACTATGTTGAGGCAGTATCCACCGCATGTTTTACTCAGAACATATCTTTCATTCATCGGCGTTTTAATATCACACCATACGAAATTCTCAACAATAGGAAACCTAATGTGAAATTCTTCCAGGTTTTCGAATGTAGGTGCTTCATTATGAATCTCAAGGACAACCTTTTGAAGTTTCAAGCAAAAGCTGATGAAGGGATTTTCTTGGGATATTCACATAATTCTGTGGCATATCGTGTGTTGAACAAGCGAACACGAAAAGTGGAAGAAACTTTTAATCATACATTCGATGATCACTATATTAAACAAAATGAAATACAATTTGAAAATCATCCACTTTTTAAAAGAAATACACTATGAATCTTAACCATTGCAAATGTTGGATATTGATTATGATTTGATATTTGGAATTTCAGATCATGCTGGAAATGCTGAACTTAATGCTCCTGATAATCATATCCCTGAACTTACGAAGCTTACTGATGATTCAACATCAACTCCTCAAGAGATAGGCGAAAGTATGCAAAATGATCCAGTGGAGGGGGCGCACTTGGATTCGAACACTCTGGTTGAGGGGGAGCAGTTTTTTGAGGGGGAGAATGAGAGATTAAATGCTGATGTTGAGGGGGAGCATTTATAAAATAATGAAAATTATCATGAATTTAATGATGTTTGTTCGATTGCAGGTTCAGAGAATGATGAATTATACGAAGATGCACCTTTGGACTTTGATCCAGCTTATCCTCCAATGGACAAATGGACTAAAAGTCATCCGAAGGATCAAATAATTAGAAATCCACAAGAAGGAGTATTGACAAGAGCTCTGATTCGTGCAAAGAATGAGGTATTAAATAGTCATCAAGAAATTTGCATGTTCAATGTTTTCATCTCTTAAATTGAACCAAAGACTGTGAAGGTTGCAATGGAACACTCTGATTGGGTTGTTGCAATGCAATCAGAGTTGTCTGAATTTGAAAGAAACAAGGTTTGGAGATTAATTCCTAAACCTGAAGATGTTTCAATTGTCGGGTTAAAATGGATTTTCAAAAATAAAACCGACAAAGATGGAAATATCATTCGAAACAAAGCGAAACTTGTTGTTAAGGGATACTCTCAACAAGAAGGAATTGATTACGAAGAAACTTTTGCCCCTGTCGCAAGACTCGAGACGGTTCGTATATTTTGGCTTATGCAGCTCACAAAGACTTTGATGTTTATCAAATGGATGTGAAGTGTGCATTTCTAAATGGAGAGCTCGAAGAAACTGTTTATGTGGAACAACCCCCATGTTTTGTTAACGAAGAATATCCTAATCATGTTTATATTTTAGATAAGGCAGTTTATGGTTTGAAACAAGCACCACGAGCCTGGTATGCAACTCTTACTTCATTTTTAAAGCAATCTAAAGTTAAACAAGGATCTGTTGACCCCACATTATTTCGATAGAAAGTTGGTAATCATCTTATGCTTGTTCAAATTTATGTTGTTGACATTATTTTTGGCTCAACTGACCCTGATTTGTCCAAAGAATTCGAAGACTTGATGAAAATTAAGTTTGAGATGAGCATGATGGGTAAAATTAATAATTTTCTTGGCTTGAATATTCGTCAAAGCAGAGAGGGAATCTTCATTAATCAAGAAAAATATACGAAGAATCTGCTGGAGAAGTTTGGATTGACAAATAGCACAAAGTTACGAGTTCGAATGGCAACTGGCATCAAGCTAACCCCTTCGTTAGATAAACCTACAGTTGACCTAACTCTATACAGGAGAATGATTGGATCTTTACTTTATCTTACAGCAAGTCGACCTGATATCATGTTTTCTGTGTGTAATTGTGCTAGGTATCAGTCAAATCCTCGAGAACCACATCTCACTTATGTGAAGAATATCTTTCGTTATCTCAAAGGAACTATTTCGTTAGGATTGTGGTATCCTTCGAATACAGGGTTCTTTGTTCAAGCCTATTCAGATGCAGATTTGGGTGGTTGTAACCTAGATAGAAAGAGCACAAGCGGTGGATGTCAATTACTCGATGGCAAATTGGTAAACTGGCAATCGAAAAAGCAAACTTGCGTTTCAATCTCAACAGCTGAAGCAGAATACGTAGCTGCTGCTGCATGCACTTCACAGATTATATGGATCCAAAGTCAATTGTGTGACTATGCAATTAATATGAAAAAGATTCCTTTATATTGTGATTCACAAAGTGCAATAAGAATTTGTCATAATCCTGTGCAGCATTCGAAGACTAAACACATAGATCTTCGTTATCACTTCATCAAGGATCACGTGGAGGATGGAAATATTGAAGTACATTTCGTGAAAACAACTGATCAGTTAGTTGATATTTTCATGAAAGCATTGGATGAAAAATCATTTTTACGAATTTTGGAAGGACTGGGAATGATTGATGGAAATTATATTCCATGCGAAAAAGGAGAATAATGGTTGATCAAGAATGAGTCAGAGGCGCTGAATAAAAGACAAAGCAAAATCGTTCAGCGTTCAGAGGTTACTGTTCATAGTCAACTCTTCGAACGCTTCGAATTCGCATATTTGTTACTTTTCGGGAATTGATAAAAATTTCGTGTGTTTGCAACAAGTACCTCCGTATGTTTGAGTCATTTTCATTTTCGAAAAATCAAAAACATCAAAAAGATTTTCATTTTGTTTTGTTCTTAAATTTTCGAAAAATCAAAAACATCAAAAAGATTTTTATTTTGTTTTCTTCTTTAATTTTCGAAAAATCAAAAACATCAAAAAGATTTTCATTTTATTTTGTTCTTTATTTTCGAAAAATCAAAACAACAAAAGGATTTTGTTTCTTCTTTCTTTTTAAGTACTTTGTTGCAGATATTCATGAAGTTACGAAGAGGATAATGCTTGCAGTTCTTGGGTTAGGTACATCTATCATTCTAATCTTTGAATTTCGAATATTTTTAAACTAGTTAGGATGTCCCTAGAAGCATGCTGCTGCATGTTGTCCGAAGCCTCCACTGACTCAATGTCTGTGTACGAAGGCCTTAATGAAATTTTCATACGAAGATTTCTTCCCAATCAGGCTTGTATTAACATTAGTCTCCTGAGCTACCTGACTCTTCTCACATGAGTTAAGAGTTTACTGTTTTGTCCAAATATAACAGAGGTACACTTCGTGTCTTACACCAATCTTTTTCATCTAAACTTTCTTTCACGCTCACACACGAAGACATATGTCCTAGAGGTCTCTGATCAATCCAATCGAGACTTAGACATGTCAAAAATCTGTGTTAATGATCTGACATCATGAGACCGTGATGAAAGTGAAACCCAAAATTCTAAACATTTAAGGAATTGATGGGGAACTGTGTTCCAGATTTTACGAAACTTTTGTTTCGGTACCTACTTTCAAAACTCCAAATCATATTCATTTCGTACGAGTGGTCTTGATCAAACATTTGAAACCCACGAGGTTTGTTACCCAACAAGATCCAGCACAAATTTTTTTATGAATATGATTTCCGTGTGAGTTTAATTCGAAACCAAAAGTCACTTTCAATATTTTTCAAAGCAAACTTGTCACTGACTACACTGGTCAAACAAGTAATTTCTGTTACAATTACTTACCTTATGTTTAGGTTGATATGTAATGAAATTTGTTAAGCCACCTATGAAGCCTCATAAAAGATGCCCTTCAAAACTTCTCTACAAGTTTTCGATTGTATTTCACGGGAACATACACAAGCTGTTGGTCATCTCTCTTCATGATTAACGAAGCAACCTTTGCCCGAGGTTTAACTTCCTTCGTGTCAAATTAAATTTTTGACATCACAGAATCCCATAATTTTTTTATCATTGTTTCTTGTCTAAATTTTTTGGAACAATGCACTCACAAAATCCTTGAGCATCTGAGTAATACCAACTTAGGCTGAATATTTCAAACATCTGGTATATGACTTCGCTTTTCATCCCAAAAGTGAAAGAGCCTTACTTCCATCCGAAGGGTTCCAATGGTTACAATTCTCTTGGGGCAATCAATACAGGTTGTATGTCCGGGTTTCAAGGAGATGGGACAGTTACTTTTTGACGCATGTCTATTTTTACAGAGTAGTGGTCCGATTTTCAAGGTGCCACGTCAGATGTCATTAAATGCACATCCCGCTTTTAATTCAAACTTCAGGGTTACAAATAAAAGGGGATTCAAGGGTCTTTTATCACTGTGTTTCAAAGCATCAAAACCCTAACAATGGCGACTTCTGCTCATGTTGATGCTGATCCTTCTCAAACAACTGATGATGTTTCCTCACTACCAACTATGAAGATTCAGGGATCAAATTACCAAGTGGAGTCTGAAGTACCCCAATATCCAGAAGAACTCAAGATGCTCGTTGTCGCTTTGAAGAGCTCTGTTCTTTCAAAGGCGATGTTTAATTCTTTCTCTGTTCCGATTTCTTGGCTTTCTCAAGCAGGCTCAACGGCTACGATAACAAAGGCTTTTGATGCAGTTACTTTCAACCTTGTAAATGACAAAAAGGTTAGAATTACCAAGAAGCTTTTCTGTCAGATTCTAGAAATCCCAAATTCTCCACCATACGTTGATTTTACTTTCCCTCAAATTGTTCATATGTTCAACGAGATGTGATATCAACCTCAATTAACTAAGATTAGTGACTTCAAGAAGTCGAGTCTTCCCAAAGTTTGGAATTTTCTGTTTGGGATTTTCTTAAGGTGTTTGACTGGAAGAACGGTGGGTTTGGATAAAGGTCGTATGGAAGTATATGCCATGGTTGCTGGGCTGTACTATGATCTACAGGTTGATTATTCTTCTCAATTGTGGAAAGACTTTAAGAAGAGTGTAGAGAACACGGATGCTATTCCTGGCATTTCATGTGCAAGATATTGGAGTTTAATCTTACAGTACTTCTATGATAAAGAGGGGATTTTGGTAGCCAATGATGAACAAAAAGCTGTTTTTCATGTTTATAATTGTCCGAAGGATGCTACAAATGATGCTGAGGAATTTCCTTTTGTGGTTAGAATCCCAGATGCTATGCTCAAAAGGGTTGATCCTTCGAATTCTGTGTTACTGGCTTACTTACAAACCATTGACACGTCTATGAAAACTGGAGTTTTATTGGAGAAAGAGGAGAAGAAGTCCAAACGTACGAAGAAGAATGAATCTGGTTCTTTTGAAAAGGCTGTAAAAGAGTCGAAGCCTAAAAAGTCTCCAAAGAAAAAGCATGTTACTGTAGAAGAACCTGTTATACACGAAGTATCTGTTGCTGAGACTAAACTCATTGAGCCCAATGTCGAAGACACTCAAGAGCAAGAGATCATTCCTTCAAAGACTGGGGTTTTTCGTAGAATTAAAATGAAGTCTAAACATCTACGAAAATCTTCACCTCATGTTGTTCGAAAGCCTCAAGTGACACATTAAGGTGTGTTGATTCGAGGAGTTCCAGCGCCTATTCCTCCATCCTCAAAGAAACGAAGGGCTGAAGACATGGCTAGGAATTTGTCTCAAAAGAAGAAGAAGACACGAAAGCTTGTGATTTCAAATGAGTCCACTGAAGAAGATGAAAGAATCCCTGAAACTCCAGACCTCAATCTAATCAAAGAACTTTCAACTCCTGAGCAGACAAGTGTTATTCCACCTGAAGATTCGATTTTCAAGTCATCTAATGAGGAGTCACGAACTTTAGACATCCCTGTACACGTATCTAATACGGATACAAATGTCAACATGGGTGAAGGAGGTCTGAAGCTTGATACTCAAGGTAATCCTGCTTTCACTACTTCTGAAACCTTTATTTCTCTACCTCCACAAATTACTCCAATCACCTCTACCACTGACTCACCAACATTCGAACATGTTATCAATCAACCCTTCACTACTATCTTTCCTTCACAATCTACTGATCCACCCACAACCAATTCCGCAGTTGATGAAACCATTGTGATGGAAACTGATACTGATAACGAAGGTTTTGGAGCAACCTTTGAGGATCTGAAATTTGATGAAGATGAGGAAGATTTTCCAGATCACATGCTTATGACGATGAAGCAGTTTAAACTACTGAATTCGAAGTTGAATTCAATTATTCAATCACAAGCGGATATGGGGGGTGGTTCATCAGTTTCCAGCTGGGAAGTCGATACAATGCTGAAAATGTTCGTAGCAGGGATAATAAGTAAAGTCTCTAGGATGGTGAGAGATTCGGAAGCTAGAATGTTGGAAAAGGTTGATCACAATGATCAGAATAATGAGCTTCGTGTAAATTCTCAAAGATCGGATTTTATGGGAGAGGTTAAGGATTTAAAGAGCTTAACAAGGGAATGACATATTTTGTTTGTTCAAGAAGTAAAGAAAGTGAGAGAAGATGTCAATATGCAGATTCGCGAACTTCGTGAAGATATGCAGAGGGAGGTCCTTAGTGTTCAGCAAGACTATGACTCTCTAAATCAAAAAGTTGACATAAATAGTGACGCGGTCACTAAATTTGTCAAATTGTACGAAAGTATGAGTCCTCAACTTACTCAACTTTCTACAATGGAATCTAAAAATTTTGGAGAGTTGGTTTCATTACTTAAAGAGTTGAAAGATTTGTCCGTCAAGCCTATTTCCTCATCATTAATCACTTCAGAGTTCTTGTCTCAGAAGTTTGTTTAGTTCGAAGCCATCCTACAAAATCAGTTGGCTTCCTTGTCTCGCATTTCAAGCCTTCTACCAGCAATGACGGATGCCTCACCTATTTTCACAGGGGTGCAATGGGGAGAAAAGAAAGTTGACACTACGAAGGCTAGTGGTGAAGATGCGAAGGTGGTGGGAAAAGTGTTTCCTTCAAAAATCCAAACTTCGAAGCCTATTATAACGTCTTCTGGACCAGTCACTTCGACTGTTGTTACAACTGTGCCCATGACAAGACCAGTATTGAAAGGTATTGTTATTGGTGAGACAGCTGGTAGTGCTTCGAAACCAAAGGAAGTCATGGGAGAGTCTGCTTCGAAAGATAAGGGTAAAGCAAAAATTATGGAAAAGACAAAGGAAGAAAAGAAGGTTGAGGTTGATGCTGAGTTGGAAAGGATGAGGTTAGTTCAGAGTATAATGGCTCTTCGTGCACAAGATCCTCCAGGCTTAGAAAAAGGACATCCTGCAAAGAATTATAACTATGAAACAATTGAAGCTAAAGTTTCGTTTGACCACATGTATTCTTTTGAGAAAAAGCCAAAACAGAGCTATGTGGTTACAAATACTGATGCAAGTCAGCTTGACTTTCCAGTAAACGAAATGATGTTCATAATGCCACAATTTAAAGATAAAGGAGATTTCAAAGACAAAGATGAAGGAAAGTAGATGAAAATTCTTTTTCATGCTGTTTTAGCAAAGGCACCTAAGGAGGTTTGGTCGTTAGTGAAAATAAAGAAAGTTGTTATCATGAAGAGAGGTGTGATGTTCAAAAGTATTGTGCAGAATATCAAGTATACGGTGGTCAGAGCAAATGGAATGACTTGTGAATTTACGATTGCTGATTTTCCATTGATGAACTTGTATGATCTTATAGAAGTTGCATTGATTCTGAAGGACAAGTCATTTTTTTATCTTCAAAACACTGATCCAGATGCGCTAAAGCTTGGGTTAGCTCACATCAAAATTTTCATTGAAAACTACTTTGAGTGTTTGGCTCAAACAGATGTGGAGTTAGCTACAGCAAAGGGAATAGATATTACTGCTCCACTGGCTCCTACGAAGAAACAAGTTGATTTAAAGAAGTATGCTGATGGAGAAATTTGTTTAAAGCCATTTGGATTAGTCTTCGTAGGAAAGGATAAGTCTGGAAGAGCTAAACGCTTTTTGTTCCAAATATGCGAAGTGGAGAGATATGTTACTTCTCAGTATACGAACTTAATTGTTCGTATGAACCAGTGCAGGAAGAATAATGAAGGAGATAAGAAGGAGATCAAGAACATTATTGTGTGGTACACTGAGATACGAAGAGTGATGATGTACTCTATCCAGCTTCTTACAAATTGATCACTTCGACTTTGATTACATAGGGGGAGATTGTAAGGGCTGATTTTGTTGTAATTAGTCGAAGGGTCATAGGTCTTCGTATGTTTTATATTCTTCGTATTCTCTGTAATCTATTTTACTAGGGCACATTTATTCGAAGCTTATGTGATAGTCCTTAGTATATTTTTTGTACGCTTTCATCTCCTATAAATAGGAGTCTTTACTAGAGTTAGAAAAAGGTTTTACAGACTTTTATACTTTTGTACTCTGTAAACTTGAGAGCGTAATATTGAACTGAAACAAGATTATATTTACATCGGTGTTCAATTTCGCATACATACTTTGATTTTAAACTCTGATTCATTTCATACTCGATTATTTGATTCATCAGCTCTACCCTTTTGTTCCTCAAATCCTTTGTCATCCTGTCAAGAATCGCTACTGTTGTCTCAATGTAGTTTAGACGGTCATCCACCTGAATGTCCTCTAAAGGAATCACTGCAGAATCATCAACTAAACACTTCTGTAGCTAAGAGACATGAAAAGTACTGTGGATCTGCCTAAGCTCCTCCGGAAGATCTAGTCGGTACGCTACCATGCCCACCCAGGCTATAACCCTGAAAGGTCCAATATACCTAGGGCCCAGCTTGCCTCGCTTCCTGAAGTGAATGACACCCTTCCAAGATGACACCTTCATGAGGACCATATCCCCAACCTGGAACTCTAGGTCCGATCAACGTCTGTCGGTGTAGCTCTTCTGTCACACCCCAAAACCAAGAACGACGGAAACGTTCTGGGGCGGAGGACGTCATGTAAAGTATCACAACACAGTATAATAGTAAACAAGTAAACAACATCATCCATTCCATTAAATATATAATTTTAATACAAGTGTGTTCTGTACAGTAATAGACACCAAAATGTAATTCAAAATATAAGATGAGTCATGAACGCGCTCCATGTTCTCTAAAGCTGCATCGGTACCTATCTACTGATGACCTGAGAATACAAGTTATTTTCAAATAGTTTTATCATCATTAAAGCTGGTGAGTTCATAAGTTTTTAGTGTCTATGTTTGTATCAAAATGTTTGAAAGAGTGTTTGAAGTACGAATTTGTAAACGTTTGTAGTAAAAGTATGAATATGTTTGTAAGTGTTTGTAACTCCTAGAAAATCCTATATTTTCTACTAAAAGTAGCCTTCTACTAAGGCATAACCGTTTTGTATGCTTATTTCTTGTAAAAGTGTGTAATTTTCCCAAGTGTAACTATCATTATCAAAATATAGTTTGTACATTAATGTTTAAGTGAAGTAATCACCAATAAATGTAAAGGGGTAAATTAATGTAGTACTGTAGTGTTGTATTATAGGAACTACTGCTGTACTAACTACCTTAAACCGGATTTATATCAAGGTATTATGTGATAAATTGTACCATACTATCGACTATGAAACACGACAATGTAGGTCGTAAAAAGGTATGACGTTTGGCACCCGAAGACCTGTCGGTCCCACTGTAGCTAGCAGCAAGGTGTAGGATAGTCAATCCAGTATAGATCTATACGCAAACTCATGTTCTCCCTCCAGGAGATTCTGGTTACAACTCGGGCCATGACAATGAAGGCACGCTCTGATAGAGTGGATCACATTTCTGTTATCGTATACTTGTATATGTAATGTATGTACTTGTGTAATGAATGTGTTGCTTCTCATCGTAGTATCGTTGTATATGCTCTCATCCTTGTTTAGTTGTATAAGTTCTCGTTATAGTATAGTTGTGTATGTTCTCATCATGGTATAGTTGTATAAGTTATCATAGTAATAAGTAATGACACATGAATGAACTGACTCTTGTATGCTTCATTAAACTAGAAGTAGTAAGTAGTATAACTCTAAACTATACCTATTATAGTTTATTAGTAGACTTGTTTGTATCACTGAATGTACTAAACTGAGATAAAAGTCTTTATATCTATACCTATATACATAATATATAACTAAGGATTCAACGACACTCGGACAAACAACCGGGTACTTTAAGTCCACAACCAAACAAGGACAGGAAGTAAAGTGGGTTATCAGTTCTAAGTCCTTCAAGCCTTATTTATATAACTATATATGTAGAAGACATGGTTTTAGTAATATATAAGTTTGAAAACTGTATAAGAAAGTTTTAGTATACAAAGTGCATTTGATAAAGAGTTTAACATGAAAAATAGTTTGATAAGCAGTTTACAGTCATTGGTTTGGTAAAACAGTTTAAAGTATGGAAAATTTATTAGTATGCTAGTTATTAATCACATGTGATTTATCTAATAACTAACATGTTTCAACTTGTATTCCCCCCCCCCATAAAAGCATTTAAAAACATTTAAAAGGTTAATTAAGGGGTATGAACTCACCTGCGGTGAGTGGTTTGGATGAACGGATTGTATAGGATGTTTAAATGTCAAGTGAAGACTTGAGCACACACAAGGATCCTATATAACATATAATAACACATATATGTAACCAATTAATCATTTAATAATTAATTAATCAAGTTAAGACACCCTAGGATATGGGAAAAAAACACTTTGATTCAAGTGCTAGAAGCATCAAGGGTTGCATCTAAAGGTTGTATAACCACTTGAGGGAGTTTTCGGTCCACATGGATTTCGGTCCATATGGCTTTCGGTCCAGAGGTTTTCGGTCCAAAAAGTTGGCCGAAAGCTCTTGTTCTTTGGTGCTAAAGGTGATTTCCAAGGGCTTTCAACAATTAAAGAAGTGTTCTAGACTCATTACTAAGTATTAGGAAGGCTTGAAGTCATTAAAGGCACCTTTCTATAGGGTTTTCGGTTTAGGGAGATGCACTAACCGAAAACCCCTTTTGTTCTTGAAAAAATAACGATTTCAAGGTTCTAAATCAAGCATCCTTGCTAGATAACAAGTATAGGAGATAGATACTTACAATATGGAAGCAAAGAGAGGTGTTTTCGGCCCAAAACACTAGTGTGTGTTCTTGGTGAAACTATGAACACTTGAAGATCTACATGAATGGAATGATTTCATGGATGAAATCATGTAAAAACACTTGAATATGGAAGGGATCAACTAGATAGGGTAAGAAACCCTTACATTTTGAAGATTTAGAAGGAAAAATCGGATGATACTTGAGAGGATTTCGGTTCTTGTTCTTGAAAGAGTGAAAAAGTGACAAATATGGCTAAGTGTCATATATATACTCATGGGGGTTTTCGGTCCAAACACTATTTGGGCCGAAAACTCCTAACTCTTGAAGTTTTTGCGAAAATGATGCACAATAAACCTAGGGCATCCTCTCTCATGATATTTCTTGAAGTACTAAGCTTCAAAACACTTAAACTGACTCCAAAATGCTTAACAGATAGCAGGGACAGTTCTGATTTCTATAGAAGTGAATGATTGTTCAGAATAGAAATTTCAGTTTGTCACATCATCCCCCCGTTAGAAGGAATTTTGTCCCGAAATTAGAGTTTAAGCAACTAAGTAGTTACAATTAACTAAGCAAATAGATGAGGATATTTCAGTTTCATCTGATCTTCTCGCTCCCAAGTGAATTCAGGTCCTCGCTTGACGTTCCAGCGAACCTTCACTATCGGGATGCGACTTTGTTTCGTCTGCTTAACCTCACGGTCCATGATCTCTACGGGTTCTTCCACGAAGTTGAGTCTCTCGTTGATCTCGATCTCGTTGAGTGGGATTACAAGAGTCTCCTCGGACAGACACTTTTTCAAGTTCGAGACGTGGAATGTAGAATGTACGTTACTGAGTTCGCGGGGTAGGTTGAATTTGTAGGCTACTGGGCCGATTCTTGCGAGAATCTCGAAAGGCCCAATGTATCTTGGATTTATCTTTCCGCGCTTACCGAAGCGCATCAAGCCCTTCCAGGGTGAGGCTTTCAAAAGGACTCGGTCTCCCACCTGGAATTCCAAAGGTTTCCTTCGTTTGTCTGCGTAGCTTTTCTGTCGGTCTCTAGAGGCTTTCAATCGTTCACAATTTTGAACGATCTTCTCTGTCGTTTCCCGAATGATCTCCGGACCAGTGAGAGTGTTCTTAGGAACTCGTCCTTTAGCTAACTGTGTGTCACCCACCTCAGCCCAGCACAGAGGGGATCTGCACTTCCGGCCATAGAGGGCTTCAAATGGAGCAGCCTTTATGCTCGTGTGATAACTGTTGTTATAGGAAAACTTGACAAGGGGTAAGTGAGTATCCCATGCCTTCCCAAAATCAATCACACAGGCTCTCAGCATATCTTCCAGTGTTTGTATCGTTCTCTCACTTTGTCCGTCGGTTTGTGGATGACAGTCTGTACTCATGTCCAGCCTCGTTCCAAGGGAGCTTTGTAGCGACTGCCAGAACCTCGAAGTGAATCTACTATCTCTATCTGAGATAATGGATATAGGAACTCCATGAAGTCGTACGATTTCCCTGATGTATGTTCTCGTAAGCTTCTCCATCTTGTCAGTTTCTTTGATAGGCAGGAAGTGTGCAGACTTGGTCAATCTATCGACGATGACCCATATGGTATCGGTGTCCAGATCCGGTCCATGAAATATAAGGCTCCGCCACTCTTGACTTCCAAATTCTTCTCCATCTCTCGCAGGGATTCACCTGCCATATTTTCGGGTTTCAAGGCTTCAAGTTGGGCCTCTTTGATTTGTGTGGACAGATGCGAATGGATAGTCATAGTCATTGATTTGACTCTTCGACCAGAATATTCCTTCCGACTTAGGGCGTCTGCTACTACATTGGATTTACCCGGATGATAACGAATTTCACATTCGTAGTCATTGAGTAGCTCGACCCACCGTCGTTGCCTCATATTGAGTTCCTTCTGGTTGAAGATGTCTTGTAGGCTTTTGTGATATGTAAATATCGTACTTTTTGTACCATACAGGTAATGTATGCAGATCTTCAGAGCAAACACAACTCCTCCTAGCTCAAGATCGTGAGTGGTGTAGTTCACTTCATGTGTCTTCAGCTGTCTAGAGGCATATGCGATGACCTTACCTCGTTGCATCAGAACACATCCGAGCCCTTGGTTTGACGCATCGCAGTAGACTACGAAGTCTTCTATTCCTTCGGGAAGGGATAGTATCGGTGCGGTGCACAAAGCTCATTTCAACATTTGGAAAACCTTCTCTTGTTTCTCTTCCCAGTCAAAGGCCACGCCCTTCTGGGTCAGTGTTGTAAGAGGTTTCGCAATTTGGGAGAAGTTATGTATGAATCGTCGGTAGTAGCCAGCGAGGTCTAGAAATTGACGAATTTTAGTAGGCGTCTTCGGTGCTGACCAACTCTCGATGGCCTTAATTTTGGATGGGTCCACGTGGATTCCCTCTTCGCTAACCACGTGTCCTAAGAATTCGACTCTTCGGATCCAAAATTCACATTTCGAGAAATTCGCGTAGAGCTTCTCCGTTCGTAGGGTTCCTACGACTTGATCGCATGAAAAATAGTTTGATAAGCAATTTAAAGTCATTGGTTTGGTAAAATAGTTTAAAGTATGGAAAATTCATTAGTATGCTAGTTATTAATCGCATGTGATTGATCTAATAACTAACATGTTTCAACTTGTATTCCCCTCCCCATAAAAGCATTTAAAAACATTTAAAAGGTTAATTAAGGGGTATGAACTCACCTGCGGTGAGTGGTTTGGATGAACGGATTGTATAGGATGTTTAAATGTCAAGTGAAGACTTGAGCACACACAAGGATCCTATATAACATATAATAACACTTATATGTAACCAATTAATCATTTAATAATTAATTAATCAAGTTAAGACACCCTAGGATATGGGAAAAAAACACTTTGATTCAAGTGCGAGAAGCGTCAAGGGTTGCATCTAAAGGTTGTATAACCACTTGAGGGAGCTTTCGATCCACATGGATTTCGGTCCATATGGCTTTCGGTCCAGAGGTTTTCGGTCCAAAAAGTTGGCCGAAAGCTCTTGTTCTTTGGTGCTAAAGGTGATTTCCAAGGGCTTTCAACAATTAAAGAAGTGTTCTAGACTCATTACTAAGTATTAGGAAGGCTTGAAGTCATTAAAGGCACCTTTCTATAGGGTTTTCGGTTTAGGGAGATGCACTAACCGAAAACCCCTTTTGTTCTTGAAAAAATAACGATTTCAACGTTCTAAATCAAGCATCCTTGCTAGATAACAAGTATAGGAGATAGATACTTACAATATGGAAGCAAAGAAGGGTGTTTTCGGCCCAAAACACTAGTGTGTGTTCTTGGTGTTCTTGGTGAAACTAAGAACACTTGAAGATCTACATGAATGGAATGATTTCATGGATGAAATCATGTAAAAACACTTGAATATGGAAGGGATCAACTAGATAGCCTAAGAAACCCTTTCATTTTGAAGATTTAGAAGGAAAAATCGGATGATACTTGAGAGGATTTCGGTTCTTGTTATTGAAAGAGTAAAAAAGTGACAAATATGGCTAAGTGTCATATATATACTCATGGGGGTTTTCGGTCCAAACACTATTTGGGCCGAAAACTCCTAACTCTTGAAGTTTTTGAGAAAATGATGCACAATAAACCTAGGGCATCCTCTCTCCTGATATTTCTTGAAGTACTAAGCTTCAAAACACTTAAACTGACTCCAAAATGCTTAACAGATAGCAGGGACAGTTCTGATTTCTATTGAAGTGAATGATTGTTTAGAATAGAAATTTCGGGTTGTCACATCTTCTGCCGACTCTGACCCGTCTAGAGTCTGCTCCAGACCTGCTGGATCAACTCGGTCATCTTGAGCACCACCTCGGTACTTCCCAAAACTCGTTGGCCGAATTGAACCCAACATATCGGGGTCCTGAATTTCCTCCCATAAAGCATCTCAAAGGGAGGCCGGTCGATGCTGGCGTGGTAGCTATTATTATAAGAAAACTCTGCCAACGGGAGATATGTGTCCCAACTACCACCGAAATCCAGAACACATGCCACAACATATCCTCCAATGTCTGGATGGTCCGCTTGCTCTGACCATCTGTCTGTGGGTGGAAGGTCTTGTTGAAGTGTAGACGAGTACCCAGCTCGTCATGAAATTTCTTCCAGAATCTGGATGTGAACCGTACGTCATCGTCAAAAATCATAGAAACCGGTACCCCGTCTGATCCACGACCTCCCTGATGTAGATATCCGCCAACTTCTAGACATAAATATTCTACTGGATCGGAATGTAATGGGCGCTCTTGGTCAATCGATCCATGATGAACCATATTGCATCGACTCCTTGCACTTTCTGTGGCAACTTCGTTATGAAGCCCATGGTAATCCCCTCCCATTTCCACACGGGGATGTCTAACAACTGCATTTTGCCGTGAGGTCTCTGATGCTCGGTCTTGACCTTCCTACAGATCAAGCACCTCTCCACACACCATACTATATCTCGCTTCATGCAGGGCCACCAGTAATCCGGATGAAGATCTTTATATATCTTCGTCACCCCTGGGATGGATGTAAAATCTGGATTTGTGCGCCTCCTCCATCAGGATCTGGCGCACACCGCCTAAGTATGGAACCCACACTGTCTGATGGAGTGTCAATAAACCTTGGCTATCATAATCGAAGGAGACAATTTGACCCATGATCCGCTCACTCCTATGGTGCTCCTCCTTCACAGCCTCCGTCTGTGCATCCCGAATCCGCCCTAGAAGCGGAGTCACCATTATCATCCTTAGACAGATATCTTAGACCAGGGCCACGACTGCCTTGCGGCTAAGAGCATCAGCCACTACTTTGGCCTTCTCCGGGTGGTAAAGGATCTCGCAATCATAGTCCTTTACCACGTCCAACCACCGACGCGGCCTCATGTTCCGATTTCGGCTGATCCATTAGATACCACAGACTCTTGTGGCCCGTGTAAATATTACAGCGGACCCCATAGATGTCACACCCCGCTAAAGCGGAAACACAGGACGCAACAATACAAAGGGCCTCATAGTAAAAGTTAAGGACAACACCAACCATAATATTAAAAATAATTACATTTTACAATGACTTTGAACGACTTTTTAAAATAAATTACAATGTAATTAAAAGACAACACCTGCAAATGCTCCTACAAGTGTTGTGTCTCTACGTGCCTCTTACTAGGTCATTCCTGAAAAAGCATGTAAAATGAGTGCCAACTATAAAAATAGTTGGTGAGTACATAGTGTTACACCCCAAAACCGGAACGACAGAAACGTTCGGGGGCAGAGGACGTCATGTACAGTATCATAACAATGCAAGTAGTAAACAAGCAACAACATCATCCATTGCATTAATAGTATAGTTTAATACATGTGTGTTCTTTTCATAGTAATAAGACGCCAAAAATGAATAATGAAAATAAAAGACGAGTCTTGACTGTGCTCCGTCTTCTCAAAACCTGCCATCGGTACCTGTTTACTGATGACCTGAGAATACAAGTTATTTTGAAAGCATAGATCAGCATTTAAGCTGGTGAGTTCATATGTATTTAGTGTCAATGTTTGTATAAGTTCGATGAAAATGTTTGTAAATGTTCAATGTAAATGTTTGTATATGTTTGAAAACTCCTAGAAAATCCTATATTTTCTACTAGTATAAAAAGTAGTCTTCTACCAAGACCCGACTGTTTTGAATGTTTGTTTCTCTGTAAAAGTGAATGTTTTTCCCAAGTATGACTATCATTACCAAAATATAGTTTTATATTACCCTTAATGTGAGAAGATCACAATTTGAATATAATGGGAAACTGAATGTGTGTACTGCATTATTATATGTAGCAATCACTGTAGTAATAACTACCTTAAAACCAATTGTTTAATTAAGGTAAAATGTGATAAGGTTGTTACCATGCTAAATGGACTATAACACGACGATGAAAGACGTCAGAAGAAATGTTATGTGGCACCCGTAGACTTGCAAGTCCCACTGTAGCGAACAATAAAGGTGTAGGATAGTCAATCCAGTATAGATCTATACGCAAACTCACGCTCTCCCTCCAGGAGATTCTGGTTACAAAACGTGACACAACGAACTGGTCGTTGTGTCATGAAGTAGTATCTCACGTTATGTTATCTTTGAATCTTGTTATAGTATACTTGTTATAGTAGTAGTATTCTATGTATAGTATTCTTTGAATAGTATTCTCTGTCTAGTAATAGAATTCTCTGTATGTACTTGTATATGATAGTATTCTCTGTATGTACTTGTATATGATAGTATTCTCTGTATGTACTTGAGTATGATAGTATTCTCTGTATGTACTTGTATATGATAGTATTCTCTGTATGTACTTGTATATGATAGTATTCTTTGTATGTACTTTTATATGATAGTATTCTCCTAAACTATACCTATTATAGTTTACTAGTAATTTATGTAGTTTGAATGAATGTATACCTTTGCTACCCAAAGGTACTGAACTGATTGATAGTACTTTTATATCTATATATGAATACATAATATATAACTAAGATTTAGACGACACTCAGACAACTGACCGATACCCTAAGTCCACATCCAAATAAGGAAAAGGAAATAAAGCGAGTTAGCAGTCCTAAGTCCTTTAAACATTATTTATATAACTATACATATATAGACATGCTTTTGACAGTATATAAGTTTAAAAGAGGTTTTGTAATACATTTAAAGAGTTTTGAACAATAAATAATAATGACTTCATGTCAGTTTATAAAACGATTTAAAAGCAGTTTGTTTGATAACACAGTTTAAAGTATATGAAATCCTTTGTTTGAAACACAGTTTGAAGTATATGAAATCCTTTGTTTGAAACACAGTTTGAAGTATATGAAATCCTTTGTTTGAAACACAGTTATAAATCACATGTGATTGATTATATAACTAGTATGTTTTCTACTTGTATTCCCCCCCCCCCCCATAAAAGCATTTAAAATCATTTAAAAGATAAGTTAAGGGGTATGAACTCACCTGTAGTGAGTGATACGAATGAAAGATCGGTATAGGATGCTTAGTGTCAAGTGAAGACTTGAGCACACACGGATCCTCTTTAGTATATATTCACACATATATGTATCTAATTAGTGTTTATAACATCTAATCAAGTAATGGAACAACCTTAGGGACTAGGAAACACTTGTAATGAAGTGTGAAACCACATAGGGTTGCACATAAGGGGAGTAGGGCCTCACATTGGAGTTTACGGCCCAATGGTAATACCCCCATGAGTTTACGGCCCATGGGTTTACGGCCCAATGAGTTTACGGCCGTAAACTCATGGTATTTGGTACCATATTGTGTGTTAAGGTCTTACAAGTCACTAGGAAGTGTTCTAGATTCAAGTCCAAGCCTTAGGAAGGAGTGGTGGCACAAATGCACCTCTAATTAGGTTTTACGGCCAAGGGAGATTGTCTTGGCCGTAAACACCTTTTGTTCTTGAATTCCTTGTTGTTTTTAAGGTGTAAACTAAGTGTTTCAAGCACATAACAAGTTAAGGCAAGAGTACTTACAATATAGAAGCTTGATATGGTGATTAAAGTCCAAAAACACTAGTGTGTGTTCTTGGTGTTCTTGGTGAAATGAAGAACACTTGAAGATCTAAGCAAAATAGATGATTTCATGGATGAAATCAAAGGGTTGTACTAGATAAAGAGATGTAACAACAAATCAAAGGAAAGAATTCTTACATTTTTGGAAGATCAAGATGAAGAACTTGATGTTACTTGCGAGAGAAGGGGAGTTCTTTGACTTGAAATGAAAGAACTGTGGAAAAGTGATGAAAAATCATGTATATAACATGAGTTTATGGCCAATTATGAGTTTACGGCCCAAACTCATGAAGGTTTGGCCGTAAACTCCTCCTAATGGGTTTAAAGCTTGAGTAGTGCACAATGGACTCAAGCAGATACTTCCTAACACCCGATTCTTGAATGTATTATGCTTAGAAAACTCAAACAGACTCTAAACAGTTCTAAAAGATAGCAAAAACAAGTCTGACTTTGAATGAATTGAATGGTTGTACAAGATAGAAATTTCGGGTTGTCACATCATCCCCCGTTAGAGAGAATTTTGTCCCGAAATTAGAGTTTAAGCAAATAAGTAGTTACAAATAACTAAGTAAAAAGATGAGGATATTTCAGTTTCATCTGATCCTCGCGCTCCCAAGTGAATTCAGGTCCTCGCTTGGCATTCCAGCGAACCTTCACTATAGGGATACGACTTTGTTTCGTTTGCTTGACCTCTCGGTCCATGATCTCTACTGGTTCTTCCACGAAGTTGAGGCTCTCGTTGATCTCGATCTCGTCGAGCGGAATTACAAGAGTCTCGTCGGACAGACACTTTTTCAAGTTCGAGACGTGGAAAGTAGAATGTATGTTACTGAGTTCACGCGGTAGATTGAGTTGGTAAGCTACAGGGCCGATTCTAGCAAGAATCTCGAAGGGCCCTTTGTATCTTGGATTTAGCTTTCCATGCTTTCCGAAACGTATCAAGCCCTTCCAGGGTGACACTTTCAATAGAACGCGGTCTCCCACCTGGAATTCCAAAGGTTTCCTTCTTTTGTCAGCGTAGCTTTTCTGTCGGTCTCTAGAGGCTTTCAATCGTTCACGAATCTGAACGATCTTCTCTGTTGTTTCCCGTATGATTTCCGGACTTGTGAGAGTGTTGTCAGGAATTCGTCCTTTAGCTAACTGTGTGTCGCCAACTTCAGCCCAGCACATAGGGGATCTACACTTACGGCCATAGAGGGCTTCGAATGGAGCAACCTTTATGCTCGTATGATAACTGTTGTTGTAGGAAAATTCGACAATGGGTAAATGGATATCCCATGCCTTTCCAAAGTCAATCACACAGGCTCTTAGCATATCTTCCAAAGTTTGTATCGTTCTCTCACTTTTCTCGTCGGTTTGCGGATGGTAGGATGTACTCATGTCAAGCCTAGTTCCTAGGGAACTTTGTAGCGACTGCCAGAATCTTGAAGTGAATCTACTATCTCTATCAGAGATAATGGATATTGGAACACCATGCAGTCGTACGATTTCCCTAATGTAAGATCTTGTAAGCTTCTTCATCTTGTCAGTCTCATTGATTGTTAGGAAATGCGCGGATTTGTTCAATCTGTCGACGATGACCCAAATGGTATCAAGTCCACCCGTTGTCTTGGGCAACTTGGTTATGAAGTCCATAGTAATCTGCTCCCATTTCCACTCTGGTATCTCCAATTGTTGTAGTAATCCTGAGGGTTTCTGGTACTCGATCTTAACCTTTGCGCAAGTAAGACATTTACTTACGAAGGTAGCAATCTCTGCTTTCATGTTAGGCCACCAGTATAGTTTCTTTAGATCCAGATACATCTTATCTGAACCTGGGTGGACGGAATATCTAGTGTTGTGTACTTCGTTCATGACCAAGTATCTGAATCCACCGTGTCTAGGTGTCCAAATACGGTCCATGAGATATAAGGCTCCGCCACCCTTGATTTCTTGATTTTTATGTTGGATAAGGTGTCTAAGTCCATAACTTATTTGATATATACATGACCCGACCCGGCATGGTCCATTTGGGTTGTACTTCACCCGAACTATTTATATGGATTATTTTATGAGAGTAGTATATTTACGATTTATTAATATATTATAAGTTATAATATACTAATATGAAGTCATGTTATTTAATTAGTTTTTAGTCTTAAATTAATTATGAGTTAATTTAGTGATTAAAAAGAAGACTAATTAAATCATGGGATAGTGTATTTATATGGTGTGGGCTAATACTCATTTGTTAATGGGCTAAGCTTATATGGAAGTCCATGGATGATCCATGGATATTTTAACCCATGGATCCTTGGAAAGGAAAAGACATGGGTTATTAGGGTTTACCCTAATCATGTACACTATATAAGCATGCTTATGTTGCATAAAATGGTACCCTAGTGTGTGTGAGAAGTGGTGGCCGATTTCTAGAGTTAAAGTATACACTTTCATAAGTTTTCCAAGTTTGTGGTGATTTGTGATTTCCATTTGAGGCATTCACATTATTGGTGCTTGGCTCTCAAACTCCAAGGAATCAACATTCATCAAAAGGTATGTAATTCATCTAGTTCTTTTATGTTTAAAAGTTCCCCATGCCATGCTAGATAAGTTATAAACCTTGGAAAACAAATTTTGCATGTATTTTAGACAAACATAAATCCAAGGTTTATTAGGGTTGCATGTACACTTAGGAAGTGTTAGAATGCTCAAAACCCAACATTTTATCCATCCCTCTCAGGGATTCACCCGCCACATTTTTAGGCTTCAAGGCTTCTAGCTGAGCCTCCTTAATTTGTGTGGACAAGTGTGAATGGATAGTCATAGTCATAGATTTGACTCTCCGACCAGAGTATTCTTTCCGTCTGAGGACGTCAGCTACTACATTGGCCTTGCCAGGGTGATAACAAATTTCGCAATCGTAGTCATTGAGTAGCTCGGCCCACCGTCGTTGTCGCATATTGAGCTCCTTCTGATCGAATATGTGTTGAAGGCTTTTGTGGTCGGTGAATATATTACTCTTTTTACCATACAGGTAGTGTCTCCAGATCTTCAGAGCAAATACCACTGCTCCTAATTCAAGATCGTGCGCTGTATAGTTGACTTCGTGTGTCTTTAGGTTTCTTGAGGCATAGGCAATGACCTTTCCTCTTTGCATAAGAACACAACCAAGCCCTTGGTTGGATGCATCGCAATACACAACGGAATCTTTTATCCCTTTGGGGAGGGATAGTATCGGTGCGGTGCACAAGGTTTGTTTCAGTGTTTGGAACGCCTTCTCTTGTTTCTCTTCCCAGTCAAAGGCCACACCTTTCTGGGTCAGTGTGGTAAGTGGTTTCGCGATACTAGAGAAGTTCTGAATGAACCTGCGATAGTAGCCATCGAGACCTACAAATTGATAAATTTCTATAGGTGTCTTCGGTGCTGACCAGTTCCCAATGGCCTTGATTTTGGAAGGGTCCACGTGAATTCCCTCTTCACTAACGACGTGGCCCAAGAATTCGAATCTTCGAATCTAAAACTCGCACTTAGAGAACTTCGCATAGAGCTTCTCTGATCGTAATGTTTCCAAGACTTTTCGTAGATGTTGACTATGTTCCTCCTTACTTCGGGAGTAGATAAGTATGTCATCGATGAAGACGATAACGAACTGATCCAAGTAAGGACGGCACACCCTAGTCATTAGATCCATGAATACAGCTGGTGCGTTGGTTAATCCGAACGGCATCACTACAAACTTGTAGTGTCCATAACGAGTCCGGAAGGCTGTCTTGGGGACATCCTCCTCTAGCACTCGTAACTGGTGATACCCGGATCTTAGATCTATCTTCGAGAGGCAGTTCGCTCCTTGAAGTTGATCAAATAAGTCGTCAATGCGGGGTAGAGGATAACGATTCTTGATAGTAAGCTTGTTCAGTTATCTGTAGTCGATGCACATACGAAACGATCCGTCTTTCTTCTTTACGAACAAGACCGGTGCTCCCCATGGTGAGAAGCTTGGCCTAATGAATCCCTTCCTGAGAAGTTCGTTAAGCTGACTAGAGAGTTCATGCATCTCTGCTGGTGCCGGATGATAGGGGGATTTGGCTACTAGGGTAGCCCCTGGAACTAAGTCGATTTTGAACTCGACTTGACGCTGCGGTGGTAATCCCGATAGTTCTTCTGGAAAGATGTCGGGAAAGTCGCGTACTTCTGGGATGCTCTGAATATCTTTCACTTCTTGGCTCGTATCGACGATGTGTGCAAGGAATGCATGATATTCCTTTCATAAACACTTCTGAGCTTGAATACACGAGATGATGCGAAGGTTCGTACTTGATTTGTCGCCGTAGATAACTAGGGTTTCGTCGTTAGGGAGGTTAAGACGAACTGCTTTCTCAAAGCACATGATGTCGGCGCGAAAAAGACTCAACCAATCCATGCTGATTATGACGTTGAAACTTTTAATTGAGACCGGCATGAGGTCGATTGGGAAAGAATGACCATCTAGAGTTAAAGTACAACCTACGTATATGCAATTAGTGATTTTATTTTTCCCGTTTGCCATTTCTACGGTGAATGATTCTTCTAGTGCACGTGGTTTTTGTTTAAGTAAGTGAGCAAATCTCTGGTTCACGAAACTTCTCTCCGCTCCACTATCGAATAGTATGCATGCATATGAATTATCGAGGAGAAACGTACCAGTAACTACCGTAGGATCAGCTATGGCTTCCTCGTGGCCTATCACCAGAATTCTTCCCACTCCGCCGGCATTTCCTGCCTTCGGGCAGTCTCTTTTGAAATGACCAACCTCGCCACAACTGTAGCAAGCCTGGCCCACAACAATGCTGGGGACTTGGTTGATTGGCCTTGCCGGAGATTTGCAGAAACGGATGGTGTGTCCT